>NC_084843.1:67505898-68713815 GCF_033115175.1 Lepus europaeus | reverse complement strand
GAGAATGATAATGAGAAACCTCTAACCAATGGCTTTCCAGTTGTTTGACCAAGGCCCACAGTAAAAAACACACTTAACAAAAAAATCAATCCAGTACATACATTAGCATGCACAACTGAGTTTCGTGAAATGATACTTCCACCTATCAACTGCTATGCCTTCTAGATTTCCTTTTTCCAAGAAGAAAAGTTACTCTTGCACATAACCTAAGAACCAAATATTGTAAAAACTGTGTTGAGAAAACCAGCAGACGCCAGCCAGGCCTTCACTGTCCCCTTCCAGAGAATTCTTTCTGACATCTTGCTGGCGTTGACTTTTTTTTTCTATCTTTCTTGAAAAGCAGAGCGAGAGAGACCTTCCACTCACTCGTTCACTCCCCAAATCCCCACAACCACCAGGGCAGGGCCAGGCTGAAGTCAGGAGCCTGGAATTCCCTCTGCGTCTCCCACATGGGCGGCTGGTGCCCAAGAATTGACACCATCATCTGCTGCTTCCCAGGATGAATGAGCAGGAGGAAGCTGAATCAGAATCCAAGTAGCCAGGACTCGAGTCAGCACTCTGATATGGGGTGCAGGCAGCCCAAGGGGAGACAACCCACTGTGCTCATCCTTCCAGCTGGTTTTTTGGATGTTCACACTCAACTATCGCAGAAATTTCTGTATGCGTTTGTGTTACTAGTCCCAGGTTTTTCAGTTGTAGGAATTATCTATCCACTTCCTATCCTGAAAGACAAGGGTTAAACTCTTTACTTCCCACATGCCATCTCATCTCTCCCTTCAAACCACGTCCTCACACAAGTCCTTTCCCATCCTTCACTCTCCATAGCTAATTGTAGTGTTAGCTAGAGTAATTCTCAGAGTTGACATTATCATGACCACGTGAGCCATCAGACTGAACCAAGTGAATCATGGCTTCTCAGTGCAACGTTTTATTTTCTTTGGAGTTGGTAATTATGATTTTGGGGTGGGTGTTTGGCACGGTGGTCTGCTTGGGACACAGGCATGCTATATGGAATAACTCTGCTTTGGATCTAGGGTCCTGCTAATGGGTACCCTAAGAGATAGCAGATGATGGCTCAAGTACTTGGGTCCCTGCCCCCCTAGTAGAAGACCTGAATTGAGCTCTGGGTTCCTATTTTTGGTCTGGTCCAGCCCAGCCCTGGTTGATACAGGCATTTGGGGAATGAACCACCAGAAGCTACCATTCAAATAATAAAAAAAAAAGAAAAAAAAAGAAAAGAAAATGAATTTATAAATTTAGAGAATTACATAAAACTTTTAAAGAATGTTTGTGTTTTTCAGGGTCAAGTGTTTGGTGCGGCAGTTAAAACACCACTTGGGATGCCTACCTCCCTTTCTGGAGTCTGCACTTGAGGCTCAGCTCCACTCCACTTCCAGCTTCTTGCTAATGCACACCTGGGAGGCTGCAAGTGATGGCTGGAGTACTTGGGTCCTCACCACCCATGGAGGAGACATGGATTGAGTTTCAGGCTCCAAACTTAGGCCTGGACCCACCCTAGCTGCTGTGGGCATTTGGGTACCAAACCAGCACAGGGAAGATTTCCTCCTCCCCCTTTCTCTTTCAAATAAATAATTTTTTCAAATAATCATTTTTATTTTTCCACTTGACTCTTTTCTATGAATTTGGCAATATTCAACCCCACATTCAATATGGTTGTCTAAGTCCTCTCTTGGTAAATGTTGTAACATCAAATATTTTATTTCTGTTTCCTCTTCCAAAAGAAAACTCCCCTGGAGCCTTCTGGGCCACTTCCACCTGGCCTGGTGCACAGAACTCCCTTTATCTCTCCAGGAAGACAGCCAGGAGGGCCACACTTTCACTTTTCTTCGTGGAGAACTCCTTCAGTGAAAAAGGCAAGTTTTCCAGGCCTACTATGACTGAAAACATCTTTACTCTACCTTCACCTTTTTAAAAAATGAATTTTCATTCATTTTATTTAACGCAAAGGCAGCTGGTTCAGTCCGAAGCCAGGAGCCAGGAACTCAATCCAGGTCTCTCGGCATGGGTGGCAGGGACTCAAGTTCTTGAACCATCATGTGCTACCTCCCAGGGTGTGCATTAGTGGAAAACTGGGGCTGGCACAGAGATGGCGCTCTGATGTGGGATGCAGGCATCCCAGACAGCCTCCTAGGCACTAAGCCCAACACCCACCCCTGCCTTCGCTTGCATGAGTTGAGTTCGGCTGTGTGTGGAGTTCTAAGATGGGAATCAGTTTCACTGAGAATGATGAAGGCATCACCTGACCACCCCTGAACTCTGGTTTACTGAGAAGCCCCACATCAGTCCAATTTCTGATCTTTATATTGGACCCGTCGATTCTCTCCATAAACATGCAGGACCACTGCTCTCTCCAGCACAGATTTCAGGGTGCTGGTCTGGGTCGACCTTCATCCCCTTGGCTCAACATTCAGTACCTCCTTCCAGTACAGAAGTTAACAAAGTTAACAACCTATGCTAGGAACATTTTCCTCCATAATAATGTTGCCACTTGTTTTTGTTTTTGTTTTTGTTTTTTTTGGGGGGGGGCAAGTAGAGTTAGACAGTGAGAGAGAGACAGACAGAGAGAAAGGTCTTCCCTCCATTGGTTCACCCCCCAAATGGCTGCTACGGCCGGCGCGCCACACCGATCCGAAGCCAGGAGCCAGGTGCTTCCTCCTGGTCTCCCATGCGGGTGCAGGGCCCAAGCACTTGGGCCATCCTCCACTGCCTTCCCAGGCCACAGCAGAGAGCTGGCCTGGAAGAGGAGCAACTGGGACAGAATCCGGCACCCCAACCGGGACTAGAACCTGGAGTGCTGGCGCCGCAGGCGGAGGATTAGCCTAGTGAGCTGCGGCAGCAGCCACTTGCTTTGTTTTGTTCTTCCTTTCTGCAACTCCTTTTAACCGACATGAGAACCCAAACTGATTCTTTAATATCCTTACCTTTTCTGTTCTATCATCATCTCTTCACCTTTTTGCTCTATTTCTGAAGTCTTCCTCTCAATTTTATCTTCCAATAATTCTACTTATACTTTTGGTCTGTCCTTACCTGTTAAGTAACTTTTTCTTCTCTAAATATTTCATTCTGGTACAGGCACTGTGGCACAGCAGTTTAAGGAGCTGCTTGGGACACCTGCATGCTATATTGAAGTGTTGGTTCAAGTCCCAACTCCTCTGCTTGCAATCCAGCTTCCTGCTAATGTACCTGGGAAGGCAGCAATGATGGCCCAAGGATGTGGGTCCCTGCCATCCACATGGGAGACCTGGATGGAGGTCCAGGCTCCTCCTTGCCTGACCTAGGTCTGACTGTTGCAGGAATTTGGTGAATCAATCTCTCTCCCTCTTTCTCTGCCTTTCAAATGAGTATGTCTTCAAAACAAAATGTTTTGAAGTGTTTTTAAGGTTTATTTATTTATTTTGAAGGAGTTAGAGAGAGAGAGAGAGAGAGAGAGAGAGCTCAATCTTCCATTCGCTGGTTCACTCCCCAGATGGCTGCAATGGCCAACACTGGGCCAGGCAGAAGCCAGGAGTTATGAGCTTCATCTGGGTCTCCCATGTGGGTGACAGGGGCCCAAACACATGAACCATCTTTGGCTTCATAGAAACAATATCTTACAATATCTTACTTCAAAGACACAATATCTCTCTCATCTCTCTGAGGAAACGTAAGTTTTTCAAAATGTCCTTTTCTCCAAATAGACTGTTTCTTTCAAGTACTTTTCAAAATGTGTTTTGCCTTATTTCACATTAGGTAATTTCTTCCCAGGATGCATTAGTAATCCACATGATTAAGAGTGAATGACTAAGGTACTGGGAGCTCAAGGCCTCGGGCAGGTGAGTCTCTGTCTAAGGTGCTGTCTGGGCCATCTGCTGGGAAATACCTGCTGTTGGCATCGTTTGTTCGCTTCCTCTTACACTGGTTAGGTTTCCCCACGAGGAGAGACCTGCTTGTCAGTATTCTGGATGCCCAATGGGATTAGAAGACTAGGGAATGGGGTGGTCTCGCTATTAACTCCTAACCAAGTCTCCCAAGCCCTTGGTTTTTCCCTCTGCAGAATGTATCTGCAGTGTCCAGCTAAAGTGGGACAGGCGGTCACCTGACACCATGGGAGAAGGAAAAGAGAATGGAAATACAACCCCATCAACTGCTTTCTAACTATTCCTGTACTCAGCCACCTCTGATGTCCACTTCTCAGCCCCACTCACTCACCCATCTCCATCCTTGCGGACTGATTCATTTCTTCTTAAGTTTCTCTCAACCTATATGAGGTTTTAGGAATAAGGAAAACTGTCTGCTTAATCTACCAGTTTTTACCCAGAAAAACTCTAGAAAGATTTCTACAAAGTTTATTGCCAACTTGTTTTGTAGTAAAGTAAAAGGAAGTATTTCTCATCACAGAAAAAAAGACAGAAGAGACTTTACAGGAGAAATTAAGGTTACTAACCAACTGTTCTTAATACAGGGAAATTAATTATCTGAGTGGGTCCAATGGGCAGTCATCCCTCAGTATCCCAAGGACACCACACCCTGAAGATGTTCAAGTGTCTCCTATAAAATGGCACAATATCCATATGTAACCTATGCACGTCCTCCAGTATATTTCAAACCATCTCTAGATTACTTACAAACCTAATGCTATGTAAACAGTTGTTATGGTGTATTATTTGGGGAATAATTACAAAAATAAAAATCTGGACATGTTCAGTGCAGCAGACACAATTTTGTCCCCAAAGATTCTGGACCTGAGGCTGGTTGAATGCACAGATGCAGAACTCACGATCCACGGGCTACCTGGAGCCTCTAACAGCTGAGCTTGCTTGCAGTTGAGGGCAGAAGAGGCGATCAGAGAGATTCTAAGCAGGAGAAGGATTTGAAGCTCTACTGCTGCATCTGAGATAAAGGGGCCACCTGTAAGGACCACGGAGAGGCTCCAGGGCAGCCCTGGTGACATAAGTCAGCAAGGAAACAGTTCCTCCAGCAGCAAGGAACTGCTACCAGCTGAACTTGGAAATGGCCTTTCCCCAGAGCCTCCAGGAAGGGACACAGCCTGCCAAACACCTTGATTTGAGCCTTGAGAGATCAGAAGCAGCAGATTCAGTTGAGCTGTGCTATACTTGGACTTCTGACCTGAAGAAACTGTGATAATAAACACACAGTGGTTTAAAAGGGAGAGAAGGGCAAAAGGCAAAAAAGTTTAAAGGATGTGAACTCAGAATAGAGACTAGACCTTAAAATTAAAACATGCAGGCTTACAGAAAGCCCATTAACTCCCCCATTTCCAGATAAGCTGTGTCAGAACATCGCAGCCACCAACTGGCCCTCCCTTAAGAAGCAACTGCCGTGAGCCTCTGAGCCATTATTAAACTATGGCCAGTGTTTGGCGGTCCACACTCACGGGAGTAGGGCCCTGCTCCTTAGCAGGAACCTTCAGAGGGTGGGAGACAGCACCTGCACACTCTCCTGCCTGGTCTCCCATTCTGACTTGCCTTCTTTGGACAATGTCTATTTTAAAATGGGGCACTGACTCCCTGGGTCAGATAATACCTGGCCTTTCAGAGGATGGCACAAGGACTGGTAACTGAGCTTGTTCAAAGAACAGAATGTCAGTTCCCCTCAATCTGCATTTTTTAAAAGATTTATTTATTTGAAAGGCACAATCACAGAGAAGCAGAGGCACAGAGAGAGAAACAGATTTTCTATCTGCAGGTTCACTCCCTAAATGGCCACAACGGCTGGAGCTGAGCTGATCCGAAGCCAGGAGCCAGGAGCTTCTTCCAGGTCTCCCACATGGGTGCAGGGGCCCAAGCACTTAGGCCATCTTCTGCTGCTTTCCCAGGCCATAGCAGAGAGCTGGATCAGAAGTGGAACAGCCGGGACTAGAACCAGTGCCCATATGGGATGATGGCACTGCAGGCAGTGGCTTTACCCACTATGCCACAGCGCTGGCCCCAATCTGCATTTTAATCCTAAAGTAAGGAGCTGGCGCCAACACCTGTAGCACCCCCACATCCCATATGGGTGCTGGTAAAGTCCAGGCTGCTCCCCAGCTCTCTGCTAATCAGGGAAAGCAGCAGAGGATGGCTCAAGTCCTTGGGCCCCTGTACCCACATGGGAGACCTGGAAGAAGCTCCTGGCTCCTGGCTTCAGATCAGCCTAGCTCTGGCCATTGCGGCCAACTGGGGAGTGAACCAGCAGATAGACAGAAGATCTCTGCCTCTCCCTCCCTCTGTAACTGTGCCTTTCAAATAAATAAAACAGGTCTTTAAAAAAAATTCTAAAGATTAAAATTTGAGCAGCTCTGAGATAACATACTCATTTCTGACACAGACATACAAATGAGGGAGGAAGGCAGCGGGGAGGAGGGGCAGGCATGGAGGACCAAAGGAAAAGGAAGCCAGGATGGTGGGAAAAGGGGAATGAGTGGTGGGAGGTTCAGGCCCAGACTGGGCTGCCTGATCTTGCTCTGCCCAAGTGCTGGCCTGTGGAACACACCACCCCTTCACAGATATGCACTGCTAGTGCCTCCAGATCTGTATCTTCCAACTCAGACCTGATCCCCAAACACCAGGCACTAATACCAGGCTGCGGACCACACAGCCCACCTGGAATCCCCAGCTCCCTCAACCACAGTGAGGCTGCCAATGGGGCTCCCAGGGAACCCTCAACCCCTTGAGCAGCTAAGCCATCCACTGAGGAGCTATGGCTGACCTCCCCACCTCTCCCTCCTAAGGACCATGGGTTAGCCCTTCATTAGCTAGCTCGGGAGCAGGTCTCTTACCTGGCTCCTCACCTCCAATTCTGCCCTCTTCTTGCCCCTTCTTCTGGAAGACCAAATTGACCCCACTGACAACACCATACACCCACATTCTGAGCTACAATGACCCCCATTATCCTTCCCACCCTTGTTCACCTGGTCCGGATTTGAGGGCACCCAGAACTGCCCAACACAGGAAAGGGCAGCCACATTCTCCAGGGAGCTACAGCCCCTGCTCTACCTCCAGCAGGTCTAAGGCCCTGGGCAGTCCTACTGTCCCAAAGGGGGTCCTCAGAACTTCTTGGGTGCTGTTGAACATTTGCAAAGCAAAACAACAGGTAACCCAAGGGGAGGAGCCTTGGTGGGGGGAAGTGACTATAGTAGGGGAGTAGGCTCCAGTAGGAAAGAAGACTTGCTAGGCAGGCTGCCTCACTGCCCACAGGAATCTCAGAGGGACAGTGCTGTACCCTACCCCAAGACACCACCACCATGAGAGCAGAAGGAGCTCGGCTCTCTCTTGCTTACCCCCCAGGGTCAGAAATATGTCTGACTCCTCTCCTACCCATTCCCTCAGTTATTCAGAACCCCATACTGGGGTCCAGCGGACACGGAGGCAGCAGCCAGCCTTTACTACAGAAGGACAAGGCTGCACAGGCGGGGAGGTGGGCAACTCCTTAACACAGGGTGCCAAGGCATCAGCCGTGGGATGGCCTCCACGTGGAGGTTCAGGGGAAGACAAACCCTAGCTCCGAGCTCTATCACGTTCTCCAACAAGCCTGGGGTTCTCAGAGCACAGCTTCCTGAAAAAAACACTGAACCTGGCAAGCCAATTTCCACTGCCAAAAACCCACAGTCCAAAACCTGCTGAGTTTCAGCAGTGCAGAGGGGCCTCCTTGCTAACACGTGCAAGGAGACTTTTGTCTAGCCTCAGTGCTGTCATCAGGAAGGAAGCTGAGAGCGTGGATGTGGGTCAGAGGAGGGAGGCAGCTGGGGAGATCAGCAGGGCACACACTGAGCCTGGAATGGAGCGCATCTGATGCACTCATTTCCACACTTACTAGTTCTATTATTTTTTATGCCACAGGAGCTTTTGTTCTAATCACCCTGCTCCAGAAACTTTGCATGGAGTGGACAGAGCAGGTTACTTCTCTCTCCAGAGGCTCCACGAGTGCACACTTGGAAATCGATACACCGTTCCCCGACCCACACCCCATGGGAACTCCCCTTGGACTAGTGCAGTAGGACAACGAAAGCCCTGGAAAGACACGGGTCAGCAGGAGCCCTTCATGGAAGCCCGTCTGAAAGGGTCAAGCTGGAACAGCCTGTGTATCCAAGTAAACAGTAACAGTAATGATCTTAAGTCACTGAAACAGTAAGAATCCACAAGTCCATTCTCTCTCTGATACACACACATACACACATGCACACACGCACATGCACAGATAAATAAAAACAAATGGGAGACAAGGCTAGTTCTTTAGGGCAGAACGCTAGACAATAAAGGTAGGACTTAAGAAATTAAATCACCACCACTCAGGAATCATGTCAGAAACTGCTTCCTCATTGGATCCTGAAACCAGCTGATGAAAAGTCTGATGGGAAACAACGTATTAGCTCAGCAGTGAGAACGCCACCAGGTACACCTTACACAAGTGATCACTGCTGATATGGACAGCAAACAGCACCTCTGTGGCATAACCTGAATCTATTGCGAGGAAGCAGCGAACACACTCAAAGCAGGGGAGAGTCTACAGAATAAGTGGCCTCATCAAAACAGTTTGTCACACTTGTCCTTTAAAAACAACAAGAGGGGCTGCTGGTGTGGTGTAGCAGGTTAAGCCACTGTCTCCAACACCAGCATCCTTCTTCCTGCTCATATGCCTGGGAGAGCTGCGGAGGATGGTCCAACTATTTGGGCTCCTGCACCATGTGCGAGACCTGGATGAAGCTCCTGACTTTGGCCCGGCCCATCCGCAGCTGTTGAGGCCGCCTGTGAATGAACCAGTTGATAGAAGATCTCTCTGTAACTCTGCCTTTCAAATAAATAAACAAATCTAAAATACTAATACTAAGCAAACAAAGCATTTAGGTGACAAACAAACCTGGGGCAGACCCAGCAGAGATTTTCAGGATGAGTCATCAGGTAGGACATGGAACAACACCTGGCTGCCCATGTGAAACACCGCCCGGTCACCGCAGCTGCAGCACCCCCACCAGCTGCTTCTCAAATGGCTGAGCCAAGGGGGCCTGGCTGAGGAGAAGCTGCCCACTCCCACGGCAGGAGGCAAGGCCAACCTTGTCAGGCTGCCACATACTCGGACAATCCTAGTGACTTGCTTCTTAAAACCTAGGCCAAGGCGAAATGTCCATACACGCATGCCCTTGCAGTAAAAGCACAACAGCCGCCTCCTCAGCCGGCTGCACACAAATGAGCAGGATCTGAGCCAGGTTCCGTGGCATCTCCAACATGGACAGCAACACGAGGCCAACGAGCTGTGCTGCCAGAGTTCAGGAGGACGGGACTGGGCCCTGTGTCCACTCGAAAAGTCTCAAGTGAGAACCTCAAAGCCAAGGGCTCCCCAGGCTAGCAAGCCTGGAGACAACCTGGCCAGCAAGCCAGCTGTGCACAGGCTGGCTCAGCTAGTCCCTTGGGGTGAAGAGGCTTTTGCTATGGGAGACAAACACCTCAGGGCTTGTTTCTACATACGCAGGGTACCCTGAAGAAGGCTGGGCAGATAACTCCAGCTCCGAAGTGGGAACCACCCTGACCATTACGAGTGCTCTCAGAGATGCACAGACCAGATCTTCAGGAGAAATCAACTTTGCTCCAGTAACTGGGCCTCTGCTGGCTGCCGTGGGAGTGCTGGGCAAGCTGCAAGGACTTGACTTACATGCCGCAGGCAAGTCTAAAATGCTCTCTTTGTTGCTGTTCAACCCCCTCCTCCTTCCCACAAACTACATAGGAGACTTCAGAATTATACAGATCTACGCCTTCCCTCCGTTTTTCCATGCCTGAAAGGCTTGAAGATTATGGCTCTTGGGTGTTTAAAAATCTCTGTATCCAAAAGTGCAGCGTCTGCTCTCATATACTGTGTTTTAGACAAATAACCCAATCACTCTGAGGATGGCATTCTAAAGAATTCCCAAAGCCTTCCCCCCATAGGGTGGGACACTTTCCAGCCCAGGGCAGAGTCAGGCTCCAAGCCTCCCTGAAGCAACACAAACAGCCTGGAGAAAAAGGATTGAGAGCTAAAACAAAACAAATAACAAAAAAAACCTTCCCAAAGAAGTTGCAAGAGTGAGGCTTACTGGGGAGAAATAAATAAAACTAAGTGCACACTGAGAATGTCAACAAAGAAAAGGAGTGAGGGGGGACAGATTTTTAAAACTGCAAGTCAGGGGCTGGTGCTGTGGCACAGCAGGTAGAGCCGCCGCCTACAGTGCCCGCATCCCATGCAGGCACCAATTCTAGTCCTGGCTGCTCCACTTCCAATGCAGCTCTCTGCTATGGCCTGGGAAAGAGTAGAAGATGACCAAAGTCCTTGGGCCCCTGCATCCACGTAGGAGACCCAGAAGAAGCTCCTGGCTTCAGATAAGGGTAGCTCCAGCCATTGCAGCGAATTGGGGAAATGAACCAGAGGATGGAAGACCTCTCTCTCTGCCTCTCCTTCTCTCATTGTGTAATTCTGACTTTCAAATAAATAAATCTTTTTAAAAAAAATTGCCAATCAATGGTTGGAAACTGCTGGAGAAGGCTGAGGAATCTAAGTTAGCAGATCAGCCCCTCCACGGAGCCAGCCCAGGAGGGCAAGGGAGCTGGGGTGGTGGGGGCACACTGACCAAATCCGGAAAGCCAACTAAACCTTTTCCCACTGAAGAACTACTACAAAGTATAAGCTTATAGTCCCTCTTCTTCTGGACTACTTATATGGACTTCAACATATGCCAAAACATCTTCCTATAAAATTCTTTCAGCTTCTACAAAAATCAAACACTTACAACCTGATTCTGATCCTGTCCTCCAGCTGGAATGGAGGGGGCGGGGCCGTGGCACCAGATGGCGGAGGGAGGCTCCAATTACCTCCTGGGCTCCCGTGGCCGGCAGACGACCTCGCCCTCGCCCTCCCCCGTTAGGCTCCAGGCCAAATGGGACTTTCTCAGCCGGGCTCCACCTCCAAGGGATACCTGCTGAGAGGGAAGGAGCTGTGGAAGAAACTAGAGCTGCCAGACCCAAGTCAAGTCCACGACTGTAAGGAAGACAAAGGGTAAGTCTACAAAACCACAAAACAGACGGAAGGTGAGAGAATAACAGGGCAGGCGTCTGAGCTGCCTGTGAATCACCGTGGAATCTAGTTAAGCTGCACACTGTGATTCAGCACCGCCCCTCACACACACACACACACACACCATTCTGCACCTCCACAAGCTCCCGGGCCATGCTGATGCTGCCCACGGACACACCTGTGGGTGGCGCTCCCAACGGCGAGGACAGAAGACGCGTGGAAAAACAAGCCACAACTCCGGTGCACACAAGGAAAACCACCACTCAGGAAGGCGCTTCCTTACGCTGCACGATTCACAGGCACAGCCTTTCAGAAGGAGCACTTGGATTCTGGAGTTTGTTTGGTATTTGAGCGCATCTTATTGGGTATTTACAGGTTTTTTTATGAGCGAGGTCTGCCTCCCAGGCCCTTGGACTTAATCCAACAGTGAAGGCCGCCTGTGACTCCCCACCCCCCAGGCAGTGACACAGGCTGGAGGACAATGGGCGGAAAGCCACAGGGACAGCACTGGGTCACACTAGGGGGGCCCAGGGGAGGGAGGCAGATAAGCAACCAGAAGCTGACCTTGAACAGGGACAAAACCGAACCCACCCACCCCCAAAAAGGAAATGGGATATTTAGGTACAAAGAGTGTATCTCCTAGTTTTTGTTTTTACCTTGAACAGCCCAACTTTACTTTGGCAGGAGGTAAAATTAAAAGTTTTGCTTCCCTTTCCCCAGGCTCCAACTTCACAAGACCCGGGCTTCGCTAACAAAGCTAACATTGATGGCATTTCCCAGTGAAGAGTCAAGTCCAGGTCCGAGGCGAGACACGTATCAGTGAGCTCCTGGCGTACACCTGAACCTGGGAGCTGGAAGCGTGTGTGCGTGTGTGTGTGTGTGTGTGTGTGTGATCATCACCACCCCCAAGAGGCTGAGGAAGCAACATCCGGGAACAGAGGGCACTTGTCAGTGTCAGCTGCTGACACGTTCTCCCCAAAAGGTCCCAACAAGCAAGCAAGGCTCCAGGTAGCAACAGCCCGTTCTGCAGTTGAATCCTCAGACCGGCCAGGTTCCAGCTGAAGCATTTCCGTAGTTCATCTGCTCAGCCTGCCCTTCCATTTTCCAGTCCAAGACCTCCGCCCAAGGAAATGACGTGCCTAGGTCACCCAGTGAGCTGGCAGCACAGCTGGGATTCAAACCCCACCCTCCACCACCCTGTGCCTCCAGCATGACCTCTCCCGATCTTGTTTTTGGGTTCAATCACCCCAAAAGCAGCAGCTGCTGTCTCCATGCATTTTAGAGTGAACTCCAGCGCTTTTTGCTTTGGGTCTTGCAGATGATGCAGCATGTGCTGAAATGAGGCCACCTCAAGGTGCAACCCTATCTGGGGCTGAGACTCGTTTCCTAATTTGTGCAGCTTGGCTGATAAGAGAGCCAGATGAGACAGCCAGACGGATCTGAAAAAGCTGGGTTTTGAAAGGGTAAAATAAAATGTTTTATCTGCGACAACTCTGTATGTCAAAGGCAGGTGACTGCTACAGATTCTGGCTGCGGTTAGAAAGAAGGAGAATGCATGGGCTGGGGCGGCCACACTTCCAGGAAGAGCTATCAGACCGTGCCCCGCCAGCCACCCCACACACAGCTGAAATCAACCCCAGACATTCAGATGTGAAGGGAGAGGAGGCGGCTCCCTCAGGTGGAGAGAAATCCTTCCAACCGTAAAGACCAAAATAAAAAGAAACTGTGTGCTCCCCCAAGCCTGCCGCTGATGGCTAAAGGCACTTCCTGCACGGATTAAGGGGCCCAGGAGGTAAAGGCTGATCACACTGGGTGCCCGAGAGTGGCTTTTTCTGCTAAGGACCAGCCTAGCTGTCTCTTACACACACATACCCTCAACGAGCCCTCTCCCTGTTCCCACCGCAGGAGCCACTACCATTCTGATCTACCCAAAGGGGAATAGCTCAGCCTGGAGGAGAGAGGGGCATCCGACCAGAAGAACTGGGGGTACGGAGAGGCTGCATCCGTGACAAGGGTTTCTAACACTGCCACGCTCCCGCTGCCTGCCTGCAATTCAAGAGCCCGGAGATGGCAGAACAAAGGAAAATGGCTGTGGCTCGGGCAGCGGGGTGGTGGCAGGCCGGGCTGCCAGCAAGCAGGCTTTTCTGCAGATGAGCACTCAAGTAAGGAATGGGCACACAGGGCTGCGCACTGAGGCACAAAGGAAAGTGGGGGGCCTGACTGCAAACGAGGCACACGCCTGGCCCCCACCCAAGGGCACAGCTGGCCGGCAGGGCTGGGGGGCGGGGGACGGGCTCGGGTAGAACACACTCCCCAAGGCGGCAGGCAGGTGGCTGAGGAGCCGGCCTGGGCTCTCGGGCGCCTTCCCAGCTGCTCAGAGCTCTTACCCAGGTGGTTCCAGTCACAGTAGGGGACCCGAGGGGGAGCTTGACAGAGGTACACAGGAAGGGCAAGGCACCTCCGGACCTGGGCTGTGGGGTGGCAGGCACAGGGATGGGGCAGGGCCCAGAATCCGAGAACTCAAGAGTAGCCTCGGAGTAGTGCAGGGTGGTGTGCCAACGGGCCTCAATCAGGCAAAATGGGCTCCTGCTGCCAGCAACAATAGCAGCCCGGCCACTCCCTCTCCGCCTCCTCTCCCCCACCCCCTCAGATCCACAATGGGAGGCAGCAGGAAACCAGCGCAGAGCCCTTGAATAGCTCCACTGTGTGGCCCCATGCCCCGCCTCCTAAGCCCCACAGGTCAGCCCTCGCTGCCACCCGGCCACAATAGAAACCTCTGTGCTAACAGGGGCCCAGGCCCCAGACAACAGAGCCGTGGGCATGGGAAGCTGTGGACTTCTCCCCGGGAGCTACATGTAACGGCAATGGAGAGAAGTTCTCTCTGCAAAGGTGGTGGGGGAGGGGCTAGCGCAGGGCACAGGCCACAAGCCCAGCCCAGCAGGCCAGGGCCTACCTAGTGGGCCTCTGCCACAGGGCGCTCAACTCTCCCTGCTCCCTGCCCAGAGGCCTGCAGGAGAAGGTTGTGGTCATCTCAGGGACACAGCCAGAGAGCTCAGAGGACAGAGGCAGTTGCTCCAACCCACGCTCTCTCAAAATCCTCCCTCCCAGCCGGCGCTGCGGCTCAATAGGCTAATCCTCCACCTTGCGGCGCCGGCACACCGGGTTCTAGTCCCGGTCGGGGCGCCAGATTCTGTCCCGGTTGCCCCTCTTCCAGGCCAGCTCTCTGCTGTGGCCCGGGAGTGCAGTGGAAGATGGCCCAAGTCCTTGGGCCCTGCACCCCATGGGAGACCAGGATAAGCACCTGGCTCATGCCTTCGGATCAGCTCGGTGAGCCGGCCGCAGCACGCCGGCCGCGGCAGCCATTGGAGGGTGAACCAAAAGCAAAGGAAGACCATTCTCTCTGTCTCTCTCTCTCACTGCCCACTCTGTCAAAAAAAAAAAAAAAAAAATCCTCCCTCCCTCCCTCCCTGGTGCCAGGGAGAAAAAATTCACCCATCCTTACCCACTGCTCCTGCTCTGAAGAGCTCAAAACAGAAGACCCACCCATTCTTTACATCAGATGCCTTCTCCATAGGCTTTTACCATCACAGGATGGCATGCAGGTCCACAGCACCTGAAAGGTGGGCTGCAGAGCAGGGAGGGCAGGGGACTCCCGAGCAGCACAGGGTCCAGTGAGGCCAAGGGCCTGATACTCACAACAGTCCCAGCAACTGGGGGAGAAATCTGCTCTCGCAAAAGCGGACGGCCAGCTCCAGCATGTCTTTCGCCCACTGCGCCCGTATGTACCCCTCACAAACCCACTCTCACAGCCCCCACTCTGGCCACCTCATCACACTGCTACATCACTCTTTGGGGTACGCAGGCCTCATGGTGCTCATGGAGGCAAGGAGGGCCTGAGCTGAACCTGCACCAGGCCTCCCAACTCTGTCCTGGCTGATTGCAGAAAGACAAAATCCCTCCAAAAGAAAACCTCAGAAACTTCCATCCTGTTCTGGGAACCAAAACAGCGTGTTCCCTTCCCGGCAAAGCACCCAAGACCTCAACTCCATGTCCAGCCGCCTCATGCCTGGAACATGTACAAGGTACTCCTGCAACCTGGCTCGAAGAAAAAAATCCTGAAGCAACCTTCACGTCCATCAGCCCCGGGCTGGCGAAGTGAGACGCGGTTCCCCGTAGAGCAATGTCACGCTGCTGTTCAAAAGAACGGACCAAACAGTGTGTGCTGAGACAGAGCAAACCTGGGACAGGCTTGGGGTGGGGGGGGGGGGGAGCACAGGAAGTGCAGGAGAGCATGGCTGGCAGGCCGCCGTGGGAAATGGCAAGTGAGGAAGGCAGCCTCGCTTGACTAGGCACCGACCATCTGGTGACGAGGCCTCAGGGGAGCAGAGCTGCCGGGGTGAGGGCAGAAGCGCGCATGTTCCCTGTTTCTTTGTGTTTTTCATCATGCACATATTTTATTAAAATGAAAAGGTTAAACCCAAATCAATATTTAAAATGCTTGGCTGGCGTTTATGGCTGGAGGCACAAAAAATTGAGGGCAGGTGGCTGGATACTTCCCCTGAAGGAGGAGCAGTGGGAAGTTGCGGGGGAGCACAGGCAGGGGGCAGGCAGCAGGCAGTGCCAGCTTTGGGAACCCAGGCAGACCAACTCAGGGAGCTCCCTGCTTACAGCACCACCCCAGTCCCAAAATAGAACGTTCTCCTCAGAAGAACAAGAGCAGATTCTGATACAGGCAACAGGAAACCTCAAGTTACTCCACACCAAGGCCGGCCTGCCTATGTGGAAGACCCCAAGATCAGGCCGTGTGCATATCTGGGAGGCTTCTCAGAGCCTTCCCCAGTCATCACCAGGCTCAAGGTCCCCCTTATTATGAGCTCATCCCAATCTTAGCCTCTAAAGAAAGCTATTTCAACAGATTTCTAGGCCTGGCCCAACTCCAAGAACAGGCTAAAAACAGTTTCTCCAAAATCCCAGCTCAAAACTCCAACCCCTTATCCACTCAACTCCATACACCTTTCAGGAAATGAGAGCTGCAAAATGGAGTTGTGAGGTGCATTTGGATATTTATTCCTTGCTAAAGGGATACATATATGTTGTTTAAAAGCCTCCTTTTACTGGTGTGTCAATAAATACTCTGCGCTCAGAAAGCGCTGATGTATTTCCTCCACGTCATACTGCCCCAAAGGAATAATACAAAACCATCCCGAGTGTCTCCTGCTGCTAAGGGATAGGACACACGTCCATTAGGGCCAGGCAGGGCCTGAGAACTGGCCAGCAGGGAGTGGCTCATGGACAGAAAGAACTCTCTGGGTAGCAGAGCTACCCCACCCCACCACCACCTCATCCCAGGACCACCAGAGCAGGTACAAAGACCTAGCAGGCTCAAGCTCAAAGGCACCCAGGCCAGAGCCACTACTGTTGTAAAGCAGCAGGTCAGGCCACTGGTTTTAAGTCCTGGCTGCTCACTTTCCAATCCTGCTTACTGATAATGTGCCTGGGAAAGCCCAAGTGTTTGGGCCCCTGCCACCCACGTGGGAGACCTGGATGGAGTTCTGGGCTCCTGGTTTGGCCTGGCCCTAGCCATTTTAGCCATTTGGGGAGTGAACCAGGGGATGAAAGATCTCACACTGCCTCCGTCTTTCTCTCCCTTCCTTCCTCTCTTTCTGTTACTCTGCATTTCAACCAAATTTCTCAAAATCTGAAAGAAGGCCAGGGTTATGTCTTGACTCCCCTACACCATCAAATGCTTTCTGGGGACTGCTGCATGTTCAATAGGTAGCTCCAAGATGAAGAGGTGTAAAGGAGATCACAAGGAGAACTGCACCAGGACTGGGAGCCCTCAGACCTAAGTTCCTGCTGTCAGTGGGCTCAGCAGGTGGTGGTGCCTGGAGCCCCTCAGACCCAGAACAGCCCCTTGCCAGGGCTGCCCCGCCCCCACCCCACCCCAGGGGCCACTGATCCTAAGAGCCAGGATCAGGAGTAACAGCAGACCCTGTGACACCCCAGCTTGGCATCTGCTCCCACCCGGTCACCAGTCTTCCCACACACCTCTACTTGGGCACGTGCCACTCCAAGCTCCTCACTTACCCTGTTTTCCTCAGCAGCCCAGGGCCCTTGGGAAAACCCTACTACTACCTCCAGCTCTTTTTCTGGCATGCCCTTCAGAACTTATCCATGTTTACACCGTGACTTGTATCTCACTGGAAGCAGATAAAGAGACAACGACGACCCGGCAGGCAGGATTTCTATCACCACTAGCTCTTCCCCTGCACGGGTGGAAGTAGGGCATGGAACCTTTGAGAAGTAGAGAAAGCTCTCACCCACCCCACAGCCACCAGGTTTTCCACACACGGGCAGGTGACCTGGTTCCTGAAAAGCTGGCTGTTTAGAAACCAGAGCAGCCCCAGGGGGACACAGCCCAAACGGGGTCACGCGCACAGGCAGGCTGGTGGGAGCCTGCCTGCAAAAGGGGCAGGCTCTGAGCAAGGAGTGGAAAACAAGGAGGAGCCTTGCTCAGGGAAGAGGAGGAACAGGCTGGCTGGGTGCTGGCATCTGAGGCCTCAGAGAGGGGAAGGAGGCTGGTGGGGCTGCCGAGGGCAGAACACCCAGAAGCTCTCGCGTGAAGGCCCTAGCGCGGGCCATCGCAGCAGGGGGAGAGCGCCCACCGCACCTGCCTGGGCCCATCTCAGATGAATGAGACAGTCTTAGGGCGGTGGGGGAAGGGAGACAGAGAGAAAAGGGGGCTCAGGGAGAACCACAAAGTTGTTAGACTGGTTTGGCCAGGAAGGAGAGAGCTGGAAACACAAGGCACAAGGTTTCAGAGACTGAAGGAGAGAGTCAGTTGCCCAGAGGGAAGTGGCCGTGGTCCAGCAGCCAGCAGGCCTGGCGATGGAAGGCAGGCAGGAAAGCTCTATGTAAGGGGCAGGGCTGGTGGGCTCTGTCCTGGGTGCAGAGGGCAAGTCCAGTAGGCTGACGAGGGCAGCTAAGGGGCAAGGAGCCAGGACTGGCAAAAAGAAAACCCCAAGGTTTCTGGAAACTTGAGGGTGATGTTAGGAGGGACACCCACCAGAGAGAGATCCTGCTCCTGAGGGCCACGTGTGAATGGTCATGAGTTTAGGTCAGTACAAGAACCACAGGCATGACGGAACAGGGGACAATGCCTGCCATGGGTATGCCAATGATTCTGCCCTTGACCAAATTAGTCAAGTCCTCTGAGCCCTCTGCGCAACTAGGCCTAAACTTGGGCTTCTGTCTCTACCCTTGGAGAATCCAGTTTAAGCCAGAGTCCCCTATTTGAGTATCTAACCACATTCCATGTCCTCCAGCAACTCCCAGGAAAGGTCTTATTAAGTCAGTTCAGGAAAAAGTTTCCTATACTCCTAGAAATGTTCCAGGAGCACTATACTCTGCAACTTGCCTGTAAGTCCCCAACTCTCTTTGCTAGATTTGGAATTGAGCACAATCTCTCTACACCCTACCTTGATACCTCATTGCAGGAGCTGAAGAGGCACAGCAGGTAAAGCCTCCATCTGCAACGCTGGCATCCCATAGGGGTACTGGTTCGTGTCCTGGCTGCTCCACTTCCAATCCAGCTCCCTGCTAATGACCTGGGAAAAGCAGCAGAGGATGGCCCAAGTGTTTGGGCCCCTGCCATCCATGTGGGAGACCCAGATGAAACTCTGGGCTCCTGGCTTCAATCTGGCCCAGTGCTGACCATTGTGGCCATCTAGAGAATGAACCAGAGGATGAAAGCTCGCGCGCTCTCTCTCTCTCTCTCTCTCTCTGTAACTCTTTCAAATAAATAAACCTAAAAAAAAAAAAAAAAAAAAAAAAAGCAATAGTTCTTAACAAAGTCTACCTTACCTTGTTAACAAATATCCCAGGATAATTTTTTCTTTACACACAGAGTTCCACAAGTCCTCCTGGACTCATCACGCCCACTTCTCACCCAGTGCAACCAGTTGGTCTGGGGCTAGGCTCCCACCGAGCCCCAAGAACAGATCCTGACAGCCTGGCCCAGAGGCTGGAACAAGGCAGCTAATTCCCCAGGCTGACATCAGGAGCAGAGGCAGGTCTCTCTGTGGCAATGGTCACTCAGTGGGCAGCTATCGCCTCTCTGTGCAGCAGCTGGTGACAGCAGCTAGGAGGCACGGGAGGGGCAGAGCCCTGGACACAGCGGAGTGTCACCCCAGATTGGAGACAACACCCTTCAGAGCCCCACCCTGGCCTGAGCCCCCATGGTGGGTTTCTGAGGCCCATCACCCCTCACAGAAGGCCCACATCATTAGCCGGGGAGGCTGTTTTCCCCATCTCTACCTGCCACTTTCCAGTATGCTAAGGCTTCCTAAGGTGCCCCAGCAGGCTGCTGAGGCTTTCGGCACAAGACCCCATCCCAGGGCTGTGTCCTTGGCTATCCTGCTGCCCTCCGCCTCCCAGGATCTCTACTCAGACCTCACGGTGTAGATGAGATGCTTCAGACTCGCATTCCCTTCCAGCTGCCAAGGGCCTCCTGGGAGTTACGGCTATGGACTCCTCAAAGCCTCAGTATTTTTTTAAATGCTCTCTGGGCCCTACGATATCCATGAGCTTGCACACAGACTCAGGGAAAACCCAAAGAGGAGGTTCATCAGCCTCTTGTCGTAGGCCCTCCTCAACCTTACCCATGCAGGAGGCCTGACCTCAGCTCTGCCACCTACCAGGGGACACAGAGTCTGAGCAGCACCAGCTCACAGAAACCACTTTACCATCAACTACCATGGTTCTCAACCACCAGGGCAGGCCAGCAGAGCCCATGGAGGAGGAGCCAGTCCCTCCAGCCATCTAACTGGTAGATAGGGCTCTGAGCTTTCTCCCTGGCTGCTCAGAAGGGTGGCAGAACAGACCACAAAAAAAAAAAAAAAAAAGTCTCAACCCAGCTGCACAGCCCCACTGAGGCTGATTACCAGGCTGCTGCCTCCCAGAAGAAAACCTCAGCCCCGCCCAGCCCACCCAGCTCCACCCCAGCTCCACCCACCTGCTGGAGGAAGTGGGGTTCCCAGAATCAGCTGCTGGGGAGCACTTTGCTGAGAGCAGCAAGGGAGATAGATGGCAGCTGTCCCACCCCAGAGCATCAGGCCTAATTCAGAGGCTCCAGATCCTGCCTCTCAACCATGAAGTGTGTACGCAGGCTTCACAGAAACCCGGTGAGACAAGAAGGGCAGACTTGATTCTTCTCACTTTACAGATGAGATTACAGATGAGAAAATGAGGAAACATTTTTTTCAGAAAGATAAAAAAAAAAAAAAAATCAAAGACTTGTCTAGGCCATTCAGCCAGGAAGCAGACACAATCCAAAAGCTGGCCTCCTGCTGCCCGGCTCTGCGAGCTGGACAGTGTCAATCACCTGCATGTTAAATCAGCTGAGGCGCTGAACACTGCCCGCTGGCCGGGTCCCGGGCTGGACCAACACAGACACTTGATGTCTCTGGACCAAAAATACACACACAGTCACCTTCCACTGTGATGCAAGACCAAATGGCTGGCACTCACCTGGGCCAAAGACTCTGGAAACACCAGTCTCCCTAGGGACTCTAATGACCAGCCAGGAGTGGGCCCACCATCACCTCTTCTCCATTTCACACTTCAGAAAACACAGCTCCTGACAAAGCAGGAAATATGCTAAGGACAGTTAGCCCTGATGCAGAAGACCCTGCGGTCTCGCCGCCTACTCCGCCCCACTGGCCTTGCTGGTAGTTGCCAGAGACTAAAAGCAGACATCAGAAACAAGATCCATCGTGTGGAGTGCCAGTGCTGTGGCATAGCAGGTAAAGCCGCTACCTGCAGTGCCGGAATGCCATATGGGTGTCGGTTCGAGACTCGGCTGCTCCACTTCCGATCCAGCTCACTGCTATGGCCTGGGAAAGCAGTAGAAAATGGCCCAAGTCCTTAGGCCCCTGCACCTGCATGGGAAGACCCAGAGGTAGCTCCTGGCTTCAGATCAGCGCAGCTTCAGCCATTGTGGCCAATTGGGGAGTGAACCAACGGATGAAGACTGACTCTTTCTCTCTTTCTCTCTCTCTCTCTTTCTCTCTCTCTCTCTCTCTCTTCCTCTCTTCTACGTAACTCTGACTTTCAAATAAATAAATATTAAAAAAAAAAAAAAGAAAAAGACCCACGGCGTGGCTGCCTCTCTAATACCCTGCCACAGAGGTTTGAGAGGAGAAATGCAATTAACAGGAGGCTTCAGCTCCCAGCCCCACACGTACCCTGCCTCTCTTCTTCTCATTACCCCTCCTTTCCACACCTGAGGCCTATAAGGTCGGTCCCAGAGTCCCACAAACAGCAGAGAACACAGCCTGCTAGGGCTACTTGGCACAGCTCCTGCTTCTAGAGAAGTGGCTGCCCCCACCACCTACCTACACCCACGTATGTGTCCAAGGCCAGCACGCAGGGAAGAGAGATGGAGGCATGGCCTGTTTCCCTTCCTGTGTGCACGGCCATCCCCTTTTAAAGGGCTACCAGACTCAGTTGGCAATAAGACAAGGATCATCATTCCTGATCACAGCCCCCAGCATTGGTCTAAGACCTGAACATCTCTGACCCAGAACTCAGCACTAGTCCTCAGGCCCGTGAATGAATGAATGACCATAAACACACGGAACTCAAGTAGTGCCCAGGGTCAGAGGACCCAGGACAAAGACGCTAGAACTTGGGAAGAGGTCACAGAAAAACGCATGAATGTAGGCAGGTAGTAGACCAAAGTCTCCAAGCCTCCAGTCCTCCGGCTTTGTAGGTAAGGATGACTATGTGACTTGCTTTGGCCAGGTAGAACTTTTAAGAGCTGGGGTCAACTCATCATGCTGTCTTGTCCTTCTGTCCAAGTGGCCAGGAATGTTCTAACCAATTAGTATGGGTTCACAGTGAGGAAAGCACAAAGCGGAGGTGCAACAGTTATCTGGTGTAAACATGAACATTTTACTAGGACTTGGGATTGTTGTTACCACAGCAAACCCTGATTTATCCAGATAGCAGGAGGGACTCCTCCATCTCCCATGCTCGGCAGGGCTGGCCTTTCCCTTCCCTGGCCTCAGGGAAACAGAAGCTCCATTTCCAGTCAGTTAATCAGCAGGGGTTTGGAGACGTCTGCTACACATCCAGACTGTGCTAGAAAAAATGAGATGCTGGGGCTAGCTTGTGACACATGGGTTAAGCTATCACTTGCAACAAAGGCATCCCATATTGCCAGTTTGAGTCCTGCCTACTATGCTTCTGATCTTGGGAAAGCAGAAGATGGCCCACGTGACACCCAAGTGGTAAACCCAGAGGGAGTTCTGGACTCTTGTGCCTGCCCTGTCTGTAGCAGGCATTTGGAAGGTGAATCAGAGGAAAACGAGGATCTTTCTCTCCTCTCTTTCCCTCTCTGTTGCTCCTCCTTTCAAACAGTAAGGCCTTTTTTTTTTTTTTTTTTTTTTAACCTCTGGAAGGAAAGCACTGTCTAAATTAGAAATGAGAAAACCTGGCTTCTGAGACCTCAAGCAAGTTAGTCTGCAACCTCTCTGGGCCAAAGTGTCTTTACCTGGAAAATGGGGTAGGCAAACTAATTAATACAAGGAAAGCTTCTAGCACAGTGCTTGGTGTTACACCTCAGTAGATTAAGTACTATGTTTCAATAAATTCACTATTACCATCACTATTTTTTTTTTTTTTTTTTTTTTTTGGACAGGCAGAGTGGACAGTGAGAGAGAGAGAGAGAGAGACAGAGAAAGGTCTTCCTTGTGCCGTTGGTTCACCCTCCAATGGCCACCGCGGCCGGCACGCTGCGACCAGCGCACCTCGCTGATCTGAAGGCAGGAGCCAGGTGCTTCTCCTGGTCTCTCATGGGGTGCAGGGCCCAAGGACTTGGGCCATCCTCCTCTGCACTCCCGGGCCACAGTAGAGAGCTGGCCTGGAAGAGGGACAACCAGAACAGAATCTGGCGCCCCGACCGGGACTAGAACCCGGTGTGTTGGCACCGCAAGGAGGAGGATTAGCCTATTGAGCCACGGTACCGGCCTATTACCATCACTATTAAACCTTCCATATAACTGCCATACACTTGTCCATAAGATTTACTACATTTTTTGAAGATTTATTTGTTTATTTGAAAGGCAAGCAACTGACAAGGAAAGACAGAGAAACGTGTTTCATTTGCTGGTTCATGGCCGTAACAGACAGGGCTGGGCCAGGCTGAAGCCAGGAGCCAGGAACTCCATCCTCCTCTCCCACATGGCTGGGAGGGGATGAGCTATCTGGGCCATCATCCGCTGCCTTCCCAGGCACATTAGCAGGAAGCTAGATGGGAAGTTAGAAGCCAGGACGTAAACTGGCACTCTGATACGGGACGCCAGGCATCACAAGCAGCAGCTACACCTACTGCACCACAATGCCAACCCTTTACGTTTTAATCCCATAAAGCTTTCCCAGCACTGGCATAATGGCACTGTGTAGGCACTCCCAAAATAAGATCAAATCCCTTGGGAGAACAAAGTGAGGCCTCAGGAAATGGTTCTAGAACCCAGGGCTCTCCTGCTCCCTGGCCTGCTTGGAACATCACTTCAACCACCACAACCTGTAGGGCAGGACTCGCCCCTCCCATACAAGGGAAGAGCTTCTCCCTCCCATTCCCAAACACTGGAAGGAAAGAGCCCTCATCTGTCCTAAGAGACTAGGACAGAGGGCTGTTTGTAAAAAAAAAAAAAAAGGGGGGGGGTGGTCTTCTGTGGGACAGCCAAGCCTTCTGTAGCCCCCTGCCCTTCTTGGAGGCAGTCACAGAAGCCCCAGAGGGCTGGGGTTCCTGAGCGAGTGAATGGTGTTGCTACAGCAAGCCCAGATCAATAAACACTTCTGAGCACCTACTGCACGTGCACACCGGGTTCTAAGACCGTGCGAAGTTTACAGCCAGGCAGGCAATACTGAGCCCCGGAACAGTGCTGGCTAGAGTGCCTGGCACCCCACGGACTCTCAATCACGCTTTGTTTTGTAGAGGAACTGCGCCCCTGGGAAGCAAGCAAGCGCGGGTGTTCTGGGCTGAGGGACAGACCTATGAAGAAAGCTTCCGCAGAAGTGGTGTGCAACAAGGGATGACACAGTGGGAGGGGAGGAGAAAACCCATCCCCCAGCCTGTCACTCCAGACATCAGAAATCCCGGGGACAGCTGATCCAGGGACTACAGGGCATATGGTGGCCACGATGGCAGACTCTGGGCTTCATTTTGAGGGAGCCTGGACCAGAAGAAACCCTAGAAGGAAGAGTACTTCCACCTACCACTGGGCTGGCTGAATGTGCAGGGGTGCCCCCGAGGGCCTCCGCCCCAGGTTTCCCTTCACAAACAGGGAAGGGCAGCCCATGCATGAGCAGGCACCAACTTCTGCGAGGGGGAAGGGGAAAAGCTACGTTTGAGGACTGGCGGGGAGCTGACCCACTCCTACTAGCCCAGGGCAACCTGCGCCGCAGAAGGGAGGACGACCCCTCCCTAGAGAACAGAACATCAGGGAGCGCGCACCTGTAGAGCCCCAGTCCGGGACTCACCGCCCAAGACTTGACTCAGCCACGCTCAGCGGTCAGCGCCTGCCCAGCCCCGGGGCTGACGGCTTCCCCTACTCCCGAAGCGCGGACCACTTTTTTGCGGGAGGCCAACTTCAAGCCCTGGAAACACGTGTCCCGACCGTCCCAGGGTCGAAGTCCCACGCCTAATACACACGCAAACACACACTCACTCACTCCTCCGGGACCTGGGATCGGGGCGCAGCGCCGGCACCGGACAAGCCACCTCCAGACACACCAGCCCAACTCGACCGAAGCTCCGGCCAGCCCCGGGGTCCGGCTTTGCCGCCAGGCACAAGCCCCACCACCCGCGCCCGGACGGCGGCTCACCACGCACCCAAGCCCGCGCGGGGCAGGGCGGCGCTCGGCGGCTCGGAGCGCACTCGCGGCCGGGGCTGCTCCCTGGCTCGTGCTCGCCGCCGCCCCTGCCCGGGCTCCGCGGGGCCAAGGGCTCGTGACCGAGCCGGAAGGAGCGCCGGCCCCGGGCTCGCCGCTGGGGACCAGGGGGCACAGCCCGGAGCGGCGGCGGCCCAGCCCCTGCCGCCCTCCCGGGCGCTCCCGCCCCGCCCGGCGCCCGAGTTCGGCTCCGCGGGGTCCGGGCCGCGGCCTCCCGCTCGGCGCGAGCGATCGGAGCAGACAAAGCCGCGACGCCCTCAGGCCGCCCCCCCGGGCGGGCAAGGGAGGGAGGCTGAGGGACGGGAACGGGCGCCCGGGCAGAACCCTCGTGCCCAGGGGGACGCTCGAGGGGCGGCCTCAAACAATGGGGGGCAGGCCCCGCGGCTCCCGCGGGGACCCCCGCGCTCTACTCACCCGGCGCGGCGGCTGCACGGCGCGGCCCGGCTCGGCCGAGGAAGTTGGAGCAAGTTCGGCAGCGCGGGCGGGAGGGCGCGACTCGGGCCGGCCGAGCGGCGGGGCGGGGGGAGGGGCGGGGCCGGGGGCGCGCGGCTGGCGGCGGCCGAGGGAGGGGCGCCGCGTCCCTGCGCCGCCCGGTGCGGGCCCGCCCTCGGCCCCGCCCCCGTGCGGCTGGCGCCGCCCCTCTCCGGCCCCGCCCCCGCCCTGCCGCCCGCGCGTCACCCCCTGAGGTGAGGTTCTGTGGCCCGCGGGTCCCTCGGCCCGGCTGTGGGCGCCCCAGGCCCCGCGCCTACCCTCGGTGGGTCCGCGGCGCGGCGGAGCCCGGGCTCGGGCGTGCCCCGGTGGCCTCGGCGAGCTCGCGGGGCCGCTGCTCGGGCTCGCCCCTGACCCGGCCGAGCCTGGGGGACGCACCGACTGCGGGGAGGCCACGTGTGGCGGGCCACGCAGAGGGACCGGGTCGGGTTGGGCGAAGGGGTAGGAAAATGGCCGTGCGGTAGGCAGGAGACATTCCTGCCAGCCCTGGAGAAGGGGAGGTACATGAAGATTTTCGTTCCTTTGCTAAACCGAGCAGTGGAAGGGCTGGCGCTTTCTAGCCTTGGTACTAAAAATACCAGGCTTTCTTTGGATCGCCTGCTGAGATTTGTCCCTCATCTTTATGCTGAGGAGATGGCTGGGCGGTTTCTTGGAGGCCGGTGGGGAAGGGACAGGCCTGGGTGGGGAGTGTCTGTGCGGCTCGCACGGGCCCCAGCTAGTCTCAGCCTGCTCCTCTGTAGGACGAAGCACAGGCATTCTGCTGTTTCTTTTCTTTTTTTTTTTTTTTTTTTTTTTTTTTTTTTTTTTTTTTGACAGGCAGAGTGGACAGTGAGAGAGAGACAGAGAGAAAGGTCTTCCTTTGCCGATGGTTCACCCTCCAATGGCCGCTGTGGCCGGCGCATCTCGCTGATCCGAAGCCAGGAGCCAGGTGCTTCTCCTGGTCTCCCATGCGGGTGCAGGGCCCAAGGTCTTGGGCCATCCTCCACTGCCTTCCCGGTCCATAGCAGAGAGCTGGCCTGGAAGAGGGGCAACCAGGATAGAATCCGGCGCCCCAACCGGGACTAGAACCCTGTGTGCCAGTGCCGCAAGGCAGAGGATTAGCCTGTTAAGCCACAGCGCCGGCTTCATTCTACTGTTTCTGAACTCACCGGGTTGGGGGCTGGCAGGGGGCCAGGTGATCCGATCTGCTGGGCAACATGAAACAGCCATCTATGTTTTTAAAAGATTTATTTATTTGAAAGGCAGTTACACAGAGAGAAAAGAAGGCAGAGAGAGAAGTCTTCCATCCACTGGTTCACTCTCCAAATGGCTGCCCCGGCTGGAGCTGGGCCGATCCGAAGCCAGGAGCTTCTTCTGGGTCTCCCATGTGGGTGCAAGGGCCCAAGGACTTGGGCCATCTTCTACTGCTTTCCCAAGCCATAGAAGAGAGCTGGATCAGAAGTGGAAGAGCCTGGACTCGAACCAGTGTCCTCTTGGGATGCTGGCACTACAGGTGGCAGATTTACCCAATATGCCACAGCGCCAGCCCCCAGGCATCTATTATAATCGGCATGTGCCCTGGCCATGGAGGGGAGTGAACCAGCGGATGGAAGATGTCTCTCCATGTCTCTCCCTCTCTGTAACTGACTTTCAAATAAATAAATCTTTAAAAAATATATAAGATAAAAATGGGCTGAGACTGCACCAAATTCTATTGCAAGCAACAAACAGGTTTAAGTCCAGCGTAAGGAGGAAGTATTGAAATGGAGACTGTGCAGGCCATTTCCCAGTTTTTGCTCGCTTTTCTAAGAGGGATGCAGCCTGTCTCTGTGACTCCTGGGCAGCTCAGGGACCTCCCAAGGAACCTGTCCGCTCTTCAGCAGACACCAAGTGCTTGACTGAGCATCTGCTTTGTTAGAACCCAGTTTCCATGCTTGCCAGAAACAAAACAGCTGAAGCCTTTTGCTCGATCCTGCTTGTTTGTAGTGGAGCATACAAGTTGTTGCAAGTTGACAAAAATGCCGGGACAAAGACAAGGGGCGGGGCTGTAGAACAACAGCTACTTTAGATGGCGCTTGCAGAGAGGAGGTCATTCTGGAGGTGATGTTGACATTGAAGGCAGAGGGAATGATGAGTTAGCCTTGGAGAAAAGTTGGCACATCCCACCTTGAGAGCAGTAGGTACCAAAGCCCCAGAAAGAGTGAGCTCTGCCTGTGTCAATGTGACAGGAAAACCGGTGAGATAAGTCCGAGTTCTTGCCCCAGCGTGGATGAATTTAGAAGACGGGACACAATGGCGAGAGTAGAAGTTTAAGAAAACAAGAAGCTCTGAACAGTACCATCAGAGGGGCTGGTAGGGAAAGAGACCAAGCTGCTGAGGTCTCCCAGCCTAGGGGTATTTGTATGTCCTTTGCACGTTATCTCCTAGGAACAAAGGTAGTGTTTATGCATTAGTTACTGTGAAGGCCAGAGGCAGTCTGAATGGAGCCCTTTCTGGCTTGTTTTATCCAGACCTAGATCTTGTCCTTGAAACCGAGATCTTGTTATCGTTGAAAAGTGTTTGTTGTTGGGGCCTGTGCGGTGGCTTAGTAGGCTAAGCCTCTGCCTGCGGTGCTGGCAACCCAGGGCACTGGTTCCTGTCCTGGCTCCTCCTCTTCCCATCCAGCTCTCTGCTATGGCCTGGGAAAGCAGAGGAAGATGGCCTAAGTGCTTGGGCCCCTGCACCCACATGGGAGACCTGGAAGAAGCTCCTGGAATCTAACAAACAGGTTAAATATGCAGGGTCTAAAATGAAGGACAGAGACACTGTGAGGGGACCTAGGAAAGCTATTATCCAAAGCAGGAGGAAGTTTTCCCATTGAGAGGCAAATAGAAACTGACAGGAGGGGCTTGATAATAATCATTGGGTGTCAAGGCCTAGAGCCAGGTATATAAGAGGCCCAGACCAATCTATCTCTTCACGTGAGGTACTAGAAGAGACATCATAATGGGGGTGTGAACCTCCTTAGGGAAGACATCCCATTGGCTCCCATTACCTGACTAGCCCGAGAAAAGAGTTGGCCTGAAAAGGTTAGTATAGAATAGGGAGTTATAAGGCCGGCTTAACAGGCTAATCCTCCACCTTGCGGCGCCGGCACACCGGGTTCTAGTCCCGGTCGGGGTGCCGGATTCTATCCCGGTTGCCCCTCTTCCAGGCCAGCTCTCTGCTGTGGCCCAGAGTGCAGTGGAGGATGGCCCAAGTGCTTGGGCCCTGCACCCGCATGGGAGACCAGGAGAAGCACCTGGCTCCTGGCTTCGGATCAGCGAGATGCGCCGGCCGCAGCGGCCATTGGAGGGTGAACCAACGGCAAAAAGGAAGACCTTTCTCTCTGTGTCTCTCTCGCTATCCACTCTGCCTGTAAAAAAAAAAAAAAAATAGGGAGTTATCTCCAAAAGGAAATGTCGTGCCTACAGTGTTACTGACCCTGGGCCATCCCTCCATAGCAGTGTTTACTGAGGAAGCAGGGTGGAGTGAAGGGCTTTTTCAGCTTAGAGCTGACAGAGTCTGCAGCACTGACCTAGGAGTCGGTTGACTCCAGGGTGGTTCTGTGTCCAGTGACCCAGCTCGTGTCTGGCAGAGTGACAAGGCTTTTTGAAAGCTGGCTTCTGTCATGACAGTTGTTTCCCCAAAGCCTTGGCTTTGCACATGGAAAATCAGTGCCATTTGGGAGTGGCTGGTGTTGTTGGGTCTCCTTGATGGTGGACATGGCCTGAGCTAGAAATCTATAGTCACAGGCATGTTCTGTTAGTGTTTTTGTTGTTGTTTTTAAATATTTATTTATTTATTTATTTGAAAGGCAGAGTTACAGAGAGGCCGAGAAGCAGAGGTGGAGAGAGAGGTCTTCATTCCACTGGTTCACTCCCCAGATGGCCGCAACGGCTAGAGCTGTGCTGATCCGAAGCCAGAAGCTTCTTCTGGGTCTCCCATGTGGGTGCAGGGGCCCAAGCACTTGGGCCATCTTCCACTGCTTTCCCAGGCCATAGCAGAGAGCTGCATCAGAAATGGAGCAGCTGAAATTCGAACTGGTGCCCATATGGAATGCCGGAATTTCAGGTAGTAGCTTTACGTAGCACCAAGGGCCCCGCCCCTTTTTGTTTTTGTTCTGTGAGATAAGACAGTGCCCATGAGAAAAGTTATGTTCTTCTAAGGTCAAAAGATCAAACATGATGACCACCTTACCTAACCTGTCTATAAATTTTGAAGTCATTAGTAAAATGTTTTATCTCTCCCTTAGTTTGGTTTGAAAAGGGAGATTGTGCCTATTCACTGTGCCCATGGCAAAATAAATCTAGCTGTAAAATCATATCATAATGTAAGCTCTCATTTTTTTGACTATGTTATTTGGTCTTCTATTTGGGGCCAAGCATTATTACAGAAAAAGATTAGTCATCATTTTACAAGGTCTGGGGATTCAAACTGTACATCCTGATGGGGAGCCCTTCAGAATAGTCAGTTTTTCATCTAAAAGAGAATATAGGAGAAATGAGGCAACAAGTCAGGCCTCCCAGATTGCTTACTCTAAGCAATTTAATATCAAGTGAAAACTTAATAAGCAATTTTAACTGTCAAATAACAACAACTTATAAAAAGATTTACCAAAAGGCCCAATGCCTTCTGTAAATTTTAAGGCAAGAGTACATGTAGCTGTGTGCAATATGCCAAATATATTTACAATTTGATTGTGTTTTGGAAAAATACAAGCATGGGTTGTATAGTGAATTTGATTTCACAGTAATGCAGCTGGGGCCAGCCTGGTGGTAAGGTGAATAAAGCTGCTGCCTGGGAGGCCAGCACCCCATATGGGTGCCAGTTCGTGTCCTGGCTGCTCCACATCTGATCCAGCTCCCTGCTAATGGCCTGGGAGAATAACGGAAGATGGCCCAAGTGCTTGGGCCCCTGCAACCACGTGGGAGACGCAGATGAAGCTCCTGGCTTCTGGCTTTTGCCTTGCCCAGCCCTGGCAGTTATAGCCATCTGGGGGGTGAACCAGCAGGTGGAAGAACTCTTTCTCTCTCTCTCTCTCTCTGTCTCTGCCCCTCTCTGTAACTCTTTCAAATAAATAAATAAATCTTAAAAAAAAAAAAAAAGGAAAGCAAATTAAAAAAAGAGTACATGTAGTTGGAAATATTGATCTTTTACATTTACCAACTTTTTTAAAAATTATTTATTTATTTATTTATTTATTTATTTTTTGGACAGGTAGAGTGGACAGTGAGAGAGAGAGAGACAGAGAGAAAGGTCTTCTTTGTGCCGTTGGTTCACCCTCTAATGGCCGCCGCGGTAGGCGTGCTGCTGCCGGCGCACCGCGCTGATCCGATGGCAGGAGCCAGGTGCTTCTCCTGGTCTCCCATGGGGTGCAGGGCCCAAGAACTTGGGCCATCCTCCACTGCACTCCCTGGCCACAGCAGAGAGCTGGCCAGGAAGAGGGGCAACCGGGACAGGATCGGTGCCCCGACCAGGACTAGAAACCGGTGTGCCAGCGCCGCAAGGCGGAGGATTAGCCTATTGAGCCGCGGCACCGGCCCCAACTTTTTTTTTTAAAGATTTATTTATTTATTTGAAAGGCAGAGTTACAGAAAGGCAGAGAGAGAGGTCTTCCATCCAACGGTTCACTCCCCGGCCACAATGGCCAGAGCTAAGCCAATCTGAAGCTAGGAACCAGGAGCTTCTTCCAGGTCTCCCACGAGGGTGCAGGGCCCAAACCATTGGGCCATCTTCTACTGCCAGAAATAGTAGAGAGCTGGATTGGAAGTGGAGCAGCCGGGACTCAAACTGGCGCCCATATGGGATGTTGGCACTACAGGTGGCAGCTTTACCCACTATGCCACAGCACCAGCCCCACCAACTTTTTTTTGACAATTATGCTTAAATTACCTAAGAAACTAAAATATTAGATAAGTATGGTTATTATCTTAAGTCATGATCTTATCAAAGAACAACTCTAAAAATTAAACTGGACTTTATAGAAAGCAATGAGCAGTACATCATACCTTTACCTATATTGTTTCTTTTGTTTTTTAATTTTTTTAAAAGATTTATTTATTTTATTTATTTGAAAGGCAGAGCTACAGAGAGAAGTAGAGACAGAGAGAGGTCATCCATCTGCTGGTTCACTGCTCAGGTGGCTACAACGGCTGGAGCTGAGCCAATCTGAAGCCAGGAGCCAGGAGCTTCTTCTGGGTCTCCCACATGGGTGCAGGGACCCAAGGACTTGGGCCATCTTCCACGGCTTTCCCAGGCACATTAGCAGGAAGCTGGATTGGAAGTGGAGCAGCCAGGACTCAAACCAGCGCCTATATGGGATGCCGGCACAGCAAGCTGGGGCTTTAACCCACTGCACCACCGCACTGGCCCACCTATACTGTTTCTTTTTAGGTCAATATCATACCTTTATGATTGCAAATATGTACCACAAGTGTAGCTTTCTTGATGAGCAAACCCAAGCACAAACATGTCAATGACTTAATTTTTTGTTTGTTTGTTTTTTTCCTACCAACAAATTTAAAACAACCTATTGAAGACTTATTTGAGTCATGTGAACCAAAAAGGTGTTTTGGATTAATTTAACAGTTTTAATTTATATGAGCACTCTTTTATCTGTAAAACAATCGAAACAGAACTCTTAATAAATTCTCTCATGTAGACATACTGTGAGACCTGAGCCTGGATCAAGGTGTAACTATTTTTATTTAGGCCTCCATCTTGTAACTTGGGCCTGACCAGGCCCTGAACTCTGAGCCAGAAGCTCCTAAAAAGTAAATAAATGAACTCCCCTTGCAATAAACTCTCCTAGCAACAGTCGATTAATAGATAACAGAGAAATACTTAGAGTTCCTGGTGTCTTCTCAGGGCAGATAAGATGATTGATAGCTACCTGAGACCCTGCAGTTTGGCACGTACACCCCATCAGCTCGGACTCTATGCTTCAGCCAATCAATTAAAAAGGCATCAACCCCAAAGCCATCCAACCACCTTTAGTAGGTCCGTTCCCACCACTGGATGCACTAATCAGTTCTAAGAGATGTCCTTAGAATGTCCCGCAGGATGAGATGATTTGCTAAATGGTACCATGATGTATAGTATGTCTCTAAAAACCCTATAAAAACCCTGTTAACTGAAGGGTCGGGGCTCTCAATTCAGACCCGCTGCGTCGATGTTGATTGAGAGTCCAGGCCTGGACCTGTAATAAAACTCTCGTGTGCTTTACAGCGGTGTTGGCTCCTTGGTGGTCTCTGGGGACAACTGAGCTGGGCGTTACAATACAATATATGCACACATATAACACATAATATAAATTACAGTACGAACAGCAAAGCAATATTGGGAACAGCTTCTTAAAATCTTTAACTGCTTTTTAAAAATTACTATCAATTGATTAAAATTATTTCTTGGGGCCGGTGCTGTGGTGTAGCGGGTAAAGCCGGCAGTGCCGGCATTCCATATAGGCACAGGTTTGAGTCCAGCTTCTCCACTTCCAAGTCATCTCTCTACTGATGGCCTGGGAAAGCAGTAGAAGATGGCCCAAGTCCTTGGGCCCCTGCACCCATGTGGGAGACCTGGAAGAAGGTCCTGGATCCTGGCTTCAGATTGGCACAGCTCCAGCCATTGTGGCCATGGGGAGTGAACCAGTATATGGAAGACCTCTCTCTCTCTCTCTTTCTCTGACTCTGCTGTTCAAATAAATGAATAAATCTTTTTTATCTTTTTTAAAGATTTATTTATTTATTTGAAAGTCAGAGTTACACAGAGAGAGGAGAGGCAGAGAGAGAGAGAGCGGTCTTCTATCCACTGGTTCACTCCCCAATTGGCCGCAATGGCCAGAGCTGCATGGATCTGAAGCCAGGAGCCAAGAGGTTCTTCCAGGTATCCCACGTGGGTACAGGGTCCCAAGGACTTGGGCCATCTTCTACTGCTTTCCCAGGCTGTAACAGAGAGCTGGATCGGAAGTGGAGCAGCCAGGACTCGAACTGGTGCCCGTATCGGATGCCAGCACTGCAGGCAGCAGCTTTATCTACTTAGCCACAGCACCAGCCCCAAATAAATCTCAATAAAGAAAAGAAATACTTCTTGCTCTTAGTAACCTGACTTAATCATACTTTTCTCAGTTGGAAACTGAAGTCCATTGTTAAACTTTAGCTTTATCTGTTTACAGAGCTGCCCCAAAGAATTGAATACAATAGAAGTCAGGAAAAAAGTTCTTTGGAACCTAGAAGAGGAAACATTTAAACACAGAAACCAACAATGTTTTCATTTCCATGAGCAGTTTGTTTTTGCATTTTTCTATCTCAGAGTTTTGAAACCTCATGTCTAGTCCGTTGACTTTAAAGTTGTCAGAAAACCTACATTTAAGAACATTTGTTAGTCTTTTATATAAATCTGAGTGTAAGTGTTTTTAGAGGAGAATACAAAACTGTGGATGACAAAAGACTTTAAATAGCCATAGTTAAAATTATGAAACTCATTAACCAACAGGAAGAGGCACTTGCTTACTTCACACAGTACTTTAGAAAGCACTTGTAGTATTTCGTAAACATTTATCCCTTTTAGGCCTCTAGGCCTTTTTCATTAAGATAACGATCATGACTGGTAACAACACAGTAAGATCATGAGACTTTTGTAACAGAAGAATTTTTTAAAAATTATTTATTTGAGAGGCAGAGTTACAGAGATAGAAAGAGCGAGATAGAGAGAGGTCTTCCACCCACAGGTTCACTCTCAAAATGGCCACAACAGCTGGAGCTGGGCCAATCTGAAGCCAGGAGCCAGGAGCCTCCTCTATGTCTCCCACGTAGGTACAGGGGCGTGAGCACTTGGGCCATCTTCTACTGCTTTCCCAGGCCATCAGCAGAGAACTAGATTGGAAGTGGAGCATCTGGGAGTCAAACCAGTACCCATATGGGATGCCAGTGCCGCAGGAAGAGACTTAACCTACTTCGCACAGCACTGGCCCCAGCAGTAGACTTTAATATTATAACTTAAAGTTTCTCAGACTCCCTTGCAGCTATATGTGGTCACATGACTCAGTTCCAGCCAATAGGAAGTAAGTGGAGACGTCTGGGCAAATTCTAAACTGGCTTTAGAAGGAAGTAACATGTTTTCCTTAGCCATTGTTCTTTCGTGTTCACTGAAATACTAATGTTTAGGGAGCCCACATACCTAGACCCATCTCTTGACTTTGTATATGAGAGAAAGAAACTTCTATCTTGCTTGGCCCTGCTTGCTGGCACTTGCAGCCATATGTAGTTTTAACTTTGGTTGGAATACAACACGGGAGTTACTCGAGCAGATTTGTACAGTGATGACAAGCCATGGTTCTGTCTGATCCCTCCGACAGAGGGATACCTCCACCATTATTAAGGAGAGGCATTTCCAGGAAATGTTGGAGTTGCATAGATAATTATTCACAGCCAGTGTTTCTGCATACTTCTGGATGTGAAAAAGGTCATAAGCACACAACCAGGAAGAAAGAAAAAGTAAAGCCAAGTTGATGAACCATGGACCACTGGAGGTTCTGCCAGTCCTTGAGGGCCATTTCCTTTCTGCAGCATTTGGCCACAATGCTGTGGGGTATGAAGACTGTTGGAGGCAGGGGAGACACCCATAAAGCCAGCAAGGCCTCCACTGCCTTCCTACTCCCTCCCCCAGTAGGCCTCTCTTGAGTGTCACTTCTGGTAATCACCGGCCATCCCCAATTGCACTATGAAACTCACTGCACTTTAGCTGATTAACACTTACAGAAACACAGGTGGCTTCCAAGAGCACCAGGGACACTCAATTCAGAACAATTTTTCTTTATTAAAAGTAAAAAAAAAAAGTAAGATATGGATGGCCCCTACTCATAAAACAGTCATGTTTTAACCAGCAATTTACATTCCAGGCCAGCTCCTTAAGTTTGTGATTGCCAAGAATATAGATGAATTATAGTGCAGACTGCAAGTCTGAAGTATGGATGATGGGAACAAAATACTCATATAGGATGTTGGCATTGCAGACAGCAGCCTTACCCACTATGCCACAGACCCAGGCTCTGCTCCACTTCTGCTCTAGCTCTTTGCTATGGCCTGGGAAAGCAGTAGAAGATGGTTCAAGTCTTTTGCCCCTTGTGGGGAGACCTGGAAGAATCTCTTGGCTCCTGGCTTTGGACTGGTCCAACTCAGGCCATTGTGGTCATCTGGGGTGTGAACCAGTGGATGGAAGACTTCTCTCTCTGCCTTTACCTCCTGTAACTCTACCTTCCAAATAAATAAATAAATGTTATAAGTTTTTTTTTAATTTGTTTATTTATTTGAAAGAGTTACACACAGAGAGAGAGAAGGAGAGGCAGAGAGAGAAAGATCTTCCATCTGTTGGCTCACTCCCCAATTGGCTGCAATGGCTGGAGCTGGTGCAGGTGCAGGGGCCCAAGGACCTGGGCCTTCTTCTACTGCTTTCCCAGGCCGTAGCAGAGAGCTGGATTGGAAATGCAGCAGCTGGGACTCGAACCAGTGCCCATGTAGGATGCCGGCACTGCAGGCGGCAGCTTTACCCACTATGCCACAGCGTCAGCCCCAATAAATGAATCTTAAAAACAAAACAAATAAACAAACAAAAACCCACTGTGCCACAACCCTGGCCCCAAATTGATAATTTTTTAAAAACCTACCTTATAAGCTTATAGCATGAATCATATGAAAATGTTTGTAAGAGTTTGAAAACCACTGGGTAAGCTATAAAGAGCTCACTCACCCAGAAGTGAAATCTAACCAGGACGAGACACCCAGAGCTCTACACAGCTGTCAGGACATTTTGATGGGTAGTGAAAGACGCTCACTCAAACCAGCTAAGGCCAATGAAGAGCTAGTTACTGGAAGGATACTCAAGTAGCTCACAGAATCGAAAGAAGAACTTGAAGAGGCTGGCGCTGTGGCATAGTGGGTAAAGCCACCGCCTCCTGTGCTGGCACCCGTATAGGTTCTGGTTTGAGTCCCAACTGCTGCACTTCTGATCCAGCTCTCTGCTATTGCCTGGGAAAGCAGTAGAAGATGGCCCAAATCCTTGGGCCCCTGCACCCATGTGGGAGACCCGGAAGAAGGTCCTGGATCCTGGCTTCAGATCGGCTCAACTCCGGCTGTTGTGGCCATTTAGGGAGTGAATCTACGAATGGAAAAATCTCTTTACTCTCTCTCTCTCTGTCTCTGCCTCTGCCTCTCTGTGACTCTGCCTTTCAAATAAATAAATAAATCATTAAAAAAAAAAAAAAAAGAAGAAGAACTTGAAACCAGAGTGATTCTGGAAACAGGGCTGCTCCTGGGGGCTTCCCTGACCAGGAGTCCTTTCCTCTGTCTCTCTTTGCTTTCAGAGTTTGCCGTGTCAGGGATGTGACTGTGAGATTCCAGAAAGGATTCTGGTTCGTCTGGCTCTGGTCAAACAGCTACTCCCGGACTGGTCTCTACTGTGATCAGATGGGATACTATAATTGGGTGGGTCACGTGCCCACCTCTGTGGTCAGTAGGGCAAGGCCTATTCCAGAAGAAGGGATGGAATGTGCAGAACCAACATCATGATGCCTAGCAGCATCTCATATACCAGCATTGCTTAGGTTCTAGGCAGCCACTGAAAGGTTTCAGGCAGAACTGCTCGTGCTTCAGGAAGATCCCTGCGGCAGTAGGAGAAAGAACGGCTTGGAGGGAACAAGACTAAAGTAAAGAAAGAATTGTTAGGAAGGAAACTTCCAATGGTTCAGGAAGGGGGTGAGGAGGAAATGGAAGAGGTGGATTTAGTATACATTCAGGAGGTAATTAGGAGGTATACATTAGGTGGCTAATTGGATGGGTGAAAGAGGAATAAGCAGTTGTCACGTTCTGGTTGCGTGGACAGTGGCTGGTGGTGCTGATAGAAGGAAAAACAAACTCAGTTTCTCCCGGGGCACGCTCAAAACATGGCTGGGACCTGCTGTGTGTGCGTCTTTCCTCACTCACAGGTAAGCAGCGCTGTAGCAGCCGACAATTGGACTGGACTTTCTCTTGTCTTCTCTGGGGCGCCACCCTCCAGGAACTGTGGCCTGTTCCACTATGGAGAAGCTCCCTCTGTACCCCATTTTCTTGGGGTTTTATGGAGGCCTCATGGAATAGGCATGATTGATTAGCTCATTGACCACTGGTGATCATCTTAATCTTCAGCTCTACAGCTGGCTTTGTGATATAGGGGGTTAAGCCACCTGCAACGCCAGCATCCCGTAAGTGTGCAATGTTCAAGTCCTGGCTGCTCAATTTCTCATCCACTCTCCTGCTAATGAACCTGGGAAAACACAAGTGCTTGAGCCTATGCCACCCACATGGGAGACCCGGATGAAGCTCCTGGCTGCTAGCTTTGGTCTGGCCTAGCCCTAGATGTTGGACCCTTTGGGGAGTGAAAGAGGAGTTGGAAAATCTCTCTCTCTCTCTCTCTCTCTCTCTCCCTCTCCCTCTCCCTCTCCCTCTCTCTCTCTCTCTCAGTGTGTGTGTGTGTAAAACTCTTTCTAATTAATCAAATAAATCTTTAAAAAACCTTCAGCCTTCTCCCCTCCAATGAAGTTGAGGGGTGGGGCTGAAATTTCCAACCCTCTAGTGCAGCTGTGGTCTTTTGGGTGCCTGATCCCCACCCTGAAGATACCTAGGGGCTGCCTTCAATCAATCATTAGCACACATGGGGCTGGCGCTGTGGCTCACTTGGTTAATCCTCCGCCTGTGGCGCCGGCATCCCATATGGGCACTGGGTTCGAGTCCCGGCTGCTCCTCTTCCATTCCAGCTCTCTGCTGGGGCCCGGGAAGGCAGTGGAAGATGGCTCAGGTGATTGGGCGCCTGCACCCTCATGGGAGACCAGGAGGAAGCACCTGGCTCCTGGCTTTGGATTGGCGCAGCGCTCCGGCTGTAGCGGCCATTTGGGGGATGAACCAACGGAAGGAAGACCTTTCTCTCTGTCTCTCTCTCTCACTGTCTAATTCTACCTGTCAAATAATTTTAAAAATTTTTAAAAATCATTAGCATACAAAAAGACAATTAAGATTGTGATGGAGACCAAATATCACAGTGACTATCACTTAGCCAAGGAATCCAAGTGACCCTGTGTGTGTGTGGACAGAGGTGATGACTTGGATCAACTTCTTTTTAAAAATCTATTTGAAAGGTAGAGAGGGTCACACAGAGAAAGAGAAAGGACTTCCATTCACTGCTTTATGCCTCAAATGCCCGCAACAGCCAGACCTGAGCCAGGCCTTAGCCAGAGCCTGGAACTCTATCCAAGTCCAGGTCTCCCATGTGAGTGCCAGGGATTCAAGTACCTGAGGCATAATTGGCTGCCTCCCAAGATGCCCGTTAAGAAAGTTTGGTTGGAAACACAGAGTAGCAGGAACTGGAACCAGGACCCTGATGTGGGATGTGGGTGTCCCAAGAGGCGGCTTAACTTATTGTACCACAGCACCCAGCCCTAGACAGACAGAGGGGTCCAGTTTGCTATATGGAGTCCAGGGAAGACATCTACACAGAAATTATAAATCTGGGAGTTGTATCAGGGCATACGTTCAGCTCTTGTTAACAATAACCCAAAAACACTCACTGCCTTAACCAAAGGAGGTCTGTTGCTGTAACTGTTGACAAAATTTTGATAACAAGAAACCTAGGGGCTGGCGCTGTGGCACAGTAGGCTAAGCCTTTGCCTGCAGTGCTGGCATCCCATATGGGCACCAGTTCATGTCCTGGCTGCTCTTCTTCTGATCCAGCTCTCTGCTATGGCCTGGGAAAGCAGTAGAAGACAGCTCTAGTGCTTGGGCCCCTGCACTTGCATGGGAGACCTGGAAGAAGCTCCAGGCTCCTGGCTTTGGATCAGCCCAGCTCTGGCTGTTGCAGCCATTTGGCGGAATGAATCAGTGGATGGAAGACCTTTCTCTCTGTCTCTCCCTCTCTCTGTGAATCTACCTCTCAAATGAATAAGTAAATCTTTAAAAAAAAAAAAAAAAGAGAGAGAAGAAGAAAAAGCAGGAGGAGGAGGAGAAACCTAAAGGCAAGCAGAGTAAGACTGGCCAGCAGCTCCACAGTGTGGCTCAGGTCCCAGGTGCACTCGGCTGGTCTTCTCTGGCTCTCCTCATGGGCACTGCCCATCCTCAGAGCCAGCTGTGCTCCAGCTCCAGCTTCCCACCCTGGCAGCAAGAAGAAAGATCAAAAAGGAAAAAGTGGACCGTTGGAAAGAACGCAATGGAGGTGTTGGATCACGAGTCGTGCTTGGTAGGGAAGAGAAGTGACAGTGGGGGGCTCGTAAATCTGGGGCAGGAAGATGGGGGTGGAGGTGAAGGTCCTGGCAGGAGTGAAGAGGGCAGGTATGACAGCACAAGACTCTGGGTGGACAGAGAGGTGCACTCATGAGAGTGGGCTGTCACAGGCGGCCATGCGTTGAGGCTAGCGTCACAGGTGGTGAATAGAATTTGCCAGAGGAGACAGTGGCAAAAGGCAGTTTTATTGGAAGCCATGGGCAGACGAGCCATGTAGGGGTGACTACGATGGTAACCTGTGGGGTACACCTGTGGAGGCAGTCCCTTCTTAGGATGCCTGCTGCCGAATGCTTGTAAGGGAACAGTGGGTAGGTCAGCCAGAGGCTGGCCAGTACAATGCAGACTCCAATCCAAGAAGCACACTTGGAACTGCAAGGTTTCCCCAGTTAACAATCAGAGTTAACTGGGGAAACCAGGGTTTTCTAGGGTCAGATAGGATTTCCCAGCTAGGTGCTTTGCATCTGTGGGCAGTGCTGGGGAGCCCGTGTCCCCTTTTATCTTCAGGGACTCCACCAGATGCCTGGGGACCACCTTTTGCATGGATGATAGAGATGGAAGAAAGAAGTCAATGGCTCGTAGGGTGAGGAGGACAGAGAGCAGAGACCAGTCGGAGAATGGTCACCTCATCCATGTACGCGGGACGTGCAGTGCAGGCGGTAAGAGTGAGTCGGATGCCGTCCTCTTTGGTTGACTTTTCACCTTAAGCTCAGTTTTGAAGTGACGTGGCATTTCTTGAAAAAGATGTCAGGGAGCCCTGCTGAAAGGAGAACAGAAAGGAAATTAACTTGGCCTGTCATCTAAGGCCTGCCCTGTTTGTTCCGGAACAATCTATCACACTGAAGGATTCTGCAAACTTCCAGAGGCCTCTAACTTCTATTTGCATGTGTAGCCTGACCCCTGCGCTCATACGCTGTCCCCTGTAGAACAGTTAGGGCTAGGATTTGTGACAGGGAGGCTGGTGTTGGGGCACAGCAGGTTAAGCCACTGCCTGCAACACTGGCATCCTATTTTGGAATTCTGGTTTGAGTTCTGGCTGCTCTACTTCCAATCCTGCTTCCTGCTAATGTGCTTGGGAAAGCAGTGAAAGATGGCCCAAGTTGCTAGATCTCTGCCATCCATGTGTGATACCAGGATGTAGTTCCTGGTTCTTGGCATCAACCTAACCCAAAAATCTGTGTGCTAGGAGCCCCTGTGGGAGCACACAGTGCAGAGGAGCACACTTGAATGATGGAGGCTAAGACAGTGGTGCCAAGAAGTGCCATCGTGTCTCTGGCTCTTGTTGTCCCATCCATAAACTAGGAGTGAAGGAGAACAGAGTGGTCCAGTAATGGCCTTCCAGAGCCCTGGAAGTCCAGGCCTGACCGTCTGAGTGTCCACTGTACTAGAATCACGCCAAACGGGAGAAGATTGTCTTTGCCCAGAGAAGACATCAGAGAGAGACAGCAGATCCTGGAGGTTAAGGGCAAGGCCCTGGCAATCAAACTGCCTGGGGGGTGAACCCCAACTCTGCTTTTGACAGCTGTGTCCGCTCAGGGTGGAGGCTCACTCATGTCTGCCCAGGAAACTGAGATAGATGGAGATGTGAAAGCCCCGTGGCAGTGTGTAGTGTTACTGCTCGAATAAACTCCTGTGAAGTGACCTTCCCAAAGTTTCGAGTCAGGAAACCGAGCGTGGGAAGGAGGCTCAGAGGGAGTCACGTGGCCTGTGATAACCTGGGCGTCTCGGCTTTATGTCCAGACCCGGGTTCACTGTTTGCCTCAATGACACACACTGAAGTTTGAGAGTCGGCTCAGGCCCCTCCAGAAGAGGCCCTGGCAGTCCCTCCCAAACCGCAGGAAGCCAGGGAGAGAGGTAGACACTGACGAGCACAGTGAGGGTGCTGCAACCATCACAGGTCCCTCGCTCTTCCTCTCACAGCTCTGAGAGTTTGCAGCTGGTCCAATGGGAGAATCCGGTTGCCCCAAGGGAGCCTGCATGGCAGCTGCTGCCGCGTGCACACACTGCCACCTAGGGGCAGTCTGCTGAAACGCTATCAAGGCTTAGGAGCTTATGAGCCTATCGAGCCATTGGTGTGTGTGTGTGTGTGTTTGCACATACGTGGGTTGGGAGGAGAGGAGGGCTCATCACTCATGTCTGGCACTGCTGACGTCTCCTTCCTTCCCAGAGCACGTGCTCTCTGGGCCCCCCTTGTTTTCATTTTCCATTCTGGACTACACAGGGTGAACCCCATGCCCCTCTTCAGTCTCCTGCTCCCCGATCCTGCAACTATGGCAGCTTTCCCAGACTCCCCCCGTGCGCCACCCCCCATCTCCACCCCAGTCCACCTCCACCGGGTCTCTGTGGCCTCAGCCACTCCTGTCTTTTGATTCCTTTGAAGCCCATGGCCGCAGAGTTTTTTTTTTTCTTTAATATATATTGAAAGATTTATTTATTTATTTATTTGAAAGTCAGAGTTACACAGAGAAGGAGAGGCAGGGAGAGAGAGAGGTTTTCCATCTGCTGGTTCACTCCCTAGTTGGCCACAACAGCCAGAGTTTTGCCGATCTGAAGCCAGGAGACAGGAGCTTCCTCCAGGTCTTCCCATGTGGGTGCAGGGGCCCAAGGACCTGGGCCATCTTCCACTGCTTTCCCAGGCCATAGCAGACAGCTGGATTGCAAATGGAGCAGCCAGGACTTGAACCAGTGCCCATATGGGATGCCGGCACTGCAGGTGGCAGCTTTACCTGCTAGGTCACAGTGCTGGCCCCCACACAGAGTTTTTACCATCAGACTTGAACTTGAATTAATTGATCTCTTTCCTGGGGTACAGTTCCCCTCCCCGACATGGAATGGAAATCTGATCCACCAGTCCCCTCCCCCAGACCCTCAGAGTTGAGTCTGATGCGGGATAGCTAGCTAGGTCTGCTGAGCTGCAGGTGCCTGCAAGTCATAAGCCCCGGCCCCAGGTAAAACACTGGCCTACTTGTTCATCAGAATCGCCCTCTTACTGGGATGCCTCCTTCACCTGGTACCTGGGGGGAGGTGTCACGTGACTAGCCACCCCCTTCCAACCTTATAAAACAAGTGGGCAGTTGGGAGGATCCCTTCCTCTCTCTGCAGACAGGGTCAAGAGGAGGTGCTGAAAATGCCCTCTCTCTACTTCCCCTCCCCCGCCCCCTGTTCTCCTTCCGGCCCACCCACTCCTCACCTATGCTCACACGTGTGTTTTTGCTTTCTCACCTTCTAGATAAAGTTTTATCACTTTGTGCACTGTATATGTGCCTGTACTTAGAATGCTTTACTGAATAGAAGGCAAGGACCTAGAATAAAAGTTAACCCCCGCCTCAAATCCTTTGAACACTAACTCCTTCCTGTGTTCCACAGAGGCAGAGCAGACCTGGCCCCTGCAACCACATCCTGACCACAGGCCAGCTACACAGACAGGATGGAGCAGGGCACACAGAGCGCTTGGAATTTGAGTGCTAGGAGGAAATGCCCCAGGCAGGCAAAAGGAAGCTGCCTAGGATGGGAGAATGACAGGGACAGTGTTACAAAGCTCATTTCCAGGCAGCTGGTGGGGCATCCCAGCTCAGAGCTCCAGTGGGGCCTCACAGCTCAGTGTCTCCCCCTCCCCGCTGCCTGCACACACATTTCTTGATCAGCTCCTGTTTCCTGTGTTCTGGGTCTCTGCCCTGCCGTCACCTCAGCCCAGAGCACCTTTTGCCCATTCCCTTTGCTTGTGTCAGGATAGGGAAGTAGAAAACCATCCAGAACAGCCATCGGCAGGGCCTGGAGGGGTCAGGCTCTAGTACCATCCCCGTGACACCTCTCCCCACTTGCACCGTAACACTAGTACCAGCTTCTGGCCAACTTGGCTTCAAAGCTCCCACTAGGCTTCTGCCCCTGCCGCTCTCTAAAGGCACCCCAGACACCCTGAGGATGAGTAGCTCATTGCGCTGCCCAGCCACCAGCACGTGCCTTCCTTCTTGGGCAGAACTTGGAGGGAGTGATGTATGCTACAGAGCAGGGTTTGGGCGATGCCTGGCCTGGCCAGTTATCTGAGGTCCCCAGAAGAGGGCAGTGATGAGCAACGGGGAAACTCCTGCCTGCTGTGGGATTACTGGCTGCAAGTGACAGAAGCAAATTTAGATCCCTGGATTACCATTTGTAACTGGTGTTTTGCTTTTGTTTTGTTTTTTGACAGGCAGAGTGGACAGTGAAAGAGACAGAGAGAAAGGTCTTCCTTTTGTCGTTGGGTTCACCCCCCAATGGCCACTGCGGCCGGCACGCTGCAGCTGGCGCATCGCGCTGATCCCAAGCCAGGAGCCAGGTGCTTCTCCTGGTCTCCCATGCGGGTGCAGGGCCCAAGCACTTGGGCCATCCTCCACTGCACTCCCGGGCCACAGCAGAGAGCTGGACTGGAAGAGGGGCAACCGGGACAGAATCCAGTGCCCTGACCGGGACTAGAACCCGGGGTGCTGGCGCCACAGGTGGAGGATTAGCCTATTGAGCTGCGGCACTGGCCTGTAACTGTTGTTAGTATGTGCATACACACCCGCTTCTGTAATACTGGTTTTCCATTTTTCACGGTGTCTGAAACATTTATAAGAGTCTGAAGTCGATCTATTTTGTTAAAATTATTACAGTTTGGTTTATTAATTGGAGCAGCCTATGTGAATGTTTAGAAAAATGTTAACTGTTTCCACTTTCCTTTTTTTTAAAATAATCTTTTAAAAAGATTTATTTATTTATTTGAAAGGCAGAGTTACAGACAGAGAGAGGGAGAGTCAGAGAGGTCTTGCATCCATTGATTCACTCCCTAAATGGCCACAGTGGCTAGAGCTGGCCTGACCGAAGCCTGGAACCTCTTCCGGGTCTCCCATGTGGCTGCAGGGACCCAAGCACTTGGGCCATCTTCCACTGCTTTCCCAGGCCATAGCAGAGAGCTGGATTGGAAGAGGAGCAGCCAGGACTTGAACCGGTGCCCATACAGGACAGGACAGCGGCCCCACAGGCGGAGGCTTAACCTACTAAGGAACAGAGTGGCCCCTACTGTTTCCATTTTCGTTTACTGAAGATTAAACAGAGCATGAATAGGATGTGTTTCTCTGCATATCCAGAGCCCCTATGGGACAAAATAACAGCTGCAAGGCATCCCAGAGGGTGCCAGGAGCCACTCAAGGGACCGGGCCTGGGCAGTGCCTGCACTAGTGGCTGGGCAGGAGCTTTGCTCTGTCCCACAGCCCAGCTATTGCCCTTGTCACTAGGGTGACTAGTTCATTGTTGGTGACCTTCTAGCCCCCACCCTATGCAAACCTGAAATTTGCCTCGAGGTCCTTCTGAGTTTGGAAGGATGGGGAAGAGATGAGAGGCAGATAAGGGTGCCAGGCCTGCAGGGCAGAGGTTTCAAAGACTTGCTGCTTCCAAGGGCATGCTAGCTGCTGCCCTAGGAGCCTCCCCAGCCCCTCCAGCCCAGATGGGCTAGCCTCCTTCTCCCTCTTGGGACAGAACTGCCACAGGGGAGGCCCAGGGCCAGCTGGCACCACTGTGAGCAAGGCGAATGCTCCCACACAGATCGTCCCACATTGAACTGGACCTGGAGTTTCACACCAGGTCTACTGGTCTCTGAGGGCGGTGGGGGTGAGAGCGCAGAAATGACCCGTGCACCTCAGCCACAGCGGGGAGGTTTACAGAGCACATAGCTTGGTGCTGTTTTGATAACTTTGTTGCAAAAGTGTCCTTGGTTCTGTTACCGGTGAATGGCAGAGTTCTTGTCTTCCCACAAGAAGGAATTCAGGCGTGAGAGAGAGAGTAGTGGAAAGTAAAATAGCAAGGTTTATTAGGGAAGGGACATCTGCAAGAACGGATGGGCACCTCTCCAGACAGGACCTGAGAGTGCCCAGTCGCTTGGACTGGGGGAGAGCGGGGTTACATGGTTGAGTGGAGAGAGTACACCTGGGCAGGCCGGCGGGCGGCTCAGCAGAGAGGCAGAGGGCTGAGCGCCCAGTCCGGTTGAGGCCGGGGGTTTTTAAGTGGATGGGTCTTGCCTCCCCACCTCTGCTCCTCTTGGAACAAAGGAATTCTTTTTTTTTTTTTTTAATTTATTTTTTTATTTTATTTATTTTATTTTTTTGACAGGCAGAGTGGACAGTAGAGGGAGACAGAGAGAAAGGCCTTCCTTTTTGCCGCTGGTTCACCCTCCAATGGCCGCCACGGTAGACGCACTGCGGCCGGCGCACCGCGCTGTTCTGATGGCAGGAGCCAGGTTCTTCTCCTGGTCTCCCATGGGGTGCAGGGCCCAAGCACTTGGGCCATCCTCCACTGCACTCCCTGGTCACAGCAGAGAGCTGGCCTGGAAGAGGGGCAACCGGGACAGGATCGGTGCCCCGACCGGGACTAGAACCCGGTGTGCCGGCGCTGCAAGGCGGAGGATTAGCCTACTGAGCCACGGCGCCAGCCAATTTTTTTTTTTTTTTGACAGAGTGGACAGTGAGAGAGAGAGACGGAGAGAAAGGTCTTCCTTTGCCGTTGGTTCACCCTCCAATGGCCGCTGCGGCCGGCGTACCACGCTGATGGAACAAAGGACTTCTTGGATGTAAATAGAAAAATTTCTATCTGAGTTTTCCCCCTGAAGTTATCAGACAGGGGGAAGCCTGGCTGTCATCGCCTGGTTAGAGGAAGGATGGGTAGGACCCCCTGGAAGATCAGGATCCTAGCAGGATATTTGAAATGCAGATATCAGGCAGAAGGGGCGGGGACCCCCACCTGGCAGGTTATCTGGTAGCAGGGGCAGGGCAGGATGCAAATACTGGGCTGCCCCAGTATGACTTTGAGATGCAGATGCTGGACCTAAATGTCTCCTTAGACCTTTGTCACACACACCTATGCTCATATCTGACTTCCTACCTAACAGTTCCATGCACATGGAGCAAATTATCAAGGTTCAAAAGGGCATTAAAAAAGGGACAGTCTCCTCCCAGCCAAGTCCCCTTCGGCTAGTGTCCTCTTCTGGGAGGCAGATGCTGCTGCTGCCTGCCGAGTTTTGAAGTGTTTTTCCATAGATGCCTTATGGTAGATGCTGCTGCCTCCCTGCCCCCACTCTCACTCTCGTCTTCTCTTTAAGAGTTAGAACCATCCCATTTTAGCACGGTACACAGACATCCACAAGGGCTGCATTTCTCAGCCCCCTTGCGGGTAAGGCTGTCCCGGCGTCCCGGCCTTTAGGACATGAGCACAGTGAGGTGTGCCACTTCCAGGATGCAGTCCCAGGGGAACCAGGACGTCTTTTCCTTCCCCTCCCTATCTGCTCCAGGGAACAGAGGACACTGTTACTGGTCACGGAGGCCAGGACGTTTGCAGGAGCGAGTTTCATGGGTTCTTTTCCTCAGCTTAGTATAGAAACAAAAAGCCGGAAAGCAATTTGGAAAGAGGCAGAAACTTTTGTTTGACAGAAAAGAAACTTCTATTTGATTGGCAAGCAACAGTGAAAGCGTCTGGTCCGAGAGGAGAGCAGGTACAGTGCCCGAGTGGGACACTGGCTTTGAGGATGTGTCCCCGATTTTTAATGCATTGCTTTTTTTTCCCCCATTGGGTCATTCTGTGGGGGCGCCAAGGGATTTTGATTGGCTTCGGCTCATGGGGTTAGCAGGGGTCTCCTGGAGATAGTCCATCTCCTTAGGGGTTCAGCCCCCTCTGCCAGCTCTGGGTGAAAGATTGCGACCACCAGCCGGCGCCATGGCTCAACAGGATAATCCTCCGCCTAGCAGCGCCAGCACACCGGGTTCTAGTCCAGGTCAGGGCGCCAGATTCTGTCCCGGTTGCCCCTCTTCCAGGCCAGCTCTCTGCTGTGGCCCGGGAGTGCAGTGGAGGATGGCCCAAGTGCTTGGGCCCTGCACCCCATGGGAGACCAGGAGAAGCACCTGGCTCCTGCGTTTGGATCAGCGCGGTGCACTGGCCACAGTGCGCCGGCCATGGCGACCATTAGAGGGTGAACCAATGGCAAAGAGGAAGACCTTTCTCTCTCTCTCTCTCTCTCTCACTATCCACTCTGCCTGTCAACAACAACAACAAAAGATTGCGACCACCCTGAAGCTGTGATTTAAAGCTGCAACTGCAAGGTTGGAGCTGGCGCTGTGGTGCAGCGGGTTAACGCCCTGGCCTGAAGCGCCAGCATCCAATATAGGTGCTGGTTCTGGTCCTGGCTGCTCCTCTTCCAATCCAGCTCTCTGCTATGGCCTGGGAAAGCAGTACAAGATGGCCCAAGTGTTTGGGCTCCTGCACCCACGTGGGAGACCCGGAAGAAGCTCCAGGCTCCTGGCTTCAGATCAGCGCAGCTCCGGCCGTTGCAGCCATCTAGGGAGTGAACCAGCAGATGGAAGACCTCTTTCTCTGTCTCTACCTCTCTGTAACTTTCAAATAAACAAAATAAATATAATTTTTTTAAAAAGCTGCAAGATCATACACGCAGCACAAGAAGCTATTAGTGGGGGAGATGCCCGTCAGTCTGGAGACAGGCTTTCCAGCCACAGCTGACAGTTTGCTTGTAAAGGACATTCTACCTGTGCCTGAGGGGCCCACAGACTCGCAGCCCACTGGACGGCCTCAGACACCTTCCAGGAGTGACAGGGCATCAGCCTCAGATGATGCAGTGCAGAAGGAGCCTGGTCCCTGAACCAGTGGACTGCTTATGTCTATGCTGTTATATCTGTTATGTCTTTATTAATTTAAGGCAAAGTTACAGAAAGAGAGAGGGAGAGGCAGAGAGAGAGGTCTTCCATCTGCTGATTCACTCCTCAAATGGCCGCAATGGCCAAAGCTGGGCCAGGCCAAAGCCAGGAACTTCATCTGGGTCTCCCATGTGGGTGCAGGGGTCCAAGAACTTGAGCCATCCTCTGCTGCTTTCCCAGTCACATTAGCAGAGAGCTCGAACCTGTACCCATGTGGGGTGCCGGCACTGCACCTGCTGAAGTTTAACCTGCTGAGCCATAGTTCCAGCCTCTCTCTGTGAAGACCTACACACACAGAGAGAAGACACACATGCACCCAGGAAGAGAAAGAGAGAGAGATCCTCCATCCTCTGGTTCACTCTCCAAATAGCTGCCACAGCCGGGGCTAGGTCAGGCTGAAGCCAGGAGCCTAAAATTCCATCTGGGTCTCTCATATTAGTGGCATGGGCTCAAGCACTAGGGCCATCCTCTTCTGCCTTCCCAGGTACATCGGTACTCACATGGGATCCCAGTGTTTAAAGTGGTGGCTTGGGGCTGGCGCTGAGGCATAGTGGGTAAAGCTGCTGCCTGCAGTGCTGGCATTCCATAAGGGTGCCAGTGCGAGTCCCAGCTGCTCTGCTTCTGATCCAGCTCTCTGCGGTGACCTGGGATAGCAATGGAGGATGACCCCAGTCCTTATGGCCCTGCACCCATGTTTAAAAATTTTTTATTTATTTATTTGAAAGACAGATTTACAGAGAGTCAGAGGCAGAAAGAGAGAGAGAGAGAGCGCTAGAGAGAGAGAGAGAGAGAGAGAGAGAGAGAAAGGTCCTCCATCCACTGGTTCACTCCTCAGATGACCACAATGGATGGAACTGCACCTATCCGAAGCCAGGATCCAGGAGCTTCTTCCAGGTCTCCCATGAGGGTGCAGGGGCCCAAGGACTTGAGCCATCTTCTACTGCTTTCCCAGACCATAGCAGAGAGCTGGATTAGAAGTAGAGCAGAAGTAGAGATTAGAAGTCGAAGTGGCACCTATATGGGATGCCAGCACTGCAGGCAGCAGCTTTACTTGCTATGCCATGGCATCGACCCCATAGAGTTCAATCTTGGTGTTATACATTCTATGGGTTTGGCAAAATGTATAGAGAAATGTATCTGCAATTTTAATATCAAACAGAGTTGTTTGACTATCCCCCAGATTTTCAGTGCTCTGTTCACTCATCCTTCCCTTTCCCATAATCCTTGGAATTTACTGCTCTTTGGGGCAGGCACTGTGGCATAGTAGGCTAGGCCTCCGCATGCAGTGCCAGCATCCTGTATGGGTGCCGGTTCAAGTCCTGACTGCTTCTCTTCTGATCCAACTCTCTGCTATGGCCTGGGAAAGCAGTAGAAGATGACCCAAGTTCTTGGGCCCCTGCACCTGCTGCTCGTGGCTTCAGATCAGCCTAGCTCTGGCCATCGTGGCCATTTGGGGGGTGAACCAGTGGATGGAAGACCTTTATCCCTGTCTCTCCTTCCCTCTGTCTGTAACTCTACCTCTCAAATAAATAAAAATCTAAAAAAGAAAGAAAGAAAGAAAATACTGCTATTTTTACTCTATGTACAAGAATGTCATGTAGTTGGAATCCTACAGTATGTGGCCTTTTTGGACTAGCATCTTTCACTTAGCATTTAGCCATGTGTTTTCATGGCAAGATAACTCATTTATTTTTAATTCCATGATTTGGATATTTCATGGTTTATTTATCCATGTGCCTGAAGGACATTTTAGTTGCTTCCAAATGTTGACATTATATGCAGGTTTCCATACAGATGAAAGCTTTTGTCTGGGTGAATATCAAGGACTGTTATTTCTGGATCTTCTGGTGAGAGTATATTTAGTTTTATAAGAAGCTATACTGTTTGGCATACCTATCAGCAATGAATAAGAGTTTCTGTTGATCCTCATTCTTGGCAGCATTTGGTGCTGTGTTCTGGATTGTGACCACTCTAATTGATGTGTGATGGTATCTCACTGTTTTTTTTAAAGATTTATTTATTTATTTGAAAGTCAGAGTTACACAGACAGAGAAGGTGAGGCAGAGAGAGAGAGAGAGAGAGAGAGAGAGAGAGAGAGAGAGAGAGAAAGAGAGGTCTTCCATCTGCTGGTTCACTCCCCAGTTGGCTGCAAGAGCCAGGAGCCAGGAACTTCTTCCAGGTCTCCCACGCGGGTGCAAGGGGCCCAAGGACTTGGGCCATCTTCCACTGCCTTCCCAGGCCACAGCAGAGAACTGGATAGGAAGAGGAGCAGCCAGGACACAATTGGGCACCCATATAGGATGCCGACACTGCAGGCAGCGGCTTTACCCACTTCGCCACGGCACCGGCCCCTCACTGTTGTTTTAATCTGCATTTCCACTGGGGAGGGCATTGTGGCACAGTAGGTTAGGCCAATGCTTGGGACACTCGCATCCCATGTTGAAGTGCTGCTTCAAGTCCTCAGCTACTCCATTTATGATCCAACTCTCTGCTGATGCACCTGGGATGCAGCAGATGACTGCTGAAGTTCGAGTCCCTGCCACCCATGTGGGAGACTCAAACGGAGTTCCTGGCTCCTGGCTTAGGCCTGGCTCAGTCTTAGATGGTGTGATCATTTGGGGAGTGAACTAGTTGGTGGAAAATCTGTCATACTGCTTTTCAAATAAATAAATATCTTCTTAAAAAAGAATATTCATTTTATTTGAAAGAGTTACAGGGAGGGTAGGGGAGAGAGAAAAAGGTATCTTCCATCCATTGGTTCATTCTCCAAGTGGCCACGATGGTCAGAGCTGGGCCAGGCCAAAGGCAGGAGCCAGGAGCCAGGAGCCAGGATGGGTGGCAGGGGTTCATACACTTGGGCCATCTTCCGCTGCTTTTTCCAGGCCATTAGCAGGGAGCTGGATCAGTAGTGGAGCAGTAGAGACATGAATCAGTTCACATGCCAGAGTCACAGGTTTTACCCTCTACACCACAATACTGGTCCCAATAAATAAATTGTTAAACAGTTGATCTGCATTTCCTCGATAACATATGATGTGGAGCATCTTTTCATTTACTCACTTGTCCTTTGTATCTTTAGTAAGGGATCTGTGCAGGTCTTTGGCCTATTTATTAATGGTGTCATTTTCTTTTTTTAAGATTTAATTTATTTATTTGAGACATAGAGTTACAGACAGTGAGAGGGAGGGACAGAAGAAAGGTCTTCCATCTGCTGGTTCACTTCCCAAATAGCCGCAAAGGCTAGAGCTGAGCCAGGAACCAGGAACTTCTTCAGGGTCTCCCACAGGGGGCAGGGGCCCAAGGGCTTCGGCCATCTTCTACTGCTTTTCCAGTCCATAGCAGAGAGTTGGATCAGAACAGGAGCAGCCAGGACTCAAACAGGCACATACATGGGATGCCGGTGCTGCAGACAGAGGATTAACCCACTGTGCCACAGTGCCAGCCCCATTCATTTTCCTATGGTTAAAATTTAAGAATTATTTGTATATTTTGGAATACAAGACTTAATCACATGTATCTTTGCAAATATTTTCTCCCAGTTTGTGTCTTTTCATCCTCTTGAAAGTATCTTTCACAGAACAGAAATCTTAATTTTTTAAAAAAAGTTTTATTTGAAAGGCAAAGTTACAGGGAGGCAGAGGCAAAGAGAGAGGAAGAATTCTTCCATGCACTGGTTCACTCCACAAATGGCTGCAAGGGCCAGAGCTGGGCTGATCCAAAACCAGCAGCCAGAAGCTCTTTCCAGGTCTCCCACATGGATGCAGGGGCCCACCCCAAGCACCCAGGGCATCATCCACTGCTTTCCCAGGCCATCTGCAGGGAGCTGGATCAGAAGTGGAGCAGCTGGAACTCCAACCGATGCCCATATGGGATGCTGGCACTGCAGGCAGTGACTTTACAGGCTACGCCACAGCACCAGCCCCAGAAATCTTAATTTTAATAAAGTCTAATATCAATTCTTTCTTTCATGAATTATGTCTTTGATACCATATCTAAAAATCATCACCAGGCCAGCGCCGCAGCTCACTAGGCTAATCCTCCACCTGCGGCACCGGCACCCCGGGTTCTAGTCCTGGTTGGGGCGCTGGTTCTGTCCCGGTTGCTCCTCTTCCAGTCCAGCTCTCTGCTGTGGCCCAGGAAGGTAGTGGAGGATGGCCCAAGTCCTTGGGCCCTGCACCTGCATGGGAGACCAGGAGGAAGCATCTGGCTCCTGGCTTCGGATTGGCGCAGCGCGCCGGCCGTAGTGACCATTTGGGGGGTAAACCAGCGAAAGGAAGACCTTTCTCTCTGTCTCTCTCTCTCTCTCACTGTCTAACTCTGCATGTCAAAAAAATAAAAATTAAAAATTAAGAAAATAAAAATCATGACCAAACCCAAGGTCTTGCAGATATTTCTCCTGTGTTGTCTTCCAGAAGTTTTATAGGTTTGTCTCACAAAGTCTATAATACATTTTCAAATGATTTTTGTGAAGGCTATAAGGGCAGTGTCGCATTCATGCAAATGCCTAGTTCCAGGATCATTTGTTGAGAAGAGTATCTTTGCTCCACTGTAATGACTTCACTCATGTATCAAAGTTCAGTGGCCTATGTGAGCCTGATTCATGTGAGTCTGTTTCTAGGCTTTCTCCTCTGCCCCATGGATCTATTTGTCCACTCTTAAGCCAATACCACAATGACTTGATTATTATAGCTTTATGGTAAATTTTGAAGCCAGGTAGTATCAGTACTCCAATCTTATATTTCCAATTCATTATTGTGTTGGCTTTTCTGGATCTTTGCCTTTTCATATAAATGTTAAAATCAGGGTAGGGTGTGGGGGGGTGTTGTGTCTCAGTGGGTTAAGCTACCACCTGCAATGCCAACATTCCATATGAGCATATGAGTGCCAGCTCAAGTCCCAGCTGCTCCCCTTCTGATCCAGCTCTCTGCTAATATGCCTGGGAAAGCAACAGAAGATGGCCCAAGCACATAGGCTCCTGAATCCCATGTGGGAGATCTGGATGGAGTTCCGGGCTTCTTCTGCCTTTGGGCTGGCCCACCTCAGGCCATTGCAGTTACTTGAGGGATGAACCAGTGGATAGAAGATTTCTCCTTCTACTTCCATCTATAACACTGCCTTTCAAATAAATAAATAAACAAATAAATAAATAAATCTTTAAAAACAAAAGAAGCATTTGGACCTTATGAATTTAAACATATCTAATGTGCTTTAATTTATCCCAATTATCCTTACTGGCGTTCACATTCTCCCATCTTTGGCAAGTAGGAGCCTTGTTCAGGTTGTTCCCTGGGTTGTTCCTTTCTGTAAGCCCTCAGTGGTCTTTGAGAGCTTGTTTGAGGTCTGGTATGACAAGATGTGACAGGCTCATGTTGTACCCTGTCTGTCCCAAGCCTGACATCAGTCATTTCCCTGAGGAGTTCCTTTTAGTAGCAACTGACATTGGAAGCCCACAGGCTGAGCTCCATAGCCTCCTGGGAGTATTTACTCATCTTTCCTGGCTGAACATCACGGAAATAAGGGCATGGGTGTCTCTTGCCTAACATCAAAACACACACTGACCAAGGCTTAGATGTCTAAAATGGGAAAATTCCTTCTGCTTCTCAAAGATTTCACAATTGTTCTCAATTTCAGAGTGGTTTTCCACCTTGCCTGCACAGAGGAATCCCCAAGGGGGCTTTAAAAACTACTGAGGCCTGAATCCATCCCCAGGGTTTCTGGTTTATTAGACCACGTCCTGGCCTGAGCGATGAAAGTTGGAAAAATGTGAAGCTCCCAGAAGGGGATCAACCCTTGCTATAATTTTACAACCCATGTACAGAGCCCTCCCTACAACCATGCACAGAGCTGCTTGGACACCTTAATTTTAAGACAACTTAAAGAAGTAAATCTTACCCTATGGAGTGTCTCCTTCTAAACCTGGATTACTTTAGCACTGTCCCCCTGCGTGCACACTGATGCTTGCACCTCTAGCTCACTCGTGTGTAACTGCTGTAGCACATTCAAAGCTTCTGCTGCCCCTCATGTTCTGCTCTGTTCTGCACTCTAACATTCCCACGCCAGCTGCTCAGGAGTCGTGCAGTCATCCTCCACTCCTCTCACTTTCACACCCCACATCCGGTCTCTCAGGGATCTTCCCCGCTCTGCCTCCGGAGGTATCCAGCGTCTGACATTTCTCCGTATCTGCTTGGCTCCCTCCAGCACTGTCTCTTGCTGTGGTCTAAGGGGTCTCCTGCCATGCCCTTGACTCTCTTGTCTGCTCTGTAGAAGCAGCCAGAAGAATGGACATCAAATCATGCTGCTCCTCTTAAAACCCTCCAAGAGGCTGTTGTCTTCTGTACAATGCAGAGGCTCGAGTCGTGGTTTGCCTGAACACAGCCACTGCTCCGCCCTTCTCGCTGCCTCTGTCTCCTGCCGATGTCACTTCAATCACTTTGCTGCCCATTTGCACGTCTGGAACTTTGTCCTTGCTGTTCATTCCGCCTGGATGCTCTCCCTCAGTCCCTAAGACCCACTGCTCCACTTCGTGCTGGTGCCTGCTCAGATGTCACCTGTGCGACGGCCCTTCCTGGCCACCCTGAACCAAAGTGCTATGGATACTCCATCGCTCTCGGGGCCTTGACCAACTCCTGCTCCTAGCTAGTGTGTTGGGTTGACCCTGACCATCACTGTATCATGCAGAAAAGTGGCCAGGTACACCTGGGAAGGAGCATGTTCCTGAAAGGATCATGCCCCTTGGCTGGCGCTGCGGCTCACTTGGCTAATCCTCCACCTGCGGCGCCGGTGCCCCGGGTTCTAGTCCCGGTTGGGGCACCAGATTCTGTCCCAGTTGCTCCTCTTCCAGTCCAGCTCACTGCTGTGGCCTGGGAAGGCAGTGGAGGATGGCCCAAGTCCTTGGGGCCCTGCACCTGCATGGGAGACCAGGAGAAAGCATCTGGCTCCTGGCTTCAGATCGGTGCAGTGCACTATGATAATTTAGTTAGGAATCAAAAAAAAAAAAAAAAAAAAAAAAAATCACAAACACTTCTCCTTGAAACCTAAAAAGGATTTGAGGGGTTAAACCAAAACAAGTCAACTTTTCCTTTCCTGTCACCAATATAAACTCACAAATACACATCTGTCTGCTTGCCCCATGGGGCACTGGCAATCCAGAACGGAAAAGGGAAGGCTGCCAGGGCTGGGGGCGGAGTTCAGACTCTGCCCTCTGATTCACAAGCACCTGCAGTCCCTATCCCTCATCCCCACATGCTCTCCTCTGGGAAGAGAAAAAGTAGACACAGGCACTGCTCTGGAGAAATCAGTATATTAGGGGAGAGACCACAGAATTAGGTGAACAAACATCCCAGAATCCTCTGCATCCTTCCATAGCTACTGTTTACTATCCTAACCCCCATCTTGGAGGTTCAGCTCCATCTAGGGTCCCCCTCCCCTGCCAAGCCACACCATCCCTGACCCTTGCCAAAGACTTAAACATTTTTAAAATTTATTTTTATTTGAAAGGCAGAGATAGAGAGAACACATTCCATCTGCTACTTCATTCCCCAAATGCCCACAACAGCCAGGGAATATTTTTGCCTGGATCCTGTCCTAGAGGTACTGATTTAATGGGCCTGGATGTCAGAAGGTTTTTTTGTTTTGTTTGTTTTTAAAGATTTATTTATTTATTTGAAAATCAGAGTTACTCAGAGAGAAGAGAGGCAGAGAGAGAGAGAGAGGTCTTCCATCTGCTGGTTCACTCCTCAATTGGCTGCAACGGCCGGAGCTGCGCCGATCCGAAGCCAGGAGCCAGGAGCTTCTTCCTGGTCTCCCACACCGGTGCAGGGGCCCAAGGACTTGGGACACCTTCTACTGCTTTCCCAGGCCATAGCAGAGAGCTGGATTGGAAGTGGAACAGCCGGGTCTTGAACCGGCACCCATATGGGATGCTGGTGCTTCAGGCCAGGGCATTAGCCCGCTGCACCACAGCGCCGGTCCCAGTCAGAAGTTTTTTAAACCTCTCCAGGTGACTCAGCTGTGTAGCCAAGATTGAGAACCACCAGCATTACGGTAAGGACACTGTCTTGCATTCATTCACTTGGGTAGTTTGCATTAGAGTCTTAGTTTATGAAATAACTCAAAAGGGAACCAACTCACACTTGCTAAAAAACCTGAAGCTTCAAACCCAAAGCTCACAGAGATTAATAACTTTGATTTATATCATGCTTCTCAAAGAGTGACCCTTGGAGCAAGATCACCTGAGGATAGAATAAATGTATTGACTCAGCTCTCTGTCCCTCTGCCCCCAGCTGTCCTGGCATCTTGAGAGAGCTGCAGTTCTGTCCACCATCACGCTAGGAGGCTTGAACAAACACCAGCAGTTTCTAGCAGCTCAAGGCTATGTCCCTGGGGTGATCTAGCCCTCCTTGAGTCCCTGCCTAGGGAAACTGAAGGCTGCCAAGAGAACTTACTGCTTGTTCCAGCCAACACCTGACCGCAGGCTTCTCTCTCTCTCTTTTTTTTTTTTTTTTTTGAGCATTTACTTTATGAAATTTACAACTCTAAATCCTTCCTCTGTGCCCCTGAGATATATACATATGTGTCTCCTCCCCAGGAGAGTCTTTCTCAAGGACCTGGTAGCCATCCCTTGGAAATGCAATCAGAAAGCCAGGGCTGACTCCTGTGGGCTCTGTGGGAGCCCCGAAGCCTGACTTTCACAAGCTCATGTTGTCACGAGCTGCAGACAGCCTAACACATCCACCAGTCCCCCGCCCCCTGCTTCTTGTACTTTTCCACTTCTCTGACTCCTATAGCCTTGTTCCCTCTCCTTAAGCCAGCTTTCTTCTTCTAAAATTCCCAGTCACCTCTGCAGTGATAGGAGTTGACCTGAGTTCTAAGCCAAGGACTCCCCCCTCCTACTACAGGAGCCACTGAAGTTCATTGCCTTCAACTTGTGCCCAGCTTTATTTACAACAGTAATAAGATCCTGGCGTGTATACTCTAGTTTGAGAAGTACTATCTGATAACAACATTTATCATCAGATTTTTTTTAAATTTTATTTTATTTTGACAGGCAGTGGACAGTGAGAGAGAGAGACAGAGAGAAAGGTCTTCCTTTTGCTGTTGGTTCACCCTCCAATGGCCGCCGCGGCCAGCGTGCTGCAGCCGGCGTACCGTGCTGATCCAAAGGCAGGAGCCAGGTGCTTCTCCTGGTCTCCCACGGGGTGCAGGGTCCAAGAACTTGGGCCATCCTCCACTGCACTCCCGGGCCACAGCAGAGAGCTGGCCAGGAAGAGGGGCAACCGGGACAGAATCTGGCGCCCTGACCGGGACTAGAACCTGGTATGCTGGCACCGCAAGGCGGAGGATTAGCCTATTGAGCCGTGGCGCTGGCAGATTTTTTTTTTTTTTTAACTTATTTGACAGGTTGAGTTAGACAGTGAGAGAGACAGAGAGAAAGGTCTTCCCTCATTGGTTCACCCCTTAAATGGCCGCTACGGCCAGAGCTGCGCCGATCCGAAGCCAGGAGCCAGGCACTTCCTCCCGGTCTCCCACGGGGGTGCAGGGTCCCAAGCACTTGGTCTATCCTCCACTGCCTTCCCGGGTCACAACAGAGAGATGGGCTGGAAGAGGAGCAGCCGGGACTAGAACCGGCACCCATTTGGGATGCTGGTGCCACAGGCAGAGGATTAGCCAAGTGAGCCACTGCGCCGACCCCCATCACCAGACTTCTAATAAATAGCCAGGAATGCAAGCAAGAGTTACTCTTCCCATTTTACCAGTGAGGAAAGCTATGGTTAAAGTGGAAGTTAAACCCACCTTGTGACACAGCCATTGCTGTGTCCATAACGGGATGATAACAGGAGAGAAAAGAGTACCACTGCATGCGAAGACCCAAGAGAAACAGGTTGGTGAATGAGAGAACAGCAAGGTTTCTATTTATGCATCCATCAGTGCAACATGCTCTCGGGCTCTACTCCTCTTTAGTTGCAACAGAACAGTGTCAGCATCATCAGGTGTCTTCTAGGCACCAGGGAACGCTGCTCTGAGCTCTCCTGTTACCCTGTAGGTAGCTGATCACAGCTCCTGGGGGATGAGTTATACTAACTCCACACAGGTACAGGGGGTGTTGCTTCAGAGACTGCAAACGCGCAGGCCACCATCGATGAAGCCACCATCGCTGAAGCCAGACCTAGCCCTGGCTCAGCTACGAACCACTCACCTCACCAGTGCTCCCCTCCCCCGGCTTTCCTTCCACCCTCACTCTCCACTCCTGCTTTCCAGGGTAACGCTGGCTGCCGCCTCCTGGGTGGGCTGCTCCTCTGACTCCCACCTCTGCCTTCCTATTGCTGGACCAATTTGGCATCTTTAGGGGACTGCTGGGACAGAGGGCTCTTGTTGCCCTTATAGTTATTCACATGGTAAAACTCCAACATAACAGATTTATGATTTAAGTTATACTACACCCTTTCCACTTTCCTTCTTCCCTGGATTTACCAAAGTAGGCCAAAAGAACCATGGAAAAGAAGCTACTAATTCTAAATACCAAGGGAATCCAGTGGCAAAACCACTACCATGAATGAGGGGATGAATTTTTCTGGTCACTTTCAAACCTCTTTGATCATTAGAACTAAGGGAGTCTCCCATCCCCCTTGCCCCACACCCATGGGGAATACTGATTTTTCACTCTCAATCAGCATTTTGGTAAATATTTTCACTATTGGCTTTCTCAGGAAAAACTTGTATATGCAGATGATTTCTGATACATAATTTTATTAGAGCCAGAGATGATCCTTTTTGTCTAGAACAAATCTCTGAGGTTAGAATGGAAGATGAGGAAAGCAGAGATTCCACTTGTAATTTACCCTTACCAAACTATCCCACCACACATCAATTCTTTTATAAGAGTATCACTTTGTTATCATACCACAAATCATTAATAGAAAATGCACAAGCCTGGAACCTAATGTTCTCTAATCTTCAAGCCAATCATCAACTTCTCTTAGATTTTTGACGACATGAAAATGAAAAATCTTTCCAAATAACAGCATTCAAATGTCACATCCTTTCATGATGAGGTACAGCAATCAACAGCTAGCCTCGTACTTTCTAAGTTTCAGCTTAAAGAACCCTCACTAATTCCTTAGGTCTCTGTCAGTCTTCTTTAGGGGCTATTTTGCCTTACTGGGTCTCAACAGGATACAGTAATATTAAAATACGTTAATAACCATACTGAGAGTGCGGTGTCAGTGGGTTTCCGACTACTGAGGGGCACGTGTGGAAACACAGCCCAGCCCGGGAGCACAAGTGCCCAGAGGCGTCCTGAGCTGGCTGGTGTCTCGGGATCATTTTTTCTCAGAGGCCGAGGTCTGGGATATGATCTTCTTGGCAGCGTCCAGCACAGAAGGTAGGTTTACTTTGTCTCCGAATTCTTTTTCCCGGTGCTCAAGAAGAACGCCCTAAAAGGAAACAAGCAGGAGCGTCAGTCCTCCTGATGCCAGAGACACTGGCCTTCCAAGCCCCGAGCTTGGGCAGCAGATAACTCCGATCAGAATCTGGCCTGTACGGGGTTCAGTCTTTCAGCGAACGTAGGACCAGGAAGGCCCCGGCACAGCATCTGGACTGTGCAAACAGCACTTCGGGAGCAGGAAGTCGGACGAGATTAACTGAGACAAGGACATGAGAGGCAGGCTTCATAGCTGATGAAGCCTGGAAGGCAACCAGGCTGTCGACAAAGGCGGAGACACAGGTAAAAGACTATTCTAGGTGAAAAGAACAGAACAAAGGTAACGCAGAAAAGATGGTGTAGAAACGGAGTTTAAGGGTCAGGTATTGGAAACCTTCTGAAAAAGATCTTCCTAAGAAACCAGAGGCCTGGGGCCGGCGCTGTGGCACAGCAGGTTAAAGCACCAGCCTGCAGCGCTGGCATCCTATATGGGTGCCGGTTCTAGTCCCGGCTGCTCCACTTCCAATCCAGCTCTCTGCTATGGCCTGTGAAAGCAGTGGAAGATGGCCCAACTCCTTGGGCCCCTGCACCCGCGTGGGAGACCTGGAAGAGTTTCCTGGCTCCTGGCTTCGTATTGGTGCAGCTCTGGCCATTGTGGTCATTTGGGGAGTGAACCAGCAGATGGAAAACCTCTCTCTCTCTGGCTCTACTTCTCTCTGTAACTTTGTCTTTCAAATAAATAAAATAATGCTTTAAGAAAAAAAAGAAAGAAAGAAACCAGAGGCCACTCACTTCTGAGGCACTAAGATGCAGGCTACTGCTACACTCCCCTACAGTGGCAAAAGTGATAAAAATAATGCATGTAACATCAGCATCAAGGAATCCTGATTGAAGAGTTCTTTGGCCCATTACATCCAGGAACTCAAATTAAAAATAAAAATCTGGGAGCTGGCAATGTGGTATAGTGGACTAAGCCTCCGCCTGCAGTGCAGGCATTCCAAATGGGAGCCAATTCAAGTCCTGGATACCCTACTTCCAATCCAGCTCTTGGCTGATGACGGAAAGCAGTGGAAGATGACCCAAGTGATTGGTCCATTGCACCCATGTGGGGGACCTGGAAGAAGCTCCTGGATCCTGGCTCCAGATCAGCCCAGCTCTGGCCATTGTAGCCATCTGGGAAGTGAATCAGCAGATGGAAGATCTCACTCTCTGTCTCTCCCTCTCTGAATAACTCTACCTCTCAAGTAAATAAATTTTTTTTTTAAAAAATAAAAATCTGTAAATACAGTGTGTCATTATTTAGAAAATTTCAAAAAATTTAAAAAAATAAGTAAAAAGCCCCACCACAGTGTAGCAAGCACAGGGAAGTAGATCTCAATAAAGCATAATGTGGTATAAAAATATTGAGAATTATGATATGTATGAATGTATTAAAATGTTCACAATATACCTCTAAATGGGAAAAAAGTCTAGCTTCACAAGCTACCACATTCTAAAACAAAAGCCTTCTTAGATCTGTTCCTTTAGGTATCCATTGGATAGCTCTCCCCACTTTCTACTGTTTCACTGTCCTCAAATTTCTATTGCACACACATACTTCTTTAAATTAAGAATGACTTCAAGAATGTTATCACAAAGAAAATCACCACTGAATGGCACCTGGCACAGTGAGACCGCAAAACCCTACTCCCAAGAAGAACTGAGTTAAGTCCTGATGCTCAGTGGGCCCAGTCGACCCTCCACCAGGGAGGGTGAAGGCCAGAGCCCCAGGGAGTAACAACAAAGCCAAACAGCACACCTAGCAACGCCAGGAACGTGCCAGCCAGGCCCATGAGCACCAGATGAGTCAGCATCGCCAGGCAAGAGAAGGCTGGCAGGTGTGCCAAGCCCTGCCCTAGAGGCCACAGGAAGAAACCCCACAAGCCAAAGTGGGGAGAGGATGGGCAACCCTCCGGAGAAGTGGCTTGCCCAGGTGTAAGAGCCTTTGGAAGGGGTTACTGGAACCCCCTCTGAAGACAGGCTTCGGGCAGGGCCAGGGCGGGGTCTCTGGGGCTGGAGCCATTTGAGTTACTCCCATTGTTCCACTCACTAGCTGTATGTCTCTGGCTGATTTCTTTCATATCTTAAGGCCCGTTTTTTAAAAATTTTTTTACAGGCAGAGTGGACAGTGAGAGAGAGAGACAGAGAGAAAGGTCTTCCTTTTGCCGTTGGTTCACCCTCCAATGGCCGCCGCAGCCGGCGCACCGCGCTGATCCGAAGCCAGGAGCCAGGTGCTTCTCCTGGTCTCCCATGTGGGTGCAGGGCCCAAGCACTTGGGCCATCCTCCTCGGCACTTCCGGGCCATAGCAGAGAGCTGGCCTGGAAGAGGGGCAACCGGGACAGAATCCAGCACCCCGACTGGGACTAGAACCCGGTGTGCCGGTGCCGCTATGCGGAGGATTAGCCTGTTGAGCCATGGCGCCGGCCAAGGCCCGTTTTTTACCTGGAGATTAGAATAAAAACACCTAATACCCCACAGTTGGTTGAGAAAGGTAGACCACGTGGATGAGCACCCGGAATGAGGCTGGTGCACACAGGAGCCATTATCACTATAACATCTTAAAATATTTTCCAGAAAAACAGCTAGTAGGATTGTGTTAAATCTGACACCATTTATACTAAGTTCTAATACAGCTAAGAGTGAGCAGTTAGTACAGTGTAAAAGGAAGAGATCAGAAATAATGACTAAAACCCAGGGATTTCCACTCTCACTTTTATTCCTTCCAAGTTGGGCACAGTATATGGTTACCAATCTTATAAGTGAGAGCCAACAATGCAGACCAATCCCGTCTTTCTACAGGAAGCAAATACTCTCTACACATGCTAATATGCAGGGACAAGTCTGAGAGGGTCAGGCAACTGGTCTGCAGGTGCATGTGCCACGCCCTGCCTCTACCCACTCTGGCCCAGCCTGTCTGCAGGAGGTCGGTTACCTCTCCTGGGGCAGCCCTGACACCAAGGCCCTCACTGGAAAAAGCACAGTCTCCCCGACGTTTCCTTGCCACTTTCCCTGATTAGGCCTCTTTTAATCCTTCTTTCCTCTCCTCTCTTATCATCCATTAATGACCTATGGACACTCCACCAGAGTTAAGCTCATAAGCAGAATGAAAATAATGCTTTTGTTCAAGCATAGAAAACAAAACTTGAAGTCAGAAAACCTGGATGGAGGCCCCAGCAGTTCCAAGGATGAGCTGTGCTCCTTGGTGCAGTTGCTCATCCCCTCGGCCCCAAGTTCCCTGTCTGCACAATGATCGTGACAGGACCATGGTGAGTGAGCAGATCCAGCTGCACGGTGCCAGCAGAGGGCAGCTGTGGGACACATGACAATTGCCCTTCCTTCCCCTCCTCATGTTCCCTGGACTTCTGGAAGAAAGGCTGGGACTCCTCAAACAAGCAAAGTCAATTCCCTGGCTCCAGACTTGTGACCCCAGCTAACAGACATTGGCACACTCACAAGTAAACACTGTGGTGCAGGGGGGCGGGTCCCCACTCTTCATTTACTCACCCAGCTCCCTGCTAATGCCCCTGGAAAAGTAGTGCGTGATGACCCAAGTACTTAGGTCCCTGCCACCCAGGCAGGAAACCTGGCTAGAGTGCCTGGATCCTGGCTTCTGCTGGGCCTTGCCCTTGCTGTTAGGGGCATCTGGGGAGTGAATCAGCAGAGGGAAGATCGTGGTCTTTCTCTCTGCTTTTCAAACACGTATAAACTCACCTGTTTTCCTGATCCCATCACAAAGACTCCCCCAAGAATGACGCCTTCGCCTTCCAGATTTCCAGAGAAGCCACCATTCCAAGCCCGGAAAAAGCTGTACCACACTCCCAGACGGACAAATCCCATAAACAGCATCTTCCGCTTTTGTGGACCATAGAACCTTTTCTATAGGGTGAGAAGAAAGACAGACTCTAAATGAGTGTCTATAGCCCTGCGTGCTCCAGGGAGGAAAGGTTCCCAGCAGAGCATCTGTTCTCTGGCAAAGACCCGAGGCATGCTGGTTGGTGCCTTCTCCCCGACCCACTACACACAGCCTCCACCCAGCACCACTCTCAACTGCCCATGGAAACAGAGAACCCTGCCAGGTCCATCTTCCACTCTCAAGGCAGTCCCAATCTAGGGAAGCAGATTTGCAGCTCCCTAGACTCAACTTCTCACTTGTTCTTGAGTCTGGCAGAGTGGGAACAGTGCTACACTCTGCGGATGCAGAGTAGAGGGGCAGAAATACAGCTGCAATGAACTGAGGATTGGGGAATGGTGCCACGGCCCCTACCTGCATTGGGAGGCAGGGACCTGACGGGGTGTCAGCTACTTCCTGCCCTCCTGGGTCACACGGCAGGAAGGGCTTCAGGAATAACAGAGTTCACCTTTCAACTGGCTGGTCGTGCTCTGCTCAGAGGCCTGGGAAAGGCTCTGAGCATCCACGGCCACTGCAGGAGAGGCGGGCCTCCAGCTCCAGGCCAGACGCACCCTGAACCGCCCAGCTCTCCACTGCTGGGCATGGTCCCACCGGCTCACAGCACACACACCTTTTCATCCAGGAAGATCTCTCCTTTGAAATAAGGCTGGAAGTTCTTCACTTCACTCCTGACGTCCTCCTTCACCACTGCGTACAGGGGGACGCCCAGCTCATCCAACTTGGGCTTCAGGGAAGACAGGTCTGCAGCTTCCTGCGGGAGGCAGGGAGGCTGAGGGATGCAAACTGCTGGGCCTCGGTGGCCAACAACCCACCTCCCCCATGGGCCCAGAGCGTGGCTGGTGTAGAACACAGAAACAACACATGCCCCGGTGACCCAGCGCTTGCCTGTCCCAGCTGGGCACTGGGTCTCAGAATAAGGTATCAGGTCTCCGATTCTTGTCTTCTTCACAGTGGGAATTAGAGGCGAGGCTCCTGCCGCGTGTGTCCCTACTTCAGCTGAGGGAGCAACCACAACCAAGAGGTGGCACCAAACACCTCCTCCACTCCTGCTCCACATTGCTCGCCTCCCATCCTCTCCCCTGCACTACAGCCAACTGGCACAAGGGCCCAGCAGACACACTGCACTAGGGCCAGGTGAACGATGCTGGCCTCCACACTCTGGCCCAGTCAGCTCCCTTCCTTTGCAGTAATCTTCCCTTTATCTCTAACTCACACTCTATCCTCTGAAAAGCGTCCTCGCTCTAAAATGATCTCCCTAGCTAGTCCAGTCTGCAGCAAAGCCCTACTTGTCTGTGCATATTCTACTCACCCTGCTGGGTGACGTCTGTGTGTTACCACTAATTTGAGTGCTGCCACTCAAATTCCCAAAAGCGGCTTATAGTTAAAAGGCTACGTCTTCCATTTCTTTGGACCCCTCAGTGCCTAAAACATCACTGGCACTAAATACCAAGTGGAGATTTGAAGGTGGACACTGGGGAGAATGCAGCTGAGAGCCACAGACAGCCTTGGCCCTCCATGAAATGTATGCTGATGAATAAATGAAGTTACATGAGTTGTGATAAAGCTCCTTCCTTCACATTTGGTGTCAGAATTAAAGAATTGGGGCTGGCATTGTGGCATAGTAGGTTAAGCCTTAGCCTGTGGTGCCAGCATCTCACATAGGTTCAAGTCCCAGCTGCTCCACTTCTGACCCAGCTCCCTGCTAATGGCCTGGGAAAGCAGTAGAAGATGGCCCAAGCATTTGGGCCCCTGCATCCGTGTGGGAGACCTGGAAGGGGCTCCTGGCTCCTGGCTTTGGATTGGTTCATCTCCATCCATTGTGGCCATTTGGGGAGTGAACCAGCAGATGGAAGATCTCTCTCTCTGTCTTTCCCTCTCTCTGTGTGTAACTCTGCCTCTCAAATAAATAAGTAAATCTTAAAAAAAAAAAAAGATTAACAAGAGACAAAACACAATTTAAAAAAATGAATTAAAGAATCAACAGGAATCCCTTTTAAATGTGACCCACTGGTTTTTTTTTTTTAATATTTTTAAAAATTTTACTTAAAATTTAGAGTTACACAGAGAAGAGAAGGAGAGGCAGAGAGACAGAGAGAGAGAGGTCTTCCATCCGCTGGCTCACTCCCCAGATGGCTGCAACGGCCAGAGCTGTGCCTATCCGAAGCCAGGAGCCAGGAGCTTCTTCTGGGTCTCCCATGAGGGTGCAGGGGCCCAAGGACTTGGGCCATCTTCTGCTGCTTTCCCAGGCCATAGCAGAGAGCTGGATTGGAAGAGGAGCAGCTGGGACTAGAACCGGTGCCCACATGGGATGCCGGTGCTTCAGGCCAGGGCGTTAACCCGCCGCACCACAGCGCCAGCCCCGACCCACTGTCTTCAACACAAATACACTGCTATACAATGGTAACCACATTTAACTTTCCAGAATAGGAAAAAATAATAGCTAACACAACAGAACTGATTGTACCTGGCATCTCAGGGTGAGCAGCAGAGTTTGCCCTAGAGCAATGAGGACTGCAGCGTCGTGAGGACACAGACCACCTGTTTGAGGAGAGTAGGTCTCCTGACTCACTTTTCCTGGGCTCTCTGCACTGCCTGTAGCACTGTCCAAGCCATGAAGTAGAAACTGAGTCATGCAGCTCCTCCCTGAGCCACTCAAAATAACTCCGACTGCCATCCACCCAAGTTTCCAAAACTGCTCTGCCAGGGCACAGGCCAGTGTAGAGGCAAGCAGGTTATAATGAGGGAGAGATAGTACCCTTGGAACCTTCTGGGTTTCGACAGCCTCCAGCAATCAAATCAAACAGCATTCCATGTTGGAGTCAGGAGGCACCACAGTTTTGGAAACAAAGCCCTCTCGTGGTGGCCTCTACTGACATCCGTGTCCTAATTCCTGGAATCTGTGAACCTGTTCTGTTACATGGTAAAATGGAATTAAGACCGTGAAGTTACAGTTGCTCATCAACTGACCATAAAATAAGGAGATTAACCTAGATTTTCTCAGGGGGCTGGATATAGTCATCAGGCTCCTTAAGGGCACAACAGGGAGGCAGAGGAGGCAGTGTCAGAGTGACACAGCAGAAAAAAGACCTGAACAGGCATGGCTGGCTTCACAAATGGAGGAGAGGCGTGAGCCAGTGAGCACAGGTGGCCTCTGGAAGCTGAGGACGACCGACAAAGGGGTTCTCCTCCACAGGCTCCAGAGAGACGAGACCAGATTCCACTCCCTCCACGGTTGTAAGATAAATGAGAGCCACCAAGCTTGCGGTAATTTGCTATAGCAGGCGATGAAATAACTCACTCACTTCCCCAAGCAGTTTGGCTTTGTCAGTTTTCTCCCCTGGAAAATGAGAGTAAGGACAGCCAGCTGTTTTTCAAGGGACACGGTAAGGACCTCATGAGTTCATAGGCACCAAAGTGCCATGAGGGCAGCATACCGTAGGGTTTGCATGCATTCTGCAAAGGAACAGAGTCTTCCCCAGTGCAACCACACAAGCAGGGGTGAGATTAGCAAGGCTGAAGGCCCTGCCCCAGGGTTAGGGAGCACAACCGGAAGGATGAAGATGACCGCCAGGACAGGGCCAACACCACTACATGAGAAGCAGCACTGTCATTTCCAGTTTGTCCTAAGTAAGATGGTGATCGCAGACACAGGTTTTCTGCTACCAACTCGGCAGGCCATCAAACAACGCTGGCCCCTGGTTTACCCATCTATAAAGGGATAAGGATGGATGCAGGTAATCACAATGTTCCCTAACATTAGCATTTTGTGCTGCAACAATCACACTTCTGGGACAGGCATTTAACTTAGAGGTTGAGACACCAATAAAGAGGTCCGAGTCTCAGGCTTGGCATTGTAGCATTAACAGGCTAAGCTGTGCCTGTAACACCCCATCCCAAACTGGTGCCAGTTTGAGTTCTGGCTGCTCCACTTCCAATCCAGCTCCTTCCTACTATTCCTGGGAAAGCAACAGAAGATGACCCAAGTCCTTGGGGCCCTGTACCCAAGTGAGAGACCTGGATGAAGCTCCTGGTTCAGGCTTTGGCCCAACCCCAGCTGTTGTAGACATCTGGGGATGAACCAGTGGATGGGCACTTTCTCTGTCTCTGTGCCTCTCATATAAATAAATAATAAAATATATATATTTTTTTAAAAAAAACACACAGAACAGGAGTTGTGGCACAGTACATTAAGATACCACTTGGAATTGCCATATCCCATATCAGAGTGCTAGTTTGAGTCCCTAGTACTTCACTTCTGATCCAGTTTCGTGCTTATGTGCCTGGGAAGGCGGCAGATGATGGCCCAAGTATCTGAGTTCCTGACACCCATATGGGAGACCTGGAGGGAGTTCCTGGTTCCTGGCTTTGGTCTGGCCCAGCCCTGGCAATTGTAGCCTTTTGGGGAATGAAGCAGCTAATGGAATATCTCCTCCTTTCTGCCTCTCCTTCTCTGTGTCACTCTTCCTTTCAAATACATAAATAAAGAAACCTTTAGGGATGGCACTGTGGCGCAGTGGGTTAAAGTCCTGGCCCACAGTGCTGGCATTCCATATGGGCACCAGTTCAAGTCCCGGCTGTTCCACTTCCAATCCAGCTCTCTGCTGTAGACTGGGAAAGCAGTAGAAGATGGCCCAAGTCCTTGGGCCCCTGCACCCATGTGGGAGATGTGGAAGAAGCTCCTGGCTCCTGGCTTTGGATCAGCTCAATTGTGGCCGTTCCAGTCATTTGCAGGGTGAACCAGTGGAATGGAAGACCTCTCTCTCTCTGTAACTCTATCTTTCAAATAAATAAAATAAATATTTTTTAAAACAAATCTTTAAAAAAGGTTAAAAAAATCACAGTCACACTCCTGCCTTCCCTTGATAAGCTTCCTCACTTGCTAGACAGGAAGCCTAGCATGGGGAAGCCATTCAGGGAGCCCCAGTGTTCCCCAAACTCTCCTGCCACTTATCAGCAGGACTGAAGCCCACTGAGCTCCAGATCTGACACTGAGAGCACTTGGCGAGAAGGCTGAGCTACCACGTTGGAGTGTGTGGTCTCAGGGGTGCATGATGCACTCCAGGTGGGTCTCCGAGAAGAGGCGTGCGGGCAGGTCTGTTCTAAAGACAGGTCTTGAAGAGCTTCTCTGTAATGCTGCAGCTCCAGCACAGCCAGGGCTGACCATGCTGGTGTCAGGGGAAACCCAGCCCCCTCATTTCAGCAAGCATGTGTCTGTGCTGACCAGTAGCAACATGGACTTGGACTTTGCTGCTGCTCTTGATTAAATGGGAAGCCAGTCCAGGACCCAGAGGGTACAGCCCAGGAAGAAAGCCTTGAGAGTTCCAAAGGAAAGTCAGACGCATTGCTAACCTTAGTGGGGATGGCAAGTTGTTAAAAACCAGACACAGAGCATAAGTCAAAAGAAATTCCTACAGCAAATGACAGAGCACAGATCAGTGCTGGTGAAAGGGAAAGTGAGCCTTTGGTTCTTCGGTCCTGGCTGCAAATGCACTAGCTCCCACTCGCCAGGATCTTTTCTCTGAACAGATTTCCATATGCACCCACCTCTCGACAAAGGAAGCAGCCCGGCCTCCGTACTGCCATAATCACGGCTCCATTCTTTTCCCAGAGCTCCTTTGCTTTGAAAGTCCTTGGTTCTGAGGAAGAAGAAAAGGAAATTTATGATGTCCTAGCCCAGTCCAGCTCTGTCCATTCCTGCCCTAGCCACTGGGCAGTCATGAGCCACACCGAGCCAAGCTGAGGTCAGAGACCAGGCCCAGGAGAGGACCTGGACAGGCATTGCACACGTGGGAAAAGGCAAACAGGGAACACAGACAATATTCACCTTGAGAATCCCACACTCTCTTCCCCCATAAAAATCTATTTCCAAACTGGGACATTTCGGGGAAAATGGGTATTCTTTTATTTCTGGTCTCTGGATATTGAAATAATCCTTCAGGGCAGAAGCATGGCCACAACTGAAAAAGTCTTGTACTGTGACCAAAGAAACATCACTCTTACAAACATACTCAAAGGAATCAAAGGAAATCATTACATGGGCCATGTTATTTGCAGGAGGGAAGAAGACGTATAGTGAGGAAGGGCTCTGGGATGGTGCAGTGCTGCAGTCCAGGCCCGGCTGAGAAGCTCAGGCTGATTCTGAAATCCAGCCATGTGACCCCAGGCCAGCTATTCTTCCTCTTTGGACCTCATTTTCTCCTGTATAAGGTGTGGGTAGCTAAGGGGCAATGCTGTGGCACAGTGGATTAAAGCCCTGGTCTGCAGTGTTGGCATCCTATATGGGCGCCAGTTCGAGTCCTGGCTGCTCCACTTCTAATCCAGCTCTCTGCTATGGTCTGGGAAAGCAGTGGAAGATGGCCCAAGTCCTTGGGCCCCTGCACCCGTGTGGGAGACCAAAAGAAACTCCTGGCACTTGGCTTCAGATCAGCTTAGCTCTGGCCGTTGTGGTCATTTGGGGAGTAAACCAGAGGACAGAAGACCTCTGTGTGTGTGTGTCTTTTTCTCTCCATAACTCTTTCAAATAAGATAAATCTTAAAAAAAAATATGTGAGTATCTAAATAGCTCCACTTTGGACTGCAGGGAGCAAGAAAAAGCAACTACAGTGTGCTCACTCCAGTGTCTGGGATGAGAGTTAGTGAGGGATCAGGAAGTATGAACCCTTGTCCTCTTAGTATTTCCCAAAGCAATCCAGGCCTCTGTAGGATGCTCCATGTTGGGGGGGGTGGGTAAGAGGGAGGAGACTGTCTTTACTCAAGTGAGATTGGAACACTCAGGGTGCAGAGCTTGAGTGGTCTCTGCTCAGTCCCTTACCAACGTGACCTGCCATGAATCCACACGCCACACTCCCACCTGCCTCTGATAAGCCTCCTCACTTTCTGAGAAGATGCTGATCACTTCCATCTGGGGGCTAACCTGGAGCCCACCAGTCAGCGAATCCCAACATTCACCAACCTCTCCTGCCACCTATCCACGTGACTGAAGCCCCACGGAGCTCCAGGTCTGAGAGCACCTGGTGAGGAGGCAGAGCTACCACGCTGGAGTGTGTGGCTCTGGGCTGTCCATGGTGCACTCCAGATGGGTCCCCAAGAAGAGGCAGGGGGGTAGATCTGTTCCCAGGTGCTACCTTGCAAAGCTTCCCTGTGTGCTGCTGCTTCAGCACACCTGGGAGCTGCCTGTGTTGGTGTCAGGAGCAATCCAGAGACCCCTCATTTCAATAACAAGTCCCTACTGTGTGCCAGGCCCCCAAGCTGAGCATCAGGGACACCGAACAGGAACAGTGTTTCTTATTTGACTCAAGAACTGTTCTCGCGAAGGTCCCATAAGCCCCAAATTCCTCAGCACACTCCTGGAAAGGCTGCTTGAGAAAACAATCGTGCGACTTTACTATGGAGCGATTTCTCCACATAGAGAGACAACGATAGAAAGTGGAAAATGCTTTTGCTAGGAAAAAGTCAAATGACACAGCAGGATCACAACAATGTAATAATAATGTAACACAGAAAGGAAAACACCAAAACAAAACATGATCATTGTGCCAGGGTAATGAGATTACTGGTAATCTAAAAAGTGTTATTACATTTTTCCTAGTGTTGTTACATTTCCTTTTCAGTAAAAAAAGAAAAAGAAAACCAGCGAGCCTGCGTCCCGGAGTCTCGGAAACACCGAGACTGGCAGGGTCACACTTACCTTTGCCCAGGGTTTTCAGGTCTATGTCCTCCAGGTACTCCAGGGCTGCTTTCTGGGGCTTGGACAGAAACACGTCTGTGTTGGCCAGCAGCAGCGCCACGGCCGCAGCCCCCAGGGCTCCTGCACCGATGGACCACATCCCCATGGTGAAGAAACTTGGGTCCTGGAGGAAAGACATTTCTGGAGATTGAGAGGAAGAAAGAAAACATTACTGCTCCACAGGACAGCTGGAATCTGATCTCTCCAGCCAAGGCTCTGACGGGGCAGCCGGCCAGCAGGCCAGGAGGCCAGAGGAGGGGCAGTGGCCAGCAGCCATAGAGAAACAAGGACTGCAAGGCACCTGCTGCTACCATAGCTGGGGAGCTGGGGCCATGTCAAGAACAGGGAGGTTCGTGCCCCAAGGAGCTCACCAGTGCGTCAGGAGCACTGACAGAGGAACGCAACCTTCTCGGGCACTTCTCTTACTCATGTCCCAGGCTGTGCCCCCAGCTCTGTGGTACTCTGCCAGGCTGTGTCCTTGGGGGCACACAGTCTCCTCATTCTCCTCATCCAAACCTGAGTGTCCCTCCCAGCCCAGGCGGCTCAGCTCCTGCCTCTCTGGGTGGCAGCTTTCTCTTCCATGACTAGAAGACACTTAGAACGCTGATCGCATGGCCTGTCACCCTCTCTTTGCTACTCTTAGGAGGATCCTCCAGAAACAGGAACCATATTCTATTCTTTAAGCCCACAGCCAGTGCCTAGCAGGCGATTTCATTAAATTTCTCCCAACTGAGAACATCTTTATTTTTAATTCATTACAGAAATAAAAGAGGTTCTTGTAATAAAAACAAACCAAACCAAAAAGAAGCAACATATAAAAGCCTAGTTAAAAAGAAAGCAAATGTCCCCTGAAGCCTACCACTCAGAGAAAGTCACTGTTGAATACCTGCATCTAATCTGACATCATTTTCCTTCGGGAACAGAACTAAGCAGATACCTGCTGAATGACTGGGAACCGAGATGGAGAGAGCTGGTGCTACACCAGAGAGAGCGGGAGCTGCAGTGTCCACCTCTGAGGGAGCTGGGCAGACGTTTGCATAGGGCAGGGGACTGGCAGGTCCATCAGAGTCCAGCCTTGTTTCCAGCTGGTGACTGGTTCCTGGCCCATGAGGCCCCCTGCCAGCAGCCTTATGTCTGCATGGGAAATCCCAGAAGCTGCCCGCTCCTGTAATAGCAGTAGGGAGCTCACTCTGCCGATAAGCACGCACTATCCCCATCTTTCCATTTGGCCCACGTGCTATCTAGGATCTGACTCGACTACACTGGGTGCCTTCCTCCCTAAGCCAGGCTGATTCTGGTGCTTCTTGGATCACCAGGCGCAGGCTTGGGGGTATGTGCTCTCCCCCCACCCCAGCTCCAATCTCAGCCCAGCCCCATCTCACATCCAGTTCTCCCCTGCAGGACCTGGCAAGTTGGATCTCCGAAGATCTAGCTAATGTCTGGAAATCCATGTCACTGCTGATGGAGGGGCCTGTGGGGGTGCCCCATAGTGGGATGGGGGGCAGGAATGGCTGGCTCTGTGGCGATGACTTTGGGAGGGAAGGAGTAGGCCAGCCTGGGAATTTCAGATTGAAGAAATATAAGAGAACTTCCAAGTGAGACGGTGACCAAATGAAAACAGTATTTAACAAAGAGGAATTTGGCATCCACATGAAGGAAGAGGAAAAAGAGGGGGAGGTCAGCGTATATGTTTTGGGGAAAGCGGTGCTGCTGTGGCATTTCTGTTTACTCAGGACTTCCGCTGGGGGAGAAGAGCTCCTTCTAACCTCACTGCTAGAACGTGGTCTGTGGACTGGCGGCAGAGAAAAGCCCCACATCAGAACTAAGAAAGCATTGCTGCACTTCAGCCAGACTGGCAGGTGTCTGCGCCGCTCAAGCAAGGACAGCCGTAAGGGCAGGCCAGCCTCGGAGAGCTGGGCCCTTCTCAAGCCCCAGCTTGTCAGCTCGTTGCGGCAAGTTAGCAATAGTGAGAGACCCAAACCTCTGCATTCCCACACCTCTGCCTGTGACCCTACCTCCTGTTCTTCTAGACGCAGACACCTCCTTAAGAGGCCTCCCCAGATGCTCTGCCTGCGCCTGACTCCCATTGTCGAGAAGTGTTCATTATCCCTCCTTGGTCCTTTGTCCAAACCTCACTGAAGATCCCTCTGCCGTGCTTAACAAACTGGCCTTGACGGTAAGCTTCTTTCCTCTGACTCTGCTTCTCGGTTCATCTCCAGATCTGTGCCTAGCACTATGCACCTTTGCTATGCAGTGGCACAGCCGAAATGTGTGCTGCGATGAATTCAATAGAATTGAATGATGAAGATGACAACTTAATGGTCGATGGTTCTTGGGCCAAGCAGGAAGGAGGCCTGCTTCCCATTCTTTTTTGTGGCAAAGTTACACATTACAAGATTACAGTTCACAGAACAATTAGGAGGAAATTACCGCTCTCACCAGCATGCTGTAAAAAGGAGATTCCAGAGAGCCTAGAAAAATAACGCACGTCTAAAACATCCCTGGGGGTGGGTGTTGTGGCTTCAGGGGGTTAAGCCACAGCCTTAGAAGCAGGCATCCCAAATGAGTGCCCGTTTGAGTCCTGGCAGCTCCAGTTCTGATCCAGTTCCCTGCTTATGTGATGGGAAAGCAGAGGAAGACGGCCCAAGTACTTGGGCCTCTGCCACCCAGATTGGAGACCCAGAAGCAATTCCAGACTCCTGGCTTCAGCTGGCCCAGCCCTGGCCGTTGAGGTCATCTGGGGAGTAAATCAGTCAGTGGATGAAGATCTCTTTCTCTCTCTGTCTCTCCCCAAATAGATAAAATAAAAATTTCATCTTTTTTAAAAAAAATATGTTTCTTTAAAAGGCAGAGTTACAGAGAGAGAAAAGGAGAAACAGAGAGAGAGAGAGATCTTCCATCCATTGGTTCACTCCCCAAATGGTTGCATCGGCCGGGGCTGGGCAAGGCCAAAGCTAGAAGCCAGGAGCTCCATCCAGGTCTCCCACATGGGTGTAGGGACCCAATCACTTGGGCCATCTTCCCTTGCTTTCCCAGGTGCATTAGTAGGGAGCTAGATCAGAAGTAGAGCAGCCAGGACTTGAACCGGCACCCATATGGGATGCCAATGCTGCAGGCTGCAGCTTAACCCACTGCAGCATAGCACCAGCCCCTAAAATGAAAATCTTATGAAAAATATAAAACACCCCTGGATTTCTGACAGGTGTGTATGGTGCAAGAGTACACGGGGTGGCATCTCAGCACAGATTTGATAAACATGTCTGCAGCAGTGTGCAAACCCTACAGATGGATTCACTGAGGCTTAGCAATTTACAAGCCCAAGAACCCTTATGGTCAGCTTTATATTCTTTCAACATACCCCTGCAAACTTAGAATGAAACAGACCCCCTTTCTCCACGGCTCATCCACAGGCATTCTGCCTGTTCCCTCATGAGCACAAGGCAGTTCAACTTAACTAAGACTCAACATTTATTTCCACACGTTTATTCAACACTGACTTGTTCAATAAATGGAAATTTGGGAGGACATAAAGTGAAATGATACACAGTCCTCAAAGAGACACAGCTTGGTACGCAAATAGCTGAAAAGCAAGTGGGAAGGTGAGGCAGCGTGGGCATGGAGCTATGGCAATGCAGGACTGTGAACCAGTCTGGGCAGCCAGAGAAACACTCAGGAGGTGGCTTTGAAGCCAGTACAGGGCACAGGAGGCAGGGTGAAGGGCTCGGCCAGGCCTGACTAAGCCCAGGAAACAGCAAGCTGACTAGGGGCAGATATCGGTGCCTTGAAAACTCAAGATTTCTATGTCCCAAAGGCCCCTACTCCTACCTCAAGTCCAAGGGCTATAGCACGGGAGATCTGAGTTTCAAAATTCCTGTGAATTCTATCCAAGCCCTAGCCCTACCCTTGGCTGTGATCCTAAAGTATGAGTAGAGTCACCCCTTTGTGGCAATGGTCCTCATCCCTAGCGATGGCACAAAGATATAAGCCTCAGTCATTCTGGCTCATTGCCCCAAAGAGAGATAATGTTGGAATGTATCCCTTGCCCTTGAATCTCAATTTGGTCTCATACCCTATTATCTTTACACCCCACTCCCCACATTCTTCCCCAGGTTCAGAGGCCCTGCAGCCACATGAAAGACCAGTTCCAGACAAGTTCTGAGGAATTCACCTTCATCTGCTGCCCTCCCCCCCTCCCACCCAAGATGTAAAAAGGCCTGGCCCCTGGGTTGGGGTCTCCTGCTGGGTGTTCCATCCATTGTGCAATTGGCCACCCACCTCTGTGGATTCATTTTCTCTGAATACATTCAGTCTAGCTGTAGATTTGTATTCTACTTCCTCTCTGATCTGCATCTTTTCCCCAACATTTTGGTGCTCCACATGAGGAGGTACCAATCTGCACTCTCTTCCTAACACCCAGGCCCCACAGCACCAAGCTGCAAGTTAAGCTGCTGCTTGGGAAGCCTGTATCCCATACTGGAATGCCTGGTTTGAGTCCCAGCTACTCTGCTTCCAATCCAGCATCCTGCTAATGTACCGGGGAGGCAGCAGGTGGTGGCCCAAGTGACGTGGATTCCTGCCACCCTTAGATCCAGTTGGAGTTCCTGGCTCCTGGCTTCAACCTGGCCTTGCCCCAGCTGTTGTGGGAATTTGGCAAGTAAACCGGCAGATGAAAGATCTTTCTCTCTCTCTTTGTGTCTCGCTCTGTCTCTGTCACTCTGCCTTTCAAATAAAATAAGTAAATCTTTGAAAAAACAAAAAGAGTAGGAAGAGCTCTAATGTCTAAATATTAGAATGCATTTCAGTAGGGGCCTCTAAAACAACTGACCAGAGGGGGAGGAAGGCCAGTAAGCCAGGATCCTGTCGGTGCCACTCGACATCTGTGGCCCAATTTCATTCGCTCAACAGCTTTGTGATGTGGGAATTATCTTGTTTTGCAGCTACCAACACTGAGGTTCAGAGAAGTTCAGGAACATCCCCACTGTGGCAGAGCCAGGAGGCAGCACTACTGCCACTTGGTCCCGGGTCAACAGGAATAGGATTCAAAACTCAGTCTTTCTACTGTCACACCTTGCCTCCCCACACATTCAGAAACGCATTTCTAGAGGTCAAGGGAGATCTCTTTAGTCTTCAAGATAGTTAGGAAGATCAACTTGGCTTCTTCCAGTCATCAGACTCCGCAAACCATGTTTATTGTAAAGGAAACTTACCATGCACCAGATGTCCCTTCTCTTTCCTCCCCTCTCTGTCCCCTGGAGGACAGGGTCAGTCTCTCTGAAAGACAAGAGCAAAGTTGTTTACAGAAGGGCCAGCCCCCACTGCCATTTCCCCACTGCTACCGACCTTATCTGATCTCCCTCTCCCATATTCAAGGTGAAACAGGCTAAGGCTCCAAGCAAACAACAGCTGTGTAGCCTTCCTCAGTGAAGAGCATGGCTATGCAAGGGAAGACGCCCAGCTGGGCTCCCTGGGCCAAGCTGGGTGATCCTTGATAGAACAAAGACATATGCCTCAGCCATTCTAGCTCATTGCCCAAAAAACAGATAAAATTGGAATTTACCCTTTAGCCCTGAATCCCAATTTAGCCTCATACCCCGGTTGTTCTCCACCCCACCCCCTGCATTCTTCCCCAGGTTTGGAAGGGTATGGCGGAGGGGGCAAAGTTGAAGAACCTGTATAAAGAAGCTCACCTCTGCCTACTGCCCCCTACCCCAACCATTAGCACCTAATATACAAAAAAGCCCAGCCTGTTGGGTTCTGGGCCCTGTGAGGTCTGGCTGTAAGTTCATACCCCTGTCTCCTCTCTGTTTCTGCCCCCTTTTCCTGACATTTGGTGCCCCATGTGAGGCAACACCAATTTGTTCCCCTTTCCCTTACAATCCCTCTCCGCCCCGGTTTGCTAAGGCTCTTGAAGCTCTCCAGTGACATCCTATGATTCTAACAGAAAGAGCTCACTCTGGAAACCAGACATTCTTGATTCCTCCCCACTACCACCTCGCCTGGTTCAGTTTCCAGCTTGGGGAGCCTGTCTCTTCTTTGCACAGGCAGCTCCCCTGCCCACACAGTCCCTCACCCTACACCAGTCACAGCTGGGAACAGGCACTCACCATCCACTGCGTGCACACCCCTGCTCCTGCTGGCAGAGAGACTGACCCACGGAGAGCAGGCAGCAGGGGAAGGCTGGAGGTGGGGCCCTGGAGTCCCGCCTATGCCCCTAAGCTCTGTTACTCCACTGGCAGGACCAGGCCACCCAGAAACCCTGGGGCTGCCAGGGTTCAGCTGCCAACAGGCAATCTCCAGAAAACATCAAAGGGAGAGCTGCCAAGGCCCCCCAGGCCTTCAAAAGGTTGAGCAAAGGTTTTTGAGTCATTTGCAATCATGCAGATGCTAACATTTCCCAAGTGCCAGATTTCTGATGCAGGCTAATGGAGCGAAGCCCTTAACATAGTCTGTGTGTCACCCTAACAGAAACCAGAGGGGTCCAACAGCCTTTTCCTCCGTGGCTTGCTGTGCAGCCTGCGTGCTTGCCAGTTCCTCACCCCAGGCCCAGGCCCAGCACAGGTCCACGGAGGTCCTTGGCCTGTCTCTTCTTTACTGCCTTTGCTCTCCCTTCTTTCTTCTCCCAACCCACCCTCCCTTCCTGGGAGCCTCACCTCTTTCAGCACTTCACCGGCCACCTTGGTAATGACTCCCAAGTCACTACTGCTGTTCCTGAGCCAAAGTTTCCACACGGGGTCTTGTAGGTCTCTCTGTCACACTGAGTCTAAAACTGACCTCCAGAGCTCCCTAGCTCAGTGACAGACAATAAGCATCTGGCCAACTGCTCACCCAGAAACTGAGAGTAACATTTCACTTTTCTTTCACTCTCACTGGCCACACTTTATCAGCCAAGAAGTCCTGCCCTTGCGAAAAATGTGGCTGCTGGCTACCTCTTCTCAACCTCCCTGCTGGAGGCCAAGTCCATCCTAGCCTATCTCAATAACCACAGAACTGAAGGTGGCTTGGCTCTTGACTTCTGTAGTTTATTTTCCATAACATGGCCAGAGCAAGAGCCATCATAACCGATCCAACCTGATCCCATCCTTCCCTGGCTTCAGACTGGCACTCAGTCTGAACTCAGCACAGCCAACAGGGCCTTGCACAGCTCAGCGCTGGCCCACGACTCAGGCCTCACTCCTTGCCAGATCACTCCATGCGCAAGGCCAGCAAGTGGCCCAGGTCTTTTCTTTACCCATGCCAACTAGGCAAATGCTGGTTTACCTGTAAGATCCCAAACAAATAACACTTCCTCTCCGAAAGCCTTAGCAATAGTATAGTCAGCCTTGACTATACTATGTAGCATAGGTGCATGTCCAAACATACTTCTGCATACTGCACAACCAAATAGACTTTGTGTAGCTATTTACACATCTTTCTCCACAATATGGTGCACAATCTGAGGGTAGGGACTGTTGTCTTATTCTTTCCTACATCCTCTGTACTTAATACCAACACTGGTAATCATGGACATTCGATGTCTAATGAAGAGATTTGAATTTTACTCTCTAAACTCCAGTGTGGCAGAGCCGGAAATAACTTACAGATATCCCATTTGATCTCAGTATGGAAGGGCCAGCTTGGTGTTGAAGAAAACACTCGGGCTTGGGGCTTCCGTGACCTCAGTTTGGGATCCAGCTCCTCTGCTGGCTGGCAGGGCTCCCTGACATCCCTGAGAAAGACGCTCTGAGCCTGGCCTCCTCACCAGTACAGAGGGAGGAACTAGAAATTCTATGACACGGTCGCAGCTGGGACACCCACAGACTGGAAAGCACCATGCGACTGTGACTTCAGGAACCAAACATCCAGAAAGCCACCGCTGTCCTGAGTGTGCACACTTCTATTTTTTTCCTTCCCTGAGTCTGACTCCAGCCCATTCCAGAAATTGCCTTTGGGCAGGAACTGATAAAGTCTTAACAAAGCAAAGCAAAGCAAAGCATCAGCACCATGGGTTAATTCATGTCTGAAACAAGTAGAGACAGTATCAGCTTCCAAATAGCAAAGGTGCACCTGCCCAGCCCCACCCAGAGCATCCTCCCTGCTCAGAATGAGCTGACCTGATGCACACAGCAGGGGAGGGGCGAGGGAGACCACAGAGGTAAAAGGCGCAGGTGAGCCTCCTTGCCTCCAGCCTTCAGTGAACAAGGCTGGCAAGGACATGGCATCTTCCTTCTCTGCTCTCCTCCTTCCCCCTTCTCCTCTCAAAGCTCTAGTTCAGCCTCTCCTTCACAAAGTGAGTAAATGAGGAAACCAAGGCCCAGAGAAGGGACCTGCCAGTCCCAGGTCATGTGGACAGTGCAGCTTCTCAATGGCTCTCAAATTCCTGTCCATGACCCATTTACCCTGTTTTGGATACTCGAGTCCCAAGCAGCCAGCCACAGGCCTCTAAGGCTGGAACGCTGTGGGGACTGGGACCCGGGAAGGGAAGTCCTGTGGGTCCTGAAGCCTGCTTGTGAGCCTCAGGGAAGCTGAGAGCGAGACAGCTCCAAAGCAGGGCCTGTAGAGCCGTGCAGGGAGACAGCACCAGCTTGTCCTGAGCCCAGTCCTTGGCCAGCAGCTTATACACCAAAGCCAAATCTTTTCTTAGGGGTCACAATGCCCATACTCAGCTGTGTAGCCATTCTGCCCCTTTCCAACCCACAGTAACAATGTCCTGTCAATTCTGGATGAGTACAGGGACACAGCGTGATGAGTCCAGCACCCAGGGCCCCATGGACAACAGGAGACACCCTCTTACCCACCCTCATCCTCAAGCACCGTGGAAGTAGCCACTCGAAATGAGCACCCCTCTACTTGCAAGTCTCTAGCTCCTGCTCTAACCTCCATCCTCAGATACCAGATTCAGCAAGTTCTGAACAGATCCTCAAAAGAGATCCAGAGGACATATCAGCTCTGGGAAACTCTGAGATACTGCACAAGGTGAGGCACGGGGGGCCTAGAGGGAGGGCTCTTTTCCTCTGAGAAGTGGTCCTCAAGCAACAGAGGCCTCTGGAAGATCCAGCCGTTCTAGCTCAGCTTGCACAGCCTGCGGTCTGGGCTCAGAACAGCTGCTCTGGATCAAGTTCTACGAGCCTGGAGAGGAAGCCCTGGGCAATACCATAAAGGACACTGCACTAAAACAGAAAACTCCTGAATCGGCTCTCTTTGACTGTGAGAGGTCACTCAAGCTTCTGTACCTTGGTGTCTTCTTAAAACACAAGGGCAGAGCCGGCACCGCGGCTCACTTGGCTAATCCTCCGCCTGCGGCGCCGGCACCCTGGGTTCTAGTCCTGGTTGGGGCACCGGATTCTGTCCCGGTTGCTCCTCTTCCAGTCCAGCTCTCTGCTGTGGCCCAGGAAGGCAGTGGAGGATGGCCCAAGTGCTTGGGTCCCTGCACCCGCGTGGGAGACCAGGAGGAAGCGCCTGGCTCCTGGCTTTGGATCGGCGCAGTGCGCCGCCCGTAGCAGCCATTTGGGGGGTGAACCAATGGAAGGAAGACCTTTCCCTCTGTCTCTATCTCTCTCACTAACTCTGCCTGTCCAAACACACACACACACACACACAAAGGGAACTCTGAAGGCCCGGTGTGAAGAATGGATGAGAGCAATGGAAGATGCAGCAATGCGTTACAGAATTGCAAGTCAGCATTATCTTTGTCCTCTTTGCTGGGCTCAGAAACACACACCCTCCCAGGAGGGCAGCACATCTGAAACAGTACAGAGAGGAAACACTGTACAACTTCCCCAGCTGTGTCAGTGCCGGCCTGTCTCTTGGGAGGAAATGCTAGGTCTGATGGGAACCCTGGCTTGTCTTGTTTACCCACCCCATGCTACCTCTGCAGCAGCCTATCACTGCCTTTGGCACTACCCGAACCCCAGGAGGCAAAGAGCACTGCCCAGTTGTAATCTTTGTATGCCAGAGGCCACTGAGCTCAGAAGTGAGGCTGGCTCCTTCCAAAGAACCCGTGAAAATTCTTGTTACACAAGCCTTGGCCAAGGGAGACTTGGAGCTACTGCTTGCTCAACACTTCACAGAGGCCAGAGAGCTGCCTTATGTCTGAGATGCGGACAGAACCTGGGCCTTGGAGCCCTAGTATTCCACTCCTAACGAAACCTTCCTGGCATCACAAAAGCTGGTGAGAGAATCATCAGAAATGCCTCTGTACCCCTTGCAGAAGCTGAAGGAGCTTAACGGTCCCACTGACTGGTACGCCCTTACAGAGGAAGGGGCCATGGGACAAGGCAGACCAAGAATAACTAAAATCTAATTCCTACAATCTGTGCGAATCTGAAGAAAGTACTGTTCTGCATCAGTGTGAATGATTTCCAAATCACAGAGTTGTAAGAATCAAAGGATAAAATATATAGGAGATGCTCTGTAAGCTACCTTACAGAGTGCCACGTGTACGATGCACAATTCTTGCTAATATTTAGATCAATTACCCCTAAATGTTAAATGTACACAAAACAGAGTAACTGATGAATGAGTATCTTTTAGGGTCAGAGTTTGTAGTTTGAGTCCCAAATCTGTCTCCAGGGCTGAGCCAAACCAGAAGCACTAAAGTCTCTAAGAGAGTGGCTCCAGGACAAGGCTTTTCACAAAGAAATCATACATAATTACTTTCTTTTCATAAATCATTTGCTAGGCTCAGTGAAAAACACACTAAAATAAAAACAGAAGCAAGAAACGAAGTTTCATTCTAGATGTCTAGGCTGTGGAAAACAGCATGCAGCGATGGAAACGGGGAGGGAGGGCAGCTGCACCTGAGCCCCAGTGTGGCTCCAGGGGACTCCCGGGAGCGCTCCCTGCGCACGGCCCTCCTCAGCCAAGGTCCTCGCCCAAATAACCTTCCTCTGAGGGTTCCACCGCCCCCTGCCCTCCCAGCTCTGCAGCGGCCCTGACGTCCATCCCTTCATTCCAGATCTCTCGGCACAGAGTTCTGACACTGACACCTGGCTCTTCCTGTTTTAAGCCAGGCGTCTGCCACCTGCGGGGGAAGAGGGTAACAGGTGCAGCTGACAGTCTTAAGTCTAGAACTGTGCCTTCTCCTCCAGCCGCCCTGCTTGACACTGCCTCCCCCTCTCCCCCGCAGCCGCCCCCGGCCCACCCTGGGCTCGGCCCTGGCACTCCCGTGTCCCCAAGGATACAGGCAGCTCGGTGGCACCAGCCTCGTTCCTAGCTCGGGACGGGGAAGGCAGGCATTCAGAACAGTGTCCAGCCGGGTTCGGGCCTCCGGATCCCTGCGTGCGTTTCCCACGGACTACCGCGCCGCCCTGGAAGGGGCTAGGCCTCCGGGGCCTCGCAGGTGCAGCCGCGCGGCCGGAGGCGGACCTCGGCACCCCTACAGCGCACCGTCGACCACCCTGCTTCAGTATGCTCACCTGCGCCCGGGCGGACCGACCCACGCGGATTCAAGCGCTCTTCAGAGCCCCCCGTGCGCAGTACGATCTGCAAGTCTCCCCCACCTCCCGCCTTCTCCCGTACTCCACTCCGAGGATCTGAGGGACCAACGCCCCCGCCCCGAGGGTCCCGGGGGGGGGGGGCGGCTACCCCCCGCGCCTGCGCACTGCGTGCCGCGCCACGACCGCGTGACTATGCCCCGCCCCCTGTGGGCGGAGCTCCGGCCCCGCCTTCGCCCCATCAGCTCCGCGTAGATCCGCGGCTCCGGGGCGTTCGGGTCTGTCCGCCGTTAGTTGCGCGGCAGGTTGGCTTAGGCCACCTGGGGGCGGCGGGGCTCTGGGCTGTTCTGAGGGGACCTGGAGGCATCAGCCCTGTGTGGGGGTGATCGCCTCCCCGTAGGCCGCCTGCTATTGAAGAGTTTTTTGATGGCTTCTGTTTGCTTGGGACAGCGGGGTATCATCAGGACTAACACAAGGCGATGAGCGGCCTTTCAAGCTGTAGGTACAAATTCAGAATCGCCGGCCGCCCTCCTCACCCCACATGCCCTTTCACCCCTAAATACTGGCCATTGGGGCAGGGTGGCCGGAAGCGGCCTAGAGCCCTGGCTTGCTCCCCTCAGACTCTGAGCAACGCTGGGACTAGTTTGTCCCACACTCAGTCGTCCATCCTCCCTTCATTTATTCCTCCGGTACTGAACACCTGCTCTGTTCTGTAGACGTAGGTGGTTAGGAGAACGTACTTTTAGCGACAGGAAGAGCTGGCGCACAATACAAGACTTGAAAGATCATGGAGGGGCCAGAGTTATGGCATAGTGGGCTAAGGGGCTGCCTGCAACGCCAGCATCCCATATGGGCTCCGGTTGGGGTCCTGGCTGCTCCACTTTTGACCCAGCTCCCTGCTGATACACCTGGGAGAGTAGCAGAAGATGCCCCAAGTGCTTGGGCCCCTGTCATGCTCACGGGCGACCTGTTAGAAGTTTCTGGCTCCTGGTCCTATCCTGGCTCCCGGCCCCAGCCATTGGGCCATATGGAGAGTGAACCAGCGGTGGAAAATCTTGATCTCTTCCTCTCTCTCCCTGTCTTTGAAATAAAATAAATATTATTTTAATATTTATTTTTTATAAAAATATTTTAATAAACTTTTAAAAAATATTTTTAATAAAAAATCAGTGCAGGGGCAGGCATTTTGCCCAGCAGTGGAGTCACTGCTTGGGGTCCCACTCAGCTTCCTGCTGTAGTGCTAGAGGTAGCAGGTGATGGCTCAAGTGCTTGGGTCCCTGCACCCAGGTGGGGTTTCTAGCTGCTGACTTGGCCCTGGCCCAGCCTTGGTTGTTCCTGATTGTTATGGGTACTTGGGGAATGAACCAGCAGATGGAAGATGTTTCTGTTTCTCTTCATTTCAAATAGAGTGAAAATAATTTTAAATTATTATTAAATTTATTTATTATTTGTAAGGCAGAATTAGAGAGAGGAGAGAGAGACAAAGAGAGAGTCACTCCCCTAAATGGCCACAAAACTCGGAGACTGGAGTTTGAGCTTGGTCTCCTACATAGGTGCAGGGGCACAAGTACTTGGGTCGTCTTCCACTGCTTTCCCAGCTGTATTAGCAAGGAGCTAGATCCCAAATGGAGCTGCTAGGACTTCAGTTGGCATTCATAAGAAATTCTGGCATCCCAGGTGATCTCAACCTGCTGTGCCACAATGCTAGAGCCATTAGTAAAAAATTTTAAAAGTGCAGTGGAACCCCAGAGCGGTCACAGGGCTGTGTAGCAAAGCAGTGACACGGCCGCTGGTTAGAGGTGGCATCTTCCAGCCGTGCGTCCCCGCGTTCCTGCTGTGACGTGCTTGCTGGTGTACAAAGACCAAAGGCTTCTGAGATTCCCCTCCCAGCCTTCCCACTCAGACTCCACTCTGTAAAGCAAGACTTCAACGCATGTCATCTATTCAAGGAACCTCTCCTAACTCAGACTGTGAATTCCTTTCCTCTCTAGAAACGGGGCCTGGCCCAGGACAGGCACCTAGACGTTTTGGTGCAATACTAAGAGAGAGTGGATCTGAATTGGGGGGTGGGGGATGAGGAGAAATTAGTTCGAGGATTGCAGAGTAGACATCCGATCTGAAGGCCAGAAAACATGGGTGTAATTTGGTACAATGTGGGTGTAGTCATTAAAAAGGGACGTGTCTAATTCCTGCCTCATTTCTCCCTACCCTGTGAAAAGGGGAGAGGGGGGAAAAAGCTTCATGTTCTCCACGTTAAAGGAGGAGATTTGGTCCTGCGGAAAGTTTACAAAGAATGCAACTTAGAACAAACAGGAAGCTATTTCCTTGGGACGTGGACCCCCAGAGACTGACCGCTAATGACAGAACCATTCAGGGTTACAGAGAGCAGGATTTGGGAGTGAGAGATACCCCGAGGCTTCATACCCTGTGATATAATTACTAATCGAATGCAAAAAGCCATGCTTATATTTACACTTCTGTAATGTCCGGAAGCTCTGTACTTCAAAAGCTAAGCTAGATCTGGTAGCTAATTAATATGCTCCTCAGACTCTAAGTTTCTTTCTCTACAAGAAGGCACAGGCTGAGCTCATTAAAAAAACAGTCATAAGACCAGAAAAATAAGTTGTGGGCAGGCAGGCATAGGAAAGCTGATTTACAAAGCCAAAGGATAAAACAGAAACAAAGAGCCAATTAAAAAAAAAAAAAAAAACTTCTAAAAAAAAACCCCATCAATATGCCAAGTTTTAGGGAAAAGTGATTGTAGTATTTTAAAGACCATTGACTATCCTTAGATTTTGAATCTAAGTGGGTAGAAATTAAAGTTGACTGGAAGCTTTGTGACAGCTTAAATACTTGAAAACGTATATGTGTTGCTGTCTGGACAAGGGCTAGAAAGCTTTTCTGTTCCTTATAAATCCCACAGACAGGCAGAAAGCATTGCTACTGGAAGGCAGATCTGGGTGAAGGCTTGTGATTCTTTCAGGGTCACAACACCTCTGGATTCGGACAGTGTGGATTGCCTGACCCGGGCCATCAGTGTAACATGGCTCTAAGCTGATGCCCTGTGTTATCTGGGCTCCAGTTCAGGTGATGGCTAGTAAAGGAGTGAAAATAAGTCAAAAGTTAGTGCTTGACCTCACTGACCCAGGCCCAGATTTCCATTCTGTGGCTGCATAAGAAATCAAAAATTGCATGTGCATGTGGTATGGATTGGGTGTGATCTGAGTCTGCCCCCCAAAAGGTTCATGTGTTTGAGTATACGGGGTATCTCTCACTCCCAAATCCTGCTCTCTGTAACCCTGAATGGTTCTGTCATTAGCGGTCAGTCTCTGGGGGTCCACGTCCCAAGGAAATAGCTTCCTGTTTGTTCTAAGTTGCATTCTTTGTAAACTTCCCGCAGGACCAAATCTCCTCCTTTAACGCGGAGAACATGAAGCTTTTTCCCCCCTCTCCCCTTTTCACAGGGTAGGGAGAAATGAGGCAGGAATTAGACACGTCCCTTTTTAATGACTACACCCACATTGTACCAAATTACACCCATGTTTTCTGGCCTGCAAAGCAGGCAAAGCTACCACCTGTGGTGCTGCCATCCCATATGGGTACCACTTCGGTTCATATCCCAGCTGCTCCACTTTTTTTTTTTTTTTTAAGATTTATTTGATTACTTGAAAGTCAGAGTTACACACAGAGAGAATGAGAGGCAGAGAGAGAGAGAGAGAGAGAGAGAGAGAAAGGTCTTCCATCCACTAGTTCACTCCCCAGTTGGCCTCAATGGCTGGAGCTGCGCCAATCTGAAGCCAGGATCCAGGAGCTTCTTCCAGGTCTCCCATGCAGATGCAGGAGCCCAAGGACTTGGGCCATCTTGTACTGTTTTCTCAGGCCATAGCAGAGAGCTGGATTGGAAATGGAGCAGCCAGGACTCAAACCGGTGCCCATATAGGATGCCGGCACTGAAGGTGGCAGCTTTACCCGTTATGCCACAGCGCTATAGCTGCTCCACTTTTTTTTTTTTCTTGGAAATTTAAAATCCCACAACCACTGTTTATTATGGAGCTGACCCCTGATCGGGGTGATGGGCTTATTGGTAGGATTTCTGGTAGTGAGTATGGGCACCGGGGCCTCTAAACTTTTTGGACTTGCAGTGGCGGGGGTCAGCTACCAGCAGGGTGTGGTCATACTGGATGAGGATGTCTTTGATCTCCTTCTTGGAAGCCTCATCCACAGATTTCTGGTAACAGGCCACCAGGGCTTTGGAGATGGACTGGCAGATGGCATAAATCTGAGCCACATGACTGCCACCCTTCACTCGGACCTGGGAGGAGCGCTTTGCTCCACTTCTGATCCAGCTCTTTGCTAATGGCCTGGGAAAGCAGTGGAAGATGGCCTACATGCTTGGGCCCCTGCACCCAGGTGGATGACCCAGAAAAAGCTCCTGGCTCCTGGCTTTGGATAGGCGCAGCTCTGGCTGTTGTAGCCAATTGGGGAGTGAACCAGTGGATGGAAGACCTCTTGCTTTCTCTGCCTCTCCTTCTCTCTCTATGTAACTCTAACTTTCAAATAAATAAATACATCTTTAAAACACAAAAACCATCATCTTTTCCTCTTGCTCACACTCCCAGCATGAATCCATGAGGTCCTCACCAAAGCCAGGCTAATGCTGGCACCACGCGCCTGAGTCTCTAGTACTGTGAGTTACATAAGGGTCTTTTCTTTATAAAGTTAGCCTGCCTCAGGATTTTGTTATAGTAGTGGAAATATGACTAACACAAAACTGCAAAAATAGATGAGCACAGATCAGCTCTAAATATCTTCCCTACTTACCAATATCCCTAAATTCAGCTCTTTATTATTTAAAAAAATCGCTTGAGAAGTAAAGAGAGGGAGATAGAGAGAGAGCAAGCTTCCATTCATTGGTTCACTCCCCAAATGCCCTCAATAGTCAAGGGTGGACCAGGCTGAAACCAAGAGCCATGAGCATCCTCTAGGTCTCCTATATGAGTGGCAGGGACCTGACTACTTCAGTCATTACTGCTGCCCCCTAGGGTTGCCTTGACAGGAAGCTGGAGTCAGGAGCCAGAGCTGGGAATCAAACCCAAGTACTCTGATATGGAATGTGGGTGTCTTAATAGCCAGGCAAAAACACTCTTGTTTCTTATTTTTTAGAATATGAAGAGACTCTGCTTGTATGGTGTACTTCACAGCAAAGTCTGTAGGGCTTTCTTTCTAGAGCCCTGCATATATGTGGACAGTGGTTTACCATGTGAACCAGTGGCTGATGGAGGCCTGGATGTGTGTGACCCTCTGTCTCCAGGATGAGTACCGCAGGGCTGGCTGAGTGCTCTCACTCTTCATCATTTGCATTATCAATATTATTTACTGAGGTGGGTGTTGTGGCACAATGGGTAAATCTTCCCCTTGGTGCATCTGCATCCCATATGGGAGTGTCTGGTTCATATTCTGGCTGCTCTGCTTTTGATTCAGCTTCCTGCCAATGCACACAGCAGGCAGCAGATGATGGCTCAAGTACTTGAGACCCTGCCACCCATGTGAGACATGGGATGTAGTTCTTAGCTCCTGGTTTTGGTCTTGTCCAGCCCTGGCTGATGCAGACATTGGATGGAAGATTTCTTTGTCTTTCTCTCTTTCTGTCACTCTGCTTTTCAAATAAACATAAATGCATCAGCTATCATTTACCAAGCCTTTATTCACTTAGGAATCTTTGGTTTGTAAGAATAGAAAATCTAACCAAAATTGCTTTGAGGTCACCCTTGGATTCAATAATATCATTAACAATCCAGGTTCCTTTGCTTCTCTTTTCTGTTACCCATGTGTTGGCTTCATGTCAAGGCTGGTTTTCCTTGTGATCATAGGGTGGCTCCCAGGATCTAGCACGTGGAAGGATCAGTTAGACCAAGGACTAAACAAAGGCCAAAGCTCACTCTGCTTGGCCAATCATTGTGGCTAGGGTACTGCTACATTGCGATTGATCTAAGTCTGAGTCTGTTCCCATCTCACACATTATTGTGTGTCTACTTTGAAAGAAAAATGAATGTAAACAAGGTATTCTTTAGTTAATTTCATAATTAAAGTCTAACTGTTCTATACCATTTTTAGATTTCTAAAAATTTTTAAAAAGATTTTATTTATTTATTTGAGAGGTAGAGTTACAGAGAGAGGCAGAGAGAGAGAAAGAAGTCTTCCATCCATTGGTTCACTCCCCAGGTGGCCTCAATGGCCGGAGCTGAGCTGATCCAAAGTCAGGAGCCAGGAGCTTCTTCCGGTTCTCTCACACAGGTGCAGGGGCCTGGGCACTTGGGCCATCTTGTACTTTGTTCCCAGGCCACAGCAGAGAGCTGGATTGGAAGAGGAGCAGCCAGGACTTGAACCAGTGCCCATATGGGATTCTGGCGCCACAGGCGGGGGCTTAGCTCACTATGCCACAGTACCGGCCCTGATTTCTGAATTTATTACATGCTATCATCCTTGAGCCACCAGAAACATTGATGATGCAGCATTTCTTAAAGGATGCTCCACATGGTCTTCTGCTCAAGGTCAGCAGGAACTTGTTGATGAAGAGATGCGTGACCTGTTAATGATAGTCCTTCAAACACATGAACTGGTGACACCGGCTTCTCATTGCTTTCAAATTTCTTTTATCCATTTTTTTTTTCTTCTTCTTCTTCTTTTTTTTTTTTTTGAGAGGCAGAGTGGATAATGAGAGAGAGACAGAGAGAAAGGTCTTCCTTTTTGCCGTTGGTTCACCCTCCAATGGCCGCTGTGGCTGGCACATCTCGCCGATCCGAAGGCAGGAGCCAGGTGCTTCTCCTGGTCTCCCATGCGGGTGCAGGGCCCAAGCACCTGGGCCATCCTCCACTGCACTCCCGGGCCATAGCAGAGAGCTGGCCTGGAAGATTGGCAACCGGGATAGAATCGGGCGCCCCAACCGGGACTAGAACCTGGTGTGCCGGTGCCGGCCTCTTTTATCCATTTTTAACAGGGTTGGCAATTTTTCCAGTGCATTGCAATTCTTCTGTGTGTATCTCAATAACAAAACATAATGGACTTCATTTGTGTGGTTTTCTTTCTTAATTCTAGTAGGCTTTCAATGGCTGCTTTGCAAGAAAATAGGAAAATGACATTCCTTTGACAAAATTTACATTAGTAATATCCAATTGACCTACTGCTATGATTCCATGAATTTCTACATTTTCAGTAACTTTTCCATTTCAGTACCAAATCATAGTATTTTAGATTTTTTAAAAGCAATTAAATTAAACTCATAGAGTACAAACAATGTCCATAATACAACTGAAGCGTTAGTAATCTGAGCAACCGTGACCACATCCACATGTGTGCCCCAACAACAACTATGTCTCATTTGCTGCCTAGTCAGTAAGAATTGTGAGATCCCGTTGATTGAAAATGAGTGACCTGAGAGATGTTAAAATGTAAAAAAAAAGCAAGTTAGAAATTAATGAGTTTTGCTGTTCTACAATCTAGTAGAGTTTGTTCCAGGAATGCAAGAGGGCATCAAAATCGATAGATCAATCAATTTATATGAATAAATTAAAGGGAATAAAACTGTTTATCAGTAGATTCTGAAGCGGGATTCAATAAAAAATTTACAGCCTTTCATAATAACAGCTCTAAGTAAACTAAGAATAAGTGCAGATCATTTAAATATAATATCTTTACCAAGGCCTGAGAGCTGGTATCTTAAGTGGAAAATGTTAATTTCAATGAGATAAGTGGCTAGTGAGGCATTGTAGCAAAGAGGGGTAAGCCACAGGTGGTGACAATGGTCTCCCATTTAAAAGTACTGGTTCAAGTCCTGGTGCTCCACTTCTGATCCAGCTTCCTGCTAGTGTGTCTGGGAAGGCAGAAGGGCCCCAGTGCTTGGGATCTTGCCATTCATGTGATATGTGCAAACACCAATAAACACCTGTAAGTAGATACTAGAAACACATCCCACTTGCAATTGTGACAAATATGGAAATACTTGGAGCAGTGTTGAACTAAAGAGTTGTAGGACTTATATTAGAAACTGGAAATGTTATTGAGGTTCTTAAAATAGGGGCTGGCACTGTGACACAGCACATTAAGCTGCTGCCGGCCATGCCAGCATCCCGTATGAGTCCCAGCTGCTTCACTTCTGATCTCAGAGGCAGTGGATGATGGCCCTAGAGCTTGGGCCCCTGCCACCCATGTGGATGACCTGGATGAATATCCTGGCTCCTGGCTTTGGCCTGGCTCAGCCCTGGCTGATGTGGCCATTTATTCGGGGTAGTAAATCAGTGGATTGAAGATTTCCCTGTCTTTCCCTCTCTCTGTGTAACTGTGCTTTCAAATAAATAAATAGATATTTCTTAAAAAGTTCTTAAAATTAGATAGAAACAAATGGAAAAACATTATCTAATTCTTGCTGAACTACTTGGGTCATCCTCCACTGCTTTTCTCAGGCCATTAGCAGGGAGCTGATTTGGAAATGGAGCAGCCAGGACTCGAACCAGCACCCATATAGGGTGCTGGCATTGCAAGTGGCAGCTTGACCTGCTGTGCCACAATGATGGCCCCTGCCTATTTCTATTAAGTTTTAAAATGTATTTATTTAAAGTTGTTCTCTAACAATTTTCTAAAAATTCTGTCAATAGTTATCTTTCATTTCATAATTCCTGTATCACTTTCCTACTCAGTTCTTTTACTTGAATCTCAAACATGTTTTTTCACTTTTTAGTAAAGTTACTTTTTTTTTTTTTAAAGATTTCTTATTTATTTATTTGGAAGGCAACGTTACAGAGAGGCAGAGGCAGAGAGGGAGAGAGATCTTCCATCTACTAGTTCACTCCTCAAATGGTTGCAACAGCCAGAGCTGGGCCAATCCAATCTGAAGCCAGGAGCCAGGAGCTTCTTCTAGGTCTCCCATGTAAGTGCAGGGGCACAAGCACTCGGCCATCTTTTACTGCTTTCCCAGACCATAGCAGAGAGCTGGATCGGAAGTGGAGCAGCCAAGTCTTGAACCAGTGCCCATATGAGATGCCGGCACTGCAGGCAGCAGCTTTACCAGCTACACCACAGCGCTGGCCCCAGTATAATGTTTTCAATTAAGGTATCATGGAGGTGAAATTCACCAATTCTTTAAAGGATTTACTTATTTATTTGAAAGGCCAAGAGACAGAGAAAAAGAGAGAAATCTTCCATCTGCAGGTTCACTCTATAACGGCCAGTCTGGGCCAGGTGGAAGCCAGGAACCAGGAATTCCATCCTGATCTCCCACATGGGTGGCAGGGGCCCAAGTTCTTGTGCCATCATCCAGTCCTTTCCCAGGGGTTAGCAGGGAGTTGGACCAGAAACAGAGCAACAAGTACTCTGACACTCCAATATGGGATGCTAGTGTGATAGCAACAACTTAACCAGCTGCACCTCAACACAGACCCCAAATTCTCCAATTTTAAAAAAGAATTTATTTATTTATTTGAAAGTCAGAGTTATACAGAGAGAAGGAGAGAGAGAGAAAGAGAGAGAGAGAGAGAGAGAGAGAAAGAGAGGTTTTCCATCCGCTGGTTCACTCCCCAAATGGCCGCAATGACCGGAGCTGTGCCAACCCGAAGCCAGGAGCCAGGAGCTTCCTCCAGGTCTCCCATGCAGGTGCGGGGGCCCAAGGACTTGGGCCATCTTGTACTGCTTTCTTAGGCTATAGCAGAGAGCTGGGTCAGAAGTGGAGCAACTGGGACTCGAACCAGTGCCCATGTGGAATGCCGGCACTGCAGGCTGCTGCTTTATCTGCTACACCAATAGCGCCGGCCCCAAAATTCTCCAATTTTAAGTGTGCTATTTGAAGAGTTGTGATGAATGTATTCAGTCATGTTCCACCACTACAGTCATCAATAGAACCTTTCCATTACCCCTATGGTTCTCTTCTGTCCCTTTGTACTCTCCCAGCAATACGACCACCAGGAAACCACCGATTTATTTTCTGTCACTATAGTCTTCCTTTTCTGTAGACTTCGAATCATGCGGTTTGTAGTATTTTGCATTTGGCTTCTTTCACTTAGAGTAATGCTTTTGAGAGTCATTTGTGTGTTGTGTTCATCAGTAATTCATTCCTCTTTATTGCTGAGAAGTAGTCACGTTGTATAGATATGACAACACTTTTCCATGTGTCAGCTGCTATGTGCAGTTGTGTTGTTTCTAGTTTTGGGTGGTTATGAATAAAACCGCTGGAAGCTTCTGGGTGTAACCTTTGTTTGCTCTGTTATTGCTCTTGGATTGCTATGCGCGAATGATCATGTAGTAAATGTATGTTTATCTTTGTAAGACAACCCATCCGTCAAGACAAGGTATCATTTTCATTCTCACCAGCAATGCACGCAAAGTTCTGGTTGCTCTACATCCTCACCAATACTCAGTAATGTCAATCATGCCTAAGGTTTCCTCCACTGACAGCATTAGACCCTTGCTAGAGTTTGGATGTTACACCTGTTGGGTGTCCCCCAGAGGCCCATGTATGACAGACTTGGTCCCAGGATGGGGAAGTGGTGAAGCCTTTAAGAGATCAGGCCTAGAGGGAGGCCCTGACGTGTGTGCCCTCTGCAAGTGGTTCTCAAGTAACCTCTTGAGTTCTCCCAAGAGGGCTGTTAAAAAGTTGGCTTGGGGACCGGTGCTGTGGTGCAGCGGGCTAAGCCTCCGCCTACAGTGCTGGGGTCTCACATGGTTTGAGCCCTGACTGCTCCTCTGCCAACCCAGCTCTCTGCTTATGGCCTGGGAAAGCAGTAGAAGATGGCCCAAGTCCTTGGGCCCCTGCAACCATGTGGGAGATCCAGAAGAAGCTCCTGGCTTTGGGCTTTGGATCAACTCAGCCCAAGCTCAGCTCAGTTCCAGCCATTTCGGCCATCTGGGGAGTGAACCAGCAGATGGAAGACCTTGTCCTCACCCTTGCCCTCACCCTCCCTCCTCTCTCTCCCTCTCTCCTCTTTCTCTCTGTGTCTTAAATAAATAAATAAAATCTTTAAAAATAAAATAAAGTGTTTAAAAAAGTTGGCTTGGGCCCACCCCCTCTCTCTGCTTCCTGGCTCACCACGTGATCCTGCACATATATTTTACCATCTGCATGGGACTTTCAAAAAAAACCCCACTTCACGTTGTTTGGACTGTGAACTCAACAAATCTCTTTCCTTCCTAAGTAGCTTGTATCAGCAATTTCACTGTAGTTTAGGAAAGCCAACTAAGGCAATTCTTAAAGTCATTCTCAATGCTCTGGTAGGCGTGGTGCAGTCTCTACAGAAATCCTGTAGCAAACCAGGGACAGATACGGCTCAGCTATTACGTCATGCTGGGTAGCCCGAGCCCACCTGTGAGTCTTAGAAACCTTGATGCTCCATGGGCCTCGCTTCCCCAGCCTCTCTTTGTCCCTGAGTGTTGACCTGTTTCTCCTTCCCTCCAGGAATGCTCCAGTGGAGCTCTGCTCAGCTGACTGCAAACAGGACACTTTTAATCACCTCTCCTGATTCCCAAGCATTTTGCTCTCAGCTCTGCAGAGTTCCTGTTCCCACTGAGCAGGAAGGAACGGCTGACAGCAGCTGTCTCTATCCCAGGTCCGGCCCAATCTCTTATGGTGTCTAAGTCTGAACCTATGTAGGTCTCTCTCTATACACATTGATGTTGTATGTGCACAGAGTACATCTACAAGGAAACATTGCAACCTGGAAGCAGTGGTTTTGGGAGAGGGAAGTGAAGAGGTAAAAAATGAGGGGCAGGGGGCCGTCACAGTGGCATAGTGGGTAAAGCCGCTGCCCACAGTGCTAGCACTCCATATGAGCTCCAGTTCAAGTCCCGGATGCTCCACTTCTGATCCAGCTCTCTGCTATGGCCTGGGAAAGCAGTACAAGATGGCCCACGTCCTTGGGCCCCTGCACCCGTGTGGGAGACCTGGAGGAAGCTCCTGGCCCCTGGCTTTGGATTGGCACAGCTCCAGCTGTGGGCATCTGCAGAGTGAACCAGTGGATGGAAGACCTCTCTCTCTCTCTCTCTGCCTCTCCTTCTCTCTCTGTGTAATTCTGATTTTCAAGTGAATAAATAAATCTTAAAAAAAAAAAAAACAAGGAGCAGGTTCATTTTGCAACTTGTAGACTTGTTTGTTGCCAATATTTTAATTTTTTATTTTATGTTTTTAAAAAAGATTTGTTTTATTTATTTGAAAGGCAGAGTTACAAAGTGGTGATGAGATAGGGTGGAGGAGAAAGAAGGGGGGAGAGAGAGAGAGAGGGAGAGAGTGGTTTTTCATCCTCTGGTTCTCTTCCCAAATAGCCCCAATGTCCAGGACTGGGCCAGGCCAAATCCAGGAGCCAGGACTTTCATTCAGGTCTCTCTTGTGGGTACAGGGTTCCAAGCACTTGGTCCATCATCTGCTGCTTTCCTAGGTGCATTAGCAAGAAGCTGGATCAGAGGAGGAGCAGGCAGGACTCAAACTGGTACCCATCTGGGATGCCAGCACTGCAGACGACGGCTTAACCTGCTGCCCATGGTGCCAGCCCCAATATTATTGGCATTCTTTAAAAAAGCAAAGTAATAAGAAAGAAAATTAGCAGCAATATTAAAAAATAAAAAAAGTAATCATACTGCACATCTTCGGTGCCTCTGCTCTATAGTTCTTCCTAGTTCTGCCTCTTTCACATTTAACTATTAATTATTATCTAGAAAGTCATCTTAATTTTCTCTGAGAGTGGAGAGGCACTCAGAATTCCCAGTTAAAGCGAGACTGTTTCCATTCATTAAAGGGTCTCCCAACAAATTCTGTTTCATTTTAAAAATGTTTCGAGGAAAAGGCATCCCAGAGTTGCCAAACACTATCCAAATTTTTGATTCTTTCTCTGGCATCCTATTCATTATAGTATGACCTGGACAAAAGTGCTGGGATAAGAACCACTGTCTTTCTTTTCTTTTCTTTTTTTTTTTTTTAAGATTTTATTAATTTGAGAGGTAAAGTTATAGACAGTGAGAGGGAGAGACAGAAAGAAAGGTTTTGCTTCCACTGGTTTGCTCCCTAGAAGGCCACAACGGCTGGAGAGCACCGATCCGAAGCCAGGAGCCAGGAGCTTCTTCCTGGTCTCCCACACTGGTGCAGAGGCCCAAGCACTTGGGTCATCTGCTGCTGCTTTCTCAGGCCATAGCAGAGAGCTGGATTGGAAGTGGAGCAGCTGGGTCTCGAACCATTGCCCATATGGGATGCTGGTGCTTCAGGCCAGGGCGTTAACCCATTGCACCACAGCGCCGGCCCCCGGAAGCGTTGTCTTTCACACCACAGACTGGAGGTCCCGGACAGTACCATGCTGCCCCCAGCCAGTCCCTCTGAGAAAGCAGGAAAGGCTCCTTCCTGCCTCCAGGTGTGTGCTCAGTGTTCTCTTGCTGATATCCTAAGATACCAACAACTTGTCCGTATAAACATGTTGTCAGGACACCTAGGGATCTCACGGGGAGCCAGTGGATGCCGTTTCTCCACCTCAGGGGTGCTGATGAACTTCAGGTCGGTGTCAGAGGTGGCCAGGGCTACTGCAGGGAGGAGCCAAGAAGTGGACATTCTCTGCACACACCGCAGCCTCACGAGAGGGGACAGCAGCTTAAAGCTTTTTCCTGGCAGGGTCTCCTCTGGGGTGATTTGGAGTCCTCATCCCACTGTAGCTGCCATAAAAGTGATGCCTGTATAGCCAGTGAGGCAGCACCTCCTCTCCCGCCTTGTTCCCCGGCCCTCATCTTGCAGTGAACGCTGTCAGACACCGTGGCTATCCAGAGTGGCTGGTAATGGGAACAGATCTAGCAGGTTCTCATAGTGGGGGTGCCATGCCCTTGCTCTGGGGTACTCGTACTTCCTTAAGAGCTCTTCACAAGTCTTGACTTCACCCCCCCCCACCTGCTATTCCACCATACATCTCTCCAAACACCTGGATCTTAGGAGCTGTGCTATTCCCTTAGCCTAGGCTGCCCTTCCGCGGGCTTTCGTCCCTGTAAAACGAGAAGTTTGATGCAGGTTAAACATCATCAATGTGATGTTTTCCCTCCCACTCAACCTGAGTGGGTTCTTCTGGGCTCCCTACTTTTGTCGCCGCCCTCTCTGCCTCTTTGCTTCCTCCATCTCAAAGGGTGGAGACTGTGCTCTTCATATCCACACCCTCAGATGAGGGCTTGGCGACTGTTAGGAAGAAGAATGACTTGTTTTCCCACAGGCCATGCAGGACTAGGCTTTCAGATCGTAGAAGTGAATCCAGAGAATTTCCATAAATCACTTAGTTTTTGCTACAGAGGATTCTGTGATGAATGATTAGTTACTGCTGCACCCCAACCAGCAGGCACACCTATGCTCAAATATTAGTCATCTAACAGCACTCAAGGCCCTGCTGAGTCACTGTGACAATGATTAGGAACATGTCTGCAAACCTGATCCATGGCCAGACCTTTTAACTAATACTGCTCAGAAGACAAAACCGAACCTTTTTTTTTCAAAAGAGAATTTATGGATACTGAACGCTTTCCCCTGGGGGGAGAGACTGCATGAGTGTGTCTGAAGGATGTTTTGCTGCACCTGGCTTATATTCTCTTATATTTTTCAACAAGTCAATGCATGGCCCCTCCAGCAAATGATTTATGTTAATAGACACCCATTGGCTCCACTGAAAGGGTTCTCTAGATACTGTTATGACTAAAGTTCAAATTACAATGCAGAATGCCAGGGTTCTCTCTGCAAGGCCAAGTTTAAGGCTGTCCCAGCTCATTCTGGTGGTACAGCTTTAGGAGTTTGTTGAGTGCCAAATTCTTAGCTTTGAGATTCTAGACTTCTAAAAAGGAATGTCTACTTGTTGTATCTGGGGTGTTAATTTCAATGTGTCCCTCTTTGAGAAGCGTCTTGTTGCTGCAAGTTTTTTTTTTTTTTTAAAGATTTACTCACTTATTTGAAAGGCAGAGTTATAGAGAGAGAGGAGAGAGAGAGAGAGAGAGAGAGAGAGAGAGAGAGAGAGAGAGAGAAAGAAAGATCTTTCATCTGTTGATTCACTCCCCAAATGGCCACAATGGCCAGGTGTGGGCCAAGTTGAAGTCAGGAGCCAGGAGCTTCCTCTGGGTCTCCCATGTAGGCACTTGAGCCACCTTATGCTGCTTTCCCAGACACGTCCGCAGGGAGTTGGATCAGAAGTAGAGCAGCTGGGAAATGAATTAGTACCCATATGAGATGCTAGCATTGAAGGCCACAGCCTAACTTGCTGTAGCATAATGCCAGCCCTGTTGCTATTATTTTTAATAAAATGGTAGTAAAACATGCAGCTGAACTCATTGCATCTAACTAAAAGGGCTAGCTTAGACCTCAAAGAAAAATTTGCACACCCAAGTTCATAGAGCATTATTCACAAATGCCAAAAGGTGGAAACACCTCAAATATCTACCCACATTGGAAAAACAAAGCGTGACATATACGTGTGTCTGCACATGTGTGAGTATGAATATTATTTAGCCTTTAAAAAGGAGTGAAATTCTGACACACGCCTCAACATGAATGAACCACAAGGACCTTATGCTAAGTGAAACAGGCCAGTCACAAAAAGATACTGTAGGATTTAGAGAACTTAGAGTCGTCAAAATAATAAAAACAGAAAAGTAGCAAGGTGGTTGCCAGGAGCCGGCGGGAAGGGAAGACGGGGAGTTGTTGAATGAGTGCAGCAGAGGTCCAGCTTTGCAAGAGGAAAAGCTTCTGGAGCTCTGTTGCACAGCAGCGCCAGCACACCTAACATCACTGAGTCGTACACATAACATGGTCAAGATGGTGAGTTTTATATTGTGCTTTTCTTTCCCCACAATAAAAGAATGCAAGCAAACAAAACTCTGAAGGGTCTTCAGGCTCACCTAGTCCACCGATCATTTCACTGACAGCACCGAGACCTGTGCAGCACCATCATGCGTCTGTGCAAGGTGGCCTCACTCACAGCTGCTGCAGCAATTGCCCCTCTAGCAGCTCTGCCGGCTCCCCTGCTTCTCCATGGCGGTGTGTGTGTATGTGCTGGGTGGGGGGAAGGCCCAAGGCTCTGTGGTGCTTCTGACCCAAACCAGGGCAGTGCGGGAGAGGTTTGGTGAGACTCCAATTCCCACCACACTCACTCTTCTCTTCTACTCTCATTAACTTAAAGGGTTGCTCACTTTCCCTGGACACACGTCTTTTTTTTTTTATTTTGATTTATTTATTTGAGAGGTAGAGTTACAGACAGGGAGAGGGAGAGACAGAGAGAGACAGGTCTTCCCTCCGTTGGTTCACTCCCCAGATTACTGAAACAGCTGGAGCTGCGCCGATCTGAAGCCAGGAGCCAGGAGCTTTTTCCGGGTCTCCGTGGGTACAGGGCCCCGAGGACTTGGGCCATCTTCTACTGCTTTCCCAGGCCATAGCAGAGAGCTGGATTGGAAGAGGGGCAGCCAGGACTAGAACCAGCGCCCATATGGGATGCTGGTGCTGCAGGCAGAGGATTAACCTACTGCGCCACAGCGCCAGCCCCAAACTTATATACTTCTATAACAAGGGGAACAAGTCACATGCCACCTTGAGTCCTAGGTATGGCAGGTGCTCAGAGTGTGGCCCAAGAAGACTGAGCAACGTCAGCACTCACAGAGAGGTTCTGAGCCCAGGATCTGGAGTCACACTTTCAGAAGACATCACCGTAGCAAGGACCAGACTTCTTTTCCGGCCTCCACGCTGGGCTGTGTTTTGGTCTGGGTGTGCATGCAATGTTCTGCTCAGGCTCGAGGAGGCTGTTCCAGGCATGGAGCCTTTACCACGTTAACTGCAGAGTGTTGGTGTGGGTGAATGCAAAATTCTTTGCTACATATTCAAGGCCCTCTCTGCCCTAATTTTAATCTACTCTTCCAATCACATCTCATCTGGAAGCTCCTGTTAGCAGCTATTACAAAGTAATTAAAGCTTGGGCTTTGGTCCAGGTTGAATTCTAGCACCCTCACCTCCCCAGAAAAGAGAGGCATGATTTATAGGTAATAAAAATGAAGTGATAACAGGAATCAGAAAGAGAAGGAGCCTAATATACCCACTCACATAATTAAAATCACTCTAACAACCCAAGAATACTTTTAAATTGCTATTGGTTAGAGAAACTTGTGTGACTCTAATGTAGATCATATTCACGTGAATTATTCTTTAGTCTTAGCATCTGATTTTAAGCTGTTTGGCATTTGTGCTGGCCAAAGCGTACATTTGCATCTCCTCTCATTCTTTCTCTTTTTGAAGTATGCTCGGGTTCAGTACACTCTCAGGCACCTTTGACATACTTCCCAGTCTCATGCAGAGGTTGCCTGTGATCCTGGTGAGCACTCAGCTTAGAGAAACATTGCCGGGCAAGACTTCCGCAGTTTCAATTCTGATGTAGCTGAAGCTAATTTCCATTACAAATTCCACTTTTTTAAAAAGATTTATTTATTTATTTGAAAGACAGAGTTACAGAAAGAAAGAAAGACAGAGAGAGAGAGAGAGAGGTCTTCTGTCCACTGATTCACTCCCCAGATGGCCACAATGGCCGGAGCTGCACTGATCTGAAGCCAGGAGCCAGGAGCTTCTTCAGGTCTCCCATGTGGGTGCAGGGGCCCAAGGACTTGGGCCATCTTCCACTGCTGCTTTTCCAGGCCACAGCAAAGAGCTGGATTGAAAGTGGAGCAGCCAGGTCTCGAACCGGTGCCCATATCAACCCACTGCGCCACAGTGCCAGCCCCGCAAATTCCACTTTTAACAAGCTTTATCTCTGTAAATCTAGTCATTTATATCACTAAGCCACAATTTTCTTTCCTTTTTTTTTTTTTTTTTTTTTTTTTTTTGGACAGGCAGAGTGGACAGTAGAGGGAGACAGAGAGAAAGGTCTTCCTTTTTGCCGTAGGTTCACCCTCCAATGGCTGCCGGGGTAGGCGCGCTGTGGCCGGCGCACCGCGCTGATCCGATGGCAGGAACCAGGTGCTTCTCCTGGTCTCCCATGGGGTGCAGGGCCTAAGAACTTGGGCCATCCTCCACTGCACTCCCTGGCCACAGCAGAGAGCTGGCCTGGAAGAGGGGCAACTGGGACAGGATCGGTGCCTCGACCGGGACTAGAACCTGGTGTGCCGGTGCCGCAAGGCGGAGGATTAGCCTACTGAGCCGCGGCGCCGGCTCTTTCCTTTTTTTAAAGATTTATTTATTTGAAAGGCAGAGCTATAGAGAGACAGAGGCAGAGAGAGAGAGAGAGAGAGAGAGAGAGATCTTCCATCCACTGATTCATTCCCCAGATGGCTGCAATGGCCGGAGCTGTGCCAATCTGAAGTCAGGAGCCAGGAGCTTCTTCCAGGTCTCCCACACAGGTGCAGGGGCCCAAGGACTTGGGCCATCTTCTACTGCCACGGCAGAGAGCTGGATTGAAGTGGAACAGCCAGGACTCGGACTGGCATCCATATGAGAGTGCGACACTGCAGGCAGTGGCTTTGCTCATTATGGCACAGTGCCAGCCCCCACAGTTTTCTTTTATAAAGATTGATTGATTTATTTGAAAGACAGAGTGACAGATGGGGGATGCAGGAGGGGAGGAGAAAGAGAGAGAGTTCTACCATGCACTGGCTTACTCCCCAAATAGCCACAACAGCCACAGCTGAAACTGTAAGCCTGGAGCCCCATCTGGGTCTCCCACGTAGGTACTGGGATCCAAGCACTCAGGCCATCTTCTGTTGCTTTCCCAGGTGCATTAGCAGGGAGCTGGATTGAAAGTGGAGCAGCCGGGCTCCCATCGGTGTTCTGATATGGAATGCCGGCATCACAGGCTTAAGCTGCTGCACCACAATGTGGGCCCCCCAGTTTTCTTGAAAGAAAACAACAGAAATAGCAGCATTTAATATGTGAGAGTCTGATGAAATAACACATTTCAGATCTTGTCCGCAGAACCCCGTATACTGCAGGCACATACATTTGAAGCCCTTGGAAACTGGAGTCATTGGCAAAGGTGCTTCTCCTCCAGCAGGACAGGCTCATTCCAACCTTGGCTTTGCTTTTCCCTCTCCCCCTTCCCAGAGCAGCTTCCCCAAATCCCACCAAGGCCCACATCAACGCCACCCTCTCTGGAAGCCTTTGTTGATCCTCCCTGCAGGAAGGTACCCATGCTAGAGGCTGATTTATAATCTTTAGTAAATGATCACATCTCTGGGCTGGCCTGTGGGGGCAAGGAAACTGCTACTGATTGGATTTCCTGTATATGACCTCCGGGGTGGTCATGGGATGCAGGACCCGAGGCAGTTGCTCGGGCTTTCTCTGCAGATGTTGGAAAGTCCTCAGAGCAGATAACACCGTCTCTCTGTTCACAAGAGCTCTGTGAGACCTTGGGGAGGTACCTTCCTTACCCAGTGTGTTGGCCACTGCAAAGCTGGAAGAAGGAGAACATTTACCAAAGGCTCTCTTGGGGCTGTTTCATGGGTGCTGTTGGGGGCTGTGGGTTGTGTTCCAATTTACCCAGTAAATGGAGCTCTGGGTGCCAGGGTTGGCTTTGCTTTGCACCAGTCTGGGTCTATGGGTCTGGCCGTCTGCCCCTCCATCTCCTGCCAGGGTTAGTCCCAGAGTCCAGGCCAATGTCCCTTTCCTGTGTCCACAGCAAATGCTCTGCCTTGGACTCCCTCAGAACCTGTGGTTCCTCTCCTGGGATACGACATGGCTCAGCCTTCGGCGATTATCATTTAGCATCTGATTTGTTCCTCCTTTAGGGCAGGGATGGTGTTGGACTGTTTTCTCTTTCATGTGCAGAGCCAGGATACTTGGCTCATTCTGGATATTCTGGTTACTCACTATTACTTGCTTCAATAGTGAAGATAGGGGTCGGTGTGTGGTGTAGTGGATTAAGCTGCTGCCTGCAACACCAGCATCCCATAGGAGCACCGGTTCAAGACCCTGCTGCTCCACTTCTGATCCAGCTCCCTGATAATGCACCTGGGAAAGCAGCAGAAGATGGCCCAAGTGCTTGGGCCCCTGCACCCATGTGGAAGAACTGGAGGTGTTCCAGGTTCCTGGCTTGGGCCATTTGAGGAGCAAACCAATGGGTGGAAGATCTATCATTCTCTCTGTCTCTGTCTGTGTCTGTCTGTCTCTCCCTCTCTCTGTAACTCTGCTTTTCAAATAAATGAATAAATCTTTAAAGAAAAGAGCGAAGAGAATAACCAGCAATTACCATATGCTCATGATCTGTCTGGGGCACGGTGCCGAGTATGTTACCTGCATTATTACCTTAGTCTTCCATCTGTTCTGTAAGGAAAACCTTACCATCCTCTTAAGAATGTGAACTTTGACAAGTTAAGTAGCTTGGTCAAGGTCAAAGAACAGTAGAAATGTACAGCTGGACTTTACTCCAGTCTCCATGGGAGAGGACAGGTGCACGGAGGGCCAAGCAAAGTGCACACACACACACACAGCTCATCATGTTTGCAGTTTCTACCTCACATCCAAGCCCAGTTGAGCAAGCCTGAAGACAGCTGCCTTCCCCCAGAGAGCCAAGCCTACCCTCATCGTGTGGGCTGCCTGTGTGGGGCCACCACTGGTCCAGATCCAGTCTGGGGATGCCAAATTTGCAAGCCCCTAGACACGACGTGCACAGCGGCTTCTGTTCTTTCTCTTGCTCCATCTTCATAGATGACCTCTGTGAGATCACATTGAAGGAAGACCTCGGTAAGGCCAAGGACAAGTCAGCATCACTTGTACTGGGGCTTTGGCTGGGTCCAGGAGCCTGGGCTCTGTCCAGGAAATCGGCCCCTTTGAGTTACTATCAGGGTAGAAAACTCGTTCTTGGCTCTCATCCTATAGCCCCCTGATTTGCTCTCAATCCTTCGTATGCACTTGAATCAGAGCTGAGATTCCAATGGAGGATCCTTTCTTTGAGTCAAGGTGCATTCTCTTTGGCTCCTGAGGCCAGAGAAGGGAGTTGATATTCAATGGAAAATATTCGTATACTGCTCAAGACTTGTGTGATACACCTGTGATTTCTTCATTTATGAATGAACAATACGAGACTCCTCCGTGCCAGCAGCAAACTCTTTCCAGAGCCAGAATACTGCTCAGGTCTCTTGGTTCCCAGCCCGGAGCTCTGGCCACCACTTTGTAGTTGCTTATCTTTAAAATCAGTTACAGTTCTTGCCAAGGGGGGGCGAATTAGGGCGAAGCTATCAACAGGAAGACACTGAAAGCCTCTGAAAATATTTGACAGTTGCAAAGTCGATGTCTCTGTAGCCTCTCCTTAGTTGAGAGTTTGAGGCTGCTTGTGGAATGGAGAAAGGGCTGACCCTGGAGCCAGGACTTTGGACTGTGACTCTTGGGAATGTCATTTTCCCTCTCTAACTCTGTACCTGTTACTTGTAAAATTGGTCTATTCACCTGCCTGGTGGGGCTGGAGTGCTCCTGCTTGTGTCTGGACCCCAGCTCCCATGTTACTTTCAGTGTTCTCTAGCACTCTTATCTAAAGGAGCCTCCTGGGTGTTGTAGCCCAGCAGATTAATGCCTGTGTACCATTTGGGAGAGTCTAGATTTGACTTTTACCTCTGCTCCTGATCCAGTTTCCTGTTAATATACACCCTAGGAAGCAGCAGGTCACGCTCAATTACTTGGGTTCCTGCCACCCATATGAGAGACCCCAGCGGGATTCCAGACTGCTGGCTTTGGCTTGGCCCAGCCTTGGCTGTTGCAGGCATCTGGGGAGTGAGCCAGCAGATGGAAGATCTATTTCCACCTGTCTGTCTATAAAAGAAATATAGATAAATAAATAAACACTTAAAGTGGCCTCCCTGGAGGACTTCTGGTTTCAGCTCTGATACATGTCAAAGGACAAAATTCCAACAAGTTAGTTTAAACATCTTAATGGTCCAATTCTATCCTTGAGCAGCATTTCATCCCATAAAATAGAGCAGATGTTCTGATGGGCTGAACAAAGGTGATTGATTTTTATAGACAGAGAAGGCCAAGAAAGCAGAAGTGAAAAACTATAAACGTGGTGGTGGACATTGTGGCACAGCAGGTGAAGCCACTGTTTGGGATGCCCACATACCATATTGGAGCACCTGGGATTGAGCTCCGCTCTGCTTTGTCCAATCCAGCGTACTGCTGATGTGAGTACTTGAGTTCCTGCCATCCATGTGGGAAACTCAGATGGCATTCTGGACTTCTGGCTGTGGTCTGGTCCAGCTCCAGCGGTTGTGGACATCTGGGAAGTGAAGGAGATGGAAAAAGACATCTCTGTCTCTCTCACTCTCTGTGTCTCTCCTTCTCTCTCTGTCACTCTGCCTTTCAAATAAATAAATAAATACATCTTAAAACTACAAGTGGATTTCTCATTTCAAAGTTATTTTTCTTGTAAGGCAAGAAGTTAGAACAATAGAAAAATAACTGATTGTTTAACATAAGGTGATATCAGGTTACCTCTTTTGTGTAAGGATTAAGGCAGAAGGGAATTCATTAACATGCCCATTGAAATTACCTTCTTTGAAAATTTGGATATTAACTCTAATTCTTATTTCTTGGAAGGCCCATTAAATAGCTTGGTTTCAGCTCAATGATGTGGAACTTCCGTGTAAGTGATTCCATGTTGGTTTTTAGCCTGGTCTGTTGGGACTTCGTGTATAAGAATAGTCCAAAACAATAGCCTCTTGTAATTTTTATTTAACCCACGTCAAGAGCTTAGATATCATCACCCCATCCTTACAACAAGAGAAACATGAGAAAGTTCAAAACCAATGACTTTTGCAGACTTGAGTTTGTAGGACAAATCCCCACTTGCAAACAAATGAAGAAAAAAAGCTTTTTCCAGTCTTAGCTGGGATCTGTTCACCTAAAGCAAAATCCAGATAAGGAATATATGAGAGGTAAATGTTGAAAAGTTGCTGCAAGCAGGATGTGGATGATTGTCAGTGGGAGAAATGTGTGGGGGCAGCAACTGAAGGATTTGTGGCACCGTCCCCCTCCTTCCAGCCTCCCTCCTTCCTGCTCCCCACCCCGTGTCCTCCCTGAGATCCCTGGTGCCTAATCAGACCCTTCTCAACTCCTTGCAATGCAAATAGAAAAACAGATAAGCTGCACAGGGCAGCTATGAAACTGATAAGGGAGAAATTCCCAGAGACTTCAAAGAGCCCCCTACTCTTTCTCCAGCTGCTTTCTCCATCCCCGCAAATTCCCTCCTAGCAGTATAAAACCTGAGTTCCAAATGCATCCTGCACGCAGTCTCTTTGCAAGAACTGACTGTTGCCAACTTCTTTGCTTCCAATAAAGCAACCTGTCTCTCTTAAGGTCATTTCTCCATCTCCTTTTTCCATCTCTCTTTTTTGAGGGTACGAAAGACCAGAACCCCAAGCTATTCCAGACCTAACAGCAGCCATACCAGGTGTTCCTGGGGAAGGTCTGGGAAAATGCCCCTCGTGGCTTCATGGCTCATGGCTCTGGGCTCTGGCAGGGAAGGGAAGAGTAATCCCCCCAAAACGTGGGCAGAGCATTTGTGACAAAGGCTGACTCTTCAGGGAAAGAGGCATTGTAGAGGATTATCCCAGCAGTGGGAAGGACACTTCCCACATTCCTGTTTTCTTCAGCCTCACTTGAAGCCGGTAAGCATGGTGCACGGGAGTCAGCGCTTAGGGAAAATGACAAGTATCCCATATTTGTCCTTTCATTTAAACTTTAAAGCAATTTGTTTATATCTGTGAAATAGCTTGCTAGGATTTTGATTGGGATTGCACTGAACCTAGAGTTCAAGTTGGGAATGGTTAGCATTTTCAACAGATTCAGTCTTTCAACCAATGAGCATAAACTTGCACAAACTAACTTATTTAAAGCATCTTTGATTTCGTTCATCAGTGTTTTGCAGTCATATTTTTTGTCTAAATATTTTGAGAGGTGCCACTATAATTAGAAAACTCTTGACTTTCATATATGCACCTTGCTATGCTCATTTATTAGTTACAAGAGTGTTTAATTTTTTGTAGAGTTTTGAAAATTTTTGTCTTGGGACAGTCATGTCATTTGTAAAATAGAGACAGGCTTACCTTTCTAATTCTAATATGTATACATTTTATTTCTTTTTCTGTCTTATTACACTAGCTAGAACTTGTAGTATCATGTTGAATAAGAATGATGAGAAGACATCCTTGCCTTGTTTCAGATCTTAAAGGGAAGAAATTCATTCTATTTGCTTTGTTTTTGTTGTCGAGGATCTTTGTGTCTATGTTCATGAAAGATACTGGTTTGTAGTTTTTCTGTCTTGTAATGTCTTTATTCGGTTTGATTTCAAAATAATGCTGGCCTCATGGAAGGAGTTAGGAAGTGTTTCCTATGCTTCTATGAGTATTTTCTGAATAACTCAATTATTTTCTCATTAAATATTTGTTAGACATCACCAGTGAAGCCAATGGGTCCTGGTGCTTTCTTCTTTGAAAGTTTGTTAATTACTGATCCAACGTCTAAGGACACAGGGTTATTCAGATTATCTATTGTGTATGGATTTCCTTTGTATGAATTTCAGCAGTTATCTCTTCTAAAGTTAAGTTATGAAATATATGAGCACAGAGTTGATCACAATATTCTTTTATTGCCATTTCAATATCAATGGGATGTCATTAGTGATGACATCTCCTTCATTCATGATTTGATAATTACATCTTCTCTCCTTTTTTCTTGTCAGTCTGGTTCTGTTTTTAAACTGTATTGTTCTTTTCAAAGAACCAGTCTGATAGATAGTTTGATTGAACTTTTTTCTCCCTCTAGCTTCCCAAGGTAGAAGCTTAGATTACAGACTTTAGATCTTTCTTCTTCACTAATATACACATTTTTTTGCTATAAATTTTCCTCTAAGCACTATTTTGGTACACCTCACAAATTCTAACAAATTACCTTTTAATTTTTCTTTAACTCAAAATATTTTAAAAATTTTTAAAGATTTATTTTATTTATTATTGAAAGGCAGAGTTACAGAGAGGGAGAGACAGACAGAGAAAGAGAGAGATCTTCCATCCAGTAGTTCACTACCCAGATAACTGCAATAGTCAATGCTGGGCCAGGCCAAAGCTAGAAGCCAGGAACTCCAGTTACCTATGAGAGTAGCAAGGCTCCAAGTACTTGGGTCACCTCCTACTGCTTTCCCAGGTGCATTAGCAGGGAGCTAGGCTAGAAGTGGAGCAGCTGAAATTTGAACTGGTGCTTCATATGGGATGCCAGTATCCAAGCAGCAGCTTAACCCACTGTACCACAATACCAGACCCTAAATTTACATCTCTCTGTCTCTCCCTCTCTCTCTGTAACTCTTTCAAAATAAGTAAGTGAATAAAAAAAAAAAAAAAAGAATATACTCTCAGGTTATATTGTAGTTTGTCTAAGAACATAATTCAGTATGTACAGAGGCTACTTTAGACCAAATTGAATTGAATTGAATAGTTTAAAAAGAGTATGTGTTCTGTTATTGTTTGGTGGTGTGTTCTATGTCAATGAAATCCAGTTGACTGATGGTGCTGCTTAGGTCATTAAATCCTTGTTGATTTTCTGCCTACTTGATCTACAGATTGCTAACAGAGAAATCTGTGAAGTCTCCCACTATAGATTTGGCTGTTTCTCTTTTCAATTCTCCCAGTTAGTGAAGAATTCTATTTTGTGCTGCCACAACAGAATACCTGAGACAGGGTAATTTATAAAAAAAACAGAGACTTATTTTTTTACAGTTCTGGAGGATGTGTTATCCCATGGAGCTAAGAAGACAGGCAAGAAAACATGTCCACACACAGAGAGGCAGACAGAGAAGGAAGGGGCTTACTCCTATAAGGAACCCACTCCAGAGATAACTAATCTACGCCTGATAACAGTATCAGTTCTTTCAGGAAGACAAAGTCCTCTTGACCTAATCACCTGACAAAGCTTCTACCTCTCAACACTATTGCATTGGAGGTTAGGTTCCAACACGTGAGCTTAGAAGGACACATTCAAACCAGAGTATTCCACCCCCTGGCCTGCAAAACTCAAATCCTTTTCACACACAAGATAAATTTGTTCTACCTCAATAGTTCAAAGTTCCGGCACCAATTCAAAAGTTCAAAGTCAAGAGTCTACCTTTAATCAGAATTGGCTGAGAATCAAGGCAAGAGTCATCCTGGGACAAATTCATCTCCATCTGTGAGCCTGTAAAATTAATAAATCATGTGCATTCAAAATACATGATAATAGGCATAGAAAAGACATTCCCATTCCAGGCAAGAAGAAATGGATAAGTAGTCCCATGTAAGTCCAAAATCCAACAGGGAAAACATCTGAAGTCTTTTTTTTTTTTTACATTTATTTTATATATTTGAAAGACAGAGTTAGAGAGAGAGTTAGAGACAGAGAGAGGTCTTCCATCTGCTGGTTCACTCCCCAGATGGCTGCAACGGCTGGAGCTGTGTTGATCCAAAGCCAGGAGCCAAGAGCTTCCTCCGGGTCTCCCAAGTGGGTGCAGGGGTCCAAGGACCCGGGCCATCCTCTACTGCTTTCCCAGGCCATAGCAGAGAGCTGGGTTGGAAGTAGAGCAGCCAGGACTAGAATGGGCACCTATATGGGATGCTGGTGCTTCAGGCCAGGGCTTTAATCCACTGCGCCACAGCGCCGGCCCCAACATCTGAAGTCTCAAAGTTGAAGAACAATCTTCATTTGCTCCAAATCTGGCATCTTGGGGTGGCAACTGGTCATTGGTTTTGAACTTTCTCATGTTTCTCTTGTTGTAAGGATGGGGTGATGATATCTAAGCTCTTGACGTGGGTTAAATAAAAATTACAAGAGGCTATTGTTTTGGACTATTCTTATACACGAAGTCCCAACAGACCAGGCTAAAAACCAACATGGAATCACTTACACGGAAGTTCCACATCATTGAGCTGAAACCAAGCTATTTAATGGGCCTTCCAAGAAATAAGAATTAGAGTTAATATCCAAATTTTCAAAGAAGGTAATTTCAATGGGCATGTTAATGAATTCCACAAATATAGCCAAGCGAACTTTGATAAATATCCAAAGGCAATTCACTGGAGAAAGGATAATGTTTTCAACAATTGGTGCTGGAACAATTGGATACACAGTTTTTTAAAAAAGATTTACTTATTTATTTATTTATTTGAAAGAGTTACAGAAAGGCAGAGGCTGGGAGAGAGAGAGAAAGAGAAAGAGAGAGGTCTTCTATCCACTGGTTCACTCCCCAGATGGCTGAAATGGCCAGAGCTGCGCCGATCTGAAATCAGGAGCCAGGAGCTTCTTCCGGGTCTCCCACACTGGTGCAGGTGCCCAAAGGACTTGGGCCATCTTCTACTGCTTTCCCAGGCCATGGCAGAGAGCTGGATAGAAAGTGGAACAGCTGGGATTCGAACCGGCACCCATATGGGATGCAGGCACTGCAGGTGGAGACTTTTTCTGCTATGCCACAGTGCCGACCTCTGGATACTAAAAAATTGAACCTACGTACACACCTTGCATCTTTCACACAGATTCACTCAAAATGGACCACAGACTTTTCTGTGGTTTGGATATGGTTTGTCCTCCAGAGGGTCATGTGCTGGAAGCTTGGACCTCAATGGAAAAGTACTGGGAGGTGGTAGGATCTTGAGAGGTCATTATCTCATGGAGGTGCCGCCCTCGGAAGGGATTGATGCCCATCAGGCAGGGAAGGGCTGGCTTGGGGGACTGGATCAGTTCCTGTGACCCCAGCTGTTGTAAACAGATCAGCCTCCTTTGCTCAGTCTCTCACGTGTGTGCCTCCCTTGCACATTTTCCTCACCCTCTGTCACGTGGTCAGGCTGTGCTGCAGCACCAGGCCCTCATCAGAAGCTGGTGATGCTAGCACTGTGCTTTTTTTTTTTTTTTTTTTTGACAGGCAGAGTGGATAGTGAGAGAGAGAGAGACAGAGAGAAAGGTCCTCCTTTTTGCCGTTGGTTCACCCTCCAATGGCCGCTGCAGCCTGCGCATCTCGCTGATCCGAAGCCAGGAGCCAGGTGCTTCTCCTGGTCTCCCATGCAGGTGCAGGGCCCAAGCACTTGGGCCATCCTCCACTGCCTTCCCGGGCAGAGCTGGCCTGGAAGAGGGGCAACCGGGATAGAATCTGGTGCCCCAACCGGGACTAGAACCTGGTGTGCCGGTGCTGCAAGGCAGAGGATTAGCCTGTTAAGCCACAGCGCTGGCCAGCACTGTGCTCTTGAACTTCCTTGCTTCCACACTGAAAGCCAAAATAAACCTCATTTTTGTGTTTCACAGCCTCAAGTATTTGCAGAAAATGGACTAAGACCTTACCATAAAAAAAAAGTCTTCCCCGGTGGCCCTCTGATTTTCTTCATAGTACTTACTAGACTCTGTACTCATTTTTATACTTGAATTTTATTTGCTTGATGGCTTATTCTCTCTCTTTCCAGCCACTCTGTAAGCTCCAGGGGGCTGGTTGCATCTGGTAGGTTCTCAGTAAATAACCATTAGTATTTTTGAATTGTCTCTTGATCTGCTTAAACTTTCTTAGCATAATTATTCAGAAATATGAAGACCAAAGCAGGAGTAGTTTTCTACAAAATTAAGTGCTTTGTGAACAAACACAGCACAAAATTAAGTATTTACATGAAGACAAACACCAAAAGGAAACAGTTGTGCAGTTCATGGAAGATTCGACTGTGTAGGTTAACTGGGCAGACAGACACACTGACCCGACCTCAGAATCCTTGCTGAAAGGCCTCCTGGAACCAAAAATAATGGCTGGGGTGAGGAATTGGGAACATGTTTGTGAAAGGCTACAGGCTTCCCATGAGATGCTACTAGTAGTTCTGTTGTATGTCATGCTGACCATTGTTAACAACAGCGTATTGCAAAATGAATAGATTAAAAGTGTGTAGACCATAAAAACACAACAACGCGAGGTAATGCACTTGTTAATTAGTTAAATTTAGGCGTTCCACAACTTACACATGTTTCAAAACAACGTGTTGTGGATAATAAATATACCTTATTTTTGTCAAAAAACAGAAACACTAGCCATTTCAGGTGAAAGATTGTGAGGTGCTGGTGCCACCACATGGTTACAAGGAGGAAAAACAGCCGAGGCTTTGGTCAAGGTAGAGAGAAAACAGTGTCGGTGGTGGGGGGCCCAGGGCAGGGACAGCCATAGGTTTACAGTGGCATGGGTCGAGCACAACGTGGGCACAGGAGTCACAGTGGCAGCTGATGTACTTGGGAGTTCCCTGTGCTCACTTTTCTTTGGGCTCTGTGTGAATGAACCCACTCAGCCTCTCGGGGTGTAGTGGAAGTTGGGAGTGGATGTTCATGGGTGGGGAAAGAGACTCTGCCCGGTAGGGAAGAATCAGGGGCATTTAGCGAATGATGGTTAAATTAGTGATCACAACAGCAGCCATGAGCAATGGGTAGCAGCAATTGCAAAGGCCGTCATAACAATCTCCTGGAGGGCGATTTGAGGACGGCAGAGCTGTTTCAGTGGGTTCTTCTTGTAGTTCAGTAGATTAATAGTTTATTTGGGGTTATGCCGAGTTAGAGAATCAGCTACATTGAAGAATGTGGTGATGTCAAATCTCCCTCCCCGAGGCTGACCTCACCTGCTGAGCCTCTACAAGGCGGGGCAACTAAAGCAGTGCAACATTTACTACATCCCCTCTGCCCGGCAGAGAAATGCAACGCTAAGAATAGTGGCCAACTCACAATCTCAACAGCAGAGGGGTCCGCTTTCCTCCAACAGGAAGAGAAAGCAGGCAGAAGTGTGCACTCTAGTGCTGTCCTGCCCTGGAGGCTGGCAAGGAAGAGCCCTGCTGGGCCACAAAGACTGTCAGATGGGAATCAGGCATCCCAGTTAACCGTCACAGAGAAAACTCAGCTACACATTTACGTTTCATCCCTCTGAAAATGAAGACATCAAGCTGCCTGTGTTCATATTGATAAATGTTACTTTTTTTTTTTTTTTGACAGGCAGAGTGGATAGTGAGAGAGAGAGACAGAGAGAAAGGTCTTCCTTTTTGCCGTTGGTTCACCCTCCAATGGCCGTTGCGGCTGGCGCATTGCGCTGATCCGAAGGCAGGAGCCAGGTGCTTCTCCTGGTCTCCCATGTGGGTGCAGGGCCCAAGCACTTGGGCCATCCTCCACTGCCTTCCTGGGCCACAGCAGAGAGCTGGCCTGGAAGAGGGGCACCCGGGATAGAATCCGGCGCCCCGACCGGGACTAGAACCCTGTGTGCCGGCGCCGCAAGGCGGAGGATTAGCCTGTTGAGCCACGGTGCCGGCCGATAAATGTTACTTTAAGGAAGCTTTTTCCCAAATGAAAAATCTTTTTTTTCTTTTGATATCACAAAAGACCCCTAATCATTCTAAAGAACTTGAAGTGAGGGGTGGTGTGTGGTGGTACAGTGGGTTATACCAGTGCTTGTGACACCCGCATTCCCCACCAGAGTACGCACTTGAGTCCTGGCTGCTCCACTCCTGATCCAGCTCCCTGCTAAGGCTTCCCAGGAGATAGCAGATGGCGTTTCAAGAGCTTGGGCCCCTGAAGCTCACCTGGGAGACCTGGATAGAATTCCAGGCTCCTTGCTTCAGCCTAACCAAACCCTGGCTTTTGCAGGCATTATTTCTTTATTCTATTTTTCTTTTGTCATTATTTCTTTCAAGCAGATGAAGACAAATAAACAAGAAAAAAGATGACGTAATCCTCTCCCTCAAATGAACATCTTTCCACGTAGTTTATGCAAGACATACTCATGCCCCCCTGCACTGTGTGACATAATGCATTTGCTGTGTTTTCTATAACTTTCTGCAGTATTACTTTTAATGACCACATAATTGTGATAGTGGAATGAATGATGAGTCCCGGTACTGTCTTTTGTTCTATGTATCTATCTAAAATTTATAAGAGCTTAAACACTAAATCAGAGTAACTAGTTCTCACAATTGTTGTCAGTCCCCGTTTGTGTGTTTTTGCTTTTGTTCTGGGAAATTGTTTGGGGAAACACTCAAATCTTTGTTTTAAGAAAACATTAGATGTTAAGCAGATTAGAATCCAGGATATAATACCACAGAATTCTGGAATTAATTCTGCCAGTTATGTAAAATGAACCCCCTAGAGGGGAGCAATAGAAGGGCTTGGTAAAAAATTCTCTGAGCCTGGAGCTCACCACCCCCATCCCCACATCTGCCTCTCCTCTCTCTCTGACACTGTCCCCTGGTGGTGGGGACAAACAGTCTGGGATGGTCATCTTAACCACCTCCCATTATGTCTGCTTTTTCTTCTCTTGGTACATGAAGGGCACTCTTTTTAAGCAAGAGGAAAAAAATTTGGAAAGGAGGGAAGCTTTCATTCTAATCAAGAAGATGCTGAGTCTACTAAAGTGGTTTTGGGTAAGGTAGCACAACCCAAACCTTCTTTCTCCAACTGTGATCCCCCTCCCTTTGTACAGGTTCCTGTGTGTGCCCACACACACATACACACAAATCATACGATTGTTTAGCCATACCATACCCTCCTGTTGTGTGCCTTCTGGTTGTTTTACATGCTTCCTTATCATAAACATATTTTATTGAATAATATTTTTAAAAATATTTATTTATTTATTTGAAAGGCAGAGTTGGGGGGTGAGGAGACAAAAAGAAATATCTTTTATCTGCTGGTTCATTCCCCAAATGGCTGAAACAGCCAAAGCTGGGCCAATCTGAAGTCAGGAGCCAGGAGCTTCTTCTGGGTTTCCCACAGGGATACAAGGGCCCAAGCACTTGACCCATCTTCTGTTGCTTTCCCAGGTGCATTAGCAGGGAGCTGGATCAAAAGAGGAGCAGCTGGGACTCAAATCAGCGTCATATGGGATGCTGGTGCTGCAGGTTGTGGCTTTATCCCGCTGCACCACAGTTCCAGGCCCTGGGACATCTTGTTCCTGAAAGAACAACCACTGTGGAAAGTCAGCACATCTTATTGATTTTTAAATTTTTATTTATTTGAAAAGCAGAGAGCTGCATCTTCTGGTTCATTCCCCCAAATGCCTGCAATGGCAGGGGTTAGGCCAGGCCAAAGGCAGGAGCTGAGAACTCAACTCAATCCAGGTCTCCCATGAAGACAGCAGGGATCCAACTCCTTGAAGCATCACCTGCAGCCTCCCAGAGTGCCCATCAGCAGAGAGCTGGAATTGGGAGCAGAGCCAGGACCCAAGTCTAGGCTCTCCAATATGGGACGCAGGTGTCTCAACTGACGTCTTAACCAGCAGCCCAAATGCCCATCTCCATCACTTTTCAAAGTCAAGTCTTGGGCTGATGTGGTGCAGTGGGTAAAGCTGACACTTGTGAAACCGTCATCCCATATCAGGATGCTTGATTGAGTCCCAGCTGCTCTGCTTCCTGTTTATCTTCCTGCTAATGCACCCGGGAGGCAGCAGATGATAACACAAGTGCTTGGGCCCCTGTCACCCATGTGGGAGACCTGGACGGACTTCTTGGCCCCTGGTTCCATCTTGTCCCAGCCCTGGCAGTTGTGGCCATCTGGAGAAGCAAACCAGCAGATGGAAGAGCTCTTTCTCCCTCTCTGTCACTCTACCTTTCAAATAAAGAAAGAAATATTCTTTTAAAAAGTAAAGGCAAAGTCTTTGGGAATCATTCCTGGGATCTTTTTATTTTTTAATCTATTTGACAGGTAGAGTTATAGACAGTGAGAGAGAGACAGAGAGAAAGGTCCTCCTTCTGTTGGCTCACTCTCCAAATGGCTGCCAAGGCCAGCGCTGCGCCGATCCAAAGCCAGGAGCCAGGAGCCTCCTCCTGGTCTCCCACGTGGGTGCAAGGGCCCAAGCACTTGGGCCATCCTCCACTGCACTCCCGGGCCACAGCAGAGAGCTGGAGTGGAAGAGGAGCAACTGGGACTAGAACCTGGTGCCCACATGGGATGCCAGCGCTGCTGGCGGAGGATCAACCAAGTGAGCCATGGCACCGGCCCCTAGGATCATCTTGACTACCTTCATTCTTTGTTAATCATCGTCTGAGATAAATCTTAGGAAAACGGCTGAAAAGATGCTTTTTTGGAGCACTAAAGCTGAGCAAATTAAACTCGAGGTGGAGAAAATCACCATTCCTTCCTGGCTGTCTTCGAAATGGGTCACAGAACACTGAAGGAGGACTTCCTTCAAACACTTTAGTCTGGGGGCCGGTACTGTGGCATATTGGATAAAGCCTCCGTCTGCGGTGCTTGCATTCCATAGGGGCACCGGTTCAAGTCCTGGCCACTCCATTTCCAATCCAGCTCCCTGCTAATGCACCTAGGAAAGCAGCAGATGGCCCAAGAGCTTGGTGCACTTGCACCCACATGTGAGACCTGGAAGAAGCTCCTGGCTCCTGGCTTCAGCTTGGCCCAGCTCTGGCTGTAGAGGCCATTTGGAGAGTGAATCAGTGGATGGAAGATCTCTCTTTTTTCCCCACCCTGCCCAGTAACTCTACCTTTCAAGTAAATAGAAAAATAAATATTTAAAAAATTTATTCTAGGCTGGCGCCGCGGCTCCATAGGCTAATCCTCCGCCTGTGGCGCCGGCACCCTGGGTTCTAGTCCCGGTCGGGACGCCAGATTCTGTCCCGGTTGCTCCTCTTCCAGTCCAGCTCTCTGCTGTGGCCCGGGAAGGCAGTGCAGGATGGCCCAAGTGCTTGAGTCCTGCACCCGTATGGGAGACCAGAAGAAGCACCTGGCTCCTGGCTTCGGATCAGCGCGGTGCGCCGGCTGCAGTGTGCCGGCTGCAGTGGCCACTGGGGGGTGAACCAACGGAAAAGGAAGACCTTTCTCTCTGTCTCTCTCTCTCTCTGTCCACTCTGCCTGAAAAAAAAAATTATTTTAAGTTCAGAGAGAGAGAGAGAGAGAGAGAGAGATCGATCTTCCACCCACTGGCTCACGCCCCAGATGGCTGCAACAGCCAGGGCTGGGCCAGACCGAAGCCAGGAGCCTGGAGATTCTTCTGGGTCTCCCACATGAGTGCAGGGACCCAAGTACAACCAGGGCCATCCTCCACTGCCTTCCCAGGTGAATTAGCAGAGAGCTGGATTGGAAGTGGAGCAGCGACTCAAACTGGCACTGGTGAGCACTCGCATGTAGGATGCTTGGCAGCGCCCACTGGGCCACACGTGGCCCCAGGAAATGTAACTTCTGCAAGATGGAATGCAGAGCACTTCTTCCTGTTGGGCCCCAGCATATGGTGTGAGCTTGGAGGCAGCTGGGTCCCACCCAAATGGCTCCCAACTCCTAAGACATTTTGTCCTGGTTGTCTTTCTCCAGAGACTTTGTTCCTTCGAGTAGTGTTTGGGAACTTCACTCAGTTGGATCCTCGCCATAGGTTTTCTGATAGCATTTCCTGGGAAGAATTGTTCAGGCTCCATGAATTTATCACTTTTTCCTCTCCTAAAGGATTGCTTGGAATTCGCTAATCTTACACTTGAATTTTTTTTTTAAATCCCCAGACGGGGACCAGCGGTGTGGTGTAGTGGGCTAAGCCTTCGCCTGCAGCGCCAGCATCCCAGATGGGCGCTGGTTCATGTCTCTGGCTGCTCTTCTTCCGGTCAAGTTCTCTGCTATGGCCTGGGAAAGCAGTAGAAGATGGCCCAAGTCCTTGGGCCCCTACACCCATGTGGGAGACCCAGAAGAAGCTCCTGGCTCCTGGCTTTGAATCAGCTCAGCTCCTGCCATTGCAGCCATTTGGAGAGTGAACCAGTGGATGAAAGATCTTTCTTTCTGTCTCTCCCTCTTTCTGTCTAACTCTACCTCACAAGCAAATAAATAAAATGTTTTTAAAAATCCCCAGATGATATTATTTGACTAGATATACATAATATTATTTTCAGTGACATTTTCTTTTCTTTTTAAAAAAGATTTATTGATTTATTTGAAAGGCAGAATTACAGAGAGGCAGAGGCAGAAGCAGAGAGAAAGAGGTCTTTCATCTTCTGGTTCACTCCCCAATTGGCGGCAATGCCGATCTGAAGCCAGGAGCCAGGAGCTTCTTCAGAGTCTCCCACACAGGCTCAAGGCCCCCAAGGACTTGGGCCATCTTCTACTGCTTTCCCAGGCCATAGCAGAGAGCTGGATCGGAAGGGGAGCAGCCAGGACTCAAACTGGTGCCCATATGGGATGCTGGTGCAGCAGGCGGCAACTTTGCCCACTTTACTAAAACTGGCCCTGTTTAAGAATTATTTTTTAAAGAGACTTTTATTGAATATCTTTATCCAAGGATCTCAGGCCTCCTAGGGACTCTCTGGGGCTAATTATTTTATGGTTAATTTTATTCATAGAATCTCTTTCTATAGTATTTTTTTTAAAAATAATTAATTAATTAATTTGAAAGGCAGAGTTTCAGAGAGAGGGAGAGACAGAGGAAAAGAGATCTTTCATCTGCTGGTTCATTCCCCAAGTGGCTGCAACAGCCAGGGCTGGACCAGGTCGAAGAAGTCAGGAGCCAGGAAGTCCGCCTGGGTTTCCTGCTTGAGCTGTCATCGGCTGCCTCCCAGGCGCTCCCATCCACTGGCTCTCTCACCAAATGACCGCATTGGCCAGGGCTGGGCTGGAAGGACCAGCACTTGGATGGCAGCTGCAGGCACCCTAACTGCCGGGCTACACACCAGCTCCTGTCTGTTGATCTTTTTGATTGTTCCATTTCACTTTGGCTGAGCTTATTTACAAGAGGGATTTTTTTTTTTCAATTCTATCTTTGAATTCTGTCATTTTATTCCTGGCGATCATCCTTTTTGGTGATGATAACTGAGAAAACATTTATTTTTTATTAATTTGTTTGTAATAAGTATCCTTTGACTGTCACTGCAGAGGACAGAAGACCCAAGAAACCCCATTCAGTGCAAGTGTGACTTCTGTTCACGGCTCTCAAGGGTCTGCTTTTTGGGAACCCTTACCAGGACTCTCTTCTATGACAGGTGGACTCATCTTTTGTCAAGAGACGTCAGGGACGGCTAGCGTTGTGCCGCAGCGGTTAAGCCACCGCCTGTGATCCCAGCATCCCGTATCAGAGTGCCGTTCAAGCCCGGCTGCTCTGCTTCTGATCCAGCTCCCTGCTAATGCACCTCGGAAAGCAGCAGAAGATGGCTCGAGTGCTTGGGCCCCGCCACTCATGTACGTGGGAGACCTGGATGAAGCTCCTGTCTTCTACCTGACCCATTTGCAGCTCTTGCGACCATTTGGGAAGTGAGTCTGCAAATGGACGATCTCTCGGCTCTGTCTCTGTACTGTACTCTTCAAATAAAATAAATTTTAAAAAAATGACATCAGAGGGGGCCAGCGCCATGGTGCACTTGGTTAATCCTCCGCCTGTGGTGCCAGCATCCCATATGGGCACTGGGTTCTAGTTCCGGTTGCTCCTCTTCCAGGAAGAAGCACCTGGCTCCTGGCTCCTGGCTTCGGATGGGCGCAGTTCCGGCCATTGTGGCCACTTGGGGAGTGAACCAATAGAGGGAAGACCTTTCTCTCTGTCTCTCTCTTTCACACTGTCTGTAACTCTGCCTGTCCAATAAATAAATAAAAATCTTTAAAAAAACGACATCAGAGACATTTTCTTACTGACAAATGGAACCCAAAACTAAGAGCAGAGGGCCCCAGAGAACCTTCCCTTTGCTATGTGAGCCATGCAGTAGGACTGAGTGGTAAGCCATTCTGGAGGAGCTGTTGGCCCAAGCACTCAACCGTCTTCATTGAGATCAGACATTTAGACTCTGCCAGGAAGAGCACTCCACCTTCCTATGATGAAGAGTCTCTCTGCTCAGCCACACACCTGGTTGTGACATCATACTTTTCTCCAAAAGTCATTCTTCTTACTCCTTTTCTAGAAGTAGAGAAGAGTAAGGAGGATGTTTGGCAAAGTGGCTAAGACACTGCCTAGCACTCCCACAGCCGTATTGTACTGCCTGGGTTTGAGTCCTGGCTCTGTTCCACATCCCAGCTTCCTGCCAGCACGTACCCTGGAAGGCAGCAGGTGACGATTCAAGTATTTGGGTCCCTTCTAGCCACATGGGACACCTTCTAGCCACATGGGACACCCAGATTGAGTTCTTTTTTTTTTTTTTTTTAAGATTTATTTTATTTATTTGAAAGACAGAGTTACAGAGAGAGGTAGAGACAGAGAGAGAGGTCTTCCATCTGCTGGTTTATTCCCCAGTTGGCCGCAACAGCTGGAGCCACGCCAATCCGAAGCCAGGAGCCAGGAGCTTCCTCCCGGTCTCCCATGTGGGTGCAAGGGCCCAAGGACTTAGGCTATCTTCTGCTTTCCCAGGCCATAGCAGAGAGCTGGATTGGAAGAGGAGCAGCCGGGACTAGAACCATTACCCATATGGGATGCTGGTGCTTCAGACCCGGGCATTAACCCACTGTGCCACAGCACTGGCCCCTAGGTTGAGTTCTTGACTCCTGACTTTGCTATGCAGTCCCAGATGTTGCAGGCGTTTGGGGAGTGAACTGGCAAATGGAAGATCTCTTTCTCCCTTTAAAATAAAATAAACAAATAAATAAAATCCTAAAGGTAGAAAAGGGGATTTATTTCCCCATAGGATATTACCCAACGATTTGAAAAAAAATCTGCAATCTACATAAAGATATAAAAATATTATCACTCAGTACTATTTATTCAAAAGAATACTTTCACTGGGAGAAAGGCTTTCACTGGAAAGGACTTTAATTTATAAACTTTATCATTTGTGTTGTTATAATAGTGTCTCTGAATGATCTAACATCAATTTTTCAAGTATCCTGTTTGGGATTATTAATGCTTAGAGAGTCGGTTAATTTTGGCTGGTAATCAAGACAGATAAAATATGCATGAGTTAGCTTCAAGGCTTCTGGATAACAATGGTCATGTGAAAGCTCTGTGGAGGCTTCATTTCATCTAAGAGGTAATCAACTTGCAGCTAAATGTCTGTGGACAAGGAGATGAGACGTCCCTCATCAGAATGTCAGGGTATTCAGATGCTTCAGACAGATAAACCACAGCGCCACCTCCTGGCCAGCTGACCTTGGCCCAATCATGAACCTCTGAACCCCGGCTGTGCGTCGTCTTCTCTCTCATTGTAAAACTACCCGATTCATGGAGTGCTGTGAAAATTAAAGAAGATAATGCAATCAAGCCCAGTGCCTGACACGCATTAAATATTCAACATAAGTCAGCTGCTATTATTGAAAACTAAGAGAATACTTGATTATGTCTCTTTCCTTAAACGACTGTGAAGAATATGTTCCAGTGGTCGGAGGTGAAATGCCTGTATTCCCATCAGAAGAATGAGGGACATGTGATGAATATGCGCTCTTCAGGTGACATGCACTGGTTAGCCCTGGTCCTTTGGTTTTAAAGTCACAGGCATTATTTTGGGGTGAATTTACTCAGCCTTTTAATTTACCTAAACAAATGAGAGCTGGAAGCCATTCTCGACTTTTCCCTCCCATGCATTGCATTCTGCCTCCCAGTGTCTCTCAGGCCCAACCCTAACCCTGCACCTGGGTCCCTCAGGCAGTTCCTCCACACACATCCCGTCTACACTCCAGTGAAGACTGGCTCCAGGCTCCGTGCCTTTGCACATGCCCTTCTCCCAGGCTTTCATCTATCTTTGTTTCTTAATTTTAATTTTTAAAAGACTTTGGAACCAAGGGCCCCTACATGTTCAGATTGTATTGGGCCCCACACTCATGCAGCTGTCCCAGCCAGCACACATGAGTGCGCTTTTTTTTTTTTTTAAAGATTTATTTATTTATTTGAAAGTCAGAGTTCATAGAGAGATGGAGAGGCAGAGAGAGAGAGAGGGTCTTCCATCTGATGGTTCACTTCCCAATTGGTTCACTCCCCAATGGCTGGAGCTGCACTGATCCAAAGCCAGGAACCAGGAGCTTCTTCTGGATTTCCCATGTGGGTGCAGGGGCCCAAGCACTTGGGCCATCTTCCTCTGCTTTCCCAGACCACAGCAGAGAGCTGGATTTGAAAAGGAGCAGCTGGGACTAGACCCGGTGCCCATGTGGGATGCCGGCGCCGCAGGTAGAAGATTAACCTACTGCGCCACAGTGTTGGCCCTGTACTTACTTTTTAAATCAGTGGTTAACATTCTATTGTTTGGATCATCCACATTTTGTTTATCCGTTCATTTCTTGATGGATATTTGAGCTATTTCCACCATTTGGCTATTATAAACAATGCCACTATGAACATTCATGGACAAGTTTCTGTGTGGACATGTTTTCAATTTTTTCAGCTATGAACCTAGGCATGAAATTTCTGGGTCATGGGAGAACTATGTTTAACATTTTGAGTAACTGCCAAATCATTTCCCAAAGTGGCTGCAGCATTTTACACTCCCACCAGCAGTGTGAGTGTTCCAACTTTTCCATATCTTCACAAACATTTTTATTGTCTAGTTCTTCAATCGCAGTCAATATAGTGAGTGTAATAATGGTATTTCACTGTGTGCCTCCCCTACCCCAGTACCCCTTCTTGTGGTTTTGATTTGCATTTCTCTGCTGATAGAGATGTTGAACATCTTTTCGCTGGATGTCAATAGACATTTCAGAAATGTTTATTCAAATTCTTTGCTCATTTTAAAATCGAGGTGTCTTTTTATTATGGAGTTGTAAGAATTTTTAACACACTTTCTGGATACTAAATTCTTATCAGCCATGTGTGTGTGTGTTTTTTTTTTTAAAGATTGATTTATTTATTTGAAAGTCAGTTACACAGAGAGAAGGAGAGGCAGAGAGAGAGAGAGAGAGAGAGAGAGAGGCCTTCCATTCCCTGGTTCACTCCCCAATTGGTCACAATGGCTGGAGCTGGGCCAATCTGAAGCTAGGAGCCAGGAGCTTCTTCCAGGTCTCCCACACGGGTGCAGGGGCCCAAGGACTTGGACCATCTTCTGCTGCTTTCCCAGGCCATAGCAGAGAGCTGGATCAGAAGTGGAGCAGCTGGGACTCAAAGCAGCACCATATGGGATGCCTGCACTGTAGGCGGCTGCTTTACCAGCTAAACTGCAGCACCGGCCCCCAAGGCACGTTTATTTATATTATGAAGTCCAGTTTATCTATTTTTCCCTTTAGTTGCTTGTGCCTTTTGCGTCTTATCCAAGAAATCATTGCCTAACCCAAGATCACAAAGATTTAGACCTAAGTTTTCTTTTAGAAGTTTTCTCTTACATTTAGGTCTCTGCTCCATTTTGTGTTACTTTTCGCATATAGTGTTTAGTAGGGGTTCATAGTCAATTATTTACATATGTAGATATCTGGAGTTGCCAGTACTATTTATTGAAGACGATTCTTTCCTCTATTGAATTGGCTTGGCATACTTGTTGAAAACCAACTGGTTATAAATGTATGGATTCATTTCAGGACTTTCAATTCCATTCTGGGGATCTATATTATCTAGCCTTAAGTTAACAGAGCCGCTCTGCCGAGATTATTGTAGCTTCTGTCGCAGGTTTGAAATCGGGAAGGCTGAGCCTTTCGTGTTTCCTCTGGATTAGCTGTTTCGGGTCTCTTGCTTTCCGTATAAGTTTTGGGAACTCCAACCTCTTTTGGGCTTAGTAATAGACATTGGTGCTCTTTCTTTTTAAAGATTTATTTTACTTGAAAGAGTTACACAGAGAGAGAAGGAGAGGCAGAGAGAGAGAGAGAGCGAGAGAGTGAGCACACGCACGCGAGAGAGGGGTCTTCCATCCTCTGGTTCACTCTCCAATTGGCTGCAACAGGAGGAGCTATGCTGATCCGACAGGAGCCAGGAGCTCCTTCTGGGTCTCCCATGTGGGTGCAGGGGCCCAAGGACTTGGGCCATCTTCTACTGCTTTCCCAGGCCATAGCAGAACTGGATCGTAAGTGGAGCAACCAGGAGCAACCAGCTCCCATATGGGATGCTGGCACTGCAGGCAGTGGCTTCACCAGCTCCGCCACATTGCCGGTCCCTGGAACTCTTTCAAAGTCAGTACCTCTAGGTCAATTTCACTTCTTTTTTCACAGCTGAATTGCTTTTCATGGGCTGAGTACGTTGTTCTATTTGTAAATGCCTAGGTTCTTTACCCTTTTGTGCTGCTATACACAGGAAACAACTTTGTCTATCTGTGAGCATTTGCTGGATTGTTTCTGTAGATTAAACTCCCGAAAGTAGGAATGGTGGGTTGTATTTTACATTTAGTGCTCCTCAAAAAAAACTGAAGTGTACTACATGGAAATTAGAGCCAAGATCAGGTGTTCTGGTTTTTGGTAGCATCCTCCCTGGCCTCTTGCACAGAACTGCTGCTTATCAGTGATTGTCTGGTGTCACCCAACTGTGGTCTGTGATCTCATGTCTCCTGTGATCTCCCTGGTAGGATGCATCCCTAGTGTTTGGGGGCAGGATCCGGCAGAGCCTCTGCTAAATCGACTACCGTGGCTCATCCAGCTAAACCTGGAAGCGGTGTCTAGCAGCCTATCTGCATCTAGACGCCAGATATGGGACACTGTGAGGCAGGCTGGTATCATCCAGGACAGCCTCTAGCCAACCAGAAAATACAGCTCCCTTAAGGCCGACCTCCTGGGAGAAGCCAGATGACAGAAATGCCTGGAGAGTTTGGTGGAACATTCCAAGAAGCCAAAAATAGTGTGGGTGTAGGACAGAGGAATAACATCTGTAGAGCGTTGAAGGGTTTCAGCCAAGATTGTACACAAAGGCATCTCTAAGAAATGGAATTACCATGTGACACATGATTGAGGGAGGAGTCCACCAACAGCAAGACAAGGATGAACAATTTGAGTCCAGGGGGAATAAAAATAGTAACTATGGTGATTGTTCATCTGTGTTGTTGTAGGAACTTGCCTTAGTAACACTCCAGAGCATTAGCTCATAAGAGCACCTATTTCCTGAGTTATTAAGACATAAATCTTAAATTATTGAATTCTTGTGATAATTTTTACAAAGTAACTATTATTAGCTCCATTTTCTTTGTAAGGAAACAGACTCAGAGAGGTGAAATTATATGTATAGGAGTCCTCTGGTCATAGTGGAGTCAGTCTACAGAGCTTGCCCAGAGAATCGATCTCTACTTACTTTTCTCATAACTTGCATTTCCCTGAAATTTTTGAAGACCCCTTTTACGTTTGGTTTTGTGCGAAATTACCAAACTGTATTTCAAAGCAGATGTACCGTTTTGCATTCCTGAGAGCAACTAATGAGACATTTCCAGAAACATTAGTTTCTGCCTGTGTTCTGGGTTTTGGCCACTTTAACAGGTGTATATATAGGGGTATCTGATAGCTATCTCAATTTGCATTTCTCTGATGACATGTGATATGGAGCACATATTCATATGCTCGCTTGTCACCTTGGTGAGATATCCATTCAGGTCTTTGGCCTATTTTTTTTCCCCTTTGGCCTATTTTTAAATTGAATTTTGTGTCTTCTTATTGTTGAATTTTAAGATTTTTTTGGTACGTGCTGGTTAACACATTTTTATCAGATGCATCCTATGCAAATATTTTCTCCCAGTGTGTGACTTGTCTTCCTATTCTGTTGACACTGTCTTTCAACAAGAGGAGTTTTTAATTTTAATGCAGTCAGATTATTAGTTATTTCATTCATGGATTGTCTTTGGTGTTATATTTAAAGTCGCTACCTGATGATGAAAGATAGCAAGTGTTGGTGAGAATATGGAAAAAAGAGAATCCTTGCACACTATTAAATGGGAAGGTATAATAGTAGTCATCATGGAAAACTATATGGAATTTCTCCAAAAATTAAAAATAAAACTACTGGCCAGGACTTCAACTGGTGCTCCAGTATGGGATGCTGGCCTCACAGGCATCAGCGCTGGCCCCTCCATCAACACATTAATGTCTCATTCCACTCACTTCTTGCTTGCATGATTTCTGAGGAGAAATCAGACCTAATTCTTATCTTTGTTCCTGGATAGGCAAGGATGTCTTTAAAGCAAAGCTTAGCTTTCAAAAATGTTATATTTACTTATTTTCATTTTATTTGAAAGAGAGAGAGAGAGAGAAATATAGACATATGGAGAGAGATCCTCTGCCTGCTCGCTCAGTCCCCAAATGCCTGAAACTTCATCTGGGTCTCCCACATGGGTGGCAGGGACCCAGGTATTTGAGCCATCACCTGCTGCCTCCCATGGTGCACACTAGCAGGTAGCTGGGTCAGATGAGGAGCAGCTGGGCCTTGAACCACGTACTCTGATATGGGATGTGGACATCCCAACTGGCAACCTAACCACTGTGCTACCTGCCCACTCCTGGAGGTTTTTTTTTTTTTTTAACTCTGGATTCTTTCAGGATTTTTTTTTTCTTGCAAGCTTTGACTTTCTGTAGTTTGAAAAGGAAATGGCTAGGAGTAGGGTTTTAACTTAAGTTAAAAAGTTAAGAAATTTTTTTGGCATTGCTGTGTCTTCTTTGGTTTCTGACATTAATTGGGGGGAAATTTGCAGTCATTTTTATTTCAAGTTTTTCTTATGTCTTTTCTCTATTTCTTTTTCCATTTGGTCTTCCATTGCACATAATCATACCCTTTGTAGTTATCTCATGGCCCTTGGATATTTTGTCCTCTCTCTCTCTCTCTCTCTCTCTCTCCTCCTAGTCTTGGAGGTTTCTATTGACATATCTTCAAAACTGGAGATCCCTTCCTCAGCCTTGCCCAGTGTCTGGTAAGTACCTCACAGGCATGATTTCTGTTACAGTGCATTTACTGTCACCTTTCTTTTTGGTTCTTTCTTCAGATCTCTGTCTCTGCTTACATTCTCTCTCTTTTCTTACATGCTGTTTATTCATTGGAGACGTCATCATAATAATCATAGTTGTTTTAAATTCTCAATCCTACAATTCCAAAATTCATGCCAAGCCTTGTTTGATGCTTCCTCTGTTTCTTCACATTGTTTTCTTTTTCCGCCTAGCATGCACTGTGATTTTCTTCTGGACAGCTAGACATGATGTATCAGATACAAAGAACTGCTGTAATGTGGTGGCAAGGTATGGAGGGAGGGGCAGTGTTCGGCAGTCCTCTGATTAGATCTCAGTGTCTCAGTGAGTGAGACTATGCCTCTGGGCTGTGAATTTCACAGATGTTTTTCAGTTTTCCTCTCTCCTCTAAGGACAGAATGGCGACAGTGTGTTAGAGTCGGACAATTCCATTCTTACTAGAGTTGGATATTTTCCTCTTCCGGGTCAGTTAGGCAGGGGCTGGGCTAGGGCCGAGGACAGGAGTCAGGAACTCAATCCAGGTCTCTCACATGGATAGTGAAGAGCCAAAGTGACTCCATTTTAAAACAATAAAAAGAAGCCTCTGTTTCCCGTAGCAGATCCAAGTCCTTGTAAAAGCAGGCATTCCGGAGATATCAAAGCTTACCAAGGGCAGCCCAGTAGACCAAGGACAGCTTAGTAGAGATTACTAAATAAAGTAACTCCCTGAACCCAAGCCAATTAGAGACCACCCTGTTCGACTAAGAGCAACCCGGAACAGCCCCGTCCAATCACCAAAAGCCCCCGTACTGTAAGCCCCTGCTGATGTAACCCTGTGGTTTTTTCCTTTAAAAAAACTCCCAAAGACCGGGACCTTCCTGGTTGGTTGGATGGGGTCCCTGCTGCAGCTTGTACTCCCAAATAAAACCTTGTTTTTGCATTTCGGTGTGATTGCCTCTCTGGGGGGTCTCTGCAGGGATCTAGTGATCTGGGCACAACAGATAGCAGGGATCCAACCACGTGGGCCATTACCTGCTGCTTCCCAGGTCTGCATTACTTGAAAACAATTTTAAGTAATATTCATAATAGCTTTGTAACCCAAGATGGCCTGAAGCTGCCACGGAGTAATGTATACCCATTTTAATATGGGCTTTAGGGGCCGGTGCTATGGCACAGCAGGTTAAAGCCCCAGCCTGTAGCACCGGCATCCCGTATGGGCACTGGTTCGAGTTCTGGCTGCTCCATTTCTGATCCAGCTCTCCGCTATAGCCTGGGAAAGCAGTAGAAGATGGCCCAAGTCTTGGGCCCCTGCACCTGTGTGGGAGACCCGGAAGAAGCACCTGGCTCCTGGCTTCGGATCAGCACAGCTCTGGCTGTAGTAGTCATTTGGGAAGTGAACCAGCAGATGGAAGACTGGCCTCTCTCTGGCTCTCTCTCTGTAACTCTTTCAAATAAAATAAAATAATTTTTTTTTTTGACAGGCGGAGTGGACAGTGAGAGAGAGAGACAGAGAGAAAGGTCTTCCTTCCGTTGGTTCACCCCCCAAATGGCTGCTACAGCCAGAGCTATGCCCATCCAAAGCCAGGAGACAGGTGCTTCCTCCTGGTCTCCCATGTGGGTGCAGGGCCCAAGTACTTGGGCCATCCTCCACTGCCCTCCTGGGCCACAGCAGAGAGCTGGACTGGAAGAGGAGCAACCAGGACAGAATCTGGTGCCCCAACTGGGACTAGAACCCGGGGTGCCGGCGCCGCAGGCAGAGGATTAGCTTAGTGAACCGCGGCACCAGCCACTAAAAATAGGCTTTAAACCATAGTTTAAAAACCAAACTTGTGGGCCTGCCCCGCGGCTCAATTGGCTAATCCTCTGCCTTGCGGCGCCGGCACACCAGGTTCTAGTCCCGGTCGGGGCACCGATCCTGTCCCGGTTGCCCCTCTTCCAGGCCAGCTCTCTGCTGTGGCCAGGGAGTGCAGTGGAGGATGGCCCAAGTTCTTGGGCCCTGCACCCCATGGGAGACCAAGAGAAGCACCTGGCTCCTGCCTTCGGATCAGCGCGGTGCGTCGGCCACAGTGCACCAGCTGCGGCAGCCATTGGAGGGTGAACCAACGGCAAAGGAAGACCTTTCTCTCTGTCTCTCTCTCTCACTGTCCACTCTGCCTGTCAAAAAAAAAAAAAAATTAAAAAATAAAAAAAATAAAAAAAGACCAAACTTGCTTGTGGAATAGAAGAAAACCAAAGTGATGCCCTTCCAAGCCAATGCCTGAGTATCTCTGACAAGCTATCATATATTTAAAATTCGTTAAACTTGGAAATGAACCATTTGCCATTTGCAGAGTTGAAACACAAACCTTCTGAGGCCCCTTCAGATGATGAACAGAAAGTTCTGCTCTGTTCTCTGGCATCCTGCAGAGAACCCAGGGCTGAGCCGGGGTCTCTGGCCTTCCTAGGCACTACATACTCAGCATGCTCACGTTGCTCTTCCTCCTCTGTTCTTTACTGCAGGAAAAGCCCTTCCCATCCCCCCACTGGCTCTGGCCAGAAACCTGCCAGCCAGTTTGGATTTCCCCGGCTCCAACACTTCACCTTGTCAGTGACCAAATTCCCTTCTCAATTATTCCTTTTCTTCTCTTTCCTTTTCTTTCTTTCTTTTTTTTTTTTTAAGATTTATTTTATTTATTTAAAAGACAGAGTTACAGAGAGAGAAGTCTTCCATCTGCTGGTTCATTCCTCAAATTGCTGCAATGGCTGGAGCTGTGCCCATCCAAAGCCAGGAGCCAGGAGCCAGGAGCTTTCTCCAGGTCTCTCACATGGATGCAGGGGCCCAAGCACTTGGGCCATCTTATACTGCTTTCCCATAGCCATAGCAGAGAGTTTAATCAGAAGAGGAACAGTGGGCCGGCGCCGTGGCTCACTTGGCTTGTCCTCCGCCTGCGGCGCCGGCATCCCATATGGGCGCCGGTTCTAGTCCCAGTTGCTCCTCTTCCAGTCCAGCTCTCTGCTGTGGCCCGGGAAGGCAGTGGAGGATGGCCCAAGTGCTTGGGCCCTGCACCCGCATGGGAGACCAGGAGGAGGCACCTGGCTCCTGGCTTTGGATGGGCGCAGCGCTGGCCGTAGCAGCCATTTGGGGGGTGAACCGATGGAAGGAAGACCTTTCTCTCTGTCTCTCTCTCTGTTTAACTCTATATGTCAATTAAAAAAAAAAAAAAAAAAAGGAAGAGGAGCAGCTGAGACTAGAACTGGCACCCATATGGGATGCCGGTGCTTCAGGCCAGGGTATTAACCTGCTGTGCCACAGCGCCAGCCCCTCAATTATTTCTTATATTGCAGCAGCATAGTGTTATAGCTAAATGCAGAGAGAGACTATGGTGTTCTGTGTGGTCTATACATATGGTACAAATTTTTTTAAAGAAAGATTTAATTTATTTGAAAGACAAAGTGAGAGAGATAAGAGATCTTCCATCTGTTGGATCACTCCCAAATGGCCCCAACAGCCAGGTCTGGACCAGGCCAAAGGCAGGTGCTAGGAACTCTATCTGGATCTCCCACCTGGGTGGCAGAAGCTCAAGCGCTTGGACCATCTTCTGCTGCATCCCCAGGCACATTAGCAGGGAGCTAGATTGGAAGCAGTGTAGCCAGGACTTGAACTGGCACTCCAATATGGGATGTTGGCATTACAGGTGGCAGCTTAACTTGCTGTGCCACAATGCTGACCTCAGTACAAGAGTATTTAACCTTAAAACAGAAGGAAATTCTGACACATGCTACAACAGGCATGAACCTCGAGGGCATGCTGAGTTAAATAAGCCAGCCACAAAAAGACAAATTCTGCATAATTCTATTTATATGCAGTATTAGAATAGTTAAAACCATAGAGACAGAAAGTAGAGTGGTGGTTTCCAGCATTGGGAGAGGGGAGAGACTGGGAATTTATTCAGATTAAACTTTCCAAGATGAAAACCGTTTTGGTGCTGACTGGTGGTGATGGCTGCCCAGCAAGGTGAATGTGGACATTCTCAACACATTTGTGAATGGCTAATACAGTACATTTAATGCTGTATGTGTTTCACCACAAGAAAACAATTGGGGAAAATGTAAAAAAAAAGAAAAACCTGGAAACATACATTATTTTAGATTTTTATTCTGAATTCATTTTATCCTATAAGTAGTTCAATTCTTCACATGATTGGCGTTTTCTGAGCTATGAGAATGGGATTCGGGTTGTAGGGTTTCTGCAAATGCCTCCTTCTATAGGCCCTCACATCTTGGGTGAAGTGAGAGCTCTTCAAGCTGGCCATTCTCTGGGTTTGATGCGTTGAGGGGACAGAATTATGAGTGTCTGACCATCTAAGAGGGATATTTGGATTCAGGAGTCATCTCATGAGCAAGTTCATGCCGATAAACGCCCTGGTGATTTATTTCTTAGGGCATTTCGACGTTCCGGTCGCTCTGGCCAGCTGACTCGGAAGGAGGCGCTTGCTGAGGCATTCCCGGACTCACGCTGGAAGTACTGGGCAGGGCTTCCTGCTCTAAGGCCTCCTTCTCAAGCAGCCTCGCGTCTTCCGGCGTGAATATGGCCTTCTTTGCAGAAAGCAGTCCCTAAACAGAAACGTTGTCAGGAGAGGTGAAAACACTCAGGTAGGGCAATGACTCGAGATTGCTATTTCATGCCTAAGACTAAGAACGAAATTCAAAGAGGCCCCTTCTAACAAAGTATCAAACCAGACCTGATGGATCAAAGTGATTCACCACAATCTAGTTGTTTTCCAGAACGAATCTCAACACCTTTTAAAGGAAAGCAACAGAATCTCGATTCCCTACAAAGCACCATCTACAATGTTCAGCACACAAGTAATGATCACTAGGCATACGGAGAAGGAAAATGTGAACCCTAATCTACACAGAAAATATTCACTAGAGAGAGACCCACAAATAACACACATGATAGAAATAGCAAAGACGTCAAACAGCTATTACAAGTATTTTCAAAAACTTAAGGGAGGGGCCCAGAGCTGCGGCATAGTGGGTGAGGCTGCCACCTGCAGTGCCGGCATCCCAAACGGACATCTTAGCTGCTCCACTTCCAGTCCAGCTCTCTGCTACATGGCCTGGGAAAGCAGTAGAGGATGGCCCAAATCCTTGGGCTGCTGCACCCATGTCGGGGACCCAGAGGAGGCTCCTGGCTCCTGGCTTCAGATCGGCCCAGCTCCGATCATTGCAGCCATTCAGGAGTGGACCAGCAGATAGAAGACCACCCCCCCCCCTTCAAATAAATAAATAAATCTTTGAAAAAAATTTAAGTGGGAACAATAGATACAATGAGTAAAAATTAGGGTATATCAATAGAGAAAATTTCCAAGAAAATGGATTTTTTTTTTAAAAAAAAGAACCACATAGAAATTTTTGAAAGGAAAAGGATAATATCTGAAATGAAAAAACTCACTTAATCCCTAAGTGGGATACTGGTCATTGCAAAACAAAAGGCCAGTAAGCTGCAGGCAGCTCATTAGAAATTACCCAAAGGGAAGGACAGAGTAAAAAATATATTAAAAAGGTCCAAGCCTTCAGGAGCTATGAGACAATACCAATAAACCTAACATCTGTAGAACTGTAGCCCTTGGCTGAGGAAGGGGATTTTGGGACAAAAGCTCCACTGACCTCCTGTACCCCATCTTTGCTGGAGGTCCCAGGGGACCATGCTACAGTGGACCTTGTGGGACACTGTGGAGAGCGCTGTGAAGTACTCATACAACCCCCCAAGATCCTTCTGGCTTCAGGGCTGTACCTATGCTGCAAATACTTGAATTGATTCTCTAAAAACATATTTCTAAAACATTCGTGTGGTCCAGATCTTTATAAACAATAGGACTTGCATTCTGACTTTGAGTCAAAATGATGGCTTACTTACTCAAAGCTGCCTCTTCTCAATGGAGAGAAACCAATACAAGGGCAGCCTCTGCCAGCTCTCTTCTGGGCCAGACTCAAATGGTACCTGCACGATGAAGCTCTTTTGGATTCCCATGCACAGGACCGCATTCAGGATCTTATGGCACAGGATAGGATGAGAGCTTTGTCAGCTATCAGGCCCCAGCTGCAGTTAAGCCAGTTCTCTACCTGGGTGTCACAAACTTTGTAGCACAGGACATTTTCCAGGAGAGAGTGGAAAAGAAGGTGGGATTTAGGAGATAGGCTTGTCAGATGGATGAATAGAGAGCTGTTTTCAGCTTTTCCGACTATACCACTTACGTCCACTATTACAGCACCACACAGAAGGCAACTGGGGCTGGACACATAAATAAATAGAACACTAAATAAAATATTATTATATATCTGAAGTATACACTTACAACTATATTTGGTTTCCAAAAATTTTTGAATCATCTTTGAATAGGGTTCAAAGGATTTTTTATGAAAAAAAACAAAACAAAACAAAACAAAACAAAAAAAACCATTTGCTATAATTTAAAATACACGATTTTTAAAACCAGGCATGGGGCTGGCACTGTGGCACAGCAGGCATCCCATATGGGCACCAGTTTGAATCCCAGTTGCCCCACTTCCAATCCAGCTCTCTACTATGGTCTGGGAAAGCAGTAGAAGATGGCCCAAGTCCTTGGGCCCCTGCACCCGCATGGGAGACCCGGAAGAAGCTCCTGGCTCCAGTCGGATCAGCACAGCTCCGCCTGTTGCAGCCAAATGGGGAGTGAACCAGCAGATGGAAGACCTCGCCCTGTCTTTGCCTCTCCTTATCTCTTTGTGTAACTCTGACTTTCAAGTAAAATAAATAAATCTTAAAAAAAAAGTTACATAAAATATATTTCCTGAAATCTAATATGAATTAATCTTGTACTGTTTCTTTTTCCTATTGCTAAGGATTTTATTAATAGGGATTGTCTGTAATATTGGTTTTTAGGGGCTGGTGCTGTGGTGTAGCAGGTAAGCTGCTGCCTGCGATGCTGGCATCCCATATGGGCACTGGTTGGAGTCCTGGCTGCTCCATTTCCCATCCAGCTCTCTACTATGGCCTGGGAAAGCAGTGAAAGATGGCCCAAGCCCTTGGGCCCCAGCACTCACATGGGAGACCTGGAAGAGGCTCCTGGCTCCTGGCTTCTGATCAGTGCAGCTCCAGCCGTTGTGGCCATCTGAGGAGTAAACCAGTGGATGGAAGACTCTCTCAGGGCCGGCACTATGGAGCAGTGGGTTAAAGCCCTGGCCTGAAGCACTGACATCCCATATGGGCGCCAGTTCTAGTCCCGGCTGCTCTTCTTCCGATCTAGCTCTCTGCTATGGCCTGGGAAACAGTAGAAGATGACCCAAGTGCTTGGGCCCCTGCACCCACATGGGAGACCAGGAAGAAGCTCTTGGCTCCTGGCTTCAGATTGGCTCATCTCTGGCCATTGTGGCCATCTGGGGAGTGAACCAGCAGATGGAAGACCTCTTTCTCTGTCTCTACCTCTAACTCTGTCTTTCAAATAAATAAAATAAATCTTAAAAAATACCTCATTCTCTCTCTCTCTGCCTCTCTGTAACTCTGCCTTCAAATAAATAAATAAATCTTAAAAAAAAAACCACGATTGGCTTCTATATAAATCTGTGAATACAGAGGACGCAGTAGGCCACGGGGAGCCCGGGTGTGCTTTGCACTGTGGCCGGGCTGACTTGTGGATTTCCTGGACTCTGCCAGCAGGCGGTGCATTTGCCCATGCCGAACTCCTCTCCGTACCGTGTGGCCTCGCTCAGTCTCCTGCTGGGTCTGATCCTCCCTTTGCTTCAGCATGTCTAACACATCCGCTTCCTTGAGGCCACCGTCACGTTCCTCCTTCAGCCGCATCTTCTCTTGCCTGTGCTGGGGTGAGGTGACAGAGTTGAATCAGGTCCCTGGGGGCAGACCGGGGCCCTGGGCCCCTGTGACTAGCATGAGCCTGCCATGGGCTCTGACCCCAAGTCCAGCGCCCTCTGAGTTGCATTCCCTCTTTAGCCCCAGATTGCACACACTTCAGGGATATCTGTGAGTTGAACCCACCCAGAAACTCCCCGGCTAACTGCAGCATCAAGTCTTGGATTTCAAATTATTCTAGGAAAGCTAAGCCCTCCATAGGCAGACCCAGTGTGTGTATACACACACACACACACACACATACCTCTTCTTTTGCCTTGGCTATACTCCGGTAATGATAAAGCCAGTAAGCCAGGTACTCTATCGGGTCACTGGGCCGAACCTTCGCCACTTCTGCCAGTGCCTGGGCCAGGCAATTTCCAAAGCACTTCTTCAGGTATTCAGTTTCCATCCCAGAGGCCTGGGAAATGTCAAAACACAGTCACGTGATTTTACAATTGTAATCTGATTTCAAAAGAACTCAGATCTATTTCAGGATAAATATCTGATGTCTCTGGATGCTACTCTCCCTAAAAGAACCAATAAATACATACTTGCCGATAGCTCTTATAGTCGAATGGACATTTTTCCTACAACTCTCCAGTTGTACTTGGTCAGACAATAGATCATGAGGGTCCTTAGGTCTGAGAATGGCTTCACACGCTGGGGGTTTAGGGTGGCTCCAGCCTCTTACCCAGACATTTCTACCCTTGAGTAGGTAGGAGATACCTGGGCAGGCAGCAGGTCCCCAGGAGGGGCTCTGAGCTCTGCTATTATGAGGCTGGAAGCTACAGTTATCTATGACATAGAAAAGTTAGGCTCACTTATTTCATAAGAAACCAGGAAAAGCCCTGGGGAGGAGAGGGAGGGAAAATGCTGGGCTCTGCAGGTACTGTTGCTCAGGCTTGCTGCTCTCCAGGGCTTAAGCAAGGACCCGTGCAGGTTGGCTCGAAGCCCCTTGGGTTTACCATCGGTCTGATTTGAAGAGCTGGAGGCAGTGCAGTCCCAGTTAGACCGTAGTTAGGAGTGGCAGTGAAGCACAGTAGCAGGAACACAGACTCCGTGATCGGACAGACCCTGTTCCAGCGCTGGTCCTGCTCCTTGTGAGCTGTGTGATCCTCAGCAAGTCACTCTGCTTCTCTGAGCCCTGGTTTCCTCATCTGTAGAACAGAAATAACGGAAGCATGTACCTCACAATGACTAGAAGACACAATAAGCACACGTAAGGCACTGAGCCTGGTATAGTGTTTTACTCCTGGCTTTGGATCGGCACAGCTCTGGCCATTGTGGCCTTCTTGGGAGTGAATCATCAGATGGAAGACCTCTCTCTCTCTCTCCTTGTAACTCTACCTCTCAAATAAATGAAATCTTAAAAAATAAAAATAAAAAATAAAGACTCAGATCAAGCCTTAACATTTTCTGTTTTGTTTTTGTTTTTGTTTAGTTTGTTCCTTCCTCATATCTCCTCCCACTTTTCAGTTTAAGGAAGAAGATAGAAATATATATATATATATATGTATGTGTGTGTGTGTGTGTATTTATTTATTTATTCCTTAGTTCTCTTAAAAGCAAGGGCCTAGAAGCCAAAACGTATCTGTAGCAATGAGCATAGGGAGCCACTGAGCACACAGAACTGGTTTTTAAATAGCCTCCCTCCCTTAAAAGGCACCCGGGTGCCTTGGAGAAATGGCTGCTTCCAACACTGGGGCAGGAAAAGTCTGAGGGGCCTGGAACATTTTGTTATGCCTAAACGTGAGAAAGTTCTACAAAACAAAATGGAACTGGCTCGAAGGGGGTCCTACCAGCCGAATCTGGGACACTCTGACCACTAAAATAAATAACGACCATGATGGGTTTGTCAACCTGCAAAACAATCAGAGATTCTTCAGCAATCAATATGTTTCTTTGGAGACAGCATTGCAATAGGAATGCATTTGCCATGGTGAACTGCGTGCTCATTCAGGGAGGAAATGCAAACTGAAGAGGACTTCATAAGCTATTCTACAACAATAACCCACAGCTGTAAGGATCCACAGCAAGGGGGGGTGTCAGGCCGAGGTTCAACCGGCAGCTGCTGGGCAGGAGTCCCTGCAGAGGATGCTCTGTGTAAAGGCCGGGGTGGCCTTCGAGCAAGGTGGTGGCTCCGCAGTTGTTCTGTGACAGTTCCTGTTATCAGGCATACACGCGTGAGACCCTCTCCCTCAACACAAGTGTCTCATTTGACTTTGACAACGTTCACAGATCATGGTTCACACAATAAAATAAGAGTCCACTAGTTGATAGGAGAACAAACTAGTAGATGAATGGAGAAGTCAAAATTCTCTTTCTTTCCCTCCCTCTCTTCCTTCCTTTTGTTTGAAAGGCAGAGGGTGAGGGAGGTAGAGAGAGAGAACTACCTCCCATTTGTTGGTTCACCCCCCAGATATTCACAACAGCCTGGGCTGGGTCAGCTGCAAACTAGAGGCCAGGAACTCCACCTGGGTCTCCTACATAGATGTCAAGGACTCGAACTCTAAAGACGTCACTGCTACCTCCCAGAGTGTGTGTGAGCAGATCACTGGATTGGAAACAGAGCCATAATTTAAACTCCTGCACTCCGGTAGGGGATGGGGTTTTCCCAAGTGGCATCTTAACTACTTTGCCAAAGGTGCCGCCAAATTCTTTCTTTTTAAAGATTTATTTATTTACTTGAAAGGCAGAGTTACACAGAGAGAGAAGGAGAGGCAGAGGAAGAGAGGTCTTCTATCCACTGGTTCACTCCCCAGTTGGCTGCAACGGCTGAAGCTGTGCTGATCTGAAGCCAGGAGCTTCTTCAGGGTCTCCCACGTGGGTGCATGGGCCCAAGGACTCGGACCTTCTTGTGCTGCTTTTCCAAACCATAGCAGAGAGCTGGATCGGAAGTGGAGAAGCTGGGCCTGGAACCCATGCACATATGGGATGCTGACACTACAGGTGGTGGCTTTACCTGCTACACCATAGCACCAGCCCCAAAATTCTCTCTTAAAATAGAATGTCAGCTATGAGGCCAGTGTTGTAGCATACAGGGCTAAGCCTCTGTCTGGGGTGCCAGCATTCCATATGGGCGCCAGTTCATATCCTAGCTTCTCCTCTTTGGATCCAGCTCTCTGCTATGGCCTGGGAAAGCAGTAGAAGATGGCCCAAGTGTTGGGCCCCTGCACCTGAGTGGGAGACTGGGAAGAAGCTCCTGGCTCCTGGCTTCTGATCGGCGCAGCTCTGGCCGTTGTGGCCCATATGGGGAGTAAACCAGCGGATGGTAGACCTCTCTGTCTCTGTTTCTCTCTGCCTTTCTCTAACTCTGCCTATCAAATAAATAAATAAATCTTTAAAAAAAATCTTGCGGGAGGTGTGTGTATTTTACAAGTAGGGGCAATGATTCACAAGGGTCTTTACAGGAGACACCGGTCAGAGGGAAGGCGGCGTGATGGGGCAGAAGATGCAGCAGGCGGTGTGACTCGGGCATCTCTAGAAGCCGGGAAAAGCAAGGAAATGTATTCTTCCCTCGAGCCGCCACTAGTAACCTCCCTTGCTGACACTTCGGGGTTAGCTCTGCACGATCCACACAGTTTCGACCGACCTCAAATCCCTAAGAGGATAGATTTGCGCCTGAAGACGGCAAGTGTGGGGCACTGGTGTGGGGTGGGGCGGTGGTACTTCCGTCTGCCCATCCGGGACCCGTCCTAACCACTCCGCGGGGATGCTTTCCTATGCTCCTTGGACTCATACAGTGTGCTCTAACGACAGATGACCAGCAAGATTCTGCCACCTGGAGGCTGGGAGACGTGCACACGCTCAGGTGCCACGCCAGGTGGGGATCCAGCATTTGTGTTTCAACAAAATCCTCAAGTTGGACTGTAGCTACCAAGCCACCTGGCCTTTATCACGGCAGCACCGTCCGTTCCAAAGCCCCCCGCCCCTTCCTCTGGGCAAAGCCCGCCTGCTGGGCCGCGGGGTCCCACCGCTCTTCTCCCGGGCCCCTCCTCACGTCTTCCATGCAGCAAGTGTCCTCGGCTCGCCCACCGCCCCGCACCCTGCGCCGTCTCCCGCGCGCCCCTTCCTCTCCGTGTGCGCCCCGTCTCCGCTCACCTGTCCGCGCGCCCCGCTCCTTTCCCGGGACCCTGGGGCTTGCGCGCCCGTTGCGCAGCAACGGGACGCGACGGGCGGGTGGAGAGGGCGCATGCGCAAGGCGCGAGACGCTTCCAGAAGCCGTTGCTCTCGTCTTGCTGGGCTGTGGTTCTGACGGTTGGACTTTCTGACTCGTTTGGGACTCACGCTGAGGCCCCAGAAGGCTTGGTTTCTTGCCTAGGAGGCCCTGTGGGGCCAGTCCTTGGCTAGTTCCTCCTGCTCCTTGGCGGTGAGCAGCACGGCGCCTGGTAGGTGAGGGCAGCCGCACCTGCAGACCCCAGGATGGGAAACCAGCCTCAGCGCCCTGGCGCCACAGTTGCCAGAAAAAAGTACTGCGTGCCGCCTAAGTGTGCACTTCAGAGTTACTTTTTAGTGCAAATGTGTGATAGGAAATTCACCGTTTATCTGAAATTTCAGCTTAACTGGGTGTGCTGTCTTTCGATTTGCTAAATTTTTAAAGATTTATTTGAAAGGCAGAGTCACAGGGAGAGACAGATCTTCCATCCGCTGGTTCACCCAAACGGCTGTACTGCCTGGAGCTGGGCCAATCCGAAGCCAGGAGCCAAGAGCTTCCTGAGTGCCCACATGGGTGCAGGGGCTGAGGACGTGGGCCATCTTCCATTGCTTTTCCAAACTCATTAGCTGGGAGCTGGATTGTAAGTGGAGCAGCTGAGACTTGAAAACTGGTATCCATGTGGGATGCAGGGGCTGCAGGCGCCTGGTGGCTTTACTGGCTATACCATAGCGCTGGCCCCTGATTTACTCGATCTTGCACCCTTGCTAGGGTCCCCATCTCACTTGGCCTGTAGGGATCTTCTCCTGTCTCTGGTGACAGCTTCTTGGGGCTGGGGGCACCTGTTTTCTGTAGGCAGGGACTGCCTTATGCTGAGCCACAATGCCCGTTGGTGTACGTGGAAAATAATGTTACCTACATCAGGATAGATGGGTATTACGGTCCAGGAAACATGTTAGGGAGAAGACATCCCTGAACTTGACCCAACTCTTAGGCCAGAGGTTGGGTCCTTAGGAATCGAGGTCCCCTTGGAAAGTTTATCATTTGGGAGAAGCAGCAGGAACCGCAACCCCCTTTTTAATTTGAAAGGCAGAGTTAAGAGACAGAGGGAGAGCCAGACATCTGCAGGTTCACTCCGCAATGGCTGCAATAGCCAGGGCTGGGCCAAGCCAAAGCCCAGAGCCTGGAACTCCAGCTGGGTCTTCCACATGGGTGGCAGGGACCCAAGCACTTGGGCCATCATTACTGCTTTCCCTGGGAGCAATAGCAGGAAGCTGGATCAGAAGCGGAGCAGCCAAATTTTGAACCGACAGCAGTTATAGGAGGTAGCTTAACCTGTTTCGTCATGATGCAGGCACCTGTACTTTTTTTTTTAATGTTCATGTCAAACGCCATGGAGACGCTAGTGGTAGTTTGATCTTTAGAGTTTATCCCGCTGAAGTGCAGTGAAGGTATTGTACTCCAGATTCAGGTGTAATAATTCTTTGTATGGTTAGCACATGCATATCAGCGTGATAGGTGCATTTGTGCCAGTTTTCATTTTTAATGACTACATTTATAAATGCATGTATATTTCTTTTTTTTTTTTTTTTTTGACAGGCAGAGTGGACAGTGAGAGAGACAGAGAGAAAGGTCTTCCTTTTGCCGTTGCTTCACCCTCCAATGGCCGCCGTGGCCGGCATGCTGCAGCCGGTGCACTGCACTGATCCGAAGCCAGGAGCCAGGTGCCTCTCCTGGTCTCCCATGAGGTGCAGGGCCAAGCACTTGGGCCATCCTCCACTGCACTCCTGGGCCACAGCAGAGAGCTGGCCTGGAAGAGGGGCAACCGGGACAGAATCCGGAGCCCCGACCGGGACTAGAACCTGGTGTGCCGGCCCTGCAGGCAGAGGATTAGCCTATTGAGCCGTGGTGCCGGCTGTGTATTTCTTTCTGTACCGCTGCTGTTAACACAGAAAATGTCATGTACAATTTGGCTTCTTTATCACTTCATTCTGTGTCCTAGAGATCTCTTCCTTTTTTTTAAAAAATTTTTTTTTTATTTGACAGGTAGAGTTAAAGACAGTAAGAAAGAGAGAGACAGAGAGAAAGGTCTTCCTTCCATTGGCTCACTCCCCAAATAACCGCCACAGTCAGCACTGTGCCAATCTGGAGCCAGGAGCCAGGAGCTTCTTCCTGGTCTCCCATGTGGGTGCAGGGGCCCAAACACTTGGGCCATCCTCCACTGCCCTCCCAGGCCATAGCAGAGAGCTGGACTGGAAGAGGAGCAACCGGGACTAGAACCCGGTGCCCATGTGGGATGCCGGTGCTGCAGGCAGAGGATTAACCAAGTGAGCCATGGCGCTGGCCCCCAAGATCTCTCCCTTTTAAGAGAGTTTTCTTTTTATCTCTTATGTCTGTGTAATATTCTGATCTCCTATTTGATAAACAAATGGTGTTTCAGGTTTGTGTAATGATGCAAATAACCATGTGCACATGCCACTTTATGTATTTGCAGTTACCTTTGAGATAGGATTCAGGAAGTGAGGCTGCTGGATCCAAGGGTAAATACATACGTGATTTTCTAGATATAGCAACTCCCTCTCCATAGAAGTTAAATTATTCTGCTCTCCCACCATCATCACAAGACAGACAAACGGTGTTGGGACCTACGGATGGCCCTCAGGTTGTCAGTGTTAATAGAAGTTTTATGAAAAATGTTAAGTGTGTTTGCCCAGGCACAGATGTAGACCTGCTGGTATTCTGTCTTGTGTAATAAGATGCGCATTCCCACATCAGGGCTTTTCCTCCTACTTGGAAGGTTAGTGTTTCTCAGCTTTGAGAGTTTTACTGTTCTTCCTGTCAATCTGAGCTTGGCTGTAATGTAACCCCTCCAGAGGCTTCCCTTGACTTCCTTGACTTCGTCAGAGTCCCCTGTTGTCTGGTCGCCACAGCATTTATTTCAATTTCAGTTTTACAGTTGATTTACATTGATTTGAATGAGTGCTTAATATCGTGTTTCCATGAAGGCAGAGACTGTGTTGTTTCAGTTCGGGCTGCTGTAACAAATCATCATGGACTGGGCGGCTTCAGCGACACACACTTAGAGCTCACAGATCTGCAGGCTGCCAAGTCCACGGTCAAGTCATCTTCCGGGTATGAAGGTGGCTGTCTTCCGTTGTGCTCTCCCAGAGGAGACAGCAGAGAGTGAGAGCAGCTTTCTCATCCTTTTGTAGAAAGCTGTTCATCTCGGTCAGGAGGGCTCCACTCACGTGACCTAAGCGCCCCCCAAAGTCCCCCCAGCCCCCGTTAACACCATCACACTGGGGCTTAGGATTTCAGCTTATGGATTTTGGGTGGGCTCCATTGACTCCGTGTAGTTTTATGTTTCCAACATCTGCCTATCATGGTGCCTGGTACACTCATATAATAGCTGCTTAGTGTATATTTGTTAAATGATTGACTATATTTAAGGAGATTCTTAGAAGACTCTGGATTTCAGAAAGTATTAAGGGTAATTTGAGGGTTACCAGTTTTACCAGAGCACCTGAGGATCCTAGATGTTTTTTCTTTTGGTTTTTACATTTTTATTTATTATTTATTTAAGACATGGGGATGGGAGTGGGGGAGACATCTGTAACAGCTTGGGGCCAGGACAGGCAGAAGCCAGAAATCAGGAACTCAACCAAGTCTCCCAAGTGGGTGGTAGGGACCCAACTACTTGAGCCATTACTGCTGCCTCCCTGGTGCAATTGGCAGGAAGGTAGAATTGGGAGTGAGGCCCGGATTCACCCGAGGCACGTGGATAGGGTTGTTGGCATCCCAAGGAGTGCCTTAACCACTAGGCCAAATGCCTACATCCGCTTTTTCTTTTTTTAAAAAAGTCTTCATTAGGCTGGCATTGTGGTGCATCCCACGTTGGAGTGTGGCTTGTCCTGGCTGCTCTGCTTCCTATCCAGCTCCCTACTACTACCTCTAGGAAAGCAGCAAAAGGTGGCCCAAGTGCCTGGGCCCCTGCCACTCATATGGGAGGACTGGATGGAGTTCCAGGTTCCTGGCTTCGGCCTGAACCAACCCTCCTGTTGCCACCATTTGGGGAGAGAACCTGCGGATGGAAGATCTTTCTGTCTCTCTGTCACTCTTCCTTTCAAATAAATGAAAAATAAATCTTTAAAAGCCAGAAGAAAAAGTCTGCATAAATGAAAAGACTGGAACATTACTGGGAGAATAGCTCTGTGATGAGGCTACTCTTTAAGCAGCTAGAGGAGTTTGTCTCCTATTGGGAAGAGAGACAGGTGCACACACAGATAGTTCTCAGGCAGTGTGACAAGGGCTGTGTGAGTTGTTTGGAGAAGGAGGTATATCTTTGGGTTGCCTGAGAAGCCTTAGGGGTTGAGAAATGATCTTCGTATTGCAATTAAGGAGATATTTTAGAGAGAGAGAGAGAATCATCATGTACAGGAGCCATGGAGATGAAAAAGTCCAAGTTAGACCCCCAGGGTATATTGGCAGCAGGAGAGATATCTGAGCCTGAAGAGAAACTTGGAGCCAGATTGTGAATTTTTATTCTCTAGCATTGGAAATTCACAATTATTGTTATTTTTAAAATTAAGTAGACTGTTGTGATGTTTTGTAAAAATGGCTTGCACGGCTTAGGAGAACATCGTATTACAGTCAGTAGGGTTGGGGCTCTGAAATCACGATGTGGGCACAGCCTGTCTGCTTCGTCTGCCAGCTGTGTGACCCTGTGCTGTTCTGTTATACTCTTTGTGCTGGTTTTTTTTTTTCCCCCTCCATGGGCACAGTGAGAAGCGTGATTTTTTTTTTCAGGTGTGTTGTGAGGATTAAGTGAGACAGGCATTGCTTAAAGTCACCTTGCAACCAGTCATGAGAGTGCCCCTTTCTTACTCTTAGACTTGAGAGTCTCTCGGGATTTTGAAACTATTTTACTTTCAGTGACCTGTGGAGCCATTTTGGAAGATGTTAGACGTTTCTGGGGCCAGCTTGCTTGGGCCATCCCTAATGGGATATCCCCAAAACAAAAGACAGCTCAAATGCGCTGTTGACCTCACGGGACTTGCCTCTTATTGTGCTTTCAATGAAAATTTCCTGTACTAATGCAAACCTTTCTTTTAAAGGTTTTAATTTATGAATTAGGAATGGAGTCATCGTATCTCCAGAAGCATCTTGGGGCATGCCTAACTCAAGGTCTTGCAGAAGTGGCAAGAGTTCGCCCGGTGGATCCGATAGAATATTTAGCACTGTGGATTTACAAGTATAAAGAAAATATGACTCTGGAAGAACTGGTAGGTATGCAGCTCTGTTTAGGACATTTAGAGGAGTAAAATAGTCGGTCGCAACTTCTCTGTTTTTTAAAAAAATTTCGATACTGCTTTTTTAAAATTACAAACATAATGTTTATTATAGAAAAACTTGGACAACATGGAAAAATAGAAAGGAGAAAAGATATCTGAAGAAAGTGTCTACTTTTATTTTTATGTATATTCTATGTATAGTCATTGTTCTGTATATCAACCCGTAGATTTTTTTTTGTACATGCTTTTCATCATTCTCTGTATGACTTCCGTTTTGTGCTTTCTATTCAAAGAAAACATACCTCTCCCCCACATGTTATATGGTTTCCAAAATGGATAGACTATAACCTGCCTAATCCTTTTCCTATTGGTGATGACGATCCTCCAAGCACTGTTTTTACAAATCGTTTGGTCTCTGGTGAGTCATGTGCTGTTGTTTTTGAAACAATCCTAGAGACAGAAGGAAATGGCCCAGCTGGAGCGTGAGCGAGAATTAGCTCTGATGGAGCAGGAGATGCTGGAGCGGCTCCGGGCTGAGGAGCTCCTGTTTCAGCAGGTGAGACGAGCAGGAGTCCGGCGGCGAGTGGAATGACAGAGCCCACCTTCCCGGGGTACAGCCCAGCCCTGAAACCTGCCGCCAGCTCTGGTGCCTCACAGGGCTTTCTGGTATCTTCAGCTTTGCATCCGTGTTTTTGTCATTTCTGCTGGAGAAGCAGTGCCAGCTGGGAAAAGGCAAACCTGGAGTGTGCAGTCTCAGCATCTCCGTGAGACCCTCCCCAGTGGTCACTGTGTCTGTTGTTGAACTGAAAAGTGCGCACACAAGGCCCCCAGGGATTTTTCAGGATCCGTGTTGAATGGAGTGTTGGGGTGGAGTAGTTAAGCAGGGGAGATGCAAAGCGTTAATAATGTTTTCTTTTTCTTTTTTTTAAAAAAATATTTATTTATTTATTTGAAAGAGTTACACAGAGAGAGAGGAGAGGCAGAGAGAGAGAGAGAGGTCTTCCATCCACTGGTTCACTCCCCAGATGGCCACAGTGGCTGAAGCTGCACTGATCTGAAGCCAGCAGCCAGGAGTTTCTTCCGGGTGTCCCATATGGGTGCAGGGGCCCAAGGACTTGGGCCATCTTCTACTGCTTTCCCAGGCCATAGCAGAGAGCTGGATTGGAAGTGGAGAAGCCAGGTCTCGAACTGGCGCCCATATGGGTTGCCAGTGCTTCAGGCCAGGGCATTAACCCTCTGCGCCACAGCACTGGCCACGTGTTAATATTTTCAAGGAGATTTTGAGGAAAAAGATTTTTTGTTGTTTTGAGTGGTAACATTAGGAGACAGAGTGATTCATAGAGTCAGATTTCCTTGGAGATAAGGGGAGATGGGGCCTGGAGCACGGGTTAAACAGGTGGATGAGCAAACACCTTTGTAACCCAGGGAAAGAGGGCAGGATGGATAGGCGTGAGTGAGCATGTGGCTTTCACGGCACAACGTTGGAAGCAGTGTCTGTATGACTGTTCCTGTACTCTTTATGAAGTAGTGACCTTGGTCCTCTGTGAAGCTCAGGGCAGCAGGAGGTATGTGCAGAGTGGACAAGGGTTAAAATGGTGGCTTTGGAGAACGGAAGAGAGCGAAAGTTAGCATTCCCTGGTAGCAGTTGGAGACCAAACACACATAATGGTGGTGTTTGGTTGGGCTGTGTGATTCTGATTTCCCCCGATTTAGGCCTGCATATCTGAGGTTGTAGACCCTTTGGCTGAAGTAGGTGTGGGGTGGCAGGATTGGGGAGCTAGAGGATAGTTGGAGGGGTGGGTCAGGGAGTATAATGTGGATTAGAACTAAGTGTGACCCACATCGGCAGTTCTGTTATCTAACACTTCACTCTAGGGTCTTGACTCGAGTGCACACATGTAGAAAATTGGAAAAGAAGGCCTCTGCTTTGCATGTGTGAATAAAAAGAAAAATAGAGACCTGATAAAATAGCTTCTCTGCCTAATCTGCCGTCCTTGATCCCTTAGAATAATTTCACTGCTTCCGAGACTTCATTTTCAGTCATTTCTCTTATTCTGGAAGGGAAGTTGCAACGTATTGAATGGGGTGTAAAAACTATCATCCAGACAGGCAAGGCATTCGAGCAACTCTTCTCACCAAAAGGCTGTACTCCTAAAAAAGCTGATTCTTTACGCATGTACTTTTTCCAGCCAGTGAAATAAAACATCAAGCATGTTTTAGTTCACTCATGTTTGGTAAAAGTCTTTCCTTGCTTGGATAACAAATGAGTTACTTGGAAATTTACTTTGGCTCCAGCCTTCTTTTCATTTTTAAATCTTGTGAAGAAATACATGGGATACTTCTATTTTTGGATTTTCTAATTTTTATTGCTTTTGCTTTCATATGAGTTGAGAATATTGTGATGAGTGCTTATTTTGGTTATGTTGATACTACATTCTATATAATAAAAGCCATATTTTTCTGTTTCTTTTGATAACAAAATATGGGGCAGGTATTTAGTGTAGCAATGAAGACTGCGCTTGGGATGCTTGCATCCCATATCAGAGTGCCTGGGTTCGAGTCCCGGTCCTGCTCCCAATCCTAGCTCCCTGCTAATGTGTACTCTGGCAGGCAGCAGGTGATGGCTCAAGTACTTGGGTCCCTGCCACCCATATGGGAGACCTGCATTGAATTCCCAGCATTTGGAAATTGAATCGGCAGATGGGAGATCTCTGTTTGTCCCTATCTCTCTGTCCCTCTGCCTCCCGATCAAATAAATGTAAAAATTGACAACAGAATAATCCATACTGCATTGTGCCTTAAAAGTGTGCCATTCAGAGTTCACTTTTCTTGTTTCGGTTGATGGGTATAATTAAAATAAAAATGTGCAGGTTAGTTATAGTGAGGTGCTGCAGATCCCATTGATTTATAACATTGTCATTGTGATTTGCAGCCAGTGGACTGAGCAGACGTGCAAAACAAAAGTAGCGCCTCACATGGTCTCTGTTGGAAGTAAAAGCAGTTGTAGGCCATACATAAGCAAATAAGAAGATGAACATGAGCATGGTGTAAAAGCCATTCCTAGCTTATGGGCTGGACAATTTGGGTCAGATTTGGCCCCTAGACTGTAATGCTGACCCCAATTTTATTGTAACATATATTGGTGATTATTCACAGTTCAGATAATGTTCTTAAGATTTCCTCACCCACTGTTCTACAACCAAGATTTGGCTATTTGAATATTCATTTATTTTATTCAAAAAAATTGCTGCAGTCTCATTTGTAGGTTCAAGAAGAACAAAGAAATGATTCATTTTGTCCAAATTGTGGTTTCCAAAATTAGCAGCTAAGAAAGCTTCTTTTTTAAAAAAATCCTGTACTTCATGAAATACTTGTAGAACCTAAAATATTAAGTGACTGTGACCATTTATTTTTGTGAGTTGCTGAAATTTCAGTGGGTATAACATAATTACCCTGGAACATTTAAAAGTTATAGTGTTAATTCCTTGCAATTAATCTGACTGTAATATGACTTATGTATTTCTGAATATTCAGCAACAGCTGGCGCTCCAGCTGGAGTTGGAAATGCAAGAAAAGGAGAGACAGAGAATAGAGGAACTACAGAAAGCTCAGGAACAATTGGAGAAGGTAATTTTAAGGTTTTTTTTTTGGTATAAAATAACTTTTATTTACATAATTTATATCTATAGAACATAACTGCTTTCTTTAGAACAACAAAATTTACAAATGACAGATACTGCTTTTTTTTGTCAAATACTTCTTCAAGCAAGATAATATACATGGTCACTTCTAATTCAAATAACATGGTGGTAAACAGTGGATATTAACATTTTTATCTGTGTCTCAATCATGTACCGACAATTAGGCCCTGAAGCCATCATACTGATTACTTTCTAAAGACATCAATGTTGAGAAGGAAAAATCAAGAAAAGATAAATACCTTCAATCACATCTCCTTTAAGATTTATAAAATCAATTCTTCGCAACATCTTCTTACATTAATCAGACTCAGCATAGGTTTTTCCATCTTACAAGATAAATACACTGACTATGTTTCTCTTTGCCCAAGATTCATTTTAAGAATAACTAGGATAGTTTAGTTGGCCAACTTTATCCTCTAATAAAAGGAATGCCCTCTGTATTTTAAGTTTTATAAATGTTTTGTTTGAAGATATATTAAGTTCTTTGAAATACTGAGGGTATTTGATATCTGAGACAGTAGTATGTTAGACGTGTTAGCAACAATAATTTACACTTAAAATGTTTTCATGCAGATTTTTTTTTTTTTGGACAGGCAGAGTTAGACAGTGTGAGAGAGAGACAGGGAGAGGTCCTCCCTCCATTGGTTCACCCCCCAAATGGCTGCTACAGCCAGCGCTGCGCCAATCTGAAGCCAGGAGCCAGGTGCTTCCTCCTGGTCTCCCATGCGGGTGCAGGGCCCAAGCACTTGGGCCATCCTCCACTGCCTTCCCGGGCCACAGCAGAGAGCTGGACTGCAAGAGGAGCAACCAGGACAGAACCGGCGCCCCAACTGGGACTAGAACCCGGGGTGCTGGCACCGCAGGCGGAGGATTAGCCTAGTAAGCCACGGCGCCAGCCCTGACTGCTTCACTTCTGATCCAGCTTCCTGCTAATGGCCTGGGAGGGCAGAGGAGGGTGGCCAAAGTGTGTGGGAGACCAGGGTGGAGTTCCTGGCTCCTGGCTTTGGCTGGTCCCAACCCAGCCAGCGTGGCACTTTGGAGAGTAAACCAACATGGAGGATTTCTGTCTCACTGTCTCTTCTTCTCTGTCACTCTGTCTATGAAATAAATAAATAAAACTTTCAAAAAAGTTTTATTTAATTATATATGAAACATAGTTGTCTTCTATTAATATAGAATAGTAAATAAAATAATAAAGTAAATAAAATAAAAGTAAATAAAGTCAAGGTCTGTGATTTTGTGTTAAGTGCATTCAGATCACTCTTCAAAGACTGATAGAATTTGGCTTTAGGTTGAATATAGCACTGGTAAAAATAAAAATGCTTGAAAATTAATGTGAAGCAAAATGAAATATGTTCAAAATATTCTTTTCATTTTATCTGTTATAGGAAATGAGAATGGAAAGTATCGCTAAGGGTGAGGATAGTTTACGTTCAGAGGTGAGAAACAAAAGATTTTAATTTATGTGAAATGAATGAGTTTCCTGAAATGTAAGGCTTAATTTTGATGCATTAGTAGCTAACTTTTAAATAAGGATATTATCACAATTGATATTCAAAATATACTAGTAATATGATGTGCTTTGAAGCAAAATTTCAAAGTAGATAGGAAAAAATTAGTTATTCAACTTTGTATTTTTTTTAAGATTTTTTTTTTTTTTGAAAGTCAGAGTTACAAGAGAGCGAAGGAGAGGCAGAGAGAGAGAGAGGTCTTCCATCTGCTGGTTCACTCCCCAGTTGGCTGCAACGGCTGGAGCTGCGCCGATCCGAAGCCAGGAGCCAGGAGCTTCTTCCGTGTCTCCCACGCGGTGCAGGGGCCCAAGGACTTAGGCCATCTTCTACTGCTTTCCCAGGCCATAGCAGAGAGTTGGATCGGAAGTGGAGCAGCTGGCACTTGAACTAGTGCCCATATGGGATGCTGGCACTGCAGGCCAGGGCACAGTGGGGCCTGCAGTGGGGGCCCTTTTGTTTATATTTTTAAAAAGAGTATCCTGAGATATTCACCATATTACTTATATATTTTAAATTTGTGCATGTACTTTTATGTTTTAGCAATTATTACTAGAATTCCATTGTTATTAAGAGGTATTGCTTAGTTGTTTTAAATAATAATGCTGAATTTTGATGTTGTAATTCAGAAATTTCTTACAAAAATTGAAAGAAAAGTAATATATTAATTTTGAAGTGATTTAAAAGTAAAAATAAGTTTTTTGATTGCAGGAATCACTACTAGACTCAGGCAAAACCCTAGCTGAAATTAGTGATCGATACGGAGCACCAAATTTGAGCAGAGTGGAAGAACTTGATGAACCAATGCTGTCTGATGTAAGGATCTAAATGTTAAAAACAGATTTTTTTCCCCTTTGGTAAAGTCTAGTGCAAACGAGGCCAAGCTTTGCTGGCAAATGGACTTTTGCTTCATAGGCAGAAAGCCAGTTGCCTGGTTGCTGACCGTAGTCCTAATTGGCATTTTGCCCTTTTGCTAATGTGTGACTGGCATATTCAAATCTGTGTACATCTATATATCTGTATCTATGGCTGAGTCATGGTTGTCTGCATATTTGGAGCTAGACTTTGGAAAATTCAAAGCCTCTTCAAAATATGTATTTAAAATTATTTTGTGAAATACATAATATTCAATTTCAGGGGATACTATTTTGGTTTACAGTAGCAAAGCCCAGAACAATTAAAATCCTAATGAGAGTGTATGCTTCAACAGTATAAATGTACTTTTTTAAGTTGAACAAGAATATCGTGTCTTGCATGTGCCTGCCACTGTGCCAGATGCAGCCGTGACCATGGTAGATATTTCTTTGTGGAGTTTGCTGTCTAGAGGGGAAACAGACAATTCAATCAGACAAGTTTATTTTTGGTTGTTTGTTTAACAGATAGAGGTATAGACAGTGAGAGAGAAAGAGGAGAGACAGAGAGAAAGGTCTTCCTTCCATTGGTTCACTCCCCAAATGGCTGCTACGGCTGGCGCTGTGCTGATCTGAAGCCAGGAGCCAGGTGCTTCTTCCTGGTCTCCCATGCGAGTGCAGGGGCCCAAGCACTTGGGCCATCCTCCACTGCCCTCCTGGGCCACAGCAGACAGCTGGACTGGAAGAGGAGCAACTGGGACTAGAACCCGGTGCCCATATGGGATGCCAGCGCTGCAAGCGGAGGATTAACCAAGTGAGCCACAGCGTTGGCCCCAATCAGACAAGTTTTTAATGGTGCTTATTGGAGTGACAAGACGATGTATTGTCCAAACCAGCATGCTTTTGAGAACAAAAGGAGCCAGATCAGCAGGTGTGAACCAGCACTGTCCTGGCAGAGAAGTGCGTTTGGCTCCTGTAGTCAGTGTGCACTAAGTGGGAGAGGCAGAGGCGTGGAGGAGCCTTGGTCTGTGAGGACCCGGGAAGGAAGTCAGTGATTCGTAGCTCAGTGCTGAGAGCACAGAAGGTGTAGAGATTCAGGGAAGAGAGATTACAGAGATGAGGGAAGGGAGGCATCAGGGTTCAGACGTGAAAGAACTTGCAGCTCCTGCTCAGAGGCTTATATTTTATTGTATAGGGATTGATATGATCAGAACTGCATTTTATTTTACTTTTCCTGGTGGTTTAAATTTTATTAATCTTTTCTGCATTTTAAAATTTCTTTATAATGACAAATTACTTTTATAATCAAGAAGAGAAGTTCCACATACTAGGACAACAATTACCTTAATAGTTCCAAGATCCATTGGATTTTTGACAATATCATAGTGTCCAAAAGCATGAGCACCAACAGGGTTAGAAAAGGGCCATGCATACGATAAGTGCTCCTTTAAGAATCTCACTCCGGTGCCTCAATTGTTCAATTACTTTAACACTCTTTAAAGCTTCACATTGTTGCTGAGAGTCTGGCAAAATATTCTTCAGCAGTTTCTTTTGTTTGTGGCATTCCTACTGATTTTTTTTCCTGTAAGTTTTGGAGAAGATGCACTATTGGCTTTAACTACTGACGTTGTAGGAGCTGTTGTATCTGCTTTTCTCTTGACACCCTCTGTGAGTTGGGCCACAGTTTGTGAGCTAGAAGTGGGTGGAGCTCCTTGCGTGGTGTGTAAGGGAGAAGTAGATGTCTGGAAACACAGAGGGAGTCATGTGCTGCTTGACTAGCTTTTCTGTTGCTTGGGAGATGTTTTTCCTTTAATAGAAGCCACAGCTGCAATCTGCTGAGTGCCTTGCCTTACTCGTGCCTTAGCGCCCACAACTGGTTCTTCTGTGGCATTGGAGACAGTTTCTGCACCGACAACTGCTCTAGAGCTTGTGCCGTAAGAACAATGCCGTCGTCTCCAGGCTCGTTATATAAATAACATGGCATTGATTCTCCAAATGCTTCTTAATCATGTTTAAAGCCATTGTCTTTATAATGGTGTAATAATCAGGCAAATCACACAATTTGAGCTTCACGGCATCCACAGGCTGTTGAAAAGGCCAAGAGAAACTGTGCTTCCCAAGAGCCTTTAAGACAACTTTCTGTAGGTTCTGCAGCTGATTTGTCAGCCGCCCGTTTTTCTCAGTGTTTATAAACTCTGGTGGAGGAGGGTTAACGAGAGCTGTTTGTCGACTTGGCAGAGACATGCTGAGCTGCTTCAAATCCCGGTACCCGAATGTTGTCTACATGTATGTGTCCTCTGAAGAAAAGGACCTCGCGAGATCGTCCCTGGCAGACTGTGCAAGATTGAGTGGTGCCGGGAGCCGGTCGCGGATGCTCGCCGCCAGCCCTCACCCCAGTGCCTGCCCAGATCTGCATTTTATTATTATTATTATTACTATTTTGACAGGCAGAGTGGACAGTGAGAGAGAGACAGAGAGAAAGGTCTTCCTTTTCTGTTGGTTCACCCCTCAATGGCCGCTCCGGCGGTGTGCTGCAGCCGGCGCACCGCGCCGATCTGAAGCCAGGAGCCAGGTGCTTCCCCTGGTCTCCCATGCGGGTGCAGGGCCCAAAGACCTGGGCCATCCTGCACTGCACTCCCGGGCCACAGCAGAGAGCTGGACTGGAAGAGGAGCAACTGCAACCGGGACAGAATCCGGCGCCCCGACTGGGACTAGAACCCGGGGTGCCAGCGCCGCAGGTGGAGGATTAGCCTAGTGAGCCACAGCGCCAGCCAGAACTGCATTTTAGAAAGACCATCTGGCTGTAGAATGGGGACTGTGGTTGTGATCTAGAGAGACAAGACATAGGTAGCCTGAAGTGAGTGGCATTTATGACAACCATTCAGAGAGTGGAGCAGGACTCAGCGATAGTCCATGGGCCACTCTGTATTAATTAATTAATTAATTTGTATTATGATCTGGCACTATGCAGAGAGCTAGGCAATACCAGTGAACAAAACGCCTTTCCTCTGGGGGCCATGTTCCACTGGGAAAGTGCTCCGAGGGACAGAGCAGGGAAACCTGCCCTGGTCTGGGAGGGTCTTCCTGAAGAAGCAACCTTTAAGGCATTAACCTGAGGTGAGCCCAGAGGATGGGGAGAGCAAGGTGCTTTCAAGGGTCTGAAGCAGTCCAGTAGCATGGCTGAGTTGCAGGAGCCCAGGGAATTGTGTGTTGAAACTGGAGCGGTGGATAAAGGCCAGATCACACTGGGCTCTGTGTTTTGTTAGGGATGTTGAGCTGAAGTGAGGTGGGAATTTTGGAAAAGAGTAAAGGAAGAGATCTGTGTCTCTGTAAGATGGGAAGGCAAGAGGATTGAGGGGGGCAGTAGTAGGAAAGGAACCCTACCCAGGAAGTTACTGCGGTCACACAGATGCAGATGACCAGGGTTGGACAGTGGACACAGGGAGAAAGAACTGAGTGAATCTGAGATTGGCTACAAGAATAGGGGAGAGAAGGGAGCAGGAGGAGGCCCAGAGTTCTTCCCCTGGGCAACTGATATTACCATTTGATGAGCTGACAAACGTAGGGAAATGAATTAGGCTTTTAGAAAATGATGGCTTTAATGGTGGACATGTTGACTTTGAGGTTACTCTGAGACATGCAGGTTAGGGTGCCTACAGAGCAGTTGGTGGACAGTGTAGGTGTGGAGGACAAGGGAGAGGCCCAGGCGAGACTGAAATTTGGCAGTTATGGGCATAAGTGCTAAATCAAGCTAGGGGAGTGAGCAAGGTACAAAGGAGAGCATATGGTGTGTGAAGGATGGGGGCTCTGGGGGAAACTCAGAAATTCCAACATGTAGGGATAAGGACAGTAAGAGGACCTCCACAAGGAGGTTAAGAAAGGGTAGTGCTAGCTTTTCATTGCTACAAGAAAACACTCAAGATAAGCTAATTATGAAGGAGGGAAGTTTATTCTGGCTCATGGTTTTGGAGGTGCGCAGACCAAGATTAGGTGTTCTCATTTGTCTGGCCATCTGGTGAGGCCAGAGCATGACAGTGTCTGAACAATGCAGGAAACTGATCAGGTGGTGAGTCGGGGGCAGAGCACGTGGCTAGGCCCGACTGGGCTTCTATAACCAATTCTCTTGTATGAACTACATTCTGAGGGCACCCCTCCCCATGACTAAGGACCCCTTCCTAGCCCATTCCTGAACACCATAATTGGATTAAGTTTCCACTCTCTTAGTACCATTACTTTATGACTCTGAGGATTGAATGTGTGAGTTCAGGAGCCATATCATATTTGACCCAGAGCACATAAAAACAGAAGTAGAAGAAAAGTTGGGATAATGGATACCTGAAAATGTCATTTATGGTTACATTCTATTTGGGTATTCTTTGAAATGATCAGAAATTCCTAAAAAGCTTCATCAATGCAGTCACATAGAAATGACCTAAACTATGTTTTCTTTGGCTTGTATCTTTTCACAGGCCTAATTGTATTAAAGTATATATTTTTTTATTTTGCTTTTTAGGTCGCATTAAACATTGATCAAGATTTGTAGGATCAACGATCCAAAGAGCAAGAAAATAAAATTGTTTTGGCTGATTTAAAATTTCAAAACAGGAAGTCCTCTTTTTTTCCCCTTAAACTTGAACTCTTTTTTTTTAAATAAAAAAAAATTCATTGTGAATTTTTTTGAAAGGCAGAGCCATATAGAAAGAGGAAGGGAGGGAGGGAGGGAGATAACTTCCACTTGCTGGTTCACTCCCCAAATGGTTGCCAGCAGCTGAGTCACCACCAGGCTGAAGCCAGGAGCCAGGAGCTCCATTCAGGTCTCCCACGTGGCGGACACTGGCCATCCTTCACTGCCTTCCCAGGAAGTCGGGTCAGAAGCACAGCAGCAGGAACTTGAACCCGTGCTCTGATATGGGATGCCAGTGTTGCAAGCAGTAACTTAACCCACTGTACCACGATGCTGCCCCCAAACTCTACTTGCTTCCCTCTAGACACCTCTATGAATGGGCTTCAAAGGTAGCCTTAAAACATGGCCTTTGCTTTTCCAATGTAACTGGTTTTTCATGTGAAGTAACCAAACAAGGCAAATGGGAGACAAGCTGAAAGAATGGGTGCAACTGTGTGAGGACAAGGTGGCCTGAGAGGAGAGTTGCCAGTGTGTGCACAGTGAATGAGGCTACTACGGGGTGGGGAGCAGGAGCCCTTAATGAGCTTTAAATAGGCTGCTTTCCGCTGGGAGTGAGCTATAAAGCATTCCTGTTTGCTGGAAGGTGTGGCTTTGCAGAATCACTTAATGCACACAGCTGTGATGTGGCTGGGGAGGTAGAGGAATGTTCACCCCTCCCCTAGCAGGGGAGGTTTCTCAAGCTTAGGTTGCTCATCCCCACCTAAGAACAGATGGGAAAATTTGCCCTCTCTCCCTCCTCTGCCCAGTTGTGTGTCCAGGATCTGTCTTTGTCTTTGGATGTTGTAGGGAGGATCCACACGGAGTAGGTTGACCTGTGCTATCTGCTGGATTTGAGTATGGTTTATCCTACAAAGCTTCAAAGTTGGAAGCTTGGTCTCCAGTGTGGCAGTGCTAAGTGGTGGTGGGGACTGGTGGGAGGTGCTTAGATGACTGGGGGCATGCCTTTGAAAGGGATTGGTGTGGTCCTCTTGCCACCCCCCACTGCCACCATGCCAGTCACACTTGGTTTCCTGCCTTGCTATGTGAGCTGTCCCAGGTGGCTGTAGTGCCATCTGTTGTGAGGCCTTCACCAGAACGGAGTAGGGCCCAGTGCTATGCCCTTGAGCCTCCAAAGTGTGAGCTAAATGACCCTCTTTATAAAGTGTCAGCATCAGGTGTTTTATTGCAGTAATTCAAAGCAGGCTAATACAAATGGAGACCAAGTCAGGGCGTGCAAAGAAGTAGCATTTCTGTGGGTCAGTCAGAGGGTTCCGGTATTGGGGCAACTGATGAAAGAGTTCACTAGATACAGGCTATGCGTCTCGGCCCCTTTGAAGTTTCAGGTGTGGCCTTGGACTTTGGGGGACGTCTTAACTTCCTGTACAAAGTCCTTCCAAATCTGAGCATGTGGTATGAGTCCTTTTTCTTCATAAGGGCACAGTTGTGAAAACAAATGCCACAAAGAAGATGCTTGTCCTAAAAAAAGTCTATTTTTATACTTTTCTTGAGGCAATGAGAACAGAACAGCCTCATTGCTTAAATGGGAAGATAAAAAAGGAGAAAATAATAGGAAAAATACTTGTTTCATTAGGAAGGAATGTTATCCTGTTAACCAGTTCTGTATATTTTTGAGAAAATGTCTTAGGTACTCTGGAAACATGACTTCTGTGTCAGTCTGGCCCAGCGTGGGCGACCTTCCCACATTTCTGTCTACCCACACAAGAGTGTGCAGTGGGGACAGGGAGCACCGTGTCCTCCCAATCCTTGGCCTCAGCCTAGGAGGGTGCCATAATTGAGGCTGGGGGTGGGAGCCGGGCACTGGGATGTCTTGGGCTCAGCATAGCCCGTGAAAGTGTCTGAGAGGCATGCCCTGGAGCCAGGATTTAGAAGCAAGGGTCTCCTGAGTGTTGCCTAGTCACAGGTGAATTGCTGTGGCTCTGGAATAGAGTCTCTTTTTTAAAGATTTATTTTATTTATTTGAAAGATAGAGTTACAGAGAGAGAGAGAGAGAGAGAGAGAGAGAGAGAGAGAGGTCTTCTATCTGCTGGTTCACTCCCCAGATAGCTGCAATGGCTGGAGCTGCGCCAATCTGAAGGTAGGAGCCAGGAACTTCTTCTGGGTCTTCCATGTGGGTGCAGAGGCCCAAGCACTTGGGCCATCTTCTGCTGCTTTCCCAGGCCATAGCAGAGAGCTGGATCAGAAGAAGAGCAGCCGGGACTAGAATTGGCGCCCATATGGGATGCCTGAGCCTCAGGCCAGGGCTTTAACCTGCTGTGTCACAGCGCTGGCCCCCTGGGGTAGAGTCTTGAAGCGATCCCAATCAGGGCTCAGCATAAGGGGAGAGAGGCTCCTGTCCCTGCAGGCAGATGACTCACAAATAGAGCAGCTGCCCTGGGCTGTCTCTCAGGATCTCAGAGTTTATTTATTTATTTATTTATTTATTTATTTTTTTTTTTTTTACTGATGGCAGCATAACTCATTCTAGACTCACCCAATGGTAGGAATAGACATGGCTCCTATTCTGACAGATGTTGTGTTGCTAAATGATGTCCCAGGCTTGGCTGAAATAGTGTATATCTTCCTGCTCAGCTGGTCTTGAGGAAGATAAAGATTCCAGAAGAAGGGAAATAGGTGAAAAATAAAGGAGAGATACAAAAGACATAAGCATGGGAAACTAAACATATATATATATATATTTAAGATTTATTTATTTACTTGAAAGGCAGAGTTACAGAGAGGCAGAGGGAAAGCGAGGTCTTCCATCCAATGGTTCACTCCCCAGATGGCCACCATGGCCGGAGCTGCGGCGATCCAAGCCAGGAGCCAGGAGCTTCTTCTAGGCCTCCATGTGTGTTCAGGGGCCTAAGCATTTGGGCCACCTACTGCTTTCCCAGACCGTAGAGAGAGCTGGATTGGAAGTGGAGCAGCCGGGACTCGAACTGGCACCCATGTGGGATGCTGGCCCTGCAGGCGGTGGCTTTATCTGCTATGCCACAGCACCGGCCCCCAAACCTATTTTTCTCACTGCAAAAGATGAGACCATTAAAATGCAGGTGCACCTACCACACATTTTTGCTGAATTTTGAGTGAAAGAGTGTTAATATTCCATCAAAGTCAAGGATGAAGTTGTACATCAAATTCTGAGATATAACATTAAAAACAGAATTTTACAAAATGTTTTTTGGCAGTTAAATTTTGATTTAAGACCAGCAATTTCTCAGCATATAAAACTTTTTGGGCCGGCGCCGCGGCTCACTAGGCTAATCCTCCGCCTTGCGGCGCCGGCACACCGGGTTCTAGTCCCGGTCAGGGCACCGATCCTGTCCCGGTTGCCCCTCTTCCAGGCCAGCTCTCTGCTGTGGCCAGGGAGTGCAGTGGAGGATGGCCCAAGTGCTTGGGCCCTGCACCCCATGGGAGACCAGGAGAAGCACCTGGCTCCTGCCATCGGATCAGCGCACTGCGCCGGCCGCAGCGCGCTACCGCGGCGGCCATTGGAGGGTGAACCAACGGCAAAAGGAAGACCTTTCTCTCTGTCTCTCTCTCTCTCACTGTCCACTCTGCCTGTCAAAAAAAATTAAAAAAAAAATAAATAAAAAAAAACAAAAAAAAACTTTTTGGTCAATATGCCACATTTTTTTTTTTTTTTTTTTGACAGGCAGAGTGGATAGTGAGAGAGAGAGAGACAGAGAGAAAGGTCTTCCTTTTGCCGTTGGTTCACCCCCCAATGGCCGCCACTGCCAGTGCGCTGCGGCTGGCGCACCACGCTGATCCGAAGCCAGGAGCCAGGTGCTTCTCCTGGTCTCCCATGGGGTGCAGGGTCCAAGCACTTGGGCCATGCTCCACTGCACTCCCGGGCCACAGCAGAGAGCTGGCCTGGAAGAGGGGCAACTGGGACAGAATCCGGTGCCCCGACCGGGACTAGAACCCGGTGTGCCGTTGCCACAGGAGGAGGATTAAGCCTATTGAGCTGTAGCGCCAGCCCACATTTTTGATACTATGGAAATCTTTGTTTTCAGCTAAAGTGGATGAAGGAAGAAGATATTTTTGAGTGCTTTGTTTTCCTCTAGTATGTTTTTCTTTATACTTTACATTTTATTTCTTAAAAAAAATTATTTGTGCATGGGGGCCAGCACCGTGGCTCACTTGGTTAATCCCCCGCCTGCAGCACCGGTTTCCCATATGGGCACCGGGTTCTAGTCCCAGTTGCTCCTCTTCCAGTCCAGCTCTCTGCTGTGGCCCAGGAAGGCAGTGGAGGATGGCCCAAGTGCTTGGGCCCCTGCACTCGAATGGGAGACCATGAGGAAGCACCTGGCTCCTGGCTTCGGATTGGCGCAGCATGCCGGCCGTAGCGGCCATTTCGGGGATGAACCAATGGAAGGAAGACCTTTCTCTCTGTCTCTCTCTCATGTCTAACTCTGCCTGTCAAATAAAAAAAAATATTAAAAAATTATTTGTGCAAGATAGAGTGATAGATCACTCCCATCTGCTTGTTCCCTCCCCATATGCCCACAAAGGGCAGGGCCTACGCTGAGAGCTAGAACTCAATTCAGGTCTTCTGTGTGGGTGGCGGGAATTCAATTACCTGAGCCATCACTGCTGCCTCCCAGGGTGTGCATTAGCAGCAAGCTGGAGTCAGGAATCAAACCCAGGTGCTCCAGTGTAGTATGTGGGCATCCTAATAAGCATCTTAATTGCTAGGCTAAATGCCTACCCTCTATTCTACATTTAAAATTTTTATTTGATATTTTTAACATGTTTTTTATATTTATTTGAAAGAGAGAGAGAGAGAGAAAGGAGAGAGATCTCTTCCATTTACTAAGTCACTCCCCAAATGGCCACAACAGCTAGGGCTGGGCCAGACCAAAGCCAGGAGCCTGGAACTCCATCAGGGTCCCTCATGAGGGTAGCAGGAGCCCAAGCACTGGAGTCATCTGTCGTTGCTTTCCAAAAGTGCAATAGTGAGGGAGCTGAGTTGGGAGCAGGATTGGTGCTCTGATATAGATGCTGGTATTTCAGGCAGTGGCTTAACCCACCATGCCACGATGCTGGCTGGCCTCTTGATATTTTCTCTAACACCTCCCCCATTTTTCTGTAGATGTTATATTCTTCATTTTGTTTGCAGATGTTTTTTCCTGGATGTAATTGCATATGATTTTTGGAGCAGTTATGCTTCATTGAGATATAATTCACATACCAAACACCTTACCTACTTAAAGTTTACAATTAATTGGTTTTTAGTATGTTCACAGAGCTGTACAGCCATTAGTACAATCAGTTTTAGAACACGTTCATCACCCCAAGAAGACATGCTGTGCCTTTAGCTGTCAGCCCCTCCCTAACCCCTCTTCTGTGTCCTCAAGTCCTAGAAACTGCATCTGCTGTCTTTTGTATCACTTCAGAGGCACAATATCCAAACCATTATTAGTAAAACTAAGATAAATCATGGGATGAGGGAGATCACGGTCTGTGCCTTCCAGCTTCTGTGGTTCCCTTTGTGAATCCAGAGTAATTTGTGTGGTGTTAAAATTTGTCCAGTCTTAATGGTTATAATACCAGTTGCTGATTCTTACCCAACTTGCACTGGGGTTTATGAAGTACATTTTGTTAATTTTATATTCCTTCTACTAATGTGTCTAGCAGTCTTCTAAATCATTATCATCATAGAGAACTGTTATATTACATTAAATTGCTCTTGTAAAAACAAATGTTTGCTTCCTTACTTTAATTATCAATGTCAAAAGATAGAGGGTTTTTTTTAAAAGATTTATTTATTTATTTATTTGAAAGAGTTACACACACACACACACACAGAGAGAGAGAGAGAGAGAGAGAGAGAGAGAGACGTGTCTTCCATCAGATGGTTCACTCCCCAGTTGGCTGGAGCTGCGCTGATCCAAAGCCTGGAGCCAAGAGCTTCCTCCTGGTCCCCCACACGGGTGCAGGGACCCAACGAGTTGGGCCATCCTCCACTGCCTTCCCAGGCCACAGCAGAGAGCTGGATCAGAAGTGGAGCAGCTAGGAGTTGAACTGGCGCCCATATGGGATGCCGGCACCTCAGCCTAGGGTGTCAACCCACTGCGCCACAGTGCCAGCCCCCAAGATAGAGGTTTTTAATGTAGCTATGAACAGTAACAGTTGTTTTTTGGATTGCTTTTAATTGATTGCCAATATAGACTCATGGTATTTCATTGATTTAGTGTTTTTCTAATCCATAAAATTGTAATTATTTTTAAAATTTTCACACCCTTGGCAAGTAGAAGCTCCTGTGTTTCTTATGGACAGTATTATCAATCCTTATAACCCTGAATAATTTATATTTCTCATCGTTTCTTTTTGAAAAAAGATTTATTAATTTATTTTAAAGATTTATTTATTTTGGGGCCATTGCTGTGGCGCAGCAGGTTAACGCCCTGGCCTGAAGCGCTGGCATCCCATATGGGCACCGATTTGAGACCTGGCTACTCCGCTTCTAATCCAGCTCTCTTCTGTGGCCTGGGAAGGCAGTAGAAGATGGCCCAAGTGCTTGGGCCCCTGCCCCCGTGTGGGAGACCTGGAAGATGCTCCTGGCTCCTGGAGTGAACCATCAGGGCAGGAAGCAGTAGAAGATGGCCCAAGTCCTTGGGCCCCTGCACCTGCGTGGGAGACCCGGAAGATGCTCCTGGCTCCTGGAGTAAACCATCAGGGCAGGAAGCTGGGATTGAGAGCTAGAGCTAAGATTCCAACCCTGACACTCTGAGAAAAGACACGGGCATCTTTACCATTAGATCTGAGACCAACCCAGATAAAAAGCTTTAAGGGTTTATACCTTTGCAATCAATAACCATCTACTCCTTTCCTCATTTTGCTTATTTCAACACGTGCTCTTAGTTGGCTGCCCTCTGAGAACTTAGCTAGATTCTGAGTGTGCAAACTGGTACAAGAGCTGGTCAGTGCCTTCAGGAAGCGTGCTTCCACATGTTGAGCAAGAACACATGAAAGCAGGTAAATAATGGTGCAAGGTTCAGATGACCCACTTGGTAGTTGGTGTCATGCACATCACATGGAAAGGAGTCACACAGAGCACTATGCACTATGCAAGTGAAGGCTAACCTAAACCAAACAAAACCACGCAACACGCAACAAAATGCCAAGGCACAGAAGAGACTGTGGGTGGGCAGGAGGAAAAATGTAACAGAGAAGTGACGGGGATGCCCGAGGGCTGCTTGAAGAGCAGCTGATCTCGGCAGGGATAAAGGACAATTCCACCTGGACCAGACTGTGAAGCATATTAAATTCCAAGTTTAAATATTCAGATGGTATTTTCTGACAAGGGTAGAGGTGAGGCCTGCAAATTGAAAACAGTTGGGGGCCAGCGCCTGTGGCGTAGTGGATAAAGCCGCCGCCTGCAGTGCCAACATCCCATAGGGGCACTGGTTCAAGTCTCAGCTGCTCCACTTCTGATCCAGCTCTCTGCTATGGCCTGGGAAAGCAGTAGAAGATGGCTCAAGTGCTTGGGCCCCTGCACCCACGTGGGAGACCCGGAAGAAGCTCCTGGCTCCTGGCTTCAGCTCAGCACAGCTCTGGCCATTGCTGCCATCTGGGGAGTGAACCAGTGGATGGAAGACCTCTCCCTCGCTCTGCCTCTGCCTCTCTGTAACTCTGCCTTTCACATAAATAAATAAATCTTTTTAAAAAACTTTTATGTAATAAATATAAATTTCCAAAGTACAGCTTATGGATTACAATGGCTTTTCTCCCTCCATAACTTCCCTCCCACCCGCAACCCTCCCTTCTCCCACTCCCTCTCCCATTCCATTCACATCAAGATTAATTTTCAATTCTCTTTATATACAGAAGATCAATTTAGTATATATTAAGTAAAGATTTCAACAGTTTGCACCCACACTGAAACATAAAGTGTAAAATACTGTTTGAGTACTAGTTATAGCATTAATTCACATTGAACAACACGTTGGGAATGGAGGATGAGAAAGTGGTATGATACTGCAAAGAGGGGATTTAAGATACTTAATTGGTGGCTGTTAGGGTAGTTTTGGATTAGGATTCCATTATCAAAGTCTAGGCTTAAGGTAAAGAAGATCTGACCCTAGGTTGTGGAAGTAGAAGTCCATTCAGTATATTGTATTTACTGTATACCCACCATGTGTCAGGCCCTGTATTCCATTCTTAAGAGGAACATAGGTACAAGACATGGCCCCTGCTCTCAAGTCAATCACAATGTATAGGGGCTGCAAAGAAAACAAGTGACAGGTGTGACACCTTTTCCAGGAGGACAAGGCAGCTGGTCAGATGGGGGTGAAGGGCAAGGAAGAGTCCGGGTCCTGGAACAAAAGTGGGGCATTGAGAGCCTGAGGGGGTCAGAGAGAGGTACAGGTCTGGGCTGGGAGGACAAAACAGGGTCTAGGGGAGCAGCTCAGAGCTTCCAGCTGCTCTCACTGGTCTAGAGATGGATCACAAATAAAAAACAAAAGCACAAGTTTTTGAAAACCAATTTTTTGTGAAAATCTTATTAAGCCAAGAATTCATATATATAACGTAGAATTAAATGTGTTTCAAATTATGTATTAAATTGTAACGAGTTTTGCTACCACTAGATGTCACAAAGCTTCAGTGTTTAAAAGCCTCTTGAGGTAGTCACTTCTTTTTTTTTTTTTTTTTTAAGATTTATTTATTTCACTTGAAAGTCAGAGTTACACAGAGAGAGAAGGAGAGGCAGAGAGAGAGAGAGAGGTCTTCCATCCACTGGTTCACTCCCCAAATGGCTGCAGTGGCCGGAGCTGCACTGATCTGAAGCCAGGAGCCAGGAGCTTCTTCCAGCTCTCCCATGCAGGTTCAGGACCCTGAGCACTTGGTCCATCTTCCACTGCTTTCCCAGGTCATAGCAGAGAGCTGGATCAGAAGTGGAGCAGCCAGGACTCGAACTAGTGCCCATATGGGATGCCAGCACTGCAGGCGGCAGCTTTATCCACTATGCTACAGCGCCGGCCCCGAAGTAGTCATTTCAAAAGATTCCTTCTTGTACAGAAGTAAGGATTCTAGTTTTCTCAAGTGAACCACAGATGTCCCCTGACTTATGATAAGGTTACAACCCAATAAACCCATCATAATTTGAGAATCTCCTAAGTCAAAAATGCACTTAAGGAGCTGGTGCTGTGGCGTAGCAGGTAAAGCCACTGCCTGTGGTGCTGGCATCCCCTTTGGGCACTGGTTCAAGTCCCAGATGCTCCACTTCTGATCCAGCTCCCTGCTATGGTCTAGGAAAGCAGTGGAAGATGGTACAAGTGCTTGTCCCCTTGTACCCACATACATGGTAGGACCCAGAGGAAGCTACAGGCTCCTGGCTTTGGGTCAGCTCAGCTCCGGCTGTTGCAGCCATTTGGGGAGTGAACCAGCGGATAGAAGATCTCTCTCTTTCTCTGCCTCTCCTTCTCTCTGTGTGTAACTCTTGACTTTCAAATAAATAAATCTTTTTAAAAAAATGCACTTAAGGCACCTGACCTACTGCGCATAGCAGCTTATCCTTACCTACCTCAAATGTGCTTGGAACACTTAGTGCTACAGCCGGGCAATGGCATCTCACAAAGCTTATCTTAAAGTGTTTTTGAACGTCTAGTGTAAACTGAACGCGGTGCTGGAAGTGACAGAACGGTTGTACAGTACTTGCTGTTAAAGTGCACTGCCGAAAGCACGCTGGGCCTGAAGGATGTCTGGAGCAAGGAACTAGAATTACTTACTGGATGCCATCGGCTGCTTTTTCCTCTGACGAGGCTAGCGCATCGCTCGGCTAGAAGGCCCTGGGGCGTCATTCCCAGTGCCTGGGTCGGCAGGCATAGCGTTCTTCACGAAGATACCAAGTTTGGGCCGTGCAGTTTGTTTCTTCTTTGCCTTTTATATCTCTCTAGAGTAAGCCAGCAATACTGGATCTGCCTGTCAGCTCTTGTGAATCTCCGTAATTGATGTCCCTGTGCCACTGTTCATAGTGGCAAGTGCTCCTGCCAGTCTCTTTGCTGTTAACTTTCTTGGTGCGTCAACGTCTTTCTTTCTCTCGTTTGAACAGCTCCTCACTGGAAAGCTCTTTGGCCTCAGGGCCAACGAACTCATGAATAGACTCTCCATCAATGTCTAATTCTAGATGCTTCCCAAGCACTAATATCTTGTTACTTTACTGTCTCATCAATAACAGAATCCTCGCTAAAGCCTTTGAATGTGTTCACAGGTTTTCACAATTTTCTCCCCAGTGCTGTTCCTGTGTGATTTCTCTCCACACTGCAACAGCGTGGCAGATAGTTTGTACTCATAGCATGTTAAAAACTTTCCCAAACTCTGGAAGCGTCCAGCCAGATCCAGTCACTTCAACAGGCTAAGCAAATGTTTGGCATGTGTAAATAGGATGCTTTGGAAGCAGTTGTTGTGCCTTGATCCATTGGTGAATTACTGCAGTTAGGTTTGGTGGCAAATACACAACTTTTACATCAGGAACTTATTTTGATGATATGCTGTGGGTGCCCTGGAGATACAAAAAAAAAAAAAAATCTCGAATGGGTTGTTGTTTTGTTACAATAATCTCTTGTCTGTAGAATGAAACAGTGAAAAAAAAAAGGTAAGGAGGGAGCAGCGTTGTGACATAGTGGTAAAGCCGCTGCCTGCAATGCTGGCATCCCATATGGGCACGGGTTCAAGGACCCAGATGCTCCACTTCCCATCCAGCTAGCTCCCTGCTCATGGCCTGGGAAAAGTAGTGGAAGATGACCCAAATGCTTGGGGCCCTGCCACACAAGTGGGAGACCTAGAAGCTTCTAGCTCCTGGCTTTGGCCTGGCCCAATCCTGGCTATTGCAGCCATCTAGGGAATATACCGGTAGATGGAAGATCTCTCTGTCTCTGTCACTTTGACTTTCAAATAAGTCTTTTTTAAAAGAATCAGTGTTGGAACGATGCTGATGTCATATAGGCCTTCTTGTTAGGGTGATAATGAATGGGAGGCATATACTTGCTCACAGTCTTGAAGGTTCTAGGACTCTGTGAATGTGAGGTTAGGAGAGACTGCAGCATTTCCACACAAAGGAGCATCACTTGGTGTTTGAATGCCTTGAATCTATGCAATGTCTTGGACTCTTCTTTTTTTTAAAGCTTTATTTATTTATTTGAAAGAAAGAGAAAGAGAGAGAGAGATTTTTCATCTGCTGGTTCACTCCCCAAACACATCCAACAGCTGGGACTGGGTCATGCTGGAGCTAGGAGCTGGGAACTCAGTCTGAGTCTCCCACAGGGGTAGCAGGGATCCAGGTATTTGAGCCATCACCTGCTACCTCACACTGTGTGCATTAGCAGGAAATTGAATCGTAAGTAGAACAGGGGCTAAAACCCAGGTGTTCCAATATGGAATGTGGGTCCTAAGCAGCATATTAACTGTGGGCATATTAACACAAGGCCCACCCCTGTCTAAGATGCTTTCGTAGGCTAATCCTCCACCTGCGGCGCCAGCACACTGGGTTCTAGTTCTGGTTGGGGCACCGGATTCTGTCCCGGTTGCTCCTCTTCCAGGCCAGCCCTCTGCTGTGGCCAGGGAGTGCAGTGGAGGATGGCCCAAGTGCTTGGGCCCTGCACCCACATGGGAGACCAGGAGAAGCACCTGGCTCCTGGCTTCGGATCAGCGTGGTGCGCTGGCTGCAGCGCGGCAGCCATTGGAGGGTGAACCAACGGCAAAGGAAGACCTTTCTCTCTGTCTCTCTCTCTCACTTGTCCACTCTGCCTGTCAAAAAGAAAAAAAAAAAGATGCTTTTGTGATGAATGTATGTACACTCTGGCGTGTGCTTCAAGAAAAAATATATTTCATTGGCATTAAATATTTGTTTTTGCCAGTAGTTCTCATCTACAATTATCCTATGCAGCAATTCCTCAAAAGCTTTGGCATCTTCAAGTATAAGCACCTGCCACCTCACAGCTGATGCTCACATTATGAATGCTATGATGCCTTTTGTAGCATCAGAACCATCAATGACTTGCCGTAAACATTTAGATCCTATGTAGGATCATCAGCACACTCTTTTTAGCCTATCAAAAAGAGATCTTGCCTTAGCCGGGGTACCCAGTAGGCTACCATTATGTGCATCTGTCCCTGGTCCTCCATCCACGTGACAAGTGATTTCCCCATGTTATCTGTTGACCCAGTTCTTTTCTTCACAATGATGCTGGATTAAACGCTGCCGACAAGTTGGTTATATCTCTGATTTGCTTCTCGCGCTTTACGATGGCCAAGATCGCTGCCTGTGGAAGCTGTCACTCCCATGCCATAGCCGTGACTGGCTTGCTGTCTTCATGCTGGGCAGTTATCTTGGGCTTCGTCTCAAGGGTAATTGTGTTCCTTCTCTTCTCACTAGAAGCAAGATGGGCATTTTGTAGGCATGGTAGGAGGTGGAAACATGAACCACAATATCTGAAAAACACTGGCAACACTATCCTGGGAGGTGTATTTTGCTTTCCTTGATGGCAGTGTGGCTGATGGGCTGAGGCTGCTGGTCCCAGCATCAGGAGAGAGCATGGTGCCACTGTCTATCACTCTCCTGGGAGGAAATTAAAAATCAGGGTTCAGAGTCCGATTTTTTTTTACCAAATGTGTGTCACTTGCATATCGTTATAAAGTCAAAAAATCATAAGTTGAACCATTGTAGGTCAGGGACCATCTTTACATTTTTAACTTTTGACATGGTTATAATGTAGTACAAACATGCAGAGGAGTACATGGAATACATAAGCAATGTCTTTCATCCTAACCCAGATTTTAAAAATATTACTCATTTACTGTACAATTGACAGCTTTAACAAAAAATAAAATCTTCCAGTTATTCTGTTTATACCCCTTCACCCATTCCTCTCATTTCTTACTCTCAGATAATCATTATCTGACACTTATTCCTATCTTTATGATCAGTTATGCACTTAAAATAAGTGGGTATAAATCCCAGTTACACATCCTTGATGTCTTCATACAAATATGTAATTATTTTTGCATAAATAAGATGGTTTCTCTTGGGTGATGTTTTATCTTTTATTTAAAAATATTTTATTTACTTATTTGAGAGGTAGAGTTACAGAAAGAGGGAGAGACAGGGAGAAAGGTCTTTCATCTGCTGGTTCAGTCCCCAAATGGCCACAGTGGCTGGAGCTGAGCTGATCAGAAGCCAGGAGCTAGGAGCTTATTCTGAGTCTCCCACACAGGTGCAGGGGCCCAACACTTGGTCTATCTTCCACTGCTTCCCCAGGCCATAAACAGAGAGCCAGATCAGAAGAAGAGCAACCAGGACTTGAACTGGTGCCCACAGGGGATGCTGATGCCACAGGCGGAGGCTTAGCCTACTATGCCTCAGCGCCGGCCCCAATGTTTTATCTTTTTTTTTTTTTTTTTAATTTATTTGACAGATAGAGTTAGACAGTGAGAGAGAGAAAGAGACAGAGAGGAAGGTCTTCCTTCTGTTGGTTCACCCCTCAAATGGCTGCTACAGCCGGAGCTACACCAATCTGAAGCCAGGAGTCAGGTGCCTCCTCCCTGGTCTCCCATGTGGGTTCAGGGGCCCAAGAACTTGGGCCATCCTCCACTGCCTTCCTGGGCCACAGCAGAGAGCTGGAGTGGAAGAGGAACAACCGGGACTAGAACCCGGTGCCCATATGGGATGCCAGTGCTGCAGGCAGAGGATTAACCAAGTTAGCCACGGCGCCGGCCCCCGTTTTTTCTTAAAGACACATTTATTCAGACTCAGGATCAGACTATTACATTTAGCAGTCAATAGCATGGGTGCAAAAAAAAAAAAAGAAAGAAAAGAAAAAACTACATTAAAACCCTTTGCTGAAATGCTTTCCACTTCCCGCAGAACAGAAATTAGAATAATCTGTGGTACAATTAGTCACAAATGCAGTCCTCAAGTTTTTGCCCATGCACACGAGTATTGTCTAAAACATGTCTTCTTCGTAGCAGCCAGGCCCTGCCACTGCAGTGCTTGGCTGAGTCCACAAATCTGTTGTAACCTGGAGCTTCCTTGTCACTTCTCTGGCTCTCCTGCCCTGCTACACTTTGTTTCCTGTCAGTTATCAAAACCTTCTGCCACTGCCATCGGCGCTGCTGCTGCTAGAACCGCCATAGCCACCTGGATTTTGTGGTTTGGCAAAATATTGGCTGCCACCACCATAGGGGCCAGAGCTTCTGCCTCCAAAATTTCCTGCCTTCGTGGGTCCACAATTTGAAGGTTGATTGTTGTAACTGCCAAAATCATTGTAGCTTCTACCGCTTGCTAAATTGCTTTCATCATTACCAAACCCATTGTAACCATCCCCACTGCCACCATAACCACCACCAGCTCAGCTGCCGCCAAAGCCACCAAGCCCACTGAAGTTTCCTCCACGGCCAAAGTTGTGATCCCATACCATTCAGAATTATCTCGGAGGTGATGTTCTTCAGCATCTTCTTTAATGCCATCAACAAAGACCTTTTTCACAGTTAGATGGGCACCTGGTCTTCGGGAATCTTCTCTCGAGACAGCCCTCTCTGGTTCTGCAACTCTTCCATCCACTTTGTGTGGCCTTGCATTCGTGGCCACATGCACCTGCTCCACAGTGGTGTAGATGACAAACCCAAAGGCCCTGGAGCGCGTGGTGTTCGGGTCTCTCATGACCACACAGTCGGTGAGCGTTCCCCATTGCTCAAAATGGCTGCTCAGGCTCTCTTCCGTCGTTCAGAGCTCAGCCCTCCCACTAAGAGCTTCCGTAGCTGTTCGGGCTCTTTAGGGGACTTGACTTAGACATGGCGGCTGTGGGAAGAGAGAATTTGACGATGCTTCCTCGACGATGCTTCCTCGGCGGCGTTCTCGGGCACAAAGGCCGGAGTTTTAACCTTAATGTGAAAGAGTATCATACTATAGTTAATCTGCGTCTTGCTTTTCAGTCAGCGTTTATGCGTGCGAATCATGTGTATTTTATTTTAACTGCTACGTGAGTATAATGTGCCATTTTAACCATGCTTCTGTTGGTGGGTGTTTGGACTGCTTTAAATACTTTATTTTTTGTATGTGGAGACATGCACATATACATACAGACATGTATATATCTCTGTGTGAAATGTGTGCACTGAGGGGAATCAGACCATCTGCACTCTGCCCCCTTGATGCTCAACCCCTACTAGCAAACCAAAGCCTGTCAGCCTCTTCCTAGAGAACGTGTCAAGGACCACATCCCTAGCAGTCTGACGCAGTCTCCTATTGGAACAGGCAAGGGCCAACACACATGTTTTCTCTCGATTGGTTCTGAAACTGCGGCACACATCAGAATCCGCTGGAGGGCTTCTTAAAGTACTCTCCCAGGTAAGTCCGTGGGTGTGGGCTGCGGCTGGAGAGTCTGTACTTGAGTTCTAACAAGCTCCCCGTTGCTCCTTCTACTGCTGATGAGCAATCAGGTCCTGGAAAACTTGGCTCTAGGGTATATCAGGCACACTTGTGCAATTCCCTGGGCCACAGGTTGTGTGCATTCTCAAGCTGCCAGATAATGCTGAGTCAGTTTCCAAAGCGCTCCGAGTGAGTCTGCACCCCCATCAGCAGGCCCCCAGGAGTTCCCGTTGGGGCGTGTCCTTTCGGCATATTTTGTCCATCACAGCAGTGTAATATGATAGCCGCTTTGTTGTTCAATTTGCATTTCCCCTGATAATGAGTGAGTTTTCGGGTCTTTTCATGTTCATTGGATAATGGGCTCTTTTGGCAGTAGAATGTTCCCGTTATTTGCTTATAGTCACTATTGATTTGTTTCTCTCTCTCCCTCATTGATTTTTTTTTTTTTTTTGTTATGTGTGTTGGGAAATCTCTCAGGTGGTGAGTTACCTTTTAACTGGTTTCATAGTTTGGCAAAAATGTTGTTTTATTTTATTTACATGTATCATTTGTCATTTATGGTTTTCTTTGTCTTCCATTATTCTGGAAAATTTATTAAGATTTGTAGTTTGCTTTAAGGGTTATCAATTATCTTCAAGTATACCAAGCAATCAGATTGACAATTTGAAAATTGGGCAAAGCACCCCTTTACCAGTTAGACTGAATAATAAAATTCTAGTTCATTGCTTCTGCATTGGTGATATTGCTGAAACTTTATTTTAAGGGTTAAAAAGAAGCCTAGGAACCTATCACAGTTTAAATATTTCCAGCTTTGCCATTATTTATTTTTTTGCCCTTTAATTTTCTGGCTAACCACTTTACAACGGGAATCAGGTTTTTTTTTGTTGTTGTTGTTAATTATTTTGTTTTAAGGATTTATTTTGTTTATCTGAAAGGCAAAGTAACAGAGAGAGAGAGAAACAGAGAAAAACAGATCTTCCATCCACTGGTTCACTCCCCCAAATGGCTCCAACAGCCAGTACTGGGTCAGGCCAAAGCTAGGAGCTTGGAACTCTGTCTGGGTCTGCAACATAGGTGGTAGGGGCCCAAGTACCTGGGCTGATTCTGCTGCTTTCTCAGCCACATTAGCAGGGAGCTGGGTTGGAAATGAAGCAGCTGGGACTTGAATCCTCATTCCAGTATGGGATGCTGGTGTCATGGGCAGTAGCTTAACCAGCTACCCCACAACTCCAGGATCTGGGGGAACGGGTTTTGAATCTGAGAACTCCAAAGTGTAAGTTAGTGCAGGAGAACTTATTTGGTAGAAGTTGAGCAGCAGTAGACTTCCAGATGTGATTTTTGTGATTCATAAATGCTTACAGGCTCCAGAGTCCCCTGCATGGCCACCCGGGCAGGAGGGACAACAACCAGCTGTTTATTTGCATCAGTACAGTCCTGAATTCAGTTATCTCTGATTTTATGGTTGATTCGTGTGAAAGGAGGAGGATACCAGCTATGTACCAGGCATGGCACATAAGATATTTTGCATTATCTCTACTCCTTTTGTCTGGTAGATACAATCACCATTTTGCAGAGGCAGGAACGGAAGTTGTAACTTATTTAAGCTTCTGAGATTCACACACCCAACCCATCACTGAAATGCAGACCTAGACTTTGAAACTTTCTTGCTCCCACTGTGTTTTCTCAGGACAACACATCTGAACCATCACGATGAACCTGCTGTGTTTGTAGGCAGTATTAGCCATTCATACTTTAGCTCAAGCTATTGTACTGAACCATAAAAGCTATCCAAATTGGATATCCTGGAGGAATAGGTGAGCAGGTGTTCTGGTGCTGGAGCATTTGAACTTGGCCTTCGTACCTTCTGAGAGCCTGCAGAACTAGTGCCCAGGGACAGGATGGTGTGGCCATCAGAGAGGAGGGAGTTTGCTTGCTTTGTCCTTTTCTTAGGGTAGTGCTTCTCAAATTTTAATTTCTTATACATTACTGGGTACTCTGTTCAAGTGTAGACCACGATTGCTGAGTCTAGGGTGAGACACCGATTCTGCAGTTCTAACAAGCTCACAGGTGATGCTGAGGCTGCTAGTTGAGGGACCACTGGGGTATATTCAGAACATGTGTGTTGTGGGAGATGGCGTGGAAGGGGAAAACAGAGTATTTGAGGGACGCTGGGGCAGCTGGAGGAATCAGAGGGCAGAGCAGCAGTTGTTGGGGTGTGGGGAGTTGGGGTGTACACAGACAGTCCTAGCAATGCCTTTGCGTCCTGCTGCAGGTTCTGAGACCGGTCTGAGCGCTATGTCACTTTTGCCTCTACGATGTCTGATTCCCTGGACACAACACTAAAGTACACATGATCCTTATGGAGTTAGAGATATGTTTGCTTCATTGTCCAAGGATCCTTTGAGTGTAGTTGTGGAACATTCACAGTTAAGCTTTCTGCACGTGAAGTTTCTCTCCTCCTCCCCACCCCCACCCCCTTAGCTCTGGAAGCAGGTAACATTACAGCTGGTAGCACCTATAAAAAGCGATCACAACTTGTAGGCGGTTACTTCTTCAAAAAAAATTTTTTTAATATAAAAGAACAGATTTCATGTATTTCAAAGATACAATTCCAAGAATATAAGGATACTTCCCTCCCTCCCGACTCTGTAGGTAGCTACTTTTTATTATCTTGAATTGGGAAATATTCCAGTGGCTTTGCTAGGCCATACAACGTAGGCAAAGGAGAATACTTAGGAGTCAGAGGAGCTGAGTTTGAGTGTGGGGCCTCTTACCAGCTGTGTGATTCAAAATAAATCACCTAATCTCTCTGAGCCTCAGCTTTCTACTCCGTTAAGTGGGGATAATACTGTCTGTATCAGGATCACTGTGAGATCGGAATGAGCTGACACTTGTTAAGTGGGTTGTTTTGTGAATGGCGAGACTCTCTACATATTTATTCATATGGAAAATTGATATCAGAGAAGGAGTAGGGGCGAGAGGCTGCCTTCCACACACAGGTTTTTAAAATCTTCTCTCTCATATCTGAATAAGACAGTTATACACATTTTCTTTCTTTTTTTTTTTTTTTAAGATTTTGTTTACTTGAAAGAGTTACATAGAGGCAGAGAGAGAGAGAGAGAGAGAGAGAGGGCTTCCATCCACTGGCTCACTCCCCAGATGGCTGCAATGGCCAGAGCTGCACTGATCCGAAGCCAGGAGCCAGGAGCTTCTTCCAGGTCTCCCACGTGGGTGCAGAGGCCCAAGGACTTGAATCATCTTCTGCTTTCCCAGGCCACAGCAGAGAGCTGGATCGGAAGTGGAGCAGCTGGGGCTCATAAAAGCACCCATGTGGGATGCCAGCACTTCAGGCTGCGGCTTTTTACCTGCTACACCACAGCGCCAGCTCCAGTTGAACACATTTTCAAACATGAAACACATTTGGCCAGATTTTGTGTATTTTTGGAATGAAAGCGTAGGTGAGATGGTCAGTTTGCCTACGTTACTTAAGTAATTATATAAGTTTCTTACTTAACTTAAAATATTTAGACTTCAACAATATTATTTGTTTATGTAAAAATATTTTACAGGGCCGGCACCATGGCTCACTAGGCTAATCCTCTGCCTGCGGCACCGGCACACCAGGTTCTAGTCCCGGTCGGGGTGCCGGATTCTGTCCCAGTTGTTCCTCTTCCAGTCCAGCTCTCTGCTGTGGCCCGGGAGTGCAGTGGAGGATGGCCCAGGACCTTGGGCCCTGCACCCGCATGGGAGACCAGGAGAAGCACCTGGCTCCTGGTTTCGGATCAGCGCAGTGCACCTGCCGCAGCATGCTGGCCACAGCACGTTGGCCGTAGCAGCCATTGCGGGGTGAGCCAACAGAAAAGGAAGACCTTTCTCTCTGTCTCTCTCTCACTGTCCACTCTGCCTGTCCAAAAAAAAAAAAATATTTTACAGAGTAAATAAGGGAAAGACAAGATATCCAGAGAAAATTAAAGTCAGAGTAATTTGTGGCTGTCATTTTCTTTTTATACAATTTTTGCCTTTAAAATGTTCTAATTCCCTGTTTCATTGCTTGGGGTAGGAGTTCTTGTGGTAAGGAAATTGCATTCTGGGAAAAAAAGGTGACCTACCTCTGTCTCTGCACAGCCTTTGGCTGTATTATGTAACCTTTGGCCAATGATTTAACCATTAAGTAAAGTGTGGTTGGGCTCATCCAGTTCCCTGTCAATCTTTGCGTTTCCCTGATCTTCTGTGTTGTTGAGTTTATGGTGAGCTGACTTAGATGGAGCCACATACTATTTTAACTTTCCATTTTTTTTTAAAGTTAATGTTAAGCTTTTAGAATAAAACTTATCTATACTCACTGGGTCTAGACATTGAGATGTTATTTAAAAATGGAAACTTTGTGCATGTAGGTCTTTAGAAATACTGACAGATGTCTAATAGACACTGAATACATCTTAGCTGTGTTGTAGGTGAAGAAGTATAGAGTTGAGAGGTGCTAGCTAATTCCTCCAAACGGTATACTTAATATAATATATTGGTTGTTATGAATTGATTCATAGATTTGGTACACTACTTTTTTAATTTTAAAAATATTGGAAGTCTTGCACAGCAGAGCTGTTAGTCAGCTGAGAACAGAATTCCATGGAGCTACTCATGATTCATGGCGCTCTGTCCAACAGCAACCAGGCTTGTCTCGCCCTCCCCTGCCTCCCCTTCACTGAGGTCACCCTTGGTTGAGAGATGAGCTAGCCAATGGAATCCCGCTCTTCAGCCCCACCCAACTGCCTACTTTTCCCTCTGAAATTACTGGCTGATTTGAAACACGCCCACGCTGTTCCCATTTTTGCTTCAGCTGCCTATTTATCTTGGTGAGTGTGTTCGCTTGTGTAAAATGAACACAGTTTACTTAGTGCTACCAGCAAGCTCCAGAATTTTGTTTATTTAATGTGGAATCATGTGGTCTAAAAATTCCTTGTAGAAAGATCAGGGTTTGGGGTTGCTTTTCTATAGAAGAATGTCTACTTTAGATTTTTTTGGATGCGCATTCAGTATGTCCTTACCTGTTCAGTAAGATGTTGACTTGCATGAAGGCCTGGACAGTGTACGTAAAAGGGACTATTCAGTTACTTCGAGCACACACTTCCCTGAGGGCACAGCATTCAACTCCTGGCAGTGCCTGGTGCATCTTGGGAGCACATGGTGCTGGTGTATATCGTTAGTAATACTCCACTCTGACCCCCGATGTGTTTAACCCAGGCCAGAAACTCAGAAGTCATCTCTGGATCCTCCTACTCCTTTTCTTTTTTTTTTTTTTTTAAGATTTATTTATTTATTTGAAAGTCAGAGTTACACACACACACACACACACACAGAGAGAGAGAGAGAGAGAGAGAGAGAGAGAGATCTTCCATCCACTGGTTCACTCTCCAAATGGCTGTGATAGCCGGAGCTGCGCCGATCCAAAGCCAGGAGCCAGGAGCTTCTTCCAGGTCTCCCAGGGACTTGAGCCATCTTCCACTGCTTTCCCAGACCATAACAGAGAGCTGGATCAGAAGTGGAGCAGCCGGGACTCGAACTGGCACTCATATGGGATGCCGGCGCCGCAAGCAGTGGCTTTACCCACTACGCCACAGCGTTGGCTGCATTCCCACTGCTTTACTTCCTACATCCAGGGACTTATCAAACCTCACTCCTGTGTGTGACTGTGCCATGTAACCTCTGCCTCCAGGGCAGCCCTGCCTAGTCCAGGCTCCACATGACAGCAGCCGGCAGGGTGGTTTCTCTAGAAGTTCATATCTGGTTATCTGCCCCATCCATATACATAGCTTGCTCGAAACCCTCCATTGGTTCTGTCATCAGGACAAAATCTAAACTTAGGGGACCCACAGAGTTCTTCATGATCTGGCCTCTGCCATCATTCTTTTTCTTCTCTCTTCTCTCCTCTCGTCTGCCAGTCCATGTCCCATGCCTGAGCCTTCCTGCACCGGTTGAAGAATCATGAAGGTTTCATGCACTGTCTGCCTCCTGGGGTTAAGTACATGTTCTTCCTGTTGCATGGATATTGTTTCTCAATGGCACCTGGAACACACCTAGCTGTCCATTAGGTCTTTTTTCCTATGGAGGACCTACCCTAGGTATGATGTATTGTAGGTGCTTAACTCATGCTCACAGGATGCACGAGTGGAATGTAAGAATGGGAGGTTGGACACATGCTTTGGCAGCTGGGGTGGAGCCTCTCTCAGTCAAGGCTGCCTCTTTGCCTTCCCTGCCGAGGCCAGCACTCGCGGAGGGCAGGATCCTTCTCCACATCCCGTCCCCCAGCACTCACCTGTTGGCAGAAAGCCAGCTGTCAGCCTTGGCCCTCTTGGCCTGGACTCGGAATCGTTTTTCCCGCTGCGGCTGGTCCTCCTCCTCGGGGTTTCTGCTCTTAGGCTCGGGAGCTGCCAGCACTCCTCTTCCAGAAATCATGCTGCTGTGTCGTCAGCTTGCCGGATTGCGTAGGATTCAACCTAGGACTTTGATTCCTCAAAGGTTCTTTTTCCCCTCTGTCATGAAGACTGAAGAAGATAATTTTAAATGTTGAAAGTAGTGTATTTTTTTCTTCTGTGAATTAGCAATCACTAAATTTTCATTTTCCACTGGGCTCTGTGCTAGAAAGAACAGCGCTGGGTTTTATTTGCTGTTTGTATCTCCAGAGACTAGAGCAGTGCCTGGAACATAGCAGGTGCTCAGTAAATAACCGAGTTCAACAAGTCAGTGAATGCAGGAGGGAAGGGCCAAGGTCAATATTTAATTTTTAAAAATTAGGGGGAAATTTAGGGAAGTTTTGACTTTGCAAAATTACCATAAAGATGGTAGAGTTTCTGTATAGCCTATATCTACTTTCTCCTATTATTAACATCTACTCCATATAAGATGGTTCATTTGTTATAATTAATGAAATAATATTCCTGCATTATTAGTGTGACTTTATCAGATTTCTTTAGTTTTTCTGCAGGTACTAGTCAGAACCTACACTTAGCTCTTCTTAGGTTCCTTGAGTTTGTGACAAGGTTTTAGTTCTGATGCCCTCCCCAGTTCTGAGGCGTCCTGATCAGGTATTCCGTAGCACGTCCTCCCACTGGGATTTGTCTGAGCTTATTCTGATGGGCCTGGGGTTCCGTGCTCATGGAAGAGAGCACGAAAGTGAAGTGTCACTTTCCATACTTGGTAGCAAAGGTACGGACTGTCACCAGTGTGACCGGCCAGCAACGGTGTTGCCACCTTGACCCTTGCCAGGTGACTACACAGTGGTTTCCTCCCCCCTCTCCTTCCAGGCTACCCCTTTTGGGTCAAAGTTGCTATGAGCAGCGTGGATTTGAGGAGCGGGAGTTGTGCTCTACCTCCTGAAGTGTAGGGTATCAAAATAAATGATTTGGAATTCTTCACACGGGAGAGTTGTTTCTTCCAGATTTACTTATTTATTCAGTAATTTATAGCAGTATGACTGCATGGATTATTTTATACTTCAGGTTGTAAATTCTATTTTTATTACTCAAATTTTTCTAGCTTTGGCTGTCAGGCGCTCTTTCAGTTGGTTCCTGAACCCCTTCGATACACACTTATCATTTTTTTTTCTAGTATTTCCTTACTTTTCAACACTAAAAAGATGCTCCAGGTCTATCTCATACGTTTCCTGTCCCAGTCCTAGGTTCAGCTATGTTCCCAAGGAGCTCTTTTTCCTTTAATTAGGGAATGATGTTAGAAGCCAAGACCTGGGTGCTGATTATTGCTGGGGTGCTGCTACTTTTAGGCATTCTCCGCCAGCAGAATAAGGAGAAATCAGTGTGTATGCCAGCCTATGTATACGTATAGCTATAAATCAATATTTCTATTTGAAAGTGCCTGTGTCTATTGAAGCTAAGCGTGACTTGATACCCGTGTCTCTAACTCTGCGCATTTGGTTTGAAAATTGACATTGAAAATGGTAGACCTAAGTCCAACCAAATCTATAACTGCATGAAATGTGAGGGGATCAAATGCTCCAGCAGTGCTGCCGTGGGCTAGGCCACTGCTTGGGGCACCTGCATCCCATGTGAGACTGCCTGGTTTGAGTCCCAGCGCCTTCTCTTCTGATCCAGCTTCCTGCTGTGGCATCCTGGGAGGCAGCAGATGATATCCTAAGAGCTTGAGACATGGGGACCTGGATTGAGTTCCTGGCTCCAGGCTTCACCCTGCTGTGGCCTGGCCCCGACTGTTGCAGGCATTTCAGGAGTGGGCCAGAGGATGGAGGATCTCTCTTTGTCTCTCCCTTTCTCTCTGCCACTCCGCCTGTAAAGTAAATAAATGAATCTTTAAAAAAATGTTTGTCAGACTGGATTAAAAACAAGATTGAACTATGGGTTGTCTACAGAGGCATGGAAAAGTGATACAATGTAAATAAGTTTTGCCAAAAATATTTAAGTCAAAGAGTAACAAAAGAATAAAAGGATCAAAGTCATTAGAGAGATTTAACAATTATAATAAACATGGCTCACTAGGCTAATCCTCTGCCTGTGGCGCCAGCACTCCAGGTTCTAGTCCCTGTTGGGGCACCGGATTCTGTCCCAGTTGCTCCTCTTCCAGGCCAGCTCTCTGCTGTGGCCCGGGAGTGCAGTGGAGGATGGCCCAAGTGTTTGGGCCCTGCACCCGCATGGGAGACCAGGAGAAGCACCTGGCTCTTGGCTTTGGATCAGCGTGGTGCGCCGGCCCTGGCGGCCATTGCGGGGTGAACCAACAGAAAAGGAAGACCTTTCTCTCTGTCTCTCTCTCTCTCTCTCTCACTGTCTACTCTGCCTGTAAAAAAAAATATTATAAACATATACCTAACAATAGGTAAAATATGTGAAGCAAATACATAAAGCAAAAAATAACAGGACTGAAAGACTAGACAACTAAAAAATAATAGTTGGAGACCTTAATACCCAACTCCTAGGAAGTTGTAGACCAATGAGACGAAAAATCATGAAGACTACAGAAAACTTGAGCAACTCTTTCAACTAACTTGATTGTGACATTTATGGAATACTCCATCGCAGTGCACATGAAACATTTTCCAAGAAAAAAAATACATATGTTCAATAAATTTAAAAGTTTTAAAATCAGTCAAAATCTTTCATCTAACCATAGCTGATTTAAATTAATCAACAGAGATTACAGGATGATGACCTGTCCTTCGGGTCACATATCGAGGTGTTTGCTATGCGGCTTAGGGTCCGGTCCACGCATGCGCACCTTTACATGGTGTTTTTCTGAGCTACTTCCTTCCCCTACTGCCACGCCCACTGCCTTTCCCAGCCTCCCCTTTGCATCCTTTATCCAGAAAGCTGCATTTTACTTATTTCACTTTGCTGTGCGCTTCCCAGGGTTGCGCTTCTAAGATCAAAGTGTGGAGGACCCAGAGAAAAAGAAAGCAACAGGGTTGACTTCATTCACCCAGGACCACGCGTCCCCCCACATGTCAACCTCTTTATTATAATTGTTTTCACATTTGTGCTTCTTCTTGAGTCAGTTTGGATAGTTTATGTATTTCAAGGAATTTTACTATTTCGTCTTGGATATCTTATGGGCATATCCTTGTTCATAGTATTCTTTGATAATTTTTCCATAGGATCTGTAGTAATACCTTTAATTCTATTCCTGATCTTAGATATTTGAAGCCTCTTTCTTTCTTTGCTTTTGATGTGTTGAACACTTTGAATTTTACTGACTTTTTTTCCAATTAATCACTTTTGTCTTCGTTATCTTCTCATTTTCTATTTCATTTACGTCCACTCTAATTTCTATTAGTTCATTTCCTTACACTAGCATTGGATTTAACTTGCTCTTTTGCTATTTTCATAAGGTATGAAGTTAGGTTATTGATTTGAATCTCTTTTGTTAATTTAAACATTTACAACTTTAAATATAAATTTGAGTACTGCCTTCTCTGCATGCCACAAATTTTGGCATATTATGCTGTCTCTGTCATTCATCTTTAAATATTTGAAAAATTCACTTGTGATTTCTTCTCTGGCTCATTTGCTGTTCATGAGTGTACCTAATTACCTAATTTCCTGGTTGTGTATGTTTTCTAGCATTCCTTCTCACTGATATCTGGCATCATTCTATTGCTGTTGGAGAAGATGCTTGTTATGATTTCAATAATTTTAAACTTATTGAGATTTGTGGCTTAACATTTGGTCTGTCCTGGGAAGTGTTATCTTTGGCCTTGAAGGATGTGTGTTCTATGATTTTTAGATAGAATTTTAGATATATATGTATTATAATATAGAGAGATATTGTTATATAGTTATATGCCACATATAACCTAGTTGTTTTATAATATTTTTCAAGAGTTCTATCTACTTCCTTAAAATTCTTTTTTGTAGTTGTTTGAGCTATGATTTTTTCAAAAGATTTATTTATTTATTTATTTGAAAGGCAGAGAGGCAGAGGCAGAGAGAGCTTCCATCCACTGGTTTACTCCCCAAATGGCTGCAATGTCTGGAGCTGGGCTGATCTGAAGCCAGGAGCCAGGAGCTTCTTCCATGTTTCCCACATGGGTGCAGGGGCCCAAGCACTTGGGCCATCTTCCACTGCCTTTCCAGGCCATAGCAGAGAGCTGCATCGGAAGTGGAGCAACCGAGACTTGAACCAGTGCCCATATGGGATGCCGGCACTGCAGGTGGCAGCTTTACCCACTAGCCACAGTGCTGGCTCTATAGCCATGATTATTTTTTATTTTTTAAAACATTTCTTCATTTTTTTGAAAGAAAAAGAGAGGAGTTTGATCCATTGAAAGTGTAGATTTGGAAACTGCATTGTAGAACTCTCTCTCTTCAATTCTGTCAGTTTTTGAGTCATATATTTTGGTGCTCTGTTGTCAGGTACATAAATCTTTATAATTGTTACATCTTCCTGTTGAATTTTTTTAAAAAGATTTTATTACTGGCCGGCGCCATGGCTCAACAGGCTAATCCTCTGCCTTGTGGCGCCGGCACACCGGGTTCTAGTCCCAGTCGGGGCACCGATCCTGTCCCGGTTGCCCCTCTTCCAGGCCAGCTCTCTGCTGTGGCCCGGGAAGGCAGTGGAGGATGGCCCAAGTGCTTGGGCTCTGCACCCCATGGGAGACCAGGATAAGCACCTGGCTCCTGGCTTCGGAACAGCGCGGTGCGCCGGCCGCAGCGCGCTACCGCGGCGGCCATTGGAGGGTGAACCAACGGCAAAAAGGAAGACCTTTCTCTCTGTCTCTCTCTCTCACTGTCCACTCTGCCTGTCAAAAAAAAAAAAAAGATTTTATTACTTATTCAAAAGGCAGACTTATAGAGAAGCAGAGGCTGAGAGAGAGAGAGAGGGAGGAGTCTTCCATCCTCTGGTTCAGTCCCCAAATGGCCACATGACCAGAGCAGTGCTAATCCAAAGCCAGGAGCCAAGAACTTCTTCCGGGTCTCCCACGTGAATGTGGGGGCCCAAGGCCTTGGGCCATCTTCTATTGCTTTCCCAGGTCATAGCAGAGAGCTGGATCAAAAGAGGAGTAGCCAGGTCTCAAACTGGTGCCCATATGGCATGCTGGCGCTTCAGGCCAGGGCGTTAACCCACTGTGCCACAGTGCCGGCCCCCTGTAGATAGTATTTAAAAGCCCTTGTTCCCCTGTGTATCTCTCCGCAACCGCTTTCTTCCAAAGCTTTTTGATCTGTTTATTGGTTGTCCTGAGTGTCATTCCTTGCCCCGATATACTGCAGCCAACATTTTTGCCCTGAAATGCTTTTGGTAAGCACTGCCTAGGGAGCTGCTGTGGTCCTGGAAACACTCTGAGGTGGACAAAGCAAAAATCATGCCCTTGTGTTGAACTCTTGAGCCACCATACAGGCCAGCTAAAATACACAACTGCAGCTCTTGGAGAATAAGATTCATTTTGCTTACTCTGGCGTTAGCAACCTGAACTAGGATTCTGGGCCGCCTTCCTCATAGTCACACTGATTGGAAAAGTGGGGGATGGCAGGCAATTAACATTTTTATTCATTTATTTATTTAGAAAATCAAAGGGAGGGAGGTGGGAAGAGAGAGATCTCCCACGCACTGGTTCACTCTCCAAATGCCTGCAACAGTTGAGGCTGGTGCAGGCTGAAGCCCAGAACTGGGAACTCAATCCAGGTCTCCCATAGGGGTTGCAGGGACCCAACTATCTGAGCCATTATCTGCTGTCTCCTCTCCTAGGGTGCACATTGGCAGGAAGCTGGAACCAGGACTCGAACACTGTGATGGGGACATGGGGATCCCAAGCAGTGTCTTAACCACTATGCCGGATGCTATAGATAGGCAGCTGAAGAACCAGGCAGTAGCAGCTGCTTTCTTCACTGGGATTTTTGTAAGTTCTTGACTTGATTCCAGAGATACAGAAAGTTGATTCAGATGCTTTTGGCTTATTAGTTGATTTTGTGGAGGGACGGAGCCCTAGAACCCTCTATTCCACCATTTCCAATGACATCACGCTCTTCTTTATGGTTTTTGTTTTTTTTTTTTTTTGTATTCCTATTTCTAAAAAGTGTGCTTTTAAAATTGTTTTTAGCTCTATAAAAAGGCTATTGTATATTATCTGTTGGCCTTTTTTTTTTCTGAATAGGATATTGCCATAATTCATATCTTTTGATGCTACAGTTCATCTTTTGACTGCTGGAGATATTTCAAAGCAGAAGTATTTCTAGGAGATTGATTTGGCTTTCACTATGTAAATATGGTCTTCTTCCCTGAGTGAGGTTGTTAGTGAGAGATTGCTTATTCGCCTAGGTAGCTGTCAGAAAGTAACTGGTATGTGCAACATGTACCAGCCCCTGAAGGGTTATTTCAGAGTTCAGGAGTGGGGCCAGCTGGTGTCTGACTCAAACCTGAGATGACAAAGATGATTGCCATGGTAGCTGTGTGGACATAGAAATGGAGGGGGAGAATCCCAAGGCACCGTTGAAAAAGAATTGACGGGCTTTGTGGAAAATTGGATATGAATATCGATGATCAGGAAATCAAACAGCCTCCCAGGATTTCAAGCTTCGGAAACTGGAGAATGTGTGTTTGGAGGAAGGGGTGATGCTACTTAGACAAGCACTACCTTTTGGAAAAATGAAAATTCATATCTAGATTAGCATTGTATTCCATGAGCCTCTCAGGGGCTGTTCTCCATTAGGCTGCTCCTGAAACAAGGCAAGAGGATGAACTTGTCTCTGTTCTTGGAGGCTCCCTGCTGCCTTCTAGCTTGCGTTTTCCTGCCAGACTGAGACTGCCATCTCATCGCCTCTCAGCAGAGCTGCTTAACTGCCTGGAGCCCTCGACTGCCCGTCTCTCCCCGTCCTGTCCAGTCATCTGCCCCTACCCTCCCAGAGGGAGCTGTGGCCCTGCCCTTCTGCACCAGCTGTAGATTGTTTTTTTTTTTTTTTTTTAAGTTTTTATTGATTTATTGATTTGAAAGATAGAGTTACGGACAGAAAGAGGGAGAAACAGAGAGGGGTCTTGCATTCCCTGGTTCACTCCCCAAATGACTGCAACAGCCAAGGCTGGGCTAGGCTGGAATCAGGAGCCAGGAGCTTCTTCTGGGTCTACCACTCGGGTGCAGGGGCCCAAGCACTTGGGCCATCGTCTTCTGCTTTCCTAGGCCATAGCAGAGAGCTGGATCGGAAGAGGAGCAGCAGGGACGTGAACTGGCGCCCATGTGGGATGCCTATGCCAGAGGCTTAGCACACTGTGCCACAGCGCCGGCCCCAGCTATGGATTCTTGTCTGGTGATGTTCTCTCCTCCAGAGGCTCCTGTCTCCCTATCTCCTGCCTTTCTAAATTCTGTCATTTCTCTGTGGCCCAACTCGGGCATTGCTTGTTCCATGAAGATTTTTCTACTTTCTTCAGAGTAGCCGTTGTATACGGGGCACTTACTTGGACTTTGTACCCAATGGAGGTCACATTGCTGAGATTATCTGAAATTTTAAAAATGTACAATCTGGATCAATGTTATCTTTCTTTCATAAGTAAATTACTCACGTTCCAGGATGGCAAATATGGAAAATGTTCGTACTTAAATTAGATTATGACAGCAAAAAAAGTAGGTCATTTTGAAAGCATTCCATACAGTTATTATGCCGTGTAAGTCAGAGGCACGTCTAGCTAAAGTTCAGAAGTGCTTGCACGCAAACAGTACTTGCAGTGCTGCTCCAGAGTGTGTGTCTTTGAAACTGCCCTTTCTGCTCAGCTGCATATCCATCAGGGTTTTCCCCCTAGCCCTGCCCCACGGTGCTGCTTGGTATCAGGTGCCCTCAAAGCCCCTTGGGAAAACTGCTCAGTGCGGCTCACACGCACTGCTTGCTGGAAACAGTTCTTCATCGGATGCTGCATTCAGTGATTCAGAAGGGGTAAACCTGATTGAAAACGAGATTCATTTCCAAAGCCACGTTTCTTCAGGGGTTTGTCAGGGAAGTTTCAAAGTGGACAGTTGCTCCACGGAAATGAGATCAACTGAGGGCCTTTGACATGTTGGACTTAGATAATCAGCGGGGCTGGGGTTCATTAGGACAGCTCATGCGTAACGGAGAACAGGACAGCCTGTGCATCAGCGAGGACTCAATTTGTGTTCCTGATGGCAAATTAGGGCTATGAAGTCCTTGTGAGTTCAGCTCTCACCGTAATCCCGTTTTTGCCAGGATTTGCCAATTCTTTCTTAAAGGGACATATTGAAGCTACTATTATAATTCTTGGTTGAATTGCTATTTATTCAACTGACAAAATTTATTACAAAGGTGGAATGTTTTGGCTAGTTTAGCATTGCCAGAGCCTTCTATTTGTTCTTTTGCAAAAATATGCCTATGAATAAGTATCTTCAGTGCAAAAATGATTGGGATATTAAATAATTGGCTACATTGAAAATATTCAGTCTTTGGAGAATGAGTGATTAAATGATTTCTGGTATACTTACACTGTGGGATACAACTCAAGTGCTAAAAAATGAGATCTGTGTGTAGAGAAGTGAAAAAAGTACCATGGTACATTGTCAAAACACAGAAAGATGTAAAATTATATATATGTATTATATGATATATTTTTATCTAGAAGAAAATCATGTATGTGAGTACAGACTGCTTAATATTAAATTTCTGTTGTGTGCTAGCCCTATACTCAATACCTCATATCTGAATGGTCTCATGTAGTTCTCACAACAAAGCTATGAGGTAGGTGATTATTTAAATTGCTCTACAGATGAGGAAACAGCAGTTGAGAGAGATAAGGAGGTCTGTCCCAGGCTGCAGCACAGGATAGAGGCTAACCTGGTACTCCAGCTTGAAGCCTACGCTGCTGCTGCTTCTCCCTTTTTTTTTTTTTTATTTGACAGATAGAGTTAGACAGTGAGAGACAGAGAGTAAGGTCTTCCTTCCACTGGTTCACCCCTCAAATGGCCGCCACGGCCAGAGCTACGCCGATCCGAAGCCAGGAGCCAGGTGCCTCTTTCTGGTCTCCCATGCGGGTGCAGGTGCTCAAGCACTTGGGCCATCCTCCACTGCCTTCCCGGGCCACAGCAGAGAGCTGGACTGGAAGAGGAGCAGCCAGGACTAGAACCCACATGGGATGCTGGCACCGCAAGTGGAGGATTAACCAAGTGAGCCGCGGTGCCAGCCCGAAGCCTACGCGTCTAACCACCTGATGGTGGTTTTTTTTCTAATGTATATTTCCTGAAAGACTATAAGGCATGCTAGAATTTAGCAGGGATGTTATCTGAAACTCACCCATGAGATGGGTACTGAACACCTACTGGTACCTTCCACAGCACATCCCTCACTTTGAATTTTTGTCTTGGCTGCAACAGCTTCCCACACACTTTTCTGGAAGTACCACTTCTCTACATAGGCCATCCCCTTTTCCTCTCCCCTGCCAGCACCCGTTCGTAGCATGATTTTCTGTTACTCATTTTAGAATTCATAGGGTGGTTGTTGCTTTCTTTTCTGTCCTCTTGCTAGCTCTACAAACTCTAATGAGCACTTGATATTTAAACTTCATCTTGCTCTTCAGGCAAATTTAGAATATAATGGCTACCAGAGAGCTCTCACTACTAGGGGAACCCAGATCTACAGTTCAAATTAAACATTAGCTCATATTGCCTCCAGGTTTGAAACTAGTGTACTCAGAGAAAGTTTGCAAAGGGACAGAAATGTTGAAATATTTTAAGTGCAAACAGGAGGGGTCCTGTGTACCAACAATGACAAGGCTGTGTTGTCTAAAGTCCCAGTTGGATTCCTCATTTGTCCGTCCCTTCCCAGTCACCTTTTTCTTGGAATGTCAGCAGTCTTGTGCCTAAGCAGATTAACGTACTCTTTGTTAAATGCCTTTGGTAAAAATGTAGGACAAAAATCTCTGCCATTTTCCTTTAAGAAGTCACTTCAGTATATTTTTAATTCCTTGGAGGCATTGTACTGCCACTCTGCTGACCAGTTAGCAAAACTCAAGATTTGGAACTCTAGAATTTGAGCCTGAATAACATACCACGGAGCAGAATTTGGTCACCAGAATTGTTAGTTGAGTCGTTGCTTTCCACAGACCAAGCTTGGATGTGCAGGGTTTTGGTTGATTGCATTCTAGTGGGAACTGGTTTCTCCACCCATTCTCATTCTCTGTGATCTTAATTCCCTGTTGTTCTGTGGGTGTGAGGATGCCACCAGATCTGAGAGTGGGAGAGGTGTGTCATTTACTACACGGACTAGTTAAAGAGAGGATTCTTTTTCTTTTTCTTTTTCTTTTTTTTTTTTTTTTTGACAGGCAGAGTGGACAGTGAGAGAGACAGAGAGAAAGGTCTTCCTTTTTGCCGTTGGTTCACCCTCCAATGGCCGCTGCGGCCAGCGTATCGCGCTGATCCGAAGCCAGGAGCCAGGTGCTTCTCCTGGTCTCCCATGTGGGTGCAGGGCCCAAGGACTTGGGCCATCCTCCACTGCCTTCCCGGGCCATAGCAGAGAGCTGACCTGGAAGAAGGACAACCGGGATAGAATCCGGCGCCCCAACCGGGACTAGAACCCGGTGTGCCGGCGCCGCAAGGCGGAGGATTAGCCTGTTAAGCCACGGTGCCGGCCAAAGAGAGGATTCTGTTTACTCTTTTCTTTGATTAATGCAGAAATAATGCAAGAGGTATAAACACAGGCAAGATGTTTATCAAATATATAAAACTGAACATGTAGACATGTAATATCACTTGGAAACTTTGGGAAACTGAAATTTGACAATTTCTCTATAATGAAACTGTAGCTTACAAGTCCTTTTCCAAAAAAAAAAAAAAAAAAAAAGCAAAAGCCCACAAAAATTAAAGACATTGTTCTCTGTTATCTACCCAGGTACTTTACTTTTTAACATCTTGCTTGTTAATATGCCTACTAGCATCTTAAAGGAGCTGAGTTTAGATGATTTGTGTTAGCAGAAAAATGAGGGCTCACAGAAGTTTTCCTCTAAAGTGAGTCTGTTGTATAATATCACAGCTGGCTCAGAATACAGGTGCATGTTCCTGCTTTGCCCTGAGGAGGTAGAAGGGGGAGAGCCCAATCCAGATAGGACGTGGGGGAGGAAGGAGCGCCCAACAGCACACCCACACAGTGTTGCAATCTTAGTCTGAACCATATCTCTGGGGAAAGTTTCTCCTCACCAGTTTGTGTCTCTGAGTAACCACAGACCTCCCCCCCCCCCCAGCACAGTGGGATGTGAACCCTGGATATGCGCACAGATTACCTGCAGAGCTGAAGGGCAGTCTCCAAGGAGCTTCGGGGCTACAAGACCTCTGCAGCCTTCTTTGCCTTCCATTGGGCCGATGCTCAGAGTTTGAGGGATCAGAGCTAAGGACTGAAATTCCTCAAGGTAAGAAGACTCCCCCCCCCCCCCGCCCCCAGGAAATGGACTACTCCAATCTTCTCACATGATTATTCAGGCACTTTCACTTTTCCATATATAGGAGTCACTCAGGAGGGAACTCCGGCCAGCCAGAGGGAGTGACACCTCTGTATTCTGTCCACTCCCTCCCTTTCCACCCATCCTCACCCTCCTCTCACGTGCTCGCAGGCAGTTAGGCAGAAGTGATCCCTGGGACCGTGCTGAAGCCCGTCGAGGTTAAAGGTAAAAACAAATCAGGCAGAGTCGCAGCCCTACAACTGTTCCCTTGCAGAAGCTGAGTGCAGAGGTGTGGAAAGATGAACGGACCGGTGGATGGCTTGTGCGACCATTCCCTAAGTGACGAAGGAGCCTTCATGTTCACATCAGAATCTGTAGGAGAGGGACATCCGGGTAAGTAGGTTGTCCTGGACACATCGGCAAGGCCACCGTCCCCAGTGTATACCGAGGGAGTCACTTTTGCTACAGGTCTTAAAAAACGACGAGTGTTAGTTACGTGTAAGGGATCTCTGGAGAAACAATCTGGAATAGTTTTGTGACACGCTATGGAGCTGAGGGGCCATGCTGCTGTGCCCACCACCAGCGGTACAGCAACGTGGGGCTGTGACAGCAAGCAAGCAGTTGATTGGCTAAGGGTATGATCATGGGAAATGTGTCATCAGATCTTAACTTTTTATACGTTTATTTTTTTGAGTAAGGATCTGAATCTGTTGTCAGTGAGAATTTGAATCAATAGAATGTCGCTCAAACAAGACCATAGGTCGCTCAGTTCTGCAAGTAGAGCATGCACGGTTTAGATACCCGCGGCCCTGCATCTGCGCCGTGCTGAGCCAGGTCTCCAGGTGCTGAGAATCTCAGCTGTATCACCTAAGAGAAAAGTCCAGAGGACTTCCCGAAGAGGAAGAAAGTGCAAGCATTGCTTTGGTCCCTGAAAGGTAGGGGGACCGTGATGTGGGGAAGAGCAAGGCTTCCCTGGAGATGGCGAGGACCATGCTGAGAAGTCGAGAGCCTCCAGTTGCGGGACAGAGGGTCTCAAGCCTCAGGCTGCATCCGCGTCATGCGCGGGGCTTACAGCAACCCAGAGTGCTGGATGCCATTCCCAGGGCTTCGGGGTCAGGAGGTCTTGGGAGAATTTGCATTTTTAGTAAATTCCTATAGGAGATGCTGATACTGCTGATGTGGGAACCACAGTCTGGGGGCTGGAAACATTGGCTTCTGTGTTGAAACCCGTCCTCAAAATTCACTTGAGCATTTGAAATGTTTGACCACTTTACCACCAAGTCTACCTTTTCCCGTCTTCTTTGTCCTTGTTCTTAAAGAAATTTAACTTTCACACTTTGTAGCTCGGCTTCAGACATCTCTACACACTATCTCTTCGGTATGCTGTAGCCAGTGGTCAGCTGGGGGCAGTTTTACCTCTGCTCCCTCGAGAGCACATTATAATGTCTGGAGACAATTTTGGTTGTCACAACAAAGCAGGGAATGTTCTACTCCATCTGTTTTCATAGAGGTCAAGTGTCCTACTAGATATCCCACAATGCTTAGGACAGCCCTGCCGCGAAGACTTACCCAGTACAAAATGTCAGTAGTGGTGCTGTGGGGAAAACCTAGAGCATCTCGTGCATTGTGCATGTGGCTGAGCTTGATTCAGTGGAAAAAAATCCCCTTGCCCTAGAGGTAGCAGCTTACTGTACTTGTGCTTGGAGATGTGCTGCTGATGTCCACGTGCCCATGGCTTTCAAATATCACTTGCAGGTTAGGAGAAAGATTAGCTCCACTTGGAGGGGGGTTCCTTTCGTATACAGTGACCGGTGGTCCCCAGCGTGCCCACTGTACAGGACAGCAATGTGCTCAGGGGACAGAGAATGAAAATCCCAGCCAATCAGGTTTTTTTTTTTTTTTTTTGGTCTATTTAATGGCCACCCATGAGTTTGTCTGATTCCCCTTTCACCTGTCACTATAACTGTCTAAGTAAATCAGCTTCTTGTAAGGCATGGTGACCTCTGGCTTGCCATTCTGTTGTAACACCTTGATTTATGATTCTCCACCAGAAAGGCAAAATTAGTGTTATTTTCTTCAGCTTCCACGAAAATCACCTACTGGCTAACTTAAGCCTAGCAATGATATCGGCAGAAATTTTAGAAGCCTGGAAGTTCAGAAAGGACCGCCTCAGGCATGATCTTGGCCCATGCACAGTCTTGACGCCTCGCTCAGCTCTGGCTTTGTCCCTAATGACCATCCCCTTCTCCTATGCAGGGTGGGGGCCTGTGAACTGGGTCCAGAAATGAGCAGACACTCATGGTCCTCATGGGAATACCCCCTAAGACTCATGATGGGTAGGTGCACAGTGGCCATCACACGTTTATGCTAGGGTATTTTAGTAACAGGAGACATTCATTGGAAGGGGTGTGGACTCAGACAAACTTTGATTTACAATCAGGATCTGCCACTGGCAGGAGCATAGATTTAAAAAAAGGCAACCATGTGTTTAGTAGTAGTTTCTGAAAGAACAATTAGAGAGTTCACCTTTTATTTAAACAATTTTTTTATTTATTTCTTTATTTGAAAGGTAGAATTACAAAGAGAGAGAGAGAGAGGGAGAGACACAGAGAAAGATCTTCCATCCACTGGTTCACTCCCCAAAAGGCCACAATGTCTAGAGCTGAGCCAATTTGAAGCCAGGGGCTTCTTCCAGATCTCCCACATGGGTGCAAGGGCTGAAGCACTTGGGCCATCTTCTTCTGCTTTCCTAGACCATTAGCAGGGAGCTGGATTGAAAGAGGAGCAGTCGGGACCCGAACCAGTGCCCATATGGGATGCTGGTGCCACACATGGAGGCTTAACCTACTGTGCAACAGCACCAGCCCCTAGAGAGTTTGCCTTTAATGGTAGATTAGCTAATATCTTTATTTTTATACTATCTGCTTTTAAGAACTGAACTGCTTGATTCTGGATCTGGATTCTTAACTGAAAACATATTAATCGGGACAGGCATTTGACACAGTAACTAACACATTGCTTAGGACTCTGCATCCTGTTATCTGAGTGCTCTGGTTTGAGTCCTGGTTCTGCTTCCAATTCCAGCTTTGTGCTTATGCACACTCTGGAAGGAAGTAGCTCAAGTACTTGGGTCCCTGCCATCCCTATAGGAGACCCAGATTGAGTTCCTGGCTCCTGGCTTTGGCATGGCCCAGTCCTGGCTATTTACAGCGTTTGAGAAATGAACTAGCAAATGAAACATCATTCTCTGTCTCTCTCTGCATTTTTTTAAAAAGGAAAATAAATAGAAATTTAAAAATATTAATCTATTAAGAGCAGACTGTAGGGGCTGGTGGAGTGGTACAACACGTTAAGCTACAGCTAGCAACACCCACAGCCCATTGTCAGAGCACCAGTTTGAGTGCCAGGTGCTCTACTTCAGGTCCTACTCCCTGCTAATGTGCCTGGGAAGGCAGCTGATGATAGTCCTAATACTTTGGCCCCTGTCACCAATGTGGGAGACCTGGATGGAGTTCCTGGCTACTGTCTTTGGCTTGGCCCAGTCCTGGCTGTAACAGCCATTTGGGGGATGAGCTATCCTGTGGAAGATCTCTTTCTCTCTCAGTGTCTCCCTCTCTGTTGCTCTACCTTTAAAATACATGAAACAAATATTTTTAAAAAGAGAGCAGACTATGGGTATTTTGGACACTAAATGAGCTGCAGTATATCTAAATAGAGGTCATTTTTATTTCTTAATTTGTGAGTATTTTCCCTTTGCATAATCCCAAAGCAAGAGTGGATTTTTCCACAATTCCACTGAGTGGTCTACTTGGGAGACCAAGTAATGGGTAAAAGGCAAATAAAAGTCTACGATCAAATCCCAGCTCACGTTGAACCCTTGTCAATCCCACCTTGACTGCAAGGCTTCAAACCCAGCTGTTAGGACCTCTAGCCTTGGGGAGGCTGAGTGACAGCGGGAAACCATCAGAGAGATGTCCATGCAAAGCAGTGTTCATTGTGGAGGTTTTCCTGGGAGAACTATTATGGGTGGAGTCTCGCACTTGCTATAGGTGCATTGTATCTTGTGGAATCTGCAGGCCAGTACAGCTGTTTGTCCCATCTGATTTTACGTCCTGGCACTGAATCTTACTGCTTACTATCTTAACTTCAATTTCCAGGACTTTTCTAGTTGGTAGAATTAAAGGGACTATGTTTTGGAATAAGAGACTTCTTAGGTTGAAGAATGTGTCCATGAGTTGTTTTAGACGCTGAGCTAATGTAAAGGTACCCGGGAGTACTTTTAAAGGTTCACAGAAGATGGGATTAAAAAAAAAGCTTGTTGGTCAGCACCGCGGCTCACTAGGCTAATCCTCCGCCTGCGGTGCTGGCACACCGGGTTCTAGTCCTGGTTGGGGCGCCAGTTCTGTCCCGGTTGCTCCTCTTCCAGTCTAGCTCTCTGCTGTGGCCCAGGAGTGCAGTGAAGGATGGCCCAAGTGCTTGGGCCCTGCACCCAGATAGGAGACCAGAAGGAAGCACCTGGCTCCTGGCTTCGGATAGGCACAGCGCACCGGCGGTAGCGGCCATTTGGGGGATGAACCAACAGAAGGAAGGAAGACCTTTCTCTCTGTCTCTCTCTCACTGTCTAACTCTGCCTGTCAAAATAAATAAATAAATAAATAAATAAATAAATAAATAAATAAATGAAAAGAAAAGAAAAGGCTTGTTTTGGTACAAATAGTTTTGAAATTCATGCATGATTTTTTTCTCAAAATACTCAAATTCTATGAACTTTTTGAAGACTCCTTTGCATTTCTTCTTTTTTTTTTTTTTGTCAGGGGGAGGGAATGCTGTGACTTTGTATTATGTATGTCATCCAAAATTAGACATTTATGGGAAAAAATGGAAATTCAAAAATATTTCTGGTTTCTCACGTTTAAAAAAAATACCCTCTTAGGAATGCATATTCGATACGTAAGCTGACAGAAATGTCTATTGTACCATCTCAGTTTTGTTGCACCTCGTATTTATGTGGCTCCAATCCATGTTTGCAGATAAGATCTGTGACCAGATCAGCGATGCCGTGCTCGATGCCCATCTCAAGCAAGACCCCAACGCCAAAGTGGCCTGCGGTAAGAGCAGTCCCTTCCTGCTGGGCTGGGACGCTCAGTGCAGTCTTGGTCCTCAGTTTCAGAGTCACTGTCCTCCGGTCTGCAGTGTTTCCTCACTATGTGACCTGCCCTGTGTAGGAAGCAGGGAGGAAAAGCGTTTCTACCACAAGACAGCTTGGTAATTCATTCCCGCAAGAAGTTGTCCTGCGATATCTTGGCCACCGTAAGTGTCAGGGCATTGGCTGGGGTACAGGGCCTCCCTGATGCCTTGGTCACAGCTCTGAGATGTGACTTGCAAATGAGATGAAAGAGCTGGAAGCAGGCAGCTGCCTGGGTGGTCCTGGACTACAGCCTCTCCACAGGGGCCTGTGACAGCCCGGGCCCGTAGATGTCTGGATTTCCCCTCATTTTCCTCCCTCTTTGTGATATTATTCAGATTTTAAAAAACTTTATGCCTTCCATCTGACAGCAGACAGGAGGGCAGCATCTTCATCGATTTATCCTCAATCAAACCAACAGCTTTCCTAAGGGACATTACTGCCGAACTCCGGCACTGAAGCCCTCCTTTACATTTGCATCATTCATTGTTTCCTGGAGGCTCATGTAGGCAGAGGGTCTTGCAGGACAAAAACCTTTGGCACAGCGGCAGAGCCTGGAGGGTCCCAGGTGTAGTGTGCTCACATTACTTATGGCATTGCAACGCCAGCTGCAACGGGTCTTTGTCAAAGCCCGGGAGTAAGGGTGGCCCAGCACGGAGACCAGAGCCCCACGCTCCTCACTGTCAGCGCCGTATGCTGTCCACTGCACAGCCCTGCCCTTCCCTCTCTGGTGGCATCTTAGGGGAGACTTCAGATGACCTTGTAAATAGCTGGAGAGAAGGCTGGTCTGCCTCGACCCTTTGATTGGGATCCCCCTTCCCACAGCCTGCAGTAGCGACTTGGCAGCTGGTGGGGGTGTGTGTGTGTGTATGAGAGAGACACCTTTATACAGCCATTGTCTCATCTGAGCCCATGTAGCAGTCGTGTTATTAAATCCACTGAATGGTTGAGCAAACTGAATGTAGGTGAAGTAAGTTTTCCAAGATGACATAAGCAGTGAGTAGCTGGCGTCAAACCCCAGTGTGACTGATTCCTTCCAAAAGCACTCGACAACAGGTTTTTCAGTGCTCGGCTCCGGCATCACCCCTTAGGTTGGCGTTAGTACCCTCCCGGATTCTGTTCCTCATCAGGCCCCTGAGAGTCCTTCCGTCTGCAGCAGGAGAGGCCTAAGTGTTTGCGCTTCCCTTGACTGGGGCCACTACCTCTTCCTTCTTCCCTTGCAGAGACCGTGTGCAAGACGGGCATGGTGCTGCTGTGCGGGGAGATCACCTCCGTGGCCATGGTGGACTACCAGCGAGTAGTGAGAGACGCCATCAAGCACATTGGCTACGATGACTCTGCCAAGGGTGAGGGAGATGGTCTGGGCCTGGGGTACACAGGGGCCTTTGCTGGGAGTGCCTTCCCCGCTGTGCTGGGCCGGCCCTGAGCTTTCAGTCTTTTGGAAGGACAAACCCTGCAGGGAGAAAAAACACAGTCCTAGACCTGTCTGTCGGGTCCCCAGGTCAAAGGCGCGGGGAGGAGTAAGGCAGTCGGGTGGCTGGGCACAGGTGAACCAGCCTGCGTCCTTTTGTTGTTGACAGGTTTTGGCTAAGGCACTGCCTTCTTGGTGCTGGCAAAGGTTCTGGAAAAAAAAGAAGCACCTGATTAGGGGAGTTTGCCCTCTCTTGGGGACACACTGCCAGACATGGTACTGGTGCCTTTGTGCTGGTCGTAGTCCTTTCAGAAACTGACATGGTTCTTAAGCAGATGAGGAGGTGGGTGGAGGCTTGGCAAGGGACACGTGCATAGGCGCCCACCCAGCCAGTGAGTGGCTTCCACCAAACTGTGCTGCTTCCCATTATAGACATGGGAAAAAGCGACTCACTGCAAAGCTGGCGCCCACAGCCAGTGAAGGAGCGAGGCTGGCCCAGGCTAGTTTTGGTGCCAGGTGGCATGGTGGCTAAAACCCCGGGAAGAGGTGAGGCACAGGCCTTGCAGGGAATCAAGGAGAAGTGCCAGCATAACCAGGCGACCGTGAGAGCTGGAAGGACTGAAGGACTGAAGCAGATCGAAGCTTCCAACACTGGGCAGGCCAGCAAGCAGCACAGCCTGGAGAGACATCCAGAGGCCAGGGCTTTGAGAGCCAGGCGCTGAGGGCCTGGGTATAGTGCCATTCCATGGGAGGTTCAGGGCCCTTTATCCACACTGCCTTCCTTGGGAAGGCTCTGGCCCCTAAAGGTTCTGTGATGCTATCTAGCAGTATTCAGGCAACTCCAGTTATCTATATCTCTATCTAAATCTCTATCTATCTATCTATCTATCTAAATATCTATTCAATTTGGAAGGGAGAGAGATATAGAGATATATAGACAGACAGGTAGATAGATACAGAGAAGTAGAATGAGAATATTGTTATCTGCTAGTTCACTCCCTAAGTGCCTGAAACATCTTGGGCCAGGCCTGGCTGAAGATGGGAGCTCAGAACTTAATCTTGATCTCAATTGCCCGATCTATCACCTGCTGCCTCTCACGATCTACATTAGTGAAAAGATGGAGTCAGGAGCCAAAGCTGGGTATCGAACCAGGCTGATGTGGGTCGTGGGGCATCTTAACCCCCAGGCTAAACGCCTGCCCTGCAGTTCCAATTTCTAATGAGAACTCCCCTTAGGGTCTCTGCTGGCTCTCTCCTAATTCCTTGAGATGTCTGAGAGATGTAGTAACCTAACATAATTGCAAGGTCTACTTCTATATCTACCTTGTAAGCAAGGCTCACAAATAGGACCATGACTACTAGAAGGTGCCATTTCTTCCTGGGGTACATATCAGTAGTTTGGAGGTGATGTGTGGCACCTCTGTGGTTCATGGTAGGCAAAGATGTCTGTGCTCTACCTTTTTTATTTTAATTTTTTAAAGATTTATTTTATTAGCCGGCGCCGCGGCTCACTAGGCTAATCCTCCGCCTTGCGGCACCGGCACACCAGGTTCTAGTCCCGGTCGGGGCACCGATCCTGTCCCGGTTGCCCCTCTTCCAGGCCAGCTCTCTGCTGTGGCCAGGGAGTGAAGTGGAGGATGGCCCAAGTGCTTGGGCCCTGCACCCCATGGGAGACCAGGATAAGCACCTGGCTCCTGCCATCGGATCAGCGTGGTGCGCCGGCAGCAGCGCACCTACTGCGGCGGCCATTGGAGGGTGAACCAACGGCAAAAAGGAAGACCTTTCTCTCTGTCTCTCTCTCACTGTCCACTCTGCCTATCAAAAAAAAAAAAGATTTATTTTATTTATTTGAAAGTCAGAGTTACACACAGAGAGAGAAGGAGAAGCAGAGAAAGAGAGAGGCCTTCCACCTGCTGGTTCACTCCCCAGTTGGCCTCAATAGCCAGAGCTCCGCCTATCTGAAGCGAGGAGCTTCCTCCAGGTCTCTCACGTGGGTACAGGGCCCTAGGACTTGGGCCATCTTCTACTGTTTTCCCAAGCCATAGCAGAGAACTGGATTGGAAGTAGAGCAACCGGGACTCAAACTGGTACCCAAATGGGATGCTAGCACTGCAGGTGGCGGCTTTACCTGCTGTGCCACAGTGCCAGCCTTGTGCCTCAACTTTGTAAGTGAGAGAGCCCAGGTGTCCCACTTGAGTGACATGAACCGCAGTGTGATGGCACAGACATGCAAAAGCACAGTCAGCCACGGTCTGACTTGGCCCAGAGCACTCACAAGCAGTTAGTCACTTCAGTACATGAGAGGTATTTTGGGGTGTGTGCCAAGAATCACTGGGAGGAAGAGCAGTGAGTGCAAGTTAATCCTCCCAGTCAGGACATGGTGGTGTGTGCTGGCCACAGGCAGCAGCTTCCTTCCACGAAGAGCCTCTCCCCCCCCCCCCCCGCCCCGGCCCTGTTCTTCCAGGAAAAGCTAATTTGTTTATGTACGTTCAGACCTTGCTCCGCAGAGACATTTTCCAGGAGGTAACATCCCCTAGAGGTAGAATTGAGAGAGAGCTCAGCTCTGGTTGGATGGGGCTCAGTTGGCAGAGTTTCCCTGTGCCCATGCTTGTCAGTAGATCTGCACCACGTGGACTGCCAGGGGCAGTGATGCCTGCCCAGGCAAGGCCTGGGGCCCAGGGACACTTCTTTCTCTTTGCTGCAGAGTCATTGGGATCTCTGTGCTTTCTAAGCGCTGCACCTCTTGACTTGGTCCCTGACTTCTGTTTTTCCAAATCATTTGGAGTGCTGCTTGGTTTTCAGCTCTGGGAAAATCCATTATTTAGAAAGAAAGTGATTAGGTGAAATGTGAAATCTTTAATGCAGAACAGGAGAGCTATTCGGCAGCTCTCTAAAGCCAGCTTATTGATTTGCACATTCCAGAACATTCCCTGGGACTCAGCGGGCATGGGTGTGTGTGTGTGTGTGTGTGCAAAGGTGACCTGATGCTCCTGGGGTGGAGGGACTGGCTGTGGATGGCACAATGAGAGGTGTCCAGTGCTGAAGGAGCCAAAATTAACATCCAGGGGCTCTTACAACAAGCAAGCCGGGTGTGGGCGTACAAGGTGGGGAGCCGGAGGAGGCATGTCCTAGGCAGAGAGGCCTAGTAGAGATAGAATGCGCTTAAGACCCATCCTGAGTTCCCATTGGCTAAAGAAGTTCGCACAGCAAGGGCTGTGTCAACCTGAGAGTGGCTGTCTTCGGCAAGAGATCCCCACCTGAAGCTCATTCCTGAACAACAGATTGTGCGTGTGCGCGTTTGTCCATAAGCCCATCCTGGGCGTGCTGGGCGGAGCCTAGGCCGAAAGAGGGAGGCTGTTGGGATTCAGGAGGAAGGTTGGTGAGTTTGTCACTACACTGAACCCTGGGGTGGGGACATTGATTGATTGATTGATTTGAAAGGCAGAGTGACAGAGAGAGAAAGAGACAGATCGATCGTCATTCTCTGGTTCTTTCCCCAAATGGCTGCAACAGCTGGGGCTCGGCCAAGCCAAAACCAGAAGCCGTGAACTCCATCCAGGTCTACCATGTAGCTGGTATGGGCCCAAGTATTGAGTCATTTTTCCTCTGCTTCCCTAGGCCCATTGGCAGGGAGCTGGTTTGGAAGTGGAGCAGCAGGGATTTGAACTGGCACTTCCGTATGGGATACCAGCATCTCAAGGGGTAGCTTGACCTGCTGTGCCACAACACTGACCCCTATTTGTAAAATGATTTGTGTGATTTATATGAGAGACAAGGAGAGGGGAGGTGGGGAAGGGAGGGAGAGAGGAAGTTCCCATCTGCTAGAACACTCCTTAAATGGCCCACGGTGGCTAGGACTGTGCTGGGCCAGGAGCCAGGAAAACAGGTCTTCCATGTGGGTGGCAAGGGCCCAGATCCTTGAGCCATCACCACTACCTCTCAGGGTGTCCCTGAGCAGGAAGCTGGACTCCAGAGCAGAGCTGAGACTCAGACCCAGGCACCCGACATGGGACATGGGATGCAGGCGTCCCCAGCAAGGTCTTCACCGCTGCACCGAATGCCAGCTCCGGTTCTCACAGGCCGCGTAACTGGTCCCAGTGCAGCTGGTGAGGGCTGGCAGGGGGAAGGCCCCTCCTCATGGGACTGCCGTCAGCCGAGACATCCCTGGGACCAGCGGCCAGCATGCTGAGGAGTAGCGGCTCTCCACCTCTGTGCCTCCGCTTTGCTGATGGAGGCCTTGACCCCTTGCCTCAGGCCAGTGCATGTCGCAGGATGGGAGGTCTCTGGTCCCGGGAGTCTCTCCAGAGTTCATGTGTGCTGTGCGTGTTCAGTATATTCAGTACTTAGGTGGGGCGTGCGGCTGGGCTTCTGAATGACAGCATTGGCAGGGCCCTTGGTTGTCCCTCAGTGCAGTGATCCTCACTCGGGGTTCTGGGAGGTGCCTCGGGGAGAGTCTAAAGAGCCAGGACCACGAGTCGGCCACCTGCTCATCAGCCAGAGCAGCTGTGGCCTTCCTGGGTTTTCACCCTGCAATTCTGTGTAAGATGGATGCGTTTTCCTAACCAAGACACACTTGAGTCCAGTGAAATGCACCATGGAGGTTTTTCTTTGACCAAAGAGTTCCACGTGATAGACATTCAGCTGGGAAATCTGGGCCTCAGCGGGGGGCCTAAACAGACCCCCCCCCCCAGCTGGTTAGAGGCCACCCAGCCCCGCGCTAAATACCCCTGTGTGATGGGCAGCCCTGCTCGGCTCAGACACGCTTTCCCTTCGGCCTAGGCTTTGACTTCAAGACCTGCAACGTGCTGGTGGCTTTGGAGCAGCAGTCCCCAGACATCGCCCAGTGCGTCCACCTGGACAGAAATGAAGAGGACGTTGGTGCAGGAGACCAGGTATCTTGGCACTATGGGCGGGACTGCATGGGCCCCGCTGCAGGGCAGCCCGTCTCCACCTGGGCCCCAGCCCAGGCTGGAGCGTGAGTGAGGCATGCTGGTGTGTCACAGCCGGCTCGCCCTGTGGGGCAGTCCCGTCGCCCTAGCATGGCAGGTGGGGTGGGGGACGTGCCTGGAGTGAGCTGGCAGTGACTTTAGGGCATGGCTGTGTGGTGGAGTGCTGTGGTTGCTTGTCCCCCACTCCTGCAGTGCTGGGGGCCAGGGACACATGTCCAGTGCAAAGCGTTCCCTGGAAGAAGCAGCCGAGAGGCACTGAGGCAGCAATGGGCAGCGATTCGGTGCTGGACCGCAGCGCGCCGCTGTGTGGTTGGGTGTTGCTCAGGTGCTGTCTCCTGGCCCCAGGGTCTGATGTTCGGCTATGCCACTGACGAGACAGAGGAGTGCATGCCCCTTACCATCATCCTGGCGCACAGACTCAACGCCCGGATGGCGGATCTGCGGCGCACCGGCGTCCTGCCCTGGCTCAGGCCCGACTCTAAGACCCAGGTGAGCCGCCTCCGCAGCACCTGCCCAGCTTGCGCCACAACCCTCCTGACTCTTGTTTCTCATTTTTTTTTTCCACCTGGAAAATGTTCTGCCCAGGCACTCACAGAATCATCTGTTTGTTTGTTTGTTTGTTTGTTTTTTAAAGATTAATTAATTTATTTGAAAGGCAAAGTTACAGAGAGGCAGAGGCAGAGGGAGAGGTCTTCTATCCACTGGTTCACTCCCTAAATGGCCACAGTGGCTGGAGCTGGACTGATCTGAAGCCAGGAGCCAGGAGCTTCTTCCAGGTCTCCCATGCAGGTGCAGGGACCCAAGGACCTGGGCCATCCTCCACTGCTTTCCCAGGCCACAGCAGAGAGCTGGATGGGAAGTGGAGCAGCCAGGCTTTACCTGCTACGCCACAGTGCCGGCCCCCAGAATCGTCCATTTTGAAAGGAGCTGTTTATTTGAGAAATCTTCAGCTCTAGCCGCCCCCCCCCACATACTCCCCATATTATATCATAAAAAATTAACAGCAAACACACAAGCAGAAAAGTTGAAAGAGCGGTTCTGCTCTCTTGTCACATTACCATTCCCCAACTCTGCTACTTTCCCAGTTCCTGCCAAACACTTCTGAGCCGGTTTCAGACGGCGTGCTCCGTGCCCGTCCTCACACACAGGCTGTGTGTGTGTCCTGCCGTGGCCCTTTCTCTTATTTTTGTTTCTCATAGAAAGGCCTTAACGTGGTCGTGTCCAGCTCCATCCCCACGGGCCCTGACCTCTTGGCTCCCCGCAGTGTTGAAATCTGTCCTGGAGCCTGTATCCGAAAGCCAGTGGTGACGCAAGCATTCACACACATGGAGGCCTCCTGTGGCCTTCACTCCCCAAACGTCCTCTCCCTGGCTAACGCCCATGATCCTGATGGCTCTTCTCCTCACAGCCTCCTGCCCCACGCCCCCTCCCAGAGCTCCAGTTCTTGGTCCTTGGTCCTGCACACGACCCTTCCTTCTGTCCATGCTTGCGGATCCCATGTCCACGGTCACACACGCAGCTCCCCAATCTCCCGCCTGTGGGGCTCTAAGCGATGAGCCCCATTGCTCCCTCACCTCTGCGCTGGGCTAAGGGAGTAGGTGGAGTGCCAGCCCCCCCTGGTCCCAACCTGCGCCGTCTCTGTCCCCAGCCTGCCTGTGCCCCACATCTTCCGGTCAGATGTCTTTCTTATTCCAGCCCAGCCCAGCGCTGCCACCCTGCCACCCTGCCGGGCTGGCTCACCCCCGCCCCCGAGCACCCCAGTTCATTTCCTTCAGGCTGACTTCATACTTGATTTCAGGGCGGGGCGGGAGGGTGGGGAGGGAGACATTTGCCCGCCTGGTCCTCTGGCGTTCGAAGCCTTTTGTGGCCTTCCAGCTGCACCTTGCTCTGCCGGCACCCCTGCCCCTGAGCTCTGCAGACCAACACCAGCCCACTCTCAGTGCCGCAGGTTTGTGTTCGTGCGCTTCATCAGACGAGGGGTCCTTCCCTGGTCCTCGCCTCTCCATGAGTGCTCAGCAGAGCTCCCACCTCCTCACAGGTGCCTTCCTTGGCCACCACCTGCAGCCTCTTCTCTGGCTCCCGCACTCGGAATTCGGCATCTTTTTTTTTTTTTTTTTTTTAGATCTCAGCATGGTGCGTGGGACTCTGAGGCACGCCCTTCTCACACCAAGTGCACAGAGCCCAGCTTGTGTGCCGGTTGTGCGTGGAGCGAGGGGAGTGTGCTCATGGCCTAACGGGAGCCTCCCTTGAGGCTTCCTGCCGTTGTCCACGTGACCCGCTGGATGGGCAGTGGAGTCATCAGCGTTCCGTGCGTGTCCGTGGAGGCTGTGGGGCAGGGGAGCTAAGTACAGAGATTGTGGTGGCGCCAAAAGAAGGGGCACGCACGAGTCGGCCTGCCCTGCCCTACCGTGTCCTGGGGCAGTGCGGAGATGCAGAGACAGGGTGGAGATTCCAGAAAAGGTGCTCCTGGGACAGGGCAGCTGCTGGAACTCTGCTTTTCCTTGTGCGGCGGCGGGGAGTGGAGGATCCCCCTGTGGCCTAAGCTGCATTTTGCTTAGATGGGGAATGGGAGGTTTCCGACTGGGAGGCAGTAAAGGGAGGAGGAGAAGGTGAGCGCCCTCAAGGCTTCCCTTCCTGCAGAATTCTCTGAGAAGTGCTAAGGCAGCTGCCATGCCGTGCCCTGCCTCCCGGCCACAGGCTGTGGGGCAGCCTGGCTCACTCCCCGCGCCACGTCTGTGCAAGGGGCGGTGTGCCAGGAATGACCGCTAGGGCCTTCTCGTCCAGCCCTGTTTGTGAAGGATTCTCGTCCTCTCGCCAGGGTGCGGACTGTGAACAGGATGGGTCTTTCCACCTGAACAAATTCTCGCTGCTGATACCAAGAACTGGGTGGCTATTTTTGTACCTGGTCGGAGCCATGTTTTCCATGGTGTGTTTTTCCCCACATCTTGCTGACGTGACGAGATAAGAGCCCTTTGCTCTGCCACCCACTTCCATAGCCCCACAAGGACGCTGCGTTGGACTGGCTGCCGTGGAGTGGGGAGTCTCCAGGGGAGCCTTCTCTTGAGCCCCCACGTGGCACGACGGGTCCCAGGGCCTGCCCAGGGTGTCCCCTTTGGGAACTCCCCTCTTGGCCCACCACCCCTACCCTGCCCCCATTTCACAGCCTCTCATGGGATCCCATGGGTACACAGCCCAGCACTTGAGGATAGCTCCTAACAGCAATGTCCGTGTTCCTCTGCCCATCTTGCCAGGGTGAGGCATTTCCTGGCTGGGGCTCGCTCTCTGCCTGCTTCTGAACCATACCTCCTTGCTCTTTGGACCAAGAAAGACAGAGGAGCGCTCTGATACAGACCCAGTGCCTGTTGGCTCTCTGAGGGCTCTGGTGGGCAGAGACTTTGCTGCAGGCACAGCCCCAGGGAAGCCCTGCTTGCTGTCCCCTGGTCCTGTCCAGGCCCTGGGTAGGAACCAGTCCTGAGCCTGCTGGCCAGCGTGCCTATTGGACCACCTGGTATCGTTGTACCCTTGCATGCCCCTAAGACCCTCTGGGCACTCCCATGGTGGATCCGCACCGCATCCGGCAGCACCAGGCCTGCGGCCCAGCACAGCCCTCTGGCTCTTGTGGGACAGGGTCCCTGGCCATCAGGCCATACAGCTCCCAGTCAGATCCAGCTCTTCTGGCTGTGTGATCTCCACCAAGCCATTAACTTCCTGGAACCTCAGCTTCTCTTCTCTGGCATGCTCAACCAGCGCACTCTCTTCCCAGCCTCATCTGCCATCCTCACCAGCTCTTTCCTGTTTGTTCCACAGACCCAAAGTGCCTGGGCTGCTTCCCTTGGTTACCAAAGCAGATCAGTCCGTGCGTCGGACTCCTGCACTCGCCAGTGTGTCAGTAACGGACAGCGTCTTGTCTGCGCTGCAGTGGGAGTGGCAGCTCTTGGGTCAGGCCGAGCAGGGATTGGTTCTCTGTGCTGTGTGGCTTTGCCTCCCAGCACTTTGGTTTTCACATTTGTAAAGTGGTGTCTTATATACTAATGGGTAACGAGTAGACTGGGTGTAGAACTGGCCCCCGGAGGTGGGAGTGAGTGTAGACGCAGACGTGTGGCCTGACCTGGCAGGGCAGTGCAGCAGGTTCCCTCCCTCAGGTACTCTCTGCTCTAATTCAACCACGCTGGCTGGGTCCCTCTTACCCTGTCCAAGGTCCCATGTACCATGGGGTGCTCCACTGAGGGTGCTAAGACCACCTCCTGGGCTCCTCCCCTTCTCTCTCAGAGGATTCTGATGCCAACAAATATCCGTTAGGCTAAAGCCTTCTGTTTGGCAAGATAACCTTGCTTTTGTCAGTTGCATGTGGCTCGTGGATTCCTGGGTCATTGGCAAGAGCAGGGGTACCTTGGGGCGAGGAGGGATAGGAGAGGGCTTTGTCCAGGGGCACATCGGTCTGCACCCAGATACCTCTGAGGAAGAAGGGAGGAGCCTCGTGGGTTCCCAATCAAAAAGAAACCCAAGTTGTGGCCACACATGCGAATAGTTATGCCTAATGCCCAAGTCATCCCACAGCATGGAGAAGCTTTCCAAGTCTAATAATGTGTGAGCTTAATTTTCTGAAGATCCCTTGATGAGTGAGGCCCCACTTGGCTCCTGGGAGCCCTGTCTGCCTCCTGGGGATCTGGGGTCCAATAGGCACGCTGGCCAGCAGGCTCGGGACTGGTTCCTACCCAGGGCCTGGCAGGGAAGTGCCTTCACCTCGGGCCTCAGCATCACCGTGTCTCCTTGCCCTTCTGATGGACAGGTGACAGTTCAGTACGTGCAGGACAACGGTGCGGTCATCCCTGTGCGCATCCACACCATCGTCATCTCCGTGCAGCACGATGAAGACGTAACCCTGGAGGACATGCGTAGGGCCCTGAAGGAGCAGGTGATCAAGGCCGTGGTGCCCGCCAAGTACCTGGATGAAGACACTATTTACCACCTGCAGCCCAGCGGGCGGTTCGTCATTGGAGGTCCCCAGGTGCGCCCTGGTCTCTGAAGAAGACCCCAGTTTGTTTCGGTGGCTGGGCTTGCTTGTGTCTCAAAGCACACAGACCACAAGAGGGAGCTTTGGGTGGCTCAGCTGGGACTGGCCAGTGACCAAATGTGAAGTCTGCACTTTGGATCCCATACCTCTAGTGCACTCTCTGGGAGGCTTGCTTGGTGTTTGTCAGTACGCGAGGAACTGGGGACGTGCTCCCGGGATTCCCCCACTTAGCTTTGCCTGGCCTTCCACTCTGGCCATCTCCCATGGCCACGTTGCCGTGCCCTGGTCAGGTGCTCACTCCCACTGCGGCATTTGCTTGTGGCTGACCGTTCCAAGTCTTGCTTGCCAGGTCTTTGCCACAGGCTGCTTTGGGCTCCTGTGGGCACCGAGTGGGGAGGGATTTTTAATATGGAGACCCCTGCTGCCTACTTTGTCTTGTCCGGCAGGAGTGGGGAGGTAGAGATTGGCAGAGCTGCCAGGGGACCTCAGCTGTGGAAGCCTTGCCACAGCTTGAGCCTCATAATGGGCGTTGTGAGCAAGTGTTATGTAGAAACACGGGTGAACGAAAGGCAAAGCTCACTATTGGCTCTCGCAGAGCTTCTCAAAGTCTAGCCATACCAGTGTGAACTGTGCGTCTCTAGAAGCGGGGATCGGGTAAGCAGACTTCCCCCAAATCCTCCACCCTTTTGAGATGTCTCTTACAGCTTGATGTCGCCCAGAGCACACTTGGAGAGTGAGCATCATGGTGTTTCCTAGGTGGAACTAGCCAGAGCCACAGCCCCAAATTATAATTATTCACTAGAATTTCCATCTGCAGTTGGATTTCTCCAGTATTGCAGACTCGAAACCAGATATTAGAAAATGATTGGCTCCCCAGAGAGCTTCTGGCCCATCTTCTGCATTTCCCAGTGAGGCTGCCTGCTTCCTGCAGCTGGCTAGGGGCTGAGCAGGGATCAGAACCCAGGGCTTCTGGCTGACTCCCAGCAGAGGGCACTCTGTGAAATGCCTGCAGGCAGCCTGGGGCAGCCTTTCTTAGTTGTAGTCCAGCAGCCCTCATGGCGCTTCCCCAGCGATCTGGGGGCTCTGGGTCTCATCTCCTCTCGTTTCTTCCCCTCTGCAGGGGGATGCAGGCGTCACTGGCCGTAAGATCATTGTGGACACCTATGGCGGCTGGGGAGCTCACGGTGGAGGGGCCTTCTCGGGGAAGGACTACACCAAGGTGGACCGCTCAGCGGCTTATGCTGCCCGCTGGGTAGCCAAGTCCCTGGTGAAAGCAGGGCTCTGCCGCAGAGTTCTCGTCCAGGTAGGTGACCCCCTCCCCATCCCCCTGCCCTCTTGGCTAGCCAAGGGCCTCAGCCCAGCGCTGCCTTGAGTTAAGGAGAAACTGGCATGATGGGAAAGCCACCTACTTTGCCAAACGTGATTGCTTGTGTTGTGTTGGACACTGTGGCCAGGGAGAGAGGTGCATACTAAAACAACCCAAAAAGCTGCCCTGGGAAGACAGTAGGGCTCCCTAGGCAGACCAGGTGCAGAGAGGATGTTGGCAAGGCGTGCACGGTCCCTGCTGCCCCTTCCTGGGGACGCCAAGGTCTCTGAGGGCGGCCCCTGCACGGCTCCTGACTCTGGTGCTCTCTGGAAGGTTTCCTACGCCATCGGTGTGGCTGAGCCGCTGTCCATTTCCCTCTTCACCTACGGGACCTCTCAGAAGACAGAGCAAGAGCTGCTGGATGTGGTGAACAAGAACTTCGACCTCCGGCCAGGAGTGATCGTCAGGTGAGATGTCGCCATCCTGCCCTTTCCCTGCCAGCTCCCCGCCGCTCAGCTCACCTGAGGAGCCACAGAAAGCACTCGCCAGCCTCTCAGAGTCAGGGGCTGGGGGCAGGGGGCCGCCCTTGGCCGTGCGCAGTGCCAGTCACAACAGAAGGGTCTCATTTCCTGGTTGGAGGAGGCTACACCTGATCCCTGTGGGCCCAGCAGACCCTGGCTCCAGCGGGGCTGTCAGAGTGGCAGGGGGACCTGAGATCAGTAATTACAAGGCCAGGTGGCTGGGAGCTGTCTCTTCCCATGGCCCTGTTCTCTGGAACTCAGTGGCCAGGCCAGAGGACTGGGGAGGAGGGAGCCGCTGTAAGAGCGGGGTTCGTCCTGTTTCCTGGCGTGTCTGTGAGCCTCAGCTTCCTGAGCCATAAGCCTGGACGGTGGTGCGGCCCAGGCAACCCCGCTCCGTTCCCATCCTAAAGTGAGCTTTTCTTCTGCCGAACACGCAGGGATCTGGATTTGAAGAAGCCCATCTACCAGAAGACGGCATGCTACGGCCACTTTGGGAGGAGCGAGTTCCCCTGGGAAGTCCCCAAGAAGCTTGTGTTTTAGAGCTGGGGGCGGCCAGGCCCGGTCTGGGCCCAGACGCATCCAGGGCGCCGTGCTCCCCTCTCCAGGATCCACCCCCCCCCAGATCCCCCCAGTGCCTCCTCCCAGGATGTGCCTTGTTCACCCGCCTTCACCTTCCCCGGGGCCCATTAAATTCCACGCTGTCCTGTTGTGGCCATGAGGGACAGGAGGCAGGTGACTTCCTGGTGTCAGCCCAGGACAGTCGCCATGTCCCCCACCTCTCCCTCAGGCCAGGCCACGGTCCATTCAGCGGTCAAACCACCCCTCTCAGGAGGAGATTCCCCCTCTCACCTCCTGCTCGGGCCAGGACACCGACCAGCTCCTCCTCCCTCCCCTGGCGCATGCCCAGGTTGGTGCGGGGGAGCTGGGCATCCCCTTCACGCCTGTGGCCGGTGCCTCTGAGCCAAAGTTTGGTGCACAGCCCCTCCCAGGCCCGGCGTCTGGCAGAGACAGGACAGGGCCAAAGTCTGCTAAGCATTCACAGCGCGCAGGGCCCCTGACACATTACTGATCGCATTTCTTCACGGCAACAGGCTGAGGCAGCACTTTCACTGTCCCTGTTTGTAAATGAGGGAAACTGAGGCACAGAGCAACTGGGTAACTCTCACAAGGTCCCACGGCCACAGGTATCAGAGGCCAGACATGAACCAGGGCAGGAGCCCGCGTGCCCCCTCTTCTGCCAGAAACAGGCGTGAGCTGTAACACACACAGTGAGATGAGGCTGTGGACTCTGTCCTGAAGGCCTGGGGTTGCTGGGAGTCATGGGATTAACCTGGCGGCTCTCAGGGAACCCTGGGCCATGGTCACGGTCTCCGGCCGTGAGCCGGAGGACCTTTCCGTGGGCCACATTTGTCCTGCAAGGTGGTTCAGGGCGAGCTGGGCATCCTGGCCCGGGAGGCTGGGCTAGGGCTGGGGATGAGCAGCAGTGGCCTACAGTCCCAGCCCTGTGGCCACCCAGAGACATGCAGGGCTGGGATTTTGGAACTTTGGTGGAGGTACTCCAAGTCAAGTTCAGTCACACCTGGGCCTCCTGGAGCAGGGACAGTAACTCTTCATAGCACAGGCAGCCGGCACTTTAGACAAGGGATTGGAATCCCGGGTCCTTCGTCCTTTCTCTTTCTTTGGCTCCTTGTACCACATGGAGGGTGAATCTCTTGGGATAAGTGGGCAGGTCCCTTGGATGCCCCTTCCAGGGTCCTCCGGCCCAGATCCGTAGTGTTAAATAGTGCCCAGGTGCTGGGCTCGCCTCCTGGTGGCAGACGCGCTGGCAGAGGTGGCACGAGGACATTCTGCCCCGCCAGCTGGCTTTTGAGGGGCACATCTGCTCCCGGATCCTGAGTGGTCCTTGGCATCTGAGGCTCTCGGAAGCTGTACGCACCCCTGCCTTCCCACCCCTAGCCAGTGCCACCTACGGCTCCTGTTCCCCAGCCCGGGCCCCTCACGACAGCATCTCTACCTTGTCCCCAGCTCCCAGGACCAAAGGCTCAGACTGGGAGGGCCAGGGGCTCCAGGAGTGCACTGGGGATGGAGCTGCTCTCCGTGGCTCACGGGGCTGATTCTGGCTGGGAGAGGCAGCCCGGAAAGCCTGATTTTGGGAGCAGGCAGCGTCCCTCTGTGCCTTGGCCTTTATGACAACTGCCCTAGGCTTTCTCTGTCCATCAGAGAAAACACTCTTCACGGTGGCAAAGCAAGCCCGAGTTGCCGTGACACCCAGATCTTGGTTGTGACATGAGTGCTTGGATCTGTCCACGGGGCTCTTGGCTGCTAGGAGACTTCAAACTCCTTCCAGCAGAGGGAGTGATGGGTTTGCAGGTGGCCGAGTTCCTGTAACTTGGGCCATATTGGAAGTGAAAATTTGGAATTTTATACTTTCCCTACCCCCTAGAGAGAAACAAGGTCTTTTTTGGTCACCACCGTTTATATGAAACTAAAGCCTTTTTGTTGTTAATTTCTGCTGGAATAGTGAATAAAAACTCAAGGAGCCACTTCGGTTTTTTTTTGTCTGCCAAACCCCGAAATGCCCCCTCTGTGTGCACAGTACCTGGGTTCCCCCGCCCCCAGGGTTATGAGGTGCCCAGGGAAGTGCCCCTCCATTCCTGTCCACATGGCATGCTCCACTGTGGCACCGAGGCTCCCCCGACCCACCGCTCCTGCGCTGAGCCACTGTACTGCTGTACTTGGGCTTCACCACATCTCACTGAGCTAGGGATTCTTAGGAAACCCATTCACACAGGCCCTTGGGACCACAGAGGGTCAGAAATGAGCCACGGGCCCTGCTGCTCTGTTCCTTGTCTCTTACTCACCAGTCCCTCTCCACACCTCGTCCACGGCGAAACTGTATGAGATGAGCACTCGCACCGTGTTTGTCAAATGGCTGAATACGTGATTGAGGCTGAGTGGAGGGAAAGGGAGGGAGTCTGGTCTGGAGAGAGAGGAGCCAAACCTTTAAGTGGATGTACATTTCTCTCTCACATGGTTTTGAGTGTGAGACTTCATTAGAAGGCTCTCTCTGCAGTGGTCTTTAGGGTTATGGTCCCAGAGCACTTGGTTGAAGCTGGTGGGGAGGTGGGACCTGCACAGTCCCCTCCCTGTGGGCAGTGTGGGCAGGAGTCAGCTGTGGGGCTGTCGCGGTGCAGGCTGGGCGGCTCCTCCCTCTCGCTGACTGAGCAGACTGCTCTGGGTGCCAGGAAGGGCAGAGATGGAGGGGAGATGTAAGGGCGCGGCGGAGAGGAGGGAAGAGGAAATGGCTAAGGCAGAATTGTCTCACAGTCTTGTCTGCGACAGACGTCAGGCCCAGAGGAGCCACTCGATGGGGTAGGCGATGGAATAGCATGCATTACAGAGAACACAATTATTGTGAGAACCTGTCTGAACAGAAAGACACGGAAATGCGTTGGAGCACTTGCCTGTGGATTAAGGGCTCTTTGGGTGTAAAATACAAAATAGAGAAAGCAAGAATGAGAACCAACGTCCGAGGCAAATGTCCAACACTAAGGGACATGTGGAAGTAGTAAAGGAGTGCCCAGCAGGGTAGGAGCAAACCCGGAAGACTGGGGTGCCCCGGGAAGCCGAGTGAAGACAGTGCTCCCAAGACAAAGGGGGGATCGACTGTGAAATCAGAAATCAGACTGGTGAGTGAGGGGAGGGGAGGCCTGCGAGTGTCCAGGAAGTTCAGCCACATGGAGGTTGCTGTTGACGTGGGAAAAGGCAGGGTTATTAGAAGTAACCATGGCCAGATTGCCATCCCACGCATCATCCTTTAGTATATCAGTGCCCTTGGAACACAGTTCACAGGGGCTGACTAGACTACCACCGCCCTGCACCCCTGCCTGCCCTCCCTCCTCCTGGGCTCTGGCTCCCCACCCCCACCGTCTACCACACTCTAGACCCCCAACAGGAAGCTTTGGCTTCCCCCAACAGGCCTACCTGATTCTTGCCCCAAGACTTTGGCACCTATCCCTCCTGTCATGAATGCTCCAGCTCATCCTGTAGACTGTAGATGAAAGTTCTGTTTCTCAGAAGTCCTTTCTTTTTTTTTTTTTTTTTTTTTTTTGACAGGCAGAGTGGACAGTGAGAGAGAGAGACAGAGAAAAAGGTCTTCCTTTTTGCCGTTGGTTCACCCTCCAATGGCTGCTGCGGCCGGCACATCTCGCTGATCCGAAGCCAGGAGCCAGGTGCTTCTCCTGGTCTCCCATGCGGGTGCAGGGCCCAAGCACTTGGGCCATCCTCCACTGCCTTCCCCGGCCATAGCAGAGAGCTGGCCTGGAAGAGGGGCAACCGGGATAGAATCTGGCACCCCAACCGGGACTAGAACCCGGTGTGCTGGCGCCACAAGGCAGAGGATTAGCCTGTTAAGCCACGGCGCTGGCTCCTTTCCTTTTCAACCTCTCTTTTCTACTCCATTCCATGTTTAGCTTCTTGCTCAGTGTTTAATACAGGGTGCCAGCACGTGTGTCTGAGTGTAGCCCCACTCCGAAGCCAGGAGTCAGGAGCTTCCTCCAGTTCTCCCCGGTGGGTGCAGGGGCTCCTCCGGCACCTGTCTGCCCCCTTTCTCCACACAACAGTGGTTCCCTTGGGTCCTTCCAGGCTCAGCTTACAAACAACCTCTGGAAAGATCCACCAAACATCTTCTAAATTACGTCCCCAAACTGCTGTTGTTGGGTTCTGGATAATCAAAGATTGTATTCTTTTTTATTAAACAAATCTTTCTATGATGATTAGTTATTTTAAGGCAACAATTATTCTACAGCTCTTACCCTGAATCAATCCAAATCACAGAGCTTTCCTTTCTCCGAGCTTCTCTGAGGTATCATTGACCAATGAAAGCCGTACCCACTCAAGGTGTGCAGTGTGATGAGTTGACCCGTGCACAGCTGTGTGGTCATCGCCTCAGGGAAGTTTATGAATGCATCTGTCATCACATAGAGTGATACTCAAAGCTGCTTTTTTATTTTTTATTTATTTAAAGGAAGGATCATATGGTGAGCCAGGAAAATGGCTGTGTCTGACAGGATCTTTTATTTATTTATTTATTTGAAAGAGTTACACAGACAGAGGAGAGGCAGAGAGAGAGAGAGAGAGGTCTTCCTTCCGTTGGTTCACTCCTCAGTTGGCCGCAACGACTGGAGCTGTGCAGATCCGAAGCCAGGAGCCAGGAGCTTCCTCTGGGTCTCCCACGTGGGTGCAGGGGCCCAACGACTTGGGCCATCTTCCACTGCTTCCCCAGGCCATAGCAGAGAGCTGGATCGGAAGTGGAGCAGCCAGGACTTGAACCTGCACCCATATGGGATGCCAGCACTGCAGGCAGTGGCTTTACCTGATACGCCACAGCGCCGGCCCCTCAAAGCTTCTAATTCTTCACAGATGCCCACACTTGCATGTTAATGCCTGTCGCCTCCCTGGGACTGGGCACTCCTGGGGTCTGGCCTTGTCTGCTTTGTTTGCCGTTTCATGCCTGGCTCCAGTGCGGGCTGCAGCACTGGTTGCATCAGAAAATGAATCCAAGATGTGTCCATCTCTCCTGCCTTGTCCGAAGCCAGGAGCCAGGAGTTTCACCCAGGTCTCTCATTTGGGTTCAGGGGCCCCAGCACACGGGCCATCTTCCACTGCTCTCCCAGGCACACTAGCAGGGAGCTGGATCAGAAGTGGAGCATCTGGGACTTGAACTGGCACCCATAACCTACCAGGCCTCAGCACCAGCCAGAGGGGTTCTGAAAGCTGGGAGGATTCTGCCTGCCTGCTGCCAGGCACAGGTGCTAGAGATGAAAACTGCAATCATTCAACAGATTTGCTTTATAAAGCACCTGTTAGGAGCACAGCACCACGACTGTGCGGATTTAGGCGTCTGAGTAGTTTCAACACAGCCCTCATTTCCCCAGATGTGGAGCAGGCAATCAGGAGGTGGGAATTTGGTCTGAAAGCTGTCAGGTATTGGGTCTGGTAGCAGATGGAGGAGAGAGTAGTAGGCGGGGACCCAGGGGAAAAGACAGCCCAGCAGGGGATAGCAGGGATTAAAGGCATGGAGTGGGAACTTCAGAGGAACAGATAGGACCCAGGCACAGAATGAGAGTCGCACGGTCTCTGGGCTGTGAGGCCTTTTGCTGTCATAGGGTCCCTCTGCCTGCCACTGCCAGTCAGGCTTTGCGAGACTGTTCGAGGACTCAGGAGTACGGAGCGCAGACAGGTGGGCCCTAGGCAGGTATGCAGAGTTATGGTAGCCCTGTCATCCACTCTGAGTCCTATTCTGAGTGTCCTGGGTGTACTGAAGGATGATGGCTGGGGTGGGACTCTGCTCTATTTACTTTTAATAACTGCCCATTCCCGCCTCACCAGCCTCCTCCACACGACTGGGTTCGCTGGACGCTCAGGGGCCTCCCACACCTCACTCCGCAGTCTCACTCATGAATAAGGAGGCAGGAGAAGTGTGTCTCCAACCTGCTTTCGTGAATGGGGAGAGCTTTATGGATTAGGTAGGAGGGAGCTGGTGTGCAGAAATGACCGGCCACTGTGGTGGAGTGGGTAAAGCTGCCACCTGCAGTGCCAGCATCCCATATGAGTGCTGGTTCGAGTCCCAGCTGCTCCACTTCCGATCCAGCTCTCTGCTATGGCCTGGGAAAGCAGTGGAAGATGGCCCAAGTCCTGTGTCCCTGTACCCATGTGAGAGACCCAGGAGAAGCTCCTGGCTTTGGATCAGCCCAGCTGTGGCTGTTGTGGCCATTTGGGGAGTGAACCAGTGGATGGAAAATCTGTCTCTCTCCCTCTCTGTGTCTGTAACTCTACCTCTCAAATAAATAAGTAAATTAAAAAAAAAAAAAAACGTAGTTTAATTGTTTTAGAGGGAGAGAGAGGAGAAGATAAAGAGAGAGCACTCCCACCTTCTGGTTCACTCCTCAAAAGCCTGCAGCAGCCAAGGCTGGGCTGGGCCAGAGCCAGGCCTCAGGAACTTAAATTCAGGTTTCCACCTGAATGTGGGTGGCATCACTGCTGAGATGTCACCGCTGCCTCCCAGAGTGTGTATTCACAGGAAGCTGGAGCCCCAAGTCAGAGCCAGGAATTGAACCCATGTACGCTGATGTGGGATACAGGAATATCGACTGGCACCTCTGGCTGAACACCTGCCCCCTGAACTTGGAGTCTTTATTGTTCATAGTCCTGCATCCGTGAGCAACATACCCCGGATGCACCCACAAGCCCTCCGTTGTTAGTAGACTCAAAATCATCCCTTACACACCAGGGGCCAGGGGTTACTCTGACATCATGCAGATGCAGGTGTGGCCTGCACAGGGCTCACAAGCCCAGGAGCACTTCCTCCTCCACCTGCAGAGGGCGGCGTGGTGCGTGTACATGTGTGTCCCTTCCACTGGGGAAGAGCCACAGTGAGCTAATGCGTTAGCTGACACACTTCACTTGGTCTTAGCCGAAAGGCCGAGAAGCGTAGCTGACATATTACGTATGTGTTTTTGTGCTGAGAACACTGCAAATCTACTCTCTTAGCAATTTTCAGGAAAACAACACAGGGTCATTACTATTCTCACAGTAGTACAATACCGCACCGTTTTGGTCATTTTAGCTCTACAAGTCTTTTTTTTTTTTTTCAAGTAACTTTTATTTAATGAATATAAATTTCCAAAGTACAGCTTATGGATTACAATGGCTTCCCCCCCCATAACTTCCCTCCCACCCGCAACCCTCCCCTTTCCCGCTCCCTCTCCCCTTCCATTCACATCAAGATTCATTTTCAATTCTCTTTATATACAGAAGATCAGTTTAGTATATATTAAGTAAAGATTTCAACAGTTTGCCCCCACATAGCAACACAAAGTGAAAAAATACTGTTGGAGTACTAGTTATAGCATTAAATAACAGTGTACAGCACATTAAAGACAGAGATCCTACATGATATTTTTTAAAAATTAATTAATTTTCTATGCAATTTCCAATTTAACACCAGGGTTGTTTTTTTTTTTCATTTTCAATTATCTTTATATACAGAAGATCGATTCAGTATATACTAAGTAAAGATTTCATCAGTTTGCACCCACACAGAAACACAATTAGCTCTACAAGTCTTAAGACTGGATAGATTACTCCCACTTCTTCATTTTCTTTCTTTCTTTCTTTCTTTTTTTTAAAGATTTATTTATTTATTTGAAAGTCAGAGAGTTATACAGAGAGAGGAGAGGCAGAGAGAGAGAGAGAGAGAGAGGTCCTCCATCCACTTGTTCACTCCCCAGATGGCTGCAACGGCCGGAGCTGCGCCAATCTGAAGCTAGGAGCCAGGAGCTTCCTCCAGATCTCCCACATGGGTGCAGGGGCCCAAGGACCTAGGCCATCCTCTACTGCTTTCCCAGGCCAAAGCAGAGAGCTGGATCGGAAGTGGAGCAACCAGGCCCCGAACCGGCACCCATATGGGATGCTGGCACTTCAGGCCAGGGCATTAACCCGCTGTGCCACAATGCTGGCCTCTTTTTTTTTTTTTTTAAGATTTATTTATTTATTTGAAAGACAGAGTTACAGAGAGGCAGAGGCAGAGAGAGAGAGAGAGAGGTCTTCACTCTGCTGGCTCACTCCCCAAATGGCTGCAACGACTGGAGCTGGGCTGATCAAAGCCAGGAGCTTCTTCTGGGTCTCCCATGCAGGTACAGGGGCCCAAGGACTTGGGCCATCTTCCACTGCCTTTCCAGGCCATAGCAGAGAGCTGGATCAGAAATGGAGCAGCCAGGACTCGAACTGGCACCCATATGGGATGCCAGAGCTTTTGACTGTAGCTTTAACCCACTGAGCCTCAATGCTGGCCCCCAGTTGATTTTCAAATGTTGAGCCAGCCTTATATACCTGGGATACATACCACTTGGCCAGGGTGTATAACTCATTTTACACACTGTTAGATAACTTGATACACTTTTGTTGAATATTCAAAATTATTTGAGGAGGGAGGGAAGGAGATAGAGCAAGGGCATGCCTATCCACCTGTCACTCTCCAAGTGCCAACAATGACTGTGGTGCTTAACCTGTGAGCCAGGAATTCAACCCAGGTCTCCTCCATGGGTGGCAGAAACCCGAGTACTTGAGTAACCGCTGCTGCCTCCTGGGGCATTAGCAGGGAGCTGGAGGAAGGGGCAGAGCGCGCTGATATGGGGTGTGGGAGCCCTAATTGTTATGTGAACTGCTGGGCAAAGGCCCACCCCTTGTGGAGGATTTTTGTGTTGTTATTCATGAGAGAAGCTGGCCTATAGTTTTCTTTCTTATTCTGCCTTTGGTATTAGGCTAATGCTCGCCTTGCAGAAAGAGCTAGACAGTATTCCTTCTGGGCCTCCATCCCACACTGGGCCCAGAACCGACATCAGGGGTGTTTGGCAGGTGGAGCATCCGGGCAGCTGTAACCACTCAGTGCTCCAAACAGCACTGCCCCTGCGAGTGGGCTCCCATGGGCTGAGCATCCACTCCCTAGAAGGTCTCCACACACCACAGGATCACAGGGTTTTTCAAACCACTTAGAAGTAGTCATGGGGGCGTTTTTTTTGTTTTTTTTTTTTTGTTTGTTTTTTTAATCTTGGTTACCATCTCCACAGTTAGAAATTCCCTCAGAACTGAGTGGCTTCAATAGGTGATCTCATCAATCAAGACTTTGTCTTCTTTTAACAGCCTCACACAATCACCATTGCAGGCCACCAGACTTCATCCATGACGGAAGGCAGCAACCACTGCTCTCCTGTGACCTCCCAGGCACTGCCCTGCAGCCTCCTTGCATCAGAAGCTGCCAGAATGGGGGGAAATGGAACGTGTGACATGTCTCCTGTCCTCCTCCCCATGGGCCCAGTCACTCCACTGCAGGTCCCAGAGGCAGGGGTTAGGAAGCCCAGGGAGGGGGGTGGTCAGCCATGAGCCAAGTCCTGGGATGGACAGTTTGCTCCGGCTCAACCTGGACCACTGAGCTTGAGTCACAGCCTCTGCACCATGACAAAACCCAACCGGGGCCCACATGGCCCCCCATGGCCGGCTGGGGGAGGCTGTGCAGGGCCCATGGGGCCCACGTGGCCCATGTGGCCCTACACGGCCGCACCGGGGAGGGCGGCCACCCTTCACTGCAGAGAAACTTGTTGGGAGGAGAGCGAGTGACCTCAGCCCGGGGAGGTGGGGGGGAGCGTCCCCTTCCTACACACCTGCAGTTCCTCTTTGGCAGGTTCCATGCTCTCTTCAAGGGTCCTAAGTGACTCTTCAGCCTGAGTGCTCTATGGGGAAATGTGCTGTGCAAACAAGAAGGCAGCTTCCTGCCCAGCCCGCTCCAGGGTAGAGGCCCTCGTGACAGGGGACCCGCAGGGGTAGGGAGGAAGCTTGGGAGCCCGCATCCTATATATGGTCCTGTCCACTGTCCACTCTGGCTTGGGGATAGAGAGAGATCCACATAGCCTGGAGGGTCTGTGTGCAGGTGAGTTTCACCCCAACCCCTGTGTAGTCTCCAGTGCATCGAGTATAGGCAGTGAGAGACAGCCTAGTGGCCACAGGCCCAACTAAGAGCTGGGCTGAGAAGGGGAGGACTCCCCATCACTGACCACTTTGTGGGGGAGAAGCAGCGGCTAGGCCGTGGGTCCTGGACATCTCTGCTCATCTCAGGTGACCGAGAGAGAGATAGAGTGAGTGAGTCAGCGAGGGAGTTACCATGTCCTTCCTCCTCCTATCAGTCTGCCAAGGAGGGGTCAGGACTGCACAGGGCACAAGGGACTCGGCTGAGGCCGGAGAGGTGAGGCGAATCACTCAGGGCCACACAGTGAGGTGTCACACAGAAGACTCCGGAGAACCCAGACCCCTGACCCGCCAGGGCTCCTTACTCCTGCTCACCTGCACTGGGACCATCCCACCTCAAGCCGGGGGGAGGGGACAGGGGCCTCTGTTTGGCCCCGGGGGATGCTGGGACTTTCCCTGGATAGTTTGGGTCTTCCCAGCACTCTAGTGTGGACCCGGACACGCCCTCAGGCTCTGCCATGTTCCTGCGTCCTGGCAAAGTCGGTGCTGCCAACAGCTCGTGGCCCTTCCTCCACGCAGGAGACGCTGCCGGAGCAGGCGCCATGTTGCTGCTCTCCCTGGCCCTCACCCTGATCTCAGCGGCAGCCTCTGACTTCGTGCGCGACACAAAGGATGTTTGCATTGGAAGCCCTGGCATCCCGGGAACTCCCGGAACCCATGGCCTGCCCGGCAGAGATGGGAGAGATGGTGTCAAAGGAGACCCTGGGCCCCCAGGTACGGTGTCAGGACAGACTGAAGTCCATTTGGAGGAGGCCCATCTGGTTGGGCCCAAGAGCCAGCTGGACGGGGCTTGGAAGGTATTTCCCGGGGCCCTTGGGTTGGAGTCTCCTGGAAAATCTAGCCTCAAGGTGCCCGTGGAGTGAGAGAGGGGTGGGTCTGGCTAATAATGGGGGCCCACACATCTGTGCCCCCTTCTCCCCACAGGCCCCATGGGCCCCCCTGGAGGAATGCCGGGTCTCCCTGGGCGTGACGGACTGCCTGGAGCCCCGGGTGTTCCTGGGGAGCGTGGAGACAAGGGTGAGCCTGGGGAGAGGGGTCCTCCAGGTGAGTAGGGTGAGGGGCATATGGGCAGTGGTGACACGGGCGCAGTGCGCGTGCAGTCAGCTACACGGGGCCTGGGGGACTGGACAAGCCACAGAGGCCTCCAGTCTAAGTGAACTACAATGCTGGGGCCGGGGGGCTGGAAATCAGGTGTGTCTGAGCAGTGTGCACAGGGTAGAAAGCGATCCATGCATCACAGCTGCTGATGGGCAGATACAGGGTGACAGGTGTGGGGAGAGGGGCAGCACTGGGAGGCAGAGGAGGCGCTTTCTGGGGGCAGAGGCACTGGGGTAGGTGGGTTAGGGGTCCAGGCAGATCGTGTGCTGGGCTTCTCTGACTCTCAGAGGAGTACGCAATGTCTACCAAGAGAGTGCAGAGATAATCCCATTTGCCCTTGATAGAGGGGCTACTGGGGCCTGGCCCCTAAGTCAGAAAACCCCAGAGTCGTTCCATGGCTATAGCAGGGAAGGAGGGCAGGAGCGGGCTTCGCAGGTGCAAGGCTGCATCGAAGGGAGTGTGAGGAGGGAGTGGGGAAGCACTCCAGCTTTGGGGACCCTTGCACCTTGGGGTCTGGGCACTGGGTCTGGACAGTTGAAGGTGGAGTTCAAGCTTGCAGATGGCAAAACGTCTTCTCAGCAGCGAGCAGGGGTATTTGTAGGCTGGCCCCTCATCCTGGGTGGGGGCGGGGTCTCTCCACAGGGTTTCCAGCTTACCTAGACGAGGAGCTCCAAGCCACACTCCATGAACTAAGACACCACACCCTGCAGTCAATAGGAGGTAAGGAGGACCCCCTTGGGGTCTCGTGGGGTGGGGGAATCCCACAAGTTTCCCTCATCCTCAGCAGCAGCCTCCAGGACCCTTACAAATGTGGACACGCAGGTCCTGGGGAAGGAAAGGGTGCTTTCTTTTCTTGTGTCTTTGGTCCAGAGGAGACAAAGACGGATTCAGTCCCAATGTCCTAGGATAGCAAATTCTCTGCCTATCGTGCTTGCATTGGATCTCGGTTCCTGGCAATGATTGTTCAGGGGATGAACAGCTGTCTAGATGAAAGCAGAGATGAGACTAGAAGGGCAGGGTTGGGAGCAGGAGGGAACGACACAGAGAGAGGCGGAGACAGAGAGGTTGGAGAGAACCTGCTGGCACAGAGCCTCATTAGGGAGATGGGCCTGGGGACAAAGCCATCAGTGGCCCGATGCAGACGTCTGTCCTTGCAGTCCTCAGCTTGCAGGGGTCCATGAAGGCAGTGGGAGAGAAGATCTTCTCCACCAATGGGCAGTCGGTCAATTTTGATGCCATCAGAGAGATATGCGCCAGAGCAGGTGGCCGCATTGCCGTCCCGAGGAGTACAGAGGAGAATGAGGCCATTGCAAGCATCGTGAAGGAGCGTAACACCTATGCCTACCTGGGCCTGGCCGAGGGCCCCACTGCTGGAGACTTCTACTACCTGGATGGGCACCCTGTGAACTACACCAACTGGTACCCAGGGGAGCCCAGAGGTCAAGGCAGAGAGAAATGCGTGGAGATGTACACAGATGGGAAGTGGAATGACAAGAACTGCCTGCAGTACCGGCTGGTCATCTGTGAGTTCTGAGCCAGCACTTGGGCCACAAGATAGACAGAATCCTGTCTTGCTTTTCCACCTCCCTCCCAAGGGGCCCCTTGGTCTACAAGATGCTGTAACTCCTTATAAACGAAGTCTATTTGTGGTTCTTAGACTTGGAAGCATCCTTAACCACTTGGAGCCCCGGATGAGCTCTGGCTGCTCCCCCACAATCACCAATCAGCCTTAACACTCCCTTGAGCCCAGTCTTAGCACTGAACTTGAGGCAGTCACTAACCTTGGCCTTGGCTTGAGACAGAGTCCTCACCTTGTCCAGTTCCTTCACCTACACATGGCAGCAGTGAGGTCCCGGATGGAGGGCCCTGGAAAGCCACACAGAGACTGCCTGCCTCCATCCCCTCTACTCCTCCTCGGTGGCACACCCTCTGCCCAGGCTCTTCCCCAGCAAAGTGGTGGCCAGCTCACCCCTAGTGATTGGCAGGTGCAACCCAGTCCCCTGAGTCTTTGGATTGGATCTTGTATTGGATCTCACTCCCTGGACCTAAAAGCAGCCAGCCAAGGCCTCTGGGGCAAGAACGTGTCCGCTCACCTTCATATAACCTGGGCGACTTCCTGCTTACGAACATAACCCCCGACCCTCTCCAGACCTTGGTGAGGTAGTCACGGCCCTCACCACGCCACCGGCTCTGCGTCCTCTGTTCATAAATTCATTCAGCCCGATGTTTCACTACAATATCATAATGAGTGTCAGGCCGAGTCTTGGGGTGGATAAGGCACCTGCAGGTAGTTGTTTGCCCTGAACCTGTTTGTTCGTCTACCAAACGGGGATAAAATACTCTTTGCTCTTGTAGTGATCACTGTCCCCCCACTGCCATAAATACTGCTACCGAAAGAGGCCGTTCACTGCACTCACTAAGCCACCTTCACAGGCATCGTATCAAATATTATGAAATCTTTTCACAATGCCACAGGGCCAGTGCTATTTTCCCCACTTAAAAAATCTGATGATGCTGGAGCTTCAAGGAGTTAAAGGTTCTGAATGTTGTTATGGAGAGCAGGTGGTAGAGCATCAGTTCAAGACTCCCTACCCTGACCTGGAGCTCATGCTCCTAACCACCCCATCCTCGGGCTGGACAGAGATGACTCAAGGGTAATAAATCGTGAATGTGTTCCAAGAAGCACCACGTGCCTGTATTTCTATAGCTCAGACTCACGACGGCTCCGAGCCGCTGCTAGCCTGAGGAATGGGGAAAGTCGACCTCAGTGTGTGCTCGCTTTGTCCAGAGGGAAGGGTGTCCCGTTCTCCTCCCTCGGGTGCATATAGCGATGGGAGCTACACAGACACTTGGGAGACTATCTGGCCATCAGTGTTGCTGGCTGGCGCCCAGGTAATTCCTGGGCTGGGCGCTTATGGTGTGTTCGTGGGGGTGATGTTATGGCTTCCACCCCCACTCAGCCACCTGGGTGTGTTCTGCTCAACAATGGGACGTGCCCCTCGGGGTTCAGTCCCAGGTCCCTGTCAGGCCCCCAGTCCCAGGTCTGCTTCAGATGGGACCAGGCTGTGTACTCTAGGGGTGTGTGGGGATGGGCCTGTGTGCCTCCTTAGGACGCAACCCCCAGGGAAGCCCCACTCCTCCTACCTTCACGCCTTCAAGCGCTCTCCTCACCAGTTTCACTTCTTTTCTTGGGCTAAAGGAAGCTCTGGCTCAAAACCCAGAAACCCACATAGGAATGACAAGAAGTGGTTCTCAGTTTTTCATGCGTGCCAGTTCTTCATCTGATTTCTCTGCCGCGAGTGCCTGGGACTCGGCACACAAATGATTAATTCTTCCTCCTAATTAAAAGAAAGCAAGAGGTGCCAGCACTGTGGCGTAGCAGGTAAAGCCAACGCCTGCAACGCTGGCCTCGCATTTGGGCACCGGTTCGAGACCCGGCTGCTCCATTTCCGATCCAGCTCCCTGCTAATGCGCCTGGGAAAGCAGAGAGAATGATGGCCGAAGTGCTTGGCCCCTGAACCCTCGTGGGAGACCTGGGCAAAAGGTCCTGGCCCCTGGCTTTGACCTGGTCCGAGCCCAGCTATCGCGGCCATTTGGAGAGTGAACCAGCAGATGGAAGACCTTTGTCTCTCCCTCTTGTCTCTCCCTCTCTCTGTAACTCTATCTCTCAAATAAATAAACAGATAAACACATCTTTAAAGAATAAAAAGAATTGTCTTTTTTCTGAAGATTTGGCAAAACTCACCTTAAAACCATCTTTTCTGTGGGAATAGTTAATAATTTTTTGCTTCCATGTATATTTATATACAGGAGCTGTGTGTCATGTTACAGAAGTGATAAGAGGTGCTTGAATTTAAATAACAGGGGAAGCTGGGTGTGGCTCATTGATTGTGACAAAGATAGGAGATATTAACAAGGGAAATGAGGTGATGGGTATAAGGAAACTCTTTGTATAACTGCCTCACGACTTTTGCTTTGTAAATTTAAAACTATTCTGAAATAAAATGTTAAAAAATAAAACATGGTACACACACTTACACGCCCACAAACACATGCACAAACAGAACTCCCTCACCAGCTGATCAACTCCCCAAATGCTCACAAGGACCAGGACTGGACTGGGCTGAAGCCAGGGGCCAGGCACTCAATCCAGGTCTCCCATGTGGGTGGCACTTGAGCCACCACCCACGGCCTCCCAGAGTCGGCATTATCAGGAGGAAGCTAGACGGAGCCAGGGGCAGGTATTAAAACCGGGCACTCTGATATTGGACGTGGACATCTTGACCTCTGAGCCAGTGTCCACCTTCAGTACTTTACGACTAATGACATAGTAGCTTCAGACAACTTACATAATGCCAAAGTGCCTTCTGACATTACCTATTCCTCTAATTCTCAAATAAACCATTGCATAATGTGACTTTATAATGTCAGTACTGTCCATGTAGGTGTAAGTTTCCATTTTCCTTCCTGGTCTGCTTATTTCTTATATATTTCATATTCTTATCGCTATCACATGGATCGGCTGGTACAGCAATAAATCGCCGTCAGGTGCTTACAGCAACAGAGGGTCGTGACTTGCTCTGGGTCTTCGGGTTTGCTGAGCTTTGCTGGTCTCTGCCGAGGTCACCTGGACTCGGCGGCAGTGAATGGACTTCGGGCTTTCAGGCAAGATTGTCGCTGTTCCGGATCTTGTAATAGTCCTGACGCTGGTGTTTACCAGGGACATATTCCACCACCCCTCCCCGCGATGGGGAAACAAACACGAGAGGCCTTGTCAGGCTCTTGGAAAGCTGCTACTGCCTTTCTGTCCGCCCCAGTCACATGGCTCAGCCTGGTGTCACAGGGGCTGGGGTGTTTACTCCACACATTGTAATGGGAGCCTCTGGAAAGTACTTTGGCAAAGAGCATGGTTATATAATTGTTAATGAGGAGGAAGTAAAAAATCAGAAACCTCAAACTACCACAGTCATATTGATAAATTAATATTTTCTTGCAAAGAACCAGGGTATTATTATATTATTATTACTGGTTGTATAGTTGTGTCCTTAGTTCATTAATTGAATGTTATGTCTAGTTCATTAATTGATTTTTTCTTTCTTTTCTTTTCTTTTCTTTTTTTTTTTTTGCCAGGCAGAGTTAGTGAGAGAGAGAGTTATAGACACTGAGAGAGAGAGAGAGAGAGAGAGAGAGAGAGAAAGGTCTTCCTTCTGTTGGTTCACTTCCCCAATGGCCACTATGGCCAGCGCTGCACTGATCCGAAGCCAGGAGCCGGGTACTTCCTCCTGGTCTCCCATGCGGGTGCAGGGACCCAAGCACTTGGGCCATCCTCTGCTGCCCTCCCAGGCCACAGCAGAGAGCTGGACTGAAAGAGGAGCAACCGGGACAGAATCCAGCACCCCAACCTGGACTAGAACCCGGGGTGCTGGCACCACAAGCAGAGGATTGGCCAAATGAGCCATGGTGCTGGCCTATTTATTTCTTAATTATAGCATCTTTTTTTTCCCTTTAAAAATTTACTTATTTATTTGAAAGGCAGAGTGACAGACTGAGAGGGAAAGACAGACAGAGAGACCTTCTATCCACTGGTTCACTCCCCAAATAGCTAAAATAGCCAAGGCTGGTCTAGGCTGAAGCCAGGAGCCTGGAACTCCATCCAGGTCTCAAACACTTGGGTAATCGTTCCCTGCTTTCCCAGGCACATTGGCAGGGAGGTGGATCAAAAGTGGAGCAGTGGGGACTCAAACTAGAACTCCGACATGGGAGTGGCAGCTTAACCGACTGGGCCACCACATGGACCCCAATGATAGCATCTTTTAAAATATTCACTCGTCCCTCCCTCAGGGTCCTCGGGGGATTGCGTCCATGACCGCTTGTGGATACCAGAGTCTGCAGATGCTCTTATCCCTTGTAGAAAATGGTGTGCTAGGTGCACACATCCTCCTAAATACCTTAAATAATCCCTAGATTACCTGCAGTACCAGTACAACCTAAATGCCGTATAATAGTTATGCTCTATTGTTTAGGGAATAATGATAAGAAAAACAGTCTATACCTGTTCAGTGCAGATGTAGTCACCACGGGCCCGGCCGTACTCGTGTCTTTGATTTGCACTTGGTTGAACCTCTGGATACAGAGAGCTGACTGTCTGCTCATTTATCTGTAGTGTGCCATTCACAATCCTCGGTGGAATCTGAGGTGTGTTCTTTCTGTCCACTCTCTTCTTATTTCCATTTGTGTCTGGTAATATTTATAAGGTGAATTCCAATCTACCCGATCTCCATCTGACAAAATCCTGGGCTGTCTGGGGTTAGGGGTGAAGCTCTCCATTGCTTTCACACTCCACAGTGCACTGGGCTGTGATGAGCTGGGACACTTGAAATACAATGCTTCACCTTCGTATAAATAGCATCAATGATGCTGATGATGATGGCGGCAGCAGCACAAATTCAAACCCCAGCTCTGAGACAGCAGACCTCCCTAACGGAGAATCTTTCCGCCCTAGACTCACGTCCTTCGCCTTGTGCTGTTGCTCACAGGTGTCTTTCTCTTTCCCCTTCTGCTCCCCCCAGGCCACGCCTCCTGTAAGTCTATAGCAAAGCTGGGGTCCTGGCTTTATATAAATCCCCGTGTTTCTGGGAGCTCTGCCTGGTTGCTGTGAGGGCTCTATGCCTTTGCCCTCTGAGCCCACAGGCCTTTCACAGTCATGTCAATGGCACCAGGAAACACAGCTCTGAGAAGGGTTGTCTTTAGATGGGGTCCCCCTGGGCTCCTGGCCAAGTTTCCCTGCAGTGGGAGTGGGCCTGGTGACTTGAGTCGGCAACCCTCAAGATGCTGATCTGTCAATCATACACAGCATCAAAGGGAAGTGACTCAGCCCGCTTCTCGCCAGGGGCAAATAAAGCTCTCGAGTTGCTGGGTGAGATGAAGTGGTTTGAGGAGCAGGAACGTGGGAAGGCAGGTCACCTCGGGGACTTGGGCCACTTGATCAGGCGCAGGCGACAGCCATGGGCGCTCCTGGACACCCAGGCCTGGAGGAGCCATGGACTGGTCTGGGCTCTTCCTCTGGCCCAGGTGTGGGCTCCTCTCCTCACTCTCAGCAGATCCTTTCTGCGAGCCCAGCCCTGGCTTACACCCTTGGGGACAAGGAAGTGACGGGAACACATCTCCTGCCTTCGGGAGATTGAAAACGCTGGGGAAACAGGCAGAGATGTGAGCTTTAGCCAGAGAAAAGGAAGGAGGGTGCTTTGAGGACATGACGCTGGAAAATTCACCTGCTCCATAAAGTTTTTTTAAAGATTTCTTTATTTATTTGAAAGTCAGAGTTATACAGAGAAGGAGAGGCAGAGAGAGAGAGAGAGAGAGAGAGAGGTCTTCCATCTGCTGGTTCACTCCCTAGTTGGCTGCAATGGCTGGAGCTGTGCTGATCTGAAGCCAGGAGCCTGGAGCTTCTTCTGGGTCTCTCACGCAGGTGCAGGGGCCCAAGGACTTGTGCTGTCTTCTGCTGCTTTCCCAAGCCATAGCAGAGAGCTGGATTGGAAGTGGAGCATTCGGGACTAAAACTGGTGCCTATATGGGATGCCGGCACTGCAGGCGGTGGCCTTACCGATACACCACAGCGCTGGCCCCTCCAAAAATCTTCATCCGACGTTGACTCTGGTATCAAGGACTTTTCTAGGTGAGCTTATCACCACTGGAGAACAGGAGCCCTGTTCTCCTCAAGTTCTCATTCTAAAGGTTTGAGGTGATAAATAAATATAAAACCAAGTAAAACACTTTCACTTAGGAAAGCAGATCAGAAAATCAGAATTTAGCTACAGGATGGCTCCTTAAAATTAAATGGTCAGGGGGCCGGCACTCTGCCTTTCTAATAAATTAATAAATAATTTTTTTAAAAAAATTAAATGGTCAGGCAAGCCATTTCTCCTGAGATAATGTTTTAGCTGAAATCTGAGTGATGACAGCCACGCAAAGTCGGAGAGGGAGCATCTGGGCTGGCTAAGGGAACAGCTGTGCAAACGCCCACAGTCAGCTTTAAATTTGTCTACAAACAGTTCCTCCCCAGCTCTGGGACATACCCAAGGATGCCATTTGGTAAATGTTCTGAACGAGAAAGGAGGCCCGTGGGGCAGTGGTGTCAGTCTTTAATTTCCCCCACTGCAGGGGCCGGTGCTGTGGCCCTGGCCTGAAGCATCAGAATCCCATATGGGCACCGGTTCTAGACCCAGCTGCTCCACTTCCCATCCAGCTCTCTGCTATGGCCTGGGAAAGCAGTAGGAGATGGTCCAAGTCCTTCAGACTCTGCACCCGCATGGGAGACCCAAAAGAAGCTCCTGGCTCCTGGCTTCAGCCATTGTAGCCATCTGAGGAATGAACCAGAGGATGGAAGACCTCTCTCTCTCTCTGCCTCACCTTTTCTCTCTGTGTAACTCTGACTTTCAGATAAATAAATAAATCTTTAAAAAAAAAATAGGTGCCCTGTGGCACCCTAGGGTTCCACATGTCCACACCTGTGATGTGAGGTTGTCAGTAGTGAAGAGACCCCGGGCCCCCAGGACAGAACTTCCTCTGGGCCACCACCAGCTCCCTGGGACCAGTGTCAACCAAGAATTGAGCTTTAGGAGCAAGAGAACAAGTGACAGCCCCTGGGACTGTCCTTGTTCTCCACCAGGTCGAGGACTCAGAGGCCCACAGGGCCCCCCAGGGAAGCCGGGGCGACAGGGGCTCCTGGAATTCCAGGACCAAAAGGCCAAAAGGGAGATGGCAGAGCCAATTCAGGTAAGACGCATGTGCCGGCGTGGTCCGGGCTGAGGGGACCTGGCGGCACTGGGAATTGGGGGTCCACAAGGAAGGAGCACACCCCACACCCCACCCCCGCCTAACCAGAAAACGCACAGCTCTGCCTTGCGTTGCCTGTGGCCCTCTCAGCATTCCCTGGGGCCTGAGCACAGGCGCTCAGTCCAGCAGGGTCTGCCTGGGCAGGCCTCTGTCCGAAATGGGACCTGGATTTCATCAGCTGAGGCAGGCCAGCCGTGGCTCCTGGTGTCGGTCATAAGAGTAGCATGAGGAGCTGGCGCTGTGGTGTAGCGGGTAAAGCTGTCGCCTGCGGCACTGGCATCCCATATGGGCGCCGGTTCAAGTCCCAGCTGCTCTACTCCCAATCCAGCTCTCTGCTATGGCCTGGGAAAGCAGTAGAAAATGGCCCAAGTCCTTGGGCCCCTGCACCCATGTGGGAGACCTGGAGGAAGCTCCTGGCTCCTGGCTTCGAATCAGCACAGCTCTGGCCATTGCAGCCAATTGGGGAGTGAACCAGCAGGTGAAAGATCTCTGTGTCTGACTCGCTGTCTCTCTCTCACTGTAACCCTGCCTTTCAAATAAATACATAAGAGAAAAATAAAAATAAAATAAAATAGAAAAGAATTGGGTCTTTCCTGGGTAAAACTTCTGCCCTGCAGGGAACACAACACAGAGTCAGTCAGGCCTTGGAAAGGACCAAGCCATGCCCTCTCCTTTATTTATTTACTTATTTTTAAGTTTTTTTTTTTTAATTTATTTACTTGAGAGAGAGAATTACAGATAGAGAGAGGGAGAGACAAAGAGAGGTCTTCCATCTGCTGGTTCACTCCCTAGATGGCCTCAATGGCCAGAGCTGGGCCAATCCAGAGCCAGGAGCCAGGAGCTTCCTCTGGATCTCTAATGTGGGTGCAGGAACCCAAGGACTTGGGCCATCTTCTACTGCTTTGCCAGGCCACAGCAGAGAGCTGGATCAGAAGAGGAGCAGCAGGGACTTGAACTAGCACCCATATGGGATGCCGGCGCTACAGGCGGAAGCTTAACCTACTATGCCACAGCACCAGGCCTAAGTCCTCTCCTTTGACAGAGAGGACACCAGGCCCGTGGGGGTGAGCCACGGAGGCCACACCTGCAACAGGGAAGGTACTAGATCTCAGGCACCAGGAGACTCAATTCCGTGGCTCCAAGGGCTGCCACTATCGGATGCCGAGCCTGCTGGCCTAAGCAATGTCCCAGGGCGGCCCAGCCTGTCTGTGACCTGGCTGTTGCTTCAGGCCGTTCACGGGATGCACCAAAACGCTTTGTACTACCCCACTGAGGGAGACCCGAAAGGGCGTTCTTCACAGCATTCCAGGAAGAGGAGCCGCAGTTCCGAACCCCCCTGCGACCTGGGCTCTGGCTCGGAGGCCATGCCCAGGGGAAGAGGGCCCGGGTCTTTAGGACTGCAGTAGACGTGGCGTGGGGGAGTGGGGTGTCCAGCTTTGAGAATCAGGCGACTGCACATTGAAGTTAGCTCCCTGCCAATGCCAACCTGAGTGGCAGGTTGGCTTCCAGGGCCACAGTTTCCCCTGTAAATTGGCCTCTGAAGGGTTCTGTCTTCTAATCTGGATGAATCCGTAGTCAGGGAAAGCCACACGGCAGGGCACATTTTAGGAGCAAAGCTAGAGGATCTGTGAACCGCCTTCATAGTGTAAAATCAGAACCAAAATGGAGTGAGTGTGGCTAACAGCTAGTTGCAGATCTCTCGCTTCTGTACAAATTAGCTTTGCTTGATAATGGCTAAGGGCGGATCTTGTGAAACTACGTGGCCCAAATTCCCAGGAACTGGTTTGACTGAAATGTGTCCTTGACTGTTATCTTACAACCATATCTTGTATCTGTTACTGGGTTTGTTGTTGTTAACTGTTATCTTACAACCGCATTGGGGTTTTCTTTTTATTGTTCCCTGCATACCAGGGGCCCAGTTTGAAATTGTGGGCCCTAGTGGACAGAATACTATAAAAAGCTGTGTAACCCGCTGTTGGGGGCCGCACTGTGGTAAGGAGTGTCAGTCCCGATCGGTGGCCGGTCCCAACTGGTTACCTTGCCTCTCATTTGTCTCTCATTTGCTTCTCATTTTCAATGAAATTCATGTGTGACTGTCACTGGTTTTTGTACCATTTTGTTTTAGCTGATGAGTGGATGCAACAATTGTTTGTTGTCAGCTGATCCAAACAAATCAACTAATTGGGGAGTTAAATACACATCAGCTACTTCTAAATTTTGTGGAATGCCAGTCTGGGTAAGTTAGAATGACAAATGTAACTTGCAACAGGATGCGGACTGTAGATTTTTTTTTAAAAAATGTATTTATTTATTTGCAGGTCAGAGTTACACAGAGAGAGAAGGAGAGGCAGAGAGAAAGTGGAGAGAGAGAGAGAGGTCTTCCATCCACTGGTTCACCCCCCAGATGACCACAACTGCTGGAGTTGTGCCGATCCGAAGCCAGGAGCTTCTTCCGGGTCTCCCACACAGGCACAGGGGCCCAAGAATTTGGACCATCTTCTACTGCTATCCCAGGCCACAGCAGAGAGCTGGATCGGAAGTGGAGCAGCCGGGACTCGAACTGGCACCCATATGGGATGCCGGCGCTGCAGGCAGCGGCTTTACCCGCTACGCCACAGCGCCGGCCCCGGGGACTTTGGATTAAAGTCTGCAAGCAGTCGTTCTCCTGTGGAAGTAGACAGCAGCCAGTGTGAGCGCCGTCTGCTTCCTGTGCCAGACGGAAAACACCTACCAAAGCTTGCGGCACTCGAGGCCCACGTTCCGCCCTGGGTCTGGACCCTGGACTGCAGCAGCTGGTTCCTATAGGACAGCCACTATTTGCTGTCCTCAGCTCTGCTGCTGTCACTTTAAGCCACGTTCATACCTCAGGGACCCGGGGCTCAGGGTCCCAGCTCAGCATTCACATCCATCCAACGGGCTTCCCACCTGGGCCCAGCCCGTCTTCCTTCTCTGTGGCTCCCAGAGATGGGTCAGTGTCCAGGGTCAGGCCGGTGTGCCATGGCAGGGCCTGTGATCCGGAAGGCCCCGTACTTGTGATTGTGTAAGTGACCTGTACTTTGGAAATTGCCAGGGATAAGGGATTTTTTTTTCTATTACCCAAGAAAGAATCAGATGTCATCAAGGGGCCTGGGCTGGAGTGCCAGGAAGTGGATTTGGTAAGGTGATGTTGTCATAGCAATCCTGAGTGGCTGGTAGAGAGGAGGTGCTCAGGGCATGGGTCCACCTGGATGGGGGTGCCCACCCCCTCTGGCCGCCTATTTGGTGAGGTTGTGTTCGCAGTGCATCCAACTAGGAGCCAGTGGTTTGCCCAGGCAAACACGGGTGATTTACTTCCAAGAAATTCAGGTCCAAGTAGTCCCTTTATTAACTCAACAAATGCTATGGACAAGGCTAGCCCACTGCATGGTCCACCCTGCCCTGCCCTGAGAGACAGAGAGCTGGTCTCTCATGAGGCTCCTCAGAGAATTGCCTGGGATGACTTATAAAATCATTAGGGTCTTGGTCTCAGTGGATTACAAATGACTGAAATTTGTCATTTCATGGGGGTTCTCGTGTGACCCAGATGTCTGGCCGGTTTTGGAAACCACAGCCCTGGGAAGCCAGTCACTATGGTAGCTGTTTGCCTGTCTCTCGCCACCCCTGGTAGGCCCCATATAAAGTGAAGAGGGTCCTGCTTAACTCTATACCATCAGACCCCAAGTAGCTTCCCTCGACTGGCCAGTAACTGCTGGGAGTGCATTCGGCCTAGGGGCAAAGAGGCCTGCATCCCATACTGGAGCACCGAGGTGCAATACCCAGCTCCTCGCCTTAATCCATATTTCTGCCAGTGCAATCCCTGAGGGGCAATGATGATGGCTCAGCTGGGCTTCTGCTACTCAGGTTCGAGACCTAGATGGAGCTCCTGGCTGCTGGCTTCAACTCCAGGCCTGGGGCTGTTGTGGGCATCTGGGGAGTGGATAGGAGTTCTCTGTCTCTCCAACAACAACAAAGCCTACCTGCTGACTCAAATCCTTCTCTATACATTTCCAGGGTCTTACCACCTCCCATGTCTTTAGCGAGCAGAGCCGAGATTGGACTGGCTCCGAGGAGTGGTAGAGCGTGGAAGGTGCTGGGTTATGAGAAGCTGACAGGGGAACCGTGAGTGTGGACCTGGGGCTGTTGGCCTATACCCTTCTGCGTGTTTGAGCAGGTGCTGAGGGTCTGTATGCACACCAGCAGGCCTGGTGCCTGAGTCACAGCGTCCCGCTGTTGGGGGAGGGCGCAGTCCCTGGACCCCACCTCCTTAGCCTGGGACTTGCTGCACAACTCTGCTGGCCAGTAGGTGTTTCCAGGGCCTCTGGGTGAGGAGTGTAGGTGCTTGTCCATGCAGCAAATGACCCCAAATGGCCCTGGGCTGCGTTCTAGGACACTGGGGCTCCACAAAGACTGTTGGGCACTAATGCTCTCCTTCTCCCTTGGCAAGGCTCAGATTAGAGGTCACCATCGCCACTCCTTATCTGACCATGGAATCTGAGGTTGGATCCAAGACATAAGCAGTGAATCTCATATGGGTTTCTGGGGATCCCTGGCCCTAGTGTGCCAGATACTGTGGCCTTTGCTGCCCTCTGCTGGTTGTCATCAGAGAGACTCCATGCACGAGACCCTTTGCCACTTGGGACACACCTGCTTTCCTCTCTATTTTTGCTCTGGTGGTTATGCCCATTTGGATTGTGCCCCACCCTGAAGGGCCAGGAACAGATGCACGCTACTCCTGGGTGACCAAGGGCCGAATCCCGCAGTCCTCGCCGTCCAGGAAGCCCCTGGTGCTGGTGGGATCCTCTGCTCCTGCCAAACCTGACCTGTGCGTTCCACCCCCAACCTCCTCCTTGTCTGCCCCTCACAGATCTCTGCGCCCAGGGGGATTTCAGGATTCCCTCACCACAGGGCTTCTCACTGGGCTCCCTCTAGGGGAATCTCCAAAATGCAATCTTTTTTTTTTTTTTTTCTTCTCTCATCATCAGCAGGGAAAGACTGGACTTTTCTCTGAAGCAGTTGCTTTGGGAAGACTGTACGGTTGACTTACCATCTTTGTGATGGTGTCACACACATCCTCTCGAAAGTACAAAGGGGATCTGTAACTCAAGACACCAAGGCCAGCCACAGAGGCTGCAGTGCACGGAGTGGGGTGGAGGTCGCTTGCAGGTCCCAGTGGAGAAGACGTGGTTGCGCCACCAGCTGTCAGCCTGTGGTACAGCACCATCCTGTATCATGTTCCCAGCTGCTGAAACACCAGGGTTCTTGCAGAGATCCCTGAAGCTGCTTTGCTGGGCTCATGGATGGAGCTCAGGGACAACATCCTCCTTGTTGGGCTCCCTCTGGCCAAACATTAGCACACACCTTACCCCTCTTCTCGCCCATGTCAGAGGCGAGCACAGCTAATCAACTAGCTCCCAGACACACTGAGTTGTAGGTGAGAGCTTTCCCTGGTGAAAACATCCTCTGGAGAGCCCAGCTCGCCTCGCTGAGAGGCTCCTGTGTGGGAGCAGCCCTGGGTGATCGTCTCTGTGTGAGTGGACTCTGATGCCCCTGGGCTGCAAAGGCAGGAATCAGAAAAGGCGGCGAGAATTTTGGATTCACTATGCAAAAGGCACTGGGGAGTCCAGAGGTGGAAGCGCCCGGATGAAGTGGGAAAGTGAGTAGAGATGGCTGAGCATCACACACTCCCCTATATGACTGACTAATGCTGACTAATGTACCAAGGCTCTAGGCTAAATCCTAGGGCAGGGGAAAAGCGTGCTATCCTTCTTCTGCCTAGCCAGGGAGCCGTAAACCACCCAGAACTTCAGGGCAAGAGGTATAGAATCCAACTCCACAACACAGAGCAAAAGCAAGAGAGGAGTGGGAGGGCGTGCCAGATCCCTCAACCCTGGCCCCCTTTCAATCTGAATCAGCGCCAACAAGGAGGGGACTGTGTTATCTTAAAATTCTTGCAATCTTTGTGATTATTGGTCCTTTCTCATTGCTATGACAGTGAGATTCTGTCGTATGGCAGGTTAATTTATGACTTCAATTTTATGATGGTGTGAAAGGGATACACATTCAGTAGGAACTGAACTCTGCATTTTGAGTTTTGAGGTTTTTTTTCCTCCAAGTTTCCCTCCTGATGCTGGGCAGCTGCAGTGCCACACAACTCCCTGACAGCCTTGCCCCCATGACTGGAGGCACAGAGACACTGCGGTGCTGTGGGAATTTTGTATACCGGGTTTTGTGTTCTCCTGTGCCATCCTACCTACAAACCAGCCATCTGCGAGTGTCCGTGGGATACTCAACACTTTGTTCTACTACACGCTTTGTGTTAGGTGACTTTGTCCCACTGTAGGCTATGTGGAAGGGAGGCGAGGCTGAGCTGGGCTGTTTGCTAGGGCAGCGGTATTAAAGGCACTTGGATCTACAATATTTTCAACTTCAGATGGGTTTATCAGGATGCAATCTCACTGTAAGTCCAGGAGCATCTTTGTACGGTGGCTTCCTCTCCAATGTAGATTTATCAGGATGTGTTTTTCTAACTTGACTTTTAAAAACTCGAGTTTCCAGGTTAATGTATCACTTCTATTACTTTATTGATTTTATATTTTATTATTAATTTCACTTTTATGTTTCCTTGTATTGTCCCTCTTATTTTTCATTGTTGTTATTTTAAAAAGATGAGCTCTTAGTTCAGCTATTTTCAGTTCTTTTTTTTTTTTTTTTTCGGACAGGCAGAGTTAGACAGTGAGAGAGAGACAGAAAGGTCTTCCTTCCATTGGTTCACCCCCCAAATGGCTGCTACAGCTGGTGCGCTGCGCTGATCCGAAGCCAGGAGCCAGGTGCTTCCTCCTGGTCTCCCATGTGGGTGCAGGGGCCCAAGCACTTGGGCCATCCTCCACTGCCCTCCTGGGCCACAGCAGAGAGCTGGACTGGAAGAGGAGCAACTGGGACAGAATCCGGCACTCATATGGGATGCCACAGCGCCGGCCCCCAGTCCATGTTTTTTAAAATATTTTTTAAATAATGAAAGTAAAGTTATATTTTTAAACAACTTTTAAAAGTGAAGTCATATATTTTCCTCTGAGTTTAACTTTGACTATTTCCCATAGATCTGGGGATATTTATTACTATTTGAATTAATTCAAAATTTTTTAAAAAATGTAATTTTTGAGATAACATATTTTTAATTTACATTATAGTCAAGGGCTCAATGCTCCACCCGATAAAGAGTACAAGTGGGGCCAGTGCTGTGGCAAAGTAGATTAGGCCTCCGCCTGCAATGCTGGCATCCCATATGGGTGCTGGTTCTAGTCCTGGCTGCTCTACTTCCAATCCAGCTCCCTGCCAATATGCCCGGGAAAGCAGTGGAAGATGGCCCAAGTGCTCGGGCCCCTGCACCCACATAGGAGACCTGGAAGAAGTACCTGGCTCCTGGCTTTGGTTCGGCTCAGCTCCAGCCATTGCGGCCATTAGGGGAGTGAACCAGCAGATGGAAGACCTCTCTCTCTCTGTCTCTCCATCTCTCTGGCTGTAATTCTACCTCTCAAATAAACAAAAATTTTAAAAAATAAAAAGAGTACAACAAGCACTCAGCAGGAATTAGGCAAGGGCGTTTTCCATGTTACTGATGGTATCTCCTTCCATGAATCTCCTCTTCTTATCCCGTTTTTCCTGTTGCAGTAGTCATCCTTGCCTTGTTGATTTGTCTGTTATAGACATGGAAAACACATGGCCCTTTTCTTTAAGTTTTACGTTGCACTCTAAGCTTCAGCAGAGGTTCCTGTATTTCTTAGGTCATCAGGTGTGTGGATATGCGTGCCTCGGGCTTGCCTGGCTGTCAGAATCTTTAAGTAGCTCTTTCCCTCTCCAAGACTTCGCAGATCATTACTTATATTTTCTCCTGATTTTGATTTTGATATGGCACCAAAAGAAAATGACCTCACATTTCTTCTAAATGCCTAACTTCCTAATCCAGCATTATTAATTGGCAAGCCATTGCTTTCTTATAATTTTTGTATTCTATTTCTATGTATATGTATTTATTCGTATTTGAGTCCATTTTTTAGATTTTCTGTTCTTCCTCATCATTCTGACTCTTCCTACATAATTAATATACTATTTTCCGATTGGCCTAGTCTATTCTGACTGTGATTTTAATCAATGTTCCTGACTCTTCTAGGATTCATTTTTTCCTTAAGAGTTTTAGAATCATTTCATGTAGCCTCACAGCTTCCATAGCTCCCTCTTTGTCTTTCTGAAGGTCTTACAGGCAGGACACTTGATTTCTCGACTCCTTGGAGGACTCGCGTCCCTTACCCTCCTGTGTGCACTTGGGCGCTCTCTCTAGCTGGGGACGCTGCATCGACACCCCCCACCTCTCCTCCCCTTCCTGCCCTGACCCATTCCTCTGGTCACAAAGCATATTTGCTTGGCCTGAAGTTGTCATCTGACCTTTCAGTGCTGGCCTGGGCCCAGCCACTTACACCTAAAATGAAGTATTGAGGGAATTTAAAAATAAATATGTAGAAGGACTGGCAGCGAGGCCTCTCTGCTCATTCTCAGGTCACAGGACCTGGTGGCCTCTTAAAAACACTTTATTGGTCCTATGAGTAAGACCTACAAGTAGGACCAGGGATTTCATTCATTCGACTCTCACTTATCTACCCGTTCATTCCTCTACTACTAAATAAAAATGGAAAGCACCATTTTTCTCTCCTAAGTCCTTCTCCATGGCTCAACAGTGGTTCAGCCAGGCAGTGTGAGAGAGCCTACTGCATGAGAGTCTTGCATGGATGGAGGGCAAATGTTCATAATGTATCCAGAAAAGGCAGGCTAGGCATGCTGCATTTTTAAAAATTTATTTATTTATTTATTTATTTGAAGGGCAGAGTTACAGAGAGGCAGAGGCAGAGAGAGAGAGAGCGAGAGAGGTCTTCCATCTGCTGGTTCACTCCCCAAATGGCTTCAATGGCAGGAGCTGCACCTATCTGAAGCCAGGAGCCAGGAGCTTCTTCCAGGTCTCCCACGCAGGTGCAGGGTCCCAAGCACTTGGGCCATCTTCCACTGCTTTCCCAGGTCATAGCAGAGAACTGATCAGAAGAGGAACAGTCAGGACTCGAACTGGCATCCATATGGGATGCCGGCACTGCAGGTGGCTGCTTTACTCGCTACGCCACTAATAGCCCTAAGCGTGCTACATTAACAGTCCCCAAATTCACTCCACTTGCAAGTGGATCTTGACGTGTTCAGGGCAATTGTTTTCCATAAGTTTGGTCAAGTTTCCAACTGCTTAACTGTACCACTTCATACCCACAAATCCTTCTGCAGTCGCCACGGCCACAGGAGAGAGTGAATTTCAGAGATGTGCCCTAGTCCTTGTGTGCCCTCACCCAGAAGTGACACACGTCACAGGTTCATGCACGCCTTCAGGAAGCCTCTCATCAAACTGTTGCTGAAGAACTGTATACTATATAAGATTCCTGCAATGAGCCACACAGAAGATTAGAAGTCAATAAGGGTTCGGCACTATGGTGTAGCAGGTAAGGCTACAGTGCTAACGTCCCATATGGGCACCTGTTCATGTCCCGGCTGCTTCGCTTCTGATCCAGCTCTCTGCTATGGCCTGGGAAAGCAGTAGAAGATGGCCCAAGTGCTGCACCCACGCGGGATACCCGGAAGAAGCTCCTGGCTCCTGGCTTCAGATCAGCCCAGCTCCGGCTGTTGCGGCCATTTGGGGAGTGAACCAGCAGATCAAAGACCTCTCTTTCTCTGCTTCTGCCTCTGTGTAACTCTGCCTTTCAAATAAATCTTAAAAAAAAAAAAGAAGTCAGACAATTAAAGTTGGCCGTCATCAAGAGGGTCTCTGAGTAGCTTGTTGATTTCACGAGGAGATGGATCTCCTCTACTCTGTGCTTAAAAGCTCTTATAATTGACCCATTCATTTAGAATCTATTAATGGAGCATCTCTTTTGTCCACTGATGGAATATAATTCTACAGCTCATTTCTCTGTAATGTTAGGGATGTGCAGAGCTACAGGATCTATGAGGACATAATTGGCCATTTACAGATTTGTATCCAGTGCTAGATAGATACTTGACGTGTACATTTTTAGAAATAATATTTTATTTTCCCTAACAGATATTTACTTTTTTTTTTCACTTTGGGATGTAAAACCTGGGTGACTTGGAAAGGCCAAGAACATCAAGAAACTTGAGTTAAGATGGGCATTTGGACATTTGAAGGCTGAACTTTCCAGAGCTTAGGCAGCTCAGTCGTCCGCATTGCCTGTCAGGGGAATTCAACACAAAGCTGGAGTCCTAGGGAAGCAAGTGGCAGAGGGGTCTCTACTGACCACCACTGTGCGATGTAGGCAGCTCTGATGCCAGGAGACGTGAGAGGCGGGGGACACTGGAGACTGTTCCAGCACACTGCGTAGGGGTGAGGACACTTAGGACTGTTATAGCACACTGTGCAGGGGTGAGGGCACTGCAGACTGTTCTAGCACACTGCAGGGGTGAGGGCACTGCAGACTGTTCTAGCACACTGTGTAGGGGTGAGGGCACTGCAGACTGTTCTAGCACACTGTGTAGGGGTGAGGGCACTGCAGACTGTTCTAGCACACTGTGCAGGGGTGAGGGCACTGCAGACTGTTCTAGCACGCTGTGCAGGGGTGAGGGCACTGCAGACTGTTCTAGCACGCTGTGCAGGGGTGAGGACACTGCAGACTGTTCTAGCACACTGCAGGGGTGAGGGCACTGCAGACTGTTCTAGCACACTGCAGGGGTGAGGACACCGGAGACTGTTCTAGCACACTGTGCAGGGGTGAGGACACCGGAGACTGTTCTAGCACACTGTGCAGGGGTGAGGACACCGGAGACTGTTCTAGCACACTGTGCAGGGGTGAGGGCACTGCAGACTGTTCTAGCACACTGTGCAGGGGTGAGGGCACTGCAGACTATCCTAGCACACCACGCAGGGGTCCTGAGGCAGCTGCTGTGAAAGCTCCCCCTTCCAGACAGGGATGGAGCCCAGCCGCTCACACGATGTCACTTGACATTGTGCACATCATTGTGTCACCTAGGGTCGAAGAGTCACAGTCCTGGCTTAACTCAGCACCCAGGCTGCTAAGAGGGAGCCTGGCTACTCTGGTTGGAGGGGGCAGGGGGTGGAGACATGCTTTGCCGGCTGTGTTGACCTTTGCCCATGATGTTAGTTCAGGAGAGCCCTGTGTGCCCCAGAGTGGGAGTTAGGAAATATTTGCTGCAGTCCTCAGCATTAATCAGGCTGTGTCTCCAAGTACAGGGCTCTGTGGCGGAGAATCAACCAGACCCCCATGGCTCTTGGTGCTAGTGGGTTTGAAGATTCTCTTTAGGGTTTGAACAGCTCAACATTCTGGGCTTCACTCTTTGCACAGTACTTACTCTTTCCTTCCCCTTGTCCAAAATAATAATAATAATAATAAAATTAAAAACCAGGCTTTCTTTTAACATTGGGCTGAGTGGGTCTCCCTTTGAGAGGGTCTTCCGAGACCCGCACAACCTTCCCCAAATCCCAGTGGCCGTGCTGCACTGTGTGGCCCCACCCCAAGTTCAGTTGATTGGCTCTGGGGTGGGCATCCGAGACAGGCAGACCATTCGCACCAGAGTTTCAAGTTAATGTCAAGTGCGAATTTCTCATCTCCGTGCAGCAGTCTCTGACATGAGAGTCCCTGCGCTTCGGCCGTCAGCACCCCAGGGAGCGGAGGAAGCTGGCTCGCAGAGGAGGAAGAGACACAGACGCACAGAGGAGCAGAAAGCAGGGAGATGGCAATGCCCAGTGGGCACCCATCCAGAACCCTCTGTTCTTAGAAGAAGAAGAGAAAATGCTGTTCCTTGGTCCAGTTGCTGTGTCTTCCTTGCAATGAGAAGCGCCCTTCTGAGCCCCCTCCAGGAATGGGCCCAGGGTGCCCTCTGTCTCGGGGAATTGTTTGCTCACTGTTGTGTAACCAGTACTGCAGAAGCTGCCAGGAACTGGGGATTGTTTTCAGTGACAGGAGAAAGATCCTAGCAGGTAACATGGCCTGCATGCTGCCTGGAAATGCGATTTCTGTTTTTAGACTCGCTGGCCTACATATGAGGTGCGGCTGCTGGAGAGCTCAGAGAAGGGGTCGGGTTGAGTGCGCCATTCAGAAAGAACGGTTGTTTGGTCCCTGCGAACAAAGGAGAGAGTTTCTGGCTTCCTGTCTGGAGGAAGAGACAATCTGGGTTTTGCCTCTTTTATGGGCCTGTGGTTCGTCCAGGTGCCATTCCCATTTCTTGAACACAGGTGCCTTAAATCACTTTTGAAACAGCGTGCCAGCAAAATGAACCAACTATACAAAGGGGTCTCTGGCCTATGTATTTCCAGGTCAAAAGTATAAGCTTTGGGATCAGAATGAGCCCCTGTGTCCCTGCACAAATCTCCTGTCATTGTGTTTTGGTTTCAATAGCTGCAAAATGAGGAAGAGCTTTAACTAGATTATCTTTGAGGAAGTGTGGGGTAAGACCATTCCTGGAAGCGCCAGCAAGAGGAAGGTTGGAGTGAAGTGGGGCATGGCCAGACGCCCTCTGCTCCAAAGTCTCCTGAGATCCCAGATGGAGCTAGGATCACGCAGCTCATGGTCCTCCCATGAGCCAAGAGGCTCACAATGACGAGAATGGAGAGAGACGGAGAGTTGCTTGGAGTGCATGAATGAGGAGGCGCACACTGAGTGCAGGACCAGGCACTCTGGCTGGGGAGGCAGACACTCCCTTCTGGGTCACCTCCCTGTGCTGTGCAGCTTCCTGGACTCAGGCCTTGAAACAAGGGGTAGCCATGGAGGCTTCCAGCTCTGGGGCTCCAGCCTGCATCGGCTAGAAAAGTCTGGGGACCTCCAGGCAAGAAGCACCAACCTGGAGAGGGGACCTACAGGGGACAGGATGAGGCTGGCTCTGGGGCTGAGTTTCAGGAGAGACGAGAGCTGACGGTGGAGGCTCAGCCAGTCCACTGGGAAAGGAGAGGAAGAAGGACTGTTAAGGACGAGCCAGGACAAGAGTCAGCGCAGGCGAGGGTGGTGTTCTGGGGGCCCAGAGGAGAAAGAATTTGAGGGAACGGAGTGATCACCAGGGCCAAGGGCAGCTGATGGTTTGTGAAGGAGGAAGGCTACCCTGTGTGACAGGGAACTCAATCAAGACTTAGTTTCAGGGGCCGGCACTGTGGTATAGTGGGTAAAGCCACTGCCTGCAGTGCCGGCATCCCGTATGGGTGCCGGTTCTAGTCCTGGCTGCTCCACTTCTGATCCAGCTCTCTGCAATGGCCTGGGAAAGCAGTAGAAGATGGCTCAACTCCTTGGCCCCTACACCTGCGTGGGACACTCAGAGGAAGCTCCTGGCTTCAGATCAGCCCAGCTCCAGCCATTGCAGCCATCTGGGGAGTGAACCACCAGATAGAAGATCTCTCTCTCTCTCTCTCTCTCTCTCTGCCCCGCCTCTTTGTAACTCTGCCTTTCAAATAAACAAATAAATCTTAAAAAAAAAAAAAGACTTAGTTTGAGCTTTGGCAGCTGGAATGGTTCCTTCTTGCCCTGCCAGGCCTTCCAGTGGGTGAAGGCAGCCGTGTAGTTCCCTGAGAGAGAGGCTGTCTGCAGTAGCCCTATCTTCTGGAGAGAAGCCCTGGATGGCAGAGGTGGGCACCTTTTTATTAGGATGTCGGCAGCACAGAGTCTGGGCGCTGACTTGCCAGCCAGCCTCCTGGGCTACCAACCCTGCCCCGAGCACCCACCGTGGCTCAGAACTCGCAAACCACAAGGCGCTCCTCTCCACAACCCTTGTCGTTCCATTTGCCGTTGGTGAAGATCTCCACACAGTTCTCCGCACCGCCGTTGTTGTTGGGTTCCCCCGGGGCCCAGTTGGAGTAGACCAGGGGCTCCCCTGTGGGGTAGGTGAACGTGCCCTCCGTCTTGGTGTCAGTCATGCTCAGGAAAGCAGCCTTGTTCTGGGCTGCGACCAGCTCTTGTAAGGCGTCATTCTCAGCTGCGTTGCGTGGGGAAGCCAACTGGCCACCGGCCTGGACACACACACGCTGTGCATCCACGTAGTGTTTTTCAAAGCCTGCTGCCTTGAAGATCTTCTCCCCAACACCTTGGCCATTGGGGAAGACAAGGACTAGAGAAGAGGAAAGGTAGATTGGGGTTATGGCGGCATCCTGTCAGAGCTTAGGAACTCCGAAACCTCTGTGCTACTGCTTGCGCCTCAAACCTGGCTGTACAGGATATACATATACCCACAGAGAGGAGGAAGTGGGACATCCAGTGTCAGAGAAGCCCCAGCTCCATGCTACACCCTGAGGTTGACCATGCTCCCTTGTTTAGAGGTGAAAGGGTTGGAACTCAGAGATGGTAAATAAGATGCCCAATGTCAAGGCAACCATCAAATAAGCAGTTAGGAATTAAAACTAATGCAGTCTAATAGCAGAGATCGATCACGCTGAGTTCCAGCTGGAGTTGTGTGCCTAATTGATTTGTCGATTACGAGGTAGAGTTAGACAACTGCAGTCGTTGGAACAGAACTTGGCTCCCTGACTCATGCAGTTGCTTACGTCCCAAGGTCAAGGACTGATGGTGCTGTCGGGGAGGAGGCTTGATCCATTTGTTGGGGCGGAGGCTTGATCCATCTGTTGTGTTGGAAGGTGAGGCTTTCGGGAAGTGATTAGGTTGGGTTAAATTGCTGGGTTAGAGCCCCAGGATCAAGTCATGGTGGCTTTATCCAGAGAGACTGTCAGGGAGTCCTGTCTCCTTCCTGCCTCCTGGTTCGCCACACAACCGTCCCCCAGTGTGTGTTCTACCCTCCAGCGCTCTCCTCAACCCCAGACTAATGAGGCTGTCTGATCTTTCCCAGTGAACCTCCAAAACTGTGAAAAAATTCAACCTTCTCAGCGACTTTCACTGTAGTCATGAAAAGCTAACACAAAAACGTCTCCATGGGAAATGATTATCAGGCTGTCCGGGCCCGATTCTGAGAGTACAGGAAAATGCAATGCAGTGAGCCCAGCGTCCTCCCTGCCATTACACCGTGGGGTTACCAGAGGATGCCTGTGCTCCGTAATGGGGTGAGAATAGAGGAGATGAGAGAATGTGAGAGCCGGGAGCTGCAACGTGATGACCCATGCTCTGGCCTAGCTCCATGCTGCCTTCTTGTTGTGCATGTAGGTGAAGCCCCAGCAGGTCAGCCTTCCCTGGAGGCGCTGAGGGAACGGATGAAGGCTGCCCCTCATCTGCCCTGTACCCTCAGAGAGCTATGCCAGCCCCAGCTCTCGGATCAGCACCTGGATTCTGTGCTACCTTGGACTGTACAACATCTCTGGGCATGCTCACGCCCGGCTCCATAGACATAAGCGATGCGGTCTGTGCTGGGTGTCCCCGTGTCTATCACAGGAACCAGCACTAGGTAGGTAGGAGTGAGGGGCTACTGAGCTGTGCTGGACTCAGCATCAGTCTGTCTCAGGACATGGGTGGCACTGAGGTTGTAGGGTGCTCAGTCACCTAGAAGTCTTGCCTGTGCTTCTGCTAGCCTGATGAGCAGGTGCCATGGACCACATCTTCCTACTTGTCCCTTGAATCTTTTGCTAGCTCTTGGACCATGTGGCTACTCTGCTCCAGCCCAGCCCTAGCCTTAACCCCACTCCTTGCCCGAGTCCCAGGTCCAGCCCTGCACACAGTTGCCCCCACTCTTTTCCATCCAATTCTTGGGCCAGACTCAACATCAGGTCTGGTCAAAGGCCCATCTCCACCCCCAAACCAAGGCTCAGACCCAGCCTGGGGCCCACAATCAATGCCAGGTTCAGGTTTATACCCAGGAACTCACCTTTCCTATATATAGAGAGGGTGGCCTGGAGTTGCTGCAGCCGTCCCTGTAAGGCCTCCACCTGCTGTCTCAGAGTAGTGATATCTATGGGAGGAGAAATCGCTTTGAAAAGACTTGTCCAATGCAGCCTAGGGATACCTCAGAGCCCAGGCCACGCAGGAAGGATACCCAGCTACACACATGAGGGCTGGAGATGAGGAGCTAGACCGACCCCTGGCAAGGCCTGAATCTGCTGACACAGTTGGCCTCTGTGCAGATTTTTTTATTTTTAATGATTCTGTGGTGGTCAAGCAGAAGGAGTCCTGTACCTCAATGGCACACAATCAAATGACATTTCTACTCAAATTCTTGAGACATAGTGACAACTCCATTTGAAGGGAGAGGACAGGAACACAAGGTCCTCACTCCCACTCATTGGGTTGGTTGATACTCAAAACTATCCTATGTGGGGAAGGTGCTGTGGCGCACTAGGTTAACCCTCTGCCTGTGGCGTGGGCACTAGTTCAAGTCCCGGCTGCTTCTCCTCCGATCTAGCTCTCTGCTATGGGCTGGAAAAGCAGTAGAAGATGGCCCAAGTCCGTGGGCCTCTGCACATGTGTTGGGGACCTGGAAGAAGCTCCTGGCTTTTGATAGGCTCAGCTCCAGCCGTTGTGGCCATTTAGGGAGTGAACCAGCAGATGGAAGACTTCTCTCTTTCTCCCTCTCACGGGCTGTAACTCTACCTCTCAAATAAATAAATAAAATTCTTAAATAAACAAAAAACTGTCCTATGAGTAGGGAAGCCAGCTCTTGTTTCCTGATGGTCAGATGAAGAAACAGCACAGGTTTGCACTCCCATGAGTCCCAGCTGGCTAAGACCAGAGCCCAGTTCTTGCCTTGCAGTCTGTCCTGGTCCCCCTCCCCGCCTGTAGCTAATGGGCATACTTCCCAGAGGAGGGACTGCCTCAGGGTGGAGAGGCCTCGCTCCCCACTCATGCCCTAGGGGATTCCCAGAGCCAGGCGCATCTCCCTTACCTGGAAGTCCGCTTTCACCTTTGGCTCCTCTGTCTCCAGGAGCACCTCTGTCCCCCTTCATTCCTGGGGGACCCCTGGCACCTGGGGCTCCCTGTGGACCTGCAGCTCCAGGAGACCCTGGGGTCACAAAAGAGCAGTGGGAGCTATGTACCTGTTTCCCAGCATTTTCACCTTCCCTGTGCACACACACACACACACATGCTGTCCTCACTGCCCGCATGACATACTCCTCACATACAGAACGTGCCCAGGCCTCAGCCACACCCTTTCTCTGCACTCTGAAAGTCTATCATACAGCAATCTTCCCCTGTGCACTGCATTTCCCAGTACCCAACGACCAACTCCCCAGGGCACAGATTATCCCCGTGGCTTGGCACCGCTCCCTGTCTGGATATGCACCAGTTCCCAGAGCTCCCATGTCTACACGCCTTGGATGTAGACTCTCCCAGCACCCAACAATGCCAGCTCTGACTTCAGCACGGTGGCAGCGGAGGGGTTAGATGTCGGCACCTCCAAGAAGGCACAAGACAACCAACTCCAGCCCTGCGGGGGCTCATTTGACCACTTACCAGTACTTCCAGGGGCTCCATGCTCACCAGGGGAACCTCTCTCCCCCTTCAGGCCCGGGGGGCCTCTTGCTCCTGCAGAGCCCTGTGTGCCCGGGGCACCAACTTCCCCTGAAGGAAGCACACAAGGGACAAGTGAGCTGAGACCATGTTCCAGCATGCGAATTTCCTCACTAGCAGAGCATTTTACCCACAACCCAGGGTGAGAGAGGGAACTAGGGAGACGTCTCATGGCTGCCTGGGGCTCCTCTGTGGCAGGTTAGAGGCAAATACTGTTCATGTGTGAATGCTGGGGAGGGGGTGCTTGGCAAAGCCTTCACGCCCTGGACTCGTCCTGGCACTATCAGGATGCCTCTGGCCACATCACGGGCCACTCCTGTCATTCCTCCCTTCTCCCTCCCAGACTGCCCACAAGTCATCCATCTACCTTTGGGCCCAGCCTCTCCTTTTGGGCCTGGTTTTCCTTGAGGTCCTAGATTCCCCTGCTTCCCCGAGGCACCCTCTCTTCCAGCTGGACCAGGCACTCCCGGAAGTCCTGGAGGTCCTGGGGGAAAGGTGTAGCTCAGTTAGGAATATTGTAGGTCATATATAATACAGGGCAAAGAGGCGGCATCATCCAACCACCTGGCAGTAGGCCCAGGGAGCCCTGCAATAACCCAGTGGCGTCTTCTTCCCTCTTCCTGGGATGAGCTCTGTGCACATCCTGGTGGCAGCAGCACCACCTGCAGACATCTCAGTTCTATGCCCAGGTGCTCACCAGGTGGTCCAGCGTCTCCCTTTGGTCCAGGTTCTCCAGCAGAGCCATTGTCCCCTTTGGGCCCCACTGGGCCAGCTGGCCCAGGCATCCCTGCTGGCCCTGCAGCTCCTGGGAAACCTGTAGCAGCAGAAGAAACGGACATAAACCTGGTCCTGAGCCCAGGAGGGGCCAGCTCCCTGCCAGCAGGTTCAGGTCCCCTGCCATTTCACTGACACACACTGGGGTCCCGCGGCGATCCAGAAAATGGGTGTCAGCATGGCCCCTCTGAGCATCTAAGACTTCCTAGAGCTGGAGGCAGATTCAAGCCAGAGCCCGTCTGGCTTTCCACGTGGTACCCTTTCCCCTGACTTAGGGCGGCTGTAAGATGGCAGGAAGTCTGTCAACATTTACGTGTGGTCATGGACTTCTTGATTGGTTTTATAAACATCACAGGAACCAAGGCTTATATCAGGAATGGCACCTTACATGTTGTGATAACTTTAGTTCCTTGTCTGCTCATTGTCACTCACTAAGAATCCATCTATGCAACACCTACTTTATACATAGCATTGGACCAGATGCAAATATTAGCATCAGGTCCTAGTCCACAAGAGATTTATAATAAAATGTGAGACAAGGATAACAGACATGGAAGACAATTCATAATACATCGTGTCTCTCATTCTACTGCCTCTATGCCAGCACACATGTGCACACACACACACACATACACAGAGGGAGAGAACCGTTTGCCTAGAGGAGGAAGCAAGACTTGAATGGCGAGAATTTAGAAGGACTGGCCGAGAGGTGATGGTATTTAAGACTTTGTCATCATGCCGCTGTGATGGAAGAGGCCAGCTCTTCCTGGAGTAAGAGTGTGGTGGGATGGGAGAGTGGAAGATCCTGTGCTGGGCACTGCCCTGCTGCAGGTTCAAACCCTCCCTAGGGATGCTATGGGAGCTTAGAAGGGTGCAGGATGGGCCCTGCATCTCACATTCAGCAGTGAACTGTGCTAGGGCCTGCAATGCCCTGACCACGAGGAACAGCTCACTGTCTGGACGGGAGTGTTAGAGGCTGCCCAGACCATAGTGGCTGTGAGAGCACTGAGACAGAAGGGGGCGCCCTCCTAAGCAGCAGCACCCAGGCCTCCCAAAGCACTACTTTTGCATTCTGGTATCCCCAAAGGCCTAAGGTGTACCCTACAGATGCCCAAAATGACACCGTGTAGCCCAGCATTTAGGTCCCTCTTGACTGCCCTAAAATTTCTCCTCTCCTTCCATCTCACAGTCATTCATTCCACAAAAGCTGGCGAAATAGTAGCAAACAAAACAGACCCCCAAAAAATCTCTTCTTCACGGAGCTTCAACTCAACCACATCATGGAAACAGATACTAAATGATTAAAATGTATATTCTATGGTCTGTTAGATTATAGTAAGTGGCACGGAGAAAGAACACCAAAGAGCAGGGAGAGTTGGGGATGGTGGTGTCTGTTTTAAGGAGGGTGGTTGGGGAGCGTCACTGGGCAGGTGTTCAGTAGAGGCGAAGAGTGAGCCACAGGCCACCCGTGAGAGCGAGTGACAAGGTCTCCAGAGGAAGGGGCTGAGTGTGGAGGGGCATCTGCTGGAAGCCAGGGTGGGTGCAGCTGGGTGGATGCGTGGAGGAACATCCCCAGGTAAACCTCAGTGAATCATTCCAGGCAGGAGCACTGGGCGTGCTGAGGAGTAAGGGAACCGTCCCCAACAAGACAGGGTCTGGGTCTTACTTGCTGTCCATGATATGTGGAGCATCAGCACAGCACCCTGGCTCCACCTTGTCCCTGCTCCAGGGCCTCTCTGGCCGGAGACCACATGCTTCAGGGGATTTTGCCACATGTGTCAACTCCAGCCCCCCCGCCCCCCCATCTATGTGCATCAGGATTCTGAGGAGGCTCCGAGCCCCCAGGCCTTTCTCAGATGCTGCGTAGTTGAGTGAGTAGAACTGAGAACCGCAGTGGAGCTTCCTCTCCTAGCCTGACTGTGCACGCTCCTCTGTCCGAGCACCAACCCAAAGCCAGGCTGGGATGTAGTGGCCTGGGCCACCTGTACAGGAAAGGGAGGTCTTGGCCATACTCTCTGGGTCATGGGTCACTGTGGAAAAGGATCCAGTCCAGAGTCCCTCTGGGAGCCAGAGAGAGAAGGCCAGGACTCAGCGAGAGAGCGAGTCCATGGAATTCCACTTTTCTGCGGTCAGTGCTGTGTGACCCTAATGATGTTGGGGGCCGTTTTCTCTTTGTAAAGGACACTCACTTTTCCCATTACCCCACCAGACCTAAGGGTGTCACTTACTCATTGCAGCTTAAATGTCATTATTTTCCTTCTTCCTCCAGCCAAATAGAAGCCCTGGTAGAGTCCTTTGGTTTCTGTGCTGCTTCATTTTGTTTTGCCCTTTTTCTCGCCAATAAGACCCAAATCCTTCCCTATTCCCCAGGAAGGATGAAGCACTATCAGGGACAACCCCCATTGTTCATCAGTACCTCCGGGAACCTCAGGAAAATTCACCTAATTGGTATGGAAGGAAGATGTAGCTTTACCTTGAAGACCTAATAAAAAACAATGCTCTTGGCTTAGTTATTTGCCACTGGATGGCAGTGACTATCCCCTTGGACAGAGAGGCTGAGACTCCACAACTCTGAGTGGCTTGTCCGAGGGGTTCCCCACTGTGCAGACTGCGCTAGCCCTATGTTCTGTTTGATGCAGAAACTCTGCCTTTATGGGGCCGTTGCTGTGGCGCAGTGGGTTGATGCCCTGGCCTGAAGCACCGGCATCCCATATGAGCACCAGTTTGAGCCCCGGCTGCTCCATTTCCTATCCAGCTCTCTGCTATGGCCTGGAAAAGCAACAGAAGATGGCCCAAGCCCTTGGGCCCCTGCACCTGTGTGGGAGACCAAGAAGAAGCTCCTGGCTCCTGGCTTTGGATCAACATACCTCCGGCCATTCTGGCCAATTGAGGAGTGAACCAACAGATGGAACCCTCTCTCTTTCTGCCTCTCCTCCCTCTGTATAACTCTGAGTTTCAAATAAATAAATAAGAATCTTAAAAAAGAAAGAAAGAAAGAAAGAAAGAAAGAAAGAAAGAAAGAAAGAAAGAAAGAAAGAAAGAAAGAAAGAAAGAAAGAAAACTCATGCCTTTGTCACCTTCCGGATGGTATTTGTTTAGCCTTTCTGCATCAGTTTCCTTCCCCATCAAAGGAGATTAGCCTATTCCTTGTAAGACCTAAGAGGATTAAATGAACTAGTCAACTGGATGCCCCAGCATAGGGCCAAGCAAAGAAATGTGAGCTTCCTTCTCCCCCTGTAATGTGTTAGGGAAAACGCTTTGATTAGGCCTGAGTGTTTGCCCACTTTTCATGTGGTGAAGTTTAATTAAATAGTAAAGATATTTAACACTCTGCGTAGGCATCGTTTAGTCAATGAATACCTGTTAGCTCTCTGAAAAGGGCTCTAGAGGGCCCTAAATATCAGGAATTCACCAACTGTTTGGGGTAATTTACCAACTATTTGCTTGTTCTTAGGGTGTGAGCCAGCTGGGGCCTTGGGGAGGAACCAGAAGGGTTGGGTGATACAGGGAGGCAGCTGGGGGCTCGGGAAAGCCGCTCAGTTGCCAGCCGATGGAATGGACATGGTGCTGCAGAAGAGGGAACCAACCCCATGGAAGGAAGATCCCATCTCCGGGTCTTCCCTCACAAGCTATCCAGATGGGCTGGATCGGTGACAATTCCAATGCCCACCCATCCCATCAGGACAAGCCCTGGGTCCCAGTTCTACCTGGATCCCCCTTCTCTCCCCGGGGACCCTCTCTGCCATCTCGCCCATCTCGACCAGGAAGACCGTTCTCCACTGGGCCACACATGACCAGGGTGCAGGCGTTGCTCGCTGTCCTCTGGGAGTAGGTCCTCATCTCTGCTGCCAGGCATCCCCGGGGCTGGGCAAGCAGGAACAGTGAGGACAGGAGGAGGAGCAGCATGGCCTGGGGAGAAGAACAGAAAGGAAAGGACCTGATTTCAGCTCTAGGACACGGTATAGGGCATGGCCCAGCTCCTGAAGGTCAGAAGCAGCCACTCCTTACCCCTCCCCCTTCCTGCTATGGAGCTAAAACCAGCAAGATGCTCAAAGCAGTTTGGAGACAAGATGGGCAAATGGTCCAGCCTTGGAGAGCACTGGGACTCTCACATGGGTTGACCACAATGTCTTTGTTCTCACGTATCCACGCCATCCTCCATTCTGCCTTTTCTTGGGCACTGCCATTGGCACAGTGGCCAGCATGGAGCATCCTCACTAAGGCTGCATGTTCCATCCCCAAGGACCCAGTGAGTGCTCCCTCTGGGCAGGACTTTTGCCTCCTTGGACTCCTTCACCATGTGTGTACCAGGATGCGGTTGGCTCAACTCAGGAAGGCAAACTTCTACTCCCTCACTGACTTGCTGCCTTGAGTGCGTTAGCACTGGCAACCCACAGTGTTGTCTAAAAATGAACCGGGAGGGGTAGGGAGGATGGTAGCACTGTGGCATAGCAGGTAAAGCCACCACCTGCAATGCCGGCATCCCATCTGGCAGCCGGTTCAAGTCTCAGATGCTCCACTTCTGATCCAGCTCTCTGCTGTGGCTTGGAAAAGCAGTAGAAAATGGCCCAAGTCTTTGGGCCCCTGCACCCACACAGACAACCCAGAAGAAGCTCCTGGCTTCGGATCAGCACAGCTCTGGCTGTTGCGTCCATCTGGGAAGTGAACCAGCAGATGAAAGACCTCTCTCTTTGTCTCGGCCTCTACCTCTCTGTAACTCTGCCTTTCAATTAAGGAAGGGAGAGAGGGAGAGAGGGAAGGAGAGAAAAGGAAATAAGGAAGATGAACCAGGGTCCTGAATGCTTGGTGACGTCTGTTCTGAGCTCAGTCTGCAATGCAGCTGCATTTGCCAGGCGATTTGCCAGTTCTGAACCAGAGGTCGCCCACAAGGAGAAGAAAGACCCGAGGGAACCCAGGGCACGTTTTCACCCAAGTTTAACCCACCAAGTTAACGGCTGCAGAGACTCAGCCCTGCAGTTCTTCCCAGTGTAGCTGAGAGGGCTGGAAGAGGGGACTTATGAGGGAAGGTGACACGCCAGGTGGCCCTGGCCAGGGGAAAGGGCCTGTGGGACATAGAGCAACTACCATTAGGACATCCTGTTACCACCTGACAGGAGATGGTAACAGAGCACAGGGTAAGTGCAGGACCCGGGCCACTCTTTCCACCTGGGTGTCTTCCTGGCAAAGAGAGAAACCGTGAAGTAATGAGGGTGGAAGTGGGAGTCTCAGAGGCTGGACACGGAGCCAAAGGGAGCCCTGCAAAGAAAAAAGGGTCAGCAGGCCAGCTCAGTCAATGTCAGGAGAGGGGATACCTGGCCAGAGGGGGCGCCTCTCCAACAGCTGATGATGCGCCGTGTAGGCGAACCCTGTATCTCACAAGCTCTCTCGCTGTTGAATTTGCCACCTCCTTAGGCACCCCACAAGCCTCTAGAAACACTAAGCTGAGCTCACAGGCTTGCATTCATCCTGGAGAGCCAGGCCAGAACGAGGGCAATGTCCCCTGTCCCACGGCTGCCTCAACTCTGGGACCCTGAGACTGATTTTGGGGAAAAAATGAAAGCAATACACATTCTCCCACCAGCTCAAGATGGCTCAGAAGTGCCATCACCCATTGCAGAATGAAGGATCCAGACACAGGCAGGCTCAGAGGTCTCAGACCTGAGATTCAGATGGATAAGGCAGCCACAGCCCCTCAACCCAGGCAGGGTTCACTGTATGCTAAGCCTCCAGAGTAAGATTTTATAGGAAAAAAGGACTCCTCTGGACACATGGTTGGAAAACCAGAGTCCTAATTCATTAAGACTCATTTTGAGTCAAGTCTAGAGGCCAAGAGAGAAGCATCGGGATGGGTTTCGAACCCAAGCCAGTGAATGCCGGATCTGTTTCTCCTCCACTTCTCTTTCAAAAGAAACCAGGAACAGACAAGGAGCCAGGAGAGAAGGTGGAATTGCACTGCCCACCTGAGGCTTCCATGCAAGAGCATCTAAGAGAGGCTGTCACATTCTATTCACCCACCGCACCCCTGCTCAGCAAGCAAGTGCCCTGCTGGTTCCAGGCAGCTTAGTGGAGGGCAGACAGGCACCTCCCCACCCCGTGTGCCCCCACCTCCAAACCCAACTACAAGATCAGAAGAGCTGCAGACCCTCCTCCCTTCAACTCCGGCATGGTGCACTGTCCAGACGGCCACAGGATAGTCATAGGACACAGGGAAAAGAAAACGAGACACTCACGGGCTGCTTCCTCTGGGGTCCCAGGAGCTCCAGACAAACTGGTCCTGGCTTGGCAGGTGCGCACTCTTTATGCCTGTCCTGTAAGCTGAGCCGCCAGGCCCTGGTCTTCTGAGAACTCCCTTCAAGAAGTGGAGGCAGTTTTCTTCCTTGTTGACTCACTCCCTCTTACCCCCAACTGTGTGCTAAAAACCTGATGCTGATAAACAGAACACTTCCCACATCATCACGTTAGGGTGATTCCCACTGCACCCCACTGAGGCCCTGGGAGCCCAAAACAACCCCCTCAGTTCCGTATTTTAGAGATGTTCAGGAATCTGAGGTCCAGACATTACTGAGTTGCACAATGACCTAGAGCAACTTCAAAAAGAAACTCACGTCTGCAGATCTCAAGAGCCAGGGCCTGCCGTGTGCAATTTCCTTTTCCATCTCAACAGCCCAGATTGTGAAAGAGCTGCTTGGCATATCCGGGCAGGGGAGAGGCAGGTGCAGGAGCTGCAGAAGCAGCAGCCTGCCGGGAGAGGGGGGGAGTGACTGGTGGAGCTGCCACCTGCCCCTCTGTGGCAACCTGCTCCAGGCCTCAGAGAGCCCCCATTTTCCTCTTGTGAGATTGACTTCACAAGCAGGCCTCCACCTTGCCTTTGTTCAGACTTGCATTTTCCACTTCCTCCCCTGGTGTCTGCCTTGTGCATTGAGATAAATTAGGACCCCTGAGCTGTGAACACTCTTGTCACAGACCCGGGGGAGGGAGCTATTAACTCACAGTGCCTGGGGGTAGTGGTCCACCCTCTGCCACTGCTGTCATCTTTGCTCCTGTCTAGAGTCTTGTGACTTGATCTTTTGCATCAGTTTTGCCTAATTTTGCATGCATCCACACCTATTTCTCCAATAACCTCCCTTGGCCACCCACAGGTGCTGCTCACTTGCTCCTGGCTTTGGATACTCTTGGTGGCATCTCCTTGCATAATGTTAAATCTACAATGTCACATTTCCCAGACTGGCAAAGAAAGGTTGTTTTTAAAAAATATTTATTTTTCTTTATCTGAAAGGCAGAGTTACAACAGAGGCAGAGACAGAGAGAGAAGTCTTTGACCCACTGGTTCACTCTCCCAATGGCAGCAATGACTGGTGCTGGGCCAGGCTGAAGCCAAGAGCCAGGAGCTTCTTCCGGATCTCCCACAAGGATGCAGGGGCCCTCTTCTGCTGTTTTCCCAGGCATATTAGCAGGGAGCTGGATCAGAAGTGGAGCAGCTGGGACTCGAACCCAAGGTCCACTCCAGTACTCCTTGGGTGGGAAGGCCCTGGGGATGGGTGGCAGTGGCCAAGTCTTCTCTGGAACCACTTTCCACTGGAAGACCAGGAGCTGAGCCCTTGGGTGGCCCCACAGGCATCCATGGCCGATGCTTCGATAGGGCTCAGTGTTTGGACATTGTAGGAAGGGCATACAAAGAGGAAAAATACCTCCCGACCCCCACCCAGACTCTCCTGTGGATCTGGATCACACAGCCTATGTTGAGGAAACCATCAGCATGTCTGTGGCTGCTGTTAATCCACTGTGGTGGCGATCGGACTACCAGGCTCACGAAGCTAAGAAGGACCTCGGTGGAGATGGAGCACTGAAAAATACCTTCAAAATGTCCTATAGGAGTTGATTTTGACCACATCTCACCTGAGTCAGGTACACTAAGGTACACTTTGTCCACCTGGAAATTCTGCAATACAACCAGGCGGCCAGCAGAGGTCGCAGAGGAACATGCAAAGGACCTACAGGGGAGGCACAGAGCTGACCAGGGACTGCCCCAATCCCCCCAGCAGGCTCTACACCGCAGCTGCCCTGCCACCTGTCACCCTGCTGTTCCTGGTTCTGGCTCCCTGCTGGAAGTATTGCACTGTGCTGCACTGCACAGTGGGCCCCTTGGAGACTCCACACACCAGACAGAGTGAAGGTCTGAAATAGCCAGACACAAAGTCCCAGTTCCCACCAGAAACAATTCTTGGGCTTTTCTCTGCACAAGTTCAGATGCAAGGTGCTAGAGCCAGAGACTCAGTGCCCGCTACCTCAGGCAGTCACTGGGTGGTGGCTGACAACCCAAGTGACCAGCACTGGACCTGACACACTTGCACACTTCCGGTCCCCAGTCCTGCTTTGAAAGAGGTCGCCAGAGATGACTGGCTGGCTTTCCAGGGTTCTGTGGGTAGGGAGCAACTGTTTTTTGAGAAGACCCAAACTACAGGACTCAAATGGCCGCATGCCCACCCCTCCAGCTTGGAGTGGACACTTCTCCTCAAGTCTAGAGCAGCTCCCCTGCCCCTCCATATATCAGACAAAAGGGGTCCATTTGCCTGGGGAGTCAACAAATGTTCAGTCCCCCACGGCAGTTCAAAGGAGAGCTTTATTGTGACAAGGAGACTGGGAAAGTACAGCTCCCTAAAACTACTGCCTCTGTGAGAAGCCATTTTTGAGGGATAATCGAGTGAGGGCGTGGCTGGGATAGAGGAAAAAGAGAAGCAAGAGGGCCCTACCTGCTCAAGCAACCCATAGCAGCACGCATCTGTGTTCAGAACCCAACTCCTGCTGGGCTCTTGCAGCTCTCCGTGCTGTGACATCCAATCCCTGGGGGTGCAGCATGGCAAGATCACCCTTCTAGGAACATTCTTGGGAAAACAAGCCAAGAGAATAAATTGTTAGATGCTGTGCCCCTACCCCTGCACCTGCCTGTTGGCTAAATGCTACTGAGTTACAGATTTTTTTAAAAAGGTGTTATTTATTTGAAAGGCAGAATGAGAGACAGACAGGCAGACAGGCAGACAGAAGTCTTCTATCCACTGGTTCACTACCCCAAAAGGCCGCAATGGCTGGAGCTGTACCAGGAGGAGGAGCATCTTCTGGGTCTCCCACATAGGTGTAGGGGCCCAAGGACTTGGACCATCTTTCACCACGCTCCCGGGCACATTAGCTGGGAGCTAGATCAGAAATGGAGCAGCCAGGACTTGAACTGGCAACCATATGGGGTGGTAGCTTTACCCGTTGCACCACAGCACCGGCCTCTGGAGAGATGCCATTTTCTTTTTGTTCATATTTATTTATTTATTTGAAAGTCAGAGTTTCACAGAGAGAGGAAAGGTAGAGAGAGACAGAGAGAGGTCTTCTATCTGATGGTTCACTCCCCAGTTGGCTGTAACGGCTGGAACTGTGCTGATCCAAAGCTGGGAGCCAGGAGTTTCTTCTGGGTCTCCCACACAGGTGCAGGGGCCCAAGGTCTTCTGCCATCTTCTGCTTTCCCAGGTGGTAGCAGAGAGCTGGATCACAAGCAGAGCAGCCAGATTTCAAACCGGTGCCCATGTGGGATGCCGGTGCTCAGGCCAGGGTGTTAACCCACTGCACCACAGTGCCTACCCGGGGAGAGATGATTTTTCACATTCCCCTACCAGGAGGCAGCAACATGCACTGCTCAAGACCAGGGACCACACCCGTGCAGAAATTGAAAGGACTCCATGCAACCTGGGTTTTTCTCCAAACTTTTCTTCCAAGGGACAAATAGCTGGCAATAAAACACCAAGATTAGAAGATGTGAGTCTAAAACTTGAAAGTAACACATTTTACATACACAAATACTCTAGGAATGAAAGCCCTAATGGTATTTCAGATGATTTATAGCAGTAAATTAAAAACTCTAGATGAAATGGACTTAGTATTAGCAAACATAATCACAAATTTTACTCAATGAGAAATGATAGTTTCCTAATCACCCATAATGAGATCAGGAGGCAAAATATCCCTATAATGAATCAATCAGAGCCATCATTGGAAAATCCAAATGTTTAATGAAGGACTAAGTGCGGTGTTGTACAAAATTATAGAAAATAGTAAGAAAGGTAGTAAAACTGACTCCTTTAATCCTAGTTTAACATGATACAAACCCCTACAATAACTACCAGTAAAATCCCCAGTACAACATGTCCTTCAGGAATATAAATCCCAACATGTTAGAAAATACGTTCACAACCCTAACAGCCACACACACAAAGGATGTACACTATGAGCTACTTTCATTCTTTCAAGAACCTTAGACTCCCGTGTACACAATTGTAGTATGACACGTATCTGCTGACTCCAAAGCCCAACACCATGTCCTGCAGCCACATTTCTAGTCCCAGAAGTTGGCACCGGTGGGTTCCTCTTCCAAAATGTCCTGGATTTCAGAACTGGGCATCTCGGGCACCTTCCTGCTGCGTATCTTGCTCGTGAGTTTCTGTTGGAGAACTGAGTACCCACAGAGCTGTGCTCACCACCTGCAAGAACGTGAGCTCTCCATCACCTTGACGCTCTCCAGGCTGCTGCTAGCACAGAGAAAAAGGCACCTCGTTCTCTGTGGTGTTTTGGTTCTGCTGCATTAGAAACTGGTCCTGGGAGGGCAGCTCCTGCCAGTAATCCGGAGGCTGTTGGGGCTGCTGAGGGTGAGTTCCCCAGCCATTCTGCTGCCATTCACACAGTGGGTAAGGAAAACAGCTCTTCTGCTCCTGCAGCTGTTGCATCGCTCCCTGAGCACTGGGAACACCGGATAGCAGAGAAGGCCAATCAGGCTGCATGTCCCGCATCTCAGACCTGGACCTCCCAAAATACGGTGCGTATGAAAAAGAATGAACAAATCTTGCTCCAGGATTGCCACAGGGAAAAGATCCACCTCCCATGTTCCCTTGATTCTCCAGTGCACAGCTCAGTGCCTCTTGAGCACCTCGCACCCCAGAATCCCAGGAGCCATAGAGCGGGCTGGAAACCTCCCATGTGCGTGGAGCGGAGTAGACAGCTCCGCCCTGCACAGCTGCCTGGGCAGCATTGGGAGCCCACTCCTGGGCTTGTGGAGTGGCATAGACAGCTCCGCCCAGCACAGCCGCCTGGGCAGCATTGGGAGACCACTCCTGGGCATATGGAGCAGTGTAGACAGCTCCGCCCAGCACAGCCGCCTGGGCAGCGTTGGCAAACTGCTCCTGGGCATTCAGCAGGCTTACACCTGGGGTACCTTGGACAGGGAGTGCATATGGCATCCTGGCTTCAAGCACTCTGAGTCTCTTCCTGGCTCGTAGCCTTGCCCTTTTATTTTGGAACCAGTTCTAAAAAAGAAAGAGAAATTACTCTTGAGTCTATATATTTCACAGTGTAGGAGAATTTTGTAGTTCATCTTAGGATCAGCGTCATCACTGATTTGCTTTGTGACCTTGAGTAAGACATGAAAAATGCAAGCAAGCTTTCCTGGGGCTTCCTGTGTTATATTTAGAATAGGAGAATGCATTTATAGTAAATATGATATGTAAATGTATATATAGATATACATTTATAATAATTAAAATCATGTAATTGTGCACAATTCTGGATTCCCATCTGCCTTCACAGGAGGCCCGGGCCCTTGTGTATGCGCAAATCCCTGCTTTTCACAATCTTCTACCAACCTATTTGCACCCTCTGTATTTAGACGTGAAGCAGTTGTTCTCAAAATACGTTCCCTTAGCTTGCTTATTTTACTCCAACTGCTTTTCCAGAATGAATTCCTAATTCAATGTATTCTAAATTGTATTCTAAATTTCATTTTCTTCAAAGGCCCTACAAAAACAAACAAGAGTCTGCCATAACTTAGCAGTATTACTTCATACCTTACCCTAAGTGTTTCATGTAACATCCATTCTCCTTTTACTCCTTTGTAAAATGAGATTAAGTGGGGCCAGCGCTGTGGCGTAGTGGGTAAAGCTGCCACCTGTAGAGCCGGCATTCCATATGGACACCAGTTCAATTCCTGGCTGCTCCACTTCCGATCCAGCTCTCTGCTATGGCCTGGGAAAGCAGTGGAAGATGGCCCAAATGCTTGGGCCCCTGCACCCTCATGAGAGACCCAGAAGAAGCTCCTGGCTCCTGGCTTTGACTCAACTTAGCTCTGGCCGTTGAAGCCAGGGCGGGGAGTGAATCAGCAGATGGGAGACCTTTATCTCGCTCTCTGCCTCTCCTTCTCTCTCTCTGTGTAACTCCGACTTTCAAATAAATAAATCTTTTTCAAAAATAACACATACTATACTTTAATATAGTCACATGCACAATGAGATGAAGAAGAATTGGGACCAAATGTCAACCCTGTCTTATGTGATGAAATGCTGTTAAACTTTTTCATAATTACTTGCATTTTTCTCAATGTCCACAAAGACATATTCATATAAATATCTATGTAGTTTATGTACCTCGATTGTGTAACATGGACAATGGATTTGTTGGGCCAGTTCCTTCTTGGTCGTAAAGTCGGGATAAGGACTCTCTGCAAATGATTGATTCAGTATCTGCAGATCATCAGGTGTAAATTTATGGCGTGGTTTTCCTTGTCTTCTTCCATGTTGTGTTTCTATGTTGTCATGACCATCTCCTGAACAATACAGAGAGAGAAAGCATGAGAATATTAGCAAGATCCAGAAAAGCAAAAGACCTCTGTAATAGAATAAAATTTTAGAAAGGTGATACCTTCCCTCTTACCTAGTCATAATAAATGAATAATGGACTGTGGGCATATCTTTTTAAAATTATGGTGAGAAGATGATACTTATTAGGTCATAAAGGTAACAGGAGTGAAGAAGGTTTTTTTTAGCAAAAATCGATATACTACAACAAAGCCAGAGATGGTGAGAAAACACCCAGCCACATTAGTAATTGAGGCAATGCAAATAAACCAGCTGACAACAATCTGGTACACAATACTTTAAATGTATGGGGGCAAAGTGCGAAAGGACTAACAGGGATTGATGAGGATAGGTCTGGTACCCCTATTGCTCGTTATCACCACGTGGGCTTTTTTGCTAAATGCAATGAAGTTGAAAGTGGGCATACCCTCCAATGTGTCAATCAACTAAATGGCACTTGAAGATTTAACACCAAGTCTACAGGTCATTTCCTTCACCCATCTCAGACATGCCAGCAGGAGGAAAGCACCGATGGTCTCAACCTGTCCTCTGGTATGCGCTCATCTCCCTGATGCAGGAAGGGGAGCAGACTTTTTTTTTTTAACTTTTATTTAATGAATATAAATTTCCAAAGTACAGCTTATGGATTACAATGGCTCCCCCCCCATAACTTCCCTCCCACCCGCAACCCTCCCCTTTCCCGCTCCCTCTCCCCTTTTATTCACATCAAGATTCATTTTCAATTCTCTTTATATACAGAAGATCAGTTCAGTATATATTAAGCAAAGATTTCAACAGTTTGCGCACACATAGCAACACAAAGTGAAAAATACTGTTGGAGTACTAGTTATAGCATTAAATAACAGTGTACAGCACATTAAAGACAGAGATCCTACATGATATTTTTAAAAAATTAATTAATTTTCTATGCAGTTTCCAATTTAACACCAGGTTTTTTTTTTTCATTTTCAATTATCTTTATATACAGAAGATCAATTCAGTATATACTAAGTAAAGATTTCATCAGTTTGCACCCACACAGAAATACAAAGTGAAAAATACTGTTTTAATACTAGTTATAGTATCACTTCACATTAGACAACACATTAAGGACAGATCCCACATGAGATGTAATTACACAGTGACTCCTGTTGTTGACTTAACAATTTGACACTCTTGTTTATGGTGTCATTAATCTCCCTAGGCTCTAGTCATGAGTTGCCAAGGCTATGGAAGCCTTTAGGGTTCGCTGACTTTGATCTTATTCCGATAGGGTCATAGTCAAAGTGGAAGTTTTCTCCTCCCTTCAGAGAAAGGTACCTCCTTCTTTGATGGCCCTGTTCTTTCCACTGGAATCTCACTCGCAGAGATCTTTCATTTAGGTTTTTTTTTTTTTTTTTACCCAGGGTGTCTTGGCTTTCCATGCCTACAATACTCTCATGGGCTCTTCAGCCAGAACCGAATGCCTTAAGGGCTGATTCTGAGGCTTGAGTGCTATTTAGGACATCTGCTATTCTATGAGTCTGCTGTGTGTCTCGCTTCCCACGTTGGATCGTTCTCTCCCTTTTTGATTCTATCAGTTAGGAAGGGGAGCAGACCTTACAGACAGACCAACGTCGGCACAGTTCTCTACTGCAGAGGCCCCCAGAAGAACTGACATGAGCCAGTCCTGTTTTTCCTAACTCAGAATTTAAGTGAAAAAACTTACAAAGACTGCAAACCAAATTAATAACCTTCATATGCCTGCTTCAAAGGGTATAACCTAGCTGCCAGGGGTTGGGGTGCAGTATGTTAAGTTGCCCCTGGGAACAACATCTCACATGAGCAATGATTTGAGTCCATCTGCTCTACCAGTCCAGCCCCCTGCTGAAGCCCCTGGGAAAGCAGTGGAAAACTGGCCAAGTGCTTGGGCCCCCACCACCCATGTGGGAGACCCAGATGGAGTTCCATGCTCCTGGCTTCTGCCTGGTCCAGCCCTGGCCATTGCAACTATTTCTGCAGTAACCTACAGATGGAAGGCCCCTCTCTCTTTTCTCTTTACCTCTCTCTCTCTCTCTCTCTCTCTCTCTGCCTCTCTGTAACTCTGCCTTTCAAATAAATAAAATATTGAAAAAATTTTTGAAGAAATATCTTAAGCATTTGGCAGTGAAATGGAGTTTTGTGTTTTTCTTTAAAATATCTATTTATTTATTTGCAAGTCAGGGTTACACAGAGAAAGGAGAGGCAGAGAGAGAGAGAGAGATCTTCCATCTGATGGTTCACTCCTCAATTGGCCTCAACGGCTGGAGCTGTGCTGATCTGAAGCCAGGAGCCAGGAACTTCTTCTGGGTTTCCCACATGGGTGCAGGAGGCCAAGAACTTTGCCATCTTCTACTGCTTTCCCAGGCCATAGCAGAGAGCTGGATTGGAAGTGGAGCAGCCGCTTCTCAAACTGGCACCCATATGGGATTCCACCGCTTCAGGCCAGGGCACTAAACCACTGCACCTTAGCACCGGCCCCCAAAAGGTATACAAGCAATTTGTATACCTTTAGCATACATTTTAGAAACACACTTGTTGTTTTGTTTTAAATTCGTGGCTGGTGTTGTGGCATGGCAACTAAAGCCTCTGCCTCCAGTCCAGCATCCCATGTGGGTGCCAGCTCAAGTCCCAGTTGCTCCACTTCCCATCCAGCTCCCTGCTAAAGCCCTGGGAAAGCAGCAGAGGATGCCCAAGTGCTTGAGCCCCTGCACCCATGTGGGAGGCCGGGAAGAAGCTCCTGGCTTCGGCCTGGCCCAGCCCTGGCCATTTGCTGACATTTGGGGAGTGAACCAGTAGATGGAAGATCCCTTTCTCTATCTCTCTGTAACTGTGCCTTTCAAATAAATATAAATAAATATTTTTCAATATATATTTTATGAATAATTTGTGTAAAGCATTTTGTATAAACCCAAATTCAAACAGAGAACACACTGGTGGTTGTAACGCTTTCCTTGAGAAGAGGCAAAGAGGGGATAAGAGCGCTTTCTGTTCCCAGCAAAACTTCCCTGGGGAGCATCTATTGCTGAGATGCTCCAGGGAATCTGGTCCCTACCCCCACCCCGGCCACTCACTATAACTCAACAGGAGAAGTTCCCAGTATTTCTGACCAGCAACTTGCATACCTTTAACCCACATTTTAAAAACACACTTGTTGTTGTTTTGTTTTAAATCAAATTTGTTTATTTAAATAAAATCTCATCAGTAAACTGGAGGCTGAGCAGACGTTCTTCACCTGGGCGGCCCCTCCCTACCCCGTGGTCCAGAGCAGCTCTGGAAGGACCTCACACCCTAAGGGCATCATTGTTCTGGGGCTTTGGATTTTGCCTCTGGGACAGAGTGAGGAGCTGAGAGGGCGCCCCCTCAACCATGGGCACTTTCCAGGATTTTCTGAAGACCTCCTAGAGCTGGGAGGCCTCTGAGTTGATTGAGATGTCACACTCACAAGCTGCAAGACAGACTGGCGTGGACCCGGGACTTCTCTACCCAGTGCTTGTTTAGAGAAAGAAGTCAGGGCCAGAACCCCAATACCTTGCAACTCCAGCTTTTTTTTTTTTTTTTGATAGGCAGATGGGGGAGAGAGAGAGAGAGACAGACAGACAGACAGACAGAAAGGTCTTCCTTTGTTGGTTCACCCCCCAAATGGCTGCTGGGACCAGCATGCTATTCCAATCCAAAGCCAAGAGACAGGTGCTTCCTCCTTGTCTCCCATGTGAGTGCAGGGCGAAAGGACTTGGTCCATCCTGCACTGCCTTCCTGGGTCACAGCAGAAAGCTGGACTGGAAGAGGAGCAGCTGGGACAGCCCCAGCGCCCCAACCGGGACTAGAACCCAGGGTGCTGGTGTCCCAGGTGGAGGATTACCCTAGTGAGCCTCAGCGCCAACCGCAACTCTAGCTTTTCAAACAGCAGGAATGTCTAAGTCTCTCCCAAGTCTGCATTTGCCAAGTTCCGAATTATTCCTGAATTATTTATGAACTAGGAAAAGACATCTCCAGGGCCACTCCTAATATTCTTCCGTAGTAACTTCTGGTGGACTGGAGTGGCCGGTTATTTTCCATTTTTTTAAAAGATTTTATTTATATTTGAGAGGTAGAGTTACAGACAGTGAGAGGGAGAGACAGAGAGAAAGGTCTTCCGTCCTTTGCTTCACCACCCAAATGGTCACAACGGCTGGAGCTGCAGCAATCTGAAGCCAGGAGCATTCTCCAGGTCTCCCACACAGGTGCAGGGGCCTGAGGACTTGGGCCATCTTCTACTGCTTTGCCAGGCCACAGCAGAGAGCTGGACTGGAAGAGGAACAGCCAAGACTAGAATCGGCACCCATATGGGATGCCGGTGCCACAGGCAGAGGATTAACCACTTTGCCACTGAGCCGGCGCCCAATTTTTTTTTCTAGCTTCTTATGCCTTTAACATACAAAGAGACAGAAGGCTGCGGTGAGCCTGAAGAACCTAACTCGGCTCCAATCGAAGAAGTCCTCAGAGAAACGAATATCATGAAACACCTATTCTTGGTTTCAAAGTACTTTTGCACCAAAACATTTCTGAATTCCACTTTTCCACGGACACTGTGAAGTTCCCTGCTCTAGCAATACACGACCAATGCTGTTTCCTCCCCCTACCCTTCCCATCTTTCCCCACACCTCCCACCCCTTCATTCTGAAGGGAACCCAAGACACTGTTCTACCTTAACTACATCCACGTACATCTTTAACATGCAGAAAACTTTTTTAAGGTAACCCCAAGTTGCATTAATTTTTAAACACCTGAGCCTTTGGGAAATCCTACCCCCTGCATTCAACCATGTGGTAGCCAGAGACAATGACACCTGTGACACTAGCGGCCCCTGGACCACAAGCCTGCACTTCTGAAAGTCGAAAGCTCAAACCCCCACAGAACACCAGGACAGCGAGAACCCGGCCTTGCCGACAAAGCCACACACACAAACTCACCATTGGGAGCCATGTCTGCGAGCCCTCCTGAGACAGACTTCCTGAGCAGTGAAGTAGGGATGCTGGCACAGCTCTCATTTATTATAAACCTGAGATGGCCACCCTAGGCACGCCTTAGACCCAGCCCCTCTCCAGCCCCTACCACGCCCTACACACAGCTCCCCCTAGGCACAACTGGCTTTCCTAAACCTCCATTTTTAAATCCTAGCTTCCATTCACTGAACACCCATGGAACTAATTTTCTCATTTAGCCCTGGCCAGGCCCCAGGTGAACTGCATCACTGAGAGCGCACTGATAACTGAGAGTTTGGAGGCTGGTGAGGCCAGAGACTCACAGCGAGTGAGGACGTTAAAGAATATAAGACTGCAGGCATTGTGGCAAAGCTTGTGAAGCTGCCACGTAGGATGTCCCCAGCCCATATCAGAGTGCTGGTTCCAGTCCCAGTTACCCTGCTCCCAATCCGGCTTCACTCCAAAGTAGCCAGGGAAGCAGCAGGTGATGGCTCAGGTGCATGGGCCCTATAGCCTACACTGGGAGACCTGGATGCATTTCTAGGTTCCTGGCTTCAGCCTGACCCAGCTTGGGCTGTTGTAGACATCTGGGGAGTGAAGCAGCAAACAGAAGGTTTCTCTCTCTCTTGCTCTCTCTCACTCAGCCTCTCATGTACACAAACATAAATGGGTTTCAAAAGTCAGCATAAGGGGCCAGCATTAAGGTACAGCGGGTAGGTGGCAGCATCCCACATGGGTGCTGCTCATGTGCTGGCTGCTTCACTTCCCATCCAGCTCCCTGCTAATGGCTTGGGAAAGCAGTGGAAGATGGCCCAAGGGCTTGGGACCCTGCCACCCACATGGGAGACTCAGAAGAAGCTCCAGGCTCCTGGCTTTGGCCTGGCCCAGCCTTGCCTGTTGCAGCCATCTGGGAAGAAGATTCTCTCTCTCTCTCTCTCTCTCTCTCTCTGTAGCTCTTTCAAATAAAAACAAATCTTAAAAAGTCAATATAAGTCTAACATCATACAGAATTAAATCATTGAAATAATTTATTTTATTCTCAAAATAGCCATAATCTCCAGAGAATAATTTGAGAACTGGACGTCTGAAAAGAGACTGAGAGGCTGAGACAGAACAAACTAAATTTAACAAACTAAAATTAAGTTGGGGAGCCGATGCTGTGGCATAGTGGGTAAAGCCACGGCCTGCTGTGCCAGCATCCCATATGGACACTGGTTCATGTCCAGGCTGCTCCTCTTCTGATCCAGCTCTCTGCTATAACCTGGGAAAGCAGTAGAGGATGGCCCAAGTGCTTGGGTCCCTGCACCACATGGGAGGCCTGGGAGAAGTTCCTGGCTCCTGGCTTCAGATCAGTGCAGCTCTAGCCATTGCTGCCAACTGGGGAATGAAACAGAGCATAGAATCTCTCTCTCGCCCCCTTCTCCTTCTCTTTCTGAGTAGCTCTGACTTTCAAATAAATAAATAAATCTTTTTTAAAAAAAACTAAGTTGGACCTAGCCTGGTTTCCCTGGCTTTTTTTTTTTTTTTTTTTCTTCCTGTAATTCAAAGTTCAGTACCTCAGCACTGTGAATTTCCACTAGATGGTGCCCTTCCCTCTTCTTCAAACTTGTTTCAAAGAATGTTTTGATCAGCTAAATTCACTGGCTTTTATGCTCTCCCCAACTCCAGGCAGTCCCTTCTATTCTCATGCCATTATTTAGACATCACTGGCAAAGGTCAACATACCAGTCCCACACTGCACAAATTTAGGGTTCACCTTCTAAATCATCAACCTTTATTGGACAATCTCTCTTTTTCTACCTGAGAAAACTCTCCTACTTCATATTTTTCTGTTAACCTTGGCTTCAGGAGATGTTCACTGAGTAGTGCATTGATCTTATTATTTTAAGATTTGCTGTCATTGCTGTGGCATAGTAGGCTGAGCCTCTACCTGCATCACCAGCATCCCAGTTCCAGTCCCAGCTGCTGCTCTTCCAATCCGGCTCTCTGCTGTGGCCTGGGAAAGCAGTGGAAGATGACCCAAGTGCTTGGGCCCCTGCACTCGCATGGGAGACCAGGAAGGAACTCCACGCTCCTGGCTTTGGATCTGCCCAGCTCTTGCTGTTTGGACACCTGGGGAGGAAACAAGCAGATGGAAGACTTTTCTCTCTGTCTCTCCCTCTCTCTGTCTGTAACTCTATCTCTCAAATAAATAAATAAAACCTTTAAAATTTTATTTATTTATTTATTTATTTGAAAGCCAGAGAGAGAGAAAGAGATCTTGCCTCTGTTGGTTCACTCTCCAGATGGCCGCAACAGCAGGAGCTGGGCCAAGACAATGCCAGGAACCAGGAGCTTCTTCTGGGCCTCCCACATGGGTAGCAGGGGCTCAAGCACTTGGGCCATCTTCCACTGCTTTTCCCAGGTCATTAGCAGGGAGCTGAATCAAAAGTGGAGCAGCTAGAACTTAAACCGGTGCTCACATAGCATGGAAACTTTACCTGCTACATCACATGGCTGGCCCCTGCACTGATTTTTTTTAAAAATAGCTCTTACACCAGTAAGATCCCAAGATAATTAGAGACAGACCTCTTAAAGGTCCCATCTGGGGTGCCAACTTTTATTGGAATTTGGGGTGCCAATTATATTACCATTTGCTTATTAATGAATACACAATATTATTGAGCATCATGGGTTCTTGCCTAAGAAATATGGATTTATACCAAGTACCTGGAGCCAGCCATGTCGAGGAAATGTTGGCCAGAAAGGATGGAGCAGGTGGCCCAAAGACGATGTGCAAGCCTGCAATGGTGAAAGAGACAGAGAGCTAAAAAGGGCTGGGCCCACCAGGTCCCAGGCCTTTAATCCACTTCCAAAGGGGAGTGGTTAATTACCCTGATTGGCAGGTGAGCACAGAGGTGAGGTCAGGTAGGGGCATGAGGTCACACGGGGGAGTGGTGCAGGCCTGATCTTGCAGCTCACCATAAGAATCCATTTTTATTTATTTATTTGAAAGTCAGAGTTACACAAAGAGAGGAGAGGCAGAAGAGAGAGAGAAAGATCTTCCATCTGATGGTTCACTCCTCAATTGGCCACAATGGCCAGAACTGTTCCAATCCTGTGTATTGAGCCCTGTAGTGTAGGTGTGACCAACACAAATATAGTCCCTGAAATCAGTATTCAGGTGAACTTTAGAAACACATACCTCCCAATTATCACCTACAAGGAAAAGCCAGAACTTAGGGGAACTCCTGGCAGCTTTATGACCTGGCTCCCACTCCTGTTCAGCTTGGCCTTGGAGACTCACCACTGGCCAACTGTGAGCTCCTGCCAGGCTTGTACATTTCTGAGAACTGAACAACTCTGTCCTGCCAGCCTGTACACCTGTTCCAAGTGCTACAGGAAGAGTTCCCAGTGATGCTGGAAGAAAATGCTTTGACCACAATCAAGTTATCAGCATGGCAATTTTGATAAAGATCATCAGTTTAAAAAAGAAAAAAACAAAGTGCGGTAACAAATGACCTTGAGATTCTGGTGCTCCACACAGTGGACTCATGTTTCCTAAATGTGTTTTCTCTGGACTTTTTATTATTATTGTTATCATTATTATTTCCCAGAAGTTTGGAATTTTTTCACTTTTGGGATCAATGACTTATATATTCATTTCCCCCATTGTTTCTGTGATGTTTAACTTAAGTTTAACTTACGTGTTCAAACCTATGTTCAGTTCTTGGTTTAGCTGCTTCAAAATGTAGCATTTTCAGGGCCAGAGTTGGGTGCAGTGGGTTAAGCTGCTGTCTGCAATGCCAGCATCCCACATGGACATCAATCTGATTCCTGGCTGCTCCACTTCTGATTCAGCTCCCTATTAATGTGCCTGGAAAAGCAGTGCAAGAAGGCCCAAGGCTTTGCGCCCCTGCACCCACTTAAGATACTAGAAGAAGCTCCTGGCTTCAGCCTGGCTCAGCTCCGGCCATTGTGTCCATTTGGGGTGTGAACTGGTAGATGAAAGACCTCGACCTCGATATCCCTCCCTCCTTCCCTCCCCCCCTTCTTCTCTGTAAATCTGCCTTCAAATAAATAAATAAACCTTTATTATTATTTGAAAGGTAGACTTACATAGAGAGAGGGAAAGACAGATCGTCCATCTGCTGGTTTACTCCTAGAAGGCTGCAACAGCCAAGCCTGGGCCAGGCGGAAGCCAGGAGCTTCATCCAGGTATCCCGTGTGGGTGCAGGTGAAGTAGTACCTTGACAGTAGTGACTCCATTCTGGAGAACCGGAGACTCCATTCTGGGAAGGTGCCCCCCCACACACACACACCGTGAGGCTCTGTTCTGAAATTATGATCTAAAACAGTTGAACAATAGCAGCCCACTACATCACACTTGGCAGAGCATAGAAACTCCCTAGCATGATCGCTCAAGCTTGGAAGTGGATAGGCTGCACCTGGGTTCATGATAAAAATATAATTTGTCTATGTACTACATATGATGTTCCAGGGCCTGTGTCCTGATTCATCGACCTGGGAGGCTCGGCTCGACCTCTTCACCGACCAATTGGCCTTATGTCCTCTGGTAAGTCGATGCCTGTTTTCTGGTGGCACCTTCTGAGTATTGGTGGTCTGACGGGATGCCAATACAGCCTCCGTTCCATTTGAGCGTGACGCCATTAGGATGGGAGACCCTGGTCTGGTTAAAGAAAGGCCTTTCCTGGATATACTGGTTTTTCTGTTCCTGTGTCATGGCCACTTTCCTATGCACTGTCTATATCCATAATCCTGGAAGGTAAACTCTTCTCCCTGTCCTGCCTGTTTGTCTCCTTTATTCCCTTGTCTCTGGACTCTCTCTCTCCCTTCCCTGAGCATGGGCTCTGCTCAGTCTAAGGGGACACCTTTTCAGTGTATGTTCAAAAATTTCTCTCTTTTAAATCTAAAAAGATTGCTGCCTTAAAAATTACCTTGTAACTTGCCAAAGTTTTGTGGCCTGGTTTTTACACATCTGGATGAAAAATAACAATGGCTGATCAGCCCTGATGTGGATTTTTCAATATCTGGTTTATGTCATTGATATCTAGCTGGAGTTTTATAAAAGGAGTAAAATTCCATGTAAATGTAATTTTGGATTAGAGTGGCAAGATGGCGGAATAGGCAGGGAGCACACGATTAGTCCGGGGGAGAGACAGTTTAATATAAGTGGAGATACTGCAGGGTCAAAGAAGAGTAGGGGATGAAACAGCAGAGGAAACTCTTCCGGAACTAGTGATTCACAGTGTACCTGCGTGGAGAGCGTGGGAGCCCAAGTTCGGGACACCAGTGGCAGACTCAACACACCAGCGCTGGAACGCAAGGTGAGCCAAACCTCAATAGCCCGAGACACCAGCGGGCAAGCGGAAAGAGGAGGCTAAGGGAACGAAGCTTGAAACTCCGTGGGGAAAAATTCACCAGGCTAACTAGAAGAGAGAGAGGAAAAAAATTAAAAAAGTGACCGATACGGACACAAGTTTCTCTCTCTCCGCTCACCTCTCAAAGGCGAGAAAGACAAAGCAGGCGCCATTTTGGACATACGTCATAAGCAGGGCGACCTCAGGTCTGCACCGGCCCTGAGCCTAGCAGAAAAACCTGACTCTGGGGGGAGGGGTGAAATAACAGGAGATTAGCATCTAACTTGGCAACCCAGTGGGAGACTGCAGGAGAATTGGAGCCCACACTGAGGGCAGCAGAGATTCCCTGTGTGGTCCTTGGGAAAGAGCTTCCGATCTCTGGCTCCTGTGGGTATATCATTTGCCTGCTAACTACCTCCAATTATGTTCAGCTGTGCGGAATTACTTCCCTTTTGAATCAAAAAAAGAAAGAGAGATTTACCACACCTAACCTGGGAGTGTCATCTTTGACACACCCTCAACCCTGAGGAACCAAACACAGCTCTCAGTCCACACTCATCTCAAGCCTCTAAGGCTCCACTGAAAGCAGACAGTCCACTTAATATAGAGCCATAGTGTAACAAGCCATAGTGTAACACCACAGTGAAGAAACCAAATATCTCCAACATGCCAAACAACAAACGCAAAAACCGAGGTAACAAGAACAAGGAAGACACTATGACGCCCCCAAATGAAAAAGACACCCCAATTCAAGATTATGAAGATGATGAGATAGAAGAAATGCAAGAAGCGGATCTCAAAAATTGATAAGAACATTAAGAAGTTCTCAAAAACAAATTCTTGAACTACAGAAATCCTTAATGGACAAGATAGAAAATCTCTCTCGTGAAAGTGAAATATTAAGGAGGAATCAAAATGAAATGAAACAACTAGTGGAACAAGAAACTGGGATAGTGACGAGAAATCATAATGAAATGAAGAATTCAATAGATCAAATGACAAACACATTAGAGAGCCTTAAAAACAGAATGGGCGAAGCAGAAGAGAGAATATCAGACTTAGAAGACAGAGAACAGGAAAGGAAACAGGCAAACCAAAGAAAAGAAGAAGAAATTAGAAATCTAAAAAATATTGTCGGGAATCTACAGGATACTATTAAAAAACCCAACATTTGGGTTCTAGGAGTTCCTGAAGGCATGGAGAGGGAGAAAGGATTAGAAGGCATTTTCAGTGAGATACTAGCAGAAAATTTCCCAGGTTTGGAGAAGGACAGAGGCATCTTAGTACAGGAAGCTTATAGAACCCCTAATAAACATGACCAAAAGAGATCCTCACCACGACATGTTGTAATCAAACTCACCACAGTGAAACATAAAGAAAAGATTCTAAAATATGCAAGAGAGAAACGTCAGATTACTCTTAGAGGATCTCCAATTAGACTCACAGCAGACTTCTCATCAGAAACCCTACAAGCTAGAAGGGAATGGCAAGACATAGCCCAGGTATTAAGAGAGAAAAACTGCCAGCCCAGAATACTATATCCTGCAAAGCTCTCATTTGTGAATGAAGGTGAAATTAAGACTTTTCATAGCAAACAGAAACTGAAAGAATTTGTTGCCACTCATCCTGCCCTGCAAAAGATGCTTAAAGATGTGTTACACACAGAAACACAGAAACATGGTCACCAATATGAAAGAAGGTAAAGGAAGGAAACCTCACAGCAAAAGATCACAGGAAGCTCAATTTCTCTTTGACATAGAATTAAACTCTGATGCTCTATTAAATCAATGTGTTAAAGTAATCTATTATGTTCTCTTGATGTCTGTTAAATTATAATTGTTCAAAAACAGCTGCATTTTTATTAAGAGCTATGGATTATTTAAATATGTGCTTATTTTCAAAGATTTGAATAATCACCTTGTAACAATGATCAAATTTGGTCTATGTTATGACATGATTTTAAGGAATCTTATTTCAACCAGATATTTTGGATTTTGAGCCTTCTTGGCATTCTTGACAGGCATTCAAAAAATCAAAGTTTCAAACAATCTGGTCTCTAAAATTTCCAGTAAATCCTGGACTTTGGTTTTTCCAGTTTGGGCCCAACTGAAAAAATCGAAGGACCTATGTCTCTCATCTTATAGAGACACCAACTAATCAGTCTATTTGGATTATATTAGAAGGACTGTCAAGATGTGATGTGGTACCAGACTTTAAGTTTCTATAATGGAAAATGCTATTAATACAAATGTTTGAGAATTAAAAAGTCTAATGATCTTGTGTTACTAGACATTATAGTTATCTTAATGAGAAAGCCCCAGAGGCCTAAAGGGTTAAATACTTGTAAAATCCTACAGGTGCTTTCAAAAATACTGTGAAGTAAGCAAGTGCCTCTTGTTGGTTGATGAGTTTATAATTTTAAACATGGTGACTTAAAGTCTTTTGTCATCCATAGTTATATATGATGTGCTGCTCATAAAACTAAAGCCTTGTTGGTTCTGTGTTTAGCTGTCCTCCTATAGGTTCCTATGGACTTTTTCCAGCCACTTTTATTGTATTCAGTACTTTGGGATGGCTCTGTAAACAGATGAAGCCAATAATGTATTAACAGTACCAACTGAGAGAAAGTATGGTTAACTGAGGTTACTAAAAACAAAAAGCAATTCAAATCAATTGGCAATCTACAAAAAGAGTTAAAGATTTTAAAAGCTATTATTAAAATTGCTATATTGGTCTATTATGTTATATGTGTGTACATATTGTATGTCCACATGGGGAAATTTTATTAAGAGTTTTATTTTAAATGGCTTATAGATAAGATTGTCCATAAATTTAAGCTGCTAAAATCAATCAAAGATACATTTTAATTTGTGTGACCTGAATCTGTGTATCATATGTTTTAAACATGTTGGTAGAAAGAAACTAAAAACATTTTATATGGTTGTGCTTAAGTTTACTGGCCAAACAAACTACACCATGTTAGATATTTAAGAGGTGTTTTCAAATACATGATTCTTAAAATTTATAGAAGGCATTGGACCTTCTGGTAAAGGTTTTCTTAAGTTGTTATCTAATGGTTGAAACGGTTTGCTAAGTATTCATGTAATATTGCTATTGTCAGCAAGCGATCTAGGACTTGCTCCCTCATTTCTCTATTCTAAGCCCAACTTGTTCTTTCATTTCTCTATTCTCTTCAAGGTAGGAAACTAATTCTATTATGAAGGAATCTGTAGGATGCACAATTTAATCTTTAGACCTTATAAAAGGATGGCTAACATTTTTCTGTAATAGCATAGCCAAAATAAGAACTTAAATAATAATCTTATAGCTAGATTCACTTCGCCATCAGCGAAGTATACAGTAAGTAGAAAAAACCTCCCTTTCAGACCAAAGGGAAAGAAAGTTTTAAAGTGAGAAGATAATTTTCCTCATGGGCATTGTCTACCTTAGAAAAACTACTACAGAAGATGCCTGTGACTATAGACTTGTAGTTCAGGCCACCAAAGATTAGAGATGGGACTTGGGCACTCCCTTGACTTGCATCCTCTGGTCTGCTTTAACACAAACCAGGAGGAAAAGAAAGCTCGGCATCAGAAGCAATGGGTGGCAGGCCTATTAATGGCTGATCTGTACAGTGATCTGCCCTCAGGGAGACCCAACAGGCCAGTCCACTGCAGTGGCTTTCAATGTGGTAAGCCTGGGCTTCAGCAGAAGTCAGCTTGTGAAGAGCCCTGGCAGCTCTGCCGAGAGTTGGATCACTGGAAATGGACCTGCCCTGGAGTCGAAGGATGCCCAGGTCAGAGCCACAGATCTTATTGGCTCTAAGCTGAAAAGCCCTTCACTCAGCCCAACTTCCAAAGTGACCACTGCAGCTGAGGGGATGGTCAAGTAGGGTCAGCAACATTACAGGCAGAACTGTAAATTTCTTGTTAGAGATGCACCCTGCCTTTACCTGGCCAGCTCTCCTCCCAGGCCACCTAAGTAATGAAAGTCAACAGAGTGCCTTCCCCTAGGAGATTCACACCTCCCTTAGGATATACCCCATGTGAAGAGATAGATAGGTCTGGGCCTCTGAATTTACAAGGCCTAAAGCCCACCAGATTATTATCAAGCCCCTTCTATCAGGTTCTATTTGCCTCTCAATCAGAAAAATTACTTGTAGCTTAGACAGCACCTTTCTTAGCTCCTCTAGTAATGACTCTGTCCTTTGTTCTAGGCCCTGTCTAGTGCACTTGGGCCTCATTCCTTTGTAATCATAACCTCTACTCTACCACCAATGGCTCTACTCCCAACCTGTGTGTACTGATGGTCCTCTTCCCCACTTAATGCTGTATAATTGTTCAAACCTGGTAAATGCACTCTTAGGATCATTGGTTACTATCCTCACTCTGTCTTTTATGACCTTGTCTAAATATGATCAGAGTCGGTAAACTTGGAAGGCTTCCATAGCCTTGGCAACTCATGACGACAGCCTAGGGTGGTTACTGGTACCATAAACTAGAGTGTCAATTTGTTGGGTCAACAACAGGAGTCACTGTGCATTTGTTCCTCATGTGGGATCTCTGTCCTTAATGTGCTGTACATTGTGATTTAATGCTATAACTAGTACTCAAACAGTACGTTTCACTTTGTGTTTCTATGTGGGTGCAAACTGTTGAAATCTTTATACTACATTGATCTTCTGTATATAAAGAGAATTGAAAATGAATCTTGATGCAAATGGATGGGGAGAGGGAGCGGGAGAGGGGAGGGTTGCGGGTGGGAGGGAAGTTATGGGAGGGGGAAGCCATTCTAATCCATAAGCTGTACACTGGAAATTTATATTCATTAAATAAAAGTTAAAAAAAATGTAATTTTGACCTTAATTCAGACAAAGGTTTGATACAGTATCAACATGTTACATCGCTGAGGTGTAACTGCTAAATATAAATTGGGTAAAGGTAAATGAGATAAATGTGTCTAAGAAAAATTTATCATTAGAGTCCATATACAAAGAATAATTCAAGGCTGCTTAAAAGTAACTCCAGTTAAAATTTGATGTGTTATCTTAGTTTAAAAATGTTGTCTTAATTACAGATTTTTAAAGGATTATTTCAATATAAATCAAGAAATCAGCCGATAAAAAGGTCACAAGTATAAAACTGTTCTTGGTAAGGAAAACAACAGGTTTCAGATGTAAAAAGAGGTTTTTAAAATACAAGTTTAAGTTGTAAAAGATGTAAAAAGGTCACAAAGGGTAATGAAAAATTTTCTGGATATAAAAGCTATTAATTAAAATATGATCCTCTTTTAAAACAATAAAGTTTTTGTAATACATATATGTTAGTATTTTTAAATAGTCTCTAAAATTTGTTAAACTACAACATATCCTTTTAATAGTTTTTATTTAATTGGTGACTCTGCCATTTTCTAGCCAGATCCAATAAGCTCTCTTCTCTTTCCTGGTTCTGACTCTATTACAATTGTTCCAACTTATGGGATGATTCCATGGGCTAAGTTGTATTTAAGGATTTTATTTCCAATTTTATTTACAAGCATCAATTTTGTATCCTATTGGTGTTCTCTGTCTCCTTTTAATTCTGATGTTTAAAAACAGCTGTGTTTTTATTCAAAGAATTATGGTTTGGTCAAATATATACTCATTCTAAAACATTTAAATGTTCACTTTGTAACAATAAAAGCTGCTCTACTCATACAAATGTGCCAAAGTTACAAAAGTCCAATAATTTTGCTGTGTTATCATTCACAATGGCTATCTTAATAAAAGGAGGCCCAGAGGACTATAAAGGGATAAATGGTTAATAAAATCTTACAGGGACTTTCTAAAATAGTATGTGGAGTAGACAAGTGCCTCTTCTTTTTGGCTAATAAGATTTATAATTTTAACCATGACCACATAAAGCTTTTTGTCACTCACAGTTATATATTCCTCTAAACACTAAACATCAGATTTTCTGCTCATAAAAATTAAAACATTGTTGGTTGTGTGTTTAAATGTGTCCTCTTTTAGGTTTCAAAGGACTTCTTTTTCCTACCTTGATTATATTCAATATTTTAGTATGGTTCTATAAATAGATAAAGCCAAAGTTGAATAGGTTCCAACTAAAAAAGTATGGTTCATTCATGTTACTAAAAGCTAAAAGCAATACTAATTAACTGGTAATAAAAAAAAAACAGTTAAAGATCTTACAAAGCTGTTACTAAGACTGCTTATTATTCTATCCTGTAATGTATGCTACATGTTATATGTGTGTACATATTGTATGTCTACATAAACATTGTATTAATAGCTCTCTTTCAATTGACTTATAAATACAAGATTGCTCATAAACTTAAACTACTAGCTTAACCCAAAATACAGTTTTGGTTCACATTACCTAAATAAATCTCTGTCTCAGGTGTTTTAAACTTGGTGTTTCAGAGAAACCAAACATTTTTTTAAAGTCATTGACATGTTTATGCTTGGGTTGGCTGGTCAAATAAGTTACACCTGTGTTAGATATTCAAAACATATTTTCAACTACAGGTACTCTTGTAATTTAGAAAAGACTTTGGACTTTTTGGTAAATACTTTCATAAGTTGTTATTTGACAATTAAAATTACTTTCTAATATTAAACTACTGACAGTAAGTAATCTGAAAAGCCTTATTCTCTTCAAGATGAGAAACTGATTCTATTCTAAATTCTCCATCAGGACATACAGTTTATCTTCAGACCTTATAAAAGTAATGGCTAACACTTTTCTGTCATCGTGCCTGGCCACATATAACAGCTGGATTTATTTTGCCATGGATACAGTAAACAGGCAAACCAAACTAATGGAGAAATACTACTTGGTTCAAAATGGCTTGGATGAAGTGGTCTTCATGTTTGATCTTTTTTTTTTTCAAATAATAATGGAAGTATTGTTTAATACTAGCTCAGTATCACAAGAATTTGCAAGAAGGCAAAATGCAGTGCCCTGGATGTGTAAAAAATATTTCCTCACCACAAAGTCCTTTATATTTTACATCTTCTAAACAATTACTATTAATCCAGTTTCTAATTTAAGATATTTTATGAAACACCAGAAGTAGCAGCAGCAAAAAACATCAATATCTCATCAATTGTAAATTAAAATATAAGTTGTACTTGGGCTACACAGCACTTTAGATGTACTTGACTAAAGGAGGCATCACACTAAAGAAAATGATTGTGTACAGCACTACTGTCATGTGAGTGCTGAGTAATGAGCCGCTATACTTTTCTTTTGTTCACACAGTATATCACTACTGTTATTCTGTGCTTCTTGCCCTTGCATAATTATAAACAGAATTTTCTATAAACTTTCTCAGACTCTGAAGATGCAGAAGACTTACATAATGTCAGTTTCTGTTATTGAAGAGTTAAATAATAAATTGTCTCTTATATGTGTCAACAGATAAGGGAAAAATATTACCTAAGCTATTTATTCAGCAATAAGCCAAATTATATGTTTCCAAATTTTATAGTACAAAAACAGGAAAATCAGTGGTATGAGAGCCATCAGAGGCACCATATGACATATGCACTTCATGCTCTCAATTACATTAAATTGTCATCTGCAATACCAAAAAACATGTGACACAGGCATAAATACAAATATGTTTCTTATTAAGCTGTTTCAATTATTTAATTCAGTCATGTATTTTTAAATTTCAAAGTGAATATCTGTCAACCATTGGAACTGGCTATTTTTGGTACCCATGTCTAGAAAAAGCATACACTGTTTCTTTATAGCACCACTTCTAGGAACACAGGTTACCAGCAGCTTTTTAAGGTTTATCAACAATATGAATCCTCCACTATACAATATAGTTGGCTTTACTTGCTGAAGTTTGTCCCACATTTAGTATTTCCTTAAAATTTCCTAATAACATTTTCTTGTAATTAGCTATGATTTCTTGATGAAAATATTGCCTTGCTTGCTGTATTTATGGAGTTTCCTCTCATCGCTGTGGGAATATTTATAATAGCTAGTGAAATCTGACATCTGGAAGTTTCTGATATTATTCAAATTATCCCACTTTGATATAATTTTGTACTGTGTAAGACTGGACAATGGTTTCAAAGGCTGAGAGCCACTTTGTTCAGTGTTTCACTGCACGAATTCTGGTATAGAAGTATGCTTATCTGGTGAAAGCATTCCTTACATAACTTCATGTATGATCTCTATCAGACTCATATAAATTGCATCCTCAGGACTTCTTTGCTGCATGAGTTCTCCGATGATTAAAGAGCTGTGACTTCTGTGAGAAAGCTTTTCACATTCAGTGCATTGGTAAGGCTTCTCTCCTGTATGAATTCTTTGATGACTAACAGGCGGTGATTTCTGAGAGAAGGCCTTCCTACATTCACTGCATCCATAAGGTCTCTCACCTGTATGTGTCCTCTGATGTGGTATAAGGTGTGACTGCCTAGAGAAGGCTTTGCCATACTCACTGCTTTCAAAGGGTTTCTCTCCTGTATGTATTCGCTGGTGATTAATGAGACTTGACTTCTCTCTAAAGGCTTTTCTACATTCACTGCATTCAAGTGGTTTTTCTCCTGTATGAGTTCTCTGATGTCTCATTAGCTCTGACTTCTCAAAGAAAGCTTTCCCACAAAGACAGCATTCATAGGGTTTCTCTCCAATATGAATTCTCTGCTGAGTCTTTAGCTGTGATTTCTGGGAGAAGGCCTTTTCGCAAACCCTGCATTCATATGGTTTTTCTCCCGTGTGAGTTCTCTGATGTGTTGCAGGACTTGACTTCTCACCAAAGGCTTTCCCACATTCAGTGCACTCATAGGGTTTCTCTCCTGTGTGTGTCCTCTGATGTGATATGAGATGTGACCTCTGACAGAAAGCTTTCCCGCATACACTGCATACAAAGGGTTTTTCTCATGTACGAATCCTCTGATGGTTAGTGAGACTTAATTTTTCACTGAAAGCTTTCCCACATTCACTGCATTCACAGGGTTTTTCTCCTGTATGAGTTCTCTGATGTCTAACAAGCTGGGATTTCCTACTGAAGGCTTTCCCACATTTACTGCATATAAATGGCTTCTCCCCTGTGTGTGTCATCTGATGTGATATGAGATGTGATTTTTGGGAGAAGGCTTTCCCACACTGGATGCATCCATGGGGTTTCTCTCCTGTATGGGTTCTCTGATGATTAATAAGACTTGACCTCTCCCTAAATGCTTTCCTACATTCACTACATTCATACGGTTTCTCTCCAGTATGGATTGTCTGATGTCTACTGAGCTCTGACTTCTCAAAGAAGGCTTTTCTGCAATCACTACATCCATAGGGTTTTGTTCCAGTGTGAGTCCTGTGATGCGTAACCAGTTGTGACTTCCTGCTAAAGGCTTTCCCACAAACCCTGCATTCAAAAGGTTTCTCTCCTGTATGAATTCTCTGATGATGAATGAGATTTGACTTTCCACTGAAGGCCCTCCCGCATTCACTGCATCCATAGGGTTTTTCTCTTGTGTGTGTCCTCCAATGTGATATGAGATGTGACTTCCGGGAGAAGGCTTTTCCACATTCGCCACATTCATATGGTTTCTCTCCTGTATGCATCCTCTGATGGGATGTGAGCTGTGACTTCTGGGAGAAGGCTTTCCCTTCCCACACTGGCTACAGTCATAAGGTTTCTCTCCAGTATGAGTTCTGTGATGTGTAACAAACTGTTATTTCTGGAGAAAGGTTTTGCCACATTTACCGCAGCATAGGCTATCTCTCTGATATGTCTGTTTTGATGTTTAATGAGGCTTGATTTCTTAATGAAGTGTTTCCTACATTCACTGCATTCATAGAATTTCTCCCCTAAACGAGTTCTGTGATATATGACAATATGTGTTTTTCTACAGTTATCATATTTATCAAATTCACAGTGTTTTAACCATGTATCAGTTTCTTCAGGCTTGGTATGGAGAAACAATTTATCAAACACAGTAAAGTCATCTGATTGCATTCTTCCATAATCTGTTTCTGGAATTAACAAATCTAAATTATGTTTTAAAATCAGCCCATCTAAGTCGCTTTCATTGTGTGATTTCTTTAAAGGAACAAAGTTCATGTTCAGATTAAATTTTTTTCCAAATGCATCACATTCATAACTTATTTTCATATTTTTACACTTGTCTTGTAATTATTCTTGTAGCACATCACGTGACTATCCACTTGCCAGCCTTCTTCTGCAGAGTCTGAAAGTGGCATTTCTCCATCTTCTATCCATGGCTCTTTTCCCTGCTCCAACTTGAAGATGATATCTGGTTTCATAAACTCATACCCCAGTGACACTAGGTTGCTAAAGTTCTCCAACAGGACATCCTTGTATAACATCTTCTGATGGGGATCCAGTAGCTCCCATTCCTTTTGGGTAAAACTCACAGATAAATCTTCAAATGAAAACGACTCCTGTTGAGTGGTCATTTTATGTTGCCGATGTGAGATGATTCTGTTCTATTCTGTGTCTCTTCTGCCTCTGCTCCAAAGCTCTGGAGTAAGGTCTTGGCTAGGTCATCTGCATTAACAACAAATTTCTGGGTGCAGGAACTCCTTTCTTATCTTAGAGGAGCAGGCTTATCTGAAGGGAATCAGGATCTTGGTAGTCTCCTGCATGCCACTCCTTGGGAAAGCTCTGAATTTATCTTCAGAAGGAACAACCACCATGATCAACCCATAGTTCCACTCATCACCAAGCTCGGGGAGATCCTAACCAAGGCTTCGGGTGCCCACTGCACCCCACTGCGGGCAACGCAGGAACTAGTCAGTGGGCTGGATCCTGGCACTCATGCCTCGCAGCCTGAAACACTTCTTTCTATGGATTCCACCCTCACGACCCCTGAAGATCTCCCCGCACCGGCTGCGGCGAGAAGCACATACCATCAACTGTCACGCTGTTCCTGGAAGAGTCAGCCGCTACCCCACCATTGCCAACTCCCAACCTGCAGCCACGTGACCCATGTGGCCTCCCAGACAGGCACTGCCCCCCATGTTTGATCTTATACATGCCTGTGAAAACGCATTTCTAGCTCAGGCCACCAAAGATTAATGATGGGATTGAGCACCCCTTGACTAACATCCTAAAGCCTCTGTGGTCTACTTTAGCAAGGACAGGGAAAAAGAGGAGTGAGCTGGACAACAGGAGCAATGTAAAGATAGGCCAGTTAATAACAGCTTTACACAGCCATCTGCCATCAAGGAGACCCAACAGGCCACTCCACCCCAAATGGCATTGGTTTTCATTGTGCAAAGCCAGGGCTTCAGACAGAGAGCAGTCACGACAGAAGCCAGCCTCTAAAGAGCTCCAGCAGCTCTGCCAGCTAAGAGCTGAGTCACTAGAAACAGAACTGCCCTGGAGTCGAAGGACTCCTAAGTCAGAGCCACAGACATTGTTGGCTCTAAGCTAAAAAGCCCTTCACTCTGATCAGCTTTCAAAGTAACCACCACCATAGGGGGACAGCCTAGGGTCAGTAACATTGTAGGCAAAGTTACAGATTTCCTTTCAGAGATTCTGCCTTCCCTTACTGACCTCCTATTCAGTCCAGCTCTGCTCCCAGGCCAGCTAGGAACTGGGAGTCAAAAGGGTGCCTGCCCTAAGGAGGGTCACACATCCTTTATGACGTGTCATCCTGCTCCCCATGTAATTATCAAGCCCCTCCTGTCATTGTGTGCCTTTCAATTAAAAAAAGCCTCCTGGTTTGGACAGCACATTTCATAGGTCCTCTAATAATGACTCTGCCCTTTGTCTTAGACCCTGTGTATTTAATCTGCTTGTAAGATTTGTTTTCTCCAGATGTAAAGCAATACAACTCTAGATGGCCTTGCACATGAAACCTTGGATGAAAACAGTTTCTGCAAGCTGACACTGCATCCACCTCGAGAGGACACCTCCTGCTGGAACCCTGTTATGACTGCCGTTCCCCACTCCACATGCAAAGGGGCCCCCAGGACAAGGACCCCCTATCAGCAGGAAGCAGCAAAGATGAGATTGACATCCGGGTCCTACAATAGTGGGGTGTGGATTAAAAGAGGGGGAGGCTGAGGCTGTCTGGTTGGGCTAAGTGTCTGTGGGCCCCTCAGGCTTGAACAAAATGTCTTGTACACACAGGCTGTAAGCTGTCAACAAAAGATTTACTCTGAGACCTGACCCCAACTCTCCCCACTGTGATATTCTGTAACCAAAACTAGCAACAGGGGGGCTGGGTCCACCAAAGTAAACACCAGCTCTTAGCACCTCCCATTCTAGTTGTCACCAAGAGGCACCAGGTTTGTTCTGTTCCTAGTTGGGTCCTGAGTGGCATGCACTGCTGCCCTCAGCACAGCAGCCTTGGTTCTGGGTGAGCTAAGTACTTCCCAGATGCCAACATCAGCCAATGCCAATTTTCTATTGATGTGTTACACAGCCAGGTAAAGTCTCTTAAAGGGATTGTGCTGATGGTAGGCCCCTGCATTCTTAACCAGTTACAAAATTTCATTAGACAAAACTCATGCCTATTACTATTACCTATTACATACCTATTTCTCTGCCCTAAATATCTTTCCTGATCCATATGATGTGACTAAATCAAGGATTTCATTATTGTAAAAACACAAAGAGGGGAATGAAGTAACACCTTGACAGTAGGGACAGTAGGCAACCCATATGGGCGCCAGTTTGGGAACGGGCTGCTCCACTTCCGATCCAGCTCTCTACTATGGCCTGGGAAAGCAGTGGAGGATGGCCTGAGTCCTTGGGCCACTGCATCCATGTGGGAGACTGGAGTGGGGGAGGAGCTTCTGGCTCCTGGCTCCGGATTTGCACAGTTATGGCCACTTAGGGAATGAAACCACCAATGGAAGAACAAACGAACTCTCTCTCTCTCTGCCTCTCCTCTCTGGGTAACTTTGACTTTCAAAAAATAAAATTGATGAGCTGGAAGATCAGGCTTCCACTGCACCTCGTGTGACCTCATGTCCCTACCTCACCACACCTCTGTGCCCACCTGCCAATCAGGGTAATTAACCTCTTGTCTGGAAAGGCAGGGATAGCCCTGCTTATGAGTGGCATTAGGAATCTGAAGAGTTTTGATCTGCAGACAATTTCACTGTTTCTTCTAGCAACAAAATTTAACTTCACATTGTTTCTTCTAGCAACAAAAGCTACCCTAATTCTCCTGATGCACGATGCTTTCTTTATGTTGTTCGCCCCATCCGATGACACTGGGAGAGCGTGGGGTGTTTGCTGTGTCTTAGCACATACCCATCCTGCTCTGCAGACATCACAACTCCTCTGGTGCTACTGTACTCCCCTGTACTGCTGCACTACGTGTGAATTTACGTTTGGGAGAGCAGAGTTCGAGTCCTGGCTGCTCTGCTTCCAACCCAGTTTCCTGCGAATGCGCCTGGGAGGCAGCAGATGTTCCAAGTATTTGGGTTCCTCTTAGCCACATGGGAAACTTAGATGGAGTATTCCTGACTGTGGCTTCAGCCTGATGCTGGCCCAACCCCAGCTGCTGTGCGCATTTGGGAAATGAACCAGAAGATGGAGTGGTTGTCTCTATCTCTCTCTCTCTCCCTCCTCCCATCTCTGTCACTCTGCCTATGGTAACTAAGAGTACCTAAAAGGTTATCTATAGAAGTGAAATTGACACTCTGAGATGCAATGATGGTTTGCAGTCCTTGTCTCTACAGTTTGTTGAACTCTTTACTTAGTGTAGGGATAATGAGTATAAAGTAAACTGAAAATAAACCTTTGTAAAAATTAAATTGGGACTAGGAGAGGGAGGAGGAAGAAGGATGGGAGCGTGGGTGGGAAGCATCACTATGCTCCTAAACCTGTATATATGAACTACATGAAATTTGTATACCTTACATAAAACTAAACTCATTGCTGGAGGCCAGCCTTACCCTGATACTTAAGGCAGACAAGAACACAACAAGAAATTATAGACGAACATCTATGATGAACATACTGCCAAATCAAAACTGACAGCAATCAAAAAGCTCCATCATGGGCCAGTGGTCATAGTTCAAGGATGCCTATATGGGGCTGCCGGGGCCGCAGGCGGGGGCTTAGCGCACTGTGCCCAGCACTGGGCCCCACTTACCTTTCTTTAGAAAAGTTTTCTGTATTCGAAAAGCAGAGTTAGAGAAAGCGCGAGTCAACACAATTATCTTCACCCCAAAAAAGGGACGCCTGGAAAGGGTGTCCCCTGCAGATAACGCCCAGGCCAAGACGGGGCTGGCCGGTCTCCACCTGCACTTGGCGAGCCCGGGGCCCTCCTCCCTCCCCGCGGGCTGGGCGGAGCAGCCGCCCACGTCCGCACCTGCTGGCCCCGCGTCCACCGCACTGGGAGCGCAGCCGGCCGCGCCGCCCAGAGGAGCTGAGCGATGGCGATGGCGGCAGGCAACGCGGCCTACTTCCAGAGGGGCAGTCTGCTCTGGTTCGCGGTCATCACGCTCTCCTTTGGCTACCACACGGTAGGGGCAATGGCGTTGGGACAACCGCCTGGAGCCAGCGCTCCCACCACCCAGGCGTCCGCCTCCTCTGGGAGGAGAGGCCGCGCAGGCGCAGTTCCAGCTCTGGCGCCTCCGAGCGGGGAGGGAAGACGGGAACCCGGAAGGAGGCGCAGGCGCAGTCGGCTGCCAAGACTAGGCAGGTGTTGGAGGCCTTGCGAAACCGGCTGGCCGGGCTTTCCTCACGCGGGGGCGGGCACGACTCCCCACCTGACGACCGAGCGCCATGGTGCTGGCGAACTCGAAGGCCGGAAGGGATGCTACCGCCTACTTCCGTACGGCCGGGCCGTTGCCCTCGCTGGTCACGGGGCTGGGGCTGGGATACTTTGCGGTGAGGCGCCCTCCTGCACTACAGGTAAGGAGAGCTGCAGAAACGACACGCTGGTCTCGCTGGAGACCTTGAAGGCCTGCAGTTGCCTTTAGGTATTGGAAATGGCTGTAGTTCACGTTAAGCAATCTTTCCAGATTTCTGTTAGAGTTTATCATCAGACAATCCCCCCTTAAACTAGACTGTTCCCTGCTGCCACTCTCACTGCAGGTGAGACTTCAAGCAGATGCATAGGTAATCCCGGTCGCTCTGAGATGTCAGGAAGTCCATTGTTAAAGCCATAAGCTTTGTTCTAACTCAGATCATCCGATCATCGAGCAGGGGCTGAGGAGCCTGCCTTGGGGAAGAGGGTGCAGTTGGCGCCTTCTCTCTCGTTCTGCTTTTTTCCCTTGTTCCCCAGCAACAGCTGCTTTTGGACCCCTTGCAATGGTGGGAATAGTTAGGGGAAGGAGGGCCTAGTCTTCAGTGGGTGCTGCCTGGGGACCAGGCGTCTGGGAGCTGGGTATGTTGCACACACAGTGCTGTTTCTCTCTGGGAGGTCCTCAGAGGGATCCTCCTGCACAGTTCTCTATGGCTGCTGCAGGTGCCTCCTCCAGCCTGCCTCTTGCAGTTCCATCCTTGGCATTGGTGTTTAGGGGAAATCATCCTCTTAGTGAGGTTACCTTTGTGTTGGGCCTCTGGTCCGATTACCTTTTACCCTCCCCCCCATATCCCCATATCGAGTGCCCTCCTGCAAGACCTGCAATGGTCACAGTAAACAGCCTCCTGTTCTCCCCCTGGGACCATCTGCAAGTGGGGTCCTCAGGGAAGCCCTGTTCCTTTGCCCTCCTATCAGGAAGGCTGAACCCATCTCTACACTTTGGAGTGACACAGTCGCCCTTTGCCAGAGTGCAAGGGGATTTCCAGGTGGCTTTGTTGAAACTGTTCTCTGGGCTGAGACTGTGGTAGGAAATGCCCAAGCGTTCTGAGACTCCTTCCCTGTGGCCTCCTGGGCCTCCCTGAGGTCTTAGCTGAGGGTGTTGGCCCAGCCCCGCAGCTTGACAGCTGTTGTGCCTGGCATTTGGAGCCTCTAATGAAAACCCAAAGACTGTGTTGTGTTGTACACTTCTCTGAAGGGAGAAGGAGAACAAGCCCATGAGGTTGCGTCTCTATTACTGTGTTCCTAAAGTCAGTCCTTTAAGGATCTAACGTGTTAGAATGTGCCATAGCTCACTATAAATCAGAATTAATACTCCTTTTGAATTGTGAGATCAATGAAAGAGTAAATAACTTGGAATGCATGAATACATGAAGACATGGTATAAATTTGGAGCTTCCCAAATCCTACTGCCCAGGAATAACTACTTGTAATATTTTGTCGAGTTCCCTTTTTTTTAATCCATACCTGTTAATTTTAATTCAGCCATCAGCCTGTGGGAAAGAGTACTTTGTGCTGTATGTAGATACAGACATGACCTTGGAGGTGGCAGGAAACTCACAGTTACTAACCACCTTGCATGTGCCAGTCCCTAAACAGGAGCTCAAGGACACAATCAGGCTATAATATAGTCTCTTACATCCCATGTTTTAAAAATCCATACCTTTGCTGAATTTCTTTTTTTTCTTTATTTTTTTTTTTAATTTTTTACAGGCAGAGTGGATAGTGAGAGAGAGAGACAGAGAGAAAGGTCTTCCTTTGCCGTTGGTTCACCCTCCAATGGCCGCTGCGGCCAGTGTGCTGCGACCGGCACACCGCGCTTATCCGATGGCAGGAGCCAGGTGCTTATCCTGGTCTCCCGTGGGGTGCAGAGCCCAAGCACTTGGGCCATCCTCCACTGCACTCCCTGGCCACAGCAGAGAGCTGGCCTGGAAGAGGGGCAACCGGGACAGAATCGGTGCCCTGACCGGGACTAGAACCCGGTGTGGCGGCGCCGCAAGGCGGAGGATTAGCCTATTGAGCCGCGGCGCCGGCCTGCTGAATTTCTTTTAACCAGAGATAAGATTGGACTATATGTTTGACTTTATATCTGCCATAATCATACAATTAAGGGCTATGCCATTGTTTTTTTGTTTTGTTTTGTTTTGTTTTTCTTTTTAAAGATTTATTGTATTTATTTGAAAGAGTTGCACAGAGAGTGAAGCAGACACACACAGAGAGAGAGAGGGGTCTCCCATCTCTGGTTCACTCCCCAGTTGGCTGCAATGGCCGGTACTGCATGGATCCAAAAAAAGGAACCAGGAGCTTCTTCCAGGTCTCCCATGTTGGTACAGGCCCAAGCACTTGGGCCATCTTCTACTGCTTTCCCAGGCCATAGCAGAGACCTGGATGGGAAGTGGAGCAGCGGGGACACAGCACCGGCCCCGCCATGGTGTTTGTTTTTGTTTTTTCCCAGTGCCATGTTTTTAAAATAACCTTGAAGGCAGGCACTTGGCCTTGCAGTTAAGATGGTACTTGAGGGATGACACTGTGGTATAGCAGGTAAAGCCTCCGAGACCTGAAATGCCGGCGTTTCATATGGGTTCTGGTTGGAGTCCTGGCTCCTCCACTTCCCATCCAGCTCCCTGCTAATGGCTTGGGAAAGCAGTGGAAGATGGCCCAAGTCCTTGGGCCCCTGCACAAGCCTGGGAGACATGGAGGAAGCTCTTGGCTCTTGGCTTCAGGTTGGTGTAGCTCTGGCCATTGTGAAAATGGAGAGTGAACCAGCAGATGGAGGACTTCTCTCTCTCTCTCTCTCTCTCTCTCTCTCTCTCTCTCTCTCTCTGCTTGTCCTCTCTCTGTATAACTCTGATTTTCAAATAAATAAATAAGAATCTTAAAAAAATAAAAGAAACTCATGCCTTTGTCACCTTCCGGATGGTATTTGTTTAGCCTTTCTGCATCAGTTTCCTTCCCCATCAAAGGAGATTAGCCTATTCCTTGTAAGACCTAAGAGGATTAAATGAACTAGTCAACTGGATGCCCCAGCATAGGGCCAAGCAAAGAAATGTGAGCTTCCTTCTCCCCCTGTAATGTGTTAGGGAAAATGCTTTGATTAGGCCTGAGTGTTTGCCCACTTTTCATGTGGTGAAGTTTAATTAAATAGTAAAGATATTTAACACTCTGCGTAGGCAAAATCTCCCTATAATGAATCTATCAGAGCCGTCATTGGAAAATCCAAATGTTTAATGAAGGACTAAGTGCGGTGTTGTACAAAATTATAGAAAATAGTAAGAAAGGTAGTAAAACTGACTCCTTTAATCCTAATTTAACATGATACAAACCCCTACAATAACTACCAGTAAAATCCCCAGTACAACATGTCCTTCAGGAATATAAATCCCTAACAGCCACGCACACAAAGGATGTACACTATGAGCTGGTTTCATTCTTTCAAGAACCTTAGACTCCCGTGTACACAATTGTATTATGACACGTAACTGCTGCACTATAAAGCCCAACGCCATTTCCTGCAGCCACATTTCTAGTACCAGAAGTTGGCACCGGTGGGTTCCTCTTTCAAAATGTCCTGGATTTCAGAACTGGGCATCTCGGGCACCTTCCTGCTGTGTATCTTGCTCGTGAGTTTCTGTTGGAGAACTGAGTACCCACAGAGCTGTGCTCACCACCTGCAAGAACGTGAGCTCTCCATCACCATGACGCTCTCCAGGCTGCTGCTGGGGCAGAGGAAAAGGCACCTTGTTCTCTGCAGTGTTTTGGTTCTGCTGCATTAGAAACTGGTCCTGGGAGGGCAGCTCCTGCCAGTAATCCAGAGGCTGCTGGGGCTGCTGAGGGTGAGTTCCCCAGCCATTCTGCTGCCATTCACACAGTGGGTAAGGAAAACAGCTCTTCTGCTCCTGCAGCTGTTGCATCGCTCCCTGGGCACTGGGAACACCGGATAGCAGAGAAGGCCAATCAGGCTGCATGTCTCGCATCTCAGACCTGGACCTCCCAAAATACGGTGAATGAACAAATCTTGCTCCAGGATTGCCACAGGGAAAAGATCCACCTCCTATGTTCCCTTGATTCTCCAGAGCATAGCTCGGTGCCTCTTGAGCACCTTGAACCCCAGAATCCCAGGAGCCATAGAGGGTGCTGGAAACCTCCCATGTGGGTGGAGTGGAGTAGACAGCTCCGCCCTGCACAGCCGCCTGGGCAGCGTTGGGAGACTGCTCCTGGACACATGGAGCAGTGTAGACAGCTCCGCCCAGCACAGCAGCCTGGGCAGCGTTGGGAGACTGCTCCTGGGCACATGGAGCAGTGTAGACAGCTCCGCCCAGCACAGCCGCCTGGGCAGCATTGGGAGACCACTCCTGGGCACATGGAGCAGTGTAGACAGCTCCGCCCAGCACAGCCGCCTGGGCAGCGTTGGGAGACTGCTCCTGGGCACATGGAGCAGTGTAGACAGCTCCGCCCAGCACAGCCGCCTGGGCAGCGTTGGGAGCCCACTCCTGGGCACATGGAGCAGTGTAGACAGCTCCGCCCAGCACAGCCGCCTGGGCAGCATTGGGAGCCCACTCCTGGACACATGGAGCAGTGTAGACAGCTCCGCCCAGCACAGCCGCCTGGGCAGCGTTGGGAGACCGCTCCTGGACACATGGAGCAGTGTAGACAGCTCCGCCCTGCACAGCAGCCTGGGCAGCGTTGGGAGACTGCTCCTGGGCATTCTGCAGGCTTACACCTGGGGTACCTTGGACAGGGAGTGCATATGGCATCCTGGCTTCAAGCACTCTGGGTTTCTTCTTGGCTGGTAGCCTGGCTCTTTTATTTTGAAACCAGTTCTAAAAAGAAAGAGAAATTACTTTTGAGTCTATATATTCCACAGTGTAGGAGAATTTTGTAGTTCATCTTAGGATCAGCGTCATCACTGATTTGCTTTGTGACCTTGAGTAAGACATGAAAAATGCAAGCAAGCTTACTTGGGGCTTCCTGTGTTATTATATTTGTAATAGGAGATTGCATTTATAGTAAATATGATATGTAAATGTATATATAATTATACATTTATAATAATTAAAATCATGTAATTGTGCACAATTCTGGATTCCCATCTGCCTTCACAGGAGGCACGGGCCCTTGTGTATGTGCAAATCCCTGCTTTTCACAATCTTCTACCAACCTATTTGCACCCTCTGTATTTAGACGTGAAGCAGTTGTTCTCAAAATACGTTCCCTTAGCTTGCTTATTTTACTCCAACTGCTTTTCCAGAATGAATTCCTAATTCAACATATTCTAAGTCGTATTCTAAATTTCATTTTCTTCAAAGGCCCTACAAAAACAAACAAGTGTCTGCCATAACTTAGCAGTATTACTTCATACCTTACCCTAAGTGTTTCATGTAACCTCTACTCTTTACATTTTCTCTTTCGTAAAAAGAGTAATTGGGGCCAGCGCTGTGGCGTAGTAGGTAAAGCCGCCGCCTGCAGTGCTGGCATTGCATATGGGCACCAGTTCAAGTCCTGGCTGCTCCACTTCCAATCCAGCTCTCTGCTATGGCCTGGGAAAGCAGCAGAAGATGGCCCAAATGCTTGGGCCCCTGTACCCTCATGAGAGACCCAGAAGAAGCTCCTGGCTCCTGGCTTCAAATCAACATAGCTCCGGCTGTTGAGGGTGGGGGAGAGTGAACCAGCAGATGGGAGACCTTTCTCTCTCTCTGCCTCTCCTTCTCTCTCTGTGTGTAACTCTGACTTTCAAATAAATAAATCTTTTTCAAAAATAACACATACTGTACTTTAATATAGTCACATGCACAATGAGATGAAGAAGAAATGGGACCAAATGTCAACCCTGTCTTATGTGATGAAATGCTGTTAAACTTTTTCATAATTAGTTGCATTTTTCTTATTGTCCACAAAGACATATTCATGTACATAGCTACGTAGTTTATGTACCTCGATTGTGTAACCCGGACAATGGAGTTTGTTGGCCAGTTCCTCCTTGGTCGTATAGTCGGGATATGGACTCTCTGCAAATGATTGATTCAGTATCTGCAGATCATCAGGTGTAAATTTATGGCGTGGTCTTCCTTGTCTTCTTCCATGTTGTGTTTCTATGTTGTCATGACCATCTCCTGAACAATACAGAGAGAGAAAGCATGAGAATATTAGCAAGATCCAGAAAAACAAAAGACCTCTGTAATGGAATAAAATTTTAGAAAGGTGATACCTTCCCTCTTACCTAGTCATAATAAAATGAATAATGGACTGTGGGCATATCTTTTTAAAATTATGGTGAGAAGATGATACTATTTAGGTCATAAAGGTAACAGGAGTGAAGAAGGTTTTTTTAGCAAAAATCGATACACTACAACAAAGCCAGAGATGGTGAGAAAACACCCAGCCACATTAGTCATTGAGGCAATGCAAATAAACCAGCTGACAACAATCTGGTACACAATACTTTAAATGCATGGGGGCAAAGTGCGAAAGGACTAACAGGGATTGATGAGGATAGGTCTGGTACCCCTATTGCTCGTTATCACCACGTGGGCTTTTTTGCTAAATGCAATGAAGTCGAAAGTGGGCATACCCTCCAATGTGTCAATCAACTAAATGGCACTTGAAGATTTAACACCAAGTCTACAGGTCATTTCCTTCACCCATCTCAGACATGCCAGCAGGAGGAAAGCACCGATGGTCTCAACCTGTCCTCTGGTGTGTGCTCATCTCCCGGATGCTGGAAGGGGAGCAGACCTTACGGACAGACCAACGTCGGCACAGTTCTCTACTGCAGAGGCCACCAGAAGAACTGACACGAGGCAATCCTGTTTTTCTTAAATCAGAATTTAAGTGTAAAAGCTTACAAGGACTGCAAACCGCATTAACAACCTTCATATGCCTGCTTCAAAGGGTATCACCTAGCTGACAGGGGTTGGGGTGCAGTATGTTAAGTTGCCCCTGGGGACACAGCATCCCACATGAGCAATGATATGACTCCATCTGCTCTACCAGTCCAGCCCCCCGCGGAAGCCCCTGGGAAAGCAGTGGAAAACTGGCCAAGTGCTTGGGCCCCCACCACCCATGTGGGAGACCCAGATGGAGTTCCATGCTCCTGGCTTCTGCCTGGTCCAGCCCTGGCCACTGCAGCCATATGGGGAGTGAACTAGAGGATGGTAGTTCTCTGTGTGTGTCTCTCTCTGTCACTCTGTCTTTTAAATAAATCTTTTTAAAACGGTCAATCTGAACATACTATAGACAACCTAAGGAAAAACTGGAACACGTCATCACAGAAATGGTGACATTCAAAATATAGTGTGGACAAAATTAATATGCAGGCATGGGGAGAGACAGAGGGCGAGAGGGGGAGATGGAGGGGGGGAAAGAGGGAGAGAGGGAGAAGAGAGAGATAGAGGGAGAGAGGGAGAGAGAAGGGGGAGAGCGAGAGCAGAGCTGAGGAAAGGGTCAGGAAGTCAGCCACCAAACCTCCAAATACACAAACCCCGAAAGCCCGTTGCTGTTCTCCTCGACTCCCCTTCCTTCAGCTTTCTCTAGCCTCTGCTCCCAGAGCACACCTGCATACCTGCACACCGAGTAGCTACCAGAACAGGACTGTGGGGGACAGCGCGACAGAGACGTGCCAATAAAAAGTGCTGGATTGGGTTGGCGCTACGGAGTAGCAGGTAAAGCTGCTGCCTGCAGTGCTGGCATCCCATACGGACACCGGTTCAAGTCCCAGCTGCTCCACTTCTGATCCAGCTCTCTGCCACAGCCTGGGAAAGCAGAGGATGGCCCGAGTCCTTGGGCCCCTGCACCCATGTGGGAGACCTGGAAGAAGCTCCTGGCTTCAGGTTGGCACAGCTCTAGTCATTGCAGCCATCTGGGGAGTGAACCAGCAGATGGAAGGACCCTCTCCCTTTTCTCTTTCCCTCTCTCTGTCTGCCTCTCTGTAATTCTGCCTTTCTAATAAATAAAATAAATCTTCAAAAAAATTTAAGAAGTATCTTAAGCATTTGGCAGTGAAATGGAGCTAAGTGGTTTTTTTTAGAAATATTTATTTATTTGAAAGTCAGAGTTACAGAGAGAGAGGAGAGGCAGAGAAAGAGAGAGGTCTTCCGTCCGATGGTTCACCCCCCAATTGGTTGCAATGGCCGAGCTGTGCTGATCTGAAGCCAGGAGCCTGGAGCTTCTTCCAGGTCTCCCGAACATGGGTGCATGGGCCCAGGGAGTTGGGCCAGCTTCCACTGCTTTCCCAGACCATAGCAGAGAGTTGGATTGGAAGTGGAGCAGCCGGTTCTCAAAATTGACCCATATGGGATACCGGAGCTTCAGGGGAGGGCGTTAACCCACTGCGCCACAGTGCCAGCCCCCCAAAATTTTTTAAAAGTATTATAGGGCCAGGGCCCAAGGCTCACTTGGCAATCCTCTACCTGCGGTGCCAGCACCCCGGGTTCTAGTCCCGATTGGGGCACCGGATTCTGTCTCCGCTGCTTCTCTTCCAGTCCAGCTCTGTGGTGTGGCCTGGGAAGGCAGTGAAGGATGGCCCAAGTGCTTGGGCCCTGCACCCGCATGGGACACCAGGAGGAAGCACTTGGCTACTGGCTTCGGATTGGTGCAGCATGCAGGCCGCAGCACCCATTGCAGGTGAACTGTGGAAAAGGAAGACATTTCTCTCTGTTTCTTTCTCTCACTGTCTAACTCTGCCTGTCCAGAAAAAAATATATACATTCAGGGCTGCTGTTGTGGCATGGCAAGTTAAGCCTCTGCCTCCAGTCCAGCATCCCATGTGGGTGCCAGCTCAAGTCCCAGTTGCTCCACTTCCCATGCAGCTCCCTGCTAAAGCCCTGGGAAAGCAGCAGTGATGGGCCAAGTGCTTGGGCCCCTGCACCCATGTGGGAGGCCGGGAAGAAGCTCCTGGCTTCGGCCTGGCCCAGCGCTAGCCGTTTGCTGCCATTTGGGGAGTGAACCAGTAGATGGAAGATCCCTCTCTCTATCTCTCTGTAACTGTGCCTTTCAAATAAATATAAATAAATATTTTTCAATATGTATTATATGAATAACTTGTGTAAAGCATTTTGTATAAACCCAAATTCAAACAGGGAACACACTGGTGGTTGTAACTCTTTCCTTGAGAAGACGCAAAGAGGGCATAAGAGCGTTTTCTGTTCCAGCAAATCTTCCCTGGGGAGCATCTATTGCTGAGATGCTCCAGGGTATCTGGTCCCTACCCCCACCCCGGCCACTCACTATAGCTAAATAGGAGAAGTTCCCAGTATTTCTGACGAGCAACTTGCATACCTTTAACCCACATTTTAAAAACACACTTGTTGTTGTTTTGTTTTAAATCAAATTTGTTTATTTAAATAAAATCTCATCAGTAAACTGGATGAGCTGAGCAGACGTTCTTCACCTGGGCGGCCCCTCCCTACCCCGTGGTCCAGAGCAGCTCTGGAAGGACCTCACACCCTAAGGGCACCATTGTTCTGGGGGCCTTGGATTGTGCCTCTGGGACGGAGTGAGGAGCTGAGAGGGCGCCCCCTCAACCATGGGCACTTTCCAAGGATTTTCTGAAGACCTCCTAGAGCTGGGAGGCCTCTGAGAGTTGATTGAGATGTCACACTCACAAGCTGCAAGACAGACTGGCGTGGACCCAGGACTTCTCTAACCAGTGCTTGTTTAGAGAAAGAAGTCAGGGCCAGAACCCCAAGACTTCGGAACTCCAGATTATTATTATTATTATTATTATTATTATTATTTTGACAAGCAGAGTTACTCAGCGAGAGAGAGAGAAAGAGAGAAAGGTCTTCCTTCCACTGGTTTACTCCGCAAATAGCTGCCAAGGCCGGCACTGTGCCGATCCGAAGCCAGGAGCCAGGTGCTTCCTCCTGGTCTCCCATGCGGTTTCAGGGCCCAAGGACCTGGGCCATCCTCCACTGCCTTCCCAGGCCACAGCAGAGAGCTGGACTAGAAGAGCAGCAACCGGGACAGAATCCAGCGCCCCAAATGGGACTAGAACCCAGGGTGCTGGTGCCCCAGGTGGAGGATTACCCTAGTGAGCCTCAGCACCAGCCACAACTCTAGCTTTTCAAACAGCAGGAATGTCTAAGTCTCTCCCACAACCTGCATTTGCCAAGTTCCGAATTATTCCTGAATTATTTGTGAACTAGGAAAAGACATCTCCAGGGCCTCTCCTAATATTCTCCCATGGTAGCTTTTGGTGGACTGGAGTGGCCTGGTTATTTTCCTTTTTTAAAGAAAAGATTTTATTTATATTTGAGAGGTAGAGTTACAGACAGTGAGAGGGAGAGACAGAGAGAAAGGTCTTCTGTCCGTTGGTTCACTCCCCAAATGGCCACAATGGCTAGAGCTGCACCAATCCGAACCCTGAGCATCCTCCAAGGTCTCCCACATGGGTGCAGGGGCCTGAGGACTTGGGCCATCTTCTACTGCTTTGCCAGGCCACTGCAGAGAGCTAGACTGGAAGAGGAGCAGCCAGGAGTAGAATCAGTGCCCATATGGGATGCCATTGCCACAGGCGGAGGATTAACCTACTAGGCCACAGAGCTGGTCCCCATTTTTTTTTTAGCTTCTTATCACTTTAACATACAGACAAAGAGACAGAAGGCTGCGGTGAGCCTGAAGAACCTAACTCGGCTCCAATCGAAGAAGTCCTCAGAGAAACAAATGTCATGAAACACCTATTCTTGGTTTCAACGTTTTTTTGCACCAAAACATTTCTGAATTCCACTTTTCCACGGACACTGCGAAGTTCCCTGCTCTAGCAATACACGACCAATGCTGTTTCCTCCCCCTACCCTTCCCATCTTTCCCCACACCTCCCACCCCTTCATTCTGAAGGGAACCCAAGACACTGTTCCACCTAAAAACACTTCCACGTACATCTTTAACATGCAGAAAACTTTTTAAGGCAACCCCAAGTTGGGTTAAGTTTTAAACACCGGAGCCTTTGGGAAATGCTACCGCCAGCATTCAACCATGCGGTAGCCAGAGACAATGACACCTGTGACACTAGCGGCCCCTGGACCACGAGCCTGCACTTCTGAAAGACGAAAGCTCAAACCCCCGCAGAACACCAGGACAGCGAGAACCCGGCCTTGCCGACAAAGCCGCACACAGAAACTCACCATTAGAAGCCATGTCTGGGAGCCCTCCTGAGACAGACGTCCGGAGCAGTGAATGAGGGATGCTGGCACAGCGTTCATTTAATATAAACCTGAGCTGGCCACCCTAGGCACGCCTTAGACCCAGCCCCTCTCCAGCCCCTACCACACCCTACACACAGCTCCCCCTAGGCACAACTGGCTTTCCTAAACCTCCATTTGTATTCCAGTCACTAAACACCCATGCGAACTCATTTTCTCATTTAGCCCTGGCCAAATGATAACTGATAACTGAGAGTTTGGAGGCTGGTGAGGCCAGAGACTCACAGCAAATGAGGACGTTAAAGAATATAAGACTGCAGGCATTGTGGCAAAGCTTGTGAAGCTGCCACGTAGGATGTCCCCAGCCCATATCAGAGTTGGCGGTTCCAGTCCCAGTTACCCTGCTCCCAATCCGCCTTCACACCAAAGTAGCCAGGGAAGCAGCAGGTGATGGCTCAGGTGCATGGGCCCTATAGCCTACACTGGGAGACCTGGATGCATTTCTAGGTTCCTGGCTTCAGCCTGGCCCAGCCTTGCCTGTTGCAGCCAACTGGGAAGAAGATTCTCTCTCTCTCTCTCTCTCTCTCTCTCTCTCTCTCTCTCTGTAGCTCTTTCAAATAAAAACAAATCTTTAAAAAAGTCAATATAAGTCTAGCATTGTACAGTAATTAAATCATTGAATAATTCATTTTCTTCTCAAAACAGTCACCTCTGTAGAATAGTTTGAGAACTGGATGTCTGAAAGGAGGCTGAGGCTGAGACAGAACAAACTAAAATTAAGTTGGGGAGCCGATGCTGTGGCATAGTGGGTTAAGCTGTTTCCTGCAGTGCCAGCATCCCATATGGACACTGGTTCATGTCCAGGCTGCTCCACTTCTGATCCAGCTCTCTGCTACAGCCTGAGAAAGCAGTAGAGGATGGCCCAAGTGCTTGGGTCCCTGCACCACATGGGAGGCCTGGGAGAAGTTCCTGGCTCCTGGCTTCAGATCAGTGCAGCTCCAGCCATTGCGGCCAATTGGGGAGTGAACCAGAGGATGGAAGATCACTCTCTCTCTCTTCCCCCCTTCTTATCTCTCCATGTAGCTCTGACTTTCAAATAAATAAATAAGTCTTTTAAAATTTTCACTTGGGCCTAGCCTGGTTTTCCTGGCTTTTTTTTTTTTTCCCTGTAATTCAAAGTTCAGTAACTTAGCACTGTGAGTTTCCACTAGATGGTACCCTTCCCTCTTCCATCTAACTTGTTTCAAAGAATATTTTGACCAGCTAAATTCACTGGTTTTTATGCTCTCCCCAACTCCAGGCACTCACTTCTATGCTCATGCCATTATTTAGACATCACTGGCAAAGGTCAACATACCAGCTCCCACACTGCCCAATCTTAGGGTTCACCTTCTAAATCATCAACCTTTATTGGACAATCTCTCTTCTTCTACCTGAACAACTCAGGAGAGTTTTCATATTTTTCCTGTGGACCTTGACTTTGGGGGATGTTCACTGCGCAGTGCATTGACCTTGTTTTGTTAAGATTTACAGGTATAACACAGGGGCCCAAGCAACTGGATCACCCTCTGCTGCTTTCCCAAGCACATCGCCAGGGAGCTGGATCAGAAGCGAAGTTCCAGCCATTGTGGCCATCTGGGGAGAGGACCAGCGGATGGAAGACCTCTCTTTCTCTCCCTCTTTGCCTCTGCCTCTCTGCCTTTCAAATAAATAAATAAATCTTTAATAATAAGTGGCGCCACTGGGAATCAAATGGATGCCCACATGGGATGCTAGTATCACAAGCAGCAGCTTAACCTAGTGAGCAACTCTGGCCCTAATAAATCTTTTTTTTTTTTTAAGGTAGCATTTTTCTTTACCATGACCTAACATGTTAAAGCCGCAGCCCATCAGTTTGGTGAATCTGGTAAACTGTAAACTGGTGATTCAGCAAACTGACTTCCAGCACACTGTTTTTCTAAATGATTTTCTGTCAAATGCCCACTTAATGAATTTGCAGTTTCTTTTTCTTCTTCTTCTTCTTCTTCTTTTTTTTTTTTTTTTTTTTTTGGACAGGCAGAGTTAGACAGTGAGAGAGAGAGAGAGAGAGAGAGAAAGGTCTTCCTTCCGTTGGTTCACCCTACAAAGGCCACTATGGCGAGAGCACTGTGCCAATCCAAAGCCAGGAGCCAGGTGCTTCCTCCTGGCCATCCTCCACTCTCTACCCGGGCCACAGCAGAGAGCTGGACTGGAAGAGGAGCAACTGGGACAGAATCCAGCGCTCCAACCGGACTAGAACCTGGAGTACCAGCGCCACAGGCGGAGGATTAGCCTAGTGAGACCTGGCGCCAGCAATGAATGTGCATTTTCCCAAACCGAACTTTAGCTACCTGCTTGACCCTTTCTCAGACATCTCAAGGCTTAATCCACTAGACTGCAACAATAGTAAGAACCACAGCCAACATTAATTTTTTACTCTGTGTTGCCTCTCACCTAACCATGAAGCAGTTATGCACTAATGTCCTCTATACCGAATTCCTGCAGGAAACCTACTGAGCATCATCCTCATCAGTCATCACAATGATTTGAGCTTTAGACCCTTGGGGAGGACACCGCCCTGGTCCCCACCCACATCTCAATACCACCTCCTGGGCCCAGCACTGTGGCACAGTGGGTTAACGCCCTGGCCTGGAGCGCCAGCATCCCATAAGGGCGCCAGTTTGAGAACCGGCTGCTCCACTTCTGATCCAGCTCTCTACTATGGCCTGGGAAAGCAGTGGAGGATGGCCCGAGTCCTAGGACCCCTGCACCCGTGTAGAAGACCAGGGGTGGTAGGGGGAGCTTCTGGCTCCTGGCTTTGGAATTGCGCAGCTCTGGCCATTGTGGCCAATTGGGGAATGAAACCGGCGATGGAAGACTTCCCTGCCTCTCCTCTCTGTGTAACTCTGACATTCTAATAAATAAATAAAAATTGATCAGATTTGTGAGCTGGAAGATCAGGCCTCCACCCAACCCCATGTGACCTCATGCCCCTATCTGACTAAACCTCTGTGCCCACCTGTCAATCAGGGTAATTAACCTCTTATCTGGAAAGGCAGGGATAGCCCTGCTTATGAGTGGTTTAGAAAACAGAAGAGTTGATCAGGGGACAATTTCACATTGTTTCTTCTAGCAACAAAATTTAACTTCACATTGTTTCTTCTAGCAACAAAAAGCTACCCTAATTCTCCTGATGCACGATGCTTTCTTTATGTTGTTCGCCCCATCCGATGACACTGGGAGAGCGTGGGGTGTTTGCTGTGTCTCAGCACATACCCATCCTGCTCTGCAGACATCACAACTCCTCTGGTGCTACTGTACTCCCCTGTACTGCTGCACTACGTGTGAATTTACGTTTGGGAGAGCAGACTTTGAGTCCTGGATGCTCTGCTTCCAACCCAGTTTCTTGCGAATGCGCCTGGGAGGCAGCAGATGGTCCAAGTACTTGGGTTCCTCTTAGCCACATGGGAAACTCAGATGGAGTATTCCTGACTGTGGCTTCAGCCTGGTGCTGGCCCAACCCCAGCTGCTGTGAGCATTTGGGAAATGAACCAGAAGATGGAGTGGTTGTCTCTATCTCTCTCCCTCCTCCCATCTCTGTCACTCTGCCTATGGTAACTAAGAGTACCTAAAAGGTTATCTATAGAAGTGAAATTGACACTCTGAGATGCCATGATGGTTTGCAGCCCTTGTCTCCACAGTTTGTTGAACTCTTTACTTAGTGTAGGGATAATGAGTATAAAGTAAACTGAAAATAAATCTTTGTAAAAATTAAATTGGGACTAGGAGAGGGAGGAGGAAGAAGGATGGGAGCGTGGGTGGGAAGGATCACTATGCTCCTAAATCCGTATATTTGAAATACATGAAATTTGTATACCTTACATAAAACTAAACTCATTGCTGGAGGCCAGCCTTACCCTGGTACTCAAGCCAGACAAGAACACAACAACAAGAAACTATAGACGAACATCTGTGATGAACACAGATGGAAAATTTTTAACATACTGCCAAATCAAAACTGACAGCAATCAAAAAGTTCCATAATGTTCCGGTGTCATAGTTCAAGGATGCCTATATGGGGCTGCCGGGGCCGCAGGCGGGGGCCTAGCCCACTGCACCCACCGCCGGCCCCCATTTCTCTTTCTTTAAAAAAGATTTATGTATTCGAAAGGCAGCGTTACAGATAACGACCAGGCCAAGACGGGGCTGGCCGGCCTCCACCTGCACTTGGCGAGCCCGGGGCCCTCCTCCCTCCCCGCGGGCTGGGCGGAGCAGCCGCCCACGTCCGCCCCTGCTGGCCCCGCGTCCACCGCACTGGGAGCGCAGCCGGCCGCGCCGCCCAGAGGAGCTGCAGCGATGGCGATGGCTGCAGGCAACGCGGCCTACTTCCAGAGGGGCAGTCTGTTCTGGTTCGCGGTCATCACGCTCTCCTTTGGCTACCACACGGTAGGGGCAATGGCGTTGGGACAACCGCCTGGAGCCAGCGCTCCCATCACCCAGGCGTCCGCCTCCTCTGGGAGGAGAGGCCGCGCAGGCGCAGTTCCAGCTCTGGCGCCTCCGAGCGGGGAGGGAAGACGGGAACTGGAAGGAGGCGCAGGCGCAGTCGGCTGCCAAGACTAGGCAGGTGTTGGAGGCCCTGCGAAACCCGCTGGCCGGTCTTTCCTCACGCGGGGGCGGGCACGACTCCCCATCTGACGACCGTGCGCCATGGTGCTGGGGAACTCGAAGGCCGGAAGGGATGCTACCGCCTACTTCCGTACGGCCAGGCCGTTGCCCTCGCTGGTCACGGGGCTGGGGCTGGGATACTTTGCGGTGAGGCGCGGGGCGCGGGCGCGGGCCCCTGTGTTTTGTCCCTCCGGGCTGTGGTAGCGCGAGGGGCGCCGTGGGAACGGGGTCGCTGCGCATGCGCGCCGGGCGGTTGCCTAGGTTAGGAACGCGGGCGGATGCTAAGCGGGGTTTTAGAAGGTTTAGAGTGTTTGAAGCAGGGGGAGTTGCTTGGAAAACAGCGGATGAAGCCAAGGGAAGGCTAGGATGTAATGGTGAGCAAGATCGGGTGTGACAGCAGGAGGACAGCTCTACTGAGGGGAGGAGTGACTTTCGTCTCCACTGCCAGGACAACGGCCTGGAAAGACGCCCGGAAACAGGTTGGGGTAATCCGGTATCATGTGTTGGGTAGGTTTGAGGATAGGCTGGCTGGGAGTGGGTCTGGGAGTGCCGGATTTATGGGAAGTGGGTAGCTTGGGTTTGATAGCTACATTGGGGCCTACTGGCATTGGGGCCGAGATCTTTTTTTAATCTGATGGTGAACCATAAGCCAAAGCCATATTTGGTGACATAGTACCTCAGCTCCCATGTTCTCCCCTTCATCTAGCTGGAGAGCGTGGAAATGTCCCTGCCTTTAGTAGTAAAGGTAATGTTTAACGGGTTGCAGAGGGAAGTGTTATTGCAACCAGTTTGGGACAACTTAGAGGTGACGCATTTTGTCTCTTCCTTCAGCGGTGAAGTTGCGATCTACTGTGATCCAGTCCCAACTGGAAGACGGTTTCCACCAGGCAGATCCAGTGGTCTCGCACCCCCAGGCTTTACAATATAAAGGCTCTGGTCCCCCACACTGTGTGATCTGTTGTCTACTCCTGCCATCCTTAGGGCATATATAAAATTTACGCTGATGAAGGAAGCAGCGTCTTTGCTCATCCCAACACCCATAGTAGTCCCCTAGGTAGGACCGGGGGTAATACCTGTCCCCGAGGCCTTTTACAGGAATGCTGTTAGGGCTCACACTATCCAGATCCCAGGTATCTAGTCCAGCCGCCAGTTGACATACATCTGGGTGTAGGGTGGGCAGTACGTCCCAGGGGTATGTGTCCCATTAATAGACCAGGCTACCTGCCCAGTGGGAGTAGAAACCTCCCACACCAGTAGTTGGGATGCATGGGGATTACTAAATGTTAGGGGAAGGGGCCACAGTCCTACCCACATGGCGAACCCGAAGTATAAGGGATTCTCAGTCTTTTCCAATTGTCACTCTGGTCCTGCAGGTGGAGCGGGCTTGAGGTGGGATGCATGGATCCAGGAAGTGACGCCATCCACTTTAACTGCCGTCGGGGTTGTGAGGAGCACCACGTAGAGGCCTTTTCACCGCGGTTCCAGGTTGTGCGCTCGATGTCTTCGTACGTACACAGAGTCTCTGACCTGGAAGGAGTGTGGCACAGTCACTTCTCCCGGCTGATAGTTAGCAGACAGTTGCCGCCAGATGTGCTTTTGGACCTTTTTCAAGGCTTTTAATCTGGTAATTAAAGGGGTACAAGATATAGAGTGGGTATTTATATTGGAGGCAAAATATTTAACAGGTGGTAGGGAGCCATACTCCTCGAAAGGAGTAAGGTTAAACCTAGACAGGGAAGGGGTATTTCTGGCCCAAAAGAGGGCATAACATAGGAGCAGGGTCCAATTCTTTGAGCCAGTCTCTATAGCTAATTTAGTTAAAGTCTCCTTAATTGTTCTGTTCATGCTTTTTACCTGACCTGAACTTTGGGGCCGATAAGCACAATGTAACTTCCAAATGATCCCCAAGATCCTGGCCAGACCCTGACTTACCTGGGCCATGAACGCCGGACTGTTGTCAGACCCGATTACCTGAGGCAATCCGAACCGAGGAAAAATCTCTTCCAGTATTTTCTTGGCCACGCTGAGAGCAGTTTCCTTACGGGTGGGGAAAGCGTCTACCCACCCCAAGAAAGTGTCCACAAAAACTAGAAGATACTTATAGCCATATCTGGTGGTCCTGACTTTAGTGAAATCCACTTCCCAGAACTGTCCCGGCCTGTCTCCCCGCAGTCTTTTTTTCTTCTGGTGTTTGTGTCGGGTGGGCATTTACCGCCTGGCAAGCCTTGCATTTTTTGGTAACTTGTTCTGCTATACGCCTGTTGTCAGAGGGGGACAGGGTGAAAGGCTGATCGCGCAGTAGGCTCTGTAATTTTTGTGCCCCCAGGTGAGTAAAGCGGTGAACCTGCTGTAGGTAAGAAACTGCCTGCTGTTCTGGGGTCTCTTCGTCAGGGCCCGGTGGGGCATGTATCTCACTTTTTACTGCAAGAGTACAGACCCCAGGCTCCCGCAAGGCAGCTGCTTTTGCTTCCTCGTCTGCTTTTTGGTTTCCCATAGTCACCAGATCTGTCCCCTTGTGGTGACTAGGGCAGTGCACTATGGCCAATTTTGAAGGTAGTGAGACAGCTGCCAGGAGGCGGAGAATTTTAGCTTTGTGTTTTATTTTTTTTTTTTCGCTGAAGTTAATAGTCCCCTTTGTTGGTAGATAGCCCCGTGCACATGCGTGGTGGCGAAGGCATAGCGACTATCAGTATAGATAGTTGCCTGTTTTCCTTCCGCCAGCTCTAATGCCTTGGTTAGTGCAAGCAACTCAGCCTTTTGAGCTGAAGTTCCTTCTGGCAAGCTTGCTGCCCAAATGGTTTTTGCTACACTGACCACCGCCGCCCCCGCTCGCCACTTACCATCCACCAAGAAGCTGCTTCCATCCGTGAACCAGGTTACCTCTGAGTCAGGCAGTGGCTGGTCCATCAGGTCTCGGCTGATTCCAGCTTTTTCTGCCAGGATGTCTTGGCAAGTGTGCAAGACAGGCTCTGCGGTCTCTTCTGGAAGCAGGGTAGCGGGGTTTAAAGTAGTAGGAGAACCAAAAGTAACTCGGTCTTTGTCTAGTAGGATGCTTTGGTAATGGGTGATGTGAGCATTTGAAAGCCACCAATCAGGGGGCTGCCAGATGATGCTTTCTAGGGAATGTGGAGCTATGATGGTTAATTTTTGTCCCAGAGTCAATTTGTCCGCATCTTTAGCCAACAAGGCAGGCACTGCGATGGCCTTTAAGCATCGGGGTCATCCACTCGCCACCGCGTCCAGGCGCATAGATAGATAGGCTACTGGCCGCTTCCAGGGTCCCAAAGTCTGGGTTAGGACTCCCCAAGCCACCCCTTTTCTCTCTTCGATGTAAAGGGTGAACGGCTTTTTAACATTTGGCAAAGCCAGTGCTGGAGCTGTTAGCAGGGCTCGTTTGATATCATCAAAGGCCCGTTGCTGTTTGGGGCCCCAGGTAAAGTCTTCATTACCCTTGAGAAGCGGGTAAAATGGGGCAGCCAGAGAGGCAAACCCTGGTATCCACAATCTACAGAACCCAGCTGTTCCCAGGAATTCCTGGAGCTGTTTTCGGGAAGTGGGTATGGGGATCTGGGTTACAGTCTTTTTGCGGGCTTCCATCAGCCAGTGCCTTCCATCCTTGAGGGTGTAGCCTAGGAAGGTAACTTCCTGCTGGCACAGTTGGGCCTTTTTGGCAGAGGCCTGATACCCCAGCCTGGCTAGTTCCCGTAAGAGTGGCTGAGTCCCGTACTCACATTGTTCCTGGGTCATTGCGGCCAACAGTAGGTCATCCACGTACTGTAGCAGCGTTACCTCTGGATGGTCACTTCTGAAGTGGCTTAGATCATGATGAAGGGCCTCATCAAAGATAGTAGGGGAGTTTTTGAAACCTTGTGGCAAGCAGGTCCAAGTTAGTTGTCCCGATATTCCCGCCTCAGGATCTAGCCACTCCAAAGGCAAATAGAGGTTGACTGTCTGCATGTAGCTGAAAACAGAAAAACACATCCTTCAGGTCCAATACAGTGTATCAAGTATGATCGGGACTGAGGGTGCTTAGTAGGTTGTAAGGGTTAGGCACAGTAGGATGGATATCCTACACTCAGCTATTAACCTCTCTTAAGTCCTGTACAGGACGATAGTCCTGAGTCCCGGGTTTTTAACAGGCAGTAAGGGTGTATTCCAGGCTGAATGGCAAGGCTTCAAGACCTCTAGGGAAAGCAGTTTTTTTATGTTGGGCCTTATTTCTTCCTTGGCTTCTTTGCTTAGAGGGTATTGCCTGACCCGGATGGGGGTGGCACTGGTTTTTAAGGTTACCACTACCGGCAGTTGGTGGGTGGCCAGTCCTAGCCCTGCCGTTTCTGCCCAGGAGGCAGGGAAGTGGGTAAGCCAAGGTTGGACTTCCTGTTTCTGGGTTTTCACTGGACTTTCGTGGAGTCGGTACTCATCTTCTACTGACATGGACAAAATGGTGGCCACTGGGGATTTTACCAGAGGATTTAAAAATTCCATCTGAGGTCTGGCCAGCTCAAATGTTATCTGGGCCCTTAATTTGGTGAGTAGGTCTCTCCCCACTAAGGGGGCTGGGCAATCAGGAATTACTGGGAAGGAGTGTTGAACTTTTCCCCTTCCCAGGTCCATAGTTTTCTTTGTTGTCCAGGCCCAGTACCAGCTCCCTTTTGCCCCTCTAACTAGAGATCTCTTGCTGGACAGTGGTCCCAGCGGGGCTTGTAGGGGAGAATAAACCGCACCAGTATCTACTTCAAAGTTGATGGGCGTCCCCTCCATGTTAAATTTTACCCTGAGCTCAGGGAGGGGATCCGAGCCCCATCGCCCGTAATTTTCCTCTTCGAGGGCAAGGACTGCCGGTTTAGACTGGGCATTTTTCTTTTTGGGGCACTCCTTTGCCCAGTGTCCCTTGTCTTTGCAGTAGGCACATTGGTCCAGCCCAAGGGAGAGCGACGCCGTTGGCCCAGGTTATTTCCCTTACTGTCTTCGTTTCCATTTCCCCTACCTCTGTTAGATCCTGCATTTTTTACTACTGTAGCCAGGATTTTTGTTAAATCCTGATTTCTTTTTTATCCCGAATACTTTCCCTTTCCTCCTTTTTTTTTTTTTTTTTTTTTTTTTTTTTTTGTTCCTTCTCCTCTTTAGTTTCCCTCTTGTGGAACACCTTATCTGCTTCCTTGACTAGGTCTCTTAGAGTCAAATCCTGGAGTCCCTCTATACGCTGTAGTTGACAGCATATATCTGGGGCAGACTGGCCGATAAAAGCCATGGTCACTGAGGCTCACTGCTCCTCAGACTGTGGATCAAAAGGTGTATACCTTCGATAGGCTTCCATAAGCCTCTCCAAAAACACCGAGGGAGACTCATCCAGTCCCTGTGTAACTTCCCTTACCTTAGCCAGATTGGTGGGCCTACGAGCGGCTGCATGGAGACCCGCCACTAGAGACTGGTGATAGGTGGACAGATGCTCCCTACCTTCATGCGTGTTAGGGTCCCAATTCGGCACTGCCCACCTGAGGCTTCCATGCAAGAGCATCTAAGAGAGGCTGTCACATCCTGCTCACCCACCGCACCCTCATTCAGCAAGCAAGTGCCCTGCTGCTTCCAGGCAGATTAGTGGAGAGCAGATGGGCACCTTCCCACCCCGTGTACCCCCACCACACAAACCCAACTACAAGACCAGAAGAGCTGCAGACTCTCCTCCCTTCAACTCCGGCATGGTACACTGTCCAGACAGCCACAGGATAGTCATAGGACACAGGGAAAAGAAAACGAGACACTCACGAGCTGCTTCCTCTGGGGTCCCAGGAGCTCCAGACAAACTGGTCCTGGCTTGGCAGGTGCGCACTCTTTATGCCTGTCCTGTAAGCTGAGCCACCAGGGCCCGGTCTTCTGAGAATGCCCTTCAAGAAGTGGATAAGTTTTCTTCCTTGTTGATTCACTCCCTCTTACCCCCAACTGTGTGCTAAAAACCTGATGCTGATAAATGGAACACTTCCCACATCATTACGTTAGGGTGATTCCCAGTGCACCCCACTGAGGCCCTGGGAGCCCAAAACAAGCCCCTCAGTGTCTGTATTTTAGAGATGTTCAGGAATCTGAGGTCCAGACATTACTGAGTTGCACAATGACCTAGAGCAACTTCAAAAAGATTCAGCCAGCACCGTGGCTCAATAGGCTAATCCTCTGCCTGCACCACTGGCACACTGGGTTCTAGTCCCGGTCAGGGTGCCGGATTCTGTACCGGTTGCCCCTCTTCCAGGCCAGCTCTCTGCTATGGCCCGGGAAGGCAGTGGAGGATGGCCCAAGTGCGTGGGCCCTGCATGGGAGACCAGGAGAAGCACCTGGCTCCTGGCTTCAGATCAGCATGGTGCGCTGGCCCTGACAGCCATTGGAGGGTGAACCAACGGCAAAGGAAGACCTTTCTCTCTTTCTCTCTCTCTCACTGTCCACTCTGACTGTCAAAAAAAAAAAAAAGAAAAAGAAAAGAAAAGAATAAGGAAAAGAAACTCAACGTCTGCAGATCTCAAGAGCCAGGACCTGCCGTGTGCAATTTCCTTCTCCATCTCAACAGCCCAGATTGTGAAAGAGCTGCTTGGCATATCCGGGCAGGGGTGAGGCAGGTGCAGGAGCTGCAGAAGCAGCAGCCTGCCAGGAGAGGGGGGGAGTGGCTCATGGAGCTGTCACCTGCCCCTCTGTGGCAACCTGCTCCAGGGCTCAGAGAGCCCCCATTTTCCTCCTGTGAGATTGACTTCACAAGCAGGCCTCCACCTTGTCTTTGTTCTGACTTGCATTTTCCACTTCCTCCCCTGGTGTCTGTCTTGTACATTTAGATAAATTAGGACTCCTGAGCTGTGAACACTCTTGTCACAGACCCGCGGGAGGGAGCTATTAACTTACAGTGCCTGGGGGGTTGTGGTCCACCCTCTGCCACTGCTGTCATCTTTGCTCCTGTCTAGAGTCTTGTGACTTGATCTTTTGCATCAGTTTTGCCTAATTTTGCATGCATCCACACCTATTTCTCCAATAACCTCCCTTGACCACCCACAGGTGCTGCTCACTTGCTCCTGGCTTTGGATACTCCTGGTGGCATCTCCTTGCCTAATGTTAAATCTACAATGTCACATTTCCCAGACTGCAAAGAAAGGTTGTTTTAAAAAAATATTTATTTTTCTTTATCTGAAAGGCAGAGTTACAACAGAGGCAGAGACAGAGAAAGTCTTCCATCCACTGGCTCACTCCCCTAATGGCAGCAATGACTGGTGCTGGGCCAGGCTGAAGCCAAGAGCCAGGAGCTCTTCCGGGTCTCCCACAAGGATGCAGGGGCCCTCTTCTGCTGTTTTCCCAGGCATATTAGCAGGGAGCTGGATCAGAAGTGGAGCAGCTGGGACTCGAACCCAGGGTCCACTGCGATACTCCACTCGGTTTGGGAGTCCCTGTGATGGGTGGCAGTGGCCAAGTCTTCTCAGGAACCACTTTCCACTGAGCTCTGGGGTTGCCCTACAGACGTCCATGGCCGATGCTTTGATAGGATTCAGTGTGACTTTGGGACATTGTAGGAAGGGCATGCAAAGAGGAAGATGTGCCCCCCACCCCCACCCATACTCTCCTGTGGATCTGGATCACACAGTCTGTATTGAGGAAACCATCAGCATGTCTGTGGCTGCTGTTAATCCACTGTGGTGGCGATCGGACTACCAGGCTCACGAAGCTATGAAGGACCTCGGTGGAGATGGAGCACTTAAAAATACCTTCCAAATGTCCTATAGGAGTTGATTTTGACCACATCTCAGTGGAGTCAAGGAATAATGCATTTCTAAGGTACACTATGTCCACCTGAAAATTCTGCAATACAACCAGCTGGCCAGCAGAACTCGCAGAGGAACATGCAAAGGACCTACAGGGGAGGCACAGAGCTGACCAGGGACTGCCCCAATACCCCAGCAGGCTCAACACCGCAGCTGCCCTGAACCTTTCACCATGCTGTTCCTGGTTCTGGCTCCCTGCTGGAAGTATTGCACTGTGCTGCACTGTACAGTGGGCCCCTTGGAGACTCCACACACCAGACAGAGTGAAGGTCTGGAATAGCCAGACACAAAGTCCCAGTTCCCACCAGAAACAATTCTTGGGCTTTTCTCTGCACAGGTTCAGATGCAAGGTGCTAGAGCCAGAGACTCAGTGCCCGCTACCTCAGGCAGTCACTGGGTGGTGGCTGACAACCCAAGTGACCAGCACTGGACCTGACACACTTGCACACTTCCGGTCCCCAGTCCTGCTTTGAAAGAGGTCGCCAGAGATGACTGGTTGGCTTTCCAGGGTTCTGGGCAGAGGGAGCAACTATTTTTTGAGAAGACCCAAACTACAGGACTCAAATGGCCACATGCCCAGCCCCTCCAGCTTGGAGTAGACACTTCTCATCAAGTCTAGAGCAGCTCCCCTGCCCCTCCATATATCAGACAAAAGGGGTCCATTTGCCTGAGGAGTCAACAAATGTTCAGTCCCCCACGGCAGTTCAAAGGAGAGCTTTATTGTGACAAGGAGACTGGGAAAGTACAGCTCCCTAAAACTACTGCCTCTGTGAGAAGCCGTTTTTGAGGGATAATCGAGTGAGGGAGTGGCTGGGAGAGAGGAAAAAGAGAAACAAGAGGGCCCTACCTGCTCAAGCAACCCACAGCAGCATGCATCTGTGTTCAGAACCCAACTCCTGCTGGGCTCTTGCAGCTCTCCATGCTGTGAGATCCAATCCCTGGGGGTGCAGCATGGCAGGATCACCCTTCTAGGAATATTCTTGGGAAAACAAGCCAAGAGAATAAATTGTTAGATGCTGTGCCCCTGCCCATACCACTGCCCATTGTCTAAATCCTACTCTCTGAATTACAGAGTTTTTTTAAAAGATGTATTTATTTGAAAGGAAGAATGAGAGAATCAGGCAGACAGTCTTCCATCCACTGGTTCACTCACCCAAAAGGCCGCAACAGCTTGAGTCATCTGCTTTCCCAGGCCATAGCAGCGAGCTGGATCAGAAGCAGAGCAGCCAGATTTCAAACCGGTGCCCACGTGGGATGCCGGCATTCAGGCCAGGGTGTTACCCACTGCACCACAGTGCCTACCCAGAGAAATGTTTTTTCACATTCCCCTACCGGGAGGCAGCAACATGCACTGCTCAAGACCAGGGACCACACCCGTGGAGAAATTGAAAGGACTCCATGCAACCTGGGTCTTCCTCCAAACTTTTCTTCCAAGAGAAAATTGGTGGCAATAAAACACCAAGATTAGAAGATGTGAGTCTAAAACTTGAAAATAACACATTTTACATACACAAATCCTCTAGGAATGAAAGCCCTAATGGTACTTCAGATGATTTATAGCAGTAAATTTTAAACCCTAGATGAAATGAACTTAGAATTAGAAATCATAATCTCAAAAATTACTCAAGGAAATATGATAGTTTCTAATGATCTATGATGAGATCAGGAGGCAAAATCTCCCTATAATGAATCTATCAGAGCCGTCATTGGAAAATCCGAATGTTTAATGAAGGATTAAGTGCGGTGTTGTACAAAATTATAGAAAATAGTAAGAAAGGTAGTAAAACTGACTCCTTTAATCCTAGTTTAACATGATACAAACCCCTACAATAACTGCTATTAAAATCCCCAGTACATGTCCTTAAGAATATAAATCCCTAACAGCCACACACACAAAGGATGTACAGTATGAGCTACTTTCATTGTTTCAAGAACCTTAGACTCCCATGTACACAATTGTAGTATGACACGTATCTGCTGCACTATAAAACCCAACGCCATGTCCTGCAGCCACATTTCTAGTCCCAGAAGTTGGCACCGCTGGGTTCCTCTTCCAAAATGTCCTGGATTTCAGAACTGGGCATCTCAGGCACCTTCCTGCTGCGTATCTTGCTCGTGAGTTTCTGTTGGAGAACTGAGTACCCACAGAGCTGTGCTCACCACCTGCAAGAACGTGAGCTCTCCATCACCTTGACGCTCTCCAGGCCGCTGCTGGGGCAGAGGAAAAGGAACCTTGTTCTCTGTGGTGTTTTGGTTCTGCTGCATTAGAAACTGGTCCTGGGAGGGCAGCTCCTGCCAGTAATCCGGAGGCTGCTGGGGCTGCTGAGGGTGAGTTCCCCAGCCATTCTGCTGCCATTCTTCACACAGTGGGTAAGGAAAACAGCTCTTCTGCTCCTGCAGCTGTTGCATCGCTCCCTGAGCACTGGGAATACCGGATAGCAGAGAAGGCCAATCAGGCTACATGTCCCGCATCTCAGACCTGGACCTCCCAAAATACGATGTATATGAAAAAGAATGAAAAAACCTTGCTCCTAGTAAGCCACGGGGAAAAGATCCACCTCCTATGTTCCCTTGATTCTCCAGAGCATAGCTCGGTGCCTCTTGAGCACCTTGAACCCCAGAATCCCAGGAGCCATAGAGGGTGCTGGGAACCTCCCATGTGGGTGGAGTGGAGTAGACAGCTCCGCCCAGCACAGCCGCCTGGGCAGCGTTGGGAGACTGCTCCTGGGCACATGGAGCAGTGTAGACAGCTCCACCCAGCACAGCCGCCTGGGCAGCGTTGGGAGACTGCTCCTGGACACATGGAGCCGTGTAGACAGCTCCGCCCAGCACAGCCGCCTGGGCAGCATTGGGAGACTGCTCCTGGGCACATGGAGCCGTGTAGACAGCTCCGCCCAGCACAGCCGCCTGGGCAGCGTTGGGAGACTGCTCCTGGACACATGGAGCAGTGTAGACAGCTCCGCCCAGCACAGCCGCCTGGGCAGCGTTGGGAGACCGCTCCTGGACACATGGAGCAGTGTAGACAGCTCCGCCCAGCACAACAGCCTGTGCACTATTGGGAGACTGCTCCTGGACACATGGAGCAGTGTAGACAGCTCCGCCCAGCACAGCCGCCTGGACAGCGTTGGGAGACCGCTCCTGGACACATGGAGCAGTGTAGACAGCTCTGCCCAGCACATCCGCCTGGGCAGCGTTGGGAGACTGCTCCTGGACACATGGAGCATTGTAGACAGCTCCGCCCAGCACAGCAGCCTGTGCACTGTTGGGAGACTGCTCCTGGACACATGGAGCAGTGTAGACAGCTCCGCCCAGTACACCCGCCTGGGCAGCATTGGGAGACCGCTCCTGGGCACATGGAGCAGTGTAGACAGCTCCGCCCAGCACAGCCGCCTGGGCAGCGTTGGGAGACCGCTCCTGGACACATGGAGCAGTGTAGACAGCTCCGCCCAGCACAGCCTCCTGGGCAGCGTTGGCAAACTGCTCCTGGACACATGGAGCAGTGTAGACAGCTCTGCCCAGCACAGCCGCCTGGGCAGCATTGGGAGACCGCTCCTGGACATATGGAGCAGTGTAGACAGCTCCGCCCAGCACAGCCGCCTGGGCAGCGTTGGGAGACTGCTCCTGGACACATGGAGCAGTGTAGACAGCTCCGCCCAGCACAGCAGCCTGTGCACTGTTGGGAGACTGCTCCTGGACACATGGAGCAGTGTAGACAGCTCCGCCCAGCACAGCTGCCTGGGCAGCGTTGGGAGACTGCTCCTGGACACATGGAGCAGTGTAGACAGCTCCGCCCAGCACAGCCGCCTGGGCAGCGTTGGGAGACTGCTCCTGGACACATGGAGCAGTGTAGACAGCTCCGCCCAGCACAGCCGCCTGAGCAGCGTTGGGAGACCGCTCCTGGGCACATGGAGCAGTGTAGACAGCTCCTCCCAGCACAGCCGCCTGGGCAGCGTTGGGAGACCGCTCCTGGACACATGGAGCAGTGTAGACAGCTCCGCCCAGCACAGCCGCCTGGGCAGCATTGGGAGACCGCTCCTGGGCACATGGAGCAGTGTAGACAGCTCCGCCCAGCACAGCCGCCTGGGCAGCATTGGGAGCCCACTCCTGGGCACATGGAGCCGTGTAGACAGCTCCGCCCAGCACAGCCGCCTGGGCAGCGTTGGGAGACTGCTCCTGGGCATTCTGCAGGCTTACACCTGGGGTACCTTGGACAGGGAGTGCATATGGCATCCTGGCTTCAAGCACTCTGTGTTTCTTCTTGGCTGGTAGCCTGGCTCTTTTATTTTGGAACCAGTTCTAAAAAAGAAAGAGAAATTACTTTTGAGTCTATATATTCCACAGTGTAGGAGAATTTTGTAGTTCATCTTAGGATCAGCGTCATCACTGATTTGCTTTGTGACCTTGAGTAAGACATGAAAAATGCAAGCACGCTTTCCTGTGTTATTCCTGTGTTATTATATTTATATATAATGTTATTATATTTATAATAGGAGAATGCATTTATAGTAAATATGATATGTAAATGTATATATAAATATACATTTATAATAATTAAAATCATGTAATTGTGCACAATTCTGGATTCCCATCTGCCTTCACAGGAGGCACGGGCCCTTGTGTATGCGCAAATCCCTGCTTTTCACAATCTTCTACCAACCTATTTGCACCCTCTGTATTTAGACGTGAAGCAGTTGTTCTCAAAATACGTTCCCTTAGCTTGCTTATTTTACTCCAACTGCTTTTCCAGAATGAATTCCTAATTCAACGTATTCTAAATTGTATTCTAAATTTCATTTCTTCAAAGGCCCTACAAAAACAAACAAGAGTCTGCCATAACTTAGCAGTATTACTTCATACCTTACCCTAAGTGTTTCAACTCTTTACATTTTCTCTTTCATAAAAAGAGTAATTGGGGCCAGCGCTGTGGCGTAGTAGGTAAAGCCGCCGCCTGCAGTGCTGGCATTGCATATGGGCACCAGTTCAAGTCCTGGCTGCTCCACTTCCAATCCAGCTCTCTGCTATGGCCTGGGAAAGCAGCAGAAGATGGCCCAAATGCTTGGGCCCCTGCACCCACATGAGAGACCCAGAAGAAGCTCCTGGCTCCTGGCTTCAAATCAACATAGCTCCGGCTGTTGAGGGTGGGGGAGAGTGAACCAGCAGATGGGAGACCTTTCTCTCTCTCTCTGTGCCTCTCCTTCTCTCTCTGTGTGTAACTCTGACTTTCAAATAAATAAATCTTTTTCAGAAATAACACATACTGTACTTTTTATAGTCACATGCACAATGAGATGAAGAAGAATTGGGACCAAATGTCAACCCTGTCTTATGTGATGAAATGCTGTTAAACTTTTTCATAATTACTTGCATTTTTCTTATTGCCCACAAAGACATATTCATGTACATAGCTACGTAGTTTATGTACCTCGATTGTGTAATCCGGACAATGGAGTTTGTTGGCCAGTTCCTCCTTGGTTGTAAAGTCGGGATATGGACTCTCTGCAAATGATTGATTCAGTATCTGCAGATCATCAGGTGTAAATTTATGGCGTGGTCTTCCTTGTCTTCTTCCATGTTGTGTTTCTATGTTGTCATGACCATCTCCTGAACAATACAGAGAGAGAAAGCATGAGAATATTAGCAAGATCCAAAAAAACAAAAGACCTCTGTAACGGAATAAAATTTTAGAAAGGTGATACCTTCCCTCTTACCTAGTCATAATAAAATGAATAATGGACTGTGGGCGTATCTTTTTAAAATTATGGTGAGAAGATGATACTATTTAGGTCATAAAGGTAACAGGAGTGAAGGGTTTTTTTAGCAAAAATCGATACACTACAACAAAGCCAGAGATGGTGGGAAAACACCCAGCCACATTAGTCATTGAGGCAATGCAAATAAACCAGCTGACAACAATCTGGTACACAATACTTTAAATGCATGGGGGCAAAGTGCGAAAGGACTAACAGGGATTGATGAGGATAGGTCTGGTACCCCTATTGCTCGTTATCACCACGTGGGCTTTTTTGCTAAATGCAATGAAGTCGAAAGTGGACATACCCTCCAATGTGTCAATCAACTAAATGGCACTTGAAGATTTAACACCAAGTCTACAGGTCATTTCCTTCACCCATCTCAGACATGCCAGCAGGAGGAAAGCACCGATGGTCTCAACCTGTCCTCTGGTGTGTGCTCATCTCCCGGATGCTGGAAGGGGAGCAGACCTTACGGACAGACCAATGTCGGCACAGTTCTCTACTGCAGAGGCCACCGGAAGAACTGACACGAGGCAATCCTGATTTCTTAAATCAGAATTTAAGTGTAGAAGCTTACAAAGCCTGCAAACCACATTAACAACCTTCATATGCCTGCTTCAAAGGGTATCACCTAGCTGCCAGGGGTTGGGTGCAGTATGTTAAGTTGCCCCTGGGGACACAGCATCCCACATGAGCAATGATATGACTCCATCTGCTCTACCAGTCCAGCCCCCCGTGGAAGCCCCTGGGAAAGCAGTGGAAAACTGGCCAAGTGCTTGGGCCCCCACCACCCATGTGGGAGACCCAGATGGAGTTCCATGCTCCTGGCTTCTGCCTGGTCCAGCCCTGGCCACTACAGCCATTTGGGGAGTGAACTAGAGGATGGTAGTTCTCTGTGTGTGTCTCTCTCTGTCACTCTGTCTTTTAAATAAATCTTTTTAAAACGGTCAATCTGAACATACTATAGACAACCTAAGGAAAAACTGGAACACGTCATCACAGAAATGGTGACATTCAAAATATAGTGTGGACATAATTAATATGCAGGCATGGGGAGAGACAGAGGGCGAGAGGGGGAGATGGAGGGGGGGAAAGAGGGAGAGAGGGAGAAGAGAGAGATAGAGGGAGAGAGGGAGAGAGAAGGGGGAGAGCGAGAGCAGAGCTGAGGAAAGGGTCAGGAAGTCAGCCACCAAACCTCCAAATACACAAACCCCGAAAGCCCGTTGCTGTTCTCCTCGACTCCCCTTCCTTCAGCTTTCTCTAGCCTCTGCTCCCAGAGCACACCTGCATACCTGCACACCGAGTAGCTACCAGAACAGGACTGTGGGGGACAGCGCGACAGAGACGTGCCAATAAGAAGTGCTGGATTGGGTTGGCGCTATGGAGTAGCAGGTAAAGCTGCTGCCTGCAGTGCTGGCATCCCATACGGACACCGGTTCAAGTCCCAGCTGCTCCACTTCTGATCCAGCTCTCTGCCACAGCCTGGGAAAGCAGAGGATGGCCCGAGTCCTTGGGCCCCTGCACCCATGTGGGAGACCTGGAAGAAGCTCCTGGCTTCAGGTTGGCACAGCTCTGGTCATTGCAGCCATCTGGGGAGTGAACCAGCAGATGGAAGGACCCTCTCCCTTTTCTCTTTCCCTCTCTCTTCTGTCTGCCTCTCTGTAACTCTGCCTTTCTAATAAATAAAATAAATCTTCAAAAAAATTTAAGAAGTATCTTAAGCATTTGGCAGTGAAATGGAGCTAAGTGGTTTTTTGTTTTGTTTTTTTTTTTTTAATTTTATTTTTGACAGGCAGAGTGGACAGTGAGAGAGAGAGACAGAGAGAAAGGTCTTCCTTTTGCCGTTGGTTCACCCTCCAATGGCCGCCGCGGTAGGCGCGCTGCGGCCGGCGCACCGCGCTGATCCGATGGCAGGAGCCAGGTGCTTCTCCTGGTCTCCCATGGGGTGCAGGGCCCAAGGACTTGGGCCATCCTCCACTGCACTCCCTGGGCACAGCAGAGAGCTGGCCTGGAAGAGGGGCAACCGGGACAGGATCGGTGCCCCGACCGGGACTAGAACCCGGTGTGCCGGCGCCGCAAGGCAGAGGATTAGCCTATTGAGCCGCGGTGCCGGCCTAAGTGGTTTTTTTTTTTTTTAGAAATATTTATTTATTTATTTGAAAGTCAGAGTTACAGAGAGAGAGGAGAGGCAGAGAAAGAGAGAGGTCTTCCGTCCGATGGTTCACTCCCCAATTGGTTGCAATGGCCGAGCTGTGCTGATCTGAAGACAGGAGCCTGGAGCTTCTTCCAGGTCTCCCGAACATGGGTGCATGGGCCCAGGGAGTTGGGCCAGCTTCCACTGCTTTCCCAGGCCATAGCAGAGAGTTGGATTGGAAGTGGAGCAGCCGGTTCTCAAAATGGACCCATATGGGATACCGGAGCTTCAGGGGAGGGCGTTAATCCACTGCGCCACAGTGCCAGCCCCCCAAAAGTTTTTAAAAGTATTATAGGGCCAGGACCCAAGGCTCACTTGGCAATCCTCTACCTGCGGTGCCAGCACCCCGGGTTCTAGTCCTGATTGGGGCACCGGATTCTGTCTCCGCTGCTTCTCTTCCAGTCCAGCTCTGTGGTGTGGCCTGGGAAGGCAGTGAAGGATGGCCCAAGTGCTTGGGCCCTGCACCCGCATGGGACACCAGGAGGAAGCACTTGGCTACTGGCTTCGGATTGGTGCAGCGTGCAGGCCGCAGTACCCATTTTGCAGGTGAACTGTGGAAAAGGAAGACATTTCTCTCTGTTTCTTTCTCTCACTGTCTAACTCTGCCTGTCCAGAAAAAAATATATACATTCAGGGCTGCTGTTGTGGCATGGCAAGTTAAGCCTCTGCCTCCAGTCCAGCATCCCATGTGGGTGCCAGCTCAAGTCCCAGTCGCTCCACTTCCCATCCAGCTCCCTGCTAAAGCCCTGGGAAAGCAGCAGTGATGGGCCAAGTGCTTGAGCCCCTGCACCCATGTGGGAGGCCGGGAAGAAGCTCCTGGCTTTGGCCTGGCCCGGCCCTGGCCATTTGCTGAAATTTGGGGAGTGAACCAGTAGATGGAAGATCCCTCTCTCTATCTCTCTGTAACTGTGCCTTTCAAATAAATATAAATAAATATTTTTCAATATATATAATATGAATAACTTGTGTAAAGCATTTTGTATAAACCCAAATTCAAACAGGGAACACACTGGTGGTTGTAACTCTTTGCTTGAGAAGAGGCAAAGAGGGGATAAGACGCTTTCTGTTCCAGCAAATCTTCCCTGGGGAGCATCTATTGCTGAGATGCTCCAGGGTATCTGGTCCCTACCCCCACCCCGGCCACTCACTATAGCTAAAAAGGAGAAGTTCCCAGTATTTCTGACGAGCAACTTGCATACCTTTAACCCACATTTTAAAAACAGACTTGTTGTTTTGTTTTAAGTCAAATTTGTTTATTTAAATAAAATCTCATCAGTAAACTGGAGGCTGAGCAGACGTTCTTCACCTGGGCGGCCCCTCCCTACCCCGTGGTCCAGAGCAGCTCTGGAAGGACCTCACACCCTAAGGGCACCATTGTTCTGGGGGCCTTGGATTTTGCCTCTGGGACAGGGTGAGGAGCTGAGAGGGCGCCCCCTCAACCATGGGCCCTTTCCAGGATTTTCTGAAGACCTCCTAGAGCTGGGAGGCCTCTGAGAGTTGATTGAGATGTCACACTCACAAGCTGCAAGACAGACTGGCATGGACCCAGGACTTCTCTACCCAGTGCTTGTTTAGAGAAAGCAGTCAGAGCCAGAACCCCAAGACTTCGGAACTCCAGATTATTATTATTATTATTATTATTATTATTATTTTGACAAGCAGAGTTACTCAGCGAGAGAGAGAGAAAGAGAGAAAGGTCTTCCTTCCACTGGTTTACTCCGCAAATAGCTGCCAAAGCCGGCACTGTGCCGATCCAAAGCCAGGAGCCAGGTGCTTCCTCCTGGTCTCCCATGCGGTTTCAGGGCCCAAGGACCTGGGCCATCCTCCACTGCCTTCCCAGGCCACAGCAGAGAGCTGGACTAGAAGAGCAGCAACCGGGACAGAATCCAGCGCCCCAAATGGGACTAGAACCCAGGGTGCTGGTGCCCCAGGTGGAGGATTACCCTAGTGAGCCTCAGCACCAGCCGCAACTCTAGCTTTTCAAACAGCAGGAATGTCTAAGTCTCTCCCACAACCTGCATTTGCCAAGTTCCGAATTATTCCTGAATTATTTGTGAACTAGGAAAAGACATCTCCAGGGCCACTCCTAATATTCTCCCATGGTAGCTTCTGGTGGACTGGAGTGGCCTGGTTATTTTCCTTTTTTTAAAAAAAGATTTTATTTATATTTGAGAGGTAGAGTTACAGACAGTGAGAGGGAGAGACAGAGAGAAAGGTCTTCTTCCATTGGTTCACTCCCCAAATGGCCACAATGGCTGGAGCTGCACCAATCCGAAGCCAGGAGCATCCTCCAAGGTCTCCCACATGGGTGCAGGGGCCTGAGGACTTGGGCCATCTTCTACTGCTTTGCCAGGCCACTGCAGAGAGCTAGACTGGAAGAGGAGCAGCCAGGACTAGAATCAGCGCCCATATGGGATGCCATTGCCACAGGCGGAGGATTAACCTCGTGTGCCACAGAGCTGGTCCCCATTATTTTTTAGCTTCTTATCACTTTAACATACAGGAAATGAGACAGAAGGCTGCGGTGAGCCTGAAGAACCTAACTCGGCTCCAATCGAAGAAGTCCTCAGAGAAACAAATGTCATGAAACACCTATTCTTGGTTTCAATGCTTTTTTGCACCAAAACATTTCTGAATTCCACTTTTCCACGGACACTGTGAAGTTCCCTGCTCTAGCAATACACGACCAATGCTGTTTCCTCCCCCCACCCTTCCCATCTTTCCCCACACCTCCCACCCCTTCATTCTGAAGGGAACCCAAGACACTGTTCTACCTAAAAACACTTCCACGTACATTTTTTAAATGCAGAAAACTTTTTAAGGCAACCCCAAGTTGGGTTAAGTTTTAAACACCGGAGCCTTTGGGAAATCCTACCCCCTGCATTCAACCATGCGGTAGCCAGAGACAATGACACCTGTGACACTAGCGGCCCCTGGACCACGAGCCTGCACTTCTGAAAGACGAAAGCTCAAACCCCCGCAGAACACCAGGACAGCGAGAACCCGGCCTTGCCGACAAAGCCGCACACAGAAACTCACCATTAGAAGCCATGTCTGCGAGCCCTCCTGAGATAGACGTCCGGAGCAGTGAAGTGAGGGATGCTGGCACAGCGTTCATTTAATATAAACCTGAGCTGGCCACCCTAGGCACGCCTTAGACCCAGCCCCTCTCCAGCCCCTACCACACCCTACACACAGCTGCCCCTAGGCACAACTGGCTTTCCTAAACCTCCATTTGTATCTCCAGTCTGTAAACACCCATGCGAACTCATTTTCTCATTTAGCCCTGGCCAAATGATAACTGATAACTGAGAGTTTGGAGGCTGGTGAGGCCAGAGACTCACAGCGAATGAGGACGTTAAAGAATATAAGACTGCAGGCATTGTGGCAAAGCTTGTGAAGCTGCCACGTAGGATGTCCCCAGCCCATATCAGAGTTGGCGGTTCCAGTCCCAGTTACCCTGCTCCCAATCCGGCTTCATCCGAAGTAGCCAGGGAAGCAGCTGGTGATGGCTCAGGTGCATGGGCCCTATAGCCTATACTGGGAGACCTAGATGCATTTCTAGGTTCCTGGCTTCAGCCTGACCCAACTCGGGCTGTTGTAGACATCTTGGGAGTGAAGCAGCAAACAGAAGGTTTCTCTCTCTCTTGCTCTCCCTCACTCAGCCCCTCATGTACACAAACATAAATGGGTTTCAAAAGTCAGCATAAGGGGCCAGCATTAAGGTACAGCGGGTAGGTGGCAGCATCCCACATGGGTGCTGCTCATGTGCTGGCTGCTTCACTTCCCATCCAGCTCCCTGCTAATGGCTTGGGAAAGCAGTGGAAGATGGCCCAAGGGCTTAGGACCCTGCCACCCACATGGGAGACTCAGAAGAAGCTCCAGGCTCCTGGCTTTGGCTTGGCCCAGCCTTGCCTGTTGCAGCCATCTGGGAAGAAGATTCTCTCTCTCTCTCTCTCTCTCTCTCTCTCTCTCTCTCTCTCTGTAGCTCTTTCAAATAAAAACGAATCTTTAAAAATATCAATAAGAGTCTAACATGGTACAGTAATTAAATCATTGAATAATTCATTTTCTTCTCAAAACAGTCACCTCTGTAGAATAGTTTGAGAACTGGATGTCTGAAAGGAGGCTGAGGCTGAGACAGAACAAACTAAAATTAAGTTGGGGAGCCGATGCTGTGGCATAGTGGGTAAAGCCACGGCCTGCTGTGCTGGCATCCCATATGGACACTGGTTCATGTCCAAGCTGCTCCTCTTCTGATCCAGCTCTCTGCTACAACCTGGGAATGCAGTAGAGGATGGCCCAAGTGCTTGGGTCCCTGCACCACATGGGAGGCCTGGGAGAAGTTCCTGGCTCCTGGCTTCAGATCAGTGCAGCTCCATCCATTGCTGCCAATTGGGGAGTGAACCAGAGGATGGAAGATCACTCTCTCTCTCTTCCCCCCTTCTTCTCTCTCCATGTAGCTCTGACTTTCAAATAAATAAATAAGTCTTTTAAAAATTTCACTTGGGCCTGGCCTGGTTTTCCTGGCTTTTTTTTTCCCCCTGTAATTCAAAGTTCAGTACCTTAGCACTGTGAGTTTCCACTAGATGGTACCCTTCCCTCTTCCATCTAACTTGTTTCAAAGAATATTTTGACCAGCTAAATTCACTGGCTTTTATGCTCTCCCCAACTCCAAGCACTCACTTCTATTCTCATGCCATTATTTAGACATCACTGGCAAAGGTCAACATACCAGCTCCCACCCTGCCAATCTTAGGGTTCACCTTCTAAATCATCAACCTTTATTGGACAATCTCTCTTCTTCTACCTGAACAACTCAGGAAAGTTTTCATATTTTTCCTGTGGACCTTGACTTCGGGGGATGTTCACTGCGTAGCGCATTGACCTTGTTTTGTTAAGATGTACAGGTATAACACAGGGGCCCAAGCAACTGGATCACCCTCTGCTGCTTTCCCAAGCACATCCCCAGGGAGCTGGATCAGAAGCGGAGTTCCAGCCATTGTGGCCATCTGGGGAGAGGACCAGCAGATGGAAGACCTCTCTTTCTCTCCCTCTTTGCCTCTGCCTCTCTGCCTTTCAAATAAATAAATAAATAAATCTTTAATAATAAGTGGCGCCACTGGGAATCAAATGGATGCCCACATGGGATGCTAGTATCACAAGCAGCAGCTTAACCTAGTGAGCAACTCTGGCCCTAATAAATCTTTTTTTTTTTTAAGGTAGCATTTTTCTTTTCCACGACCTAACATGTTAAAGCCAAAACCCCTCAGTTTGGTGAATCTGGTAAACTGTAAACTGGTGATTCAGCAAACTGACTTCCAGCACACTGTTTTTCTAAATGATTTTCTGTCAAATGCCCACTTAATGAATTTGCAGTTTCTTTTTCTTCTTCTTCTTCTTTTTTTTTTTTTTTTTGACAAGCAGAGTTAGACAGAGAGAGAGAGAGAGAGAGAAAGGTCTTCCTTCCGTTGGTTCACCCTACAAAGGCCACTATGGCGAGAGCGCTGCGCCAATCCAAAGCCAGGAGCCAGGCGCTTCCTCCTGGCCATCCTCCACTCTCTACCCAGGCCACAGCAGAGAGCTGGACTGGAAGAGGAGCAACTGGGACAGAATCCAGTGCTCCAACCGGACTAGAACCTGGAGTACCAGCGCCACAGGCGGAGGTTTAGCCTAGTGAGACCTGGCGCCAGTAATGAATGTGCATTTTCCCAAACCGAACTTTAGCTACCTGCTTGACCCTTTCTCAGACATCTCGATGCTTAATCCACTAGACTGCAACAACAGTAAGAACCACAGCCAACATTAATTTTTTACTCTGTGTTGCCTCTCACCTAACCATGAAGCAGTTATGCACTAATGTCCTCTATACCGAATTCCTGCAGGAAACCTACTGAGCATCATCCTCATCAGTCATCACAATGATTTGAGCTTTAGACCCTTGGGGAGGACACCGCCCTGGTCCCCACCCACATCTCAATTCCACCTCCTGGGCCCAGCACTGTGGCACAGTGGGTTAACGCCCTGGCCTGGAGCGCCAGCATCCCATAAGGGCGCCAGTTTGAGAACCGGCTGCTCCACTTCCGATCCAGCTCTCTACTATGGCCTGGGAAAGCAGTGGAGGATGGTCCGAGTCCTAGGACCCCTGCACCCGTGTAGGAGACCAGGGGTGGTGGGGGGAGCTTCTGGCTCCTGGCTTTGGAATTGCGCAGCTCTGGCCATTGTGGCCAATTGGGGAATGAAACCAGTGATGGAAGACCTCCCTGCCTCTCCTCTCTGTTTAACTCTGACTTTCAAATAAAGAAATAAATAAAAATTGATCAGATTTGTGAGCTGGACGATCAGGCTTCCACCCAACCCCGAGTGACCTCATGCCCCTACCTCACCACACCTCTGTGCCCACCTGTCAATCAGGGTAATTAACCTCTTATCTGGAAAGGCAGGGATAGCCCTGCTTATGAGTGGTTTAGGAATCTGAAGAGTTGATCTGCGGACAATTTCACTGTTTCTTCTAGCAACAAAATTTAATTTCACATTGTTTCTTCTAGCAACAAAAGCTACCCTAATTCTCCTGATGCACGATGCTTTCTTTATGTTGTTCGCCCCATCCGATGACACTGGGAGAGCGTGGGGTGTTTGCTGTGTCTCAGCACATACCCATCCTGCTCTGCAGACATCTCATCACAACTCCTCTGGTGCTACTGTACTCCCCTGTACTGCTGCACTACGTGTGAATTTACGTTTGGGAGAGCAGAGTTCGAGTCCTGGATGCTCTGCTTCCAACCCAGTTTCCTGCAAATGCGCCTGGGAGGCAGCAGATGGTCCAAGTACTTGGGTTCCTCTTAGCCACATGGGAAACTCACATGGAGTATTCCTGACTGTGGCTTCAGCCTGGTGCTGGCCCAACCCTAGCTGTTGTGAGCATTTGGGAAACGAACCAGAAAATGGAGTGGTTGTCTCTATCTCTCTCTCTACCTCCTCCCATCTCTGTTACTCTGCCTATGGTAACTAAGAGTACCTAAAAGGTTATCTATAGAAGTGAAATTGACACTCTGAGATGCAATGATGGTTTATAGCCCTTGTCTCTACAGTTTGTTGAACTCTTTACTTAGTGTAGGGATAATGAGTATAAAGTAAACTGAAAATAAACCTTTGTAAAAATTAAATTGGGACTAGGAGAGGGAGGAGGAAGAAGGATGGGAGCGTGGGTGGGAAGCATCACTATGCTCCTAAACCTGTATATATGAAATACATGAAATTTGTATACCTTACATAAAACTAAACTCATTGCTGGAGGCCAGCCTTACCCTGATACTCAAGCCAGACAAGAACACAACAACAAGAAACTATAGACGAACATCTGTGATGAACACAGATGGAAAATTTTTAACATACTGCCAAATCAAAACTGACAGCAATCAAAAAGTTCCATCATGTTCCGGTGTCATAGTTCAAGGATGCCTATATGGGGCTGCCGGGGCCGCAGGCGGGGGCCTAGCCCACTGCACCCACCGCCGGCCCCCATTTCTCTTTCTTTAAAAAAGATTTATGTATTCGAAAGGCAGCGTTACAGATAACGCCCAGGCCAAGACGGGGCTGGCCGGCCTCCACCTGCACTTGGCGAGCCCGGGGCCCTCCTCCCTCCTCGCGGGCTGGGCGGAGCAGCCGCCCACGTCCGCCCCTGCTGGCCCCGCGTCCACCGCACTGGGAGCGCAGCCGGCCGCGCCGCCCAGAGGAGCTGAGCGATGGCCATGGCGGCAGGCAACGCGGCCTACTTCCAGAGGGGCAGTCTGTTCTGGTTCGCGGTCATCACGCTCTCCTTTGGCTACTACACGGTAGGGGCAATGGCGTTGGGACAACCGCCTGGAGCGAGCGCTCCCATCACCCAGGCGTCCGCCTCCTCTGGGAGGAGAGGCCGCGCAGGCGCAGTTCCAGCTCTGGCGCCTCCGAGCGGGGAGGGAAGACGGGAACCCGGAAGGAGGCGCAGGCGCAGTCGGCTGCCAAGACTAGGCAGGTGTTGGAGGCCCTGCGAAACCGGCTGGCCGGGCTTTCCTCACGCGGGGGCGGGCACGACTCCCCACCTGACGACCGAGCGCCATGGTGCTGGCGAACACGAAGGCCGGAAAGGATGCTACGGCCTACTTCCGTACGGCCAGGCCGTTGCCCTCGCTGGTCACGGGGCTGGGGCTGGGATACTTTGCGGTGAGGCGTGGGGCGCGGGCGCGGGCCCCTGTGTTTTGTCCCTCCGGGCTGTGGTAGCGCGAGGGGCGCCGTGGGAACGGGGTCGCTGCGCATGCGCGCCGGGCTGTTGCCTAGGTTACGAACGCGGGCGGACGCTAAGCGGGGTTTTAGAAGGTTTAGAGTGTTTGAAGCAGGGGGAGTTGCTTGGAAAACGCCGGATAAAGCCAAGGGAAGGCTAGGATGTAACTGGTGAGCAAGATCGGGTGTGACAGCAGGAGGACAGCTCTACTGAGGGGAGGAGTGACTTTCGTCTCCACTTCCAGGACAACGGCCTGGAAAGACGCCCGGAAACAGGTTGGGGTAATCCGGTATCATTTAAGGACGGCGAAGCTATTTCGGACCTTTCCCGGGAGATCCTGGAACCTGGACGGGTGTCATTTCCACCGCGGTGTCACTCTGACCACCCCGCCCTCCTTCCGCCGTGTACAGGATGGAGGCGTGGGACTCTGGTGTTCCCGAGTGCCCTTTCTGTTCCAGGATCCCGCGACCCTGCTCCAGCACACAAGCTGGGAAACTGGAGATTCGAGTTGGAATTTAGTGGACCTGGCAGACGCCAGGCCCTCTCCACCGCGTGGGTAGGAGGCCGCAGTGCTATGTTATACTTTATTGGAATATTGGACTTTAAGCGGCATCCTGGGAGAAGTCGTGTTGCCGTTGGTGCAGATCTAAGGGGGGCACTAAGCTTTGGAGGGGTCGACAGTGATTCACAGAAAGGCTTGTAACAGAGCCTGAGGACGACTTGGTAAGGTCACTACAAATACACCTTCCATGAACGAGGCGTTGCTGTTAAACCTTCGCGGGCCTGATGTTCCGTGTATGTCTGCGTGGCGTGTGGTCAGTTTTAGAGGTGCAAAAGTGGAAGAGCATGATTCTACCTGAGAGGTTCAGCCCAAGCCACCGTGTGCAGGACAGAAGCTGGCCAAAGCACGCAGACTCTTACAAGTCTAGGAAATAAGGTTTGGCGTGGAATTCATTAAAAATAGGATCCGTTCCGCCCGTGCATGGAGCCTGATCATCACCTCGTTTCTTCGGCGTACACTTCCATTGGAGCTGCTTTTTACAAATAGAGGATGGAGATTCAGGTGCCCTCCTTCAGACCCTCTGTCCCCGGTAGTTGCTTTGGTAGAATCGGTGTTCCTTCCTACCTGCCCTAATGGTTTCTCTGTGCCTCTGGTTCTCTTTCAGTGGGTTGTCCTCTGGCCGCAGAGCATCCCTTATGAGAGCCTTGGGCTCCTGGGCTCGTTCACTCAGTACCTGGTGGACCATCATCACACCCTCCTGCACTACGGGTAAGGAGAGCTGCAGAAACGACACGCTGGTCTCGCTGGAGACCTTGAAGGCCTGCAGTTGCCTTTAGGTATTGGAAATGGCTGTAGTTCACGTTAAGGAATCTTTCCAGATTTCTGTTAGATTTTATCATCAGACAATCCGCCCCTTACACTAGACTGACTTGTAAAAATAGGTTTGGGGCCAGCGTTAGCAGGTAAAGCCGCCACCTGCAGTGTCGGCATCCCTTATGGACGCCGGTTCGAGTCCCAGCTGCTCTATTCTGATCCAGCTCTCTTCTATGGCCTGGGAAAGCAGCAGAAGATGGCCAAGTGCTTGGGCCCCCACACCCATGTGAGGGATCTGGAAGAAGCTCCTGGCTCCTGGCTTCTGATTGGCTCGGTTCCAGCTATTGTATGTATTTGGAGAGTGAACCAGCACATGGAAGGCTTCTACCTCAATCTCTGTCTCTCTATCTCTCTGCCTCTCTGTAACTCTGCCTTTCAAATAAATAAATAAATCCTTATAAAAATTTTCTTTTTCTTTGATACAGAGAAATTTTCCGTCCACTGATTTCACTCCCCCTGGTGCCCACAACAGCCAGAGCTGGACTAGGCCAAAGCCAGAGCCAGAAACTCCATTCAGGTCTCCCACATGATGGCAAGAATCCAAGTACTTGAGCCATCACCTGCAGTCTGTCAGGGTGTGCATTGGCCAGAAGCTGAATCAGAAACAGAGTAACCGAGGCTCGAATGAGACACCTTATTGTAGGATGCTGGTGTGCCAAGGGCAGCTGAACCTCTTTGTTGTTGTTGTTTCAGGTATTGGTTTGCCTGGCTGATTCACGTGGCAGAGTCTCTGTATGCCATGGTGCTGTGCAAGTAAGTCATTATTTAGGTCCTGGTCACCTTTCTCGTGGTATCTGGTAGAAGCTGAGCCACCACATTTAAATAATTCATGCACTCCTAGGCTGAGAGCACTCTGAGGTAGTGTGGAATACCCCTTCCTGATACTGGGCCTGATGCAGGGGGTACTCAGTAAATGTTCGGTGAGTGAGTCCATTTCGTTTGTGTTAGTTATTATTGACTCCGTGAGTGCATTAGGCTGTGATTTTATTTTTTTTTTAAACTTTTTTTAATTGTCTGTACAGCACCACCTAGAACAAAAGATTAGGAGTCTGCCTCCTAGTGTGGGAAAGAGCTGAGTTGCTCTCCTAGGCCAGTAATCTCCTATCCTGTTGCCACAAGAACCACCTGAGGAGCTGTTTCACTGTACATGTCTGGTTTCCACCAGAGAAACTGATCTGGCAGGTCTTGCTTCAGACCTGCAAGTCTGTTCTTTTTGGAAGGTCTGCAGGTAATTCTGGAGCTAAATGCAAGTTAAAAGCCCCCAAACAGACCTTCCTCAGCAGATGCTACTGTAGGTGAATACTATGTGAGACTACTGAAAAAGATTCTTTGTAGTTTTGGACTTTATATGTGCATATACAGAAAGCATGGTGCAATGAAAAAGATGGTTGTCCTAAGGCCAAACTGTTTTGTAAATAACATTTTTTCTGATAGAGATTAACTTTCACCTGAGTTACTGTGTTGTAAATTCTCCTATAATTGGAAGACCTTTCAATATTACTGTTTTAATAGTAAAAACAATTCGTATTAACTGGGTGCTTGGGATACCCGGTGCTGCTAAAAGTCTGCTAACTTGCTTCTGGGACTGTATCTTACGTTTCTTAAACAAGCTAGGCTTTCTGGAGGAGCAGAAGGCAGTCTTAGTCTCCCCACCTCTGTACCAGTGACTTCACCCTGTGGGTTGTTCCCTGCTGCCACTTTCACTGCAGGTGAAACTTCAAGCAGATGCATAGGTAATCCCGGTCACTCTGAGATGTCAGGAAGTCCAGTTGTTAAAGTCATAAGCTTGGCCGGCGCCGTGGCTTAACAGGTTAATCCTCCGCCTTGTGGCGCCGGCACACCAGGTTCTAGTCCCAGTTGGGGCGCCGGATTCTATCCCGGTTGCCCCTCTTCCAGGCCAGCTCTCTGCTATGGCCCGGGAAGGCAGTGGAGGATGGCCCAGGTGCTTGGGCCCTGCACCCGCATGGGAGACCAGGAGAAGCACCTGGCTCCTGGCTTTGGATCAGCGTGATGCGTCGGCTGCAGCAGCCATTGGAGGGTGAACCAATGGCAAAAAGGAAGACCTTTCTCTCTGTCTCTCTCACTATCCACTCTGCCTCTAAAAAAAAAAAAAAAAAAAAAAGCCATAATCTTTGTTCTAAATCAGATCATCCGATCATCGAGCAGGGGCTGAGGAGCCTGCCTTGGGAAGAGGGTGCAGTTGGCGCCTTCTCTCTCGTTCTGCTTTTTTCCCTTGTTCCCCAGCAACAGCTGCTTTTGGACCCCTTGCAATGGTGGGAATAGTTAGGGGAAGGAGGGCCTAGTCTTCAGTGGGTGCTGCCTGGGGACCAGGCGTCTGGGAGCTGGGTATGTCGCAGACACTGTGCTGACTGTTTCTCTCTGGGAGGTCCTCAGAGGGATCCTCCTGCGCAGTTCTCTATGGCTGCTGCAGGTGCCTCCTCCAGCCTGCTTCTTGCAGTTCCATCCTTGGCATTGGTGTTTAGGGGAAATCATCCTCTTAGTGAGGTTACCTTTGTGTTGGGCCTCTGGTCCGATTACCTTTTAACCCTGCCCACCCCCCCACCCCCCATATCGAGTGCCCTCCTGCAAGACCTGCAATGGTCACAGTAAGCAGCCTCCTGTTCTCCCCCTGGGACCATCTGCAAGTGGGGTCCTCAGGGAAGCCCTGTTCCTTTGCCCTCCTATCAGGAAGGCTGAACCCATCTCTACACTTTGGAGTGACACAGTCGCCCTTTGCCAGAGTGCAAGGGGATTTCCAGGTGGCTTTGTTGAAACTGTTCTCTGGGCTGAGACTGTGGTAGGAAATGCCCAAGCGTTCTGAGACTCCTTCCCTGTGGCCTCCTGGGCCTCCCTGAGGTCTTAGCTGAGGGTGTTGGCCCAGCCCCGCAGCTTGACAGCTGTTGTGCCTGGCATTTGGAGCCTCTAATGAAAACCCAAAGACTGTGTTGTGTTGTACACTTCTCTGAAGGGAGAAGGAGAACAAGCCCATGAGGTTGCGTCTCTATTACTGTGTTCCTAAAGTCAGTCCTTTAAGGATCTAACGTGTTAGAATGTGCCATAGCTCACTATAAATCAGAATTAATACTCCTTTTGATTATTGAGATCAATGAAAGAGTAAATAAATTGGAATGCATGAATATTCATGGTATAAATTTGGAGCTTCCCAAATCCTACTGCCCAGGAATAACTACTTGTAATATTTTGTCGAGTTCCCTTTTTTTTAATCCATACCTGTTAATTTTAATTCAGCCATCAGCCTGTGGGAAGGAGTACTTTGTTCTGTATGTAGATACAGACATGACCTTGGAGGTGGCAGGAAACTCACAGTTACTAACCACCTTGCATGTGCCAGTCCCTAAACAGGAGCTCAAGGACACAATCAGGCTCTAATATAGTCTCTTACATCCCATGTTTTAAAAATCCATACCTTTGCTGAATTTCTTTTAACCAGAGATAAGATTGGACTATATGTTTGATTTTATATCTGCCATAATCATACACTTAAGCACTTTGCCATGTTTTTTGTTTTTCTTTTTAAAGATTTATTGTATTTATTTGAAAGAGTTGCACAGAGAGTGAAGCAGACACACAGAGAGAGAGAGGGGTCTCCCATCTCTGGTTCACTCCCCAGTTGGCTGCAATGGCCAGTACTGCACGGATCCAAAAAAAGGAACCAGGAGCTTCTTCCAAGTTTCCCATGTGGGTACAGGCCCAAGCACTTGGGCCATCTTCTACTGCTTTCCCAGGCCATAGCAGAGACCTGGATGGGAAGTGGAGCAGCGGGGACACAGCACCGGCCCCGCCATGGTTTTTTTTTTCCCCCCTGCCATGTTTTTAAAATAACCTTGAAGGCAGGCACTTGGCCTTGCAGTTAAGATGGTACTTGAGGGACGACACTGTGGTGTAGCAGGTAAAGCCTCCGAGACCTGCAATGCCGGCGTTTCATATGGGTGCTGGTTGGAGTCCTGGCTCCTCCACTTCCCATGCAGCTCCCTGATAATGGCTTGGGAAAGCAGTGGAAGATGGCCCAAGTCCTTTGGCCCCTGCACCTGTGTGGGAGACCTGGAAGAAGTTTCTGGCTCCTGGCTTCAGATCGGCGCAGCTCCAGCCATTGCAGCCAATTGAGGAGTGAGCCATCGGATGGAAGACCTCTCTGCTTCTCCTCTCTCTGTGTCACTCTGACTTTCAAATAAATACTTTTTTTTTTAAATGATGCTACATGGGACAGCCCCATCCTACATCAGGAATCAGCTCCTAGCTCTGGTCTTAATTCCAATTTCCTGCTGATGTACACCCTGGGAGGCCTCAGATGATGCCTCAAGCCCATGGGTCCCTACCACTCATGTGACAGACCCAGACACTGATTGAGTTCTCAGCTCCTGGCTTCAGCCTGCTCCAGTCCTGGCTGTTGGTGGCATTTGAGAGTGATCCAGCAGGTAGGAAATCAATTTCTTTTTCTCTCTCCCTCTCAGACTTTCTGCCTTTATTTCAAATAAAATAATTGTTTAAAAAGTTTGGTGAATAGTTTTAAATTTTGCATACTATTCCTCTAGTTGTATATTCCACAATTTATTTAGCTAAACTAGCTAAACATTTTTCTTTTGTTAATTATTGTTTAGTTTTATTTGAGAGAGAGAACTCCACTCTACTCACTCATGCTCCAGATATCTCCAGTAGCTGGAGCTGGGCCAGAGCCAAAGCTAGGCTCCAGGAATGCAATCCAGGTCTGCCTTTGCAATCCAGGTCTCCCACAAGGCAGGGACCCTACTGCTTGAGCATTCAGCACTGTGACGTGGGAGGCAGATTTTTTTATCACTGGGCTAAATGTCTACTCCCTGGGTCTTAGGTCTTTAATCTACCTGGAACTGACTTTTTGTGAGAGACAAGTATTCAACTTTATCTTGATATTTCTATATGGATGCCCAGTTTTCCCCTAGCCACTTCTTGAGACTTTCACTCTTCATTAATGTGCTGTAGCTTATAGCCACATATATGTCTGTGTTTCTGAACTCACTGTTCTTTTCTGTTGGTTTGCTTCTTTGTCCTTGGGCCAGCATAACACTGTCTTACAGTAGTAGCTTTGTAATCACTGACGCCTGATGGAGCATGTCCTCTCACCTTGTTCAGAGTTACCTGTTCCTGGGCCTTTGCACAGCCTTATGCATTGTCATGTGCTTCAAAGATGAACAGTTTATCTGTTGGCATTTTTATTAGATTGACCGTATGAATTAATTTGTAGCAGAATGGCATATTTCCATTATTAAGTCTTCTAAACCAGGAAAAATTATCTGTCTCCATTTCCTTAGAGTGCTGTGATGTTTTTCCTATTTATTTGGTTAATATCCAGCTTCCTGTACTTTCAGATGCTGTTATAAGTGACTTTTCCTTCATTTTATCATTGTTGGATGGTAGCATATATGCATATAGTCAGTTTTATATATTGACCTTATACGTAGCAACCTTCAAAATTCATTTATTAATTATAATAGTTCATCTATAGATTATTTTCAGTTTTCTAGTCATCATTCAAGTGTCTCTAGAAACAGTTTTATTTTTTCTTCTCAGTTCAGTCCCTTTGCTTTGTGTTTCTTCCCTGGTGTACTAACTCATACTTCCAGTGCATGTTGCCTAGAAGTGGAAATAGTAGACGTGATGCCTGGTTCCTGATCTCAAAGCTGTCAGCGTCCTTGCATCATGTTTGTTCTAGAATTTTATAGATCTCCTCTATCAAAGTGAGGATGTTCGACTGTGTATCTAAGTCTGCTAAGAACTTTGAAGAATGGATGTTGAAATTTATCAGATATTTTTGCATTTTTTTAGATTTATTAGTTTATTTGAAAGTCAGAGTTACACAGAAAGAGAAAGAGAGGCAGAGAGAGAGAGAGAGAGTCTTCCATCCACTGATTCACTCCCCAGTTGGCCACAACAGCTGGAGCTGGGCCTATCCAGAGCCAGGAGCCAGGAACTTCTTCTGGGTCTTCCACGTGGGTACAGGGGCCCAAGGAGTTGGGCCATCTTCTACTGCTTTCCCAGGCCATAGCAGAGAGCTGGATCTGAAGTGGAGCAGTCGGGACTCAAACCTGTGCCCATATGGGATACCAGCTCTGCAGGCGGCGGCTTTACCCACTGTGCCACAGCACTGACCCCTATTTTTTGCATTATTAAAACATATGATCTTTCTCCTTTAATTTATTGATAGGAAAAAAAACCATTTGTGCATTTGCATGTAAAGTTTGCTTCAAATAAAAGGTTTATCCAAGTGAGACTCAATTATATACACATGAGCCTGCAGCAAGCCGTTCACTTAAGCTGAATCATTTTCTGTTGAGCTTTCAGACAGTTGAATGACTGTATATTAACACTATGTTCCAGTTTCTTTCCTAAGCACTTTGTGTATATATCTCATAAACCAAGTGGGACAGATACTACTATGACTGTTTTTCACATGAGAATACTGTTTCTGAGAGCTACTAGTGATGTGCCCAGGACACAGCTGGCGGGTGGCCAAGCTGGGATTCACATCTGGTACAAATCTTCACATCTTAGAACACTTGCTCTGAAGCCATACCAGTGCCCATCTCCTTTCCAGTCATCTCATGAGAAACTGTTTTATAATGATCTACCCTGCTCTACCTGGACAGTAGCCAGACTAGTTTTCAAGGAATAGTGTACCGTCCTAAATACATTTATTAGGAAGCATGGAAGAGAAAAAATAAATTGCCCCTTTAAGTTAAAAAACCTGAGTGGGGAAGTGGTAGACAGATGAAAGTATAGAAAAAGTATAAAATTAAAAAAGAATAAGGCCAGTGCCGCGGCACACTGGGCTAATCCTCCGCCTGCGGTGCCAGCGCCATGGATTCTGGTCCCGGTCTGGGTGCCGGATTCTGTCCTGGTTGCTCCTCTTCCAGTCCAGCTGTCTGCTGTGGCCCGGGAGTGCAGTAGAGGATGGCCCAGATGCTTGGGCCCTGCACCTGCATGGGAGACTGGGAGAAGCACCTGGCTCCTGGCTTCAGATCAGCGTGGTGCGCCTGCTGCAGTGGCCATTGGGGAGTGAACCAACAGAGGAAGGAGGACCTTTCTCTCTGTCTCTCTCTCTCACTGTCCACTCTGCCTATCAAATAAATAAATAAATAAATAAATAAATAAATAGACAATGCTTCCTGTGAAACCATAAGATCAAAATTATGGTGCTTATATTTTGTACTTTTTTTTTTTTTTTTAGGTATAAAGGAATCACAAATGGTCGAGCTCAGCTACTCTGGTTCCTACAGACTTTCTTCTTTGGGATAGCATCTCTTTCCATCTTGATTGCTTACAGACCAAAGCGCCAAAAACAAAATTAAAATATTCAAAAGTTTCCTCTACTTACATTCAGACACCTTTCCAGGGTGACAGGCACTGCCATTTTTACTCAATGATTTTTCTATTTTGTAAAAAGTGTCCCTCAAAGCTATGTAGGACCCTGTAGTTACTCATTTTTCGTATAATATGCTGTGGTTGAGCTTGAATAGACCAGTTAGTTAACAAGGAAATAGGAAAAGTAAATACAAGTTTACAAGTAAATTAAGGAATTAGGAAAAGATTTTAGCCTTCAGCTCTGCGGACTCAGCACAGAAGAGGGCTTCCCGCCACCTTCTTGAGGTCCTCTGGCATTGTGGGCTCTGCTGTCATCTGGGCTGAGACACACGCTCGCTAGATTTGCTTGTTGGTTTTTCTTTGCTCCTTTCCTTCTGTGAAAACATCTTGGCTGCACTACCACCTTCTTAGCTCTCCTTCCCTTAAATTCTCTCCATCTTTCTGGACCAAGATGTAGGGACACTTCTACAGTACATCAGTTCCTTATACATTTGTTAGGCACCTCTAAGGCAGAATCTTATCCTTTCAAACTTCTGTTTCTCAAATTACAGAGAAAAATAAGGAAGTTGGAATGGGCAGCCTGAGTGACCACATAGAGGCACGCTGAGAATCAGGGCTGGTGGCCTTCCCTGCTGCTGACAGAAGTGTCCTTTCCCTACACTGGACCCCGGGACACGGTGCCCTGTGGCTCGCAGGGGTTGATTGCTGCTCCAGCTCAGGGTGCAGCTTAGCTCTACTTCCCTCCCTTACCTGTCCCCCTGCCATGCATAGAGTTGTTTGACCAGTGTTGATTGCTGACTTCACTTTCTACTAGTTCATTATCATTCCAATTCTTATGTGAAAACTACAGAACTCATTCCATACACTGTCCTCTCAAAAGACAACCGCAAGACCTTTGGCTGACTGTGTCACCTCTTGGCGAGACTCCTGGTGGGAAACCTGTCTCTTTTTCACGCTTGCATGTTCTCCATCCCTGTCTCCAGACTCCAAGTGTCTTCCTCCAGCTCTGAAGATTCTAGCTCATGGTTTATCCATCAAGTTACTGTCTTCCATTCTGGTGGATATATCTTACTACTGTTGACTGGTGGGATGACTGTCACCACGAGGAGCCGTTAGGCCTCCTTCCCTAGGGGATGGCTTACTTGTTCTCTTTGGACCTGTCTTCATACCGCTTCCATAATATGGTGGGGCAAGTTATTTGTGTTAAGCAGACATTTATGAGAAACAACTACCTCCCCCAAAAGAGAGCTTCCAATTGAAACCACAACATAAAAGATTATGGACTAGGGCTGACCCTGTGGCATAGCATGTTAAAACCTCCACATCACAAATGGGCACTGGTTCTAGATCCGGCTTCTCCGTTTCTGATCCAGCTCCCTGCTAATAATGTGCCTGGGAAAGCAGCAGTGGATGGCCCAAGTCCTTGGCCTGCAGCCTCGTGGGAGACCCAGAAGAAGTTCTGGGCCTGGCTTCAGCTTGGCCCTGCCCCAGCCACTGTGGTTATTTGCAGAGTGAACCAGTGCTTGGAAGATTGCTCTCTCGCTCGCTCTGTCTTTTAAAGAAAAGAGAATATGGACTATGAATTGTTTCTGGTGGTGTTTGTCTTAAGGTTTTTCTTTAGTTCTCTTGTGATTATGGGTTGCTTTTCACTAAGGAACCACATTTTTGACCATGGAGTTAAGCATCATGGAAATCCAACCCAGTTTTTAAGAAGGCTTTTCCAAAGAGAAATAATAATGACTAATATTGGTGGTGCTGGGGACCATGTTATCAGGTTATTGAATGAAATGGATTAATTTAAATAAAATGCTGTGAGTTATCTCTTCAATCAAGTGCTTTTTTGTGTTTCTCAGTTTTGATATATTATCACACATTTGATTCTGTCTCAAATAGACTTTATGGGACTGTTTGTACAGTTCAAATATCAGTTTTTCACTGACAGAGAAATGCAGAATGCTGTGGTTTTGGGGTATATCCCTCTTAGGTTTATAGCTCTATAACTATATATATATATAGCTCTATAGCTATAACTCTAGCACACACACTGAGTCACTGGGGTGAACACCAGTATATTTGAACTAAAGGACTTCCTCTTGTTTTCATTTCATTCAGCATTTGATACATACTCTGCAGCAAGTGAGGAATGTTCTGGCATTTTCTTTCGGTGCCAGAAGTATAAAATCATGTCATCTTATGTGGGATTTTACTATGGTGGGATCTTAGCAGATGGTGCTGGCTGTTCACGTCATAGACCCATACACAGCCTCACGGTGAGGGGAGGTCACTTACCCAGCATCATACAGAAAGAGGCTGACTCTGGGCCTTGTGACGCTCCCTCCCTTGCAGTCCGGGAGCTTTAATGTTTTTGAAGGAAAAACTAAAAATGGAAGCATCTTTATGTTGTAGTCCTAGCAATGATATAGGAAAAATTAAAAAACAAAAAACAAAAAAACAAAAAACCTTTGAGTCTGAGAAAAAATCAGAGGCATCTTATTGGAATCGACTTGGAAGGCAAATGGACTAAATTGTTTTCTTCCCCACCCTAAAGATTTTCAGAGCATGCATACTTTGGAAAAACAGAAAAAAGGACCAAAACAAAACAAATTACTTCACAATTTACTAACAGGCCCGGTTTATAAACTAACAGTATTTCCTACATTCAATATGCTATGACTCAATGGAGCTCAAGTCTAAACATGTGTGATCAGCCAGTGTTAACAGCCTTGAGTTGAAGAAGTCATGTTCCAGATAGGTGAAGTTTTTGTTTTAGCAAACAGCTTGCTTTTCAGAGGCCCTTTATGTCTTTACACTGAGAGTCTGAAAACTGAAGAGAAGTTAGGGAACCTGCAGTTGAGGTATAAAACAATGGAACAGAAGAAGAAAGCCCAGAAATAAACCTGAACATTCAGCAGTCAATGGATCACGGCCAGAGAGGCCAGGAACACACAGGAAAGGACGGTCTCTTCACTCAATGCTGCTGAGAAGAAATGAATGTCCACATGCTGAAGGATGGAACTGGTCCCTTGCCGCATGCCATTTGCAAAAATAAAAATGCATTGAAGACTTAAATCTAAGATCTCAATTACTAGAGGAAAATAGAGGGGCCCAGTTCTATAACGTTAATCTGGGTGATGGTTTTATGACTCTAATCCCAAAAGTCCAGGCAACAAAAGATAAAATAGACAAACTGGAACGCTTCAGCACAGCAAAGAAAATGATTAACAGAGCAAAGAGAAAACCTACAGAATGAGAGAAAATTTTTGCAAAGCATACATCTGATACTATCCAAAATATGCAGGGAACTATACAACTCAATAGCAACAAAGCGTGCTCCAATTACTAATGGCCAAAGGACCTGGATAGACATTTCTAAAAAGAAGACATAGAAATGGCTCAGCATCATTGTTCTAAACACTGATAATAAAATAAAATAGCCAAAGCCCACAGCTCTTTAAGGCAACCATTGTCCCCATTTTACAGTGAGAGAGTTAGAGCCGTGAAGGGAATTCCTGCCAAAAGTGACTGACTAGCTCAGGTGGATGACTCCCTCCTCCCCTGCGATGGACCTGAAGAAATAGAAGCTTCAAGTTGCAACCTGATCCTTGCCCCACAATAGCAACAGCACAGGCCATGTGCGTGAGTGTTAGCAACATAAAACCCCACTGGGGATGGGATGTAGTTTATAGAAACAAATAGGCAGCCCTCAGGCATTTGCTGCACCAGGCTCCCAGCCCAAATGTGGATTGCATTATTATTTTTCCTTCAGGGTTTAGAGGTGAAAATCCCAGGTCTAGTGGATCTGTGTTCCTGGATTCTCAGTTTTTAAATCCCTGAGACTGGGGCCGACGCTGTGGCATAGCTGGTGCATAGCCTGCAGTGCCGGCATCCCATTTGGCTGCTGGTTCAAGTCCTAGCTGCTCTACTTCTGATCCAGCTCTCTGCTGTGGCCTGGGAAAGCAGTAGAAGATGGCCCAAGTCCTTGGGCCTCAGCACCTGCGTGGGAGACCCAGAAGAAGCTCCTTGCTCTGGCTTCAGATCGGCCCAGCTCCAGCCATTGTGGCCATTTGGGGAGTGAACCAGTGGATGAAAGACCTCTCTCTCTCTCTCTCTCTCTCTCTCTCTCTCTCTGCCTCCTTCTCTTTCTGTGTAACTCTGACTTTCAAATAAATAAATAAATCTTTAAAGAAAAAAAGGAAACACAGGAGAAAAAATTATAAAATAAATCACTGATATCAACATACAAGGGGACTTCAATACGTAGTGGGAATATGGAATTTTTTAATTTCATATAACTTGTCTGATGCCATGGCTCAATAGGCTAATCCTCCACCTGCGGCGCCGGCACACCAGGTTCTAGTCCCGGTCGGGGCGCGGGATTCTGTCCTGATTGCCCCTCTTCCAGGCCAGCTCTCTGCTGTGGCCCGGGAGGGCAGTGGAGGATGGCCCAAGTGCTTGGGCCCTGCACCCGAATGGGAGACCAGCAGAAGCACCTGGCTCCTGGCTTCAGATCAGCACAGTGCGCCGGCCGCAGCGTGCTGGCTGCAGCGGCCATTGGGGGTTGAACCAAAGGAAATGGAAGACCTTTCTCTGTCTCTCTCTCTCTCACTGTCCACTCTGCCTGTCAAAAAAATCATATAACTTATTTTTAAATTTCATTCTCTTAATGTTTTATTTCAGAATAATTTTAAAGGAATATGAAAGTAAAAGTTTATTTTGGTGCAAAAAAATTTGTAATTCAATCTATAAAGGGGCTTCAAAAATTTCATGCATATTAGGAAAAAACATTCCTGTATTTCAGGTTTTTTTACTAAAATAAGCATATTTTAATTCCATTTTTTTTCCTCTTTTGATTTTGATTTTGTTATCTAAAAGGCAGGGTTAGAGAGGGGAAGAGACAGAGATCTTCCATTTGGGGTTCACAGGAGCCTGGAACTCCATCCAGTCTCCCACATGGGTAGCAAGAGCCCAGGTACTTGGGTCATCTTAGTCTGTTTTACCAGGTGCATTAGCAGGGAGCTGGATTGGGAGTAGAGCAGTGGGGACTGGAACCAGCACCCTCATGGAATGCCAGATCACAGGTGGTGATCTGCCCACAGCACAATGGTGCCGGCCCCTAATTCCACTTTTCTATAAGCCTTTTGAAGTATGCTGGTAGGCAAGGGCCTGGCCTTGGCCTTGTCCAGTGCCGAACATCAGACATCGTGGTTGATTCCCCAAGGGCAGTAGGTGGATTGGCCTCCTGAGAGGAGCTCTGAGGACATCAAGTCTGCTCACTGACTTAAGCCAATTTTCACATAATTCTTGACAGTTTGCCAACAAGTGTTGGGTTGCCTACATCCCATGTTGCTCTTTTAGGAGGAAAAAATCTGAATCCAAACCAGTGTGGAGAGCGAACTGAAATCTACACAGGTTTGTAAACATGACAAGTCATTACCAGGGGAGAGAAAGGCCCACTCTGGCCAACTGCGGAGCTCAACTTGGATGCCTTAAAAAGCTTGCTTTATTTCGCTCAACATAACTAGAAATGCATTGGACTCCACAGGATTTGAGATGATGTCATGTTTGCTGTTCACTTTAGAATACTGAGAGACTGCAGGAACATACACACACACATCCCACCTCGTTTTACTCTGGGAGATGATCTGAGGACGTTAAGGATAGCAGTCACCAGTGGGGTGGTGGCAGACCTAGGTCCCAGACCCCTTGCTGTTTCACCAAGCTGCAGTGTTGCATGAGACGTCCAAAGTAATACTCTCACCTCCCGAATATTCTACAGATGCTGTCCAAGAATGATGCATTCAGAATGAGAATAGTTTCTGTCATCGTTAGCTGCCTCAGACCCCCACATCCTGTTCGTGTTATTGACATCTGCCTTTCCTATATACAGTATCCATAGCAATGCACAAATATTGGAAACCCTCCTCAGACCCTGGGGTATTCTTGCTGTTGGATAAAGATGCAGCGGTAATATGTTGCACATGTACACAGAATGGGGGGTATTTATAGCTTTTATGGAGCTTTACCATCTGCACAGCCAGAGAGTTTGAAAGCTGGGTTCTGGGTGTTACAGAGCATTTCCTAGGAAACTGAAAAATAAATACATTATGAAATTTTGGCTTTCAATGTGTTACTGATGGTGTCTTGGCATCCCGTCAAGCCTGCTGCAAAATACACTTTGCACCAGAAGGGGCATTTCTTGTGTAATCCCATTGTGTCCTTTGAATCCACAAGAACCCCACCAAATGACTTCTGTGTTAATAAGAGCATATAATAGTTGAACACTCACTGTGTGTGAGGCATTATGCTAAGAGTCTTGCTTGCATTCTTCCATTTAATCTTCACTTTAACCCCTAGGAGGTAGCTGATGCTGTCCCTTTTTTTCTAGTTAGAAAACAGGCCTGGGCCAGTGCCATGGCTCACTAGGCTAATCCTCCGCATGTGGCGCTAGTACCCCGGGTTCTAGTCCCGGTTGGGGTGCCGGATTCTGTCCCGGTTGCTGCTCTTCCAGGCCAGCTCTCTGCTGTGGCCTGGGAAGGCAGTGGAGGATGGCCCAAGTGCTCAGGCCCTGCACCCGCATGGTAGACCGGGAGGAAGCACCTGGCTCCTGGCTTCAGATCCACGCATTGCGCCGGCCGGCCATAGCAGCCATTTGGGGGGTGAACCAACGGAAGGAAGACCTTTCTCTCTGTCTATCTAACTCTGCCTGTCAAAAAAGAAAGAAAGAAGAAGGAAGGAAGGAAGGAAAGAAGAAAAGAAAAGAAAAGAGAAGAAAAGAAAAGAAAAGAAAAGAAAAGAAAATGGACCTGATGAATGAAGTAAGAAAAGAAAAGAAAAGAAAATGGGCCTGATGAATGAAGTAGCTTGTTTATTTCAGAACTAGTGAATGGTAGCACCAGGGTTCAAACCTACATCCCTGTGACTCCTAAGGGCCTGTTTGTAACATGTGTCCAGAGGCTACATAAATAACAGAGATAACCACAGCATAAAATTACTCTGCAATATGAAGCGTCACAGTGAAGTATGTTTTCCTGTGAAATACACTTTTAAAACGAACTCTACCCTCTGATTCCTTCTATGACTATAGAAATTATTCCATCTCTCCCTCAAACAACAGATCCATTTGACGTGTCTCTCCAAAATGGCGTCTGTTAAGAAATGACTGCACTTGAGTCTGACCATGCACAAAGTTCGTACCAGAAGGGGTTAATTCAAGAAGAGGAGGAAAGGTCAGCCCAGGAATACAGGGTTGGGTGAGAGGATGGCTATGGCTGTCAGGCATCAGTGGCACTGAGGGCCTCTGGTTGGGCTTGAGCAGGCCTTTTCCCTGAGCAGGTATGTGTGACATCCCTCCACCCAACCCGAGCTCTGTCACTATCGGGGAGATTGGACCGAGCAGGTCAGTTGTAACCAGGTGTGTCTATCCAGACTTAGTGGAGCAAGTCAGTAAATGGACATTGACCTTTAGGGAAGGTGAAGCAGACACCAGGCGTCTTCAAGTAAGATCAAGGTAGAGAGTAGGAGGCTGCTAAGCCTGGAGGTGGCGGGGCAGCCAAAGCGGTGTGCCCAGGAGTGGGCGGACTAAGTCGTCCATGGGGCAGCACGGTGTGGGGTCAAGCCAGTTAGCTTGCAGCAAGCTAACTCGGCCTCCATAGTTAGAAGTTCTAAAGCAAAGGTTCTTATCCTGGGGTCCACTGATGGGGCAGCCGACCTGAGGATTGGTTTGTTTGATGAAAGCCCTCTACATTCTTCAAACATGAAGGGCAGCTCTTTCTATGATTATCATTATTGTTAATTACTCTATTAGAAATTGAAATCGAGGGGCCTTGAGCTTCCGCCTTCAACACTGGCATCCCATTTGAGCTCTGGCTACAGACCCAGCTGCTCCACTTCCAAGCTGGCACCCTGACGATACACCTGGGAAAGTGGAAGAAGGTGGCCCAAGTCCTTGGGCCCCTGCCACCCACATGGGAGACCCTGGCGGAGTTCCAGGCTCCCACGTTCCAGGCTTTGGCCTGGTCCAGCCCTGTGCATTGCAGCCAGTTGGGGAGTTAACCTGTGAATGGAAAATGGATCTCTCTCTCTCTCTCAGTCTCTTTCTTCATAACTCCACTTTTCAAATAATTAACAAGCAAATCTTTCAAATCTTTTAAGAATTGAAACTGAGAACACTTTGAAAAGCTTGTTTAATGATTCATTTGAAAATAGCAACAGTGAATGAATTGCCATGAACACATCTCAGCAGCAGTATGAAATTAGCTCTCACCTAATGGGCCCCTTGAGATCGGCCTTAAAGTAAAAGTTGTAGGATATGAAAGGGCATAATGAAATACTTAAGATAAATTTTGCTATGCTTTATAATATCTGATGTAAAGTGTGTTAACCACTATGGAATATGTTAAAAAATCTTATAAAAATTTGTTTTTATGATGTGATGTATTTTATCATATAAAATATTACTATATAAAAAATACACATAAAATATACCCTGAGTTTTGATATTATGAAATGTGTTAAATATCTTAGAAAAGTTTGCCTAATATGGAAAGCCTTGTTTCCTTGTTAACTATTTACTGTCTCCACCTACTACAGAAAGAGTTAGGTTTTTTTTTTCCTATGTAATCTGCCTAGAGAGCAAAGATCCTGTTTCACCAGAATAATTTTCTGGCCTTTGTGTTGATTTTATTATGCAGCTGATTATTTGATTTAAGAAAACGAGATTTTTAAATCAGGAGACAGCTGAAGTTCGTTCCACTCATGTTACTTTCTGGGTTTATTTTTAATTGTTTTATTTTTCCCTTTCAAATGGGTAGACAAATATCATTTCTCACAAGTACCTATGATCCTAATGTGAGTGTTCAAATGCCCTGTTGGTTTTGGATTATTGCTCTCCCAAAATCAATCCTAAATATTAAATAAAATTTCAAGGATAGCTTTCCTAGGAAGACCACTGGAAATCCAGAAAGCATTGATACTGAATCCCCATAGAAAGAGAGGTGCCAGAAATAATTAGGTTTATTTGGTGTTACCATTGATGAATTTCACAGGAACAAATAAAATTAGTTTTGATCAAAAGAAGAAACTGTAGGACAAACTTGCTTTCTGTGGCCAACTAAGCATTGTCTGCAGCACACCCTATCTGCTGATGCCTTGGGAAAGTAGCTGATAGAAATGCAAAATAATTCTTGTCCCTAGACACATCCATTCTGTCCTCACCAGTGTAGCTTCTGTTGACTTCCTGGCCCTGCTCTGAAAGAAGTTGGGTTGGGCTCCATGTGTACATCGGTTTCAACATTCCTTTGCTTCATATGAATTCCCACGTTTCTTACTTCCCTTTTGAGTTAGTTAGAATCCGCCTGGTTCCCTCATTGATTCGTTGAAACTAAATCCTTAGCACATGTTTGTTTTCTATCTGTTTGAGAGTCATAATTTTACTTTTTTTAAAAAAAAATCTTAACAATGCATAGAATAGACATCAGTTCTGTATGAACAAGGGAAGCCCTGGGCATCAGGGTTTAATTCTTTCCCTTAACCATGGTTGAAAATATGTGGAAGACCAAGATTACGTGGAAGGCAATAACTGGAAACTGGCATTAACTTTCAGCAGTTCCATTATTTGACCTTCTCTGCATGCAGTAGCCTTGGGGGTAGGTTGCTCTCCTCTCCTACACCTGTGTACCCTCCGTGGTTGGAGCTAAAATAATCCCTTCTCACCCTTTAGCAGCAGGCAGGACTGAGTTAAAGATACAGCCTGGAAGAGTAATATCAAAGGTATGTGTATAATCGAGAAAGGCTCAGAAACAGCATGGGCTAAAGGTCAGTCCTGGGTCAGGCCTTTGGGCTCCCGGGTAAGTCATTGGTTAGGCTGCCCAGTGTCTCAGAGCTGAGTGCCTGGGTCCAATGCCCGCCTCCATGCGGACCGCAGGGTTCCTGCTAAATTTAGCAAGCCCTGGGAGGGGGTGGTGATGGCTCAGGAGGTTGGGTTCCTGCCATTCATGTGGAAGACCAAGATGGTGCACCAAGTTCCCGGCTTTCATCCCAGCCATCAAAGGCACTAGGGAGTGAGCCAGTGGATGGAGTTTCTGTCTCCCTCCCTCCTTCCTCCCTCTCCCTCCCTCTCAAATAAATAAATAATTAAAAGTGATAAAGGTCGGTCCTATGCAGTTAAGCAGTTGCTATAGCACTGAGTTAAAATGAAGATAACACTGAGGTTTAAAGACAGGTTTAAATACTGAGGTTTAATGAATTTTTAAAAAACTTTTTACTGAAGTATAACATGTAGACGTTTAAAGAACTCAGTTCACCAAAGGAACCAGCAGTGACTGGTGCTATGATGCGGCAGGTTAAGCCAACACTTGGGACACCCACATCCCATATTGGAGTGCCAGTTTGAGTCCTGGATACTCCACTTCCCATCCACCTTCCTGTAATACACCTGAGAAGGCAGCCAGGATGAAATTCTTGGCTCCTGGCTTCAGCCTGGCCCAGAAGTAGCTGCTGTGGCCATTTGGAGGGTGCACCAGTAGGTGGAAGATCTCTCTCCCCCACCCCCAACCCCACTGCATCCTCCCATTCCCCATCCTGCCTTTCAAATAAATACATCTTTTTAAAAAGTTGAATTATAGATTTCTTTTGTGAAAGTCTTTCATTAATTATACTTGCATCCATAATGCTGTATGTACTGGTGAATCATTCATTACCTAATCTGATGTTGGTGGGAATTTAGATCGTTTCTAGTGTAGAACTATTATGGTGGGTAAAGCCGTCACCTACAGTGCCGGCATCCCATGTGGCCGCTGGTTCGAGTCCGGCTGCTCCACTTCCTTCCAGCTCTCTGCTGTGGCCTGGGAAAGCAGTGGAAGATGGGCCAAGTGTTTGCACCCCTGCATCCACGTAGGGGACCAGGAAGAAGCTCCTGGCTCCTGGCTGCTGGCTTTGGATCAGCCCAGCTCCAGCCATTGTGGCCATTTTGGGAGTGAACCACAGGGTGGAAGACCTTTCTGTTTCTCTGCCTCTGCCTCTCTGTAACACTGCCTTTCCAATAAATAAATAAATCTTTTCATAAAAAAACTATTATGATAGTGCAGTTATAAACATTCATTTTTGTCCTGATACTTAGTTATTTGAAAGGCAGAGTGACAGAGAGAGAGAGAAAGAGATCATCTGCTGCTTCACTCCTCAAGAGGCCACAATGGCCTAGGCTGTGCACGCCAAAGCCAGGAGCCTGGGATTCCATGCAGGTCTCCCACGTGGGTGGCAGGGGTCCAAGCACTTGGGCCATCTTCTGCTGCTTTTACAAGGCCATTAGCAAGGAGCTGGATCAAAAGTGAAACAGCCAGGACTTGAACAGGCACCCATATGGGAAGCTGGTGCTGCAGGTGGTGGCTTTACCTGCTACACCACAGCACTGAACCCACAGAAAAGTTTTTTGAACGAAAAGAAACTCATACTTTTAATTCTATTTTCCATGTATACTTAGGCTTGGAATTGGTAGAGTGTTTTTATTTATTTATTTATTTTTAAAGATTTATTTATTTATTTGAAAGACAGAGTTACACAGAGAAGCGAGAAGCAGAGAAAGAAAGAGGTCTTCCATTCGATGGTTCACTCCCCAACTGGCTGCAACAGCTAGAATTGCGCCAATCCAAAGCCAGGAGCATCTTCCGGGTCTCCCACGCGGGGGCTGGGGCCCAAGGACTTGGGCCATCTTCTTATTGCTTTCCCAGGCCATAGCAGAGAGCTGGGTCGGAAGTGGAGCAGCCGGGTCTCGAACCGGCACCCATATGGGATGCCGGCACTTTAGGCCAGGGCGTTAATCTGCTGTGCCACAGTGCCAGCCCCAGTAGAGTGTATTTATATCTGTATGTATATTAAAAATCTTGGGCTACAGTTGTGGTACAGCAGGTCAAGCTGCCACCTGCAAAGCTAGTCTCATATAAGCATGGGTTTGAGTACCGGCTGCTCTACTTCCAATTCAGCTCTCTGCTAATGTGCTTGGGAAAAGCAGCAGAAGATGGCCCAAGTGCTTTGGCCCAGGCCACCCATGTGAGAAACCCAGATGGAGTTCCTGGCTTCTGGCTTCAGTCTGGCCCAGCCCTGGCTGTTGCAGCCATTTGAGGAGCCATGCACTTGTATTAATCACAAAAGAAGAAGAAGAGAAAAAAAAAAAAACTGGCTCCCCCCTCCCCAGGCCCTCAGAACATCCCAGTATCACGGCTTAATGCATTCTGGGGAAACAGCCACAGATGTGACAACGAACTGAATGCACACTTAACAGTGTGAACCAGCAGCAAAGTCATCTCAACACTGAGCAGCTAGAATACCAGCACCACAGTGGGCTGGGGCTGAGCTCATTTGCTGGACCCCTTTATTCCTGATCCCGCTCCTTGAAATGTGATTTATCGGGGCTGACGCTGTGGCATAGTAAGCTAAGCCACAGGTTTGTGTCCCGGCTGCTCCTCTTCCGATCTGGCTCCCTGCTAATGTGCTCCCTTGGAGGCTTCAAGTGATATCTCAAGTGCTTAGGTCCTTGCCTCCCTGCCATCCACGTGGGAAACTCAGACTGAGTTCTGGGCTCCTGGTTTCACTGACCCAGCCCCAGCCGTTGTGGTTATTTGGGGAGTGAACTAACAGATGGGAGATTTCTCTCTGTCTCATTTCCTCTCAAATGAATTAATTAAGTAAAAAGAAACAACATCTTAAAACCACTGGCTGGGAAACTACTCTTGGCAAGCTCTAGAATAACTACAGAAGCCATCCAACGCCTGCAGTATTGGCTGAGGTCAGCTGAGAAGCTAACTACACGGTGTTTCACAGGGTGTTGAAATCCATGAATGTTAGCTGTAAGGACCATCATTATTGATATCCTAATCCTGCCCTCACCCTGCACCTCCCTTCTCCCTGTACCAAGCAGACCTACTCATCTACATCGTCTGTAAGCTGGGAAGTTTTGGGACTGCCTGCAAGAAAGGCAGAGGGCTCAAAAACTAAAAAACTTCTTAAATACCAACTTGTGAAGATGCCACACTGCTTTTCCTGGGACCCAGCAGAGAGATCCACATCACATTGTCCTGGTTCCCTTTTTCTGCCTCTGATCGGTGCACCGTGTGCTAGTAGCCCTCTCTGTCTGTGAGAGAGGCAGTGGGCCTTGGCCACCGGGCCTGATCTTTTGCTGGTGGCTCTGGAAATACTAGCTGGTGCCAGAAGGAGAAGAGAAAGAGGCTTTGTGCAGCCCAGACCCTCCCAGCCAGCGAGACTGTTCCAAGTGGGCTGCATCTCCATCCCCAGAGGGGTGGCCAGCCCCTATTTCCTGTTTCCTTGGCCCCTCGCCCTTGGACATGCCAACAGAACCTGCCAGCTCCCTCACCGGCTGTCTTCTCAGCACAGCCAGCCTCAGAGGATGCAGCCCACAGCCCAGGGACTGACACGGGCTCACATCCCAGATTCCTAAATGGCCCCTGTGTACCTTGGGCCACCTCCTCGGTTCTCCAAGCCTCACGTGGTGTTCAGCATGGATTCTGGTGCTACCTGCCAGGGTAAAGGGAGCACTAAACGAGAAGGAGGCTCCTGCACATTGGGGCACATCATTCATGCAGCCGGTGCTGGGTGTTCCCCCTAGCTACAACAGATGTCACCCTGAGCCCTTAAGTAGCCCACTTGCCCCTTCTCAGCACACCCTGCTCCAGAACCCCTCACTATCTAGAGACTTTGCTGAGGCCTCAGAGTCCAGAGGTCTGGGAATATTGAAGAGCACAGATTATGCAATTAGCAGCTGGCATGGCGACGCAGCAGATTAAATTGCTGCTTGAGACTGGCATCCCATGTCGGAATGCCTGTTTGAATCCTGGCTGCTCCACCTCTGATCCAGCTCCCTAAACATGCTCCTACTTGGATTCTTGCAACTTCTATGGGAGACCTGGACGGAGTTCCTGGCTCCTGGCTTCAGCCTGCCCTGGCTGTTATGGCCATTTGGGGAGTGAACCAGTAGATGGAAGATTCTCATTCTCTCTCTTTCTCTCTCCCCTCTCCTCCAATTCCTCCTCCCTCCCTCCCTCCCTCTCTATTGCTCTGCCTTTCAATAAATCAATAAATATTAAAAAAAATAAAATAAAAAGATCCTGGCCACTGCCGCGGCTCACTAGGCTAATCCTCTGCGTGCGGCGCTGGTGCCCTGGGTTCTAGTCCCGGTTGGGATGCCAGATTCTGTCCTGGTTGTTCCTCTTCCAGTCCAGCTCTCTGCTGTGGCTTGGGAAGGCAGTGGAGGATGGCCCAAGTGCTTGGGCCCTGCACCTGCATGGGAGACCAGGAGGAAGCACCTGGCTCCTGGCTTCGGAACGGCGCAGTGTGCTGGCTGCAGCAGCCATTTGGGGGGTGAACCAACGGAAGGAAAACCTTTCTCTCTGTCTCTCTCTCTCTCACTGTCTAACTCTGCCTGTCCAAAAAAAAAAAAAAAAAAAAGATCCTGGAACTAGATCCACCTGTAACCCTGGATGAAATCTATTTAACAAATCTTATCTGAAAGATGCACACGAAGAAACTTACTTAATATAAATAGTACTGCAAAGACCAATAAAGATAATGCATATACAGCCTTTGAAGAATGCCTGGTTCAGAGATAAGTTTAGCAAATCACAGAATAAAAGTAAACAATGAGGCTTTTTTATAATTAGCCCCAGCTGGCCACCAACATGCTTTGAAGCCCAACATATGGTTGGCATATTTCCCTAATTCCTGCTGCTGGTTTCAGTGCCCCTATTAATTTCTTTGTTCGTTTCCTGTTTCCTTTCTCTTGCCATGATCCATGCACCGTGTGCTAGCAGCTCTCTCTGTCTGTGAGGGAGGCAGTGAGCCTGGCCATCAGGCCTGGATCTTTCTGCTGGTGGCTCTGGAAATACTGGCTGGTGCCAGAAGGAGAAGAGAAAGAGGCTTTGTGCAGCCCAGACCCTCCCAGCCAGCGAGACTGTTCCAAGTGGGCTGCATCTCCATCCCCAGAGGGCTGGCCAGCCCCTATTTCCTAGGACATTAGTGCACTGGATCCCTGTTATCTTCTTGCTCAGTTTTCTTCTACATGTTTGGGCTGGTTTTCATTGGCGCAAGGAAATAAGTTGATTTCCAAATAGTTATCTCTCGCTCTCTTTTTAAGATTTATTTGTTTATATATTTAAGAGGCAGAGTTACAGAGAGGGAGAGACAGAGCTCTTCCATCCCCTGGTTCAGATAAAGCTCCTGGCTCCTGACTTTAGCCTGGCCCAGCCCCAGTCATTGAGGCCATCTGGGGAGTGAACCAGCAGCTGGAAGGTCTCTCTCTGTCTCTCTAACTCTGCCTTTCAAATGGATAAATATATATATATTTTTTTTTAAAAGGTAACATTAATTATCTTAGTAAGAAAATTTCCCTTTATTTCTATTTTTTAAAAGATTTATTTATTTATTTGAAAGGCAGAATTACAGAGAGGCCGAGGCAGAGAGAGAGAGAGAGGGAGAGAGGTCTTCCATCTGCTGGTTCACTCCCCAGATGACCACAATGGCTGGAGCTGTGCCAATCCAAAGCCAGGAGGCAGGAGCTTCTTCTGGATCTCTCACGTGGATGCAGGGCCCAAGGACTTGGGCCATCTTCTACTGCTTTCCCAGGCCATAGCAGAGAGCTGCATCAGAAGTGGAGCAGCCAGGACTCGAACTGGCGCCCATACAGGATGCTGGAACTTCAGACAGCGGCTTTACCCGCTAGGCCACAGCGCCAGCCCCTACTTCTACATCTTTGAATGTGTTGTTTTACTGTCGGGGTATCTGCTCATCAGATAACAGTTTCAGTATTAATTGAAAATATAAGGCTATGTTGATTTTTGTTTCTTTGACCTTGGCACAGATGTGATAACTTTTTTCCAGTCCCCACTAATCAGCCAGCCAATAATTTATGTTATGTTCAGATTAGCGGCTAAATGAGACAGGATGCAATAAAGCGTGTTAGGATAGTTGGATGTCCATTTGGGAAAAAGGTTTTTTAAGTTTCAATCTTTCCTCCCAACCACACAGAAATTCTAGATGGATTAGAGATTTTGTCTTTAGGAAACCTTAAAACTATTTGGAGAAAATATTGGAAAATATTTTTATAGTCTTGATGTGAAGAATCATAAGTTGTGATAAACTTACATAAGGCATAAAAGAAAACACAGAGATTTCGCCACATGACATCTAAAACTTCTCTATGATGAAAGAGACCACAAAGTTCACGACAATGGGAGGCTGAAAGAAAACATTGCCAACATATAGGAGAGGACATTAAAAAGTTTGTGGAAAAATGGAATTAGAAAATAAATTTGTTTGGCAAAACAAATTTTGAAATCCATGCAGTTTTTTTCATAATATGCGTTTTTCCATGAGCTTTTCAAAGACGCTTGCAACAACAGGCAATAGATTAATAATCAAAATCTGTAAAGGGGAGAAGTGGGGGATAAAGAAAATTTGAAGAGGCAAATAAAGCTCAACCCTCACTCTAAATAGCAAATAAATAAAAACAAGGTAAAATCATCAAAAGCTCAAAACGTAAATATCCGGCACTGCAGAATGCACAGGGCGACAGCTCTTCCACCTCCAGGCTCTTCCGCACCAAAAGTATTGTCTGAGAATGGCACTCCTGCAGTGCGGTTCCAGTACAGGTTCCCTTGGAGCTGGGTGCACCTGGAGCTCAGTTCTCTGTGCCCTGCCACTCCAGTGTTTGGGGGACAGTTTGTGATCTATTCAGCAAAATATAAAAGACCCTCTGACTCAATGATTCTTCTTCCAAGAATCTAGCCTTTCAGAAATATATGACTATCTAATAGTGCATAAATATATATACAAAAAGATATTCTTTGAAGCACATTTTATTTTGGGGAGAAAAAGGAAATACCCTATGTGTCCATCATGAAAATAATAATAATGATGTAAGTAATGATGCATCTATTCATGGGATATTTTGCAACTCTTCCTATTCTTAAGTGTTTGTTTTCATGTATTTGGAAGGTAAAGTGACAGACAGGGAGAGAGAGCTCCCATCTGCCTGTTCACTCTCCAATTACCTGCCACAGCCTGAGCTAATCAAGGCTGAAGCCAAGCCGAGAACCTGGAGTGCCATCCAGGCCTCCCCCCAAGCTGCCGGGGCCCAAGTACTTGAGCTATCTTCTGCTGCCTCCCAGGATGCACTAGCAGGAATCTGGATTGGAAATGCAGTAGCCAGGACTCAAACTGGTGCTCTCAGGTAGAGTTGAGCACCCTGGGCAGCAGGCTAACATGCTGCAGATAATTTGCAACTCTTTAAAGGATGTGTACTCATGTTCAACCATCTTCAGTATTTGATGCCACAGCAGAGATAAACATGAACATAAAAAATATTAAAATTATCTCGTGTTGGGGCCAGCACCACGGTGTAGAAGTTTAAAGCCGCCATCTGCAGTGCTGGCTTCCCATGCAGGAGCTGGTTTGAGACCCGACTGCTCCATTTCCCATTCAGCTCCCTGCTGAGCCTGGGAAGGGAGAGGGGGATGGCCCAAGTGCTTGGGCCCCTGCACCCCCATGGGAGGCCAGGAAGAAGCTCCTGGTCCCTAGCTTCGTCCCCCAGCCATTGAGGCCATTGGGGGAGTGAACCAGCAGATGGAAGATATCTATGTGTGTGTGTCCCCCTCTCTCTCTGTAACTCTGCTTCTCAAATAAATAAAATAAATTTTTAAAATAAAATCTCATGTTGCATTGCAATGTCTATATGTTTATGTCTTAATCTGCATTATACAGATGGGCAAAGCAAGATGGGCAAGGAAAAGCCCACTAAACCAAGAGGCCTGAACGGGAACCTTGAGCATGGGGAGTGTAGTGAGAGGCCGTTTTCATGCTATACTCCATATCCTCACTCCGTGCTCCACCACAAGGAAGCATTGTATACAGTTTTATAACATTAAATTCAAAATATTCTGAAGCCCACTGGCTGCGTGCATTGTAAGAATCCTTGTGGGTTTGGCTGTTCTTTGACAACTTTCCACCTGGCAAAACTACCCAGGAGTGTCCTACCACATTCTTGGCATTCCTGGAATAAATCATTTTTTCCTAAACCAGCTCATCTGGGCATCATCATTCCCAGGAGAATTATTTTTTTTTTTTAATTGTAGATCCAAGTCTCCTTCACTGACTCAGAATTTCTTATTTTGCTGTGGAAGAGGAAGTGAGAGTTACGGTTCATGTGGCAGTCACACAGCCACGGCCATGGCCAAAGCCATGGCCACAGCCCAGGAGAAGGTGGAGAGGGAGGCTGGATCCTCAGATCAGCCCCAAGCATGAGATGAAAGTGCTCCTTTTGGAGCAGCAAAACACAACAACAGATACATTAGGGCTGGGCTTTTGTTTTCCCCAAAACCCAACCTTTTCTAATGTACTTGTTGGATGGGTAGGTTCTGTAAAGGGGGTGGGGAATTTCCACTTGTTCTCTTCTAAACCACAGCAGGATGTTCTGAAACTGCCTTAAAATCCCATCCAGTTCTTAGAATTAAGAAACCCACCCAGTCTGCTTCCAAAGGAAGAAGATAACAGAGTTGCAAGGTGTGTGTGTGTTTTGTATTATTATCTCAGGGCTTCAAATCAGACTGCAGAGCTGATGTGTAGAAAGGGGCCTGTGAGGGTCTCCAGGGCAGATCAGAGAGGCGGTACATGCATACTCATACCCTAGGTGCGGTCTCTTAAGATTATAAGCCTGCCGGCGCCGCGGCTCACTAGGCTAATCCTCCGCTAGTCCCGGTCGGGGCACCGATCCTGTCCCGGTTGCCCCTCTTCCAGGCCAGCTCTCTGCTGTGCCCAGGGAGTGCAGTGGAGGATGGCCCAAGTGCTTGGGCCCTGCACCCCATGGGAGACCAGGAAAAGCACCTGGCTCCTGCCATCAGATCAGCGCGGTGCGCCGGCCGCAGCGCGCTACCGCGGCGGCCATTGGAGGGTGAACCAACGGCAAAAGGAAGACCTTTCTCTCTGTCTCTCTCTCCCTGTCCACTCTGCCTGTCAAAAAAAAAAAAAAAAAAAAAAAAAAAAAAAAAAAAAAATTATAAGCCTTACTGCTTTGTGAATTCCCTAAAGGAAGATATGAGTTTACCTATCTAATGCAAGGCTTCAACTTCTGCTGAACACTCTGATTTTGATTGTATTGGGGCCTTTTGCTTTTACAGAGCTGTAAACTGTCCACAACTGACGGCAATGCAAAGTAGTTCTTTTGTCTCTAGATAGGCCAGTCCTGCCAGGTGTACAGGTTCAGGTGGCTCCAAGCCTTCCTGCCTCCATTTGCACAATATCACAGTCTATATCAGAGATCTAAGGTACAGGGCAGCAGGTGAGGCCCAACTGCTGCCCTTAGGGCCATATGGGGAGGGAAGATATCTCTCTCTCTCACTCTGTCTTTCAAATAACTAAACAAAAGCTTTTATGAAAAATATTGCAGGCTGGTGCCAAGGCTCAACAGGCTAATCCTCCGCCTGCGGCGCTGACACACCGGGTTCTAGTCCCAGTCGGGGCACCGGATTCTGTCCCGGTTGCCCCTCTTCCAGGCCAGCTCTCTGCTGTGGCCCAGGAGTGCAGTGGAGGATGGCCCAAGTGCTTGGGCCCTGCACCCCATGGGAGACCAGGAGAAGTACCTAGCTCCTGGCTTCGGATCAGTGCAGACATTGGGGGGTGAACAAACGGGGGAAAAAAAGGAAGACCTTTCTCTCTGTCTCACTGTGCACTCTGCCTGTGAAAAAGAAAAAGAAAAAAAAAGAAAAGTATTGCAGATCTGTGTCTGTTTTTTGGACTGATAGTGACTTTCTAGGGTGCATCCCTTATGAACGAGTTCGATAAAATCTTTAGCTCCTGCTCATTTGATATCTGTGTGAGTCCTGATGTAACGTTTTTTGGGAAAAGCATCTTTTCACATCACTGTCCCTTCTTTCCCAGAAGAATGACTTTACAGAAGACCCAACAGCAAGCCTGCGTCCCCACAGACGCTGTCTGGGCCGTCGGAGCCCTTTCTTGTTCCTCCGTGGAGAAAAGCTTCTTCGCACCCTGGAGCTGGGGGGGGGGGGGGGGGGGCTGGCGCCTGTGCCACAGCTGTGGGTGACAGCGGGACTTGTCTACCCGTCTGTGCAAGGAGCTCACAGCGACTGCCTGAACCCCGAGCTGCCGCCCAGCCTCCCCTTGCGCCCCGCGCCCCGCGCCCGGGGCCCAGGCAGTGCAGCCGCTGCCTGGGAGCGCTCCCAGTCCCGCACGACCGCCCCTCCGCCCGCGGGGGTCTCTGGGCTCCGCGCTGCTCCCGGGGTGCGGAGGGACTCGGGAGGGGGCGGGTTCACTCGAGCCAGAAAGCCCGGAGCCGCCCAGGAATTTTGGCTCGGGCTGGGAGCATTTCCTCCCGGGCTGGCCCGGCGCGATCCCGCGGAGGAGGGCGGTCGCGGGCAGACGTGCGTAGCGCTCGGTCCCGCCGGCATCATGCGGCCCCTGCTGTGCGCGCTGGCCGGGCTCGCCCTGCTCCGCGCCGCGGGCGCTCTGGCCGGTGAGTAGGGGCCTTGGGCCCGCCATGCGGGCAGGGGACTGGGAGCCCGGGAGGCCCGCCGAGGGCAAGCTTGGGATGAGCGAGTGAGAGAGATGCCAGGCAGGGAGGGAGTGACAGAACCGGCAGGGAACAGAGGCACAGACAGAGACAGGGGAGAGGGGAGAGGGGAAATAAGGGATTAGAAAGAGGTTTTGGAGAAACACAGATACCAGTTAGGGCAGAAAGCAAAAGGAGTTGAGAGCAACAGAGCAAGAAACAAGGATTGAAATGGCAAAGGGTAAGAGCAGTTGGAGAGCAAGAGAGTCAGAGACCTATGTTTTCAGAAAACCTATTGAGAAAGTTGAGAAAAGCTGGGGGGGGGGGGCGGTGTGGAACTGCTGGTGAAAGGAGACAGGATGGGGTGAAAGGTCAAGTTTGTAGGGTGGGCAGCCCTGAGGCCAGCTGGGAGCAGGCCTGGTTTTCCAGGGCGATGCACTGGAGGCTGAGCTCCAAGGCCAGTGACCCAGGCAGGGCCCCACACGGCCATCCGGCCATCCTGGAGCCAGGCAGGCGGCCCCCGCCATGTGGGGACAAAGTCAGATTCCAGGTTTGTTTCTTTAAAAGTCGTATTTATTTATTTGAAAAAAGAAGGACATCTTCCATCCACTGGTTCACTACCCAGATGCCTGCAACAGGCAGAGCTGGGCCAGGCCATTCGGGAGCCGGGAACTCCATTGGGGTCTCCCATGTGGGTGCCAGGGACCCAAGCACTTGGGCCAATGGTCCACTGCTTTCCCAGGCTAGCAGGGAGCTTGTTTGGAAGTGGAGCAGCCAGTATTCAACTCAGTGTCCTGATATGGGGGGCTGGCGTCACAGACAGCGCCTTAACCCATCACGCAGGCCCCCAGGATCCAGCTTGCCTTGCCGGAGAGCTTTCCTGAAGGCTGAGCTGCCTTGAGTGGAGGAGCAGGGGATGAGCACCTCCCCCCACCCACCCCCCCCACCCCCGGGGGCTGAGTTCCAAACTTTGCATTGTCTGCTTTATTCCCCTTCCCATGCTCATCCGAGTGCCCGGGGGAGGGAAGGCTCAGAGCCCTCACCAAACACCCAGCCCTTCCGTCCCCTCCCTGGGCCCTGTGCTGCGACAGAAGCCTCCTGGGTCCCTGTTGGGGCCCCATGACCTGTGTAGGCGGGCACTCCAGGAAAGGCCCTGGGCCTTAGGCAGGGCTCATCGGGGAGGAGTGACACACACCTGCTGGCTGACCCTGGGATGTGCCCGGCCAAGAGCAGGCATCCACACACAGGACGCTGGCTCTCTTGGACAACCCCAGTCTCTCTCTGAGCCTCCGTTTCTGCACCTGTTCAGGAGAATCAGCCATTTCATCACAAGGCTGCGACAAGTGCCTGCCCAGGCCCTGGGTACAAATCCTCCTTGGCCCAGCTCCTCTGCCCGGCCTCACACTCCCAGAGCTGAGGGCACCGAGCAGAGCCTGTGCTTCCCCCAGCTGGCCGTGACTGGCTGAATTTCTGCGGCCCCTGTAACCGCAATTCATATATACACTTTAATGTGAATTTCCTTACAAATATTAAGTTTTTTCTTCTGATTATGTATGTTTAGAAGCTACAGATTAAGAAAAAATAAAGACGAAAGTATAAATGCATGAATAACAGTTCACTTTTTAAAGATTTATTTATTAGAAAGGCAGAGCAACATGGGGGGTGGGAGATCTTTCGCCAGCTTGTTCACTCCCCAAATGCCCACAAGAATCCGGACTGGGCTGGGTTGAAGCTATAAACTTGGAACTTCATCCAGGACTCCCACATGGGTGGCAGGAATAAAGTGCTTGAACCCTCATCTGTTGCTTCCGAAGTTCATCAGCAGGGAGCTGGACCAGAAGTGGAGTAACCAAACTTGCACTTCGATACGGGAGGCAGGCATTCCAAGCAGTGGCTTAACCACTGGACCACATCGCCCACTCCTCTTTTCACACATTTTGTGTATAACCTTCAGGTTGAAGACAATATCCATTTTTTCTTAACTTTTGCTTATAAAATTTTCTAAAAGATTTTATTTATTTATTTATTTATTTGAGAGGTAGAGTTATAGACAGTGAGAGGGAGAGACAGCGAGAAAGGTCTTCCTTCCATTGGTTCACACCCCAGATGGCCGCAACAGCCAGAGCTGTGCTGATCTGAAGCCAGGAGCCAGGTGCTTCCTCCCAATCTCCCACGTGGGTGCAGGGGCCTAAGCACTTGGGTCATCTTCTTCTGCTTTCCTAGGCCATAGCATTGAGCTGGATCAGAAGAGGGGCAGGTGGGACTAGAACCGGCACCCATATGGGATGCAGGCAGAGGATTAACTACTGCACCACGGCGCTGGCCCCTATAAAAAATTTTTGATTCAAAAAATATACTGCACAGGGCTGATGCTATCGTGCAGTAAGGTAAGCTTCTGCCTGGGGTGCCTGCGTCCCATATGGGAGCCTATTCTTGTCCTGGCTGCCTCTCTTCTAATCCAGCGCTTTGCTAATGCACCTGGGAAAGCAATAGAAGATGGCCCAAGTGCTTGGGCCCCTGCACCTGCATGGGAAACCCAGAGGAAGCTCCTGGCTGCTGGCTTTGAATGGTCTCGGCTCCAGCCATTGTGGCCATTTGGGGAGTGAACCAGTGGATGGAAGACCTTTCTCTCTGTCTCTGTCTGTCTGTATCTCTACCTCTCAAAAAATAAATAAATTTTTTTAAAATGTACTACAAAAAATAGAACAGTATAATGTATCTGCCAGCCCTGTTTCAGCAAGTACAATTCATGGTCAATCTTATTTCACCAACAGGTTGAGCTTTTCTAATCTGAAAATCTGAAATCCTCCCAAAATCTGTAATTTTAAAAAAGATTTATTTACTTATTTGAAAGTCAAAGTTACAGAGAGAGGGAGGGAAAGGCAAGGAGAGCGATCTTCCATCTGCAGGTTCATTCCTCAAATGGCCACAATGGCCAGGGCTGGGTCAGGCCAAAGCCAGGAGCCAGCAGCTTCTTCCAGATCTCCCTTGTGGGTGCAGGGCAGTTGGGCCATCTTCCGCCGCTTTCTCAGGCCAATAGCAAGGAGCTGGATTGGAAGTGGAGCAGTTGAGACTTGAACTGATGCTGATATGGGATGCTGGCATCATAGGTGGCAGCTAAACCTGTTATGCCACAATACCAGCCCCCAAAATCTATAGATTTTTTAAGTGCCAACAAGATACCACAAGTGGAAAATGCCACACCGTGAAACTTTGTCTCATGTACAAAATTATTAAAAATATATAAAATTATTTTTGGGCTATGTGTATAAGGTGTGTATGAAACCCAAAGGAACTTAGATTTGAGTCCCCTCCCCAAGCTGTCTCATTAAGTAGGTGCAATGTTCCAAACTGTGAATGCCTAAGTAATTCCAACCCCAAGCATTTAGGTAAGGGCCTCCCAACTTGTATAATCTCTACTCTGTCTCATTTCCCTCGGATATTATAAAGGAAATTCCAGGCACACATATTTTCATCTATAAATATGTCTTTGTGTATTTCTGAAAGATCAGTACTCTTGTAATGAACATACCTGCAGTACCATTATCACTCCAAAAATGGACGATAATTCCTTAGGATCATCAAATACTTAATCAATATTCAAAAGCATTCTGGTTGTGCTATATATTTTAGCATTTTATTTGTTTGGTTCAAATAAGGTTTGCGTTTGGTAAGAAGTCTGTTAAGTCTGTTTAAATAAGTAAGTTCTCCATTCTTTTTCCTTAAAATTCATTTGTTGAAGAAGCCAAGCTTGTCCTGTAAATTTCTCCACATAGACTTGGCTAATTGCAACCCCATGTGGTCATTTAAGTGTTTCTCTGCCCCTTGTATTTTCTAACTGATAGCTAAATCTAGAAGCTGGGACTAATCCAAAAAGAGTTTTCATTTGTTTGTTGTTTATTCATTCATTCATTCTTTGGAAAGGCAGAGCAACAGAAAAGGAGAGACAGAGAAGCGGACAGAAAGATCTTCCATATGCTAGTTCACTCCCCAAATGGCCACAACGGCAGCTGGGGCTGAGCCAGGCTGAAGTCAAGAGCCTGGAGCTCCTTCAGAGTCTCCTACGTAGGTGCCCAGGGCCCAAGGACTTGGACCATCCTTTCCTGCTGTCAGACCGGTCTCAGATTGGACTTAGTTAACCCAACCAGAGACTTGGTGATGCAAAAGCAAAGAGATTTATTGTTCTAGCCTGGGCTAAGGTCCAGGCCTCCAACTGTCCCAGCGATTTTCTGACGAGGACCCCTCCCGTTTCCTTTGTGGGGTTTATATAGGGTTTTCAGAGACGTTCTATACATTATGGCACCATTCAGCAAATCAGCTCATTCCGTGGGAAATTCAAAGAACCTCTCTTAAATTTATTAGTGCATCCAGTGGTGGGAATGGACCTAGTAAAGGTGGTTGGATGGCTTTTGGGGTTGATGCTCTTTAAAATGATTGGCTAAAGTCTAGGGTCCGAGCCGCTAGGGTGTACCTGCCAAGCTGCAGGGTCTCGGGATATAATCAGTCACCTTAACTGCCTGAAAAGACACCTGGAACTTTAGGTATTTCCCTGCTATCTGCTGATTGGCTGTTGCTAGGGGAGCTTATCACAAGAGGAGTTTATTTCTCTTTTTTTAGGAGCTTTTAGCTTAGGGTTCAGGGCCCGGTCAGGCCCCAGTTACAAGATGGAGGCCTAGTCTAAAATAGCCGCGCCTTGATCCAGGCAGGTTCTTCACTGCCTTCTCAGGTGTATAAACAGGTAGCTAGATTAGAAGTGGAGCAGCTAGGGGCCAGCACTGTGGCACAGCAGGTTAAAGCCCCAGCCCGTGGTGCCAGCATCCCATATGGGTGCCAGTTCAAATCCCAGATGCTCCACTTCCAATCCAGCTGTCTGCTCTCTCTCTCTCTCTCTCTTTCTCTCTCTCTCTCTCTCTCTGCCTCTCCTTCTCTCTCTGTGCAACTCTTTCAAATAAATAAATAAGTAAATAAATAAAGCTTTAAAAAAGTTTAACTCCGGTAACAATCAAAGAGATACACATAAAAATAATAAAGACTCTAAAGTATTCTCACAGAAAACTCCAGGGGCTGGCACTGTGGTGCAGAGGGTTAAGCAGCCACTTACAATGCCAGCATCCCAAACTAGAAGCCACTATGAGTTGTAGCTGCTCCACTTTTCTTCTTCTTCTTCTCTTCCCCTTCTTTTTTTTTTTTAGCAGTTTATTTTTTATTTTATTTTTATTATTATTTTTTTGACAGGCAGAGTGGACAGTGAGAGAGAGAGACAGAGAGAAAGGTCTTCCTTTTTCCATTGGTTCACCCCACAATGGCTGCTGCAACCGGCGCACTGCGCTGATCCAAAACCAGAAGCCAGGTGCTTCTCCTGGTCTCCCATGGGGTGCAGGGCCCAAGCACTTGGGCCATCCTCCACTGCCTTCCCAGGCCCCAGCAGAGAGCTGGACTGGAAGAGGAGCAACTGGGACAGAATCCGGCACTCTGACCGGGACTAGAACCCGGTGTGCCGGCGCTGCACGCAGGCGGAGGATTAGCCTATTGAGCTGCGGCGCCAGCCCCTTCTTCTTCTTCTAAGAATTATTTTATTTGAAAGACTTACAGAGAGAGGTCTTCCATTCGCCGGTTCACTCCCCAAATGACCACAACAGCCAGGGCTGAACTGATCCAAAGCCAGGAGCTTCTTCTGGGTCTCCCATGTGGGTGCAGGGGCCCAAGGACTTGGGCCATCTTCTGCTGCTTTCCCAGGCCACAGCAAAGAGCTGGATGGTTAAGTGGAGCCGTCAGGACTCGAACCAGCGCCTATATGGGATGCCGGCACCTGCTACACCACAGTGCTGGCTCTGGTGTTAAATTATTTTAATCAAAGGCATATTGGTCATTTCTATTAATTCTCACTAATTGTCTTAGTTTTCTTCTTTTGTGCATTGAGATTTTTTTCTTATTGATTTGTACATGCTCCTTACATATTAAGTGAAGTAAAATGGATTGTGTGTTTCTTGAGACCTTTTTTGAAGGTAAAGCTTTAACTGAGCTCCTAGTTTGCTAACAGAGGGATCTTAAATCCTGAGATCCTAGATCTTTTAACTAGTGTAGCCATTCCCATGAGTGTCTCAGGTTCCACTGGGGAAGCTGTCAGGGTCCAGCACCATCCAGGTCCCCAGAGACCAAAATCAGGATTCTGCTTTTGCTTTGGGTGAAAGAGGATGATGCAGTGGCCCATGGTGAGGATCGTGGTATTTCTTACAAAAATGGGTAAAGTGAGGAGTAACCTACTCAAAGACACTTTGGTGGATATCTATATGTGTCTATATGTATATATATATATATAGATACCCACCAAAATCCATACACACACACACACACACACAGAGGCAGTATCCTGCTTTTTTTGTTTGTTTGTTTGTTTTGACAGGCAGAATTGGACAATGAGAGAGAGAAAGGTCTTCCCTCTACTGGTTCAGCCCCCAAAGGGCCGCTACGGCCGACGCGCTGCGCCGATCCGCAGCCAGGAACCAGGTGCTTCCTCCCAGTCTCCCATGCAGGTGCAGCGCCCAAGTGCTTGGGCCATCCTCCACTGCCCTCCCGGGCCACAGCAGAGAGCTGGCTTGGAAGAGGAGCTACTGGGACAGAACCCGGTGCCCGAAGTGGGACTAGAACCTGGTGTGTCGGCGCCGCAGGCAGAGGATTAGCCTAGGGAGCCGTGGCGCCAGCCAATCCTGTGGTTCTTGAAGTGTTTTACTACATTGTAACTCCTGTGGATTAAGATCAATGTTTCTGGCCTAGCTGTTCATATGCCTGTGTGCCATATCAGAGGGCCTGGGTTCTGTTCCCGATTCCAGCTTCCTCAAATGCACACCCTGGGAGGCAGCAGGGGACGGCCCAAGTAATTGGGTCCCTGCCATCCATGTGAGAGGCCTCGATTGAGCTCCTGGCTCCTGGTTTCAGCCTGGTCCAGCCCTGACCATCGCTGGCCAAGGGTAAACCAGCTTGCTCTCTCGCTCTCTCACTCCCTCACTAAGTACCCTAGGTTTCCTGTAGGTTCAGAGAGCAAACTGCCTCAGCAGCCCTGCCCACCAGCTGATCTGTCTGCACTGACGGATGGGAGATTAATGCAGGTAACAGGCAGGCTCTTCATCAGGGCAGCTTTCTCGTGCCCTGAGTGAAACATGGGCACAGCAGACACTCACTGTGCTGGAGTGACATCCATAAGCGCTCAGAGCAGTCTTCAAGGCTCCTAGCTGGGTCTGGAAAGTGACACAAGGGAGGGACCCCTTCCTCCCCCAGAAAACGCAACACACATGCTCCTCCGTGCCCCAGCTCGCTCGTGGGAGGCTCAAGCCTCCTTCTCCAGTTTCAGCCAGGACAGCTGTCTGTAGATTGTGAGATCGTCCTGCAGTCATTTGAAAACGCTTCAAAAAGACACTGATGGTTTGGATTGAATCACAAATGTTTATGCAGACAGTGGATGCGGTGAGCACTATTATCCTATGACATCAAATGCGGTCAACGGGAAGTAGGCCCCAGGTGGCCCCAGGTGGCCAGAGCTGCTGGCCAGCACAGGGCATGACTGGTGACACCGAGGCCTCCCGGCACCTTTCAGAGTCGCACCCAGCACACAGAAATCTTTTACGTTGCAGACACGTTCTTACTGGCCGGGTCCCAGACACAAAAGATCTCCCCCTAAGACCTGGAAGCAGGAGGCGAGCCACAGAGGACAGAGCCCAGGGCCATGTCTCAAACTGGGGCAGCCAGCCCGGCGCCTCCCTCACCCCCCACCCCTGGGCTCCACCCTGCAGTCTTCCCTCACCAGCGCTCAGCGCTGCTCCTCCACCCATGGCCACTGTCCAGGGCGCACATCAGGCCCTGAGCTGGAGCCAGGGCAGAAACAACCCAGCACCAAGGAGGTCCGGGGGAGTCAGGGGAGGCTGGGGAGCCTCGGGCTTGGCTGCTCAGGGTCCGTCCTAGTAATCCTCCCTCTGCTCCCACTCCTCTTGTTTCCTGACAGCCTCGTGTGTGTGTGTGTGTGCACACGTGTGCACGTGGAAGGCCCCCAGTTACGGTCTTGCTGGAATTTCTGGTCCAAGAAGCAACCTCTCCTTTCCTTTCTCCATCTCTGTCCTGGGAGCTCCTCCCTGAGGCTTCTCAGCAGGCTCCTGGGGGAGCTACAGCTGGGAGGGGGCATCGCACGGCCACCCCCATGCTGAGACAGCAGAGGCTGAGAGAGGAGAGGCCAGCTGCTCCCAGCCCACAGGGAGAGGCTGTCGTAATGCCTCCCAGCCAGTGCTGGAGGAGGCCCCCTGGGGAAGGGGAGGCCCCTGGAGGAGGGACTGCTGGCAGGCTGGCTTGTTAGGGCCCATTCCAAGCCTTCTCTCTGAGATGACCTCCTGGGGCCTGGCTGAGCTCATCGGCAGCTGCACCTGGGTGCTCAGCCTGCACTTCTGTCCAGATGTGAGGGGTTTGGCTGTGCCTCGGCCCGGCCTTTTCCCTGGAGGAGTTTGGCGGCCAAGTTAGAGCTCATCGCAGACACACAGAGCACAGGGTGTTTTCAGCCGAAGGAGAGGAATGAATTCATGTTGTGGGAGACTGCCAAAGCCAGCTGATCCCCACTTGACCGGCAGGGTTGCTAAGCCGGGGACAGGGTATGAGCGGGAGGGCGGCGGGGGCTTGGGTGGACAGGTGTGGCTCCAGGGAACAAATGAGTGAGAGGCTCTTGGGCACGGCTGCAGAGGTGTGTACATACCCGGCCTCACACCAAGGAGGCCCCTCCTCCCCCCAGCTGCCCACCCTGCGGGTGAGAACAGCTCTTCCTGCTCCCTGGAAGTCTCCCCTACAGGCTGCGCACCCCAGCTCCAAATGAGACAACTGAGTCACAGTGTGGCTTCTCTTCACCACGGCCACCTCCAGACCTGCCCCAGTGGGGTCTCTCACACCCCCTCCTCCCCCCTAGTTCTGAGCATTTTATGTGGGTGCACTCAGCCCACGATTGTGTGTGCTTTTTGCCAACAAACCCATTAGACAACTGGCTTTTATAATGGAACATTCCAGACCATAGAAGGAGCCTTCGAAAAGGTCATGGAAAATGTGTATTTGTTAAAAAAAAAAACTGCAGAATTCAACATTTTTGCACGCAAATAAATTTATCTTTTACTTTCATTTTCCACGAACTTTGTGACGTACCCTCGTGTACGCAAAAACAGAATGGTCGGACCACCCTCCCCATGCTCTCATCACACAGCTTCAACAACAGACAACTTCTTGGCCAATCTCGTTGACCTTTTACACCCACCCACGCCTCTCTCCCAGCCCCATCCCAGGCCTGCATTATCTCCAAGTAAATCAAAGACATCATAGCATTTCATCCATAAATATTTCATATGGGTCTCTAAAAGACTCACTTTAACAAAATAACCGAAGTGCCATTATTACGGACTCTTCCCTCCCCAAATTCCACAATAATACTGTCTGTCGTCTTTTGACCGGGCTTCTCTCTCTTTTTAGAAATTTGTGTTTATTAATTTTGGGCAAGATCTCTCACCTGCTGGTCACTCCCCAAATGCCCACAGCAGCCAGGACGAGGCTGAGCCAAAGCTGGGAGCCAGGAATCCTGTCCGGGTCTCCCACATGGGTATCAGGGACCCAACTGCTTGAGCCATCGTCTTTTGCCTCCCAGTGTCCGCATCAGCAGGAGCCTGGAACTGAGGGTGGAGCCAGGACTTGAAGCCTAGCACCAATGTCATCTGGGATGGTGCTGTCCTAAGAAGTGTCCCAACCATTGCACCAAATGCCAGGCCCACCATACCAGTGTCTTTCGAAGAGGCTTTTATCTTTTTAAATTTTTATTTATTTGAGAAGCAGACAAACAGATGGTGGCTGAGGGCAGGGACAAAACCCTGGTGGCCCACATGGGTGGCAGGAATCCAGTGACTGAAGCTATTACTGCCACCGCCCCCTGCCCAGGGTCTGCATTAACAGGAAGCTAGAGGCCGGTGCTGCGGCTCAACAGGCTAATCCTCCGCCTTGCGGCGCCGGCACACCGGGTTCTAGTCCAGGTCGGGGCGCCGGATTCTGACCCGGTTGCCCCTCTTCCAGGCCAGCTCTCTGCTGTGGCCCAGGAGTGCAGTGGAGGACGGCCCAAGTGCTTGGGCCCTGCACCCCATGGGAGACCAGGATAAGTACCTGGCTCCTGCCTTCGGATCAGCGCAGTGCGCCGGCCACAGCGGCCATTGGGGAGTGAACCAACAGCAAAGGAAGACCTTTCTCTCTTTCTCTCTGTCTCTCTCTCTCTCTCTCACGGTCCACTCTGCCTGTCAAAAATAAATAAATAAATAAATGATTTTTTTAAAAATTAAGAAACAGGAAGCTGGAATTGCGAACAGAGTCGGTTATCAAAACCAAGCACTCCATAGTGGGACACTGGCACCATAACCACTAGGCTTAACAGTCACCACTGAAGGCAGCAGAAGATGACCCAAGTGCTTGGGTCCTTGCACCCATGTGGGAAACCCAGAAGAAGCTTCTGGCTCCTGGCTTTGGCCTGGCCTAGTTCTGGCCATTGCGGCCATTGGAGGAGTGTACCAGCTGAGGGAATCTCTCTCTCACTGTCTCTCCCTCTCTCTGTCTCTCCCTCTCTCTGTCTCTCCCTCCCTCTGTCTGTAACTCTACTTCTCAAATAAATACAACTCTTTAAAAAATAAAATAAAAAATAATTTTGCCCCAGGGTTTAGCGTTGTGGTGCATTGGGTTAAGCCACCACCTGCAACGCCAGCATCCCATCGGGCACTTGCTCCAGTCTCAGTTGCTTGGCTTCCAATCCAGCTCCCCTGCTAATGCACCTGGGAAGGTGGCGGAGGATGGCCCGAGTGCTTGGACCCCCACCACCTCCATGGGAAACACAGATGGAGTACCAAGCTCCCAGCTTCAGCCTGGCCCAGCCCTGGCCATTGTGGTCATTTGGGGAATAAACCAGCAGATAGGAGTTCTCTCTCATTCTCTGCCTCTTCATCTCTCTCTGTAACTCTGCCTTTCAAATAGATAAGTAAGTTTTAAAAAAACCTGCATCTGTGTTACCGGTGAATGGCAGGGTTCTTGTCTTCACACAAGAAAGAATTCAGGCGTGAGACAGAGAGTAGTGGGAGGTAAAATAGCAAGGTTTATTAGGGAAGGGACATCCGTAAGAACAGATGGGCACCTCTCCAGACAGGACCTGAGAGTGCCCAGTCGCTTGGACTGGGGGAGAGCGGGGTTACATGGTTGAGTGGAGAGAGTACACCTGGGCAGGCCGGCGGGCGGCTCAGCAGAGAGGCAGAGGGCTGAGCGCCCAGTCTGGTTGAGGCAGGGGGTTTTTAAGGAGATGGGTCTTGCTTTCCCACCTCTGCTCCTCTTGGAACAAAGGATTTTGGGATGTAAATAGAAAAACTCCAGGGAGAAAACTCAGATAGGAGTTTATCAGACAGGGGGAAGTCTGGCTGGCAACACCCCCCCCCCCCCCCTTAGAGGAAGGGCCACCAAGACCCCCTGGAGAATCAGGATGGGAGCAGGGTATATTTGAAATGCAGATAGTGGGCAGCATCTGGAAGATTGTGGAGGGTTGACAAGCAGAAGGGGCAGTACCACTCCCCCCCCCACCCGCCACCCGCAGGTTATCAGGTAGAAGGGGGCAGGGCAGGATGCTAACACTGGGCTGCCCCTGAAACATTATCAGGATGACTTTGAGATGCAGATGCATATGCTGGACATGGTCATCTTCTCTTTAGGCCTTTGTCACACACACATAAGCTCATATCTGACTTCTTACCTAACATCTGGAGAGCTTGATTCCAATAACTCCTACTGCACCCTGCTTCCGATGCCCATGGCCATGGCCAGAGCCTTGATTCCGGCAGCGTGTGAAACTCATTCCCTCTGTCGTTCCCATAGCCTGCGACCCTCCAGTGCCTTGGCCCTTCCATGTATCCCAGCTCGTTGGCCCTCATTCCCTCCCTTATCCAGGCTGTGCTCCAGAGCTCTCTCCCTTGACCCCTGGCTGGTCACGTCGAACGTCCTTGGCTCCTGGCTGCACCAGGCTCATCCTGCAGAATCCCAGCTTCCGGCTCCGTCCACCTTTGTTCTTGCTGCTCTGCACCCCATCTGTGGAGCCCCGCTTGGGGCAGGTGTATTCCTAACAGATGCTGGCTCATCCTGCATGGTCTTCTTACTATGCCTCCCTCCTCCACATCCCCTGGGGGAAACCCTCTGCTATTCAAGTCCCCTACTCAGTGGACGGCCTCTCAAGAACACAAAAAACAAATTAAGAAGCACTTGTAGATTTCCATGATATAAGTAAATATTCTCATCATGACCGCCTTTCAACAACCCGCTTACAGAATTCCTGGAAACACAAGCTCTTGGTAGGGGGCGGGGTTCAGCAGGTGATTCTCTGTGATTGGCAGAGGGAGCAGAGGCCCTGGGGAGCACACTCAGCTCTCTGGCCCTGCAGACCAACGCTGGCCTGTCTGCCACATTCCCTCCCCAGGCTGCCCCGCCTGCCCTGGGGGAGTCCATGGCCTCCTTCCAGGGAATGCATTCCCTGTCTTCTTCCTGTCACTGGGTCTGGTTGTGTTTCCCCAAAGTTTAAGAAAACAGAAAGACAACGATAAACACTTCTCCAGACCCTGTGATCCTCACAAACGAAGCTTCAGGGGCCAGTTCTCCAGGAGCCACATGGTCACCTGCTGACCTCCCTCTCCCTTCTCATCCTCCTGTCACCTAAGCACACCCTCCCCCCTCCCCCACTGCAAGGCTCTCCTGGGGCTCCCTTTCCCTGTCCTTATCTTGTCAAGTCCTCCCTGCTGCCCCAAGGCCATGCTGGCTCCTGGCTTTATCACTCTCAGTCAGTCCAGATTTGTTTAACTGAAGGGGGCGGGGCATATGCGGGTTCACTCCATCTGGAGCTCCCTAGCGGATGCAGGGGCCGAAGCTCTTGGACCATCTTCTGCTGCTTTCCCAGGTGTTTGAAGAGGGAGCTGGATCAGAATGTTACCGGAGGGAAGGCCGTGGAAGCCGTGGGGTTCTTGTCTTTATGCAGTGAGACATGAGACAGAGAGTGGAGTGATAAGGCTTTATTGGGGAGAGGGCATCCGTCAGAACGGAAGGGACAGAGAGCTGCACTTTGTAAATTCACATTTATTAAATAATAAAAAAAAAGAAGAAAAAAAAAGGACAGAGAGAGAGAGAGCGCCCAGTAGCTAGGACTGGGGGAGAGCGAGGTGACATGGTTGAGTGGAGAGAGTACACCTGGGCCGGCCAGGCGGGCTCAGCTGAGAGGCAGAGGGCTGAGTGCGCAGTCCTGTTGGACTCCCTAGGTTTTTGAGGGAGTCTGTTAACCTGCCTCCCCCTCTCCTCCAGGACAAAGGATGGGAGTGGAGCAGAGGGGCTTCTCCTAGGGAGTCTGTGACGGTTTTACTGCCCCATGTTATCAGGTCAGGTAACCCCTTTGGTCCTGAGGAGGGAGAATTCTCCTGGGAGCTCTCCTTGGGGGAGGGGCTAGGACCACCTGGGAGGTGATCAGGGTCTGGGCAGGACTGTGAAGTACAAGATGCTGGGCTTCTGGAGCCTCCGCAGTGGGTGCTGGTCTTCAGGCCCTTCTCTTAAACACACAGGCTCAATTTCTGACTTCCTACCTGTGTATGCTCTCCACTCAACCAAGTAACCTCGCTCTCCCCAGTCCAAATGCCTGGGTGTTCTCTCTCCCTGTCCTTCTGTCCTGATGGATGCCCTCTCCCCAATAAAGCCTTATCACTCCGCTCTGTCTCATGCCTGAATTCTTTCTTGCATGAAGACAAGAACCCTAGTGAAGACAACCCCACGGCTTCCACAGCCTTTCCTCCAGTGACATTCCTGGGCAATGCTGATGACCTGCAGGCATCTCAGAGCCACCAACTCTGAAACCTGAGCTCAGAGCCAGACCGCTAAGGCTAAGTTTTCAGGAGTTAGGATTGATGGCACCAGAAGAAAAACAAACAAAACACACTGGGCTGGCTTCGAGGTAGGCTAAGCCTCTGCCTGTGGCGCCCACATCCCATATAGGTGCCAGTTCAAGTCCCAGCTGCTTTTCTTATCTAGCTCTGCTGATGGCCTGGGAAAACAGTAGAAGATGGCCCAAGTGCTTGGGCCCCTGCACCTGCTTGGGAGACCCGGAAGAAGCTCCTGGCTCCTGGCTTCTGAACGGCGCAGCTTCGGCCGTTGCAGCCATTTGGAGGGTGAACCAGCGAATGGAAGACTTTTCTCTCTGTCTCTCTCTCTCTGTCTGTAACTCTACCTCTCAAAATAAATGAATAAATAATATCTTAAACAAACAAAACCGATATTGAGGAGAAACACAATGAATCAAGAGCTGAGGGGCAGAGGTGTTGCAGCAGGTTAGGCTGCTGCTTGCAGCTCCGGCACTCGAGTCCCAGCTGCTCTGCTTCTGATCCAGCTCCCTGGCAGTGCACCTGGGAAAGCAGTGGAGGATGGCCATGGACTTGGGCCCCTGCACCCATGTTAGAGACCACAGTGGAATTCCTGTCTTTGGCCTGGCCCAGACCTGACTGTTGCAGCCATTCGGGGAGCGAACCAGCAGATGAAAGATTCTCTCTCTCTCTCTCTCTCTCTGTCTCTTTTTCTGCCTTTCAAATAAATAAATCTTAAGAGAAAAACAATGAAGACTTAAGCAGGTTGAATGCATCCCAGAGCTTCTGCTTCCTAGCAGTGTGATTAAAAAAAAAAAAAAAAAAAAAAATTTGGCCGGTGCCGGGGCTTAACAGGCTAATCCTCTTCCTTGCGGCGCCAGCACACCGGGTTCTAGTCCCGGTTGGGGCGCTGGATTCTCTCCCGGTTGCCCCTCTTCCAGGCCAGCTCTCTGCTATGGCCCGGGAAGGCAGTGGAGGATGGCCCAAGTCCTTGGGCCCTGCACCCGCGTGGGAGACCAGGAGAAGCACCTGGCTCTTGGCTTCGGATCAGCGAGATGCGCTGGCCATAGCGGCCATTGGAGGGTGAACCAACGGCAAAAAGGAAGACCTTTCTCTCTGTCTCTCTCTCTCTCACTATCCACTCTGCCTGTCCAAAAAAAAAAAGATTTTGTTCTATTTATTTGCAAGGAAAGTCACAGAGAGAGAGGGGAAGAGACAGAGGAATAGATCTTCCATCTACTGGTGTACTCCCCAGTGGCCACAACAGCCAGGGCTATATGAGATAGAAGCCAGGAGCCTGGAACTCCATCTGGGTCTCTCAGGTAGGTGCAGGGCCCCAAGGACTTGGTCTATCTTCTGCTGCTTTCCCAGGTGCATTAGTAGGGAGCTGGATCAGAAGTAGAGCAGACAGGACTTGAACTGGCACCCATATAGGATGTTGGTGTTGCAGGTGGTGGCTTAACCTGCTGTGCCACAGCGCCCGCCCCAGCAGTGTGATTTTCTTCATATTGTTTCCCTCTTCTGGGCTTCCGTTTCCTTGTGTATAAGTTGGGGATAGGCTGACCGGATCAGCACCTTCGCTTGCACTCCCGTGTGGTGCATGGTCAACACACAGCAAATGTCCGCTAGGACAGGCTGTCCCGGATGTCAATCAGCTGCTGTAATAGCGCCACTCTTCCTGTCTCCTCCTCCCGCCCCCGCCTGCACACATCACTTCTTACGCGACTGCTGCAGCAGCCCCAGCCTTCAAAGACCTGTCTTTCGAGCTGTGGATTTAAAACTTCAAAATAACCCTGGTGTTAAATCAATTCCAAACAAACATCACAATTAGTTTTCTAAGACCTTGGGATCGAGCTCTACCCTGGTGGATTCATCTGCAGGATTCCCATTGCCAGTCCCCTCTCCCACCCACCCTGGACATTCCAGCCAGCCCCCACCCTGGGGAGGGCTGCCCAGTGAGCCACGCTGGGTCATGCCTCTGGCTTGGCTGGTCTCCCGGGCTGGAACCTCTCCTCCCTTTTCACCTGGTTCAGGCAGGCTCCCGAGTCCCTACGTGTCCTTGCCGTGGAGACCAGTGAGTGATGGGGGTGGCTGAAATGTGGGCACTGACCCACACCCGGGCATTTCTCTGCTGCCCTCTGTGAGACCCAGTGTTGTGCCGGAGTCCTAGGACCCGCAGTGACAAGCCTTGTCTTCCCCCAGCTGCTGAGCCTTTCAGCACACCGCGAGGAGACTCAGCTGGGAGCTGTGACCAGCTCGTGGCTCTCCACGGCCGCTTAGACATCATGGAGGAGGTAACACGGGTGACCCCGGGGGTGGGGGCAGCCTCAGGACTGTCTGCCAGGCTGGTGGTTTGCTGGGGCGCAGGTGCAACCTTGCTATGCAATGTCAGGAACTCTGGGCATGCTGGGGCTGTGGGGCTGGCCTGCCTTCTCCACCCCTGGCTTCCCAGTGGCTTTGGTCACCCTTCCAGGGTGACTGGGTGGGAAGGTGGAAATTCAGTCATTGTGCCGGTTACACAGCCGGGGTTTGGAACTTGAGTACGTAAACTTGGATGGGGAAAAACTTCTATCTTTACTGGCACAAATCTTTCATTTAGTTTTAGTATTCCTATTTTTTTTTTTTAAAGTATAGACCGCAAACCCCAGCTTATTAGCAGTATCATTCCTGACTTTGTCATCAGTAGAAATCACAGATAACCTCATCCCACTGTAGTTATGAATAGCTCTGTCACTTGTATTCCTCAGTATATCAGAATGACTGTCCTTGTGAGGTCCTGTGCTGAACCGTGGTATTTAGTAAGTTAACAATACATGATATCAAAACTCTAGTCTTTAATACTTGAATAATATTTTGATCCACCTGGTGCACCTGGTAATTGTATGTATTTTATTTTTGCATTTAAGGTGGTTTTAAAATATTTTATTTATTTAAAAGGCAGAGAAAGACAAAAAGCGAGATAGGTCTTCTAACCACATCCATTCACTCCCCAAAGGCTCACAACAGCCCAGATTGGGCCAGACCAAAGCCAGGAGCCCAAAAGTCAGGCTGAGTCTCCCACTTTGGTGGCAGGGACTCAAGTACTTGAACCATCACCTGCTACCTTCCTGCATGTTAGCAAAAAGCTATAATCAGAAATGGAACCAGGAATCTAACCCAGGCGTTCCGATATGGAATTTGGGCATCCCAAGTGGAATCTTAACCACTGCACCAGGTGCCCCAAAAGCACTGGTCTGGGAAGAGGTCTGCAGGCCTTAGCAGACTGGCACAAAACAAACAAACCAAAAAACCCTAAGAATCCTGAATTTTAAAAAAATAAAATCTCCTACCTGTTGTTTGGCAGAATTGCCACCAGGGGGCAGGGCAGTAAAGGGAATGTGGGCTTGAGGCTGCCAAGGCCCAAAGGGAGAAAGCTCTTTCCCATGGCTTCACCCTTGGCTGAAGAAACCACTGAGGGCCAAAGCCAGGACAGCAAATCCCTGAGATGCTGTCATCTGGGGAAACTGAGGCAGGGTCACACCCTGAATGGGGCCCAGTCCCGCAGCACCTAGTCCCCTCCCCACCACATCCCGCTGGACCCAGTGAGCTTGGCGCTGCCCTTGTCTTTGACTTTTCCCCCTGCCCCTCGCACTCTAGACGGTGGAGAAGACGGTGGAGCACCTGGAGGCGGAAGTGAAAGGCCTGCTGGGCCTGCTGGAGGAGCTGGCCTGGAACCTGCCCCTGGCCCCCCTCGGTCCGGCCCCTGACCTCCTCGCAGGCGGTGAGCTGTTCAGGGAGCAGAGACCATGGACTCTGGGCCTCTGGCATGTGGGGCTGGGATGACTGCCTCACCCCCACCGGGGTGGCCCAGACAGGCAGGGGGAGAGGTGAGGGGCGCCCTCCCCCATACAGGGGTGCTGCAGCCCGGCGCCAGGCCAGGGCTTCTGGAAGACGGGCTGCCTCTCTCACGGGCTGTTCTCCTGCCCCACAGTTCCTATGGCTCCCTTCACCTGAGGACCCCTCCTGCTCCGTCCCTGCTGCCATCCGCACTGGTCAGGAGGGGGGTCGCCACCTGCCCCAGCAGTGTGTGCCCCGGGGACTGGGAAGGGGAGGGGCAGGCGGCTGGGCACCACAGCTTGCTCACTCCAGGGCTGCCCCCTGTCTTTCAGATCTCTCCTGAGCCCGAGAGGCGGAGGAGTCGGCAGCCCGAGGCGATGCGTGCGCCCTTCCATCCCCAGCTTTCTGTGCGGTAGAAAGCTGCTCCTTTGGTCCCCCAGCGTGTGCTGCCAGAGTGACCCCTGTAACCGCAGCCGCTTCCCACCTTCTGCAGCCATGCCCCGGGCTCAGACCCGCGAGTCCCTGTCCATCGGTGCGTCCGCCCTCCTGACTGGTGGGGAGAGACGGGGCAGAGTCCGGCACCTGCGGCCCTTGGGTGGTCTTGCTGCTCAGCTTGTTGCGGGTGAGCTGCCACACATCACCTGGCCCTCTGTCAGCAGTGGAGACCCTTGGGCCCCACAGAGACCTCTGCAATCAGAACCTGCATTGTACTGAGACTCCTCAGGGATCTGTGTGCCCATAAAATGTCCTATTGAGGTGAAATTCACCATTTTGTACAAATCCAGTGGCTTCCAGGACCTTCACAATGTTGTGCAATTGTCACCACCAATTCCAGAAGATTTTTTTGTCTCCCTCAAAAGAAACCCTGTGCCTATTACACCGTCACTTCCACCACCACCACCACCCCCCACCACCACCCCACCCCACCCCACCCCCGGAAATCACTCCGCTTTCTGACCCTGCACTACTCGGCACTGTTTTAGATACATCATTGTAAAATGCGTGGCTCCTGGCGCCTGGCTTTTTTCACTAAGCACGTCGTTAAGGTTCCTCCAGGCTGCAGCGTGTCCCAGCACCCCACTCCTTGTTGTGACCAGTGCTCCATTGTGTGGGTCCACGTCTTAGTCATTCATTCTTCAGTTCATGGGCCTTGGAGTTCTTGCATTTGGGGCCCTCACAAATAACGCTGCTGTGCATAGTCACCTACACCTTTGTGCAGACACGCTTCTGTTCCTGTTGGGGCTGACCCCGAGGAATGACACTGCTGTGGCAGATGGTAGCACTGTGTGAACTTGTGGAAGGGCGGAGCCACCCGGCCATCCTGCAGGTCAGCTGTGCCGTTTTACCTTTCCTGACCCCTCCATAGATGCTCTCTCTTGGGTTAAAATGCTTCCTTCTGCTCTTCGTTTGCTGACTGCTTTTTAAACATTTTACCTTTATTTTTAAAGATTTGTTTTTTATTTATTTGAAAGGCAGAGTTAGAGAGAGAGAAGGAGGTGGAGGAGAGAGAGAATGTTCTGTCCGCTGGTTCACTCCTCAAATGGGTGCAATGGCCAAGGCTGTACCAGCCCAAAGCCAGGAGCCAGCAGATTCTTCCAGGCCTCCCAAGTGGGTGCAGGGGCCCAAGCACTTGGGCCATCTTCTACTGCTTTCCCAGGTGCGTTAGCAGGGGGCTGGATCGGAAGTGGAGCAGCCGGGCTCGAACCAGCGCCCATGTGGGATGCTGGCACTGCAGACAGCGGCTTTACCTGCTAGGCCACAGCGCAGGCCCTTCCCCATGTTATTTCTTCATGTGGATTTGAGTTATGTTCAGTATCTTTGCACCTCAGCTTGAAGGTCTCTCTTGGGCAGTTCTCGGAAGGCAGGTCCACCAGCAAGGCTCCTCTCGGTTTTCGTTGATCCAGGATTTCTTCATTTCTGGAGGGCGTCCGGTAGGCGCGGGAGTGCTGCTGCCATGCCTTTGCAAGAGCGGCCCTGCCAGCCTCTGACCTCCGACCAGGGATCGGCTGTTCCCCTTCCCACAGATCCCTTCTGCGTGACAGGCTGCTGCTCCTGCTACTCTCAGGATGCCGCCTTTGTCTCTGGCAGCTCGGTTATAATGCGTCCTCCCCGGGTGGGTGGGTGGGGGATCCTTTGAGCTTCTCCTGCTTAAGTCATTGAGCTCCTGGATGCCTAATGCCTTTCATCACGTCACCAGGTGCCCAGCCTTGTTTCCCCAGGCGCACCTGCTTTCTCCTTCCTCTCCTGTGACTCCCGTGTGTGTGCTGCTGCCCTTGGCGCTGTCTCACAGGAACCGTGGGCCCTGTTCCTTTCTCTTTTTAAAAGATTTACTTATTTGAAAGTCAGAGTTACACAGAGAGCGAAGGAGAGGCAGAGAGAGAGAGAGAGAGAGAGGTCTTCCATCCGCTGGTTCACTCCCCAGATGGCCGCAACGGCCGGAGCTGCTCCGATCTGAAGCCAGGAGCCAGGAGCTTCCTCAAGGTCTCCCATGTGGGTGCAGGGGCCCAAGGTCTTGGGCCATCCTCCACAGCCTTCCCAGGCCACAGCAGAGAGCTGGATCGGAAGTGGAGCAGCTGGGACTTGAACCAGCACCTGTATGGGATGCCGGCACTGTAGGCGGCTGCTTTACCCACTACGCCACAGCGCTGGCCCCATCAGTTTCTTTCTCTTCACTTTTTTTCTTCCTGCTCTTCAACCTGGGTAACCTCAACTGATCCACCTTGAATTCTGCTGATTCCTTCTGCCTCTACAAAAATCATTCTTTAACCCTGCTAGTGATTTTTTAATTTGTTGTATTTCTTCCTGTTTTCTGGTATATTTTTCAGTCCCAGAGTTTCTGTGTTGTTTTAACTTCTAACTCCTTATTGATATTCTCTATTTAATGTGACATCTCTCTTCTGGTTTCCTGTATTTTTTTCAAGATTTATTTTTGTTTATTTGAAAGACAGAGTTACAGAGAGAGATCTACCCACTGGTTCACTCCCCAGATGGACACAAGAGCTGGGGCTGGGTCAGGCCAAAGCCAGGAGCCAGGAGCTCCATCTGGGTCTCCCACATGGGTGCAGGAGCCACGCACTTGGGACATCTGTTGCTTTCCCAGGCGCATTAGCAGGGAGCTGGATCGGAAGTAGAGCAGCTGAGACTTGATCTGGTGCCCATTTGGCAAGCTGGCATAGAAGGTGGTGTCTTAACCCACCACACCACAGTGCCAGCCCCTCCTGTAGTTCTTTGTTGATGTTTTCCTTTACCTCTTGGAGCTTTTATTTATTTATTTTAAGACAAATGATTTACAGTCTGTTAAAGCCACCGTCTGGCCTTCCCTGGTTTCTATTAATGGGTTTCTTTCTCTCCCCACTGCTGCCCTGTGTGCGACCCCTACTTTGTTCCTTTGCAAGCCCCATGTTTTTTATTGAAGCCTGAACATTGCCAACACTGTAATGTGATCACTGTGGAACTCAGATTCTGCCCCTTCTCGGAGTGCATTGCTGCTGCTCACTTCTTTGTTATAATTTAGATTTTCTGAAAGGCCATTTTAAAGTTTGTGGTCTCTGTCAGATGTGGCTGCTGAAGTCTGTGTGGTTAGTCAGTGGTCAGCCAGCGAGTAATGGAACAAATCCAACCCCTGGAACATAAACCCTCCCAGCCTTTGAAGAAGTGCCGGGCAGGCAGGGTGGGGACCCAGGTTGCAACCCTCAGCCAGGCGGCCTCTGACTCTGCCTTAGCCTCTGCTTCCTACACACACACAGCCTGAAGGTCAGCCACAGGAGGGGGAGGGCAGGGGCTGCTCAAGTCTTGCCTAAGCACACGCCCAGCCCTGGGCACGCCTGTGGCCTTCCAGCCTCCAGGATCCTACAGGAACTCCGCAAAGCCCTTACTCCCCACTGCATCTCCCTCCCCAGCCTTTCAGCCACAGGGTTTTCAGGTTGTTTCCTGTTTGCCCCAACTGGTGTCCCTTCCCCAGGCACGGGCAGCTGATATATTGGCTTTGAAATGTCCCTCTGGGTTGTCACCTTCACCTGGGACAGTCCCAAATTAGGCCAAATAAAATCATGTCATTTGAGTAGTCTTTCAGAGAGCAACCAGGCAGATGAGAATTTAAAACCCTAATTCTTTAAAGTCCATTTCGATCCCCTGCAGTACTAGAAATGTGGGATGTGTTTTTCAACACTGCCACCAAGCTGGAAAGTAGCAGGGGCCAGGGTAAGCTACAATGCAATGCCGCTTTCTCACTGAATTCAGGGCTTTTTGTTGTTGTTGTTGAATTCAGGGCTTTTTAAAAACATTCAATTTGGAGCTGGCACTGTGGCATAGTAGGCTAAGCCGCTGCCTGCGGCACTGGCAACCCACATGGGCGCCGATTCTAGGTCCTGGCTGCTCCTCTTCCAATCCAGCTCTCTCCTATAGGCTGGGAAAGCAGTCCCTGGGCCCCTGCACCCACGTGGAAGACCAGGAAGAAGCTCCTGGCTCCTGATCAGCTCAGCTCTGACGATTGCGGCCATTTGGGGAGTGAACCAGCAGATGGAAGACCTCTCTCTTTTGTCTCCCTCTCTCTGTCTGTAACTCTACTTCTCAAATAAATAAATCTTTTAAATACACACACACACACACACACATATATATATATAAGCATTCAGCTGGCTAATGTAAACTTCCCGTTAGTTCCCAGGGTGCCAGTGAAGGTAATTCTGACAGTTCTTGCTAACTGTCTGAGGGACAGACTTTTGGATTCCCTGTCCTACCGTTTCTGCTGACCACATTGTGAACTAGTCCACCCTTCATTTCACAAAATCCAGCGAGGGGAGGTAGTGTGTCCAGGGTCCCACAGCCGGTCAGCGGCTGGGCTCAGATCAGGGCAGGGATGCGTGGCTCTCAGGATTATAGCAGCTCCTGCAGCTGAGAACCCAGCCATGGGGTCGATGACCATCTGTGCTTAGGCCAGCGGGCAGCCTCCCAAGGGACAGGCGCTGTGGGTCCGAGTCCCTGGCAGAGGGGGCACTGTATAGAGGAAGTTTCCCTCATCCCTTAGGCAAACAGAGTTCCCGGGTCTGATGGGATGAAAAGTGTAAGCTGGTGCCTGCCTGGGAAAAGGTATTTGGTCTCCGCTACACGTCAAACAGGGCAGCAGAGAGCTGGCAGCAAACATCAGGGACCAAGTCCCAGGCTAGGGTGGTAACTCCCTGCCAAGGCCAACTGAGGATGGACACGGTGTGGCCTGCAGCCTTCTGACCATGGGCACCCGCTGAGGTTCAGCCTGCAGACCCCTGCCCTAAATGGGGAGCGCCTCATCTAAGCTCCCACCACCTGACCGGATTCCAGGCATACCTGCCCTCTGCAGGAACCTCTGCTGTATTCAGATCGCTTCGGATTACAGCGGGTTCCAGATGCTGCCTCCGGGCCCCACACCTGCACAGAATCTGAAGCTAGAGCCCAGGGGCACGGGCCTCTGATGCACACTTGGCTTCGAGAACCAGCACTCCTACCCACACGCTAGGTGAACACCTCCAAGTTCCTTTCCTAAACTTAGCACCTGACCACGAATGCCTGTCTGCCCCGCACCCTAGTTCCAGCCCTGCCTCTAACATGGGGCTCCCCGTTAGTGCCCCAACAGCTGCTGAAAATCCACTCAGGGCCGGATTCAACTGGGACTCCATCCTCTAGTTACCATTTCAGAAGTAGCGATCACGCTAGGGGCCAAGGCCCCTGCTGCTACCCAAGGTCACTTACACAGGCCAGAAAGATGACCTGTAAGGTTGCCTGCCTTCTTCCCCACCTATCCTGTCCTGCGTGCAGTGAACAGTGCTGAGCCCAGCCCCTCAGGGACCTTGGCGCCTAGCGTGATCTCTACGAGTTGTTCCCAGGGTCCTCCTGCCTGTGCTCTGCATGGGCCGGAACCCCTGGGTGTACCAAGAGAGACAGGAAGTCAGGGGCACCAGGACTGGGGTGAACACAGGCGATCCCAAGGACGCAGAGCGAAGGTCTCCACGACCTGCCCGGGACTGGTGGAACCCGACAGGGAGTGGTGGGGACTGCGGCGACAGGAGAGCACAAGCCTGAACAGCAGGCTGCAGCTCGGCTCCAGCCACGTGGGGATGCGCGCCTAGTGTTGCCACAGTTTCTGTTTTTTTGTTTTGTTTTGTTTTGTTTTTGAGAGAAGCCTGAATTCCAGATTTTTTTAAAATATGAAATCTCTCAATATTGGCAAAATATTCAAGTTTCTACAAAGAACTCTTATTTTTAAAATAAAAAAAATGTTTATTTATTTGAAAGACAGAGTTAGAGAGAGAGAGAAAGACATCTTCCATCTGCTGGTTCACTCCCCAAATAGCCACAAAGGCCACGGCTGGGCCAGGCTGAAGCCAGGAGCCAGGAGCTTCATCTGGGTCTCCCACATGTGTGATGGGGCCCAAACACTTGGGTCATCTTCTGTTGCTTTTCCAATTGCATTAGCAGGAAGCTGAATCAGAAGTGGAGCAGGGCCGGCACTGTGGCTTAACAGGCTAATCCTCCGCCTTGCAGCGCCGGCACACCAGGTTCTAGTCCCAGTTGGGGCGCCAGATTCTATCCTGGTTGCCCCTCTTCCAGGCCAGCTCTCTGCTATGGCCCAGGAAGGCAGTGGAGGATGGCCCAAGTGCTTGGGCCCTGCACCTGCATGGGAGACCACGAGAAGCACCTGGCTCAGATCAGCAAGATGTGCCGGCCGCAGCAGCCATTGGAGGGTGAACCAAAAGCAAAAATGAAGACCTTTCTCTCTGTCTCTCTCTCTCTCACTGTCCACTCTGCCTGTCAAAAAAAAAGAAAAAGAAGTGGAGCAGGCAGGACTTGAACCCGTGCCCATATGGGATGCTGGCATTGCAGGGGATGGCATAACCTGTTATGCCATAATGCCAGTCCCAGTCCCTACAAAGAACTTTTTGGACACTGAAGTAAATGCATCTACCTATAAGTTTGATAAAGCCTGCTGGGTGCTGGGCTGAGGGAACTGGTGCAGACAACATGGCAAAGTAACGTGGCGGAACAATCAGTGACATCAGAGCACACCGCGTCTAGGCCCTATCACACTCAGGAGGCCACCACAGTCAGCCTGGGTTCATGGCACGTTGGACAATGGCCAGGAGTCCATTCCATCAGGTAGGTCCCATCTGGCACCCTGGTGAGGGCCTGCCTAGGGGAGGGTCTTCTTTGGAGATCAACAGGGTGGGGCCTCAGGCAGGACTGTTCTAGCTCAGGAAGCTCTTGGCACGGACACCCAGAGGCGGACGTGGTGACCAGGACCTGCCCTCCACCTGAGTGCCCGCACAGGTCTGGTGCCCAGCTCCCAGCTGCTCCAGCCCCCCAGGGTCCATCCCTCTTCTCGCCGCTTAGGGGCTGTGAGGAGTCAGACAGTGCCCCCCAGCAGATGTCTGCCCTATAGACAAGCCACTCCCGGGATCCTGGGCTGATTCTCCCCTTTCTAAACCTTGCAACGCAGGAGATCCAAGAGGGCGTGCGTGAGTGGAGACCCCTGATGTGCAGGGCAAGAGCTGTGCGTCTGCCTGTCACCCAGGGATCCCTAGAAACTCTTTCTCTGCTGCACTCCCCCAACCATGGGGACCAGAGCCAGGGCCTTCAAACCGGAGGCAACCTTGGGGGAGGCACTGGGTGCTCACCTCTGGGGCATCTCCACCCTCCTCTAGGGCCTCCGGCTGAAAGCTCTACCCTAGGAGTCATACACACCCTCTCTACCCAGCCCCTTCTCCTGGTCTGGGTGAAAGACCACCTTGTGCCCCCAGGGGACATCACTGCACCTGACCCAGGTCCCAGCATGCATTTGGAGAGCTTCCCTTCCGTGTCCTTGTAGCCACTTACTGTAAACTTTGCTACCTAAAGCTATGTGAATTCTCACTGGTTAATGAGGCTGGAAGCCCTGAAGCAGAGCCGTGAAGCGAAGGAAAACAAGTTGGCACCAGGGAGACATTTCCAGAACATTCCAGAACTGGCTAACTTTAATTTGGAAAAACAGTTTTTGGCTAGAGACATTCAGGTTTAAGGCACATTCCAAAGTACAAGAAGTTTCGTCACTGGCAGGGAACTGGCTTTGTCCTCGTGGTTACATAGAAAATGCAACAGAAGACTTTCTGGCCTTTTTTTTTTTTTTTTTTTTTTTCCTAAAAAAGGAGTGAGTTTGGCAATAACAAAGCTCATGACACATTCTCACCAGATGCAAAGATCACCCTCACTGGTCCTCCCTTTTCCGCCTCTGTGAGGAAAGGACACCCCCACCACCACCACCACCAGAAACGTGCCCCCAGCAAACAGACCTGTGTGAGTGTGACGACAGACAGAAACGGAATCTTTCACCACTAAAATGAAGCCATGGGGGCTCAGGCACAAGCACGGGAGACGATTGCAGGAGTCAGCAAAGCACACATCTACTCCAGCAGCGAGAGGCTGCGGGGCCGCGTGGGGAGGGAGAGGCATCCTGAGAGTGTGGACCGAGCCGGGCCCTTCAGCAGGGTGCCCGGCTCGGGCTCTGCGGACGGTGCGCCTGGGGGCTGCTGGGTGGATTCGTTAGAAAGAGACATTCTTCCAGCCTTTTCCTGTCCTCACCCTTGCTGGCGGGTGGGCAGCCGTGAGCCCCGGGATACCGCTCAGTCATTGCCGCCACATATCTTCAGCAGAATCTTCCGGTAATCCCCCGAAGTGTCTCCCTGGCCACAGAAACAAGGAAGACGTCAGCTAAGGGAGGCAGGGCCACTGGGCCTGCTGGCTCCTGACTTTTCTCCCATGGAGAGACAGGCCCTTCCACGCACACGTCCCACCTGCTAGTCCTGTGGGCCACAGACAGTACAGCCCAGCCTCCCCAGCCCCCAGGAATCAAAGCCAAATAAAGAACCAAAGGGGAATCCAATAATCACCCTAAGAGGCCTGCGGCACTAGCATCCCATAATGGGCACTCGTTTGTGTTCCGGCTGCTGCACTTTCAGTTCAGCTTCCTCTTAATGGCCTGGGAAAGCGTGGAAGATGGCCCAAGTCCTTGGGCCCCTGCACCCACATGGAAGACCCAGATAGGCTCCTGGGCTCCTGGCTCCAGCCCTGTCCAGCCCCGGCCATTGCAGCCATCTGGGAATTGAACCAATGGATGGAAGATCTCTCTCTCTCTCTCTCTCTCTCTCTCTCTCTCTGTCGCCCCACAACCTGGCTTATGTAATGCTGTCTTTCAAACAAAAAACCTAAAAGATACTGCCAAGGGCTACCCAACGCTGTTCCCCTCCCAGTACGTTAATGCTGTGCTGGAGCGAGGCTTTCCCATCGATGCCGGGTGGTGACGTCACTCAGGCCTCCCTGCCCCCGCTGCATGTGATGGGGGAAGGGGGGCGGCAGGCCAGGCTCAGCGAACTTCTAACCATTTCCTTCCACACTGAGCTTTGAGGACAAGGCCTGTGGCTTCTTCACTTCTCTCCTTGACGTGCCCAACATCATCAAGTGCTGGCACGTCTGAAATCAGGCCCCGGTGCTGGTGAGCCAGGACTTCATTGTCAGGCCACCCAGCCTGGCCCTGATACACAGGGGCCTCGTCGTAGCCAATGTACAGCCCGAATGCCTCATCCAGTGGTCATGACCCTCGTAAGGGACGACCCATTTTTCTCCTCGTCTTATAGACAGTGGAGGCTGGCGCTGTGGTGCAGCAGGTTTACGCCCTGGCCTGAAGCGCCGGCTGCTCCACTCCCAATCCAGCTCTCTGTTATGGCCTAGGAAAGCAGAAGATGGCCCAAGTCCTTGGGTCCCTGCACCTGTGTGGGAGTCCCGGAAGAAGCTCCTGGCTCCTGGCTTCGGATCGGCGCAGCTCCGGCCGTTGCGGCCATCTGGGGAAGACTTCTCTCTCTCTCTCTCTCTGCCTCTCCTCTCTCTGTGTAACTCTGACTTTCAAATAAATAAATAAATAAATAAATTTTTAAAAAAAGAAGAAAAAAAGACAGTGGAGCTGGATGGAGTTCAAGGAGGTTTAGGGAAACTGCTTGAGGTCACACCGACCCCAGGACCCTTGCTCTGAACTGCAGTAAAACTGGGGACAAGTGACAATGAGAGCCAGCCCAGGTCACAGAGAGGGGTCTCTCAAGGTCAGGTCCTGAGTCGTCTCTGCTCCCCTGGGAAGGCGCCCCCAGCCAGTTTCTGGGCAGCAGTGTCCTGGATGCTGGCAGACGCAGGTGGGGCCAGCAGCAGGGTCAGGGCCCATCCCACCCACCCTCAGACGCCGACAATCTGCGAGCAAGCCGTGTGGCACAGAGGCCCAGCGTGTGGCCCTTCCCAGAGGAGAGGGGTGGCAGGGAGAGTGGGAGGGCCAGGGCCCCCGTGAGGCAGAGGACCCGTACCGAGATGTCGTGGTACAGCGACTTGCCGTACATCCGCTTGTACTCGGCCCTGATGTCCAGGAGGTCGATCTCACTGCGGGACACCATGATGCGGATCAGGGTCCGGTCCTTGGTCCCTGCTCCCTGGAGAGAGTTGGCCAGAGAGCATGAGCGGCGCCACCGCCCCGGCCCCCGGGGGCCACACAGGTGTGGCTTTTGGCCCCTCGCCCTCCATCTTCAGCGCGCAGCCCCGGGCCTTACGTACCCGCATGGCCCTGTTGAGTCTTTCGGCAAAGAAGGCCGGGGTGTTCTTGAGACACTTCACTGCAAGAGAGGAGCACGGCGTCACCAGGCCGCAGGGGACCCAGAGGGGCTACAGGGGCCTCGGAACCGCAGCGGGGAGACACCCTTGTCCTGGGAGCCCAGCCTGCTTTGCGGCTGCAAAGAAAAATCTTCCCCGTGTTTCCATCACAAACATCTCCCGACTGCCTGCAGGGGAGTTATTTTTAGAGGGAACTTGGCAGGACGTGAGTCATCTTCCTCCACAGAGCGGCTGGATGGGCTCCCGCTGGTGCCCACGCTGTGGTTGCCTTCCCCAGAGCGGCGCTGGAGACAAACAAGGCACCCTACCCGGGACAGCCGGGGATCCCACGCCACAGCGCCCCACGGAGCAGTCCCCACCATTCGGACGCTGGACTTAGCAACCCGGGACCCTGCGGGATCCTCCGGCCCCCACCCGGAAGACAGACAAGACGCCTACCCACGGCCAGCATGCCCTGTTCCAGGTCCCCGGACATCTCCCGGCAGATGCTCTTCTCGATGTCCCGGCCTGTCATCCTCTGGTACTCGTTGAAAACTAGCGGGAAGATGGGAGGACAGGTCAGGGACGGAGCCGCGGCACGCGCGGATGCTCTGACCCCCAGTGCCCAAGACGCAACCGGATCTGCACACAAGGTCTCAGAAGCAATGATTTGGTTAAGACAGGGCCTGCAGGGCGGCCAAGCTAAGGGGAGGAGACACGGAGGAACCAGGGATGTGTCCCAGGGGCCAGAGCAGGAGGGGACGCAGCAGGGGGTGGCTGTGTGCGGCCAGGAAGAGAGGCCCCCAGCAGGCAGTGGTCCTGCTGTCCTGCCAGCGCCTTGGCATCACCTCGGCTCTCCCAGCTGTGAGGGAGGAGACCGTGCCACTGAAGCCACCTCGTCCATGGTATCTGGTCCTGGCTGCCCACAGAGGCCTCTCCGGGAGCCCCGGAGGGCCCCACCTAGCACGCCTGCAGTTCTCAAGGTGGCCGCACTCTTGTTCCGTTGGCTCACCCACATCACACCATCATCCCCCACACAGGGTCCCCTGCTCCCACCCCGACCCCAGCAGCACTCCTCCCTTCTCAAATCCCCGGCACTGGCAGTGCACCCACATCTCCACTATTTCGGGTCAGCCCCGCCCCAGCAGACCGGCTGAACCCCCTGCTGTGGACTGTGCTGCCACGGAGGTGGGCATCCTGACAGGCGCTGACTCTGGGTCCAATCTCTCCTTCCCCAGCCCTGACGCGGGTCACGCACAGAGCAGCCTCATGACTTCCGCTGCATCTCCAGCCATCTCATCCCTATTTCCTCCACGTCAGTGATGCTTTTCTACTAAGTCACGTGGGAGACACCATGGGTTTAATGTACTACTTTCATCCCAGTCTTATTCAAATAACTATTAGAGCACAGCGAGGCGGCTAAAAGGTGTGCCCCGGGGGAGGCACTGGCTGGGATGCCCACAGCGCCTCTCAGAGTGCCTAGTTCGAGTCCGGCTTCCTGCTAATGCGCACCCTGGACGACAGCGATGATGGTCCAAGTGCTGGTGTCCCTGCCACTTACATGGGAGACCCAGACCCACTTCCTGGCTCCAAGACATTTGGAAAGTGAGCCAGCACACAGGGGCACGCTCTCTGCCTCTGTGTGTGTGTGTATATTTCTGTCAATAAAATACATTTAACAACACTGCTTAGGGACAGGATAGGGCACAGTGGTTAAGGTGCCACATCCCATACTGGATATCTGGGTTTAAGTCCTGGCTCTGCTTCTGCTCCAGCTCCCTGCTAGTGCACTTGGGAAAGCAGCGGATGATGGCTCGAATGCTTGGGCCCCTGACACCCGCATGAAAGACCCGGATGGAGTTCTGGACTCCTGGCTTCAGCCTGGCCCAATCCCAGCTGGTACAGGAATCCAGGGAGTGAACAAGCAGATGGAAGTCTGGTACTTCTCTCTCTCTTTCTGTCACTCTGCTTCCAAACAAATAAAACTAAGTAAAGCTTTTTTAAATGTTTAAGAAAGAAGCGTGCTCTGGGCAGCTGGGCTCAGATCTGAGCTCGGCCACACACAGCTGCGTGACCCGACTGCTCCAACCACCGCGGTGTCTGCCGGTTTCTCTGTAAAACAACCACAGCTCCTGCACCACAGGACAGCAGGTGTTCGGGCTGTCACCCTTGTCACCCACCGAGCAGCTCTGGCCAGAGCCGCTCCGGACACTGGGGGTGCTCACCACTCTCAGCCATCCCCCTCTGGCTCACAGCGACTGCTCTAATGCAGCCGGCCCCCAGCACTCCCCCTTCCCTGGGTCCTTGCACCTGACCCTGCTCCTTCTTGGTCTCCTTGGTACCTGGGGTGGGCCCAGTGCTCAAAGCCTTTCTGTCTCCCCAGTCCCTCCTGAAGCCTCCAATACCTCCCACCTCTCGCACCTGCCACACGGAGGCCTGGTCAGGTCCCCTCCTGACCTTCAGGCTCACAAACCCAGCAGCCTACCTGGGATCACCCTCCCTCCTACAGCCTGCTCTGTCCACAGTCCCTCTGTCCACGCTCAACCCAGGACCTCTCCCGTCTCCCACTGGCTTAGCCACACACTCCGGGGTCATCCTCGCTCCTCTGTATGCACCACACTGCACGCCTACAGCGAGCAGGGCCAGAGCCCGACCTTTCCCACCCCACCCCACCGCCCCGACCCGTGCGGCCTCCTGACTGCTGTCCCCGATGTGCCATGGACTCCTCACTCCATTCGTCACCCACCAGCCGGTCACAGCCCTGGGACTCAGTGCGTGGATTCCACGCGGCTGTGGGCGGGGCTTTCCACCACCTCTGCCCTCACTCCTGCGCTCACTCGGCCCGCTCCAGCCACACGGACCGCCTCCAGGGCCTCTGCACCTGCATGTCCTTCAGGCTTTTCAGTCGGATGGCAGCGCCTGGGTGAGGACTGCCCCCAGTCCACGCTCCCTGTCCCTGGTGTCAGCTTTATCATATTTCCCTGCGGAATTGACCGCCTGCTATGATTTTACTTAGCATTTGCTCAAGTCTGTCTCTCCAAACAAGCAACGACAGGGGCTCCGTGGCGCTCTGTGCACTCCTGCTCCCCCACACCTGCTCTACCGAGGGGCTGGCATGGGCATGAGCTCCATTTATGTGTTGGGTGGACAAGTAAATGAAGGTCACCCAGTACTACTGCTGGGATCGCTTCGTACGCGACACTCTGGCACACGCTGGCTGGGTGCCCCCAAGGCCTCTCCCAGCGTGGGAAGATGCAGCCAAGGGCAGCCTCTGTCTCCTGCCTTCTCTGCTTCCTCCACAGCGGGCGGCTCACAGACCTCAAGCAAACCCTGGATCCGCATCTTTGCAGTCACCACCAGGGGGCGCTTCTGCGGAAGCGAACGCCCCAGGGAGCGAGAAGCAGCCATGCATTCCTGCAGGCTTTGCTCCGAACCTCATCTAACTGCCCCTGGGCGGCCTTGCCTTACCTGCCACCAGGTGGGCCCGGCTCCGGGAGCACAGAACGGCATTGAACTTGGACTCGTCTGTTCCCAGGCGGTTCTCCCCGGCTGCATACAGCTCCTGGACAGATAGCAAGACACACATGCAATGCAGGCCTCCTCAGCCCAGACACCGAGCCCAGGTCACCTAGGAAAGCTGGGAGGGGCTGGCTCTGCAGGTCTAGAAGAGGATATGGGCACAGTGTTTGGCTGCTGGGGTGCAGCTGTGTGGAGCCTCTGCAGAGCCAGACACCCACTGGGTGGTACAGGAGCAGCTGGGGCATGGAGGGGCAGGGGTGCTCAGGGCCAGGACAACCAGGTCAGGCAAGGAACAACAGCCCTAACCCAACCCAGGGAGCTGCACCGCAGAGAAAACAATGGAATGAGAGGCCTGGGCTCAAGTCCCAGCTCTGCTGGCAGCGAGCCACAGGCCCTCTCGGCCTTAGCTTCCTTCTCCCTAACAGGCGAAGGCTGGCGATTTGGGGTCACAAGCTTGAAAGCCCAGAGGAACAGCCGGGGCCCTTAACTGAGGGCAACAGGCCAGCCATAACTCGGTTTCTCAGCACCAGCTATGGACAAAGAGCAGACAGCAGGCTCCCAGCCACCAGGTCCGTTGCCCAGCAAGGCCACTAATCTAGATTTCTACGTGGAAATTTCCCAGCCTTAAACAGCAGTTCCCCTGCCCCTAAGAAGGAACACGTGAGACCATAAACATTACAACAGCTGCCTGATGACGGCTGCAGGTGTGGATCCTATGTGATTTTCTACTTCCCCCAAGGTTTATGGCCTAGACATGATGTCTGAGGAGGGGTAGAATTTGCGCTTGTCTGTTAAGCTCCTCAAGGGTTGGCTCGAGTCCAGGACATTTGCCCAGTTTGCAACCTCTGACCTGGATGGCCCCGAAGTGCCTGCGCGGCCTCACGCAGCAGCTCTCGGAACCTGAGGGCACTGACGCCCATGAGCAGAGGACAGATACCCAGAGATCTTGCAGGCGGAGGTGAGGCCGAAGCGGCGCAGCACGGGACCCTGCACCTGAGCCAACTTCCGCCTCCGCGAGGCAATGGTCTGTGAAATTCCCACGGGGCCAAGAATCAGAGCCAGAGCCTCAGGACCTGCAGCCCTGAACCCAGAGCAGGGAACAAATGTCACAAGCCAGGCGCCAGCGCTGTGGTTCAGCGGATTAAGCTGCTGCCTGGGATGCCAGCATCCTCTATGGGCACCACTTTGAGTCCTGGCTGCTCCACTTCTGATCCAGCACCCTGCTAATGGCCTGCAGCGGAAGATGGCCCAAGTGCCTGGGCCCCTGAACCCACATGGGAGACCCAGAAGAAGTTCCTGGCTCCTGGCTTTGGATTGCTTCAGCCCTGACCATTGCGGCCATTTGGAGGGTGAACCAGAGAATGGAAGATCTCTCTCTCTCTTCTCTCCCCTCTCTCTGTAACTCTGATTTTCAAATACATAAACCAGTCTTTAAAAAAAAAAGTCACAAGCCGGGCAGGTGTCGATTCAGGCAGACCTGCAGGGCAGGTGGGTGCTATTGGAGCTGGGGAACAGAAGCAGGGGGCTGGACCTCCCCCAGGCTCTGCCTCCAGGTTTCCCTGGGCACAGGCTCAACCTCTGACCTTCAGTGTCTTCATCTGGAAACAAAAGGACCAAGGCAGAGAGCAGCTCTCCCCTCACCTAACCAGGGAACATCTCACAAGGTCCTGGTCCAACCCGACAGATGGCAGCCGACGGCTGATGGTGAACGCCTTGCCGAGGGTGGCAGGAGCGGAGGAAAGGGTGGAGGGGGCGGGGACACGAGGTACAGCCAGCTCCAACCCAGCTCCAACCCACCAGGAAGCTGTGGCTCTCCCCAGCCAGAACATGTGGTCTGATCCATTAGTGGGAAATGCAGATTTCTCTAGGGAGGAGCTGAGATGCCTGGACTTACTCTCTTTTGTCTACAACTCATATGGGGGACAAGGGCAGAATTCCCAGGCTGCACAACTAATGTGATGGCTGTTTCTAGGCTCAGACCCTCAACAGCCTTGTGAACTGAAAGGTACAGGTGACAAAACACAGGCAGTGTACCAAGGCCACATGACGTTCCAAAGCCACAGCTGTGACATAGCTCCTCTGGCCATATTTATCATCTCACATGCTCCCTCACAGAGGTGGGGAAACTGAGGCCAGAAGCTGGGGTGACCGGCTCGATGAACAGCAGAGCATGGCTGAAACTCCCTGCTGCTGCTCCTCACGCCCCACAGTACCTCCCTTGTGAAGCAGGAAAGTGGCGGACACCCTGGCTTCGGAAGCTCGGGCCGGGTTCCTGGCCCGGCCTCACACTCACCTGGACATCTCGCTGGACGAGAGACATGTCCACGTTTGTGCTTTCATCCCGGTTTCCCTGAAAAGAAGCAGGCTGGCTGAGCAAGGCCCCTCCTTGGAGGACACATCCCCCTCCTCTCCACTGCTGCCTTCTGAGCCCCCCGGAGCGCTAAGTAAGCCCTGCGGTGAGAAATGACCCAGCCTGTGCCTCCATCGGGTTTCCCCGGACGCCCCACACACAGGAACTTCTGGTTCTGCCTCCCCACTCACTTTCCTGAAAGTTCCCCGCGTTCTGTGTTCCCAGCGAGTCCGGTCACACGCGCTAAGTTGAAGCACGGGCCCGGGCAGCGGAGGGAGGCTGCACCGCCCTCCTCCAGCGGAGCTCTGCCTCGCCGGGCACACCTGCGTGCCAGCCATCTCCTCCCAGCCCGTGAAGCTTCCGCCCACCCTCCGATGGGAGCACATCCCGCAAGTGGAATCAGTAAGGACTTCCTCTGCCCCCTCCTCACAGTGCGTGCAGGCATGGCTGGTGCGGGCCCTGCAACGGGGAGGTACCTGGGAGAGGGAGATGAGGAGCCGCTGGAAGTGCCCCGACGTGTCGCTCCGAATGGCCTCCTCCAGGGTCTTCTTGAATTCTGACAAGGAGACAAGAAGGAGTGCCCTGCTGCTTACACAGGCAGCAGTGGGCGCCGGCCAGGGCAGGGCCCGGGGCCCAGGTGGCCCTCCAGGAATGACCAGGTCGATGACCTCCGTTCTGACCTGGCTGCTCAGGCTCGGCCTCAAACACACCCAAGAGGGTTTCCCCGGGTCTCCCCCCTCTTAGTCACGTGCAGGCTGGGACGGGTCTTAGGCCAAAGCTCAGCATGTTGGGAGTGGCAGGAAATGGAGTGATAAGACAGAGGTGAGTCCAAGGCAGAGAAAGCAGAGGGACCCGCGGCCGGCCCGGGCCAGGGCAGCCTAACCTGTTTTATAGGCTTTGTTCAGTTCCCGGATGTGCTCGTTGCTGCGGGAAGCGAGGATCTCGATCAGGCAGGCTTCATCGGTGCCAGCCCCCTGCCACGGCAGAGAACACAACAAACCCCACGGTCGGCACCGTGCCCTCACCCACGCCCAGCAAAGATGGCAGGTGCTCCGGCAGGAGGGGCCCCCAGCACAGACACACCCAGCGTGCGGCTCCCCAGCCTGGACGACGGGGACAAGGGTTGCGAGCATGAGCAGGGATCGCTTAAAGGCCCGTCCCCCCGCAGAGCGGCAAACCAAGAATCAGATGTGGCACGCGGCCAGGAGATGTGCCCCACGGTCTGTGTATTCTAGTTCCGCCCGTGAGAAGACACACAACTAAGACAATGGGTTAAAGGTGAGAGTGAGCAGAGTGGACATGGAGAACAGTGACAGTCCCCAAGGGGACTGAGGGAGTCTGGAGACACCTGTGAGAAGGCAGTAACCATGAGGACAGCAGGAATGACCTGGCCAGGGGTGGCAGGAAGGCACAGGACCAGGCCGGCAGCCTGGCTCTATGCCGACCTGACCCTTGGCTCCACGGCTTATCAGCTGTGTGACCTTGTGCATGTTACTGAACCTCTCTGTGCCTCAGGCTCCTTGTCTACAGAATGGGAGTGGTGGGGTGCCGAGCTCACAGGGAAGACACGAGAAGTAAATGAGTTAATGTGGGTGGAGCACCCAGCGCAGGCCAGGCAGGAAGCCCCACGCACCGGCAGCTGTTTTAGGATGACCCCTGCCATGAGGGTCAGACCATCTGCCGCATTATCCAGTGCTCACCACACCCTGAGAGCATCCTCTGCGCCCATCACAGATGCTCAAGGACACACAGCTGCTTAGCAACAGCCAAGCTCACCCAAGCCTGTGCTGTTTATCACCAGCCAAAGCTGCTGGGGGCGGCCCAGGCCGTGGCCCTCCCCAGTTGCCTCCTGTCCCCCTCCCTAGGATGGATCATGCAGGTGTGTCTTTGCACAGTGTTCCCCGTGCCAGGCCACCGCACCGAGCTCTCTGCCCCTCTTCGCGGTGCCTCCCAGGCCTGCGGTCACAGATCCTTCCGAGGTACGGGCCGCACACACAGGAGCCCCGTGCAAAGCCCAAGCACTGCGTGGGATGGAGAGGACTCACCCCCAGGGGCTAAGGGGCCACAGGGAGCGCAGGGTGAGCCAATCAGAAGCTGCCCCCATTTGCAATCTGGACAGGGGCAGCTGGGCTCCTGTATGGTTGGATCTGACAGGTAGACAGGAGAAGGGGCGAGGCCGGCTGGAAGCAGCATGGAAGAGAAGGCACAGGAGCAAGGGAGAGAATGCAGACGAGGGGCAGCCCTGCCCAGCTCTGCCCCTGCAGCCCCTGCTCCCGGCCCTCTCCCTGCCGGGCCTCGCGGTCCTCACAGCCGCGTCTTCACCTGTTTCGCCTACACTCCTCAAGCGCGGTTCTGCTATTTGCTGACCACAGGGTCAGAATGAATGAAGACACCAACCACGGCCTCCCACACCTCCTCAGCTCACCCCGCCCCCACCACTAGCTTCCTCCACAGCCCAGCTCCCACCGTCCAGACACGGAGCGGGGCGCAGTTTGCCCTCTGATGACAAACGGCGAGTTATCCGCCTCTCCGGAAAACATCCCTTTCTCCAGCACGCGGGCTCTAACCCAGGGGAGGCAGGAGCGGATGAGTAGGCTGTACCACACCATGCAGGCCTCCTCCTGGGCTGTGTCCACACACACACACACACACACACACACCTTGATGGCTTCCTTTATCTCATAAGCGTCAAAAAGGATCGGGGTCTTCATCAGCGCCAAGATGGTCTTCTCAAAGTTTCCTGACAGCTCGGATTTCAGATCTTTGATCAAATCCTGGTTGGGAATTGAAATAAACAAAGAGGAGCCTGTTTTAGGAACCACAGAAGGTGATGAAATCTAAACAACACCCCAGATCTGAGGGCCAGCAGCACGGGGGACCTGGGAGAAAGGCCTCACTCGGGCCCCAGCCTGGACCTGCCAAGCTAGAGCCTACACAGGGGACAAGGTGCCCGGCAGCCCACAGCACACAGCAGTTTGGGAAGCCCTGGGCTGGATTTACCCCATTTTCAGCTTCTAGGATTCAAAACCCAAAAATTCAAAACGTACCCCCCTCCCTGCATGTGTGTGGCACACTAAAGCCTTTTCCTTGGATGCTCGCCCATCAGCTCAGCCTCCTGGGTAGTCTTGAAGAGCGGGAGGGAGGGGAGACTGAGGGCAGGTGGGAGAGAGGGCATGAAAGCTGTGTCCACGGTCCCCGAGAGCAGGGGGCTTAACTTGAACAGGGACAGAAGACAGACATCCGGGCACCTGTCCCCAAAACTCAGTATCCCAAAGACTGGAGACATTGTCCTTGGGGAATCTTTCACATCTAACAGGCGCCAGCATTGGGGAGGCCACCAGCTGGGCGGGCAGCAGGATACACCCTAATGCAGCTCATGGTCCATCCCATGGAAAAGCAGGGGTGAGGAGAGCTGTGTTGGCGGTGGAGAGCCTGGCTCTGGGGGACCAAGGCTCGCCGCCCTCCCACGTCCCCCAGCACTCACCTTGCCGTAAGCTGTCTTGAAGGACAGCAGGATCTGCTGCCGCTGCTTGTTGGAGCGGCTCCCCAGGCAGTCGATGATGGCCTGCTCATCCGTCCCTGGGGGAGGGGAGCAGGGCTGCGGGTGTAGACTTTCCTGGCCTGGGCCCTTGCATTCTCCTGGGCATCCCACCCACCCCTTTTCTCCCATAGCCAGTGGGAGCCACCCCAGCCCAGAGAGCCACTAGAAGAGGCCTGGGGAACCAGGCAGGGGGGCTAGGGTCTGAGCCGCCAGGGGTCTCTCACCAAAGCCTTTCATGGCCTTCCGAAGGACCTCGGCGTCGCGCAGGGGGTCAAAGCCGGATGCATCTGTGATGGTGCCTCGGTTTCCAAACTACTGGGGCAAACAGTCACAGGTCAAATGACCTGCATGTCGCTGCCCCAGATGCAAAGCTGCTGTACCCCCAGACTCGGACAAAGGCCTGATGGGGCCGGCGACTAATTACACAGAGCACTCCACATAGAGTCTGCCTAGCCTGACCTGGTCTGTCCTGGTGTTCTGGTATGGAAGCTTCTGCCTGGCTGCCGGGGCCAGGAGCCCACCTACAGCTGAGTCCTGATGCTGACAATCTGCTCTACGCCCGGGTCCTCCGGGGCTGGGGGCCAGATCCTGGCAAAAGGTGGGACCTGGGAACAGGAGCCATCGGCTTTCCCCGACACGCCTCCCCAGCGCAGCCCGCATGAGCACTCCTGATGGGCCGGTACCCTCAGGGGGTGCAGGCACCCACCCTGCCCTACAGCACACAGCAGCCCCACTACTCCTAGACAAGGGCCAGCCCCTTGGCTCTGATCTCTATAGACTCTGACCGCCTGCAAACCCCAGCCAACTTGGACACATCAGGCTAAATTGTCCCCTGGCAGGTGTCTCCTGGTGACTGGAACAAGCTGGTGATAATACAGTTAGAGATAAGCTCAGAGAAATGATAAGAGAGGGAGGGCAGAGGGCAGTGCAGGAGGCGGGGTAGAGAAGAGGGGTCCCTCTGTCTAAAATAGTCACCCAGCACATACCACAGCTCAGTGCTGGGCAGGGCTGGCCATGTAACCATGACAATGAGTTCTCGGCTCCACAAACAGGAGCAGTTCTCCGACATGAGCCAAGATCAACCCAGGAGGAACTGCCAACCATTTTCCTTTTAAGAATTTAACAATCTTCCAAAACCTGTCTGGGAGAACAGTACGAGGGCACTGCAGACAGGGAGCCACTGGGCATATGCCTTGAGACCAGTGGCCTGGTGGCTCCTACCACACACAGGGCAGGCAGCAATGACACAAGGCCCCAGCAGGCAAACAGGGAGGGCAGGGGCAGGGGAGCTCCCTCAGACTGAAAGAAAGCTACCCAAGGAAGAGTGACTGGGACAGAGTGACAGCCTTTATGAAAATAAGAGGTTATAGCTCCGAGTCCCCCGCCTCCCCCACCACGTCTCCGCCTTTGGGGTCCAGACCCAGACAGCACTCACCTGGACTGGGGGCACAGCAGGAGTGACGGTCCCGGACCCCGGGTATCCTGGATAGCTTGGCATCGGCTGCTGCTGCCCAGGCGGTGGCACTGGAGACTGCCCAGGGTAGGTCACTGGGGGCTGCCCAGGGTAGGGCCCTGGGGGCTGGTGTCCAGGGGGTGGCATGGGCTGGCCTGGCACGGGGGCCCCTGGGAATGGAGGGTAGGAGGGCACCCCAGAGGGTGGATTTCCTCCAGGGGGTGGGTACACTCCATATGGTGGGACCGACGGCTGGGTGGGAGGGGGCTGCCCGAAGCCCCCAGGGGGGACCGGAGGGTAAGCACCCCCGGGGGCGCCAGGGTACAGGTTTGGTGGCACGTTGGCTCCTCCAAACGTCCCAGACATGTTGGCCGCCTGAAACACACAAAGCAGAGCCTCAGGGCCAGGGCCGCTTCCCCGAGCCGAGTCCACTGTGGACTCCCAGAGCCGACCCGCAGGCACCGCCTGCACAGAGCTGAGCGCCGTTGCAGGCCCTGCGTGTGCCGGGCTCATTTCACCCCTCGGCAGCCGCAGCCTCCTGGCACCTGCACTCTGACAGAAGGAGTCTCACTTCCTCCACTTCCCACAGGATGAAATGGGCTCAGAGACACACACGCTCGCTCGTAGCTGCACAGCCAGTGAACGGAGCAGCCACGGGCAGGTGGATTTGCCCCCACCCAGAATCAATGCCAGGGTCCTATGACACCTCCTATGCCCTGCAAGAGCTGGACCCCCACCCTCGACGCTCAGCTCACCCCTCCCCGCCTTCAGCCACACACGGATCTCCTCACTGTCCCAGGTCCAAGGGCACTTCAAGGTCTGGGGGTCCCTGGACATTCAAACAGCACATCCCTCCCCTGCCTCAGATCTGGGCTCAAATGTCCCCTTGATCCCCCCAACCTAAAATCCCACCCACACCTGACCCCTTCACCCTGCTCCTGTCATTCCCCCAGCACCCACACTTTCCAGAGTGCCACGTCGTCCACCTATTCTTATTGTGTCTCCCCCCATGAGATGTTAAGTGCACCTGGGCTGAGACTAGCATCTGTTTTACTCACTTGTCCCTAGTGCCTATAACCAGTCTGGCACATGTTAGGCTGTGTTTTGGCTGCTCTATTACCATTAAGCTTACATTTGCTTTCAGATTACAAAAATGTATTATCAGCAAAACAACAAATGAACGTAGCACGTCTGGCCAAGCTACCTTACAGCCAAGCTACTTACTCCCATCCGGGCCTACCCAGGATAGCCATTCAGTCGCCCCCCAACCCTGCCCAATCCCCCAGAGCTATGAAGAACCCGAGGGACCGTGGGGTCAAGGTCCTCCCCTTTCCCAGAGGCGGGCAGAGAAGGTGGCAGTGCCCTGATGAAAACCCTCCTGTCCTAAGACACAGCCCAACACACCGCACGCCCACGGTGGACACACAGATCCTCTGAGCCACAGGCAGCCAGCAGCCTGGTCCCTCTGGCCATGCAGCTGCGGACTCACCATTCCTGAGAGGTAGTCCTGGTTGAACTGCCCTGCGTAGTTGGCCACGTTGTCCAGCCCGATGGGGGGCATGCTGGGCGGAGGGTAGCCGGCGCCTCCCCAGGCACCGCCACCTGAAATCAACACCAAGGCCTTTAGCCAAACGGGGACGGGGCAGGCAGAGGTGCAGACTCCCGGACGCTTAGCGAGCCACACACAGCGCTAGGGTGAGACAGACAGAGCAAGAAGAGGAAGCCGTCCCCTCTTTCTAGAGAAGCGGGCAGGTTCGGCAAACACCTCCAGGATGCTCTGTGGAGCGTTAGGGAGACTGGACCCAGGGGGGCGCTGCCCTCCCAAGCTCACCTTAACAGAGTGGAAGGGCAGGGGCGGGGGCAGCACAGCTCAGGCACCCTCAGGGTGACCAGCCTGGAATGCCCTTGTCCGCCCCTTGTCCCAGGAGCCCTCCCACTTCCTTTCCCACCAAGGAGACCAAATTTCATTCCAGGACAAGGAGGAGGGGCCTAAAGTGACGTGCGCTGCCCTGGCTGGGTTCTGATCCCCTGACAGGGAGATACAGCCTCACTCTGTCACTCAAGCTGCAGCAAGTGACATGTGACCTTAGTATCTGCCTCCACTTCCTCCTGCCACACAGCACGCTCCGGGAGCACAGGGTAGGAGACGCGCCAAGGGGGCAGCATGCCAGAGGCTAGACCGGACATTGCATTAGCATCTGAGACGGCCCAGCGAGGGGGAGATCCTCCAAGCCACTTTACAGAGGAAACTGAGTCACAGAGCAGTGAAGGCATCTGCCCACTCCTCTCAGCCACACTGGGTCACTCAAACCCAGGTCTCTCCGGCTCCTCCCCCACCCATGCCCTCTCCTCTCCCTGGGGTGTGCCACAGTGAGGAGTGGCAGTGAGCACATGGCAATTCACGCTCTCTCCACCCCTGGCCGCTGGGCAGAGAGGAGCGGTCTCACACACACACACACACACACACCCCAGCCCACAGACCCTCTTACCTGGTGCTGGTGGGTAGCCACCTGGGGGCGGAGGATAGCCAGGGTAGCTCATGGCTGGATCTGGAAGGGAAAAGGAAAACACACTCAGGCCCCACCAGGCCTCTCACCAGGCTTACTGGTGCGAGCTTCGCAGGAGCGTGAGACCAACCACAGCCGGGGGCCCCTGCAAGAGAAGCTGCATCAGGCCGGGCTGTGGCAAGCCAAGTCCACCCTCCACGCACAGGGCCTGCAGCTAGAGCCGGGATGTGCGTGCTGCCTGGCCCACAGCTGCAGCAGGACCCAAAGCCCACGGGCCTGCAGGCTCTCACCTGAGCTTCGTCCTCACCTCTGCTGCCACGGGTGCGGTGTGTGTGTCTGGACCTGTTCTCTAGCCTCACTGCCTCCCTCTCAGGGCTCCGGGTCTGTATTTATTTACCTTCCCCTCCCATGTCCTTATCACCAGCCACCTGGCAACAGGGGAAGGCAGCAAGCCCCGTCTCCCTGTGCCGAGACACCCACAGCCCCCTATGCAGGACCTGGCCCATGCACTCTCCATTCTCCAACCTCTGGTCCCTCAGGCAAGGTACAGAATCACAGCGGCTCCCAGAAACAAGAAGTGCCGTCGGGAGGGGTTCTGGATGCAGGGCCTGGGCTGGGCAAATGAGACAACACCATCCTGATTCTGCAGGTGAGGCCGCCGCAGCCCAGAGACCGTGAGTGACGTGCAGGCCAGCAGGGGGAAGGAAAGAGTCCTAGAGCCCATTCCTGCCAGCTGGGACATGGGCTCTCACCAAGTCCTCTGGACACAAACGCTTCGGCAGCGCCTCATGCCAATCAAGCTGCCCAGGAGGGACACACACCCCCCGCGACACCAGCCACCCTGCAGGCTTCACTCCTGCTATTGGCAGCTGTTGGCTGCAGCTGGCAGAAGCACGCACGGGCAGGTGAGGGTGTGTGAGAAGACCTTTGGGACCACTCAGCCAGCACCTGCTGCCCCCCGCCCCCCCAGGGAGCTGCTCCTCCTGATACACCGGGTCTGTGAAAACACCGCTGGGCCCCAGGCTTCCTGGTCACTAAAACCAGAATATGCATTTTGAACAAGGTCCTGGGTGATGCCACGCATCTGAAGACCCCACGTTGAGAACCACTGCGCTGGGGGACTCTGTCCACTGGGTCTCGCTGGGGCTCAGAAAGCTGCAGAGACTTCCTTAAGCTGCTTGGTCCCCCATAGTGGGCCTGGTGCTCAGGCCGGTGGGCATGGTCAGTGGATCCACAGGTGACCATGGGCAAGCAACAGGGATTCAGGTGGCATCGTAGAGCCTTGCAGTAAGCCGGAACTGGTGCCCGCAGCAGGTCCCGAGGACCCTCTCCCTTGCAGGGCTCTTTCTGAACCCTTCGGTTTATGGTGGCTGAGGGTCCCCAGATGCATCTCCCTGAAGCTGGGTGAGTCAGCAGTGCACAGCCCTCCAGGTCCTGTCCTTGGACTGACCCTTCTGCCCTCGGAGGGAGGAGGCAGCCTAGGGGATGGCAAAGAGACCGGTCAGGAGGCTAGCATTGCCCTGCAGCAGAGCCGGTGGAGCTGCAATGGTTCCTGGGCCCTTCCCCTCTGCAGGCACTATAGGGCAGGCCCTTCAGCACCAGAGCCCCACCCTGTTCCCTGTCTCTGCCCAGAGGAACGAGGCCAAAAGGCCCGATCCCTATGAGGCAGGGGGAAGAAAAAAGCTGGACCCCACTGTGTCAATCAATACAGCAAATATATGTAAGCCAGGCCAAAGGTTTAAATGGCAGAAGCAGTCCAAAACCCCAAAGGCATAAAAATTCTTCATGCTAGGGGACAATGTGGTATAGTGGGTAAAGCTGCTGCCTGCGATGCCAGTATCCCATATGGGCGCCAGCTCCTGTCCCAGCTGCTCCACTTCTGATCCCGTTCCCTGCTGATGCACCTGGGAAAGCAGCGAAGACGGCCCAAGTGCTTGCACCCCTGCACCCATGTGGGAGACCTGGAGGTAGCTCCTGGCTCCTGGCTTCAGCCTGGCCCACACCTGGCTGCTGCAGCCATTTGGAAACTGAACTAGCAGATGGAAGATCTGTCTCCCTGCCTCTCTGTAACTCTGACTTTCAAATAAATAAAAAAATTAAAAAAAAAAAAAAACAACTCTGCATGATAAAGCAAACAGGAATGGCACTGTGGTGCAGCAGGTTTGGTGGCCACTTGAGAGCCCCACATCCCATATCAGATACTCTGAGCTTGCAATCCAGCTCCCTGCTAATGCACCTGGGAAAGCAGCAGCAGATGGCCCAAGTATTTGAACCCCTGCACCCACCTGGGAGACCTGGATAGGGTTCCTGGCTCCTGGCTTCAGCCTCAGCCATTGTAGCCATTTGGGGAGTGAACCAGAGGACGGAAGATCTCTTTCTCTTTCTTTCTCTCTCTCTCTGTCTCTCCCTTTCTCTCTAATTCTGCCTTTCAAATAAAAAAGTAAACCTTAAAAACTAAATAAAGTCTAACCCTTCACCAGGGAGGCTGTGAAAGAAGCCACAGCCGACTCCTACAACGGATGCTCTGTGGTTATTTTCAGAATTGGCCAGCTCTATATAAGGGGATGTGAAGTGACCTTCATCATTAACCAGGGGGCAGAACTGTGTGCACACTAAATTAATGAGGGAAAAAAAAAAAAAAAAACAACCCAGACACATACAAAGCAGATTTTGTGCACACACATTCACAGACCGAGCCTGGAAGGACAAACAAGAAACTGGGTGGCACTGGTCGCTTCTGGGGGGAAGGGGGTGCAACTGGGGCTGAAAATGAGATTTACTCTTTACACAAGGGCAGTTCAAAAAGTCTGTGGAAAATGAAACTAGGAGGTAAGTTTATTTTGATACAAAATATTTTTAGAAACCCATGCAGAGTTTTTAAAAAATGCACATCTGCCATGGACTGTTTGAAGAGCCTTCCTAGGCACAGCCCTTGAACTTCTGCCACGTGCAAGTATTCACTATTATAAAACAGCTGTATAAAAAAAGGCCGCACTCCGATGGGGGTTTGTGAGCTCTCCGGAGGCCGTCTCTCCTGCCTCTCGGTCGTGGCCGCTTCTCCAGGGTGAAAATAACGCACACAGAGTCCATTCAGTCCCAGGCAGCCCCACGCAGAGCAGGGACCGCAGGCCAGCGCAGCCTTAACACAAGGTGCTGGCTCTCGCTGCACCGGCACAGCGGGGGGGGGGGGGGCATGGGGAGCCCTAGGGACTTCGGCTGCTTCCTAGGCACTGGGCTCTGTCCTGGAGGGCCCCACAGGGGCTGCTCCCCACTCCCCAACCCATGGTCACTCTGCTCAGCTGCAGGCCCAGGGTCTCCCTCTCCCCAGTACACAGAGGTTTTCCCCTCTGCCTCACCCCCCCAACACCATTTCGCACCTGGAGTAGCCTCTGCTCCTCACTTTCTCTCTCTGAGCTCTTTTCAGAACCAAAGGCCCCCGGGTGTGGTCTGGAGAGTGCAGGGTGGCCCCCAGCCTCCCTTCTCCCCCTCCCCCAGGGACTCCCCTTCTCCCTGGATCCACACAGCAGGCCTTGGGCAGATCCTGCTGCTTCTCTCTGCTAAGGTTCCTGGGGCCGAGGCCCAAACATCTGAGCACCCTTGCTCAGCTTTGCTGCATACCGGCCCATCGGGCAAGCACAGCGCTGGCGTTCTTCCAAGCAACCGAGACAAAACAGCCAAGGTCACTCCAGAGCTGTGGACATCAGACACCAAGCACCACTGCGGGCACAGGCCTCCGATAGCGAGCCCCTCCCGGCTCTGCCACGACAGCACACTCCCCCAGTTCTAATCAGAGGTCTGCCCCAGCCGGCCCAGGCGGCGTCCGGGGAGAAAAGCAAGCCTTCAGGTGGACTGCCTGGCTCCCAGCAGCTGCCGCCCTCCTCCTCAACAACCCCCCCCCCACGGGGTGGCGGGGTCAGCAGCTCTGATTCTACAGTCTTCCTCCCTTTTTTGAAAAGTAAGCAATCTGCTGAGTATCCAGTGGACTCGGTATCTCTGCCTTCTGTGTTGTCCCAAACGAGGCCACGGAGTTGCCAGCACCCCAGGGCTACCATCCCCCTCCCGGGTTGGTCTCCGAGGGAACTCACCTTCCTCCGCCAGCCCCGCCCAGCCCTCTCTCCCCAGGACCCAGGGGAACGCGGTGATTGACAGTGCTGCAGACCAGCTCCCCACCCCTCCCCACCCCCCCACCCCCGCCTGCAGCTCTGACCACGCCCCTGTACTCCTGGCCTTCAACAAAGAGGGAAGGGAGGGGTGCGTGGGGGACTCCAGGACTCCAACAGGCCAGGGCACGTCCTCTGCTCTATGCCCACTTCTGATCACTTGGATACAAGGACCCACTGGGGAGGTCCCCCCAGCACAAGACAGCAGCTGGTCTCCCTAGGGACGTTCCAATTCTCAGAAACCTGCCTCTGGGGACTTCCGGCCGCTGGTCCTGACTCTCCTGGGTGCGCTGCGGCACAAATGCCACCGTTCCTTCCTCACCGGGGACACCTCCCTGCAGCTGTGCACCTGGTCTCATCCAGCTGTGACTCCCCGTGCTGCTGTAAAATCACTTGGGCTCATTAAACCCCAGACTGCAACCCCACCTCCCCAAGTCTCCAAACCAGAGGGGCCGGGGCCAGCACACTTCCAGCGGGTGCTGATGCCAGGTGGCCATGGGCCATGTTTGGAGCAGCACTGCTTAGAGCTCGCCGAAACGCTGATGCTTTGGCCCCATTCACCCTGTCGCAATAACCAGGTAGACATTAACCCGGGTGTGTCTGAGAGGCCAAAGACAAATGGGGGAGTTTCTGTGCAGGGCGAAACAAGGAAAAGCGTAGAAGCAAGCTGAAGTTTTGTTCTTGCTCAGTAACCTCGGATGGGCCTTTAGTGTGTCTGAGAGGGAAGGAAAGCAGCAACAAAGCACATTTACATATCCGAAGTCTTGCCACACCGCCAGCAACCAGGTTGGGCGGGTCCCAGCCCTCTCCCTGGGGGCAGCTTAGGGGGACTCTCAGCGGTCCTTCCCCAAGGGGGCTTAGAAAGCTCTGGGAGGGAATTTTAGGAATTCCACACCCACAAAGCCCTCCACCCAGGAGGCACCCCACCCACCCCAAACTGTGAGAACGCCTTTCTGAATGCGGACTGGGCTCCCAGGCCTTACCGGAGATGCCCACCTGCTCTGTCCTACTCACCCTGTGGCTGCTCTTGTTGTTCATAACAACCAACTCCTGCTTCAGCAAAGGGCCCTAGCAGCGGGGGCGGGGTCTGCAGTATAATACACAGTATATATACATACAGTACACAGCCCAATCCCCCAGAGCCCAGTAACACTGCTGATGGAGCAGCCCTACCTGTGGGCCTCTCGGGGACTGGGGAAGGGCCTGCTCCCTGTAGGGTACACAAGTATACCTTCACATGGCAAAGGCCCCACAAGGCCACCCACCAGAGTCCCCAAATGCAGGGATCTAGAGATGCTGTGTTCAGACCAGAGGCAAAGCCGCCTAGAACAACAGCCTCAATGCTTCCGGCGCCGGCGACGCAGCTCAATAGGCTAATCCTCTGCCTGTGGCACCGGCACACAGGGTTCTAGTCCCGGTCGGGGCACTGGATTCTGTCCCGGCTGCTCCTTTTCCAGTCCAGCTCTCTGCTGTGGCCCGGGAGTGCAGTGGAGGAGGGCCCAAGTCCTTGGGCCCTGCACCTGCATGGGAGACCAGGAGGAAGCACCTGGCTCCTGGCTTCGGATCAGCGCAGTGCTGCGGCCATTAGAGGGTGAATCAATGGAAAAGGAAGACCTTTCTCTCTGTCTCTCTCACTGTCCACCCTGCCTGTCCGGAAAAAAAAAAGAGCCTCAATGCCCTCACTCAGCCAACAGGGAGCCAGCAGTGGGAGATGGGGATCTAGCCCCAGCCAGCAGTGAGGCAAGGTTAAGCACATTAGCTGGGGTCCAGCCTGACTTCCTGGGACACAGAAGAGTGAGGAGGAGAAGTTGTTGCCAAGGCCGGACCTGGCACAGGTGGGAAAGAATCCTCCCCAGGAGGGCGGCACAGGGCTCATGCTGGGACATGGCCCGCTCCAGACTGTGGCTGAGAGAAAAAGGCCTAGAAGCATGGGTGAGAGGCACGCAGGCCAGGGCAGGAGCGCAGGCTGTGCTGGGATGAACCTCTCCCCTGGCCTTAGCAGTCTGATGGCTGGAATAGTCACTCACGTATTATTAGCTTTTAAATACTGAATCTATAAGCTGATTCCATGGGAAATTTAAATACAGAGTTTAAACCACACAGTTCAGAAAACTTTTTTACAGAAGAGAAGGGGGCCAGTGCTGTGGCACAGTGGGTTAAGACTCCAGCCTGCAGTGCCAGCATCCCATGTGGGCGCCTGTTCAAGTCCTGGCTGATCCTCTTCCGATCCAGCTCTCAGTTATGGCCTAGGAAAACAGTAGAGGGTGGCCCAAATCCTTGGGCCCCTGCACCCAGTGGGAGACTGGGAAGAAGCTCCTGGTTCCTGGCTTCGGATCAGCTCAGCTCTGGCCATTGCAGTCATCAGGGGAGTGAATCAGTGGAATGGAAGATCTCTCTCTCTCTCTCTCGCTCGCTCTCGCTCTCGCTCTCGCTCTCTCTCTGTAACTCTGTCTTTCAAATAAATAAATACATCTTTAAAAAAATAAATAGAAGAAAAGCCACAGGATGGAAAAATATTTGTAACACACACATATGATAAAGGGACTGTTTATCAAAACAAAGAGCTCTTAAAACTCAACAGGAGGGGCCGGCACTGTGGTCTGCAGCACCGGGATCTCATATGGGCGCCAGGTGGAGTCCCGCTGCTCCACTCCCGATCCAGCTCTCTGCTGTGGCCTGGGGAAGCAGAAGATGGCCCAAGTGCTTGGGCCCCTGCACCCTCGTGGGAGACCCAGATGCAGCTCCAGGCTCCTGGCTTCAGATCGGTCCAGCTCTGGCCATTGCAGCCATTTGGGGAGTGAACCAGGGGATGGAAAACTTTCTCTCTCTAACTCTGCCTTTCAAATAAATAAATAAATAGAAACAAAAAGAAGGGGAGGTGCTTCTGTCTTGTTTTTTTCCCCCTTCAGTCCACATTCCTACCCGGCATGCCCCTGATACTGTTTGGGGGAGATGCACACTCACCCCTGAGCCAGTCTGAGCGGCTCATGCCCTCCACACACTGCCTGGGAGCAGCTGAGTCTCCCTCCCCAGGGAATGGGGCAGGCCGGGGAGGCCACAGCCCGAAACTCAGGACAGAAATGCTATTTCACAAAGCCCCATTCTGGGAATCTCGCCCAGCAAAGGATGGGCTGGGACCAGGCCCACCCTACCTCAAGCTGGCTTGTCCCGGTGGGTATGACAAGGACACCAGCTCTTTCCTCTTAGGACTTCTTCCAGCTTTCACCCCACACTCTAGACTTCCAGACTCACAAAATGTTCATACTGGCAAAAATCTTGGGAGATTATCTGGTGTCCAACTCACTTGCTCACATCACAAACGCACCAGAGAGAGAGAGAGCTGGGCCTGCAGGTGGGGCTGGCGTGGTGGTCCCAGCTGGTCCTGCCTTGTCAAACAACCCTAAGACCCCTCCAACAAGGGCAGAAGGGGAGTGTCCTGCACGTGTGCTCGGAACAGGGCTCTGCCACGGTCACTTCTCAAGGCTGGACGTTCCAGAAAATCCTCTGTGCTTCGGCCCTCATCACTTCACTTCTGTCCCAGCTACAGGGGAGGAAGACTCGGCTACAGACACGCGTTCAGAGTCAGCTGGCGGAGCTGGCCCTAGCAGACCGCGCAAGGAACAGTGGCTTTGGAATTCCGAGGCGTGAACCACAGAACCAAAGCACGGTTAATAATGACTGACATTGTTGGCAACGTCTAATCATGGAGAACCTACACAAAACGGAAGAGTACCTTAACTACGATTATCACCTCAAGGCCAATCCTGATTCACCCAGATTCCACTCTCAGCCCTGAATTATTCTGAAGCAGATCCCAAATATTGTTTATTAATTCACCTGTCATTTTTCATATCTCTAAATGACAGTACAGTACCTCTTAGTAACTCTACGTATCAACATGCCTATCGATATTGATTTATGTAACTGTAATACAGCCGGGACGCTAAGTTAAGTAGCCACTGTGCCAGCCAGGCCTGGGGGGCTGACTCCTCTCATCTGGATGCTCCAGGGGGCCCTGTCACTGCCAGACTTTGCCAGGCCTGGACCATGGGCTTACGGAGAGGTAGGTGATGATCTCCCCACCACCTGGGAATGTCATCTTCCAGGGCACTGGTCAAACACAAACACAGGCTTGGTCACCACTGTCCCTGGCCATCTAGTGACGGGGCTCACCTACAGGAATGGAGGGTGGGCAGAGCCTGCCCTCTGCTTTGCTGGTGGCTGCTGAGTGGGCCTGGCCATGTGGTTTAACATCCTTGGCCCTCAGTTTTCTCCTTTATAAGCTCATCCCTCACTGGCTCCTAAGATCATTTAAGCATCAAGGAGGGGGCACAGTATTTGGCCTGCACGTGCCCGGCAAGGAACAGCAGAATAAGACTTATGAACCCACAGCTCTGCGCAAGGGTGGGAAGCCCCTCAGAATGGATTTCTGCACCCTGGCTTTCTATAGAGCAGGACCCACCTGGCATGTGGCAGCCACACAGCTACAGGGACCGAGCGCACAATCTACTTTCTCCAGGCATCACTGTTCATTTTCATCATAGACCTCCTTACTTCTGAGCTCTCCTACCATCCACTGCCCCCAAAAGTCTTACTCAGGTCTAGCCTGCACCCTCTCCCCAGGCTAGTCCTGGTCAGGTTAGAGCTGAGCAGAAGCAGCTCAGTGCCACACAACTGTGTACTCTGACACCAATTCAGTATCTTGCAAGTCATGAAGCCTATGGGTCTGCAGCTAAAATGCCACCGTAAGTTCCGGACTGAAACTTCTACATCCCCGTTCAGGTAACTGCCAATCCACAGGGGGCATTGCAAAAGCTCTGGGAAGTCCTGCAACACAGGAGCCTGCTCAACTCCATCCGCAAATTCCCCAAACTTATCAGGGCATGGGGACAGTTCCTGTTTAGGTGCCACGCCTTGTGCTAAGTGCTTTACATGGAATTAACCTTGCAAAACCTCTATGAGGCCAATACCAAAATGCAGACTAGAAAGAGACTGAGACACAGAGAGGTTCAGTAAGTCCTCCAAGGTTTCAGGCGGCTGAGCCAGGATTCAAAGCCAGGCTCCAAGGCCCAGGGCTTTCTCTGCGACACTCGGCTTCCCCACAGAGCGCAGCAGCCCCAGCAACTCCTGCTTCAAGGCTGGAGCTTTAGAAATACTGGGGTATTGTCTGATCTATGCACTTTATTAAAAGCAGTGTAGGGGCCGGCGCCGTGGCTCAACAGGCTAATCCTCCGCCTTGCAGCGCCGGCACACCGGGTTCTAGTCCCGGTCGGGGCGCCGGATTCTGTCCCGGTTGCCCCTCTCCCAGGCCAGCTCTCTGTTGTGGCCCAGGAGTGCAGTGGAGGATGGCCCGAGTGCTTGGGCCCTGCACCCCATGGGAGACCAGGAGAAGCACCTGGCTCCTGGCTTCGAATCAGCGCAGTGTGCCAGCCGCAGCGGCCATTGGAGGATGAACCAATGGTAAAAAGGAAGACCTTTCTCTCTGTCTCTCTCTCTCTCACTGTCCACTCTGCCTGTCAAAAAAAAAAAAAAAAAAAAAAAAAGCAGTGTAGGGTGGTGGAGAAGAACACGGACTCTGAAGCCAGAGTGCCCAGCTTCAAATCCCAGTTCTGCTCCTTATTAGTCATAAGACCTTGGGCAGGTTTCTTAACCTTTCTGGGCCTTAGTTTTCCATGTCTGTAAAATGGGAATAACAGTACTTCAATATGTTTATTCTTATTATTGTCACTTAACCTTTCATTATATCAATTTCCCCCATACAAAATGCCTAACAGGATGAGGGTCCCAGCAGACCCCAGGCCATTTGGCAATACCCAGTGTAAGAACTGTGGGGGCTCATGGAAGGGTGGGGAGCACCATGGAAGGGGGCAGGCAGGACAGTGTGGAGGGAGAGGAAGGGTGGGCGCAGAGCACATGGGTATAGGCTGCCCTGGATTTGCCAACCTCGTGATGGAGAAAGCATGATGGCGATGTTCTCCGTCCATCCCTTCCACACACTTGGGTGTCTGGAGCTTGCTCCAGGAGTGGGGAAGCAGTAGAGGCAAGAAACTGAAGGTGCCGGGAGGCCAGAGTTGGGAGGAGCTTGCCTGGGAGGAGGGCCCAGGTCCTATGAGCTGAGGCAGGGAGGGGTCGGGGGCCATGCCCTCCATGTGGGACCATCTCTGGCTGCACTCCCGCCCAGCTCTCTGCAGGTCTGGGCTGTGCCTCTCCAGGAGGAGAGCTCCCCTTGGAAGCCATGCCCACACCCAGCGGGCTCCCTGAGAGGCAACACTTCAGCAAGTGCCAACCATGTGGGAAGCAAGCAACAGAGGAGGAGGGTGGACATGGATACAGTGCCCGCCTCCGGATGGCACCTGGGCAGCCACGCGATGTGGTCTCAGCTGGTGGTCTCTGCAGACATTGCGGTTCTTGTGGACACAGTGGCAACAGAGAAAGCACCTGACCCAAGCCCTACGCCCAAGGTGTGGTCAGGACCCGCTGTGGATTTAACGTTTGTGTCCTTCCAAGTTTGTTGAAATCCTGATCCACATGACCCCTCGTAGGCCTGTGCAGCCCATAGAGCCATGAGCAACAGTCTGTTGTTTATAAGCCACCTGGTTTATGGCATTGCATAACAACAGCCGGAACCGATTAGGACAGAACCAAAAGAAACAAAGCAAACACACACACCCTCAAAAAGGGGAACTGTGGCTGTGTTTGCTGGAGGAAACAGGTCTGCGTCCACATGGGCAGTGGGCAGCTGTTCCCGGCTTCACCGCCTGCTCAGAAGGGGCTTTTCCCAGAACCACCAGCGAGACACAGCATGGACCAGCAGAACAATGGTAGGGGCTGATGCTAAGTGAGCACAGGTCCCAGGGGTGTGTGAGCTTCCCGGTACCTATCCTCTTCGCTCCCTACTCCCTGGAAATTCCAGCCCGGCTTCCTCCCACCTTCTCCCCGAGGTGATCCACATTCTGAGCCCTGCACCCTGCATGTGGCTCAGCAGGCAGGGACCACGAGGAATTCTAAGCGCTCCCCTCATGTGGTGGAGAAAGGGCAGGGAGCCACTCATCCCGGGCCACGCAGCCTATGCATCACCTGCTCTGGCTCCAATGTGAACTCAGCAGGTCCCTCTCCCACCCACCCTCCAAGCCAGCTCCCCGTCTCTGCACAGCCCACACGCCCCCATCAAGGGCCACACATGTCACAGAACGGTCACAAGACTTATCAGCTGTGCCGCATGAATTTTACTCAGGCCCACACAGCTGTGATGTCATCTTCTGACACTGCTGCTGGTCCGTGGAGTGACCCCAGGGAGGACAATGATTCCAGCTCCAGTTGGACATACTGCTTGACCTCTCTGAGCCTTTCTCCTGACGTAGGAGGGAACGTATATGCACCTGACTCTGCGGCCGTGAGGATCCATGCACTAATATCATATACAAAGCTTTCCACCAAGTAGGTAGAGATGCATATTAACAGGTACTATCGCTAATCATTTTAATCTGCCCCTCAAGAAGCATCAGCTTGGAAGTCAGAGTCCCAACCCTACGACCTGCTGTGTGACCCTCCCTGGGTAACCAGACCTCTCTGAACCTCCAAGCTCTCTGTAAAGACATCACTTGCCCCACCTACCCTGGATTGCTTGGAGGACTGAATGTAGTAAGAACAGGAACAAGCTCTGTAAAGTGTGACAGTTAGCTTTACTCTGTGACCAACTGAGTGTGTGTGTGTGTGTGTGTGTGTGGTCTACCAGATGACGGGAATGCCGAGCCAGCCATTAGAGTCATGGGGGCCCTCAGGCCAGTGTTGGTAAGGAGAAGGAGTAGAGGGAGGCAGAGGGTCCCTTGGTTAGGATCTTCAAAAATATCCCCGAGAGCCCCTAGAACCTGGGACTGTCACCTTACATGGCAGATGGACCATCCAGACACGGTCATGGCCAGCACCCAGGAAGATGCTAGACCATCCCGGTGGGCCCAATCCCACTACAAGAGCCCTTAGTAGAAAAGGACCTGTCCTGGCTGGGTGAAGAATGACAAGAACAGCAGGAAAGAACCCAAGCGTGGCAGAGAGGGGCCTCTGCAGGCGGGGAGAGGGAGGGGAGACAGCCCAGTGCCAGGACACCCAGGAGGACATGAGACAAAGCTGTAGATTAGCAAGCAATATGGGGAAATGGTCAGCCACTACGGGCAACAGCATGGGGGTTCCTCGAAAAATTAAACATGGAACAACCACCGTACGCTCCAGCAATCCCACGTCTGAGTTTAAAGCCAAACGCAAGGAAAACAGGACACTGACCGGGTATTTGTCATCCTTTCTCAGAGCAGCGCTGTGCACTGCGGCCAAAAGGTAGAAACAACCCAGTGCCTGCTGATGGAAGAACGGATAACAAAACGTGGTGTAGCCACACACCCAGCCGTGAGAGGATGCTCTGACCCAGGCTACAACACGGATGACCTTCTAAGGACCCAAAAAGACAGATACCGTAGGATTCCACGCACACGAGGTACCCGGAGCAGTGGAATTCACCAGGACGTAAAGTGGAATGTTGCTGGGGGCAGGGGGTGGGGCGGAGTTCACGTTGAGTATATGGACACAGTTCAGGAAGAGGAAAAGCTCTCCAGATGAGTGGGGAACTGTCACGAAACTGCACACCTAAAAATGGCTACAATGGTGCATTTTATAATACCCAGGTTTTACCACCCACGGCTTGCCGTCATTTGTTAGGGCAGCAAGAGAAAGCTGGCCCATGCAGTGACCACTCCGTCCCTCTTTCCCTCCCAATTCTCCGGGTGCTCTCTTTGAAAAGGCCCGGCCTCTGAGTAAGAGACCTGTTCCCTGTCTGCCCCCCTCAGCAGGCTCTTTGACCAAGGCTGCATTACTCCACCAAGACCGTGGAAAACCAGATTCCAACAATGGACAGAGGGAGCAGGTGCTCGCCTCTCCAGCACACCTGGAGACAGGAGCTTGACAAAGGTCACTCAGCATGAGTCACCGTGGTGTGGTCGGGCAAGACACACCCAGCCAGCAATGCAAATGCTCTGAGCAAAGGCACAGGCGGGCGGCCTCCCTAGTGCAGGCCGAGCAGTCACAGGCTGACCAGGCCAGGATCCTGCCACGCGACTCCCTTCACTCCCACCCACCCTACCCTGTCTCTCCACTCCACGCACGGGGAAACTGACCACCAAAGGGGGCCAAGTGGCATGCCAAGGCAACGCAGCAAGCTCCTAAGGGAGCTGCCCTCCTACTCCGGAGCCGAGAGCTATCGTCTGCCTAGGTTTTCCATGCTCAGAGAGGGGGCTCGGACCTGCTTCTCCAACTCGGTGCTTTGTTCCTTCTGCCCCGGGCTCTGCAGTCAGTGGCAGTGCACGCAGGACCTGTTGCCTACAAAAGCAGGAACTGCGGAAGGCCAGGGCTGAGAGCGATGAATTTTGCAATACTGGGGAATGGCAGCCCTCCAGGAAAGACAGCGAGGGGAGAAGAGATGCTACGAGATCCCAACAGCTTCCCATCCGCTCCACGCATGGACTTTTCACTATCGCCCCCTACATATAAACAGACAGCAAAGGATCACAGACATCTGGGAAAGGGGTCCCACAAGAAAGGGAGGGGCCCTAAAACAGAGAGAGGGTAGTGGAGGAAACAGACACAGAGAGAAAGCCAGCAGGGACAGACGGGAAAAACGCTGCATCCGTAAAACAAGCCAAAGACGCCACGGAAGCCGAACAATCAGAGGACGGCCCGGCGTGCTCACACACTGAAAATGTGAGATCGGAAACTAAAAGTTCAACAGGAAGCTTACAAGATCAAGTCAAGAAAATCCAGGAGAAAAAAAATCAAACAGGACAAAGAAACAAAAGGATGTAGGGATCTCAAAATCTGAATAAAAGGAGTTCCACAAAAGAAAAAAAAAAAAGCAAAAATAAGGGCAAGAAAATTATCAAAGTTACAAGAACACTGCTCAACACTGGAATCAGTCTCTCTATTGAGAGGACTACCAGTGGCAGGCCAACGGAAGGAAAAAAGACCATCAGCAACTGAATCACTGTGTAATTTGAGAACAAGAGGCAAAGACAAGACACTGAAACTTTGCTGGGGAAAAGAAAGGAGCCAAGGCTGTTTTTTGGGGGAACTGGAATGACACTGGCTTTCTTAACAGCCACAATGGAAACTAGAAGACAATGGAACAATGCCTTCAAAAATTTTTTTAAAGATTTATTTATTTGAAAGTCAGAGCTACACACAAAGGGGGGGGGGGGGGGAGAAAGGTCTTCCATCCTTCCATCCGCTGGTTCACTCCCCAGTTGGCTGCAACAGCCAGAGCAGCACCAATCCGAAGCCAGGAGCGTCTTCCAGGTCTCCCACGTGGGTGCAGGGGCCCAAGGACTTGAACCATCTTCTACTGCTTTCCCAGGCCATAGCAGAGAGCTGGATTGGAAGTGGAGCAGTTGGGACTACAGGCGGCAGCTTTACCCGCTAGGCCACAGCACCAGCCCCAACCTTCAAAATCTTGAATGAAAATTACCCTCAGCTGATAATCTACAGCCAGCTAAAAAAAGTGGGAAAGTGTCCATTTCAGAAGTGTAGAACACACATGGGAGCCACAGCCAATTGCCTGGCACAGCAATGAAAAATGTAGTTTATGGTCATCATAATGCATGCCTTAAATATTGATACAATCAATCCCATGGCTAAACTAATGAGTTAAGAGACAGTAACACAAACTTATGAGACACAGAGACAGTTAAAAATAGTTAACTCTGGAGCAACTGGGAAAGGGCAAGGATTCTTCAGGGAACCACTTGTTTCATTTTAAGTCTTCCGGATCAATATATTTCACTTTTCTCGTTTTTTATTATGGAATATTTCCACGGTGTACCAATAAATACAACACATATAGATGCTATAAAGCATAATAATAAAATCAGCACCCCTTACCATCTATCAGCACATTTGAACTATCCAGTAGAGAACCCAACTACTTTCTGAAAAAATAAACATGTATTTCTAGGTAAAAGTTAAAACAAGGGGCCAGCATTATAGTGCACCATGGTAAGTTACCACCTGCAACGCTGCCATCCCATTGGGCCCCACTTCCAATCCAGCTCTCTGTTAATGCACTTGGGAAAGCAGTGGAGGGTGACCCAAGTGCTTGGGCCGCTGCACCCAAGTGGAAACGCTGGATGAAGCTCCTGGCCCAGCTTGGCTAATTGTGGCCATCTGGGGAGTGAACCAGTGGATGGAAGATCTCTCTCTTTCTAATTCTGCCTTTCAAATAAATAAAAATAAATCTTAAAAAAAAAAATTGAAACAAAACACCTTTTGCTAGCAGAGTCATTTCTCCCAGTCTCTGGCCTCTCAGCAGCATCCACATTTACACAAGACCAAAAGGAGTCCTCTTTAAGGGAGGAACATAAAACCTCCTACGGCTTCCGCAAATTTTATTAAGCACGTGACTTAGGGACTTCACTGCTAGGGCCCCACCCAGAGCCTCAGCAGGCCCGGGCTGGCGGGGGTGGGGGTCTGCGGCTTCAGCTTCATGAGCTTAGAGACTCCACCAGGGCTGGGCTCCACTCCTCCAGAGTAAAGCCCTGATGGGCACCAGGCTCTCCCTCCAGCCGGGGAGATAAACACCACCCTGCTTTTCCAGGAAAACATGCCCCGGGGTTTTAGCAGTATTCCCAAGAGGAGCAGGGAGCTGCGTTGTCATGGAGCTGCACGGAGGGCTGTCTGGGAGACTGGCTTCTCCCGGATGGGCCAGGGCAAACCCAGGACTCATCGTGCTTTCTCGGCCTCGCCCAACCCGGCCCCCGGGGCGGGTGAAGGCTTCCTGGCTCACACACATCTCCTAAGGGAGGCAGGGGAGGCACCGCAAAACACAGACTTTGACCTCACTCGCTACCAACGGAAACACGGGAGATCTGGCAGAAGGGTCCTACTCCTCCGTGTGGTGACATTCTGCTGGCCCCACAGCTGACTGCCCCCCGCCCCACGATCCGGGCTGTCCCCACAGGCATCAGCGTTTGTCCTCACAAGGGGTGCTGACCCACAGCCCTCTGGGCAGGGGTGGAACGAGCCGCCTCACCTCAGCGCCGTGGGTCAGTATTCCCCGACCCTTGTCCCAGCAGAGGCCCAGGAAGAGTGGGGGATGAGACACCCTCTGGACTGCCCATCCCCCAGTGCTAAGGGACTGTGCCCACCTCTTGGGGATGTTCAGCCCCTTCAAATTCAGAAGAAATTCAGTGTCTCTTCCTGCTGCACACAGCTGCGGCACCTCACCCCGCCCGGAAGACACAGGCAGCCTCTCCCAGACAGCCCCTACGAGGGCCGCTCTTGTTTTTATTTTTTTAAAACTCTATTTTTTTTAAGAGTTTATTTATTTATTTGAAAGACAGGGCCTGCGCTGTGGCGCAGCGGGTTAACGCCCTAGCCTGAAGTGCCTGAAGCGCCGGCATCCCATATGGGTGCCGGTTCTAGTCCTGGCTGCTCCACTTCCTGTCCAGCTCTCTGTTATGACCTGGGAAAGCAGTAGAAGATGGCCCAAGTCCTTGGGCCCCCGCACCCGCGTGGGAGACCTGGAAAAAGTCCTGGCTCTTGGCTTCGGATCAGCACAGCTCCGGCCATGGCGGTCATTTGGGGAGTGAACCATCCGATGGAAGACCTATCTCTCTCTGCCTCTCCTCTCTCTAACTCTGAATTTCAAGTAAAATAAATAAATCTTTAAAAAAAAAAAAAAAAGACAGTTACAGAGAGAGAGAGAGAGAGAGAGAGAAATCTTCCATCTGCTGCTTTACTCCCCAATGGCCACAATGGCAAAGGCTGGGCCAGGCCAAAACCAGGGGCCTAGAACTCCATCCAGGTGGAGTGTCAGGGACCCAAGCACTTGGACCATCTTCCGATGCCTCCCCAGGTGCATTAGCAGGGAGCTGGATCAGAAGGGAAGCAGCCAGGATACAAACTGGTGCCCATACGGAAGCTGGCATCACAGACGGCAGCTTAACCCGCTGAGCTACAACACCAGCGCCTCTTCGTCGTCGTCGTCTTTTTTTTTTTTTTTTTTTTTTAAGATTTATTTATGTATTTGAAAGGCAGAGTTGGAGACAGAGAGGAAGAGACAGGCAGACACAAACACACACAGTCTTCCATCCGTGGGTTCACTCCCCAGATGGCTGCAACAGCTCTTCCAGGTCTCCCCATATGCTGCTCTTCGAACAGTAACAACATCCCCACTGCACACCACAGGAGGGCCCTGCCAGAACCCACAGGGCCCAGTGGACAGGCAGATGCTCTTACAGGCCTCATGATGGCTGCCCCTCTGCAGCTGGCATCCCAGGCTGGGCCAAGCATCACATGGGGCCACTAACTAACGGTGAGTCAACAAAGGGTCTCTCCCCAGCCCCGAGCAGACCAGGGAACCCACGCTCTTAGCTCTCTACAGCTCATCTGTAGGACTGCCGCACAGTTGGTCCTCCTGGGGTCTCCAGGCCTTTCCTGAAGCCAAACGGAGTCCCATCTCTTCCAAGAAGCCCACCCCCAAGGATCCAGGAACTCTCTCAGCACTTGGCCTGAAGTATTTCCTACGTCCTCCAATGTTCTAATAATGCTCCCTTTTTCAAGTTCCAAGGATGGGCACACACAGCCTGTTAGCTCCTAAGCAGCGCCTCATTAACCTTTGCAATGACCCTCTATATAGATGTTTTCACCAGGAGGAACTAAGGCCCAGTGAAGGATCCTGACACAAAAAGCCACACAGCTACCAAGTGTCCGAGCCAGGACCACTTCTTCCTCGCTCCCCCCCCAGCTCCATGGGAGTCAGCGCTGCAGATTACAGCACAGGCCTCTCCCCTCTCTGCCCTCCACCACACCTGGCCCGGGGATGCCCCGGAAGTCCTCCACACAGACTGAAGACTGACAGAACCCCAGTGGGTCCTGACTCATCCCTTCCACACCCTGGGAGTCACCTGCTGTGATGGCCTCTATCTAGTGCGTAGGCACCGGGAATCCTGGGGGCAGCGAGGGCACATGGAGGACATTACCCTCTCCCCCTCCCGCCCCACGGCAGGACTCACTGTGATGTGGGAGGGCGTGTGCACGTCCCCAGTTCCGCTGGGCAGGGGCTGAGGAGCCCTCCCCGTGCCCTGCCCTCCTGGGGCACTGCCTCCCCTCGGCAGTGTGTGTCACAGGTGCCATTAAGCCATCGGGGCAGGCCAGAGGGCCTGGGGCAGCATTCCACTAGCTTGACTGGCACTACACAAAAAGCCTACAGAAGGTTCAGTGAAGGCAGTCAACTCCCCACCCACAAGCCAGGAATTAAAAATAGCCGAGTGGTGCCTCCGACTCTGCCTGCCGAGGGCTGGCACCTTGTGCGGTCCCGCCTGGGGAGATTGGCGACGAGCTGTGTCCAGAGCCTCGCCAGGGGACAACGAGGCTCTGAAAGACGCGTCTTAGGAAAAAAAGTCAATTCTCAGCGCACGGGTGTTTGGATGAACTGGAATTGTTTGGATGAACTGGAATACTAAGACATGGGAGCTGCGAGGGGACTTCACGAGAGCACTGGCTTCATCAGGCGTATTTTACTGGAAGGGGAGCAGAGCGGCCTGCCTCAGGTTGAGTTGCGGGGGACAGGACGGGACCAGAACCATGTCACCGAGTGTCCAGGATGCATTGTGAGCAGGCTGGCTCTCCTCTCGCTCGGCACCCTCTGGGCTCCATCCCATCTGCCTGGCCGGGGAGCAGACTCAGGAGACACAAAGATTAACCTGGGAGGACAGCACGGGAGAGTGAGTGCTGCTTCCCAAACACTTCCCTTCTAAGCAAGCCGTACAGAAGATGTGATCGCTCCTGGGGCGTCTGTGCAGCCTCGGGCCCCAGCTCCCCTGGAAATGGTCACTGGCATGTCATACTTGAGGCGGAGCAAGGCAAGCTGCGAGGAGGCAACACAAGATACTCCCCAGGCCAAAGCTGCGTCTTGCAGGTGCGCACCCTGACCCCGTGGGGCTGGATGGTCCAGAGCGTGCAGCTGGGAACGGCACGCTCACTCCAAGCCACCCACGGGGAAGGGGGCAGCCACTGTCAGGAGAATCCAGCCCCACTGCCTAACCTCGGTGATCCTGGCTTAGACAACAGCAAGACTGCCATAGTAGCACAGATGTCCCCGCTATCCACAGGAGATTGGTTCCAGGATCCATAAGGACACCAAAACCCACAGACGCTCAAGTCTCTTCTACAAGACGGCGCAGCCGGCGCCATGGCTCACTAGGTTAATCCTCCGCCTGCAGCGCCGGCACCCCGGGTTCTAGTCCCGGTCGGGGCGCCAGATTCTGTCCCGGTTGCCCCTCTTCCAGTCCAGCTCTCTGCTGTGGCCTGGGAAGGCAGTGGAGGATGGCCCAAGTGCTTGGGCCCTGCACCTGCATGGGAGACCAGGAGGAAGCAGCTGGCTCCTGGCTTCGGATCGGTGCAGCACGCCAGCCGTAGCGGCCACTTTGGGGGTGAACCAACGGAAGGAAGACCTTTCTCTCTTTCTCTCTCACTGTCTAACTCTGCCTGTCAAAAAAAAAAAAAAAAAGATGGTGCAGTAAAAAAAAAAGACGGTGCAGTGTTTGCACATCCCCTACACACTTCCTCCCCCATGCCTTAGATCATCTCTCGATTCCTTACAATACTGAACATGGTGTAAGTGCTACGTAAACAGTGGTTATCCTGTGCGGTCTAGGCAATAATGACAAAAGTAGACACAACTTTTTGTCTCAAACATTTTTGACCTGGGCTTGGTTGACTCAGCAGAGGCAGGACCTGTGGATACAGAAGGCCTACTGTTGCTTCAAAGTAAGGAGGCAGTGGGTGGTGTTCCAGAAACTTCTGATCAGCCTCCCTCAACCATCTGCCTTCAGTTGCTTTAGTAACAGGAAGAACACTCACTGCACCCTGGCACACGGCAGCCCCCCAAACGCTCCTGGCAGCCAGGCAGGACCCGGTCCTGCGGCCGTGACTGTGGGTCATCCTGGGCCACGCCGGTAAGGGCAGCAGCAGACAGTGCTACTTAGAGTGTGGCTCTGAGACCGGCAGCATCAGCACAAGCCGGGCGCCCGTCAGACATTGAAACGCTCAGCCTATGCCAAAGACGTCCCAAATTAGAACCTTTCACAGGGAGGGCCAGCAACCTGTGCTTGCACAAGCCCTCAGGGTGATTCTCCCGCAAGCCGAAGTCTGAAAACCTCAGCCCCGGAGAATGCTGGGAGCAACATGATGTAAGGAGCCTGGTGCTGGGCTGACCTCACGGGACACACACTACAAAACCTGGACTCCGATGTCTAAAGAGCAAGAGGCAAGCTTCTTTCTTAATTCACAGCCAGGGGGCCAGCACTGTGGCATAGTGGGGAAAGCCGCCACCTGCAGTGTTGGCATCCCATAAGGGTGCCTGTTCTAATCCCAGCTGCTCCACTTCCAATCCAGCTCTCTGCTGTGGCCTGGGAAAGCAGTGGAAGATGGCCCAAGTCCATGGGCCCCTGCCCCCTCATGGGAGACACGAAAGAAGCTCCTGGCTCCTGGCTTTAGATCAGCCCAGCTCCAGCAGTTGCGGCCATTTGGGGAGTGAAACAGCGGATGGAAGACCTCTCTCTCTCCCTCTGCCTCTCTATAACTCTGTCTTTCAAATAAATAAATAAATCTTTAAAAAAAAAATTACAGCTAGACCTGGATCCTAGTACAGGTGGGGTGGGAAGAGGAATGATGGCAAAGACAAGGAAAGCAGAGGTATAATAACTAAGGAGACACAGGCGTAAAATCCAGTGCAGAAGTGTATGATCAACCTGACTCCTCTGTCAAAGACAGAAATCACCCACATGGGCCTGTGGCTAGCACTGCCTTCCCCCTTTCCTCCTCCACCCCCAGCCACACGCTGTTAATGAGAAACCCATTTAAGTGAGAAAGATTTAGCCTTAAGGGTAGGGCAAAGGTATACCAGGCACACAAAGAAAAACCAGAGGTGGAAAAATGAACATTACGTAGAGGACTCAGCAGGCGGAGGGCTTTTTCCAGCCATTTTTTCGGCCCTCTGCCTTTATTTGTAAACACAGGACCCAGAAAATGACTCACCAGGGTCTTAAGGTAAAACAAAGCTAAGGCCACTCCAGTCCATTGTGGCAGTTCATGAGACTAAAGCACAAGCAGAGAACAGCCTAAGACTTGGGGGACCTGAGTCTGTGCTTCTAGAATTTGGTCCACGTCAATTTTTGCATCCTAACTTCTTGGTCCCTTCCCTTGAAGAGAGAGAGAGGCCATGGTGCTGCCTCCAACAAGGAAGGAAATGTGTGCGTCACGTCCAAGCATCCGTCTCCTGGACAGGCACTGCAAAGGCAGACAAGAGGTTCTGCTGGGTTTTGGTGTGGCTTGTCCCCTAACAGTCCCTGTGCTGGAAGCTCGGTCCCTGGTGTAACTGAGAGGTGGTAGGCCTCTTAAGAGACGGCACAGCAGGTTAAGCCACTGCCTGGGACTCCCACGTCCCTTATCGGAGTGTTGGCTCAAGTTCCAGCTGCTCCACTTCTCAATCCAGCTCCCTACTAATGTGCCTGGGAAGGCAGTGGATGACAGCTCAAGAAGGTGGACCCCGCCACCCGCTGGGCTCCTGGCTTCAGTCTGTCCCAGCCCTGACTGTTGTGGGCATTTGGGGATTGACCAGTGGATGGAAGATCTCTCTTTCTCTTTCTCTCTCCTTTTCTGTCACCCTGCTTTTCAAATTTAAAAACATAAATAAACCTAGAGAAAGAGAGAGAGAGAGAGAGAGAGAGAGATGGAGCCTAGTGGGAGGTGATTAGGCCACAGGAGCCCCCTCTTTGGAAGGGATCAATGCCCATCTCTCAGGAACGGCTTTGTTGTGGGCCTGGTGGGTGGCTGTGAGCGCTGACTGTGACACACAGGCCAGCATCCCCTGTGCAGTCTCTCTCGCACGTGCTGCTTCCCCACCACATTGAGGCGCAGCCCACTGCCCTCACCAGAGGCTGAGCAGTTGTCAGGGCCATGCTCTTGGGTCGCCAGAACTGTGAGCTAAATAAATCTCATTTCTTTAGCAACCACCCAGCCTCAGGTATTTTATCATAGCAACACTGAAAGACTAAGAGAGGTTTCCAGGCCACCTCCCTGGAGTTCGCTGGCAAATCTCGTTTTATCCTTCACACCCTAAAGGCCTGGCTACGGTGGAGACCAGCAGGACTGTCAGGGACGGGAACTCACAGTTAGCAGCCAGCTGAGAAGCAAGACCTGCTTATTAACTGCTCGAGTGAACCTACGGGCACGGCTTGAATGCCCTCTGGGCAATGCCTGCCTCTAAGTTTCTGAGCCTCACTGTCTTATAAAATGCACTTGCTAATTTTAGAACTATAAAGGAAAAAGGGATTCTCCTGATACCTGGCCATATATTTTCCTAAAGCAGAAAACATGGGGGCCAGCGCCGTGGTGCACTAGGTTAATCCTCTGCCTGCGGCGCCGGCATCCCATATGGGCACCAGTCTAGTCCTGGTTGCTCGGTTGCTTCTCTTCTAGTCCAGCTCTCTGCCGTGGCCTGGGATAGCAGTGGAGGATGGTCCAAGTGCTTGGGCCCCTGCACCCGCATAGAATACCGGGAGGAAACTCCTGGCTCCTGGCTTCGGATTGGTGCAGCTCTGGCCACTGCAGCCATTTGGAGAGTGAACCAAATGAGGGAAGACCTTTCTCTCTCTCTCTCTCTCTCTCTCTCTCACTGTCTGTAACTCTAGCTGTAAAATAAATTAATTTTTAAAAATTCTAAGAAAAAAAGAAAAAGAAAACATGGAATTTAAGGCCAAAGACCCAAAGCAGGGGCCAGTGTGTACCATGCCAGCATCCCATATGGGCATTGGTTGGTGTCTGGACTGCTCCATTTCTGATCCAGCTCCCCACTAATGGCCTGGGAAAGCATTGGAAGACAGCCCAAGTGCTTGGGCCCCCGCCACCCACGTGGGAGACCCAAAAGAAGCTTCAGGCTTCGGCCTGGCCTAGCCCTTGCCAGTGTGGCCATTTGGGGAGTGAATCAGCAGATAAAGATCTCTCTCTCTCTCTCAATCTCTCCCTCTCTCTCTGTAATTCTTTCAAACAAATAAATAAATCTTTAAAAAAAAGACCAAAAGCATAAAATATGCAAGAAATGGCGCACGGTACAATAAGCATGAAAGCTATAAATTCCTAAACCCAGAATTCCTGCACATGTAAGCAGAACTGGACTTTAAAAAAATTATAGTGGGAGTTTTTGACACATCTCTCAGAATTTGATAGATGGCTACATAAGGCTATAAATAGCAAGTTCAACTTAATAGATTTGTCCAACGTCTGTGTCCCACAGAAAAAATTATTTTCTTCTTTCAAATGCATGAAGATTTTTAATACTGATCACAAAGAAAACTTGATCCACTCCAGTAAGATCACATTCAATAATCACAAACCAATAAAACTAGTAGTCAACAAGAAAAAATAACCATATTCCAAAAATCTGTCTCTGTGGAAATTCGGGACCCCATCTTCTGATTTCCAAGGTGAGTAGATAAACTGGAAAGGTGGTCACTTCCTACAAAATTCCATCAGCTAGAACGGCACTCAAACGAAGAAGTTAACCATTATAGGCTTTTTTATTTAAAATAATTAAATAAACCAATTAATATATTAAAAGGAGAGCCACAAAATAAATCATAGTTAAGCAGTGAATAAAGATAAGCCAAGAAGTTAATGACCAAAGAACAGGAAAAAAAGGTAAAACATTATGTATATACATTTAAAATTATAGCACATCCCATTCACAGGGGCCTGTGTTGTGGCACAGCAGTAAAGTTGCCACCTGCACGCCAGCATCCCATACGGGCACTGGTTCACGTCCTGGCTGCTCCACTTCCGATCCAGCTCTCTGCTACTGGCCTAGGAAAAGCAGGGAGAATGGACAAAGTGCTGGGGTCCCTACCACTGACGCAGGAGACCGGATGAAGTTCCTGGCTTTGGCCTGGCCCAGTGCTGGCAGTCATGAACCAGGGGATGAAAGATCTCTGTCTCTCCCTTTCTTTCTGTAACTCTTTCAAAATAAATAAGTAAATCTTTAAGAAAAAGAATCTCATTCTTACTATCTAATAAAGAACTATTACAAGGCTTGTAAATCTTTGATTTGGAAAACTTAGTGTCATAAAAATGTCAATTCTTCCTACATAAAGGCCTTCATTGACAGCCCCATCAGGGTCTTTACAGATTGTTTACACCAACAGCGTTTCAAGTCCATAAAAACAAGAAACAATCTCAGCGCCTGGCAGGCAGGGAAAGACAACCACGGTAACTCCACACCAGGCAATTCTGCCTGAAGAACGGTGACCCAGAGCCATCGTCCACGACAAGCAAGTCGGAAACACACACTGCAGAACACAGTGCACAGAACGAAGCCGTTTGCTGAGAGGCGCAGGTGCCTCTGTCTGCTTGAACAAGGTTAGGGATGGGGGTGGGGGCGTCCAGCTGCAGGCCCCTCCGCGGGTGAGCTGGGCAGGCAGAACCAGTCTCTCCCGGCGACACCTCTTTCAAAGCCTGCAATCCCCCTTCATTCACTCCAAACCGGCCTGTTCCCACCACCCCCACCAACCTACCACACTAGCCTCTCCGACTCCCTCCCGGAAGCCGCCTCCCCAGGTTGCTGTGACTCACCCGCCCCACTTCAGCTCATCTTCCTTAACTCAGCTGTTCAAGGAGCCTTCCTGGATCTCACCCTGCCCTTGACTTGAATCACAACTACAACCCAGACAGAACCGGCTGCCTAGCCCAGACCCCTCCCCAGCCCCAGCTCCATCAGCCGGCTTGGCATCTGGAAGGCACTGCAGCCACAACTCGTCTTAAATGTATTCAGATCTCCTCCGCTCTCCAGACCCGACCCAGTGCTCATCCAGTGTCCCATGTCCCAAGGACACCCCTGGGGACGAGCCCAGGGTGAGTGGGGGTGGCCTCTCCTTTTGTGCACATAGGACAGGGCTAGGCAAACAGTAGGTACTCACTAAGGGAGAGAGCTCAGTAGAAACATGCCTTGTCACCTACTCCCTGAAAAATAGCCATGGCCTTGTGTATTATCACACCCCCACCCCCACCCCATACACGCCCTTTCCCCCAAGAGACACCACCGGGCCCCAGGCTCAGTGAGCCACACAATCCCTCGGCCTCCTCTCACCTCCTCTAGGCCAGCCTCCTCACACCCCAGGTGTACCTCTCTCCCTCGCACAGCAAAGCACAGGCCCCAGAAACTGAACACTATGACTTTACACCTCTCCCATTGCACAGGCTCCGTAACACACCGACGACCCCAAAGCATCATCACGGCCCCCTAACTGATCTCACCCCCCTCTGCAGGCATCTGCTCATCTGATTCTCATTTTATCGTCCTGAACCCAGGGGCCCTGGGCAGCTCCGGTCCAGGTTACCCAACACAGATGGGAACTCTGTGCTCTGCTGCCTCAGTTGCCCCCACCCATGACTTCCTCCCATCAGTGTAGACAAGGCCAGCTGCGATTCAGGTCAGTGCTCAGCCTGGACTAGTAGGATCCTCCCAAGCATGTGACTATCAGACCTTTCTCTCCTGGATTCCAGGGGTTAGGGTCAGGCAGGAAGTTATCAGGAAGTTCTATCCAACGTCAACAACTCATGTTAAGTCTGTAGACTCCTGCCCGGGAAACCTGGGCTTCTTCATGTGGCCCCAGGACTTTCCTATCTGGGTACCACTCGAATTCCTGATATTCCCAGCGCAAAGAGATCAAGTCCAGGGAAACCCGGGTGGGTGCGTTCCCTTGGCTTTCATTGTGGAACACACCCACCAGACTCTCTCATGGGACCAAGTGCCAGGAGCTGCTTCAGGCTTAAGAAGCAAGCTGGCAGCTATGGAGAGAGGCAGACAGTGGTGCATCTAGGAGCGGCGTTCCGGAAGGCCCTGGGCCCGGGCAGATCTAGCAGTTCCACATCACCTCCTGCCCACACTGGGTTTCTTTATTTTGCAGTGAGCTCCTAACCTGCTGTGGCCCAACTCTCACTTCCGTCATCCCAGACTTCCCCAACCGCGTGGCCAAGGAATCACTAATCAATCCTGGCCTTTTAGACACAGCAGTCCAGGCAGGGAGGGCCCTTTCCAGCACCCTTGTCCCGGCTAAATAAAGCAGGCCAGCCGGCCTCCGACAGCTCCTTCTCCATCTCCCCAGCTGGATCCGTTTCCACCTCACCCTCTGACCGTGGCTCTGCCCAGCCAAAGCCAGCTTGCAGGCCAATACTTTAACCACAGGAAGACCACTTCCCCGATCTGATGCTTTCGGTCAGTGGATACTGCCTGAGCACCCGAGAAGACAAGGCCCATCCCGGGCCCTGCAAAAGACCAAGAGGTGAGTCCGAAACAGACCCCACCCCCTAGAGACAGTGGACCATGAGACCACGGCCCTACAAACAGTACACAAGGTGAGTCACAGAGGAATGGCGGAGGGCAGGGTGGCTCAGGGCCACCTCCTCCACTGCCGGGGCACAGAGGGGCACCTGGATGGCTCCCAGGAGGGTGGTGAGAGGGTAAGATGGGGTAATGAGGGCACAGCAGGAGGACACAGCCACACACGCTAAGAAGGCTCAGGAAAGGAAGCCAGCAAGCCTGCGAGGGCATAACTGCTACAGTTATTACCTTGTTCACCCACACAGCTCCTCCCCTTCAAGCTGAGCCCTGCCTTACACCTAAACCCGGGCGGGGGGGGGGGGGGGGGCATCCACCTGTGACATCCACAGATAGGGCGCACCAACGAGCACACGTGCCAACCGGTCTGCACGTGAGCACTGAACCCTCACCAGCCTGCGGGGTAGGTTTTATTATTCCCATTCTGCAGATGGGGAGCCCAAGGCAGGGACTGGTCTCATGAGGGATCCAGCACGGACCCCAGGGCCTTTGTTGTCAGTGCATAGCCTGGAGCACAGAGAGTGCCCAGTGGGAGGGGGCCCAGCTAATGCCTCTGGAATCCCAGATAACTGACGGCAACATAACCAGGGCCATAAAGGCCGAGCCGGCTCCCAAGCCTTGCCCTGCCAGTCTTTCACCCCGGCGGGCGGGGCCGGGCTCCCTTCACCTGGGCAGGGCAGCGGGGAGCGGCAAAGTGAGGGCCGGCAGAGGGGGCAGCCCAGGGCTCTTCAGAGAGGTCCCCGGTGAGAGGGGCGGGTCCCGGGCAGGCTGTCTCCAGCCCGACCTCCCCCTCCCCAGTCTGCCCAGCAGCACCCCTGGCCGCTTCTCCAGTCGCGAGTCCCCTGCAAGGAGCGCAGGAGGCAGGCGGGCGCCGGGGCCGACCCGCACTCTCCCAGTCACTCCCTAGATCCCTCACAAGGAAGCCACAAGGGCAGCGGCTTCCAGGAACCGCCTCCCCCCAGCCCCGCGGGAGAGACCTTGAAGGCAGCCTGCTCCTCCTCCTCCTCGGGTCGCCGGCCGGGAGCGGCACGCACGCTGCTCAACTCATTTGGGCCGGAGGGGCCGAGGGTGGCCGGACGGCCCGCGCTCCAGCCCGGTCGCCTGCTGCCCGCAGGTTCACCCACCCCAAGCCCTGGACAGAGCCCCTAACCCGGCACCCGCGGCAAGATCACGTGTCCCGGACACGAGTGCCCAGCGCCGGTGTACCCCCTTAGCCTCAAACGCCACGCGGTGGGTCGGGCGGGGCAGCCGGGCGGCCGACACCCCTGCCCCAAGCTGCGCAACCAGGAAGCCGCAGGGCCGAGCCGGGGGTGCCCCGGCGCACCCTAGCCGCCGCCCGGGCCCGGGCCCCCACTCACCTGGCCCCAGTGAGCGGCTCTCTCGGACGACTTTTCGAGAGCCGCGATCTAGTTCTTCCAGGAGCTCCGGGCCACCGCAGCTCTCGGAGAACTCGGAGCACTCGGGGCACTCGGGACCGCGGGTGCCGCGGCTGTCAGGGCGGGGCGGGAGGTGGAGCCCGCTGGGCGGAAAACTCCGCGGGCGCGGCAGCCCCTGCGTGCCGCGGGGCGGGGCGCGGGGCGGGGCGCGGGGCTGGAGGCGGGGCGAGGGCAGGGGGCGGGACCGAGGAGGAGCCCGCTGGGCGGAAAACTCCGCGGGCGCGGCAGCCCCTGCGTGCCGTGGGGCGGGGCGTGGGGCGGGGCTGGAGGCGGGGCGAGGGCAGGGGGCGGGGCGGGAGGTGGAGCCCGCTGGGCGGAAAACTCCGCGAGCGCGGCAGCCCCTGCGTGCCCCGGGGCGGGGCGAGAGGCGGGACAAGGCCCGGGGGCGGGGCGAGGGGCGGAGGCAAAGGGCAAGGAGAGAGGCTGGGGGCGGGACCGAGGAGGAGCCCGCTGGGCGGAAAACTGCGCGGGCATGGCAGCCCCTGCGTGCCCCGGGGCGGGGCGCGGGGCGGGGCGCGGGCCGGGGGCGGGGCCCTGCCGGTCGGCTGAGGAGGAAGCAGGTAGGACTCGGTCCGGCGGACGGAGGAGGACGCTAAGCCGGCACGCACTGAGCAGCATTTGCGCTCCTGCACGGAACAGCGTGCCCCAAGCCCTCTGCAGCTCCGGGTGCGCTGTCAGCGGCTCCTTTAAAGGGAAGGAAACTTTTCACATGAAAAAGGTGCCCCAATGTAATCATGAAAAAAAACAGAAAACCAGCCGCAAGTCCGGGGGACGGACCTTCTGCAATGACCAGACCTACACGTGTGGAGGTGAGGAGCCGGAGCGGTGCAGCCGCCGACGGGGACCCCTGCATCCCACCTCGGAGCGCTCGCCTCCTGCCACGGCACACCCCAGGCCGTGGCTCCAGGACCCGGGTCCCTGCCACCCACGGGGGAGACCCGCGTGCAATTCCTGCCTCAGCTCTGGCCTGGCCCGGCCAGCCCTGGCTGGTTTAAAAGAATGTGAAAATAAATACGTAGATCACATTTTTTTAAAAAATTCAAAAAATAAAAACGGACCCGCTCTTCGCTCCCCCAGCCCGGAAGTGTCCTTTCAGAACTTTCTGTCTCTGTGTATTTATTCAAAGAAACGGTTTTTGCGGTATTTTTTAAAACTCCCTGTGTCTTGAGAAGTGCCCATGCTAACACATCTGGATCCACCTGCTTCTTGCCAAGAGCTACACGATATGCGCCCTCGCCATTTTTTAAATCATTTATTTATTCATTTAACGGCCAGAGTTACAGAGAGAGAGAAAGTCTTCCATCTGCTGGTTCACTCCACAGATGGCTGCAACAGCCAGGTTGGGCCAGGCGGAAGCCAGGAGCCAGGAGCTTCTTCCGGGTCTCCCATGTGGGTGCAGGGGCCCAAGGACTTGGGCCATCTTCCTCTGTTTTCCCAGGCCGTTTTAGCAGGGAGCTGGATCAGAAGTGGAACAGCCGGGACTTGAACTGGCTTCCATATGAGATGCCATCATCGTGGGCAGTGGCTTTACCCATTAGGCCACAGCGCCAGCCCCAACCTCATCATTCTTTATTCCTAGCTCCTGAACACACGACCTTTAGATGGTTGCCCAATTTTTACTGTAAAAAACACAATGCTGGTCCGTTTAGCATTTCAAGGGCGCTCAGAACTAAAAGAGCCAGGGTCCACAATGGACCCTGAGGGTGGGATTGGGGGTGACGTCGAAAGTGGGGGTGTCAACCAATAGGGACCTGAGGGCACGGCTGTCTTTCGGCCTGGACAGCATGGTTTGGACAAGGGTCAGCAAATGTTGAGTGAGGCCAGTGCAAGCTGCTTGCTCCTACCCCTAGTGAGTCAGGTGCACCAGGAAGGACTCTCCCTGCATTGCTTGTTGCCGTGGTGGGCTCGCATACACTGGACTGGGGCACCCCTCATTCCCCCGCGCGTGCCCCAGCCGCTGCTGCAGCCGAGCGGGGGAGCTTCTTTGATGGCCCAGCATTCTCTCGGCCTGAACGAATGCTTCATTGAATACCACGTTAAAAAATAACGCACAAATCTCTGGGGGAGGAATTCCTCCTGCGTGTAGCACACACGTACCTGCCTCAGAGCCTAAGGCCGGACGGTTAGCAACCACCGCTGTGCTCACCTTTCTAGGGTTTTCAACGAGGTGCCTGCACCGTGCCCGCGGATGGAGGGGTGCTCAGGCGCCCTAGCCAAGGTCTTGGTCCTCAAGGCAGGGGCAGGGGGTGCCGCTTGGGAAACACAGTGTGAGGGTTCTAGCTCAGCTTCTGACATTCACGCTGCGCGTCCTCCGTTTTCTCACCCCTAGCATTTCCAAGACTTCCTGTATCTTGGTTTAGGTTTGTCTCTTGGAAATGACACGCCATTTTTTTTTTTTACAAGATTTTCAAAATTCATCTAAGTCTCTGCTTTTAGTTGGTGATTTTCACAGTTCATAATGATAACTGACATCTTGTGGAGCTAATACTCATCTGGAACACCCTGGTGTACCCCATTCCATGGTTTCAAATCAGAATTCTTCCACACTGCTTGGTGCAGAGCTGTTGACCTCCTACGATAAGAACAACCATGACAAACTGGATAATGCTTGTATCTATTCCAGAAGAATTACGATTAGATGCTGCCTAGGAATACTTAGGGTGTTCTAGTTCCGACTTGAAACTGGATAGAAGTGTTTCCAACTTGGACAATAGTCATCAAAACTTGCATGTTATGACCAGTGCTAGTGTTTGTGATTTAAACAGCTCACTTTTGCAAATTTTACCAAAAAAACAAAACAAAACAAAACAAAAAAACCCATTGATAGAATGCTGAAGGATATTTGTATTATATCTAAAGAAAACAATAGTAGAAAATCTTAGGCCAGCATCGTGGCATAGCAGGTTAGGCTGCCGCCTGTGACACTGGCATCCCATATGGGCACCAGTTCATATCCCCAGCTGCTCCACTTCCAAGCTAGCTTCCTGCTAATGGCCTGGGAAAGTACTTGGGCCCCTGCCACCCACATGGGAGACCTGAGTGAAGCTTCTGGCTGCTGGCTTTGGCCTGGCCCAGTCCTGGTCAGTGCATTCATTTGGGGAGTGAATCAGCAGATGGAAGATCTCTCCATCTGTAGCTCCTTCTCTCTGTAACTGTCTTTCAAATAAATAAATACATTTTTAAAAAGAAATAAAGAAAATCCGCTTGCCTATGGATTTTACTTCCAAATATTTGTTGACTCTGCCCCCTCTCTCCATCCTTCTGTTCTGCGTTCCCAGTTTCCCATCCTGGTGGTTTCCAGACTGCACTTGTGCAGGAGCGTGCCACTATGACACGCGGGAGTCTTCGTCCCTGCCTCTCCCTTTGTTGCCACAGCACTCTGGCCGCTCTAGAAAGTCAACGTGCTTGCATTCCCTCACCCTCCCTGGTACTGCCCTGCCTCCATACCTGGCTCAGGCTGTCTCCTCAGCCCACATTACCCCTTTCTTTTCTTTTTTTTTTTTTTTTTATTTGACAGGTAGAGTTACAGACAGTGAGAGAGAGAGAGAGAGAGAGAGAGAGAGAGAGAGAGAGAAAGGTCTTCCTTCCATTTGTTCACCCCCCAAATGGCCAATATGGCCAGCACTGCGCTGATCCAAAGCCAGGAGCCAGGTGCTTCTTCCTGGTCTCCCATGCAGGTACAGGGCCCAAGCACCCGGGCCATCCTCCACTGCCTTCCCGGGCCACAGCAGAGAGCTGGACTGGAAGAGGAGCAACCGGGACAGAATCCAGCGCCCATATTGGGATGCCAGTACCGCAGGCGGAGGATTAACCTAGTGTACTACGGCGCCGGTCGCATTACCCCTTTCTTCCCTGTCCACTCTAGCTGCTCTTACTCATTCGCCAAGATTCTGCAAAATTCTCTTTTGTAGAAATGCTCTTTCCCTCTCACAGCAGTGGTCTCCCTCTACAGCCTCAACTCCCAGAAATGAGAAGGGAAGAATAAATTACTGTTCTCAAAAAGATGAGAGGGATGCTCAGGGAATCAGAAGTACTGAGGAAGTTCTGAGAAGCTGCAAGAGGACAGGATCAGAGCTCCCATTGCAGACCAGCAATGACCAAGAATACATTTCACATATTCCTGTCTGTGTGCATTGCAATATATACTACATGTGTCGGGGCAGCAACAGGGGCTCTCCATCTCCAGAGGGGGCCAAATGGCTACTGACTGGAGGGTGTCTTTGTCCGTTTTCTATGGCTATTAAAAATTACCCAAGGCTGAGTTCTTTACAAAGAAAAAAGATGGTGCAGGTGTTTGCTGTAGTGGATAGACAGCTGCTTGGGACCCCTGCAACCCATATTAGAGGACCTGAATTAGAGTCTCTGCTTCATTCTCCAGTCCAGCTTCCTGCTGATGTGTGCAATGTACTTGGGTTCCTGCCGCCCACGTAGGAGACCTGGATTGAGTTCCTGCTCTTGGCTTCAGCCTGGCCCCGCTCTGGCTGTTTGGGGCATTTGGGGAGTGAATCAGCAGATGGGAACTCTCTTTATCTGTCTGTCTCACTGTCTATGTCTCTCTGTCTTTCAAATATGAAAGATGTTTATTTAATTCACAGTTCGGAAGGTTTAAGCATCTGCTTGGCTCTGGGAGGGGCCTTATGGTGACAGCATGACAGTGGCAGGAACACATGTGAAGAGAACATGTGATGAGACAGGAGATGGTTTAGGAGCTATGCTCTGTCTTTGTAACAACCCTCTATCGTGGGACTAACCAGGGTCCCGTAAGAACTACATTAATCCCTTCCAAGTTACAGTAGCATTCTTGGTGACCTAATGACCTTCCACTAGGCCCTATTTTTTTTTTATTTATTAATTTTAACACCAGATCTTCTGTCTATTAGTTTGCTCCCCAAATGGCTGTAACAGCCCGGGCTGGGCCAGGTCGAAGCCAGGAGTCAGGAGCTTCCTCCCAGTCTCCCACGGCTCAAGGATTTGAGCTGTCTTCCTCTGCTTTCCCAGGTCATTAGCAGGGAGCTGGATTAGAAGTGGAGCAGCTAGGACACTAAATGGCGCCCATATGGGATGCCAGCATTGCAGGTGGCAGCTTAACCTGCTACACCACAATGCCCCTAGGCCCTGCTTCTAAAAGGTTGCCCCAGCTCAACACTGCTGCACTGGAGACCAGGCTCCCTGCACATGAGCCTTGGGGAGATGCACTCGGCTCACAACCAGCTACAGCGGGTGACTAGACAAGTAACCAATCCACAGGAACTGGCAGAGTTGGCCCGTGAACACTTCCCTAAACCTCACACCTCCAGACAAGGTGACCAGAACAGCAGCATCAGTATCCTGGTATAAACTGTGTTAGAGAGAAACAGGACCCAGCTCCAGGTGATGGCAGAGCCAGGGAAGAACGGGTAACAGCTACTCCTGCTGGCCTGCTTAACCACTAGGCACAGTGCAGCCCACCAGCCAGCGTCAGTGTGTGCCTGCAGGTGCTGAATATGGCCTGTGCCTGGCATCTTGCCCTGCCCTGTCCTAGAGAACCCTTGGCCGCTCATCCTCTTGAATGCAGATTGTCTGATGTCCATATCGTGGACTAGGTGTGGTCTCATAGACCATCAGTACTACTGCTGTCAGAAACAGGGACTCGGCCGGCGCCACAGCTCACAAGGCTAATCCTCCGCCTGCAGTGCCAGCACCCCAGATTCTAGTTCCAGTTGGGGCGCCGGATTCTGTCCCGGTTACTCCTCTTCCAGGCCATCTCTCTGCTGTGGCCCGGGAGGGCAGTGGAGGATGGCCCAAGTGCTTGGGCCCTGCACCTGCATGGGAGACCAGGAAGAAGCACCTGGCTCCTGGCTTCGGATCAGTGTGGTGCGCCGGCCGCAGCAGCCATTGGAGGGTGAACCAACTGTAAAGGAAGACCTTTCTCTCTGTCTCTCTCTCTCTTACTGTCCACTCTGCCTATCAAAAAAAAAAAAAAAAAAAAAAAAAAAAAAAAAAAAGAAAGAAAAGAAAAGAAACAGGGACTGGAGGCCGGTGCTGTGGTGTAACAGGAAAGGCCGCCACCTGCAACTCCAGCATCCCATATGGGCGCCAGTTCCAGTCCAGTGGCTCCACTTCCGATCCAGCTCTCTGCTATGGCCTGGGAAAGCAGTAGAAGATGGTCCAAGTCCTTGGGCCCCTGCACTCATGTGGGAGACCTGGAAGAAGCTCCTGGTCCTGGCTTCGAATCAGTGCAGCTCTGGATCAGTGCAGCTCTGACCATTACGGCCATTTGGGGAGTGAACCAGCAGATGGAAGACCTCTCTCTCTCTCTCTCTCTCTGCCTCTCTGTAGCTCTTTCAAATAAATAAATAAATCTTTAAAAAAAAAAAAAGGAACAGCAGCTACCAACTCTGGGTCTGAAATAATCATTTAGATAGACATTCTCCAACATTAAGGTGATTTCTAGAAAGTAAATATAAAGAAAATAATTACAAACAGGAAATCATCTTATTTAGTTACTTAACCTGTACATTTCACAACCAGTTTAACCGGCATGGCCCGTTGCTTGAAATTTGATATGCTGCAGGGGTGTGTGTGTGTGTGTGTGGCCAAGTGGGATGTACAATTGTACACCTGCTTTACAATTTTTCCTGGCTAATTTTAATTGCCATTGCACGTGATAATGTGTAGCTGCAGGGCCTCAATCACCCGTTTGCTGCATGGTTAGAGAGCTCTCCCAGTTCCTCCTGAAGAGAATCTTGGCTCTGCCTGCAGGGCTGCTCCTGGCACACATTGGCTTGGCTTTCTCTTCAGGAACATGTTCTCTCCGGGGCTGGTGTTTTCATTGAGGATCCATGAAAGCCCCGGCTCAGTTACGGTGTGCAATTCTTCTCTTAATTGGCAATGGAAAGCACTGCATTCCAATAGAATATGACCTCATAGCATTCCTGCACTTCTCAAAAGCTGGCTAAGACAAGTGCTATTAGTGAGTAAGTGCCCACAAACTCTTATCTATATTCTATTCAGCTCAATATATATTCTATTCGATCTCTAGACATATGCACTATTTTTAAATATAGTACAACATAGCCAGAGCAGCAGAGCAAGGTGTCTGCCTGCCTGCCTCCCTGGCTCCTTGAAGAATTACTTTTAATTCTTTGTACTTGGCTTGGAGGACCATCCAGTACACCCAGGGACATTGTACAAAATGTGTTTTTTTTTTTAAGATTTATTTATTTATTTGAAAGGCAGAGTTAGAGGGAGTGATAAAGAGAGAATCTTCCATCCTCTGGTTCACTCCCCAAATGGCCACAATGGCCATGGCTAGGCCAGGCTGAAGCCAGGAGCCTGGGACTCTATCCAGGTCTCTCATGTGGGTGCAGGGGACTAAGCCCTTGGGCCATCTTCCACTGCTTTCCCAAGAGCACCTTCAGGGGAGCTGGATCAGAAGAGAAGCAGCCAGGACAGGAACCAGCACCCATGTGGAGTGCTGTGTCGCAGGTGGCAGCCCGACCTGCTACTCTACAACGCCAGCTCCCCAAGTGAGGTTTTTCACGTGGATCCCTTATCTCTCATGGGAGTGTTTCTGGCGAGGTGGCCTCTCCACCGTGACCAAGAGGAGAATATGCTCTTTGGACTGAGGATCTGGAATGATTCTTGGCCACCAGCAAATACTCTGGATCTTAGCATTCCCTCTCCCCATCAGCTGCTAGGGTCTTAGAGTTAATTCGATGAACAAGCCAGAGACATAGAGGAATAATCCCTGAGCCTGGCACAGTGGGTGAGCATGGCAAGGTGATCTAGTGGGCCAAGCTGCCATGGGCAGATCTGGGAGCTGAGTGTCAGAGACCTCCTCCTGGTGGTGGAGGTGGGTGTTGGAGATGAACATCCATCCTCCAAACCAGTCTTGAATGAGTGCCTGCAGATCATTCCTCTCCTTTAGGGATGGGTTAGGGTTAGGGTTAGGTGTGTTAGGGTGATGACATGGCCCCTGTAGTCCTGTGTCTTTTTCCCCATCAGCTTTCTATGTTTTACCCTCCACACAGACAACATCACTGGGTATGCCTGTGGGTCTCATGCCACGTGCTTTCCATTATTTCACCCATCACTGCCCCCATGTCTAGGTCCGTTCTCACCCAAACTCACTTCTGTCCTATGAGCCAGGGAAACGAGACACTGCAGATACTACAAGTGTGGGCTGTAAGTCAGGGAGGGCTGATTTTGAATCCTGCCTCCACCACTCACTAGTTCAGTGGCTTTGGATCAGACATTCGGTCTCTTCATCTATAAAGTAGGAATAAAACACTGTTTCCCACACAGGGGTATTGTGGAAAATACAGTACATGACAACCATGAATCGTCTCACACAGAGAGGTTTGCTATGAAGAAATACATTGTGGTGGTGAAGAGTCTGGTCTTTGGAGTTGGATGTACCTGGGCTCAAATTTCCAAGGTGAACCGTGAAAACCTGGGCAGGTTTCCAACTTCTTTAGGCATAGGCTTTTTTTCATCTGCAAAGTGGAACATATAGAATTCCAGGCACGCTGCTTGATAAGAAGCGGGTATTTCATAAATAGCTCTAATTACTTGCTATTTCATTGCTACAACAGAAGAGAGTGCCACTCGAGCCAAACAGGCAAGAAAGAATGCCTACGGGCCATTCTCCAGAGCTGCCAACTTTTGTGGTGAACTGATCTCCATCTCCAACATATACTAGCAATGTGGCAGATGAGATTGGTTGTTTTCTATGTGTGAGGCAATGAGCTGAGATTTTATATTTTCATCTCATCTGGGACAAGGTATGGTGGATCTTACCATGTTGGAGGCCACAGGTACTCTATCAGTCTGGGCCCAATCAAGAGATGGAAACCGCATGGTGTTTATGCGATAGGAGTTTGAAATATAGCATTATTAAGCTAGGATAAAAGAATAACTATGTGAGGCTGGTGCCGTGGCTCAATAGGCTAATCCTCCACCTTGTGGCACCGGCACACCAGGTTCTAGTCCCGGTCGGGGCGCCAGATTCTGTCCCGGTTGCCACTCTTCCAGGCCAGCTCTCTGCTGTGGCCAGGGAGTGCAGTGGAGGATGGCCCAAGTCCTTGGGCCCTGCACCCCATGGGAGACCAGGAGAGGCACCTGGCTCCTGCCATCGGATCAGTGCGGTGCACCGGTCACAGGTGCCAGCAGCGGCGGCCATTGGAGGGTGAACCAACGGCAAAAGGAAGACCTTTCTCTCTGTCTCTCTCTCTCTCACTGTCCACTCTGCCTATCAAAAAAAAAAAAAAAAAAAGAATATCTATGTGATATAAAGGGAGTCCTGGAGGGCTACTGTCCCTTCAGTTAGGAAGACTATTCAAGGAAGTACAGCCTTGGACTGGTCCTCCACCCAGGCTGGAGATAAGACGTTGTTGGAGAAGCATATCACAGTTCCCTGGGTAGCAGGAAAGTCTTCTGGGTTGTGTGGGCCAGAGCCAATCTTCCTCATTGGACAAGCAGGGAGTAAGCCTCCAGGGCACATGTTAGCCACAGCTGGTAGGTGAATTTATGGGTATGTAGAAGGAGGCAGGTCTCCAGCATGGATAGGTAGATGGAGTGTGCAGTGACTGTGTTGGGAAGGTTCTAAGTGATCACCAAGCCAGGCCAGCCAGCACTACCTGGGACCTCTGGACACATGGCTGGGGAAGAGCCACTGGATGTCCTCCCAGCTGCCAACACCAGCAAGAGAAACCCCTTCTTCCTACACTGTTTCTTTCCCAAGAAAGCTGAACATGGTGCTCACTGTAGGGAGTGATGCTCAGGGGGATTTTGCCCATTATCACAGAGGAGGAGTTGCTGGGTAAACTGGAGCTGACAAGTAAGAAGTACTTCTGGTGAGTAGCCTGGACACCTTGCAGGCATTTGGAGAAACTGTGAACACATATGTGTGGACCTTTGTATTCATGCATATTCATGTAATTAGCTACCCTACCCTTGATGGATACTCACTCTTTTTTTTTTTTTTTTTTTTAAGATTACAGAGAGAGAGAGAGAGAGAGACAGAGACAGAGACAGAGAGAAAGAGAGGTCTTCCATCTGCTGGTTCACTCTCCAAATGGCTGCAATGTCCGGAGCTGAGGAACCAGGAGCTTCTTCTGGGTCTCCCACAGGGGTGCAGGAGCCCAAGCACTTGGGCCATCCTCCACTGCTTTCTTAGGCCATTAGTAGAGAGCTGGATTGAAAGAGAAACAACCAGGACATGAACTGGCACCCCTATGGGATGCCGGTGTCGCAGGTGGAGGCTTAGCCTACCATGCCACAGCACTGGGCCCTGGATACTCAATCTTCGGATGTTCACAGACCCAGGTGAAGAGACCCTGGGGAGAAAGCTACCCAAATCAGTGCATTCCAGGTTCAGAGCAGTCGCAATAAGGGTGCTGGAGGTACAGTAAGATGACATAAAGGAATGGCTGTAATGTTCCTAACCTGTCCCAGTAGGGGATGGTGACAATGTCCCCTGCCCCTCCATTCTCTCCCTTATTGCTCATGCACACAGAGACACGAAAACTCTTAAACAGGGTAAGGTTTATTTTCTTTCTGCGTTTTGATTCCTCCCCAAAGTCTAGCTCATCTATCTGCTTAGGCACAGCAGGCTTCCTGGGTCATGTCACCAACTTGTGGAAAGTCATTTCGCTCCTCCAACTAGACACCAAGTTCCTTGATGACACAGCGTCGTGGCCCCGCTGAAAGTAAGAACCCAGATGCTGAAAATCAATGGGGACCACTCGTGGTCAGAGACCCCTGAAGAATGAAACTGACTCCATTAGGTGCTCGGAAAACAGTGTATGGTGCAAGAGCAGGACCCTGGCTCCATCCTAGACCTGCCGGAGTAGGTGGCTCAGGAGCTGGGTGTCTGCTGGGTAAGGCTGCCTTCCCTCAGCTACAGCACATTTGGCAGTGAAGAGGTCCCCTGAATCCCATGTGTTCTAGGCAAAGCAGGTTCCCACCTCTCAACCTCCCACACCACTCTTTGCTCTGAGAGCATCAGCACCATTTCATTAGGGCTTTATCCCCATTTGCATCAATCACCCCAGGAGGCTCAGTCCTGGGGTCATCCCTTATCTTCAGGCCCAAGTCCCCATACAGCTCCATATGGCTGTCTCATCTGACTTACTTGTTTGTTAAACTCCTGAGGGTAGAGTGTTTTGTCTCTTTTGTTGACAACTAGATTTCCAGCATCTGTAAGGTGTCTGGCAGGTGGTCAAGGACTGAATGAGCAAACAACAGCCTCTTTAATGTCCTCTCTTCTCTACAGCAGCCTAGCTAGTCTTGTTACTACTCTTGGACCCATACCAGGCCTAAACTACAGACCCTGTCCTACACAGGCTTAGCCCAACTATGAAGCAGTTTCACAGCCTGGGCTTGGGAGACAGACAGGCTTGAGTTTGAATCCTGGCTCTGCCATCATGGGTTTTTTCACATCTCTGTACCTTTTTGGTAAAATTAATGATGCCTGACTCTTGGGAATTTTTGTCAAGTGGATTAAATGGACCATATGTGCAAAGGGCTCAGTACGAGTCCTGGCACACAGTAGGTGCACAATAATTGATGGCTTGCTGTATAGACAGCAGAGCTGGGTGAGGAGGAGCAAATAGACATTCCCTGGTGTGCCATCCCCTAATGGTTGGTAAGGGATGCCTGGTCTGTGCTGCAGTGGATTCTGGGCAGGTCCTGAGATCACAGGGAAGGAGCTTTACAATTGATTTTTTTTTTTTTCAAATTTATTGCATTAAATTTGTCATGATACTCTCATTACATTTTTTTAAAAAGTTATTTTATTTATTTGAAAGACAGAGTTACAGAGAGAGGTAGAGACGGAGAGAAATGTCTTCCATCCAATGGTTCACTCCCCGGATGGTTGCAACGGCTGGAGCTGCACTGATCCGAAGCCAGGAGCCAGGAGTTTCTTCCGGGTCTCCCACGCAGGTGCAGGGGCTCAAGGACTTGGGCCATCTTCCACTGCTTTCCCAGGCCATAGCAGAGAGCTGGATTGGAAAAGGAGCAGCCAGGACTAGAACTGGCGCCCATATGGGATGCTGGCGCTTCAGGCAAGGGCGTTAACTCTCTGTGCCACAGCGCTGGCCCCCACAATTGATTATTGCTGTCTGTCATGGTTATGGAGACAGGGTGGGGGTGGGGGAGAGGTGAAAAAAATAGCAGACCCGGGCCACACATTTGTAGTACTGGTGTAGGTTTTCTACCATCGCTCCTTTTCTTTTGTACATTGTGGCTACTTCAAGGGTGAGAGCACCTCTCTTTCCAGGAACTCTTCTCTGAACCCACAGCTCCTCACACACCTGCACCCTGAAAATAGCAGGTCTGCTGAGCCCTCACATTCTTTTTTCTTTTTTTTAAAGATTTATTTGAAAGAGTTACACACAGAGAGAAGGAGAGGCAGAGAGAGAGAGAGAGAGAGAGAGAGTCTTCTATCTGCTGGTTCACTCCCCAAATGGCCTCAATGGCTGGAGCTGTGCTGATCCGAAGCCTGGAGCCAGGAGCTTCCTCCGGGTCTCCCACATGGGTGCAGGGACCCAAGGAGTTGGGCCACCTTCTACTGCTTTCCTAGGCCAAAACAGAGAGCTGGATGGGAAGTGGAGCAGGAGGGTCGTGAAACAGCGCCTATATGGGATGCTGGCACTGCAGGTGGTGGCTTTACCCGCTACCTATAGCATAGTGTTTTGAATTTTTTTTTTTAATTTTTGGGTCTCCTTGTTGCACATAGGGGCTGAAAATGACTTCTGGGTAGATTTTACCTTTGAGTAAAACAGAAAATGCTCTGGGTTAGAAGTCAGAAAATCTGACCTTGTTGTGTGAACTTGAGCACATCACCCTGGCTCTCTGAACCTCAGTTTCCCAACTGAAAATGAAAATGTTAAGGCACAGTGCTAAGGCTGGCACTGTGACATAGTGGGTAAAGCCATAGCCTGCGGCACCAGCATCCCGTATGGGCACACAGTTTGAGTCTTGGATGCTCCACTCTGATCCCTACTAATGGCCTGGGAAAAGCAGCAGAGGATGACCCAAGTGTTTGGGCCCCTACACTCATGTGGGAGTCCTGGAAGAAGTGCCTGGCTCCTGGCTCCAGATCAGCCCAGCTCCCGCTGTTGGTGGTCATTCTGGGGAGTGAACCAGCAGATGGAAGATCTCTCTGTGTCTCTTTCTCTGTAACTCTGCCTTTCTAATAAGTAAATTTTTTTTTTTTTTGGTGGGGGCACAGTGTAATTTTGAGGGCCATTCCATAAGGCTCCATAGAGAGGAAAAGATTTCACATTTTTTGTTGCATACCTGTGTGACCCCTCCCTCCACCGTGTCTAAAGCTGGCAGGTGCTCAGTATGTTGTTTCAGCAAAGGAGTCGGAGGGTGAGGCTTCCAGTGAGAGCAAAGGGCATTCAGGAGGCACTGGCAGCAAGCGGGGCTTAGAGAATGGAAAAGAGAAAACACAGAGCAACCCTTCTCCCGTTAAGCCAGAGATTGTGAGGGATGGGAGCCAGGAAAGCATAATGCTGTCCTCTGCTGGTCATTTCCTGTGTAGCGGCCTGAAAATGGTTTCACAAAGCTCTTATTTAAACTTCACTGGGGACCTGGAGGGAGGAGTTTGCTGTCTACTGAGCACCTGCTGTTTACAGGAGACGGTTTTCAAGGATGCTGTAGATACAGAAAGCACAAACTCCAGGGAGCCAGGACTGCCTCTTGATGACGGTGTACCCTGAGCACAGCCTTCCATCTCCCAGAAGCTCAGTTTTCTCAGCAGGGGATGCACCAAGAGGGTCTCCAAGGGTCCAGTGGGAGGGCACTAAAAGATGAGGACGATGCTGACAGATGGGTACCAAGGAGGAAGAAGGAGGGCGTTTTAGGCTGACAAAGAGGAGGGATTCAAGAGAAGCCCTTGGGAGTCCTGCTAGGTCTCTCCATTCCCTGCCTCCTCATGTGTGAAGCTTAGTGTTCCTTTGACTTCTGCTCCAGGGAAGGAACAGAGGAGTTGGAAAACAACTATCTGCAGGGGCACTTCCATCCCAGGACTAACCTACAGCATTACCCCCTGTAGAAATAAGGGGTTTTTTGAAAAAAAAATTTTTTTTTTGTTTATTTGAAAGGCAGCGTTAGAGAGAGAGAGAGAGAGAGAGAGAGAGAGAGAGAGAGAGAGATACTCACAAACACACACAGAGATTTTCCATTTGCTCGTTCACTCCCCAAAAGGCAAGGATAGGGCCAGGCCAAAGCCAGGAACATAGAACTCCATCTGGATCTACATGGGAGTCAGGGGCCCAAGAACTTTGGTCATCTTCTTCTGCTTTCCCAGGTGCATTGACAGGGATCTGGTTCAGAAGTGGAGCGGCTGACTTAAACGGCTCTCCGATGTGGGATGCTGGTATTGTAGGCAGCAGCTTACCCTGCTGTACAACAACACTGGCCCCCTATAAATAAGCGGTGGAATACCCATGGGTGAGGTAATACCCCATCAGTCAAGAGGACTTAGGAATCCAGCCTCTGCTGCAGAAGTTCTTGGAGTATGGGTTGATCAAACCTAATCTGTCTTCCTGTAATATGCCAATCTCCCCAGTAAAGAAGTCAAACAGGGCATACAGGACCGACGGGCAGTAATTGAGACAGTTATTCCCATCTTCCCCATGGTCCCAAACCCATACTCTCTGGTTACGCAGATACCTATAGAGGCCTAATACTATATGGTCCTGGATTTAATGGATGCCTTTTTAAAATTCCCCTTCCCCCACAATCCCAATCCCTCTTTGCCTTTGAATGGACAGACCTAGATACTCAGGAAGCCACACAGCACACCTGGACTGTGCTCCCTCTGGGTTTCAGAGGCAGCCCTCCCCTATTTGGAAATGTCCTAGCAAGAGAACTGAGAGAAATCATCCTCTTATAAGATCAAGATGATTTGTTGATCACCAGTTCTTCTTGGTGAGATTCCAATTACAGTACCATAGAAACCCCACGTTTCTCAGCTAAAGAAGGGTACAAAGTTTCCCCCTTGAAAGCCCTATTTCCCTATGAAAAGCGCAGTATGGGTGTTATATTTTGACACCAGGATTCTGAGCTCTCACTGTTGACTGGATAAAAAAGCAAGTTTTTCCCTGCCAGCCCCCAAGTCCAGGAAACAGCTTCAGGGATTTCCGGGAATGATAGGTTTCTGTCACATCTGGAACCTGAATTATGGGATGATGGCAAAACCCCTCTAGGAGGCACTAAACTAGGGTGAAGAATGGAAATCTCTGTACTGAAACCCAGAGTGTCAGTGGGTCTTTGAGGCCCTAAACACAAGCTGAGACAAGCTCCAGCTCTGGGACTCCCAAACTTAGAAAAACATCAGGGGCCAGCACTGTGGTGTAGAGGGTGAAGCCACCACCTGCAGTGCCAGCAACATCCCATATGGGCACCAGTTCGAGTCCCAGCTGCTCCATTTCCGATCAGGCTCTCTGCTATGGCCTGGGAAAACGGTGGAAGATGGCCCAAGTCCTTGGGCTCCTAAACCCACGTGGGAGACCCAGAGGAAGCCCCTGGCTCCTGGCTTCAGATCAGCACAGCTTCAGCCATTTTGGCCATCTGGGGAGGGAACCAGTGGATGGAAGACTTCTCTCTCTCTCTCTCTCTCTCTCTCTCTCTCTCTCTCTCTCTCTCTCCTCCTGCCTCTGCCTCTCTGTAACTCTGCCTTTCAAGTAAATAACTAAATCTTATTTAAAAAAAAAAAAAAGAAGAAGAAAAGAGAAGAAAAAACATTCACTCTTTAGGTTTGTGAAAGGTCAGGAATTGCCTTGGGAGTTCTGACTCAAAGGCTAGGGCCTGTCCAGAGATTAGTGGCCTACTTTTCCAAACAACTGGAGCCTGTGGCTTGGGGATGGCCCAGTTGCCCAAGAGCAGTAGGTGCTCCTGCTTTGTTGGTCAATGAGGCCTCTAATTAACTCTGGGGCAACCCGAAGAGGTTCAGCACCTCACCAGATGCAGACAGTGTTAGAAACCAAAGGACATCACTGTCGGACAGGAGGAAAGCTCACTAAATACCAAGCTCCTCCACTAGATACTACTGACATTACAATCAGGATCCATCAAACTCTAAACCCAGCCTCGCTGCTTCCAACCATGGAGGAAGCGCTACAGTATCAGTGAGTTGAGACCAAACTTACTCCAGCAGGCCTGACCTCCTAGACAAGCTCAGGAACCCAAATGTTGCATGGTACCCTGATGGTAGTGGTGTTGTAGAGAGAGGAGTCTGGAGGACAAGATGCGTTGTGTGTGTTTTCTTTTAAAGATTTGTTTATTTATTTGACATTTAGAGTTAGAGAGAGAGAGAGAATCTTTCATCTGCTGGTTCATTCCCCAGATGGCCGCAATGGCCACGGCTGAGCTAGGCTGAAGTCAGGAGCCAGGAGCTTCATCCAGGTCTCTCATGTGGGTAGCAGGGGCCAATTACTTGGATCATCCTTCACTGTTTTTCTCAGGCCATGATCTGGGAGCTGGATTGGAAGTGGAGCAGCTGGGACATGAATTGGTCCCCATATGGGATGCTGGCGTCACAGGCAGTGGATTTACCCACTATACCACAATGCCAACCCCAGGTTGTGTTATTTGAGTTTAATTGACATTATAGGGGAAGGGATGCTCCCATCCCAAACTTCAGCCCAAAAGGCAGAACTGATTGCACTGACTTAGGCCTTACAATTGGGAAAAGTGAAAACCATCAATATTTACACTGAGTGATACTAAACACCCATGCAGCTATGTGGGAGGTAAGGGTCGAAAATTCCCCTGCAAAACATAAAGACCTAATCTTGTTCCTTTTAGAGGCAGCTCAACTCCATTAACAGGTGTGTCAGTCATTTATTGTAAGGGCCACCAAAAGGATGAAGCTATTGTAAGCAAATGATTCAATAAGGTAGACAAAGCTGCTAACCAGGCAGCCTGAGCTCAGGAGCCTGGCAAGGTGCCAGCCCCAATGATGGAACCTTCCAAGCTTCCTCGCCATCCCCAGCACTGCCAACAACGTGAGGAGGCTAAAAGTTAGAGGTACGGGAACGATACAGACAGTGCCTCAAAAAATGAGGTTCTTATCACAAGGGCAGACCAATGGGAGCTCAATAAACCCCTCCATGATGCCATCCGTTATGGGAGAGGCACCCTGTGGAAACTAGTCCATAGAGTCTTTTTTTTTAAGATTTATTTTTATTTATTTGAAAGACAGAGTTACGGAGAGAGGTAGAGACAGAGAGAAAGGTCTTCCATCTGATGGTTCACTCCCCAATTGGCTGCAACAGCCGGAGCTGAGCTGATCCGCAGCCAAGAGCCAGGAGCTTATCCTGGGTGGGTGCAGGAGCCCAAGGATTTGGGCCATCTTCTACTGCTTTCCCAGGCTATAGCAGAGAGCTGGATTGGAAGAGGAGCAGCCGGGACTAGAACCGGCACCCATATAGGATGCCGGCACTTCAGGACAGGGCTTTAACCCGCTGCGCCGCAGCACCGGCCCAGTCCATAGAGTCTTTAGAAGGGATGCTCGCAAATCAGGTGAACCTTTTCTGTGAAAGGAGTGCCCGCAAGAATCCCCCAAACCAGCCCGTCCTGCCTTCGTGGATCAACCAATCCAACTCCCAGGGACACGCCCAGGAGGAGATTGGCAGGTGGATTTTCTCAGATGCTCCCTGTATGCAGAGTGAGGTACCTCCTGGTACTCACGGATATCCTCCCAGGGTGGGTGGAAGCTTTCCCCGTCCACACGGAGACGGCAACAGAAGTGTGTGAACCCTTTAAATAGACGGGCCCTTCATTCAGATTTCCCATATCCTCCAGGGTGATAACAGACCTTTCCTTGTGGCCTCCCTGGGGATACAGAGTTAGGTTACACGCCTCCTGCCACCCCCAGGCCTCTGCAAACGCTGGAAAAATGAATCACATCCTTAAGACAACCATAGTGAAGCTCCAACATGGACCAAAATGCTCCCCACAGCACTCTCCAGGGTGTGTGCTCTCCAGGGTCTTCCTCCCGGGAAGCTTTGACCTTAGCATCTTTGAAATGGTCCACAGAAACTCTCTCCTTACACTGACTTCCTCACAGCCGGGGAACTGAGCCAACCCTAAGCCACACAATCAACCTGGGACACGTCCAGAGGGCTAGCCCCTGAGAAGGAGACATCTTCCCACTCATACCCAGATCAGGCAGGGCACCAGGTTTTGCTTAAGACTTGGAAAAAGGGGACTCCCAAAGATGAGCTATGAGGAAATTGGAAAGGGCCCTTCTGGGTGATCTTGGTCACCCACACTGCATTGAAACACAGAGGGATCCCACGCTGGGTCCAACACGCCCAACTAAACAGGTCTCTTCTAAAGTCCCCCAGTGCCTCCCCCAGCCACCTGCAGGGCAGGGTCCGAGATGGGCGAGTGATGCTGTGGTGGGCGGGCAGAGACTCCCGTTGTTCTTGCTGCTTTCCGTGGGCCTCCAAACCAGCAGCCCTTGAGAAGCAGCTCTGGCCCTCGCTGAGTCCAGAACCGGTCAAGCCGGCTGAGCTCCCGGCCACTGCTATGGGGAACCCCTGCGGGGAGGCTCCCTTGTCCATTTGTAGCACATAATAACTGAGGCAAACTCCTGGATATGCTATGCCCACCCTCGGGGGCATGGAGGGCCACTTCATTTCCCTCTTAGTGATCAGCAGTACACGTATCTGGGAAATAGGCTTTTTCTTCCTTTCTTTCTTGGTCCTGTAACCATCCCCCCTCCTCTACCTACCCCACCCTTCCTTCTCCTCCCTCTTCTCTCTCTCTCTCTCTCTCTCTCTCTCTCTCTCTCTCTCTCTCTCGTTTTATTTATTTATTTTGAAGGTCAGAGTTACAGAGAGAGGAAGAGGCAGAGAGAAAGAAGTCTCCCATCTGCTGGTTCACTCCTCAGATGGCTGCAATAGCCAGGGCTAGGCCAGGCTGAAGCCAGGGAGCCAGGAACTTCATCCAGGTCTCCCATGTGGGTGCAGGGATCCAAGCACTTATACCATCTTCCAATGCCTTTCCCAGGCCATTAGCAAGGAGCTGCATAGGAAGAGGGGCAGCTGGGACACAAACCAGCACCCACATGGGATGCCAGTGATGCAGGTGGCGGCTTTACCCACTATACCACAACGCTGTTCCCCTCTCCTCTCCTTTTAATAGTCTGCTCTTTTTTCATGCTACTTTCCTGTGTGTATTAGTGACATCATTTCAAGTTGTTTTGTGTTTGTTGTATTTGTTTGTTGTCTGCATCTTTCTTGGTAAATACATGCAGATGCTTGCTGGTACTTTCTGGAACCCTCAGCTGTCTGTTCGTCTATCAGTGAAATGCCAAAACATTTATTAACAGATTTGTATACCTGAGTAAGATTTGTCAGCCAGGAGATTCATTGTAGGGTGTTTGGATAGGGCTTCCAAAACATGAATTCCTACAAATCCTTTTTAAGGGGCAGGCTATCATTTTCCCAAGATGGAATCCACTAGCTCCTTGCTTGGGATACAAGATCGGAATAAGTATGATAGGAGCCTTCCGGAGTACAGGAAGAGGAGGCAGCTCTGTGGGTTGTCTCAGTGCTCCAGAGAGAGCCTGCATTTAATGTCCCTGTAGCCATTCTAGCCCCAGTTGTCCAGCCACAGGATTCAGTGTTCACTCTGGACAGACCCCCGGTGTTTTCCTATGGAGGAAGAAGGGTAGAAATAGCTGGGGAGGGGGCCAGCGCCGTGGCTCACTAGGCTAATCCTCCGCCTGCGGCGCCAGCACACCAGGTTCTAGTTCCGGTTGGGGTGCCGGATTCTGTCCCGGTTGCTCCTCTTCCAGTCCAGCTCCCTGCTGTGGCCCGGGAGTGCAGTGGAGGATGGCCCAAGTGCTTGGGCCCTGCACCCTGTGGGAGACCAGGATAAGCACCTGGCTCCTGGGTTTGGATCAGCGCGGTGCTCCGGCTGCTGGGGGTGAACCAACGGAGAAAGGAAGACCTTCCTCTCTGTCTCTCTCTCTCACTGTCTAACTCTGCCTGTCAAAAAATAAAAATAGAAAAAATAAAAATAAAAGAAATAGCTGGGGAGGGGCCGGCGCTGTGGTGCAGCGGGCTAACGCCCTGGCCTGAAGCACCAGCATCCCACATGGGCGCTGGTTCAAGTCCCAGCTGCTCCACTTTTGATCCAGCTCTCTGCTCTGGCCTGGGAGAGCAGAAGATGGCCCAAGTCCTTGGGTCCCTGTACCCACATGGGAGACCCGGAGGAGGCTCCTGGCTCCAGGCTTTGGATCTGCGCAGTTCTGGCAATTGCGGCCAACTGGGGAGTGAACCAGCAGATGAAAGACCTCTCTCTCTCTCTCCCTGCCTCTCCTCTCTCTCTGTAACTCTGACTTTAAAAAAGTTTAAAAAAAAAAAAAGAAAGAAAGAAAGAAATAGCTGGGGAAGGAAATCTAGGTGTGTTACTGACTTTTATTCAGACTCCCAAGCAGTACTCCTGTTTTTGCCTCACCCCTTCCCCTGGTTACGTTAGTTAGAACGATGACTAAGCCAGTGTAGCAAAACAACAAAAGCAAAAGCAAAAACAGGAAAACTAAACATGCAGTGGCTTTTAAAAACCAGAAAGTTCTGGGGCTGGCACCATGGCATGGCAGATAAAACCACTGTATGCAGCACCAGCATCCCATTGGGTGCCAGTTCGAGACCTGGCTGCTCCACTTCTGATCCAGCTCTCTGCTATGGCCTGGGAAAGCAGTAGAAGATGGCTCCGGTGCTTGGACCCCTGCACCGGAGGGCCTATAGGCCTATAGGCCTGCGGCCTTTTGATGCCTTTACTTTCCTGCTCAGGCTATTTAGAGAAGAGTGGAAAGGACTCTGAGGTTCCAGCTGCCAGGTTCCAGAAGTTTAAATTACAGCTTTGAATAGTTTCTTAGGTTCTTTTAACTTCTGTTATATCTTGGAGCGGACTAATTTTTCCTGTTTGGGATAGTCTTCATCAGTCTAACATGTCTATACTTCTCTCAAGTCATTCAAAATGTGTGTTTCTTAACTTGTGATAGGAAAAGGAATCCTCTCTCTCTTTTGGGTTTTCCTGGGTTGACCCTTTTCCTGTTCCCAGTGTACCATTCATTTCTGGAATGTTCCTTCTCACTTCACTCTCTGCTGGCTTATTCTTATCTGCTCTATTGTCCTGGCAGATCTTCCCGAGCTCTTAAGTATCTGCTTTGAAAGCTTTTGCATCATAGAATCCCTAGCTTTATGGCATTTATAAATTCATGGTGATGGATGTGAACATAATCTTCAGCTGCCATGAGTGCTGTTATTCTACCCCTTTCCTGTTTTTATAGAGTATCTTTTCATAGATACTGTGGCTCTCTGAGTGTTGCTTATCTGTGAATGAAATGAGTTCTTCCTCAACGAGATGTTTGTAAGCCATGTCTTAGGGAGGAGAGCAGGGCTGTGTTCCAGGATATTCAGAACTCTCCCTGTGACACAGGGCTGTGTGTCTGGGCTTTCTTATGCTTTACTCTTCCAGGCCAACAGAGCTTGGCAGGTGCAGGACTGCTTGCAATGCACAATCTTTCTTTTCCATCCACTGCACTGACAGAGGACTTCATGCAAATATGGCTTGTATATATTGTGTCTCACTGAGTTCCACCAACCATGTTTTTACTTAGTATAAAAATAGGTTCTCAGAAGATTCTTCTCCACCTGTATTTATATCCTCATTTCATGACCTTAAAAGGAAGGTGTTCTACATACTAGCCACCAACAATCCAAAACTGAACTTTAAAAAATTCCATTTACCATAGCCCCAAAAAGAATACAAAGTGTAGGGATAAATTTAATAAATGGAAAGACATCCTGTGTTCATAGCCTGGAGGTTTAATACTGTTGAGATGGCAATACTCCAGAAATAGACAATATGGAAACTCAAGGGACTCACAATAGCCAAACAATATTGAAAAAAAAGAAGAACCTATTGGGAAGATTCACACTTCTCAGTCTCAAAATGTACTGTATAGCAATAATCAAGGCATGTGGTACTGACATAGGGATGGGCCTAAAGGCAGACAGAGATCAATGGAATGGGATTGGGGGTCCAAAAATAAACCCATATGTTTATTGTCAATTGATTTTTGACAACAGTTCCAAGAAAATTTAATGGGAAAAGGATCATGTTTTCAACAAATGGCATTGGTACAACTGGTCAGAGACGGGCAAAGAGTGAAGTCGGACACCTTCCTTATACTGTACTGGAAAGCCAACTCAGGTAAATCATAGGCCTGATTGCAAGAGACAGAACTACAAAACTCTTAGAAGAAATTTCAGCATCAACTCTTTGTGATCTTGGGTTAAACAAAGCCTTGAGGAAGCACCTGGCTCCTGGCTTCGGGTCTGCACAAGGCGCCGGCCGTAGTGGCCATCTGGGGGGTGAACCAACGGAAGGAAGACCTTTCTCTCTGTCTCTCTCTCTCTCACTGTCTAACTCTGCCTGTAAAAAAAAAAAAAAAAAAAAGCCTTTTTAGATAAGGCAGTAAAAGCATAATAAGCAGACAAGTTGGACTTCAGAAAAATTAAAAACTTTCACATTTCAAAGGATGCCATCAGGAATGTGAAATAGCAGGAGGTAGGCGTTTAGCCCCGTGGTTGGAAGCCAGTTGAGGGGGCTGGCGCTGTGCCGCAGTAGGTTAAGCCTCCTCCTGCAGTGCGGTCATCCCATATGGGCTTCTGTTTGAGTCTAGGCTGCTCCACTTTCAACTCAGCTCTCTGCTAATGCCCTGGGAAAACAGCCAAAGAGGGTCAAGTGCTTGGGCCCCTGCACCCACATGGGAGACCTGGAAGGAGCCCCTGGCTCCTGGCTTTGGATAGGGCCAGCTCCAACGATTGTGGCCATTTGGGGAATGAACCAGCAATGGGAGAATTCTCTCTGTGTCTCTCCCTCTTTCTGTCTGTAACTCTGCCTCTCAAATAAATAAATAAATCTTAAAAGAAGAAGAAGCAGGAACTAGTTAAGATACCTTTGTCGAGTATTCGGGTTTGACACTTGGCTCCAGTTCCTGATTCCAGCTTCTTGTTAATGTACACCCTGGGAGGCAGTAGTAGTGACTCAAGTAGCTAGACCCCTGCCACCCATGTGGGAGATCCAGACTGAGTTCCCAGCTCCCAGCCTTGGCTTGGCCCAGCCCTGAGCATTGAGGGCATTTGGAAGTAAAATAGAAAATGAGCATGCTCTCTCTCAAATAAATAAATACATTTTTAAAAGATTTTAAAATAAATTTTAAAAGATTTATTTATTTATTTGAGAGGCAGAGTTACAGACAGCGTGAGACGGAGGGGGAGGTCTTCCATCCCCTGGTTCACTCCCCAAATGGCTGCAACAGCTGGAGCTAGGCTGATCCAAAGCCAGGAGCCAAGAGCTTCTTCCGTGTCTTCCACATGGGCATGGGCCCACGCACTTGGACCATCTTCTACTGCTTTCCCAGGCCATTAGTAGAGAGCTGGATTAGAAGAGGAGCATCTGGGACACGAACTGGGGCCCATATGGGATGCTGGTGCCACAGGTGGAGGTTTAACTTACTATGCCACAGCACTGGTCAATAAATAAATATTTTTTAAAGAATGTGAAACATCCAAGAAGAGGTACTGGGCAGCCATGGGCGCCCCGCCGCCGCCGTCGCCGGTGCTCCTGCTGCTGCTGCTGCTGCTGCCGCTGCCACTGCCGCCAGTGGTCAGCGCCTCCGAGGCCGAGCACCGACTGTTCGAGCGGCTGTTTGAGGATTACAATGAGATCATCCGCCCCGTGGCCAGCGTGTCAGACCCAGTCATCATCCAGTTCGAGGTGTCCATGTCTCAGCTAGTGAAAGTGGACGAAGTGCACCAGATCATGGAGACCAACCTATGGCTCAAGCAGATCTGGAATGACTACAAGCTGAAGTGGAACCCCTCCGACTACAACCTGGCGGAGTTCATGTGCATCCCTGCACAGGAGCTCTGGAAGCCGGACATCGTGCTGTAAAACAAGTGAGGCGCTGGGGGCCGTGATGGGCATTTACTGAGCACCTGCTGTATGCAGGTGCCCGTGAGCTGGTGGCATCCCATGGCACGGTGGTTGGAATAAAGAAAAAAAAAAAGAATGTGAAACATCCACACACAGAGTGGAAAATACTTTTACAAACATAAGGGACTTGTAGCCACAATACCAGGATATTATTCAAAAGTTCATAGAAAAACAGAATTAAAAGATAAGTTTGATTCAAAAATTTTGGAATCCGTACACGTTTCTTTAATAATATACATTTTCCATGAATCTTTTGAAGATCCCTAGTATAAAGAACACATATAATTTAACAATAAAAAACACAAATAATTCAATTTAAAAATGAGCAAAGAACCCAAAAAAGACATTTCTTCAAATAAGATACACAACTGATCTCCAAACATATGAAAAGATGTTGCACATAATTAACATTAAGGAAATGCAAATCAAAACCACAATGAGATACCCCACCTCACACCAAAACACTTCTCTCCCAGTAGGGCAGCTATGGTACAAAAGACAAATGAGATTTGGAGAAATTCGAAGCTTCATACATCGCTGGCGAGAATGTAAAATGGTACAGCTGCTGTGCAAAACAGTTCTAGATGCCAAATCCATGTGACATAGTTCTACACAAATATTTGTAGATGGATGTCCACGCCTCAACATTCATACTAGCCAAAAAGTACCAACAAGGGGCCGGTGTTGGGGCACAGTGGGTTAAGCCACTACCTGTGATCCCATATGAATGCTGGTTTGGGCCCCAGCCACTCCACTTCTGATCCAACTCCCTGCTAATGTGCCTGCTAACTTGGGCCCCTGACACCCACATGGGAGACCCAGACAGTCTCACTCCTGGCTTCAATGTGGCCCAGTCCTGGCTATTGTGGCCATTTGGGAAGTGAACCAACAAATGAAAGATCTCTCTCTCTCTCTCTCTCTCTCTCTCTCTCTCTTTCTCTGACTTTCAAACAAATAAATAAATCATTTTTTTAAAGAAAATGTTTAAGGTTAGAAAAGCAATTGCATTGAGGGCATCATGGACTAAGTGGTCTGGTGGGGGTGCAAGTGGTGTTGAGTCAAAATCACCCAACTCTGCAGGACAGGGTGGACGGCCAAGGTAGTCAGGGAAGCTCCCCAGGGACACCTTGGCCACCGAAGTCTGAAAGACAGTGGGGAGTGCTGTTGGTGGACATTTTGATCTAGGAGGCCAAGCAAGTACGTGGGCACAGAACGGTCCTGGGAGGCAACAGCGCCAGCAAACCAGACTCAGAGGGGAGCAGCAGCTCAGGGCCAGAGCAAACGTGTTCCCCCCGCAGCAGGACTTCAGGTGGGGCTGGGGGAGGATGCAGTCTCCTACCTGTCGGGCGGCTGCTGGCTCCCAGGAGGAGGAGGGTGACAGGGTCGCTCTGGAGGAGGGGGAAGGGAGGAGAACTGTGAAGGGGGCCCAGTCAGAGATGTGGTCTCCCGCCCAGCTCGCCAGGAGACGGTCCGTGTACTCTTTCTCTCGAGGTTAGAGGGGAGGAAGGAAGAGGGGTCCTCACCTGGAAGCCATGAGGAGGGCAGCGAGGTGTGATGTGCCGACAGGGACTGGAGAGGACACAATCCCTGAAGTCTTGGGAGGGCTGCCTGGAGGAAGGGGCAGCCATGTCCACTGGGCAGCCATGACAGGGAGGCAGGTTTCGAGCCTCACTCACAGCTAGAGCAAGCCAGTTGGCAACAGCAGGGACTGCCTAAGGAGTACTGAGCACCCCATCGCTGGAAGCACACAAGCAGAAGTCGGCTGCCGTCTGCCCCGGCTCTGCCCGGGGTTCCCACGTGAGGCCGGATGTGCGCAGTGACTCTGAGGTCCCCAGGCTTCTGACCAAGGCACAGGAAGCAGGGGTCCACTTGCCCGGTGATCCTGCCTCCTGGGTGAAGGAAGCCTGGTAAAGAAGTGTCTGGGAGGGCGATCCCAGAGATTAGCCTCTGAGTCTTAGCGGCCCTGCCCGCCACACAGAGGGGCACCGTGCAGTCCTCTGGGGGACCCAGAGGGAATGGAAGAGAGGACAGGCAGATGTGTGTCTCTCTCCCAGGGGTGCAAGGTGCTCCTCCCCTCCCTGCTTGGCCACCGGGACTCCAGGCTCGCCTACCTTTCTATGCCAGCAGCCCCTGGGTTCTCAGGCCTTTGGCCTCTGGTTGAGAGTTTACACCAGTGGCTTCCCTCGTTCCAAGACTGCTGGACGCATCTTGGCTTCTCCGCCTCCATAATGTCGTGAGTTAACCGCCTTTATAAATCTCTCCCACCATGTGGCCGTGAAGACCCAAGCCAGGAAGGACTCCTAAGCTGGAGTTTTTGTATGGGACCCACCCTTCCCCCCATCCCTGAAGTGGCCTTGCTCAGAGACGCTCTCTCCCGGCACGGGTTTCCCTCCAGCGTCCCCTGCAGAACGCCGGGGCTGGCCCCGAGTGTGCAGGGTGGGGCTAGATGGCCGCACACACCAGTGGCTGTGTCCTCCTTCCTCAGCCGGGCCCTCTGCTCTGCTCTGCTGGGCTCTCCGTCGCCTGGTGCCCAGGGGAGGCGTTTGTTGGGAAGACTCTCATCCTGCTGTGTCGCCTCCTGCAGCGCCACCTCGCTTCCTGTGGCTCCAGTGAGCCTGCCCCTAGAGGCAGCAGCTGTCCCGGCTGGATGGCTCCATACCCCACGGAGTGCAGGGTGGCCTGGACCTGACAGGAAGTGGGGGAGTGCAGACAGGGGAGGAGGGGAGGAGGAGACGGCCCCCACCCCGTCCCTGCCCCCAAGCTTCCTGCCTGGCTTCCACAACAAAGCGAATACGATTTGGATGAATTACTGATAACTGTATTTTATATTGGCGTTTTCAAGTTACAAAGCCATTTCAGGTAGAATTTCACTTGACATTGGAGTTTAGAAAAAAAAAGTTCAGAAAAAGCCATTTTCACTCTTCTTTTATATCTTTTTTAGATACAGAAACTGAGGGTTTTTACTGTTATTTTTTATTTGGGAGGCAAAAAGGCAGAAAGAGAGACACAGAGAGAGCTCCCACGTGCTGCTGGTTCCCTCTCCAAACGCCGTCCGTCCAAGGCGCCCACAGGCGTGGCAGGGACTCAGTCACTTGAGCCATGACCTGTGCTGCCCGGGATCTGGAAGCAGGAGCCAGCGGAGCCAGGACTGGAGCCCAGCCGCTCTGATGAGGGATGCAGACATCTTTAACTGCCTGGCTAAATGCTCACCCCAGAAACTAAAATTTAGAAAGATAAGGAGAAGACAGGCCTATCCCCGGCAGTGCACATGCCAAGGCTCCTCCATGAAGCATGTGTCGCCTTCCCCAGGTGTGGCTCCTGGTACCCCATGAACGCCCCCCGGCATCAGTGCTGAGCGCGGCCAGCAGTCAGCGAGTTGACTGGGGGCCTTTTGCTTTGGACAGGGCCCACATGCTTGGCTCAGGCCAGGAGCTCATGTTGGCCAATTCCCGAATGTAGCTCCCACCCCTCCTGGCTTCCCTAAGCTCACAGGACTTGCACCTGCAGACCAGGCGAAGAGGAAGCAGGCTCCCGGCCCCAACCAGAAGAGCCATGCCAATGACTCTGTCCCAGCCCTGGAAACAGTGAGCACCAGCGCTCCAAAACACCAGTCCTGGGGCGCTGCTGGCCTCCTCAGCTGTCGTCCTCTCTCGGGGACACCTGTCCAGACCTCCCTCCCCGACTCTGCCCCACCACCCGCCCACTCCTGGCCCCCTCCCTGCACCCATTACCTTCTAACAGCCTGTGTGACTGCCTCACTGTGTGATTCCTGTCTGTCTCCTCTCGCTAGAATGTGAGCTTCAGGAGACAGGGAGCACTGTGACATTTAGAAGGGGCTCAGAAAGACACGTGTGCATGGAGGGGAGGGGGGGGGGGCCCACACAAGCCTTCCACAAGGGTTTGGCCTGGGGTCCAGGTGTGAGGACCCTCACTCTCCTGCTTACAGCCCAAGGATAGCCTCTGGCGACTGAGACAGGAGGCCCCCTCATGGTCTCATTACCAGGCCTGATGGGAGGGCCCAGCTATGGGTGGGAGGGGAATAGGGCGGGGAAGAATGTTTTCAGTTTATGGGGACAGAAATGTTAGCCAGGAATAGGCTTAATTTAACTCAAGCCTGGCAAGGCGACGGGCAGGTTAATGTGGATCAGGTGCAGGGCTGGGCTGGGAGCCAGGTTTGGTTCAAGTGTGTTACCGGCCCAAAGGGCCTGAAGCCAGGTGCTGGGGATGGAGGTAGGGGGAGCAAGGTAAACCCCATCTTGGGACAGAGCCATCGTCCCTCCAGGAGACCTCAGCCGCTGGACCTCGCCTGCCTGAGCCGAGAAGAGCTGGTGTGTTCCTCTCCCCTCTGTATAAGGCGTTAGAACCTACAAGCCCCTTGTGTAGATCTGGTCTCCAAAGGGTCCCACAGCCACCTGTCAGGGGACTCAGGTGCCCATTTTTCAATTGAGGACATTCCACGGGGAGGAACACTCTGCACGGGGCGGCGCTCACCCCAAAGGGCTAAGTGGCAGAGCAAGGCTTACTTCAGGCTTCCAACGAGTCTGTTTTCTGTCCAACGAGTCTGTTTTCTGTTGCTCTAACAGAATGCCCGACACTGGGTAATACATAAAGAAATTTGGTTTTTTTGCAGTTCTGAAGGCTGGGAAGGCCAAGGCCAAGGCCAAGGAGCTGCATCTGGCGGGGCCTCTCTGCAGTATGCCATAGGGTGTGGGGTGTCACACGGGAGGGGGCTCTGGAGAGATGGCCAAGCTGGATTTGTAACAGATCCACTCTCGTGACGACCAACCCACTCTCCATACTAACCCCACTGGTCCACTAATGCCTTCCTTCACAAGGCCAGAGTCCTGGTGCCCCATACGCCTCCCACAGGTCTCATCCCCAGATATTATTCACCCGTGACTTTGGGGATTACATTTGCAACACATGAATTCCAGGGGACACTCCCAAACCATAGCAGGCCCGATGATAGACCCCAGTGTCTCTGAGTGGGTGAAAGAACAGGAAGAATTACCCACGTGCAGTGCACTATTCCCCTGTCTGGTGTGGTTGACTCCACGCATACAGAACACTCCTCTGCTAGTGAGTGCTCTCTCAGCTTTCTTGTGAGAGTGGTAACTGCTCTCCTTTCGCTGGCTTGTTGTGAGGACTTGGCTTTCAGCCTGGCTTCGAGTAAGCACGCAGAGGAAGGAGCTGCTTAGTTCCAACTTCGCAAATGTCAGAGCTAAGCCTCAGAGCTCAGGGGACCTGTCCAAGGTCACCCAGCTGATGGGAAAGGGAAATTGGGCCCATGTCTATTTCAAGCCAAAACATGGACTTTTTTTTAAGATTTATTTTTATTTATTTGAAAGGCACAGTTACATACAGAGAGAGAGGGAGACACACACACACACACACAGAGATCTTCCATATGCTGGTTCACTTCCCAAATGGCCACAATGGCTGGAGCTGGGCCAATTCGAAGCCAGGAGCCAGGAGTTTCTTTCAGGCCTCCCACACGGGTGCAGGGGCCCAAGGACCTGGGCCATCCTCTGCTGCTTTCCCAAATGCATTAACAGAGAGCTGGATTGGAAGTAGAGCAGCTGGGACTAGAACCAGCGCCCATATGGGATGCTGGTGTCACAGGCAGCAGCTTTACCAGCTACACCACGGAGCCAGCCTGAAACATGGACCTTTGAGACAGAAAGGGCAGTGGTGGCTTTCAAAGGGTGGGACACCCAGGAGTTAACACGCCCGTGGATCCTGAGTCTGAGACCCAGGAAAAGAGCAAGCCTGGGTCACACACGGCCAGGACACAGGAGATTTGAAATAGGGACACAGGGAGGGTGGAGGTGTTAGGAATCGGATGAGGCAGGGAAGGCTGTACGGGCCCCGCAGGCAACAAAAGTATTTTCCCACCCATACCATGAGGTGATGACAGTATTCCTGGAAGCAGATCTGGTGACCGGTCCTGCGCCAGGAGCAAGGGGCGGCAGGCAAGTGGAGCTGGCACCAGAGGCAGGACTGCTCCTAGGGCGGGGTCCTCAGCCATCCCCAGCCCAGATGCAGTCCTCAGGGGCCTGCAGCATTTCATCAGGATCATCTGTCCAACTGGTAGGGGGAACCTGGGGCCCAGGGAGTCTGGGGGACTCACATGGTTCCGTGGCAGAGCCCTGTCGGGGCTCAGGTCCCATTCCCCATCTAATGCTCCTTCATCGCACCATGCTGAAAATCTAGTGAGGTGGGGGACCACATGGTGTCAGACTGCAGCCCCAGGAGGCCCCAGGGCCCCAGGCGTGCTCCCCAGTCCTGGAAGCCCACCATTTAAAGGCGAGCTCCTTTGGAGTAAGGGGTAACCCCTACTCGATATTGGGGGCTTGGTTTATAATCACAAGGTAGGGACTCCGTAAGATGATCCTTGAGAACATCCCAGGACACAGCTGGTGGGAGTGCCCATGCAGTCTCTGAAAACCCCCGCCTCGGCTTGGGTCCCTGATTCTTCGGTGGGCACCCAGGAAGTAGCTGCCTTGTGTTCCCAGCACCCACCTGTTCCCTTAGAGTCACGTCCACCCAGCATGGAAAGGCGAGAGATGACCAATCATGTTCTGCTGCAATGGCCCAAGTCTGCCTCCCCTGGGGCTCAGGAGGTGTCCAGGTCAAGGCATGTCACTGGGCTGCCCTGCCTGCCCCTGGGCAGGGGGACTGGTCAGGGCCTTTCCAGGCCACGTGGTGGGGTGGAGAAAGAGCAGGGGCTCAGACGTCATCCCGGCTGGGTTCAAATCCTGGCTTTGCCATTTCCTGTTTCCGTGAACAAGTCAGGTTTCTCAGCCTGTCTGGCTCTTCATTTCCTTAGTTGCCCGAGAGAAAACACAAGACAGTTGAAGATAAAACCAGTCTTTCCACGCAACAGCCCAGCCCTGGGATGGGAGATGTGCAGGAACCTGGAAGGGAGGTCGGAGAGGGGCAGTTAGGGACCTGGGGGAGGGGGAAGGCGGGCTTGGGGGGTGCACCCCACCAGGAGGTCCCCACCCCAGGCCCGGCCCCCCAGCCCCCCACTGGGTAGAAGGCATCCTGAGGAGTCAGGCAGCCGAGGAGCCCAGGGGTAGCCAGGAGTCTGAACATCAGAGCGGAGCGAGGTTGTTGGCAGGATGGAAAGCAGCAGGAAGTGTGTCTGGAAGTTGAAAGACTGGAGGAGCCCCAGGTGCCTGAGCTCCCCGAGGCTTCACAGAGACCGGGTTGAGTGGCTGGAGCCGCCTGGATTCCGTCCAGACCCCTGGCTAGCCCTGCCCCGCTATCTCTTTGACTCACAGTGGGGAAGACAGGAGGGAAAATGGAGGCAGGGGAGGGAAGGCCACGCAGCTGTTCCTAAACTGGGAACCTTGGAAATTCGAGCCCGGCCACAGGCGGCCAGCAGGCAGGACAGGGCCCCTTGAAAGCTTCCTTCTGAGGCTCGGGCCCAGCCTCGCCAGCAGCCCCCGGATTAGCTCAGCAGCCTTCTCTGAGCTCAGAGCATCTGCAGCCTGGCGTCCACTTCCCTTTCCCCCAGTCCCTGTGGGGCAGCCCCCTGCGAGGGGGGAGGGGAAGCAGACAGCTGCGACCTGGAGGGGGCTTAGGAGGGGCTCCTGGTAGGCCTGAGACAGCAGTGGCACAGGAGCTCCTTGAGCCTCATTCCAGAAATGCCTTCCCCTCTCCCAGGCTTGTGAATCTCCATGACATGGGGGTGGTGAGTCACAGAAGGGAAAGAATAGCTCTTCATGCCCAGGAGACCCCAGGAAGGTGCTGGTGCTCTACGTGACTCGTGGCTCGTTTCTTTATTCACTGTTTATTTATGTATATAAAAGGCAAAGACGCACACAGAAAGTGACCTTCCATCTGCTGGTTCACTCCCCAAATGCTCCTAACAGCCAGGGCTGGGCCAGGCTGAAGCCAGGGACCAGGAACTCCACCCAGGTCTCCCATGTGGGTGGCAGGGCCTAAGCATTTGAACCATCACCTGCTGCTTCCTGGGATGTACATGAGCAGAATACTGGATGAGAGCCAAATTCTCGCATTCTGGCACGGGATATGGGTATCTCAAGCCTTAGCTTAGCCACCGCTACACAACACCTGCCCCTATGTGATGCTTATAACTAGTTTTATTATTTTGATCCTACTTGAGAAGACTGGCCCAGAGAAGTTAGGTAATTTACCTGTAGTGACCCGGTAAGTTAGTAGCAGTGCTAGTTCTACATCTTGAGCCTCCGCTTTACCTAGATTCTAAATAAGCAGAACTAGGCAGGTGAGAGTGGAAGCCGGGGGCGGGCTTGGCCCTGTGTGCCTGCTGCAGGCTCAGAGCACTCATTGGCTGCATCGCTGAAGAACAGGGAGAGGCAACAGGCTCTGCCATTTGCTCCCAGAGGACTGTGGTCGGCTCTCGCCCTTCAGTGGGTCTGGCAGAAGAGATCAGGCGAGGCAGCCAGCGCTGTGGTGCAGCAGGTGAAGCCTCCCCTCCACTGGAGATGCCCGTATCCCACAGGGGCCCCCAGTTCAAGTCCTGACAACTCTGCTTCTGATCCAGCTTCCTCCTAGTGCACCCTGGGAGGCAACAGATGATGATTCACATGTTTGGGGTGGGAGACCCGGATGGAGTTCTAGGCTGCTGGCTTCAGCAGATGGAAGATGTCTCTCTGTCTTTGAAGTAGATGTGAAAACAAACATTTTTTAAAAAGCGCTAAGATCAGGGGAGAAATCAGCGTACTGCAGACTGCACTGGAAGAACTAGGGACCATCTGCCTTAGAGAAGGGTTGGAGGAGACCGGGCTTTTGCTGGTTCTGTGGGGCCCTCTGCAGCCAGGACAGGTCAGGTGCTGCTGGGACGAACAATCCCTGATCCCCGTGGCTCCCACAACCCAAGTTTGGTTATGACCCACGTTACATGCTCAACACAGGTCAGCAGGGGCCTCTGCTTACCCTGCTTGCTCAGGGATCCTGGCCAAATGAGGCTTCCCCCAGAAACCAGCCCACGTCCCTCCCCCAGACACCACAGCAGTAGCACAGGGGAGGGCTCTTAACTCCCATTGGCTTCTAAAGCATCTGCTCACATTTCACTGGCCAAAGGCGGTCACGTGACAACACCTACTGTCAGGGGGCTGGAAAGTGCAATCCTACCCTGTGACCCCGAGCAGGTGGAGATGCTGACAGGCAGCACTAACAACCACCTCCAGGCCCAGAGAGGTAACTGGGGTTGTGGGTGGATGCAACAGGAAGTCGGGAAAGCAGCCAAGGCAGGCCGGGTGCATGGCTGGAGGGTGGTAGAAGATTCTCCATCATTGCTTCTGTCACAGCCTGTGTGGCCGTCCAGGGCTTGGGAGCCTGCGGTGCCTACGTCCTAATCCTCCTCTTTCTTACGAGCCGGGTCACTTTGTGCAGTCTGCCTACCACCCCTGGGCCCCAGGCTCCCCGCCCGCGACATGGGGGTAGTAAGGATCTCACAGAGTTGCCGTGAGGGCTGGACGAGATGATGCTTACAAAGCCCGCAGCACCTGCGTCTGGCACGCGCAGGAAACTCTGATCAAGTCAGTTGCTCCTTTTGTTCTTATTCCTACCCAAGATCCTGTGGCCCACCCCTCCTGGGCTCCCTGGCCACACCCATTCCCCTGGCCTCCTGCATCCCTAAGACATTAGTCAGCAACCAGGGCAGGGGTGGACGAGTCCTGTGCACTAGCCAAGCAGGTGGATCTCTCCTCTCTCTGGCACAGGGTCTGCTGGCGTAGGGTCCCGTCTCCCAGCCCGACGACAGGTACCTGCCCCAGCTCATCCCCACACAGCCACTGCTGACCAGAGCCCTGGGCGCTGTGAGTCTGCCTTGTCCACAGTGCTGTGTAAGTGGAGCCACACAGAGTCAGACAGGCTTCCTGTGGGCTCTTGGTTAATCTGCTGGGTAGGTGTGACCAAGTCAGGTGGCAGCTCTCGCGGCTTCTTCCTCCCCAGCTGGTTCTGTCACAGGTGCTTGCTCCTTGGTTGCTGCAGTCCTGTCCCCAGGGCTCCCTACTGTCTGAGACAGAGCTGTGGGTGCCCTACATTTCCCATGAGCTCAGAGACAACCAGGGGAGGGGCGGCAGACTGGGGTGTGTTACAGAAGCGGGTGCCGCGGGAGCACAGAGGAGGCAAAAACCGAGAGAAGCTTTCTGAAAAAGGCCCATCTCCAGGGACAGCCCCGGGGTAGCTCCGAGCTGCAGTACCTCACTTCAGACACCAGGGGGGAGATGAACGGCTTTGCAGGGGCCGCCGTGGCTCCCCACCCCTTAGAGCAAGGGGAAGGGAACTAACCCGGCTGCAGCTCGGACGGACCCTTAGCCTCCAGCAGACTGGTCCAGGAGCACTGCCCAAAGCTGAGCTGTCCAGGCCTCTGTTCCTTGGTATTGCCTCATCGGCACTCCGCGTTTCTCCAAGGGTGGCCCCTGGAGCCCTTGCGTTGGCTTGAGCTTGTTCAATGTGCAGATCCCTGGGCCTTGTTTGAGGTGGGGTCCAGGAATCTGCATGTTCCAGGCTCAGCCTGTGTTCCTCTCACACACAGAACCTCAGAATCGAGGCTGCCTATAATCTCCATCCACTTCTCCCGTTTTCCATGGTGGTTTCCAGGTAGAGGGTTTGTCCTTTGTATATTTCGTTCCTGGACATTCACAGTTCACGTCCCATGTGACAAGCTCTTTGGTGAAGAAGACTGACTTTGTCAAACCTAGCAGTTCCCCACAGATTGACAGGAAGCCCCCTTGGCCTGGACACCACGTACAACCCACCCTGTGAGAGGGCCTAACACATCTGTTCCCTCCACGGTCTCCCCGAACACCATGCACTTCGTCACTTCTACACCACTCCCATTCCCCCAAGGATGGCTTCCCAGATCTCCATAGCACAGCCTTCCAGGGGCTTTTGGGGCTCCTTCCTTATGTATCACTGTTGATCACTTCTTGGGTGCTTTGTTTCCAGCCATCTTAGTATAGCTGCATGTCATCCCTCCTCTGTTTGCGAGGCCAAACAGACACACGCACTCCTGGACAACGTCTCCAAGAGACTGAAAGACAAGACTCATTCTACCGCCCACAGGCCCAGTCCACTCCATGGTCTGAGCTCCAGAAAGCTGGCCTCGGCCCCACCCCAGTTCACCATCTCATTGGTCCACGCTGCCTAGTGCATGCTGCTGGCTCGTTTGTCACTGTCCTGGGCTGAGCTGCAGAGCCACTAAGGTAAATGCTCAGACAGAAAGGGGACAGAAAGCCAGTGCAGCCCAAGTCGAGGGCCACCCTGCTCTCCATTCTCCGTCCTGTTTAAAAGGGTCTGACTTTTGGATTTCAAGGGCCTTCGCTGTGGTTTGGTGCATACCTAAAGGTTCATGTGTTGGAACCATAATCCCCAAAAAATTCATGTGAGTGGTATTTGGAGATGGGGCCTTGGGGAAGTAATCAGGATTTGATTGGTGACATTCATAGGTTCATAAGGAGAGGAAGAGAGACCCAAACTGGCAGCTTGCTCCATCTCACCAGGTGCTGTGATGCAGCAAGGAGGCCCTCACCAGAAGCCGGCTCCATGCTCTTGAACATCCCAGCCTTCCCAACCACGAGCTAGGTAAATGTCTATTTTTTTTTTTTTTTGACAGGCAGAGCGGACAGTGAGAGAGAGAGAGACAGAGAGAAAGGTCTTCCTTTTCCGTTGGTTCACCCCCCAATGGCCACTCTGGTGTTGTGCTGTGGCCGATGCACCACGCCGATCTGAAACCAGGAGCCAGGTGCTTCTCCTGGTTTCCCATGCGGGTGCAGGGCCCAAGCACTTGGGCTATCCCCCACTGCCTTCCTGGGCCACAGCAGAGAGCTGGCCTGGAAGAGGGGCAACCGGGACAGAATCTGGCGCCCCGACCCGGACTAGAATCCGGTGTGCCAGCGCCGCAGGCAGAGGATTAGCCTAGTGAGCCACGGCGCCGGCCTTAAACGTCTATTCTTTATAAATTGCCCAGTCTGTGGGATTCAGCTATAGCAACAGAAAGCAAAGACGACCTGAGTATAAACCGCCCCCCTGCCCATGTGGAGGGCCAGTTAAGGTTTCCAGCTTTGTATTTTCCCAGAGAGCCCATTATAGTAGTAGCTCAGCCACACTCCTGTCCTCCCAAAGTGTGGGGCTTCAAGCCTTTGAATGAGAATCACACAAGATTTTGTAAAATATTTTTAATACAAATTTTACTGTTGACATTTTTATATCAAAATTGAAATAAAAAGAACAGATTTCAGAATAAAATTCTCTAAGTTAATGAAATGTAATTCTATGGAAAATTCACTAGATCGTCTTCTATTTTGTGTAAACAAATCAGAACCTTACCACAAATCAGCTAGCCTCCTTGGGTGAGCGTTTGTGTACCTGCTCTGAGCACAGATCTGTGCTGGCGACTGTATTGTGATTGCAGTATCAAGGCAGGGGGTCAGTTCTGAGCTTGTAATACACATTTTGTGGCCAGCACCGCGGCTCAATAGGCTAATCCTCTGCCTTGCGGTGCTGGCATACCGGGTTCTAGTCTCGGTCGGTGTGCTGGATTCTGTCCCAGTTGCCCCTCTTCCAGGCCAGCTCTCTGCTGTGGCCCGGGAGTGCAGTGGAGGATGGCCCAAGTGCTTGGGCCCTGCACCCCATGGGAGACCAGGAGAAGCACCTGGCTCCTGCCTTTGGATCAGCATGGTGCATTGGCCGCAGCACGTCAGCCGCGGTGGCCACTGGAGGGTGAACCAACGGCAAAGAAGACCTTTCTCTCTGTCTCTCTCTCTCTCACTGTCCACTCTGCCTGTCAAAAAAAAAAAAAAAGCCACATTTTTTGTAAGATAATGACCCGGTATTTTATTTTATTTTTAAAACAAAGTTCTACAAAACTATATTTGCAGCAATAGCGATATACACAGACATTTCTTTCTTTTTTGTTTGTTGTTTTATATTTTAGCTCCCACATATAAGGGAGAATATGTGGAATTTGTCTTTCTGGGTCTAGCCTAGTTTACTCAACATGATGGCCTTCAGTTGCATCCATTTTGCTAAAAATGGTACAATTTCATTTTTATAGATGAATAAGATTCCAGTGTGTGTGTGTGTGTGTGTATCCCATTTCCTTTATCCATTCATCTGATGATGGAAACCCTGGTTGATTCCAAATTTTGGCCATTGTGAACAGTGCTGCTATAAACATAGCAGCTAAACAAAGCTGTCTCTTTGATACAGTGTGTTCAAGTCTTTTGGGTATATATCCAGTAGTAGGATTGCTGGATCATGTGACAACTCTATTTCTAGGTTTTTTTTTTTAAAGATTTATTTATTTATTTGAAAGTCAGAGTTACACAGAGAGAGGAGAGGCAGAGAGAGCGAGAGAGAAAGAGAGCGAGAGCGAGAGAGAGAGAGAGAGGTCCTCCATCTGCTGCTTCACTCCCCAATTGGCTGCACTGGCCAGAGCTGCGCTGATATGAAGCCAGGAGCCAGGAGCTTATTCCGGGTCTCCCACGCAGGTGCAGGGACCCAGGCCATAGCAGAGCGCTGGATCAAAAGTGAAGCTGCCGGGACTTGAACCGGTGCCCATATAGGATGCTGGCACTGCAGGCAGTGGCCTCAACCTGTTACACCACAGCGCCGGCCCATATTTCTAGCTTTTTAAGAAGTCTTGGGGTTGGTGTTGTGGCATAGCAGGTAAAGCCCCCGCTTGCAGTGCAGGCATCCCATGACTGCTCCACGTCTAATCCAGCTCCTTGCTAATGCACCTGGGAAAGCAGCAGAAGATGCTCCAAGTCCTTGGGCCCCTGCACATGTGGAGACCTGGAAGAAGCTACTGGCTGCTAGCTTTGGACCAGCCCAGCTCTGGCCATTGCAGCCATTTGGGGAATGAACCAAATTTAAGGTCTCTCTCTCTCTCTGCCTTCTCTTCTGCCTCTCTGTAACTCTGCCTTTCAAATAAATAAAATAAATCTTTGAAAAAAAAAAAAAGAAACCTGCACACCATTTTCCACAGTGGCTGCACTAATTTACATTCATACCAACAGGATGTAAGTGTTCCCCTTTGCATAATTGCCAATGGATTTTAGCCATTCTGACAGGGTGAGGTGACTTCATTGTGGTTTTGATTTGCATTTCCCTGATGGCTAGTGATGAGCATCTTTTCCTATATTTGTTGGCCATTTGTATTTCTTCTTTTGAGAACTGTCTATTGAAGCCCTGTGCCCATTTCTCAACTGTATTGGTTGATTATTTATTTGGGATATTAATCCTTTGTCAGGTAGGTGGATTGCAAATATTTTTTCCCATTTTGTTGGCTGTCTCTTCCCTCTATTGAGCATTTCCTTCGCTGTGCAAAAGCTTCTGAGTTTGATACAGTCCCGTTTGTTTAGTTTTGCTTTTGTTGCCTGTGCTTTGAGGGTCTTGTCCCAGAAGTCGTCTCCTTACCCCAATGTCTTAGAGGATTTCTCCTGTGTTTTCTCCTGGCAACTTCATAGTCTCAGGTCTTAAATTTAGGTCTTTGATCCATCCTGAGTTGTTTTTTGTATGTGGTGAGAGGTATGGATCTAATTTCATTCCATTTTTGCCAGCACCATTTGTTGAAGAGATTCTTCTTACTCCAGCGTATGGTCTGGGCACTTTTGTCTAAAATATGACCTGGTATTTTAAATGAAAGGGAGGTATCATTGCTATCATTTTCTACGCTCAATTCTCGTGCTGTTCCCAGGATTAAGGGCTTATGCAGGTTCAAGGACACACTATCATCTCGAGCTGCACACATGGTGTCCACTCTGGGTTAAGGGTTTGCCCTCTGATGGGATGGTCAAGAGTGGGAACTGTGTGGTAGGGGGAGCAAGAGGAAGTCTTGGAAGTGGCCTCTGCAGAATAAGGGTCCCAAGAAAGATGTGGCCTTCAGATCTTGGAAAGACTGGGCTAGGACACAAAGAGCTGCCTGACAGTCAGAAACTCTAGACACAGAGCTAGGCTCGATGGGGAGATACGCTTTTAAGCTTAAGAAAGCAAAGATAATCTGGAAATAAGATTTGCCTATATATAGAAGATGAGCTGCTCATTATGGGTGCAGAAGTTGGATGATCACTTGTCTGTGTATAGAAAGAGTGTATACAGAGAGGGTATAGAAAGGATTGCTGCATTGAAATAACAATAATAATAATAATAATTTCAACTTTAATACAAAATGAGTTTCAGAAACCTTGAGAGACAGACAAAGAATTACTCTGACTCTAAATCCCAGATAACAGACTGAGGACACACTCTAGCGAACAAAGCAGACAAAAAGGCCTGCCTCTATGGAGCTTACAACGTACAAATTCCATACATTTCATTCATTCTATCCATCACACTAGAAGAACTTAAGGATAGGATAAAATAAGGCAACACAAGAAAGATAAAAAGGACAAGTATAAACTACAAGTTAAAAAGACAAGGAAGACAGTTTAATTATAGCATAGTATTGATTACATGGTAAACAATATTTATATAGTCATAAGAATATAATCACTGTTTTTGATCTTTAAAAACAACCCACAGACAAAGCAAAGAAACTTTGTGATGGTTAAAGATCAGATTGTAAATATCAGCCATCTTGACAATATAAAAATAAATGTAAGAGGGAGGAAATGTAAGATAAGGCAGAGGGGTTAACCGCTTAATCCTCATTCAGGGTCATTGAGATATTGAATAGAGTTAACAGAAAGAGAAATAGAGTGTTAAGTAAATGAAGAGAATTAAACAAGTTCTTGGAAAATGGAATTAAAAGATAAGTTTGTTTCAGTGCAAAAAATGTTTGAAATGCATGTTAGTTTTTTTTCATAAAACACATTCTCCATGAACTTTTTTTTTTTAAGATTTGCTTATTTATTTGAAAAGTAGAGTTACAGAGACAGAAGGAGAGACAGAGAGAGATCTTCTATCTGCTGGCTTACTACTTAAATGGCCGCAATGATCGGGGCTGGGTCAGGCTGAAGCCAGGAGCCAGGAACTTCCTCCAGGTCTCCCACATGGGTGCAGGGGCCCAAGGACTTGGGCCATCTTCCACTGCTTTCCCAGGTGCATTAGCAGGGAGTTGAATTGGATGTGGAGCAGCCAGGTCTCGAACCAGCACCCAGATGGGATCCTGGAGTCACAGATGGCAGCCCAACCCACTGTTCCACAATGCCAGCCCCCATTTCTTGTGTTTTAAAAAATACATGGGTAGAGGTTTAACCTGACAGTTAAGATGCCCACATCCTACGTTAGAGCACGTGGCTTCAGTTCCCAGCTTTGGCTCCTACCTCCAGCTTTGTACTAATGCGGGAGTCGGTGGTGATGGCTCAAGCAGTAGGGTTCCTGCCACCCACCTGAGAGACACTTGAGTTCCTGGCTCCCAGCTTCAGTCCCAATCATAACCACTGGAGGCATTTGAGGAATGAACCAGCCAATGGGAGCTCACTCTCCCACCCTCTCAAATAAATAAAATAAATTATTTATTTTATTTATGGATTATTCTCATGTTTTTTAATTTAAAAGCTAACTTTTCCATTAAATAGGGGGAAACACTGAGGTTCAGAGGGCTGAAATGCCTTCCTTGAAGCAGGAAGGCTCAGAAGAGGAGAGCTAAGAGTGACATCAGTTCTGAGCAGTGTGGGACTGCCCCGAACAACCTTGGGAGTCCTTTGACCCGGCTTCCAGGATTCCGCATTCATTCGGGCCACATCGCTTTTGCACCTGCTCTCTCCTCTGACTGCTGTGTCCCTCCCACTGCTTTCCCTGCCATGTGCCTGCTCGCTTCTCGTGGCCCAGCCCAATGTCAATCCCTCCATGGCCGTCACTCTCTTCTGCCTACTGTCCTGCCTCTACTGTAACGTTTATTTGTGATCCTGCTGTACCATACAAATGTTCTTGTCATGTCACTTCCTAGCCTGTGAGCTCCTCGAGGCAGAAGCTGGTATCTGATTCAACGCTGTCCCCCAGCTGCCGCCCTGCCGCCTGCCGCTGGGGAATGCATGCAAGGGTGGAGCACATGCGTCTATGAGTTGAGATTCTGGGCCGGCGTCCTGAAGCCCCAAACCCTGGCCGCATGCCTGATGGTTGTGGAGGAGGCAAATCCATCAGCTTCGAATTCATCTCTAAATGCCTCTCCCACCCCCAGCTTTCATAATCTGTCACCTTCCTGTCCCCTTGTCCCCCTCCTTCATCCCAGGACTTATCTGCAGATCTCAGCACTCCCCAAAGGCATGCTTCACCGCCAAGTGGAGCCTGCCATCTGGATCGAATTAAGGCACTGACAGAGTTATGTTCTCAAGTCAGCAGGGGCTGGAGGAAGGCTTTGGAACAGAGACTGGACCTTTCCTCCTCACAGCAACTAGCTCGGAAGAAAAATAACATCCTGGCGAGAGCTGCCAGAGGGATAGGAGCCGGGAGATGGATGACTGAGCCTGTCTCTCATAAGCTGTGTGTCCCCAGGCAGGTCTGCAGAGTCTCTGGGCCTCTTTCGTCGCCTGGGTTAATAGGGGTGGTGAGAGATTCCATGAGACAAAGCATGAAGTGTTTGGAACAGGGCCACCTCAGAGTGGGCAGGCGGTCTGCGTGTGGGTCTTCTTTCTACTCTTCCTCGTCTTTTTTCTCTGTTTTTGTTTTTTATTCACAGTTTGCCATGAATACAGTTTAAAGAGACAAACTGTTCTTTTGTTACAGTAAAAACTATCCTGCCCCCACCATTTCTTGCTCCCCAGAGGCAACCACTCTCAACACTGTTCTAAACAATTCTTTCAGTATTGACTTCCACATAGCTTGCTTGTGTTGGTGCTTTCTGAATTCTCCAGTTTAAGCTTCAACAGTTGCCTTCCCGCTATGGAAAAGGAGTTTCTGGCCTCTCTCCCTCTCTCTCCCTCTCTCTCCCTCTCTCTCTCTCTCTCTCTCTCTCTCTCTCGCACACACACATACACACACACACTTCTGTTGCTGCCCCTCTCCTCCCACATGGCACTGTCATAACTTTGGTTAGCACCATTCCCAGGATTCGCATCTACTACACTTACGTAAACATGGCTGACGTGCCAGCGAGGCCACAGTTACTTCTCATTGGAACAGGTTCCATCTGCCAGAATGAATAACTACTGTTGTGTCTGATGGTCGTGTTGACTGGTGTACTTTGCTTTATCCACAAACACAAACACTCTGACTCAGCTGTGTAGATCTCTTCTCAGTGCATTCAGCCTTGTCTGGGAGCCCAGCATCTCTACCTTTCTGGAGCAGCCCCCCTAGGCCTGTCGGCAGATCCTCTTTGGCTACCTGCTCTCTGGGCCTGCTGACCACAGGGCTCTTCTTTGGCCTCTGTCCCTGTCTCTTGTGCGTTAGATCTTCTGCTTTCTGGGGCTCCCAGTCTTCTTCTTTCTTGGTTCCCACCCTTATTGGCAAAGGAGTCTATAAGGCAAATACCTTAAAAATGTCCTAAATCCTGCCTTCACCCTTAACTGATAGTTTAGCTGGGCATAGAATTCCAATTTGGTTTTCCCCTCAACAATGTTAGGGCCTTCCTGCACTTGTCTTCTGTGTGCCATGGTGCAGTCTCAAGTCCCTGCCATGACTGATTCTTCGCACATAGCCTGCCGCCTGTCTCTGTAATCTTGAAGAGTCTGCTCTCTGCTCCAAGTGTTCTAACAGTTCATCACATCGTCTGCTTGGAGTCATGTGTGGGGCACTCAAAACGTTTTGATCTGGGGGTTCATGTCTTTCAGTTCTAAGAACAGCTCTCGAATCCACTTTTGTCAGTTTTTCTCCCCAGCGTCCTCTCTCTGGTGTTCTTATTATGCAGGTGTTGTACCTTCAAATGGTCCTCTGATTATCTCACCTTTTCTCATTTCCAAATATGTACTTTTTTATCTCTTTCTGGGAGTTTCTCGGTTTCATTTTCTTTCTAATGATATCTTTCCCTTTTAAACATTACATATAATTATATATGCTGTTAAAAAGTTTTGGGCTGGCACTGTGGCACAGCGGGTTAAAGCCCCAGCCTGAAGCGCCGGAATCCCATATGGGCTCCGGTTCGAGTCCCGGCTGCTCCTCTTCCCATCCAGCTCTCTGCTATGGCCTGGGAAAGCAGTAGAAGATGGCCCAAGTGTTTGAGCCGCTGCACCCACATGGGAGACCTGGAAGAAGCTCCTGGCTCCTGTCTTTGGATTAGCGGAGCTCTGGCTGTTGCAGCCAATTGGGGAGTGAACTATCAGATGGAAGACCTCTCTCTCTCTGCCTCTCCTTCTCTTTCTGTGTAACTCCAACTTTCAAATAAATAAATAAATCTTAAAAAAGACAAAGTTAATAGACCTTATTTTTAGAGCAGTTTCACATTTGCAGAAAAATTGAACAGAAAGTACAGAGACTTCCCATATCCTACCCTTCCCATAAACTACCCTTCCCCCACCCACAGTTTTCTCATTATCAACTTCTTGCATTAGTGTCATACTTCTGTTACAATGGATGGGCAGATCTGGGTGCATTATTGTTATTATTATTATTATTATTATTATTATTAAAGATTTATTTATTTCTTTGAAAGGGAGCAGAGAGAGAGAGAGAGAGAGAGAATCTTTCATCTGGTGGTTTGCTTCCCCAAATGGCTGCAACGGCCAGAGCTGGAGCCAAAGCCAGGAGCCAGGAGCTTCTTCCGGGTCTCCCATGCAGGTGTAGGGGCCAGAGCACTTGGGCCATCTTCTACTGCTTTCCCAGGCCATAGCAGAGAGCTGGATCAGAAGTGGAGCAGCTGAGACTTGAACCGGCACCCATATTGTATGCCGGCACTGCAGCCCACAGCTTTACCTGCTGCGCCACAGCGCCGGCCCCTGGGTGCATTATTATTAACTAAAGCCTACAGTTTACATTAGGACTCACTTCTTGTGTTGTGCTTTCTAAAGGTTTAGGGTGAATGTATGTCGCGTATCAACTATGACCAACGTCATGCAAACACTTCACCTCCGTAGGAAACATGCCTGGTGCTCTCTTTATTCATCCCTCCCCCGCCCCAGCCCTGGAACTACAGGCAGAATCATCCCTATATCTGAGCTTTCCCGGACGTCATACACTTAGGGTCCTAGAGCCTTTCCAAGATGGCTTCTCTCATTTAGTAACATGCATTCCCATGCTGGAGGTGGCTGGATAGCTCACTTTGTTTCACTGCTGAGTGAAACATTCCGTGATGTGCGTATGCCAAATTTTCTTTAGCTGTTCACCTATTCCAGTTCTGCATGTAAAAGTTGCTATAAATATTCGTGTGCTGATTTTTTTGTAAAGACATAAGTTTTTAACTCATTTGGGCAAACACTGAGGAGCACAATTGCCTGGTCATGTGGTAAACATCTGTTTAGTAGCTTTGTAAGAAACTCCTAGAATGTCTTCCAAAATAGTTATACCGTGTTGCGTTCCCACCAGCACTCAATGAGAGAGTTCCTGTTGCTCCATGTTGTCAGCAGTATTTGGGAGTCATAAGATTTTGGATTCTCATTGCTATTTTATTTTTTATGTGACACACACACACACATACACACACACACGGTGGGGAGGGGGGAGAGAGAGCACTCCCATCCCTTGGTTCACTCGCCAAATTCCCATGACTACCAGGGCTGAACCAGACTGAAGGTGGGAGCCAGGAACACAATCCAGGTCTCCCATTTGGGTGGAACCATCACCTGCTCCCTCCCAGGGTGCACATGAGCTGGGAGGTACAGTAGGGAGCCGAGCGGGAACTAGAACTCAGGCACTCTAAAGTGGGGTGTGGGCATCCCTGTCCCCAGCTTAGCCTTTTTTTTTTTAAAGATTTATTTTATTTATTTGAAAGACAGAGTTACAGAGAGGTCTTCCATCTGCTGTTTCACTCCTCAGATGGCTGCAACTGCTGGAGCTGCGCCGATCGGAAGCCGTTCTCGAAGCCGTCTCCCACGTGGGTGCAGGGACCCAAGGACTTGGGCCATCTTCTACTGCTTTCCCAGGCTGTAGCACAGAGCTGAATCGGAAGAGGAGCAGCCGGGACTCGAACCTGTGCCCATATGGGATGCTGGCACTGCAGGTCAGGGCTTTAACCCGCTGTGCCACAGCACCGGCCCCCCGGTTTAGCGTTACCTGCTAGGCCATTGCCAATTTAATTTGCAGTTCTCCAAAGACATCTGATGGGTGAGCTTCTTTTCTTCTGCTTATTTTGCATCTGTGCATCTTCTCTGAGGAAGTGCATAGTCAGGGTTCAGGTGTTTTGCCTGTTTCTACTGAGTTTTTGTTTTTATTATATGTTGAATTTCTAAGAGCTTGTGTTTGTTCTCCGCATGTTTTTTCTTTTTTTTTTAAATTTACAGTATGCAATGTGAAATGGTCTTTTATTTTATTATTATTATTTTATATTTATTTGAAATACAGAATTACAGAGAGAGGTGGAGCCAGAGAGAGAGAGAGAGAGAGAGAGAGAGAGGTTTTCCATTTTGGCAAGTTCACTTGCCAAATAACTGTAACAGCCAGAGCTGAGCTGATCGGAAGCCAGGAGCCAGGTGCTTCTTCTGGGTCTCCCACATGGTTGCAGGGGCCCAAGGACTTGGGCCATCTTCCACTGCTTTCCCAGGCTGTAGCAGAGAGCTGGATGGTAAGTGGAGCAGCCAGGACTTGAACCGGCGCCCATATGGGATGCTAGCTCTACAGGCCGGGGCTTTAACCTACTGTGCCACAACGCCAGCCCCTGTGTGTTCTTTCTTATAATTCTTTCGGGTTCATGTGTGCCATAATCCTCTCATCTCTCTAAGGATATTCATGATGGCTTTTCTCAAAGTTTTCTGCTCACAAAACAACAGCCTATTGTTCTTCCAAGATTTTTTTTATTTTATTTTTTTCCTTTGTGGAGGCCTTCCTCAAATGACAGGGAGCTGACTCTTGGCTGTCTCCTTATCTGAGGAAGACACTAAAAAATCTGGATGCTGTGTGTGTGTGTGCACTGGCGTGAGGGCTGCTGGGTGACCGAGGGCTTCTCTCCAGAGTGACCGACCTGAGCATTTCGTCGGGGAGCCTGCACAGTCCTTGGGTGCTGACCAGCCTGGCTGGTAGTAGTTTTGAGATCTGAGCGGGGAAAGAAGTTTGATGGCCTCAACACCTAATAAGTAAACTTCCATTTTATTATTATTTTTCATTGACAGATAAGATTTATAGTTTGCAGCACAAAGTTCTGCAAGATGTATACTTTGTGGAAATGCTATGTGCTCACCACTTCTTCTTCTTCTTCTTTTTTTCTTCTTTTTGACAGGCAGAGTGGACAGTGAGAGAGAGACAGAGAGAAAGGTCTTCCTTTTTGCCGTTGGTTCACCCTCCAATGGCTGCTGCTGCTGGTGCATTGTGCTGATCCGAAGGCAGGAGCCAGGTGCTTCTCCTGGTCTCCCATGAGGGTGCAGAGCCCAAGGACTTGGGCCATCCTCCACTGCCCTCCCGGGCCACAGCAGAGAGCTGGCCTGGAAGAGGGGCAACCGGGATAGAATCCGGCGCCCCAACCGGGACTAGAACCTGGTGTGCCGGCGCCGCAAGGCGGAGGATTAACCTGTTAAGCCACAGCGCCGGCCAGTTTACCATTTCTTTGTGGTGAGAAGGCTTCTTGTTGGCTGTAGTCTCCATGTTGTACAGCAGATCTGAACTCATTCCTCTTGTCTGCGTGAATTTTTTTTTTTTTTTAAAGATTTTACTTATTTACTTGACAGACAGAGTGAGGGAGAAACAGAGAGAGAGGTCTTCCATCTACTGGTTCACTCCCCAAATGGCCGCAGTAGTCAGAGCCGGGCCAACCAGAAGCCAGGAGCTTCCCTCGGGTCTCCCACGCAGGTGCAGGAGCCCAAGCACGTGGGCCATCTTCCTAGGCCATGGCAGAGAGATGGATTGGGAGAGGAGCAGCCAGGACAAGAACCGGCACCCACATGGGATGCTGGCGCCGCAGACGGAGCTTAGCCTACCACACCGCAGCGCCGGCCCCACCACATTTTCTTTATCTATCCGTCCACGGATGGACTCTTAGGGTGATTCCATATCTGGGTATCGTGACGCGTGCTGCAGTGAACATGGGAGCCCGGCGATCTCTTTGTCACAGTGATTTCCTTTCCTTTGCGTATAAACCCAGGATGGGGTTGCTGAATCACATGGCAGTTTTATTTTTAATTTTTCAAGGCGCTCTCACACTCTTCCAGAACCACTGCACGAATAAGTAAACATCCATGTAATCCCTATTTTTAATCATCTGGGCCTGGTGTCTTCCTGTCTGGATAGTTCCATGTTATCCTCTGCAGACGATGATCCTTCATGTTTCTGCTGTGATAGAGAATGGACACTTCCCGCCTGTGTGGCCAGGGGAATGGGTCGGGGGTCTGACTGCCTGTTGGATTTCTCTTGCATAATCTATTGACTTTATTCTGAAGGGTAAATTGCCCTTTCCGCTGGTGTTTTAATATTCTATAAGAATAATATTTAATGTCTTTCCGTGTTACTTATGGACTTAAATTATAAAATGAGAAGTCATAAGACTCTACGTAGGTGTATTTTACATGAAAATTTCTAATAATTCTCTTTTAACAAAAATATGATGGTGCTATTTTTCTGTTATGTTAAGATTTTAGTGGGACTGGCACTGTGGCATAGCAGGTAAAGCTGCTGCCTGCAGTGTTGGCATCCCATATATGGGTGCTGGTTTGAGACCTGGCTGCTCCACTTCTGATCCAGCTTTCTGTTATGGCCTGGGAAAGCAGTAGAAGATGGCCCCAGTCCTTGGGCCCCTGCACCCGTGTGGGAGACCCGGAAGAACCTCCTGGCTCCTGATTTTGGATCAATGCAGCCCCGGCCATTGCAGCCACGTGGGTAGTGAACCAGCAGATGGAAGACCCCTCTCTCTCTCTCTCCCTCTCTCTGCCTTTGCTTCTCTGAAGTTCTGCTTTTGTTTATTTTTTAAATTTTTTAAAAAAGAATTATTTATTTATTTGAAAGGCAGATTTGCACAGAGAAAGAAGCAGAGGCGGGAGGGGGGGGTGCGGTCTTCCATCTTCTGGTTCACTCCCCAAGATGGCCACAACGGCTGGAGCAATTCCCATCAGAAAACAGGAGCCAGGAGCTTCCACCAGGTCTCCCACACGGGTGCAGGGGCCCAAGCACTTGGGCCATATTCTACTGCTTTCCCAGGCCATAGCAGAGAGCTGGATGGGAAGTGGAGCAGCTGGGACTAGAACCAGTGCCCATATGGGATGCCGGCACTGCAGACTGCAGCTTTACCTGCTACGCCACGGTGCTGGCCCCAACTCTGCCTTTCAAATACATAAATAAATCTTAAAAAAAAGAATTTGCCAAAATGTATACTTTCTGGTCATCTGTTTGCCCAAAGATCCAGCTTTATTATCCTCAAATCCATACATATAATGGGTGAATTTGAACAAAGCACTTCTATCAAAAAATATTTCTATAGGTTTTAATTCAGTAAACTCCTCGGGGATTCTGGGTACTAGCTAGCATTATCTAGCATTTATTGTTTCCATGGAGTTTTTTTTCTATATGTCTATGTTGTTGGTCTTTTTTTTTTTTTTATTTGAAAGGCATAGTTACAGAGAATGAGAGAGGGGAAGGCAGAGAGAGAGAGAGAGAGAGAGAGAGAGAGAGAGAGAGAGAGAGAGAGGTCTTCATCTGCTGGTTCACTCCCCAAATGACTACAACACCTGGGATTGGACCAGGCTGAATCTAGGAGCCAGGAGCTTCTTCCAGGTCTCCCACATGGGTGCAGGGACCCAAGCACTTGGGCCATCTTCTGCTCCTTTCCCAGGTGCATTAGCAGGGAGCTGGATCAGCAGAGGAGCAGCCGGGACTTGAACCGGTGCCCATATGGGATGCTGGCTCTGCAGGCAGTGGCTTAACCCACTAGGCCACAGTGCTGGCCCCTCCATGGAATTTTAAAAAGATTCACTTTTATATGTTTGAAAGGCAGAGCAAGAGAGAGAGGGAGAGAGAGAAATCTTCCATGCTTTGGTTCACTCCCCAAATGGCTGCAATGAACAGAGCTGGACTAGGCCCAAGTTGGAGCCCAGAACCCCATCCAGGTCTCCCATGTGAATGGCAGGAACCCAATTACTTGAGCCATCCCTGCTGCCTCCCAGGGTTAGTATTGGAGTCAGGAGCTGGAGCCTGGTATAGAACCAGGGCCCTCTGGATTAGAACACGGGATCCCAGCTGGTGCCCTCACTGTAGGTCAAATGCCCACCCCAGGGCCACTCTGATCACATCAAGTCAAGGTCATTACCACCCACATGGTGATGTTGCCCTTGCTCTCCTGCTGAGGTCATGCTGGTCAGGTTTCTCCATGGTAGTTACCCTTCCCACCACACCCCCACTCTCCCATTTTACTCAGTGGAAGGAAGTCACTGTGCAGAGCCCATAATTAAGGCCTGGGGAGTTATATTCCACCTCATTTAGAGCAGAATATCTACACTAATTATTTGGAATTCTTCTGAACAGGAGTTTTGACTATTTTCCCCCATCCATTTATTTAATCATTATATTAGCTTGAACTAATAGATTTTTACCTTATACTATGGGTGATGATCTAATACATTCTTTATTTAGTTACTCAAATTGCTCCAGCTGGAGTTCTTATAGTTGGTTCCTGTGTCTTTTGATTTAGACCCATCAGTGTGTGTGTATATGTGTGTGTGTGTGTCTGATGGGTAATTCTTTGCTTTCTGCCGCTATAAGATGCTTCAGGCTTGTCTTGTACATTTCCAGCTCCAGTTCTAGAATCAGCCATTTCTCCAAGGAACCCTGTTAGGTCTGGATGCCAGGGGTGCTCTCTGATGCTGAGATACCATTGCTCTAGGCCTTCTAGGCTGACAGAGCAAGAAATGGGTGTGGGAACCCTAACCCACGTACAGACATGTATCTGTAAGTGTTTCTACATGTAGGTACCTGTGTGGTGTCTGTATTAAACTAAATATAGTTGTCTCCTACTCCCATCCATTAACAAATGGGCCATTCTAGCACCCCTGCCCTTACTGACCCTCATCTCCCATTCCAACAGTGAGAAACCTAGGCCACCTGTTCATCTACTTGTTCAATTCCAGGACACATGCGTAGTAGCAGTATCAGCATTGTTGACATGTTTGCCCATGGGAATAACTAGAGGGCCAGTAGAGCACAGTGGCCACATGGACTTTTTTTTTTCGTTTGTTGGTTTTTTGCCTTTAGTATTACAGACTCCACTCCTTTCCAAAGTTACTTAGGTCAGCATTTCTCTATCCCCTTTAATCAGGTTGGATCATACATTTGTAATGCAGCTAGATTGTTTAGCCTCATTCTTCCTGCATCCTGGGATCTGCCGATCTCCTAATTCATTGGCTTTGGTTTTGCATACATTAAAGCTCATTCTTTATGCTGTAGAGTATATGGGTTTTGACAAATGCACCATTGGAGTGTTATACAAAGTAGTCTCACAGTTCTAAAAAAAATCCGCCATGCTCTATCTATGCCTCCCGAGAAATCACTGGTCTTGCTACCATCTGCGTCGTTTTGCCTTTTTCTAGAATGGCGAGTATTTGGAATCAGGGAGTCTGTAGCTTTTCCAGGCTGGCCTCTTGGTTTAGCAATATGTATTTCAGATGCACTTTCGTCTTTTCAAGCTTGATGGCTCATTTCTGTTTATTGCTGATTAATACTCAGTTACATGGATGTACTACAATTTACTTATCTGTTCCCCTGTTGAAGGACATCTTAGTTGCTTCCAGTTTTTTGGCAATTATAAGTAAAGCTGCTATGAATATTGGCCTGCAGGTTTTGTAGAGGTAAAAGTGTTCAAATCAGTGTGTAATGAGACAGACTCTGGACCAATCACCTCTGGTTTTGGCTCCACCTTCATGCCCCCTCCAAGGAAGAGATGCTGCCTATTGCCAAGTGTGTGTGTTTTTGGCGGGGTGGGGGGTGGTTTCTGCAGTGCAGATCAGTTTACTTCCTGGTTTTCCACCTGCTTCCTCTAGTCCATCCTGTCAGCTTTCCAGCCTGGAAAATTATGTTGCAGAATTCCCTCTCTTGATCTCATGAGTTTTGTGAATTTCATATATTTCCTTGTCATTTTACTATCATTTCAATTGGGATACTGTAAAACTAATGTCAGTGTTCAACCCACCAACTTCAAAACCAGAAGTAAGCGCCTGTCCTTTCTTCCCTTCTTAGAGGCCTAGATTTGAGTTCCTTGGGGATGGAGAAGTGTTTTGTTTTTGTACATCCATGTAACTGAGTATTAATCAGCAATAAACAGAAATGAGCCATCAAGCTTGAAAAGACGAAAGTGCCTCCACCACCTAATGACCTGGCACTGACTCCTCCCCTTGAAGGTTCCATCCCTTCCCAACACCATCACTCTGCGCACCAGGCTCCCCAGTGCACAACCTCTGTGGCCAAAGAATAGCAGGCTGGCAGAGCTACCATCAGTAAGGCATCAGGAGATCCTTCCAGGTGCTGCCAGCTCTCTCTTCCTGGCCCTGGCCCCATCTCCTGCCCTTAGGGCTTGGAAGGCCCAAACCTGTTGCAAAGGGAGAGGTTTGCCCAACGCTCTGAGCTGGCGTCCTCAGAGCACGATCCTGCCTGGAAGTGGCTCCCCCTGGAGAAATGACGCATGGAAGGCAGCGGAGCAAACTTGAGAGGAAACACGTTTCTCGTCCCAGTTTCACACTTGCAGCAAACCTTTGGGGTGGAGGAGGGGCACAGGTGATGCAGTTCAGGGTGAGTCCAGGAATTAAGTGTTAGAGGTTGGAATCCCCTCCTTTCGCCCGCTCCCCAGGGACCCTGTTAGGAAAAGAGTTGCTGATGGGTACCTCCTCACACGGGGCACCAAAATGTTAGGAAAGGAGGTGCAGAAGAGAGAGGAGGCAGTGCACAAATTTACAGCCAGACCGAATTTACTCAGAGAAAATAAATCCGCAGAGGTGGGTGACCAACTGCCTGTGTGTACAGGATGGAGCTTGTGGCAGAAGGCCCGGACCCCCAGGGGCCGGGTCTGTTTAAGGAGGGCTAGGGCTAGGGCTGGGGTGGGGGTAGGGGGCAACAGGGGGGTGGGGGTGGGGCAGTTAGGGAGGATGAGAAATGAAGGCCAAAGGAGCAATGTAAGGGAGGGGTTTCATCAGGCCTGTCGATCAGACCTTTCATGCCAACAACAGAGACTGAGTAAGGAAGGCGTGGACCCCAATATTCCTTCCTGACTGCCCCACCCCCCCTTGGGTACATTCTACTTCATTAAAATTTGTAGCATCTCCCTCATGTAAGTCTACCCCCACCTCTCTCAGGTTGACCTGCTAACGAGATGTATTTACAAGATAACTCTGCCTCATTTCGGCCCATTTCCACCATGGGCGATGTCTCTAGTGTCTCCTTTTGTCCTCACAATCATAGCGCTCCTATTTCTGCCGTGCATAATTAACCCATTCCAAAGGTTCTTGCAGGAACAAATACCTGCTATAGCTCAAGCCATCTCACAGGAGCAACACAAGACTGCCCTTCTTCAGTCAATCCGATCCAGAGTATAGGTCTCCGCTCAAGTCCTGGCTCCATGTCTACGCCCCCTATCAGCAGGAAGTAGCCAGAGAGACATCGTCGACGCCCCTTCTCCTTGTCTTGACTCAGTAGGGATTGATGGAACAAGGACATAAGCCTCAGCCATTCTCCCTCATTGCCCAAAGGAGATAAACACTGGAATGTATTCGTTGCCCTTGAAACTCAATTGGGTCCCACACCCTATTGCCTTCATACCCTACTGCATTATTTTCCAGGTTCCCAAGGCCCCCCCGCCCAGTTCCTGGAATTCCCCTCCCTGCTGCCCCCTACCGCCACCCCAGCCCTAGCCCTCCTTAAACAGACCTGGCCCCTGGGGGTCCGGGCCTTCTGCCACAAGCTCCATCCTGTACACGCAGGCAGTTGGTCACCACCTCTGTGAATTTATTTTCCCTGAATAAATTCGGTCTGGCTGTAAATTTGTGCACTGCCTCCTCTCTCTTCTGCGCCTCCTTTCCTAACACTTTGGCGCCCCGTGTGAGGAGGTACCATCTGCAACCCTTTTCCTAACAGACCCTGCTCTTGTCTCTTGCCCAAGGTGCCTGCTCCTGGGTGATTTCATCTACCCAGTGCCCTCGCTCACAGCTTGTATCCTAGGGCCACCCCCAGTGACACACCCAGCCACAGTCCCCTTCCTGAGCCCTAACCAGGTGGCATGGATTGCCCTGGAGGGACCGCAGGCGTCACAGTCACAGTGTATCCTGGGCTACCCTTCTGTCTTTAGATCACAGCTCTCTTGTTTGGGTTTCTTAAGGAGGCCTCCAAGTTTCCGGTTCCCTTACATCTCCTCCCGAAGTTTCTGAGAGCTGTTGTGTATTTGGTAGCTGTTCTACATCTTGGCTACAATTTTTAGGTCTTCAGGGCACGGCAGGACAGCTGGAAGACTTGAACACCCGGAGATCATTTCTGAAGGGCCTCGCCGTGTTTGCCTCCCTCACAGGAAGGATCTCTCATTAGAACCGTTCAGGGTCTTAAAATCCTTCCTAATTTTTTCTTAAGGTTTAGTTTTACCTTTACTTTTTCCCACCTACACTGTCAGCTCATCTCTCACTCAGGTCAAGAACAGCCTCCCAAGTCTGATTTCATCTTGGAAAAAATGCTGGAGGATTTGTTCCCATGGGAGGGACTGGAGGCAAATCCTGCTCCTAGGATGACTCCAAAGCTTTGAACCAATTTCCAGGGGTTTGTGCAATGTTCTCACTGTCCTCAGGCCTGTGCCAGTAAACTTTGATTGCCTACAGGAAAAGCCCCACGTGAAGCCCTGTAATCAAAGGGCCCAGCATCCGCAGCCTTAACCTCATCTCTAGCTGCAGAGCCAGGAGAGCGTAGAGGTTAGGAGTGTGGGGCCTGCAGCCAGACTGCCTGGTTCTAAACTGATTCTGCCACATGCTTGCTGAGACCTTAGCCAAGTTAAGTCACCTCTCTGGGTCTCAGGTTCTTTGAAAAGTGGTAATTAGGCGCCAGTGTGGTGGCATAGTAGGCTAAGCCTCTGCCTGCAGCACTGGCATCCCGTGTGGGTGCCAGATGGTGTCCCAGCTGCTCCTTTTCCCATCCAGCTCCCTGCTATTGCACCTGGGAAAGCAGTGGAAATGGCCCAAGTGCTTGGGCCCCTGCACCCATATGGGAGACCCAGAAGAAGCTCCTGGCTTCCAATTGGCCCAGCTTTGGCTGTCGAGGCCATTTGGGGAGTGAACCAGCAGATGGAAGACCTCTCTCTGCCTCTCCCTCTCTATGTCTGTAACTCTACCTCTCAAATAGATAAATAAAAAATCTTTAAAAAGTGGTAGTTAATGAAATTATAGTAGTATATACCTCAAAGATGTTTCCTTTCATTTTTGCAACTTGTTTATTTTCATTTTTTTGAAAGACAAAGAGACACACACACACAGAGAGAGAGAGAGAGAGATCTTCCATCTGCTGGTTCACTCCATAAATACTCCTAACAGCCAGGGCTGGGCCAGGCTGAAAGCAGGGGCCGAGAACCCAACTACTTGAGCCACATCTGTTGCCTCCCAGGGTGCCCGTTAACAGGAGGTGAAGTAGCCAGGACTCGAACCAGGCACTCTGATATGGGACACGGGTGTCCCAAGAGGTGACTTAATTGCTGTGTCCCTCAACGATATTTTAGGGAGAATAAATGAAAATTGCTGAGAGGGCTGTGTGGTGCTCAGGAAGTGCTCCACAGCGGTCACCTGCTACCCTTATGCCCCCCACTTCCCAACGCAGACCGCCCTCCTCTCCAGCCGGCCTGGACCACCCCGTCCTCCTGTCCTGCGCTCAGCTCTGACCCTTCTGTTGACTAGAATCCCCCAAGGCACAAACTTGCTTCATTTCCCCTTTTCTCTTTCTTTATCAGCATAGCTCCATTTCTTTAATACTGGCTACCTGGTAGCTACTCTCCAAACCATGTTTTCACTCTTGGCCGTCACCTTGAGGGGCTGAGAATATTACTCCTGTTTTGTGTGCGAGGAAAGGAAGCCTTAGAAAGGAAGAGCAAGTGAGTCAAGTCACTGAGTTACCCAGGGCAGAGCTGGGGCGTTCACTGCGTCCATCCAACTCTGCCTTCCACCCCCCAGCTGTCTCTTCCAGTCCTGCCATTACACACTCGCTGTCCACCTCCCCAGCCTGCAAGGCTTAGCCCCTTGTCTTAGCCCCTTGTGTGCTGCTAGAACAGGATTCCATGGCCTCGGCAACTTATAAACAGTACGAGTTATTTGGCTGTTGGTTCTGGAGGCTGGGAAGCCCAAGGCTGAGGGGCCACAGCCAGGGAGGCCTTCTTGCTGCATCACATGTGGCAAAGGGTGTCAAGTGGCCAGAGAGCACATGCGAGAACAAAGATAGAGGTCCCTCCATGATGATCGTCCCGCTGCACAATGAAGACAGTCACCTACTCTCTCTCTCTCTCTTTTTAAAGATTTATTTATTTTACTTGAAAGTCAGAGTTACACAGAGAAGGAGAGGCAGTGAGAGAAAGAGAGAGAGAAAGAAAGGGGGGGGTGTCTTCCATCCACTGGTTCACTCCCCAACTGGCCACAATGGCTGGAGCTGTGCCGATCCAAAGCCAGGAGCCAGGAGCTTCTCCCAGGTCTCCCACATGGGTGCAGGGGCCCAAGGATGCAGGCCATCTTCCTCTGCTTTCCCACGCCATAGCAGAGAGCTGGATGGGAAGTGGAGCAACAGGGTCTTGAACCGGTCCCCATAGGGGATGCTGGCACTGCAGGTATTGGCTTTACCCGCTACGCCACAGTGCCGGCCCCATTCATCTATTCTTGAGGACAGAGCCCTCATGACCTAAACACCTGCCAGCACTGTGGCATGGGGGGTTGGTTTTCCAACTCATGAATTTGGGGAGGACATATTCGAACCACAGCAGCCATGCTTGGGGCTCTCTGTGTTGTGAATTCTATCATTTACAATGCTTCCAGCTGCAAGGAAGGGAGAACCCAGCTCGAGCTGGCTTAAAGTAGAAAAGGAATTTGTCACAAACACGAAACGTCTAGCGTCAAGGCAGGGAGGGCCCGAGTGCTCGCCAGCGTCCCAGCATCTATTTTTCATCCTGGCTCCTGCCATGGCCCTGGTGTTGCCCGAGGGCTGGCCCCCATGGTGGCCGCAGTTGGCTGCCCTTGAATCCCGAGTGAGGATGTGCGGGGAAGTAGCTTGTTTGTAGCGATTCCAGGAAACACCAGAAAATCACCTCTGTGAGACTGGGGTGCAGGCTGTCAGAGTCATCCCACTAAGTGGCGCCCACCAGGCACTTCTGTCCTGCCTTGGGAAAGGCCTCAGGCAAAAAGAAAAGAAAAAGACTGTGGACTAGGACACCACAGGCATCCGTCACAGCAGGGGGCGGCCCCTTCAGTCTGGCCCGCAGGGGTGGGGACAGTCCTTCCCACAGTCACAACTCCGGGGACCTGGGTGTGAACCAAGCCCTGCGTCCAGCTCTCTGCCTCGACAGCCTTTGTCAGCCCTGCATTGTGACAAGAGACAGGCCCAGGCTGATTGGCAGAGGCCAGCCGGGGGCCTCCCCAGTGCTGGGGTGGGGCCAGTACCGCGAGGATGGCGTGGCAGCTGCTCTGGAATGTTGGGAGTGAGGCGAGGATGGCATGGGGCAGGAGGCAAGACCATCACGGAAGTGTTCCCTGCAATAAGAGCTAATTGTGGGGCAGAATTAGTGTATCGAAGAGGAGGAGGGCAGAACCCTGGGTACGCTGAGCTGGGAGGGGACAGGGATGGTCCCACAGCTTCCCTGACGTGTGCTGCTGCAGCTCCTTCCTCATCTGTCCCCCAGGGTGACCTCTGATCTCAGCTTGCACACCTCGGACACAGCACCTGCTGCGGAGGCATCTGTAACCGCTGGAAGCCTCTCTCCACACTGTGTTGGAACATTCTTTGTCTTTCCCTGTTGGGCCCAGCCCTGCTGTCTGGGGGACCCCAGGACCCATCTGTTTCATCTGCCCTGCGTCTGAGGCCTACAAGGACATGTAAACAGTGATTACACTGCTTTGGGGCAGACCGACCATACCCAGGCCTGTGGCTGCAGAAGAGCCTGACAGCTGGGAGACCCCAGCAGGCTTCTCGGAGCTGGGGGGCCATGCAGTGACTTTCTTCCCCAGAAGCCTCGGCTGGCCTCCAGGTCAGCCGCAGTTTACAGCAAAGAGACAAGTGGCCTCCGTCACAGGGAGGAGCCGCAGTCCCCTTGAGGATATGTTTATTTGGAGGATGTGACTTCTACTACATACAAACACTCGGCTCCCTCCCACCCCACTGGCTCCCGCAGGGGCTGGGGACGGCCCTTTGCATGTGGTCTGCGGCTTTAGTTCCTGAGCCCAGGCTGCTCCCCCTCACCCTGGCCTCGACCCCCACCATTAGGAAGTCTGTAGAGGCTTAGGTAGGGCATGCTAAGGAGTCGGAGTGAGAGTTCGGCAGTGAGCCCTGCTCTGCTGGGAGAAGCGACAGAGCCTTTAGGAACCTCAGTTTCCCGTATCTGAAAAGCAGCAGGGAGAGGAGCTCACTTGTAGAGCTGCCCCGGGAATGTGAAAGTACCAGGTGCGTATCACGGGCTTCACTGGGGAAGGCGTCCTCTGATGCCCCCTAATTGTCAGAGTCTCTGTTGAGATGTCCAGCATTCCGCAACACTGACGCACCAAAGGGTAACTCCCCTACCACGGAAACTCTTCCAAAGTCCTGCCTTCCTCCAGGAAGCCCGTGTGTGTCCATCAGATAGGCTAGCAGGCTCCCCAACATTTACAGAAGCTATGGAGAGTGACTACAGTCCTGTCTCCTCCTCCCTCTGCTTGGAAACTGCCCCACGGCCCTGATTCCCCATCTTGAGAGAGCCCCTTCCAGGATTGCCTGCCATCCCCGGGCACCCACTGACCTCATGGTCTAAGCTGAGTCAGACCGAGAGGCTCTGTTCTCAGATTCTTCAGGATGGAGGTAGAAGGATCCGTCTTTCTCCAGGGCATGTAGATGTGGGTCCACGGGCAGCCACGTGGTGAAACTCCAGAGTGCAGTGATGGAACAAGACCAATGCACAAAGCGGCAGAGACAGAGATAAGGTATATCTGATTCCAGGTTCAACTGTTCTTTAGCTCTGTCTGTCCCCAAGCTTAGTAACAGAAACTATTTTTAATATACAAGAGGAACAGAGGCCAGCATTGTGGCATAGCGGGTTAAGCCGCCCGCAATGTCAGCATCCCATATGAGTGCTGGTTTGAGTCCCGGCTACTCCACTTCCAACCCAGCTCCCTGCTAATGCATCTGGGAAGGCAGTGGAGGATGGTCCAAGTGCTTGGGCCCCCGCACCCACGTGGGAGACCCGGAGGAGGCTCCTGGCTCCTGGCTTCAGCCTGGCCCAGCCCTTGACATTGCTGGCATTTGGGGAGTGAACCACTCGATAGAAGATTCTCTCTCTCTCTCTCTCTCTCTCTCTTTATATATATATATATATATATATATATATATATATATATATATATTTATTTATGTGTGTGTGTGTGTGCGTATCTCCATATCTCCCTCCCTCCCTCCCTCTCTGTGTAACTCTGCTTTTCAAATAAACTAATAAATCTTGAAACAAAAGAGGAAAAGCTCATTTCCTCCACCCTCTTCTGAAATCTAACTGATCGTACTTAGAGGTGGATATTGGACCAGGGAGGATGAATCCAGAAGCCAAATTGATCTGCTGCCTCCTGGAACTGAAGCATAGCGCCTCAGGGTCGGGTATTTGCCAGTGCTGAGGGTGCGGAGGAGTAGACAGAGCTCCGGGGGCACACACGAGGATTCTTGCAGAAGTGTAGAAAAAGGAAGCCCCAGAGCCTGAAGAGGTTGAAGTGGAGTAGGAGAGACTGCGAGAAGGGCGGCTGTAGCTCCTGCCAGCTTTGCCCGGTTTCCACTCTCTTGCAAGTTCTGTGCTGCCTGCCCTGACACACCATGAGAAGCTCCTGGCTCCTGGCTTCGGATTGGCTCCAGCTGTTGTGGCTATTTAGGGAGTGAACCAGTGGATAGAAAACACATTCTCTCTCTCTCTCCCTCTCCCTCTCCCTCTCCCGCTCTCTCTCCCTCTCTCTGTAACTCTCAAATAAATAAATCTTTAAAAAAATAATTCACATATATAAAATCTGCCATTTTGAAATGTCCATTGGACTATTTCTTGTATACTCACTGAGTTGTGTAACCATCGCTGCTATCCAATTCTAGAATGTTTTCATTATGCCAGCATGAAACTCCATACCCAGGAACACTCAGTTACTGTTCTCCCCAGCCCTTTGCAGCCGCCCCTGACATCCAATAAACTGCCTTCTGTGTCTACGGATTTGCCAATTCTGGACGTGCATATCAACAGAATTATAAAAAATTTAACCGTTCATGCATGGTTTTTCTCACTTACCATAAAGTTCCCGGACTTATCCATGTTGTAGCATGCATCCGTCCTTAGATCCTTTTTATGGCTGGATAATACTCACGTTTTGTTTAACCATGCATCAATCGATTGACATTTGGGGTATTTCTACCTTTTATCTATTGTGAATGTTCTCCTACGAGTATTTCAAAAGTTCCCAGAAGGGCTGGTGTGACATAGCGGGTAAAGCTGCACCTGCAATGCTTACATCCCAGTGGGCGCCGGTTTGAGTGCAGGCTGCTCCATTTCAGATCCAGCTCCCTGCTAGTGCGCCTGGGAAAGCAGCAGAAGATGGCCCAAGTGTTTGGGCCCCTGCGCTCGTGTGGAAGACCTGGAAGAAGCTCCTGGCTCCTGTCTCCTGGCTTCAGCTTGTCCCAAACCTGACCATTGTGGCTATTTGGGGAGTGATGGAAGATATCTTTTCCTCTCTCTGTGTAACTTTGCTTTCAAATAAATAAATATTTTTAAAAAGTTCACGGAAAGGGCATAGTACAAAAGAACTATGTGTGGGTTTCAATTTTGCACCAAAATAAACTCCTCCCATATCACAGTCTGCACTTCGGATCTAGCTTCCTGCTAATGTGCCTGGGAGGCAGGAGATGATGGCTCAAGTGCTGGGTTCCCTGCCACCCATGTGAGAGACACCCAGATGAGTTTCCTATACCCTGGTTTCAGCCTTGCCCTCGTCCAGCCCTGGTTGTTGCAGGCATTTGGGGAATGAATAGAAGATCTCTTTCTCTCTCTCTCCCTCTGTTGCTCTGCCTTTAAAATAAGTGAATAGATGAACTTGAAAAGATAGCAGTTAAGAGCACAAATTTTGAGCTCTGGAGCAATTAATGCTAGACATGTGAATTGTCTGTTTCAATTATTCATTCTTCTTTGTTTATTATTAAAATAAGAACCCGTAGGGCAGGTATTATGGTGTGCTGGGTTAAGCCACCAGGATCCCGTATCAGAACACCTGGGAAGCAACAGATGATGGTCCACGTACTGGAGTTCCTGCCACTCACAGAAGAGACTTGGATGGAGTTTCTGGCTCCTGGCTTCAACCTGCTCCAACCCTGGCTGTTGTAGATATTTGGGGAGTGAACCAGTAAATGGAAGATCTGTCTCTGTCTCTGTCTCTGTCTCTGTCTCTCTCTGTGTCACTCTCTCTCTTTCTGTAACTTTTTAAATCAAAAACAGAGTAAAAACCTTGGTTGTTAGATGGACACATTAAGCCTGGAATAAAAGTCTGTGTCTCCTCTATCCCCTTGTAACTAAGTTCTGGCTTCCAAGGTGTTGTGCCATAATGGCTGGAGCTCCAGTAGCCTCCTTGGACTATGAGGTGACTTTAGGCTAGAAGCCAGTACATTGGACATGGAACAGAAAGCTAGAACTTGGGTCTTTGACGACATGTGGAACTGTCATTCTGGAATGTGAGGCCTATTTCCAGGTTACTTTTATATAAGAGAGAAAAACTTCTATATTGTTAAAGATATAAATAATTTGAGGTTTACTCCTGTATACAAAAGCTGATGATTGTGGTAGGTTCCCTCCACTTCCCTCCGTTTCTTTTCTTTCTTTCTTTTTTTTTTTTTTTTTTGACAGGCAGAGTGGACAGTGAGAGAGAGAGAGACAGAAAGAAAGGTCTTCCTTTTCCATTGGTTCACCTCCCAATGGCTGCTGCGGCTGGTGCACTGCGGCTGGCGTACCATGCCGATCCGAAGCCAGGAGCCAGGTGCCTCTCCTGATCTCCCATGCGGGTGCAGGGCCCAAGCACTTGGGCCATCCTCCACTGCACTCCTGGGCCAGAGCAGAGAGCTGGACAGGAAGAGGAGCGACCGGGACAGAATCCGGTGCCCCGACCGGGACTAGAACCCGGTGTGCCAGTGTCGCAGGCGGAGGATTAGCCTATTGAGCTGCAGCGCCAGCCCACTTCCCTCTGTTTCACACACACACACACACACACACACACACACACTGACATCAAGTTGCTGGGCCCTATGAATATTTCTCTATTTGGAGAAAGATTCTTTGCAGATGTAATTAAGTTAAGGCTCTTAAAATGAGCTCATCCTGGTTGTCCAGGTGGGCCCTTCATCCAGTGGCAAGTGTATTTTTAAGAGACACACAGAGGAGGAGGTGCCAGGACTACAGAGGCAGACTGATGGGGCCACGAGGCCACAAGTGAAGAAGTCTGCAGCTACAAAGGACCCAGAGGGCACAGGGAGTGGACTCCCCTCTGGGGCTCCCAGGGAAAGCAGAGCCCGTCAACACTGTGACTTCAGATTTTGGACCTCAAGGACCGTAGGAGAATTGGTTCTGTTGTTTGAAGCTCCCGGGTTTGTGATCCTTTGGTACACCAGCTGTGGGAAATCAACGCCAGTTACTGAAACAACCCAAGTGCAGAGACAAAGTGAGGAAGCAAACAACACGGATCATGAGACAACGCAAGGGCAAGGTTCTTCAGGGGAAGGCAGCATGTTGGGCGGCAACACTCAGAGCAGAACCTGGGCAGGAAATGGCCAGGCAGTGGCCAGAGAAGGGGAAGCCACAGCTGGGCCAGCCGAGCCACAGCACCACATGCTGCTTGGGCCAGCGTGGAGCTGCGGCCACAGAACTGGACAATTTCACATCCTCAGCGAGGATGAGTTTGCTTTTCATCAAAGTGGAGTGGTGGGAGCAGGAGGGAGGCACCAAGGATTTGGGGGTGAGTGGGTGGCTGGGATGGGGAAGCAGTGAGTGTAGAGAACTCACACGTGTGTGTGAGTGATAGAGAAAGCACTACAGAAGGCAGAAAGATGTGCTGTTCATGCGTTCATCTCTTTGAAAGGCAGAGAGAGGAAGAAAATGCTCCCAACAGCTGGGGCTGGGCCAGGCCAAAGCCGGGAGCCGGGAACTCCATTCAGGTCTCCCACCCGGATGGCAGAGACCTAAGTACTTGAGTCATCAGCTGTTGGCCCTCAAGGTGTGTATTAGCAGGAAGCTGGAATGGAGAGCAGAGCCAGGACTCAAACTCAAACCCAGACCCCAGTAGAGGATGTGGGTGACCCAAGTGGTGGTTTCACCACCGTGCAAATGCCCGTCTTGAGGATTCTCTTGGTAGAGACTCAAGGAAGCTCAGCTGCTGATGTAGAGAGGAGAAGCTTGAAGAAAAAGGATGATTGCAGGGGCTGGCCCCCTGGTGTAGTAGGTTAATCCTCTACCTGCGGCGCCGGCATCCCATATGGGCGCCAGTTCTAGTCCTGGCTGCTCCTCTTTCAATCCAGCTCTATTCTGCTATGGCATGGGAAAGCAGTAGAAGATGGTACAAGTTCTTGGGCCCCTGCACCCACGTGGGAGACCCTGAAGAAACTCCTGGCTCCTGGCTTCAGATCGGTACAGCTCCGGCCATTGTGGCCATATGGGGAGTGAACCAATGGAAGGAAGACCTTTCTCTCTGTCTCTCCCTCTCACTGTCTGTAACTCTACCTCTCAAATAAATAAATAAAATATTAAGAAAAAAGAAAAAGGATGATTGCAAAGGGAAGGTAAACAAATGGATCTCAGCACAGGCAAGTGACAAAGGTGTGTGGCAATCTATTATATGAAAGGCAAAGTCACCTGCCCAGATGGATAAAAAGTTATGGGATAGATGCTTGCTTAATTATTGATTTATTTAAAATATTTTATTTATTTTCATTTACTCAAAAGGCAGAGAGAGAGAGAGAGATTCACTTCCCAAATTCTCACAACAGCTAGGCTGAAGCCAGGAGCCAGGAACTCCATCCTGATCTCCTCCCTGGATGGCAGGGACCCAATCACTTGAGCCGTCATCCACTGTCTCCTAGGCTGCGGGAGTGTGAAGCAGGATCAGATGTGCTGTAGCCAGGACTTGAGCTAGCACTCTCACAGGGAATGTAGGTATCCCAAACAGCAGCTTAACCAGCTATACCACAATGGCTACCCCTGAAACGTGGCATCTTAACTGCTGTGCAAAATGCCTGCCCCAGAACGTTGTTAGGCAAAAAAAGTGAAAAAGGTTTTAAATAGCTCCTGAGAAGCCTAGAGGGAGAGTGGAAGGCTTGCTGAAGTCTGCTAAGGGCAGCTGAAGCTAGAGACCAAGGGTTTAGGGACCCTAGCTGGTGTGATTGTGCAATGCAGCCCAGCCAGTCCAGGGAGAGCAGACAACGGATGAATATACCCTGGAAATTATCCAGTGGGACTAGTGGAGTACTGACAAAAGTGATTGACGGCCGGCGCCGCGGCTCACTAGGCTAATCCTCCGCCTTGCGGCGCCGGCACACCGGGTTCTAGTCCCGGTCGGGGCACCGATCCTGTCCCGGTTGCCCCTCTTCCAGGCCAGCTCTCTGCTGTGGCCAGGGAGTGCAGTGGAGGATGGCCCAAGTGCTTGGGCCCTGCACCCCATGGGAGACCAGGAGAAGCACCTGGCTCCTGCCATCGGATCAGCGTGGTGCGCTGGCCGCAGCGCACTACCGCGGCGGCCATTGGAGGGTGAACCAACGGCAAAGGGAAGACCTTTCTCTCTGTCTCTCTCTCTCTCTCTGTCCACTCTGCCTGTCAAAAAAAAAAAAAAAGTGATTGACAAGATGTGCAGAGATATGTCAGCTGGATGAGGAAGGAACAACAAAGGGGAGCGAGAGAAGCTGGGTGATAGAATCGGAAGGAGGGGAATGGTGGCCATAGAGAAGGGTTTGAATTTTCAGTGTCAGAGGTGAAGCTGTTCTGAGTGACAGTGCAGAGTGTGGCGATGAGTGGCTAAGACCCTACCAGGCCAGGCTGGAGACGGTTCATCATGGAGCTCACTGTGCATGTCTCCGTCCCTTTCCTGCCACTACAACAAATACAGGAGGTTGGGTCGTGCATCAAGAAAAGAGGTGGATTTGGGCTCTTAGTTCTGGGGGCCCAAGAGCATGGCCCTGGCATCCGCTGAGGGTTTTGGGCTGCATCACAGCATGGTGGGGAAGCAGAAGGCAGAAGTGGGCATTTGCACCAGGAGCACAGGTGTGAAACAGGGGACGGTGCCAGGCTGGCTTCTAATAAGCAGCTCTGCTGGTCACTACTCCAGTCCCTTGAGCCTTACCTCACTCCCAGGACAGAGAATCCAGTCTGTCCAGAAAAACTCTCATCTATTTCTGAGGGCCATGCCTCCAGGACCTCATGACCTCCCAAGGTTCCCACCTACAGGGGAACTGAGCTTCTACAGGAGCGGTGGTGGCCTCAAACCACAGTATCATCCGTTCCAGAACAGCGGGTGGGAGTCGGGACTGTTCTGAGTAAACCAAGGTGTGTGGTCTTCCTAACACTTGGCCATTTGGGCACGGGAAGGCCTCAGGATGAAGACAGCGATAGTGCCTCCCTGTGATGCCACTGGGGACTGGCAGGGTGGCAGATAGTTGGACACAGTGTGGGGCAAGGTGGCATGGCCAGTGCCGAGAGGCTCACCGTGGAAAGGCTTTGCAAAAGGGTCGCCTTAGAGCATTTGTGCTACTCCAGCAGAACACCACGCCCGGGTAATTTATAATGAACATGAGTTTATTTCCTTAGTCCTGGAGGCTGGGAGAGTCCAATATCAAGGTGCTGGCCCCTAGCCAGGGCATCATCCCATGGCAGAAAGCGGCAGGGCAAGAGAGAGTTTTTATACCAAATCAACTCTCCTTACAATGAATCTGCTGCCGCATTATTGCAATAAGGACACAACTCCCCTTATTCATTTCTTAAAGGTCCTACCTCTGAACATGGATGCAATGCAGGCTAGGTTTCTAATACCTGAAGCTTGCAGGAGGTCATGGATGCTCAGTGAACCTCACAGCTTCTGCTAGAGCTCCTGCGGTCTCTGAATGTTCTAGACCAGATGTCACAGTCTCCCGTTTCTGTGTCTACAAACCACAAGGGCTTTCTGAGTTTATCCATTCATTCCATAAGTAAACAGAGGGCCTGCTCTGATCCAGTGCTGGGTTAGACAAAGGAGGTTACAGCTCCTTAGGGTATCTTAGTCCAGTGGTGGTGCTGGGTGGCAGGGGATAGGAAGGGAGGACTTCACAAATATCCTAAGCTTCACAAATATCCTAAGACCATGCAAACACCCCATAGTCAAGGATAAACAAGAGGCCACAGGTGTGAGCGGCAGGGTGGGGTTTGTGATCACAGAAGTCTTCTTGGAGAAAGTAATTTTTCAGCTGTCTTGCAGGTTGGGAGGGTACTCCCAGGAAGACCGAAAGAAGAGGCTCTTCTGGTATGGAAACAGCGTGTGCAAAGACATGAGGCAGGGGAGGCCTCACATGTGTGGGGAGAGCCCAGTTCCTGCCCTTTGCCGGATGGTGATGTAAGAGATGGAGGGCAGGTTGCACCTGCGATGAGGGTAGAAAGGTGGCCAGGAATCAGATGTCCCCAAGCCTTGAGTGTTATCCCCTTTAGATGTGTGAACTCTCATCCAGTGAGCTGCCAGGGAAAGACTCTACATAGAGAGGGAAGGCCAAGAGGTGACTGGAGAGACAGTTCCAGCCCTTCCCAAAGTCCCCACCAGCCCGCTTCCCTTCCAATCTCCGATGTGGGCCAGGGTCTTCTCAGGATAAGAAAGTGAGCTCTGCATGGCAGTGGGGGCTGAAATCCACCTAGAGTTCACCAGGCCCTGTGCCCTGGCAACAAGAGGCTGCTGCATCTGTGGACAGGAGGTCACGTGTGCATGTGTGTGTGTGTGTGCACATGTATGCAAAGGTAGTGTTGTGTTGAGGTGGAACGTGGAGTCACATCTGGCGAGAGTTTGGCCCTGTCCTGGTGGGGGAGGGGGCAGACGTGCCTGCAAGTGCACTTGCTGTGTTGCCATCTCTGGTGTAAACTGACACCTTCTGTGTCAACACACAGTCCAGAGGGACCCAGTGCCCAGCCTGGCCCAGCGCAGGGGCAAATCCCAGCCTGGCTTGTGTGTACTTTGCTGTTTATTCTGACACATGGTGTGCGTGCGGGTTGAACTGAAGGCGATTCCCTCACACGACCCTGCCGCTTCTCTGAGCTCAGTGCCCTTGGTTTGAAACTCCACCAACCCCTACCAGATCTGCTGCCTGGGCGTTAGGGGCAGACATCACCCCACCTGCTCCCCTACCTCCTCTCTGCAGATACACTGAATATGGCTATTATTGAAACGATCGATACCAGCCCCACCCCCCACACAAAGCTGCTTACTGACAGCCAGCAAAGCACCTTCCGGCCCCTACCTTCATTTGACCATGTCAGTCACTATAGAGGCTTACAGGAATGGGATCCTCATTCCAGTTTGATAACTGGGAAAACTGAGGTTTGCAGAGACCAGCTTTCTTTTCTCCAGATCTTATCTTCTCTCCAGTGCCCCACTTTGGAAAGCATGGGGTAGCTGGAGTCACCAGACAGGGAAGGGGACAGGGACACGAGCCTTACCTGGGAGTTCTCACCTACCTTCAGTTCTGAGGACACTCCACAAGGCCAGAGCTGCCAGGCTGGCCAAGGAAGGGAGAGAGAGGACTTGGCGGTGGGTTAGGAGCAGGTGGCTTGGTGATCAGCTTCCTGGGTGATAATGGCAAGTCCTTTTCCTTCCTTTCCTGGGCCATGGTGCCTCCTCCTCTGTAGAGTGAGGGTCTGGACTAGGACTGCTGCTGTTTTAAATGTGAAGTTGCTAGTGTGTACACGACAGAGGAGGGAGGCATGGAGATTGGGCCTGGCCTGGTCTGTAGGCCTCTGATACCCAGCTGGTCCCTCAAACCAATGACCCCCACCCCACAGCAGGTGTTGTCTTAGGGCATCCTGGCACCTACACCCCCTGTGGCCTCAGGTCATTCGGCTGCTATCCAGGCAGGCTGCCTGTAAGCCACTCACATTTATCGATCACCTTATGGGTACAGAGTCCACTGGTGATCAGCCGTGCTGCAGGCAAGGGGAGAGGGAAATATACAAAATCAAAAAAAGTCATCCAGACTTCCAAGGGGAGGGTACTCTGCCCACGTGTGCATCCATCTTTCCAATCACTCATCGACCTAGCAAACATTCCTGTTCATCCACTAGCTGTGCCCTGAGCTCTCTGTTGGAGCTATGGGGGGTATGAGCATAAAGGGGCAGAAGCCCTCAGTGTGGTCACCAGGTCCGACGTGCACCCTCCCGGCATCACATGACTGAAGGACAGGGTTGGACCTCAGAGGTGTCAGACCCTTAGCCTCAGACTAAGGCCTGTGGAAGTGTTGGGTATGGCAGGCACTTCGGTTTGCCACAGGTGCCACGGCTACCTGGTCATTGCCTTAACCTGGTGATCTCCTGCCTGCGCCTGATTTGAATTTGCAACCCATGCTAAGGGAAAATGGCAGCACTTCAACAGAATGGGCCACCTTCATCTAGAAGGTGAGTAGGAGGGGCAGAGACAGATGGGGCTGGCTGCACCAGGGCTCCTCTGCGCTCCCTGACTGTGTACCTGTGAGTAAGAGCCCTTCTCCGGCTGGCGCCGCAGCTCACTAGGCTAATCCTCCGCCTGCAGCACCAGCACCCCAGGTTCTAGTCCTGGTTGGGGTGCCAGATTCTACCCCGGTTGCTCCTCTTCCAGGCCAGCTCTCTGCTGTGGCCCGAGAAGGCAGTGGAGGATGGCCCACGCCCTTGGGCCCTGTACCCGCATGGGAGACCACAAGGAAGCACCTGGCTCCTGGCTTTGGATCGGCATAGTGTGCCGGCCGAAGCGGCCATTTGGGGGGTGAACCAACGGAAGGAAGACCTTTCTCTCTGTCTCTCTCTCTCACTGTCTAACTCTGCCTATCCAAAAAAAAAAAAAAAAAAAAAGCCCCTCTCTGGACAGCAGTTTTTCTATAAAATCCAGAGGTCTCAGTCCTACCTGACACCCTTTGAAGCTCAAAGACGGTAGCAGACTTGTAGAGATGAGTCAGAATATTTCTGTGGGCAGGTGTTTAGCCTAGTGGTTAGGAAATCAGGGCCCAACCCTGGTTTGGTCTCCTTACTCCAGCTTCCTCCCCAGGTGGACCTTGGTGGGGGTGGGAGGGGCTGCTCTGACGACTTAGATGGCTGAGTCCCTGCCATCCATGTGGGGATGTGGACTGGGTTCTTGGTTCCCAAATTCACCCTGGCCCTTCCTGGCTGTTGCAGGCATTTGGGGCGTGAACCAGCAGAAGGGAGCATGCACTCTCTCCCTCTCTCAGTTCCTCTGTGTGTCTCTGCCTCTCCAGTAAGTAATTAAAAAAAAAGAGATTTATTTATTTATTTGAAAGTCAGAGTTACATAGAGGGAGAAGGAGAGAGAGAGAGAGAGAGAGAGAGAGAGAGAGAGAGAGAGAGTCTTCCATCTGCTGGTTCACTCCCCAATTGGCTGCAATGGCTGGAGCTGAGCTGATCTGAAGCCAGGAGCCAGGAGACTCTTCCAGGTCTCCCACATGGGTGCAGGGGCCCAAGGACTTGGGCCATCTTCTACTGCTTTCCCAGGCCACAGCAGAGAGCTGGATTGGAACTGGAGCAGCCAGGACTCGAACCGGCGCCCATATGGGATGCCGGCACTGCAACAGGTGGCTTTACCTGCTACACCACAGCACCGGCCCCTTTCATTGTATTTTGTGAATTATTTCTTTGACAATTGCTCTAGGGCTTCTTACACACATTAATGTATCATTCTGAAGCAGACACTGGTTCCAATACAGCTCTCTACTGGGAAAGCAGTGGAAGATGGCCCAAGTCCTTGGGCCCCTGCACCTGCGTGGGAGACCTGGAAGAAGCTCCTGACTCCTGGCTTTGGATCAGTGCAGTTCTGGCCGTGTGGCCATCTGGGGAGTGAACCAGCAGATGGAAGACTGATCTCCCTCTCTCTCTCTCTCGGCCTCTGCTGGATAGGAAGTGGAGCGGTGGGGACTTGAACCGGCACCCATATGGGATGCCGGCACTGCAGGCGGTGGCTTTACCTTCCACACCACAGCGCCGGCCCCTCAAATAAATTTCTAAAAATTAGTTATCACATTCCCAACAGACATGTGTTTTCTGTTTAAACAAATAGGTTAACACTGTTCAAAAATATAAAAGGTAGTATCTAGGTATGTCTTTGATGCATATAAATACTTAGGTATGATCAGTATACACGCTATATTTTGCATTGAGCATTGCAAATTGTTTTCTTGGAAAGCACGGAGATCTGACATCAGAGGAGCTCTAGCTGGTGGGAAAGGGCCGCACTTGGTGACCCCAGGAGGCTCTCCTGGCGCGGGCATCGTGGATGCGCTTAGGTGCCGGGCCTCAAGCAGGGAAAGGGAGAAACCCTACGGGAGCGCTGACCTTTACAAAGCGCCTTCTGCCTTCCAAACCCAACTTGGTGAGCTTGCAAACACCGCCTGGGGTCGGACGACGACCAACCCCATCCCGCAGAGAGGGAAACGGGCGCCCCCGCAGCGGCCAGTGCCACGCAGAGGTCACTCGGCTGCAAAGTGAACGCCGCCGGGCCGGGCTGGAGGTGGGAGAGGTGACTTGGGGGGCAGGCAGGTCCGCTGGGCGGGCACCCAGCCGCTGGGCCCCGCCGATCGGTCCCCGCGGAGACCACCCTGAGGCTGGGGCGCAGGCCTGGTCGTTAGGGGCCCGTCGCGCCGGGCCGGAGCTCCCCCAGGCTGAGGAGGCCTCACTGGGTTGTCCCGAGGAGCTGGGTGACAGCCGCCTTCCCGGGGGCCCCAGGCCCAAGCTGAGGTCCCGGCAGCCGGCCGAAGCGCCAGCGGAGGCCCGGGACTGGGGTCCTGGCGGACGAGAGCGGCGAGAGGCGAGGCGGGCCCGGAGCAGAAACAGGAGAAGACGGAGGGGGTGGAGGGAAGGCGAGGGCAGGGGGCGGGGAGTCCTTCCCCGGGCAGGAACCCCGGCCCCCCCTGGCGCGGCCGGCCCGCGAAGCGATTCCGCAGATGGAAGGAATTAAGTGGGAGGGGGAGGGTCCCGCGGTGCTAGCGAGGGGAGGGAGAAGCGCAGGGAAACATCCGACCAGAAGCAGAGAGACGGAGACGGAGGCGTAGACCCGGACTGCCCGACGGACGGAGAGACCCGGGACCTGGGAGACCCTGGCCCGAGACACGGGCCGCAGCGGGCGTGGGGAACAAGGGAGGCGGACGCGAGTCCAGAGGAAAGGACAGCAGTGAGCCTCCGGGCAGGCGAGACGACGCTGAAGAGGCCGGGGCGGCACCGAGCTCGCCGCGGGGTCCGGGCGCTGGGTGGGCCGGGCGGCGGCGGGGTGGGGCTAGGAAGGGGGCCGCCCACCGGCCCGCCAGCGCCGCTCTGCACATGCAGATCCGCCCCGGTCGCCTCTCGCCGCGCCCCCTTCATTCCATATTCAACGGAACAGCCAATGGGGGCGAAAGACGGCGCGGGGTGGGGGCGGGGCCTCCGGGGGACCCCGCCTACGGGGCGGGCGCCGAAAGGGTCAGCGTTGAGGCAGATAGCGGATCGCGGGGCGGGGCGGGGCGGGCGGCGCGGCGGGGCGGGGCCGAAAGTTTCCTGCCCAACTTTCGCTGCCTCCTTCCTCCGCCCGCGCGCGCCCCGGCTGCAGTCGGGGGGAGGCGGCGGCGGCGGCGGCTGCGGGCAGCGCGCGGGGCGCTGGGCGCAGGGCGCGGGGCGATCGCCGTCGCGGCCCGGGCGGCTGGCAGCGGGCGCAGGCTCCCCGGTGCCCGCCCCTCCGCTGGAGGGGGGGCGCGAGCGGGCGGCCGGGGAGGGGCCGGCACCGCCGCGGCAAAATGAGCCTGCTGTCGGCCATCGACACGAGCGCCGCCTCGGTCTACCAGCCGGCCCAGCTGCTCAACTGGGTCTACCTGTCGCTGCAGGACACGCACCAGGCCAGTGCCTTCGATGCCTTCCGGCCGGAGCCGCCCGCCGGCGCCGCGCCCCCGGAGCTGGCCTTCGGCAAGGGCCGCCCGGAACAGCTGGGCTCGCCCCTGCACTCCAGCTATCTCAACAGCTTCTTCCAGCTGCAGCGCGGAGAGGTGGGTGCCCCGCGCTCCCCCCGCCCCGCGCCCCGCCGCTCCGGGCCGCTTCCTATCTGCCCGGCTCTTCCTGGCCCGGCCCCCGCCGACTCCGCACTGCCGGGCCGGGCTTGGCTTGAATTCGTTCAGCTCTGCCAAACTCGCCGCCCCAAGTCCCCGGGGCTCCGGCAGCGCGTCACCTCCCGGCTGAGCCCAGCCCGGAGCAACTCTGCTTGTCCTGAGGGCTGGGGGGCACGGGTGCGTGTGGCCGGCGTCTGGGGAGGGAGTCTCTACAAACAGCCGGGTGCGGCCAGGGCGGGGAGCCCCTTCCAAGTGTCCTTCCCACGCCCAGCCCTATCCCCTCCTGGCCACCGCTGGCTGGGACCGGGAGTGCAGATTCTACGGGGAGAGCCTCTGGCAAGGGCCTAGGATCTTTTCTCCTCCGACCTCAGCGGTCCCCAGCCCCTGGAGATCCGTGACTCGCCGGCTCCTGCTCGTCCCACCCGGGGACCCCCAGCTTCCCGCCCTCCCCCAGCCACATAGGAAGTGGTTTGTGAGGGCTTGACCCTGCAGACTGTGCTGTCCCCTGCCCTCCCAGCCTGGAAGGAAATGAAATGGAAATCCTCTAGAGCTCTTGGGAGGGGGACCAGATAGGGGAGGAGAGGTTCCAGTTGCCCAGCGCCTTCTACACAAACCTGTGCGCCTGTGTTGCAAAGTCTGGCTCTTTGATGGATTCAGTTACAAAGTGGCCGGGCAGTGCCTGCTTTCCAGCTAGATAAATACACAGATTCCTGACCTCCCAGCCCCTTTCCCGTTGCCTCCTCCCAGCCCACTTGCTTCCTGCCTCATTTGGGAATTGTAGACACCTCTCTGTGGTCCCGGCTCCCTCCCCTTGTGGAGGGGGTGGGTGCCGCTGGGGAGGACACCCGGGGGTTGTTTCCTTCTAGACCTGGGGACTGTTGAGTTCTGAATGGGTGGTGGGAGGAGCCCATGGATGCCAGGGTGCGCTGGAGATGATAGAGGGAGGCAGAGGGTCGCTCTTTCTGGTCTCATTAACGGCTTCAACTCTGCCATGATTTGCTCGCTGGGTGAGCCGTGGAGGTGGAAGACGTCGGCTTGAGGCCCATGCTTCCAGGGCTGACCTGTTGACCTCTGTGGGCGGACGTGGGCAGAGTGCAGGGAGGCTGGCCGGGGTGCCTGGTGAAACACCTGTGTGCCAAAGCTCTTTGTGAAGGAGGAAGCCGTCTCTCCGCGTGTGGACTCATTCCTGGCCCCGCACTTTTCTTCTCCTGAGAGGCCTTGCCGCCTCTTCGGGGAGCTGGCTTCAGGTGATTGGGCCTTGCCGGACCGTTCGGGGGGTGCTTGTTCGGTGTCTGGTTCGTTTCAGTTGTCTGTTCTCTCACCAAACATTTGTAAAACTCTTGTGGGCCCTGGGGGAGGCACAGCCCCAGACTGGCTTGTGGGGCGGGAGAGAGAAGACAGGCGATGTGGTAGGAAGGGTGGGTGGCTTGGGGAGCGCCTGTGACCCCTGCAAGTCTGTCTGCTTCCACTCTGTGGTGGCCTTGTTGTCCCCTGTGTGTCCCTTGTCAGGGCCTGGGGAGTTTGGGGCCACAACAGGTCCACTGTGGGAATAGGGATGCCATGTCTTTTTGGAAGTTGCTAGCGTCTGGGATTCCAGCTGGGTCTCGGGAAGATGTGCCCCCTTCACTCACCTCAGTTTCCCTGTGAAGCAGGTACAATGTGGAAGGAAGGAGTGATGTGATTTAGGGCATCCCTTTTGCCTCCGCGGGCCTCAGTTTACCCATGTCTCAGGGCGGGGCGTCTGAGATGTGCCTACAGCCAGGCTAGGGTGCGGAGGAGAGAGACAAAAGAAGCTTCCCTGATGCTCACAGGCCAGGAGCTTCCCTAGAGGAGCAGGACGGCCATGTCTGCTGACTTCCGGAAGGCTCTGTCTCACTCATCCTCACCCCCCACCCACCCACTTCGCATCTTAAACCCTCTCAGAGTCCCAGCTGTGCTCCTGGGGACAGGCCTTTCCTGCGTCCAGGGCTTAGCCAGTGACCTAATATGGCTCCAAATAGCAACTGGCTGAGAAGGCAAGAAAAAATACCCCCACCTCAGTGCCACCGAGGGGCTGGTCGGAGAGGAAGTAAAGTTGCATGTGGGCTGCAGGGGACTCTACGGAGGGACCCAGGGGCCCGGAGCGTCGCTGTTCTGTGCAAGGCCTGGCAGGCGCGGTGGCAGTGCCTGTGGATGTGACTTGCATGCTGACCGCTGACCACGGCCTGTCTGCGCCAGCCCCTGTGCCAAGAGCCCACCCCCTCCTGCACCCACCACAATAGCAAAAACACCATGAATGCAGCTGGGCTGGGGGGAGCAGCAGTGAGGACATGGGGGCACAGAAGCCCATTGTGCCCCTGGAACCTCGGCTCTGAAAGCTGAAGATAAGCCAAGGGTTCCGAGTGGCGCGCTGGCCCTGGGAGCATCGAGGGAGGCGGCAGGGTTCACATGCAAGTGCGCCAGCAAGCGCCAGGAGGTAACTCAGAGCAGGCGCAGGCACTTTGAGCGCTTTTCTTAACAGGTTTGTGCGTCTAGAAACTTGTTCCCGTGAAGCTCACTTTCAAAAACGGATCTGGGCCAACGGCCGTGCGTCTCTGCAGAGAGATTCCCGGGGCCCTGACTGAACCCCTCCTCTCTCTCTCCAGGTACCCAAGAGTGCAGCTCTTAAGAGTGGGGGTGGGCCTGCACGGGGTCTTCCCTGCCAAGTTTTGTTTGGAATTTAAATTCACGGCTGTGCAGGGGCTGGGGGATCCTGCCGCGGGAAAAGTCCAGTTACTGCCTTGCAAGGCATCGCCCCTTGGGCCCCCCCGGGTGGGTGTGTAGCCCTCCCCCCAACCCCCAGGAGTCCCCATCCTCACAGCTGTTTGCTCTCCTTCTTCCTCTGGGGAAAGAGGTGGCAGGAAGGTGTGGCTCTGCGTTGAAATGACCCCTCCTTTGTGGGTACTGGGAGAGAGGCTTTGGAGTCAAATCCGCTTGGGGAACATAGCATACCCTCCTTCCCCTGGAGACATACGATGCCTGCTCACCTGGTAAAGGCTCTGAGAAAGCCCGCACTACAAAACCTGCTGGCCTTTCTTCCGCTCAGCACTTCCCAGTTCTGTTTGCTCAGAGAGCATTTCCGGTATGAAACGCCTGCCAGCATTCTTCCGAAGAGCTCCAGGCCCGGGGCACCCACCGAGGCAGCCCTCTCCCTCGATGGGTGGCTCCCCACCTTTAGGGAGCTCTTGAGAGAGCTGACAACACAGGTGCCCTCCCTGTGCTGGGAACTTGCCCTGGGGCACCAAAGACCCCTCCTCATCGCCACTGTGGCCCGCCCATGGGAGACTAAAGAATGACGGCAGGGGTGTCATGACGCGCTTTCCCGGCAGCCTCCTCGGTCAGTGCCCAGTTCTCTGAGGGCAGGGCTCCCAGGGCTGGCTGTGTCACCTGTGTTCTCCGTGGTGCAGGTGAGCCGAGGAGCTGCCCTGAGCACTGTGGGTGGCTAAAACAAAGCCGTGCTTCTGTCCAAGGGTGCAGTTGGCCTGGCAGCGGCTGAGGGTGGGCTTCAGCCTCCCAGGTTGGTCCCCAGCAGCCTCTGTGGCCTGTGTTGGGTGGGCCAGGGAGGGGTGTGGCTCTGGGGCTCTGTGAGGAGTGGCCAGTCCAGGCCAGCCGGGGACATGGGAGGGTGCCCCCCATTTCCTTGGCCACCCTCGGGAAGCTATACTATGACTCAAGAAGGGAGGATTGTTATTGGAGAGGCCGTTGGCCAGGGGGCCTGACCCTCCCTCCATCAAGTGACGCTGACTGGGCGGGCGGGCTCCCGGGGAGGCCACAGCTCGTGGCCCTTCTGAGGCAAGTGGCAGGGAGGAAAGCAGGCGGCGTTGGTAATTAGTAACTGGCAGAGGCAGGGAGCCAGGCGCTGTCAGCACCAAGAGGAGGGCCCTTGGAGAAGATGGCTTTGGAGATCAGCCGCCTGCTCTTGGGTGGTGCTGTGTTCTGGACACCTCTTTCCATAGGGCTCCCATTATGCAGAAGAGAACACAGAGGCCCAGTGAGTCCGGGGCAAAGCTAGATCCAGGACCCTTCCACGTTCCAGCTTCCAGCTCCCTCTGTGGTCTCCAGCGTAGCTCTCCGCTGAGTGGTGCCTTGGGCCCCAGTGCAGAACAGGCAGGAACCAGGGGCACCCTGTCAGGCCTCAGTGCCCGTGGCACTTTGTCCCTGATCCCTAACCTTTTAAGGAGTGGTAGGCGTTGGTTAGGCATGGGCCCTGGATTTCCTACTGTGTCCCTACTTTGGCTGGCCTGCTGCTGGAGAAGCAGAGGAGGTGGGCGCTGAACACTTTGTGGGCGCTTTTGTATCCATATCACAGCCGAGTGCAGCAACCTTGTTGACCAGTTGGGGAAACTGAGGCTTTTCAGGGAGAAGATGATGTCGTTAGGGACACAGTGGCAGAACCAGGACTCCAGCCTGGGTCTCACAGTGCTGATCTGTTTCTCTCCTCTTTCTTCCCTTTTCTCCCGCGAGCACACATGCGTGTGTGTGTGTGTATAAGGTGGTATTACAACTCCTCTGGCCATGTGGTCTCCTTGAGGTTTCTAAAAACAGCAAGCATCCCGCTTCCTCTATGCTTTATATTACATGCTGTTGCGTCTCCCTAAAATGCCGTTCCCTGTCCTTGTACACTATGCAGAATCTGGCTACTTCTGTGTGACCCCAAGATGGTTCCTCTCTGAGAGACGTTCCCTGCTGCCAGGGTGCAGACCCCTGTCCAGCTGTGGTGGCAGACAAGTTGAAAGTGCTTCCGGTGAAGCTTGTCCTGACACTGGGTCTCGCCACACTAATGTCTGTCGCGAGAACTGAGTTGTCCGCACTCTGAGAACAGGGATGGAGTCTCTCCATGTAGCAGTCCCGGCATCCTTTGCTAAGTCAATGCCAGGGCATAGGAGCTGCCCCTTGAATGTTTACTAGATGGGCAGGAGGATGGCCAGCTGGACGGATGGACAGATGAGTTGAAATCTCTCCCCAGCGGAGGCTTCAGTGTGCTCATGGTCCTTAACCTTCTTTGGTTACGAACTCTTGAAGAATCTGTGGACAACTGGAGTCCCAGCTATCAGCACAACACATGGAACACAAACATGCGTGCATGTGTGTGACACCCCCGTGTGCCTGTGATTTTAGGGGGATCATGGACACCCCTGCCACCAGTAGATCCCAGATCAGGACCCTGCTGTAGAGCCTGCAAGTCTCAGTGATACCCCAGGCTGGCTGAATGTTAGGGTTCTTCCCAGTCTGCAGTTCTCAGATTCAAGCTTTCTGTGTTCTTTCAACACATGTAAAGCGGCAACAGGAGACACTCTGGTCCCATGCTTATGTGCTAGGCTGGCAGAGGACATGTGGCTGGGAACCCTGGGCACCTGTCAGGTGAATGGTGAGGGAGCTGGAGGGACCTAGAGGGGGAGGGGACCTCCTGGGTCTTCCCTGATGAGTCCCTGTGGTCCCTGTCTGCTTCCTTACTGTCTGGTCCTTTCTTCTTTTGCCTCTGCCTGCACCTTCTCCCACTCTTCCTGAGCTCTGTGTGTGCACGGGGAGCTGTGTTTCACACACGCTGGCTGGGTCAGGGGTGCTCCTGAGGGGCCTGGGTGAAGGGTTGCTGCCTTGCACCTGCCTGGCCCACAGGTCAGCTGGAAGCCTGGGAAATGGGTGCAGAGGCTGCCGCTGAGTGGCCAGTGGGGAGCTTCAGTTCAGGGGCGGCTTCCCTTCCCATCGGCCCCCTTCTTGCCTCGCCACAGGTTGTTTCTTCTCTCTCTGAGCCCAGCCCACGCCCACCTGTGTTTGTGTGCTTGAGGTACGTGTGTGCTGGACTCCAGATAGGCCCCTGGGGGTACAGGTGCAGATCCCCTTAAGAGAATGCCTGGGGTCATGTGTGACACTCATGGCTTCTTATCCCAAAGTGAGGATTGTCGTGCACATGCATGTGCGGGTGAGGATAAGATGTTGTTCAACAGAGAGAAAGGACCCCGCGACTCCCGCAGAGCTGGGGCCTGGGATCAGGAGCTCCTCCTCCAGGGTGCTCTCATGTCTAGGGACCAGGACTTGGCATTTGCTTTGGCCAGGCCTCCTTGGGGCTGGCCCTTCCTGGCCACCCAGCCCGGGGCCCCCTTCTCCAAGACCACACCCACTGCTATGTGCTTCCCTGTGAACGTTGCTGCCTGTCCCCACCTCCTGTGTCCTATCTCTGTAGGAGTCACTTCTCCCTCTGGGCTGCTTCGGGAGCTTCCGTCCCCGGCCCCTCTCCCACTGTGCCCTCTGACTGTCCCAGGGAGGTGCAGGATGGGAGGGGAAGCACGGCTTGGCCGTGTGCTCCTGGGATAACTGGGGTCAGCCCTGAAACCCGTGCCTTTGCTCGTTCTGTCTCCGGGCACAGCCCCGAGCAGCTGGTGCGTCACCTCGCCAGAGCTCAGGGGCTTAACGTCTGAGGTCACCCCTGGCATTTTCCTCTGGGTCCCCTTCCTGTAGGGGAAGCCAAGCTGTGCAGGCCCTGGCCGTCGGACCTGGGTGTGCATTTCCTCTCAGCCACATGCTGGTGGTACATCGGGCTGCGTTCTCAGCCTCTGCTTCTAGCTCCCCAAAATGGGGCAGAGAATGCCCGTGCCAGTAGGGTTCTCACCAAGGACGTGGGAGCTAAGGAAGGGGGAGGGTCTCCTGTCTCTGTGAATGTGACATGCAGCCCGATCAGAACGCACTGTCGTCGCCGTCTCTTCCTGTTTAACTTTCCCCAGCACCACTGGGAAAGTTTGGAGAAGTTCCAGCAGTGGGCAGAAGAGTGACACTCGGTCCCCCAGGTGTGGCCCGAGGACCCTAAGCTTCCTGCTGGCTGCTGGGGTCACTGAGCAGGGAGGAAGGCGAGATGACCTCTAAGCCCAGAGGCTTCCTCCCACCACACCAGGGGGGCTGTCCCCCACTGGTGCCCAGAGCAGTCTAATCCAGGGTAGAGGAGGCTCCTGCTCGGTCCCCAAGAACTCGGAGGCCTCCATGGTGTCAGGACATCTGTTACCTCACCGGTCAAGTGGGTCCCCAGGCCCTGGCGCACCAGTGACCGTCCACACCTAGGACAGTCGCAGGCGTGAGCAGCAGCAGCACCGGTCTGGGCTCCCCGCTGATGGAGGATGGCAGAATAGCACCCAGCCCTGCGGGAGAGACAGGAGGTGTCACGCATGCAGAGAGAGGCTTCAGAGCTCCATCGGGGGGTCCCTGCCCCGGCTGGGGTGTCTGGGAGAGCCCTGGAGGGGACCGGGGGCTTCAGGAGCACCTGGCTCTGCACCTTGCGCTCCATTCGTTGAAGCTGAAGGACTGAACAAGGGGACGGCGTGGATTCAAGGCGGCGGTGCTACTTACAGCAGACACAGAGCCAAGTCCTAGAGAGGGTTTGGATGGACCTAGAGGACACACGAGGGGCGGGGCGCCCAGCGCAGAGCCAGAGAGAGAGGGAGAGAGAAGCAGAGCTGTCCCTCGGGGACTCCTAGTGAGCAGCTTCAGGGCTGACCGATGAAGGCCTCTGCGCCTGCCTTGCCCTCCAGGCCGCAGGCGGAAGGACCAGAGGCAGTGCCCGTGGTGACTAAGTGCCCCATGCCTGCTGGGCCCTCAGTCCCCGGGGCTCAGGGCCTTCAGAAAGCCAGACCGCGGAGATGGTCAAGTAGGCCCCCCCTTCTCTGCACCATGTCACATTCGCCAGCTGGGAAACCCAAGCGGCCAGGCCCCAGCTCCACCCTGGAGGGCATGGAGCTCCGCGTGTCCTGACCTCTGTCCAGTCCCTCCAGACCCTGCAGACAGCGGGGAGGATGACTGGCCTTTCACCTCCATGGCTCGAGCTCAAACTGGGCTGCAGCTCACTGCCCCACCCACCTCTCACTGCCTGGCAAGCGAGACCCCCAGCCGTTAGGCCTGGCCGGGTGCCCTCCTCTGTGTCTCCTCTGGGCCTCAGTCTCTCTGTCTGTGACGTGGGGATGATGGTGCCTTGGCTGACCACCCTCTGCCCTTTCAGCTGTTCAGTGGTGTTTGTCTTGATTTGGGGCTGGGAGCAGGAAGCTGGAGCTGCAGCTGGGACAGGCTAGAGGGCACTGGAGGTGGGGTGGGGGTGGGGCTCTGGAGCGGGCAGCTGTGGCCCCTGCTTCTCTGACCGTGGAGCCGCCCGTGGGCCTGGGCTCTGCTGTGACCCTTCAGCAGCAGCGGGTGGGGCGTGGAGCTGCGAGGAGCAGGGCCGCCTGCTCAGAGGCCTCTGGCGGCCCCGGGGTGCCCAAGGGCCATCCGTGGGCAGGGGAGTGCGGCCACAAGGCGGAGGAGAGGCTCAGGGTGTAATTAGTGCACTTTGTGGCACCCACAAAACTTCCCCTTCCTCTTGACAATCTGCTGCCAAAACAGTCCCGATTCCCGTGGACTTGCAGGGAGAGAGAGGGAAAAAAATAAGAGGCTGTTCTTTGTGAAATCGCAATTCCCAGCCATGAGGGTGAGTCACCCCACTGGGATCTTCAAGTTTCTTGTTTGGATGAACTTCTCTCTGAGAGGCTGGGCCCACTGCCTCCCCGCTTCCCTGTCCCCCACCCACCCGCGGGTGAGGGGGCTGGGGAGGAGGTCTCCTGGCTTGGGAAGTCCAGGTGCTCCCAGGGCCAAGGCAGAGCAGGCCTGGCTGTACCTGCACAGCCTGGGAGGGCTTGAGAAATGCAGATCCTGGCTGGGGTGGGGGTGGTGGCCTTAGTGTTGAGTGGGCACAGAGTTTCAGTTTTGGAAGATGAGAAAGTTCTAGAGGAGGGTGTTAGCAATGGCTACAAAACAAAGTGAATTCCCTCAGTGCCACTGGCAGCGTTTGCTGTGTCTAGTTCACCAAAGAATGTAGATTTCTGGTCCTCGCTCCCAGGGGGCTGCTTCGGGTAGGTCTGAGATGGGCCGCAGAACACCAGATCTGTTATGGGTTTTCCCAGTCCTTCAGTGCAAGCTTGGACACACTGGTTTAATCTGTACAATGGGAACAATGACTCACAGCGCTGTGGTGAGAATCAGCTATCTTAATATGTGAAGTTTCCCATGCTGGAGAGAGGAGGCGTGGTGGTGGAAGCTGATCTCCATGGGACTTGCCCAGCTCATTGGCTCACACACCTGCGGCGCTGGGGGGCTCCGCCCTTCCTGGTGGATCCTCCGTCGTGGTCTCCTCTGAGAGCTGGCATCTCCCGCAGGCTGAGCCTGGGTCCATGTGACGTCCTCCGCTGACCCTGGGCTTCCTGGTGTGACTGGCGGTGGTACAGCAGTCATCAGGACCCCCCGCGTCCCAGCCGCAGTCACTGTGTGCAGGCTGGGGCTGCCCGGGTTGCGGAGCCCGCGTCCTTCCTTCCACATCCCAGGCTGTGGTCCCAAAGGGCACGAGCGAGGACAGCCCAGAGAGGGAAAGGGCTGGCCCAGGATCGCACAGTGGGGTGTCCCGAGGACAGATGACAAGGAGGGGCAGACCCCAAACTAGAGAGGCCGCAGGGAGGCCCCAGCTGGGGTATGCATGCAGGAGGGGTGGGAGCTATTCTGGTTGGGGTAGGGGAGGGCGTGCCCCCTGCCCCTCTGAGTAGCTCTCAGCACCCCTCCCCCATCTTCCTACATTGAGAGGATGAAGAAAGGGCTGTCCCTGGCCCACCCCTGCAGGGCCCCCATCTTCCCCCTCGGCCTGAGGACTCCCCAGAGCCAAGCCCATCTCCCTGTCGGACCCCCAGGCGCAGATCGTCATCTCGTGGTTCTTGGGCACCTGAGTTGGGGCCAGGAGACACCCCATCCCCAGGCCTCTCACTGCCCCTCCCGGAGGAGCTGCCCCTCTCCGGCCTTGGCCTCGTCTCCACCTTTGCTAAATTCCAGAGTGCTGGGCGGCTGGGAGCCCGTGATGCCTATAAATAGAGGCTGTGTACACCAGGAGGGGCCTGGGCCGCGTCTGCTTTGAAGCTCGGTGAGGTGCCTGCTTCCTGTCATCTGGGGTTGGGGGGGCACTGAGCCACACCCCCACCCCCTTGAGTGCAGAAGGTGGCTCTGGGCTGCTGGGCTGAGGGTCCCTGGACACAGACCACACATTGTGCCACAGAGCCTGTAGACAGATGTTCCTTTTCCTGCAAGACTGGGAAACCGAGTCAGTAGCCATTTGCCTGAGCCCCTCCCCCCATTAGCAGTGGAGCCCCGATCCATTATACTTTCTGGTCCCATGGCCATGTGTCAAGAACAAGTGGTAATAATAATACCAGCCTCATCATCAGCATCACCACCTTATACGGAGTGGGTCCCAACTGGCGCCCTCGTGTTAGCCTTCCGGAAACCCTAGGAGGTAGCTATTAATATTTCCATTCTACAGACAGGACCACTGAGGCCCGGAGTGGTTAGCTGGCATGCCCAGGGACACACCCAACTGGAGCTGGGATTTGAACTCGGGCTCCTGGAGGCAGCCAAAGGCTCTGTGTGGACTCGCGTGTGTTGGGGGGAGGGCAGAGGACACCCCAGCACCCCCCAGGCCACGGCTGTGAATGTGTGTGCCTCACCCCCGCAGGCGCTGGGCAGCAGCGTGTACAAGAGCGCCTCGCCCTACGGCTCCCTCAACAACATCGCCGACGGCCTCAGCTCGCTCACCGAGCACTTCTCTGACCTGAGCCTCAGCTCCGAGGCCCGCAAGCCCAGTAAGCGGCCCCCGCCCAACTACCTGTGCCACCTGTGCTTCAACAAAGGACACTACATCAAAGACTGCCCCCAGGTAAGGCAGCCCGGCCCGGCAGGGGCCTCCACCTGTTGGTTCCCTTGTGGGGGTACACAGGACAGAGGCCCAGCTTGGGCCTGTGCGGGTGGCTGCGTGGGGGCATTGTGGACCCCAACATGCCGCTCTGCAGTGAGATGCAGGGCCTTCCTGTGGCGGGCAGGCCGGGCCAGCAGCCTCCTCACACTCACAGAGAAGGAATGCAGGCTCCAGGCCAGGAATCCACATGTGCACCCCCACCCCCAGACCCCATCTCTGCCTTGTCTTGTGAGGAGGCGGTGGAGGGGGCTCTTCCCCCACTGCTTGCCCCCCAGGAGAGGGCTGGGCAAGAGCCCCTGGCACGGTGGGGCCGGGTGGCTCTCTTGGGTGTGAACAGGGCCGCAGGGAGTGGGCTCAGCCCCCGTGGCTCGCCGACTGCTTTTCTGTGGCAGGGTGGGGCTCCGGGGCCCAGGCCCCCAGAGGATGGCCCCTGACTCACTGCTGGACTTGGCGTCTCGCATGCAGGGAGAGAGGTTAGCGGCTGTGCTCAGCGTGGTGCGAGATGCTTGGTGATTCGGCCCCCGTTACGTATTTTTTTTTTTCCCACATTTTCCGACTTTCTTTTCTGGTGTGGTGCTGCTTTCACTTTCTGTATGTAATGGGACTGGAATCCTGAAAACTCTGAGTGCCCCTGCGCTGGTCCCCTCCAGATGTTGGAGGCTGGGGCCGTGATAAGGTGGGGCCTGGTCCCGGCAGGACCCGTCAGGGGGCTGGGATATGCTTGTAGCGCTCCGCTCGGGGTGGCCCAGGCACAGCCGTGTCAGTGCTTCTGGGGAGCTCTGGTGAGAAATGCTCCACCACAGACCCTCCCCAGACCTCCCTCTCATTGTGTCCCACCCTGGACATCCGGGTACGGGGAGCTGGCCCGCTGGGGCCTGTCCCCTGTCCCCTACCCGCCCACCCCTGACTCCCCCTCAGTAGGAGTGGTCAGCAAGGGGGCATGCAGAGGTCCCCGCAGACTGTGGGGCCCTCTCCCATGGTTCTCTGGGTTGGTCCTCAAAGGCCTGCCCGTGGCCCTCCCAGCCAGCAGCCTCTCACATCACGGCAGCACCTCACCCTCTTGCCTGTGAGATGGGCAGGCCAGCATTTAGCCCCTTGAGGGAGGGGACAGACACCGTGCCCCGTGCCTTCTGAGCAGCTTTGCAAGTCCTGCCCACAACAGCCACCCCCTGTGCCAGGTGCTCTCACCAGCCTCATTCCACAGCCACCGTGGCTGAGCTGGTCAGGGGACAGCCGAAGCTTTGACTCACCCAGGCAGGCGACACCCAGACACCAGGAGGGGCACCCTGGCTGGCAGCTCAGGAAAGCTTCCGGGAGGAGGAGAGCTCAGGGCGAAGGTGGCTCAGTGTGACCCGTTTCTGAAGGCAATGGATGGGTGGTGAGCCAGAGGCACGGGGCTGTGGAGGTGTGAGGGTGAGTGTGTGTGTGCACCTGCCGCTGTCTCTGCAGGCAGGGCCAGAGCTCTTCCAGCTGCTGGGGGGCAGAGGGTCCCTCATGCTGGTGCTGACACTGGTTACGAGGACCTCAGTCCCTTCACTCTGTGGCGGACATCCAAGGAGTGGCCCCGGTGCACAGCTGCAGAAGAGTTGGGGAGTACAGCGCTGGGGAGAGGGTGGGCGTGCCTGGGAACCCCCGCCCTGGGACCCCAGTGCTCTTTGCTTCCTAGAGCAGCCCTGCCGCAGCCGTGGTCTGTGGTGCCTCAGTTTCTCTCTTGAGCTGTCCCCTCTCAAACCGGGCTCTGTCCAGCACTCCTGAAGCCCCGAGGCTCTGCCCTGCCCTGCTCACGAGCGATGAGGATGTGGTGAAATAACACGTGGTACAAGCTGAGCCTGGCCCACGCCCATCACAGGGTCTCAGCAGGTGTTGGCTAGCCGTGCGCTTTTCTCCTCTGGGTCCCTGGGACACGGTCCCAGGTATTCTGGCAGGCTGGGATTCCACTGGATCCTGACCACAAGCCCCAGGGGAGGTGCTGGGCGCGGGTCATCTCTGTACCCCTCGCTTCTGACATCCACACTATACCAGATACCTCCCACGGCAGGTACCAGTCTTCCAAGGAAGGGATACTGACAAGGCTGTCACCCATTTCAAAGGAAATGCTATGTCCGATCTCACACACAAAATGCGTAAAAGTAGAACACTTTTTTTTGGGGGGGGGGTTAACTGCTGTAATTCATTTCCCATAGAATTCACCCAAAGTGTGCAGCTCAATGGCCTTTGTGAACATCACAGACTCATGCAGTGCTCACCATAATCTGTTACAGGACATTTGCATCACGTTCAAGTTGAACTTTGTATCCTTTAGCTTCAGACCTTGCAGCTCCCACTTTGTATCCTTTAGCTTCAGACCTTGCAGCTCCCGACAACCACACATCCATCTTCTTCTTGTATAGATTCACCTTCCCTGGGCGTTCCAGGAAATGGGATCATGTGACAGCCTTCTTTAACTTAGTGTAGTGTTTTCAAGGCCTTCCCATGTGGTAGCCTGCCTCGGTTCCCACAATCCTGCTGCATTTTCTGGACAAGTCTGTGAACAGCATTTCCGTGCTATTTTGTAGAATCTACGTGTGGAGCCATCTGGTCTGGGCTTTCCTTGATTACTAATTTGGTCTCTTTGCTTGATCTAAGATGGGTCTGATGGTCTCTTTCTGCTTGATTCAGTTACTGTAGTTTGTATTCATAGAGTTGGTTTCACCTAATCTGTTGGCATGTTTGTTGATTGTCTTCTCTTACAAACCTTTTGATTTCCATACGGTCAGTAATAATATTCCCCTCTTTCCTTTCTAATTCTTGTAATCTGAGTTTTCTCTATTTCTTGGACATTCTGACTAAAGATTTGTTTATTTTGTTGAACTTTTCAAAGAACCAACTTTTGGTTTAGCTCACTTTCTCTATTGCTTTTCTCTTCTTTATTTCACTAGTTTCCACTCTAATCTCTCTCCTTTTTTCAAAAATTCATTTTACTGGGGGCCAGCACTGTGACACAGTGGGTTAATCCTCTGCCTGCGGCACCTGCATCCCATGTGGGTGCTGGTTCTGGTCCTGGCTGCTCCTCTTCCAGTCCAGCTCTTTGCTGTGGCCTAGGAAAGCAGTAGAGACTGATCCAGGTACTTGGGTCCCTGCCCCTACATGGGAGACCCGGAGGAGGCTCCTGGTTCCTGGCTTCGGATCAGCGCAGCTCCGGCCGTTGCGGCCATCTGGGGAGTGAACCAGTGGAGGGAAGAGCTTTCTGTCTCTCCCTCTCACTGTCTGTAACTCTACTTCTCAGATAAATAATGAATAAAGTCTTTAAAAACTTTATTTTACTTATTTGAAAGGCAGAGTTACGAAGAAAGAGACAGACAGACAGAGAGAGAGCTTCTATCCTCTGGTTCACTCTCCAAGTGGCCCAATGGCATAGGCTGGGCCAGCTTGAAAGTAGGAGCTTGGAACGCCATCTGAGTTTCCCACATGGGTAGTAGGGGCCAAAGCACTTGGGTCATCCTTCCCTGCTTGCCCAGGCCATAGCAGAGAGCTAGATCAGAAGCTGAGCAGCCGGGACTTGAACCAGCGCTTGTATGGGATGCCAGCATCACAGGCAGCAGCTTAACCCACCGTGCCATAATGCTGGCATTGCCTAATCTCTTTTATTTTGTAAATTATATTTACTTATTCTCAATTTTATTTGAAAGGCAGAGAAAGAGAGAGAGAGAGCATTTTCATCTGCTAGTTCACCCCCCCCAATCCCTATAATAGCCAGAGCAGGCCGAAGCCAGGAGCTGGAACCTTAATCCACTGGACTCCCACATGGGTGGCAGGAACCCAAGTGCTTGGGCCATCACTTGCTACCTCGCAGGGTGCACATTAGCAGGGAGCTGGAATCAAAAGCAGAGCCAGAACTTAAACCCAGACTCTCCAAAATGGGATGTGGCATCCCAAGTGACATTTTAGCCACAGCATCAAGCGTCCTTGCCTCTAATCGTTTTTTTAGATTGTAGTAAAATACACCTAAAAACTACCATCTTCGGGAGCCAACGCTGTGGCGGATAAAGCCATTGCCTATAGTGCCGGAATCCTGTATGGGCACTGGTTTGAGTCCCAGCTGCTCCACTTCTGATCCAGCTCTCTGCTGTGGCCTGGGAAAGCAGTGGAAGATGGCCCAAGTCCTTGGGCCCTTGCATCCGCATGGGAGACCGGGAAGAAGTTCCTGGCTTCTGGCTTCGAATCAGCATGGCTCCAGCCATTGCAGACAATTGGGGAGTCAACCATCAGATGGAAGACCTCTCTCTCTCTCTCTCTCTCTCTGCCTCTCCTTCTCCCTCTGTGTAACTCTGACTTTCAAATAAATAATTAAATCTTAAAAAAAAACTACCATCTTCATCAATTCAATGACAAAGAATACATTCACATCGTTGTAGAACCATCCACCACTATCCAGCCTCAGCTCTCTGTTTTATTTATTTGAGAGGCACATACACACGCACGCACACACACACGGACACACACACACAGAATTAGAAAGAGGGAGAGAGAGAGAGGGAGACTCCCAGGGTCTGCTTCGGCAGGAATCTGGAGTCAGGAGGCAGAGCCAGGTACTGAGCCAGGTGCTCTGATGTGGCACGTGGGGCTCTTAGCTGCTTAGCTGCACACTCACTCCCACAGACTCTCCTAAATTGTAGATCTGAAACTCCGTTCCATGAAACTCCCCTCTCCTCTCGCCAGCCAGCCCCCGGCAGCCACCATTCTCTCTCTCTCTCTCTCTCTCTCTCTCTTTTTTTTTTTTTCACAGGCTCTTTTTTTTTTTTTTTTTGACAGGCAGAGTGGACAGTGAGAGAGAGAGACAGAGAGAAAGCTCTTCCTTTTTGCTGTTGGTTCACCCTCCAATGACCGCTGCGGCGGGCGCACCATGCTGATCCGAAGCCAGGAGCCAGGTGCTTCTCCTGGTCTCCCATGGGGTGCAGGGCCCAAGGACTTGGGCCATCCTCCACTGCCCTCCCGGGCCACAGCAGAGAGCTGACCTGGAAGAGGGGCAACCGGGACAGAATCCGGGGCCCTGACTGGGACTAGAACCCGGTGTGCCAGCGCCGCAGGTAGAGGATTAGCCTATTGAGCTGCGGCGCCGGCCTATTCTCTCTTGATTTGTTTGACTACTCTAGGTACCTCATGGAGGTGGAGTTACCCAGTGTTGTCCTTTTGTGCCTGGGTTAACCTCACCCAGAATGTTGTCCCCAGGATTCTTCTGTTTTGTCGTGTGTGTCGGAGTTTCAGTCCTTTCTAAGGCCAGATAATACTCCATTGAATGCATAGACCACATTATTATCTGTGTACTCATCAATGGAAACAAGCCACGTTTTGGCTATCGGGCGTAACGTTACTCTGGGCATAGGTCTGTGAATATCTCTTCCTGGTCTTGTGCTTAGCTCCCCGAAAGTCTTGATTATTGCCTTCTGTCATCTTGCTTTAGGTTTAGTTTGCTCTTCTTTTTTTCCTGAAGATTTATTTACTTATTTGAAAGTGAGAGTTACAGAGAGAGAGAGAGAGAGAGGTCTTCCATCCACTAGTTTACTCCCCAGACGGCTGCAACAGCAAGGCCTGAGCCAGACTGAAGCCAGGAGCCAGGCGCTTCCTCCACGTCTCCCACGTGGGTGCAGCGTTCTGAGGGTTGCTGTATATGTGATGGGTCCTTGCTCATTCTCATACGTTCAGTCTATGCATGCATTTGAATCCAAAATTTCTCTCCTGTAATAGCACATAGTTGAATCTGGTTTTTTATTGTCCCGTCTGAGAATCCCTGCCTTTTGACTGTATTATTTAAGACATTCACTCTTTTTAAAAAAAAAAAAAAAAATCTGGGCTGGCCCCTGGTGCTAGTCAGAGCAGTGTTGGGTCTTTTAAATATTTATTTATTTATTTGAAAAGCAGAGAGTTACAGACAGGCAGAGGCAGAGAGAGAGGTCTTCCAACCACTGGTTCACTCCCCCGATGGCCACAATGTCTGGGGCTGCACCGATCTGAAGCCAGGAGCCAGGAATTTCTTCTGGGTCTGCCTCATGGGTGCAGGGGTCCAAGCACTTGGGCCATCTTCTAATGTTTTCCAAGGCCCTAACAGAGAGCTGGATCGGAAGTGGAGCAGCTGGGACTCGAAATGGCGCCCATATGGGATGCCGGCACTGCAGGCAGCAGCTTTACCTGCTACACCGCAGAGCCGACCCCAATACATTCTCATTTAATGCTACTATTTACATAGTTGGATTTAGGTTTGCCATTTTTCTTTTTGTCTCCTAAATTGTTCATATCTTTCCTGTGCCTCTAATCCTCCTTTATTGCTTTCTTTGGTATTAATTTTCTAATGTAACATTTAAATTTCTTTAATGATTTTTTTTTTGACAGGCATAGTGGACAGTGAGAAAGAGAGACAGAGAGAAAGGTCTTCCTTTTGCTGTTGGTTCACCTTCCAATGGCCGCCGTGGCCGGCGCGCTGCAGCCGGCACACTGCGCTGATACGAAGGCAGGAGCCAGGTGCTTATCCTGGTCTTCCATGCGGGTGCAGGGCCCAAGCACTTGGGCCATCCTCCACTGCACTCCCTGGCCACAGCAGAGAGCTGGCCTGGAAGAGGGGCAACTGGGACAGAATCCGGCGCCCTGACTGGGACTAGAACCCGGTGTGCCAGCACCGCAAGGTGGAGGATTAGCCTATTGAGCCGCAGTGCCGGCCAATGATTTTTTCACTATATTTTGTGAGTTATTTCTTTGGGGATTGCTCTAGGGCTTTTTACACATTTTAATGGGCGCGTGTCTGCTTCAGATTGGTAATTAGCTCCAGTGAGATACAGAAGTGTCAGTCCTAGGAGCTCTGTTCCATCCGAGTTTTGGCTTTCAGTAGCTCTGCTGTGCTGTGTCCCTAGAGCCATTCTCTTGATTCTATTGATTACAGCTTCTCCTCACATTGGAGACGTTTTCAGTCATTGTCTCCTCAAACATTCTTCCCGTGGCCAACAGTGTGGCTCAGCAGGTTAAGCTGCCACCTGAGACGCTGGCATCCCATATTGGAGTGTTGGATTGAGTCCTGCGTGCTCCGCTTCCCAGCCAGCTCCCTGCTAATGCACCCGGGAAGCCAGCAGCAGACGATGTCCCAAGTGCTTGGGCCCCTGCCACCCAGGTGGGAGACCTGGATGGAATTCCAGGCTCCTGGCTTTGGCCGGGCCCAGCCATGGCCATTATGGCCATTTGGGGAGTGAACCAGCATACAGAAGCGCCCTCTCTCTCTCTCTCTCTTTCTCTCTGTCTGTCTCTTCTTCCCTTTCTCTGTCACTCTGCCTTTCAAATAAATAAAGTAAATGTGAAAAAAATTTCTTTCTGCTCCTTTATCTCTTCTGCTTCTGTGGGATGATTGTTAAGTGACGTAAGTGACTAAAGCCGCTCTCGGCGCTCCAGGGCTCTGCGGATGGCGGCAGGGAGCACGAGGTGAACGCACTCACTGTCAGTGGCCCCGACCGCGGGTCACAGGAACCAGCGGCTGGGGTCTTGTTAGCCAATTATTCTCTAACCTTAAACCTAGGATAGGGGTTTTGAGAGCTCGCTGCATCAGATTGCTGGGGTCCCTCACATGTCCCAGCATAGTGTGAGGAGACCGGGAGCCCTGACAGCAGAGGCTGAAGATGCTAGAAACCATTTTCGAATGTCACAGAAGAGCAGCCCCTTCTTGCAAGGTGAGACTGTGCCTGGGTCAGCGTCCTTCTCCAGCCAATGTCACCACTGGCTCAAGAACACTTAGGAGCCAAGAGCCACCCTGCACCCCCTCACAGTGTGCCAGCTGGCCAGCCCTGGGGTACTCGTATTGTTAACAGTAATAGTAAGGGCCTCCTCTAAGCATTGGGTTTACTCCTGAGTTTAATGTGTTTTCTGCATTTGCTCATTTAGCCCTCTCAACGGCCCTCCCAGTAGGCACTAGTGATGCCAAATTGCCAGATGCTACGACAGAGGCCCAGAGAAGCTGAGTGACTTGCCTAAGATCCCCAACACTAGCGCTGAATACAGTCCTGGCTCCAGAGTCCACACTTTTTCTCTGACATCTGCCATCGCCGTTAGCATTGAGACTTTGATCTCCCGTATCATTCACAGAAAGTCAAGGGTCTTTAAAAGACGAGTTGCTGGGCAAAAAGAAAGATAAGGATAGGGTGGGGAGAAGCCAGACGTGGTCTGGTCCAGCCAGCTCGGCACGATGGCTCCTTCCGCTGCTGGTCCAGCCTCAGGGGGTCTGCTGGCCCAGTACAGCCAGGCAGGTCCGGGCAGGCTTGGGACTGCCAGCTCTGGGGGCAGCAGAAAGCCCGCTGGCTTCAGGGGAAGCGTGGTCACTGTGTGCCCAGCCTGCGTGCAGGTCAGTGGTCCTCTCATATTGGCCTCTGCACCCTTCTGAGGCAGGGCTGGAGGACCTGTGCCGCAGCACTGTGCTCTGAGCCAGATGCCCCCGCCTGCACGGGCATGTGTGTTTGTGCTGGCCGCGTGGCACGGTGCCGCATCTGCGCCCAGGACACACAGTCTGTCCAAGATAGAGCAGGGCCCAGGGCCTGCTCCCATCACCCAACCATTCCTGAGCGCCTACTGCGTGCAGGGCCCGTACTTGATAAGGTCCTTGGTGGGGCAGCTAGAAACAGCGTTGGCCACTCTGGGTGACCAGGGCTCTGCAGTGGAGGTTTGCCGTGATGGACCAGCTCTGCCTGGGGCTTCCTGGGAGGCCTCAAGGAGGAGGAGGCGGGGCGTGGGGTGGGGGAGGCTTCCAAGCAAGCGTGTAAATAACGGGAGTAGCCTTTCTGGGCACTGCGAACCTTGGCGACGGCTGGCGCTCCAGCGGGGAGGAGCAGGAGGTGTGGCCGCAGCAGGTGGTGAAGGGCCTGCGGGCCAGGCTGCCCAAACTTGGACTGTGTCTGAAGGGCAGGGAGAAGCCAGCCAAAGGTTTAGGTGACATGCTCAGATTGGCATTTTGAAAGATCGGGCTGGAGGCACGTTGGAGACCGGGCTGGAGGAGATAGGACTGCAGGGGAAGGCAAGCGACACAGATCAGACACAAGGCAGGGCGTGCGGAGGCTGGAGGGGAGGGACCGACTTCCAGAGAAAGCACCAGCTGTGGGGCGGGGTGCCAGGGAGCGTGCTGCCTGGGAAAACGGGGTGCCGCCCACTGGGCTCTGAGACCATGGGCGCGCCTTCGCGTGCTTGCTCAGCGGGTGTCGCCTGAGCCCGCTCCATGCCGGACACGCGCTGGCCTTTGAGGATGCCACAGCGCGCAACCAGGAGCGGCTCCCGCAGTCCTGGAGCTGGCCTCCCAGTGGGTGCTGTCAGACCGCAGGCGCAGGTCAGCGGGAAGACGGGGGCACAGCAGAGCCCATGAAGAATCTAGCAGGGAGCTTGGACAGCGTGTGCCTGGCCGGCTCCTCCACCAGGGACAGTGGGGCCGTGCCAGGGGCCCAGGAGACTCCCAGGGGTCCACAGAAGTGTTCTACCATTCATTTATTTTAAAACCAGAAAAGGGGCTGGCGCCGTGGCTCAATAGGCTAATCCTCCGCCTGCGGCGCCGGCACCTGGGGGTTCTAGTCCTGGTCGAGGTGCCAGATCCTGTCCCGGTTGCCCCTCTTCCAGGCCAGCTCTCTGCTGTGGCCCCAGGAGGACAGTGGAGGATGGCCCAAGTGCTTTGGCCCTGCACCCCATGGGAGACCAGGAGAAGCACCTGGCTCCTGGCTTCGGATCAGCATGATGCGCCAGCCGCGGCGGCCATTGGAGGGTGAACCAACAGCAAAGGAAGAGCTTTCTCTCTGTCTCTCTCTCTCTCACTCTCTCTCTCTCTCACTCTGCCTGTCAAAATAAATAAATAAATAAATAAAAAATAAACAAAAAACAGGAAAGGAATATCAAAATAATGCCATCTGGTATGAATCCTGCCTGGATGTTTGTCTTTCTACCAAAGTTGTCAGAAAATAGTTATTAAAAGGTTTATTTATTTGAAAGGTAAAGTGACAGAGGGAGGGAGGGAGAGAGAGAGAGAGAGAGAATCTTCCATCCCCTTGTTCACTCCCCAAATGGCTGCAATGGCCAGGCCTGAGACCAGGAGCCAGGAACTCCACTGAGTGGCAGGAATTCAAACATTGGGCCATCTTCCGTTGCCTTCCCAGGCACATTAACAAGGAGCTGGATTGGAAGTGGAGCAGCCGGGACTCGAACCCACATGGGATGCTGGCATCAGAGGTAGTGGTTTAACCTGCTGTGCCACAACACCAGCCCTAGAGAAGATACTTTTAATAATTTTATGGAGGAAGGGGCTCACGCAGGCCACAGTGCCCCAGACCCTGAAACCGTGAAGGTCATGATGTGTTGGGGTGTTAGCTGGGGGCCGCCGCGGCCTGCCCGGTGACAGGACATGCGCTTTCCAGCTACCATTTTCCTCTGAAGTGCAGCCAGGCTGGGGGTCCCCACACCCACCATAAGGGCCCTGATGTTGGAGAGGGAGATGTTTTGTGCAAGTCAAAGAAAACAGCCTCAAATTTATAGTCCAGAGATCAGAGTTCCAGTTCCAAAAAAAAAAAAATGCTGACCCACTTTGGGCGCGTCACACACCCTCTCTGGGCTCCCTGCTGTGTTGACGCACTCAGCACCTCTGCAGGAGTGGGGGCTGGGGTGGGGCCCGGGGTGGTACACCACGAACGACGCGTGGGACAGACGCACGTCCTTTCCCTGAGCCCTCCCCTGCCCTTGCTGGCAGTGAGGCCCAGCCCCGCCCAGCCTGGCGGTCACCCTTCCTGCGCTGACCTGGGAGCAGGAACTCCAAGCCCTCAGCCTGCACCACCCCCTGCCAAGACAGTCTTGGTGCGGGGGGGGGGGGGGCACCGGTGACTCCATCGAGGGAGGTCTGCGGGTGTTGTCACCTGCGCTCCCCGGGAGAGGCCAGGGGAGGGCGGGGCCCAGGGGAGCTGCCATCCCGAGTCAGCGCGCCCTGGGCCGCTAATGCAATCCAGATGTCAGACAGAAAACAGCCGTCGCCCCCACCCATCTGGCAGCTCGGGTTTCTCGGAGATTGCAAAAGAAGAAGAAAAATAGAGCAAGGAAGAGAATTGACTCCTAGAACAGCTGAGCCCGAGAGGCGGCAGCATGTAAACAGCGGCAGGGTCCTGCGGGGCGGGCGAGGCCGCTTGTCCAGCCCCCCCACCCCCCGCTCCCGGCCCCTGGCCCCAGCTCTGCTGCCCTGGGACCCCAGGCTGGAGCAGGCTGGTGCCCAAGGCGAAGGCGGCAGCAGAGCCGAGGCCCCAGCCCACGTCCGACCCGAGCTGGCGTTCGCAAACCCTCATTCCAGCCTTGACCTGGCTGCAGAGTGGCTGGAGCCAGGGCAGAGGATGGGCAAGGAGGGGGCAGAGCGGGGGCAGGATTTTCGGGGCAGAAGCTCAGGCTGGGACTCGGCCCCAGCGCCAGGCAGTTGGGGAGCAGAGGATGGGGGTGTGGCCGGCCTCCCCCAGCACAGCCTCGTACTTGACCTTCATGTTTCAGTGAAGGAGGGATTGTCCGGCTCAAAAGCTTTGAAACCATGGATCAGCTCAGAGCTGCTGTGATTGGGATGTGGTTTGACCGAAGCCTCCAAAGGATCCTGTGTTGCAAGCTTGGTCCTCAGAGTGGTGGTTAGGAGGCGGGGCCTAGTGGGCGTGGCTTTGGTCACTGCCTTGTAAGGGGTGAAGGTGTTTCTCATGGTTGTCTGGTCAGTTCTCAGGAGCGGGTCCATAGTGAGAGGGCCAGCCTGGCTCCTCCCCTCTCTCTGGCTTCCTGTCCTAACTGTGATCTCTCGCTTCTGGATATCAGCCGCTGAGAGGCCTTTTCCCCAAACTGACGCCATGCCGTTTGCAAATACGGGAACCTATTTTCTCTGCCAGCACCCAGCTCCAGGTGTTTTGTTGAAGTCACAGAAAAGGAACTTATACAAGGAAGAAATGATTCAGCCTGGGTGGGCCTGGGCCGGGGGCAGGGGCGTGGCTGGGAATCTAGGCTGCTGCAGGTGACATTGCCCGCCCCTGACGGGCTGAGGGGCCTGGGCTGTGCTGGGCCTGCCCTTGGCGCAGGCCCTGGAATGCCAAGAGCACTCGGGGAATGCTAGCTGGGAAGGGTGTTGCTCGGGGCACTGTGCCTGCTCCTTGGCGCGTGGTGGCTTTGGCGTAGGTGCTGATGTCAGGGCAGTGCCCCAGACTCAGGGTCCTGGGCTCCAGCCCTTCCTCCTCGCATCTGCGGCCCCCTGCTTGCAGCGCGGTGGCCGGAGCACAGCCGCCGGAGCCAGTCTGCTTTGTGTTCTACCTCCAGCCCCGCCTCTTGCTGGCTGGGCGCCTTTGGGAAAATGCACCCAGGCTTTCTAGGCCCCAGCATCCTCTCTGCGAAAACTCCTGCTCTGTGGGATGTTGTGAGCCCGCAGCCTCCACAGGTGTCGCCTGCCGTCGCTGTCATCATGCCTCCGCTCAGCTGTTTCAGACTGCTCTGGGAGGACCCAGGGGTCCAAGGCTGTGGGGTCCAGGGAGGGGGCTTTGGTCCTGCCTTCCCACTCCCCCCCCACCCCCGAAAGGCGAGCTGCCTTTGAGAGAACAGGGGAGAGGCTATGTTTTCTCAGGAGCCTTGGGAGGGGCTCGCGTGATTTCCGGTCACCCAGCTTGGCTTCCGAGACTGTGTCCCGAGGGTGGGTGCTCCAGGACGAGGGGTGATAGGACACCCGTGGGCTGTCAGCTCCCATCTGGCCTAGGCAAGTGGGAGCAGCTGCCGGGGGCGGGGTGCAGGGCGTGGGGGCACAGGCGGCCACTTCGACATCCTTCCTGCTGCCTCGCGCCCGGCAGGAAAGAGCCTAGGAGGGCTGGTTTCACATCCTCAGCTGCCAGTTCTCTTTTTAAAAGGGTCACAGATGGCGATTAGGAGACCCCAGGAATCTCAAGGTGTCCGTGGTCTCACCTTCTCCATCCTCTGCTCCCGGACCCATTCCTGGTCTTGCACGATCTGCAAGACCTAGTGCTGGAGCAGAGCTGTTGCATCCTTGGGCTGAATAACACCCCCATCCCCTCCTCCAGGCAGCCTTCTATGATTTCTCCTGATCTCCAAGCTCAGAGGGACTGCCCTCCTCTGAATCCTAGAACGGCCCACCCACTCACTCATTAACTCACTAGTTCCTCTCCTGCCAGGGCCTGCAGCGTGCCAGGCTCTTGGCCTGCACCTCTCCCATGGCTCATTTTTGCCTTGCAATTGCTCAGGGTGGAGCTGGCTCTACAGCCCTGCAGATGGTTCTGGATGGGCCATCCTTTGGTCCTCTCAGCCTCAATGAGGACAGGGGAGTCCAGGGCAACTGAGTCCCACTGAGCCGCACTCAGACTTCACTACTGACCTTAGCTAGACTGCAGGGTCTCCCGGGAGTCTATACAATGGGCTTGCCTCTCTATAGCGAGTTTTGCCACTTCTGTGGGAAAAGGGTAGACGAAGTTTCTGTTCCTGTCCTTGGCACCTGCCAGGCATGCAGTAAATGGCAGCAGTCACTGTGGGTGCTCCTTGTCTGGCTGCCGGGGCTCCTGAGCCGCCTCTGCCCTCATGTGTAGTGTGAGGCTCTGAGCCTGGCGCAGGGTTGACGTGAGCTGCCTTGAGAGGCAGCATGGGGTACAACAGGCCCCGAGCCCTCCCCTCTCCTTTTCCCGGATCCATTTAGCAGGTGCTTAACCACACATGCGTGCACACATGTGCATACACACACATGTGCGCAGCTGCACACCCAGGCCTCTCCAACCCTGTGGCACCCTGCAGGCTCCCCAGCCTTTCCCTGCGCTCGCTCTTCCTGTCTCCCTTTCAGGGCCTGGCTTGCACCCACCTCCCTTGTGGAGCCCTCTCCAGCCAGCCCAGGCCCGCAGGCTCTTCTCTCTGATCCCTGCTTTTCATGACCAGCTCCCTCACCCCACACCTGATTTGAATGCCCCCCAACCCCGCCGCAGTTTCTCACCTGTCTTGAGCCCTGCCTGCTCCTGGAATGGGGCCCGGGCCTGGGCCCCAGGAGGTGGCCCCACTATTGTGACTGTTTGAACGCTGCTGTGCTTCTCCCACCCCAGGTCCTGGCTGAGCTGAGGTCTCAGCCAGGAGTCCACACGTTTTATCCATCGTCTGTGAGCCCAGCCCAGGAGCATCTCTGGGCCCTTCTGGACCCTCTGTGTTTCTGAGCCCTTCCTGGCTTGCCTGGCAGAGGGAGCACAGGCTGGGGGGGTCCTAAGGCTGCCAGGGAGTGGACACATTTCCTGCACTGGGTGGGAGGAGGAAGGTGTGAGCCAGGAGCTGCCCTGGCCCTTCCCAGGATCTTGGAGACATATTTGCGATGGCTGCGTTTCCCCTCCCTTCCACATCCGGGGTGGCCACACTGGACAGGGCCTGTGTCGTTGGGTCCCTCGTGCAGCCCATGGTCCTGTCCGGAGTGGGAGGTGACCACCTTGGGCAAGGGACCAGGGTCCAGCTGCTGGGTTAGAGGACCTGGCTCCACCAGTCTGTCCTGCCTTTGAGATCTTGGCTCCCCTCCCCACAGCACCCTCCCCCAACTCCAAGGTTTGGGCTTCAGAAGAATGATGTAGAGGAAGTAACACACCTGGAGTGAGGTGGGGAGCCCGGAGAAGTCCCTCAGGCCTGGCTTTCCTGTTTGCTTGGTTTGAACATTTACTTATTTATTTGAAAGACAGAGGTAGAAACACAGCAAGCTCTCCCATTCACTGGTTCACTCCCCAAATGGCCACAACAGTCAGGGCTGGGCCATGCTGAAGCCACGTGCCTAGAACCCTAGCTGGGTCTTCCACGTAGCTGCAGGGACCCAAGCACTTGGGCCATCTCTGCTGCTTTCCTAGGTGCGTTAGCAGGGAGCTGGATCAGAAGTGGAGCAGCCAGGACTCGAACCAGTGCTCTGATATGGGATGCCAGCATCGCAAGTGGTGGCTTAACCTGCTGCACCACAATGCCTTCACCTTACTGCTCACTGAACCCTCACCCTAGCCTGGGTGCTGTCTGTGGTTCACCTCTCTGCCTGCCTTCTTTTCTTTTGTAACAGTAGCACAGAGAGGTTAAGGAAGCTGCCCACGGTCCTACAGCTGGCTAGGATCGGGCCAAGTTGGTGTGACCGCAGGGCCCGGCCTTTCCCACTGCCCCTCGCTGTCCTCCCTGCCTTCATGTGGGAGCCATGACTTATCCCACAGGCTGGGGTGACAGGGATGGGCGGGTGTCCCCGAGGCAGGCAGCGTAAGGTGGGGGGCTGACAAGGCTGCTCTGCTCCCCGCTAGGCCGTGTAAAACCACTTAGCACCCAGCCTGGCACACAGTGGGTGCCTGGCAAAGGAACCCGCTGCTGTTGTCCTATTCCGAGTCCCTGGTGTGTGCCATGGTGCCTGCTGCTGAGCAGGGAGCAGGCGCCATGGAGATGGCATTAACCATGCAGTCCCTAACATCTGCTGGGTCCCAGGCCCTGCTCTGGGTGCTCTACAGATGCTGACCCATCTCATCTTCACTCGGCCCTCTGTGCTGGGCACTCTTGGGACCCCCACTCCACAGAGGGGGAAACTGAGGACAGAGCGGGGACGCCACCTGCCCAGGGTCACACAGCGTGGCTGCTTTCCCAGGCAGTGTGGAAGGAAGGAAGATGTGAACGGGGCTCGGTTGGGGTGTGCAGAAGGCAGGCAGGCAGTGAACCTTGAATGTGCTCCATGTCCTTGGGGTCATCGACATCCTCAAGACCTCGTGGGCTCACCCAGGTCACACAGCAGCCTAGGCCGTGGCTAGGATTCGGCTCCCTAGCCTGGCCGACTCCTAACCCCCCCGCCTCTCCCAGTACTTCAGGGACCAGTGACTGGCATAGCTCCCAAGGCCCCCAACTCCCCCAACCCTGAGAGGCCTCAGGCCTCCATAAGCGACTTACAGGCAGGACCAGGAACTTCTTGGCCACTCATTGCCAAGGTGTTTGGCTCTAACCTGCCATGGGGGAGGTTAGAAGAAAGAGCCCTGTGGGTGGCCTTGAATCAGCACCTTGCCCTTGCTGCACCTGCTTCCCTTCTGGGCAGGGGGCCCAGCCGTGTGCATCTGGCGGGTCCCTCAGGGCTGCTGTGTGGCTCCTGTGAGACGCACTGCACGCCCAGCTGTGCCTCCAAGTGCGGGCCATGGCCCAATGGCCACAGCATAGCAGAAATGTGCCAGAAATGCAGACACCCAGGCCCCGCCCCCACCCCCATGGAATCCGAATCTGCGTTTTCACCCACTGCCTGGGTCCCTTGTGGACACATGAGAGCTTGGAGACGCTGGTCCAGGGATATGCAGGAGTTCCCCTCCCTTTCCTGGAGGCTGCCTCTTGGGCCTTCTTTGCAAGGGAGCATTTCTCTGGCCATTTCCCTCTCCTTGGGAGAAACACCACCGGGCAGCCAGACCCCTGGGCTGCTGGGCTGTGTCGGGTCCAGGAGCGCATCATTGTGAAACTGAAATTGGGCAGCCCCTGTCGCTCCGGCCACCCCTGGCGGAGCCAACTCCATTTATCTGGGAGTGGGGCTTCCTGCAGAGTCAGCAAGGCCGGAGTTGAGCCGGGGCAGGTCGGGGTAGGGGGCTCTCCCCTGGGGGCGCGGGACAGCTGGGGCTTTCCTGTGCCCTCCTCACGCAGAGGCCAGAGGGCTGGGACTGCTGCTGGGCTGCTTCAGGTGAGACGCAGGTGCCACCTCCTAACCAAGCAGGAACACGCCGGGGAGAGGACACGGAGGCCCCTACCACCGCCATCCACGGTAGCCAGGCTGCGCCAGGCCAAGCAGCAGAGCTGGGCAGGACTCCCACGTGTTCATGCCAGCCTCCTGCCTGCAGACCCTTGGGGCAGTCCTAGGCTGCTGGGACTATCCCTGGCCAGGGGTCCTCTGAGGCAGAGGCAGTGATGGTGGACATCACCCCTACAGCCAAAGAGGCGAAGAAATTAGAGGCCTGGAGGACTCGGCCAGGACCACTGCTGTGTGTCCTTGGGCAGGTGACTTGTAGTCTCTGTTTCCACATCTGTAATACAGAGGAGAGGTGGGACAGGTGGGTGATTCTCAACAGGGACTCCACATTAGAGTCACCTGGTGTTTCTGTTGGGTTCTTTGCTGCTGGAAATGTTCACTCCATGGATCTGGAGTAGGCCTGGCCAAGGGCATGTGTTTTTTAAGCTGCTGGCCCATGGTGTGGTACTCAGGTGGGTGCAGGTGGACAAAACCGTGATCCTCCTTGCGGGGTCCCGCAATGCAAGGGGACAGGGCCCAGCAGACTCAGAAATGACCATTCCAGGGGTCCCCCCTTCTGCCCCGTCTGACTGCTTAGACCGTGTGATTTCAGAGTTTTATTCTGGGAAGCTGGGCCTGCTTCCCACACTGGCGGATTCCAGCGCTTGGATGTTCTGCGCTGTGGTTCTGGGATCATCCCACAGCCAGACTGCGGGGCCCGGAACTCTTCCACGTGTGGCCGTGTTCCGAGGCACTGTTGTCAGTCTCCTCCGAAAGGAAGATTCTCCTCGCCTGTGATTGCAACACATTATTATCCCGAGTTCTGTGGATTCCGGGAATCTACGCCGCTGTGGCGCTCACATTTTACACGACTCCGAGTTCAGCAGCTCTGAGATCTGTCGCTCCATCTGGGCAGTTGGCCGCGGGGGCCTGGGCCTGGCCTTTGTCTCTCGGAGACAAGGTGGTGATTGTGTGAGCTGGGCCGTGTGCCCCTCCCCGCTCGCTCGTGGGGAAGACGGGGGGGGGGGGCAGAGTGGGCAGAGACCCCACAAAGCCCTTCCTCTAGCACTGGCCACAGAGTAGTGGAAGATGGAGCCAGACTGGCAGGTTGGGCTCAGCCGCTAGAGGCCATGCGAAGCCCCTCCCCGGACTTTCTCTTTCTCCCCTCCCCCTTCTCCCCGGGTCCCACAGAAGGGCACACTGAGGCCAGGAAGGAGGAGGTGTCCTGCCTGATGGACCTGGCATCCCGACCCACAGCCCCTGGCTCCCAGGCGGGGCCTCTCCAGCCAGTTCTGGCTTTGTGCACAGACCATTGGCTTTGTAATGGCTGAACCTGCAGGTCCCCCTGAGGTGACAGGGACCAGCCCTGGGACTCAAGGCCACACATTCATATCCTGTGGCCTCTCGATGCCACCAGGCTTGGGAGGGCTCTCCCTACCCTCACGTGACGCTCCCCGGGCTGTTTCCTGCCTGCCACACCACCTGTCTTCCATGTCACTCCCCCAGGACTGGTGCCCGCCATGTGGCCCTCAGGCTCGGAGGCCAGGAGGCAGAGGGTGGGCTAGGGAAAGTCAGACATAGGGAGGGCCCCACCGTTCACTCCCCTACCTTGGGACCTCAGAAGGTCCCTTCTTCTCTCGACCTTCTCCCGTGGGGGCCAGCAGATGATATCTCACAGTTACTGGGATTGCCTGTGGGCAAAGCTGGGGCGCTGAGGCCACATCCCTGCCCGCTCGTTACGCTCTGCAGAACCGTGGCCTGCCTGATTGACTCAGAGGCTGAAATTACGGATATCAGAGATTTCTCCCAAAAGATTTTCCAAAAGTGGATGACGGCTTCACCTGCCGCCGCGCGGTGCCGATGGGGTGGAGAAGACTGAAGACCTCGACACCCGAGGCTGTGGGCAGGTGTTCACATCGCAGTGCGGGGGGTGATGGCGGCGGCCATGATGCCCCGACTTCGCTGGCCTCCGGCTGCAGGCTGAGCACTTCCCATTCACGAGTGCTTCAACATCTGTTGTCATCCCTGCTTGACCAGTGGGACACTCAGGCTCAGACAGGTGCACAAATGTCTCCCAGCGCTCCCTGCCAGTGAACAGCAGAGCCGGGATCCAAACTCAGCACAGCCAGGGCTCTTTTCACTTTGCTCTTGGCCGGGTAAGGCAGGGCCACAAGGTGGACGGCGGCTCCCTTCCCATGCGGCTGGGAGCAGCCCAGGGCCAGGGAAAAGAGTGTAGTTGTGTCTTTGGTATGTTTCTCTGCCTTTTCTTTCTCTCTCTCTCTCTCTTTTTTTTTTTTTTTTTGACAGGCAGAGTGGATAGTGAGAGAGAGACAGAGAGAAAGGTCTTCCTTTGCTGTTGGTTCACCCTCCAATGGTTGCTGCGGCAGGCGCATCTCGCTGATCCGAAGCCAGGAGCCAGGTGCTTCTCCTGGTCTCCCATGCAGGTGCAGGGCCCAAGGACTTGGGCCATCCTCCACTGCCTTCCCGGGCCATAGCAGAGAGCTGGCCTGGAAGAGGGGCAACCGGGATAGAATCCGGCGCCCCAACCGGGACTAGAACCCGGTGTGCTGGCGCTGCAAGGCGGAGGATTAGCCTGTTAAGCCACGGCGCTGGCCATCTTTCTCTTTTTAAAATTTGCATTCATTTATGTGAGAGGCAGAAGGGGAGAGAGAGAGAGAGAGAGAGAGAGAGAGAGAGAGAGAGAGATATGGAGGAGAGTCTCCCATCTGCTGGTTCATTTCCCAAATACATGAAACTGCTAGGCCTGGGCACAGCTGAAGCCGTGAGCCAGGAAGTCAATCCAGGTCTTCCACAGGAGTGGCCAGGACCCAGTTATCTTAGCCAACACCTGCTGCCCGCCAGGGTCTGCATTAGCAGGAGGCTGGAGTCAGCACCTGAGCTGGGGATCCAACCCAGAGCAGGATGTGGGCATCTTAACTGCAAAGCTAAACACCCATCCTTCCACCAGGTTTCCATGTTTGAATCCTTTTTGGAAGTCCAGAGCTGCCTGTGGCTGCCCGGTCCTGGGCCCACCCCCACCCTGCTGAGTCTTGTGGAGCTCTGCACAGCCACACGTGCGTGCATGGAGCCCCAGCAGGGCGCTGCACGCCCGGGCATGGATGCCTCCCACAGTCTGTGTGCACTTACACACAGGCTCGTGCTGATGCATGCTGGGACCAAGCCCTCAGCACCTGGGAGGCTCATGGGAAACTCTGAAAACCAGCTCCCTTGGGATCCTGGAGTCCCCCGGAGTGGGAGCCACTGTTCTGCTCTCAGCTACTGGTTTCCCTGTCAGTTGACTTACAATGGAGCTGGCAGTCCTCCTGAGGTGTATGCGTATGAGTGTGGCTGTAGACCTGTGCCCACGCAGGCCCAGTGCAGTGCCCCCTGTGTGGACAGCACAGGAGTCTTTGCACCAGGGCTTCCATTTGCCAAAACCACTCAGCAGGCTTCTTCCACGCCTGAACTCCCGGCCTCCTGGGCAGCTGGATGTGAGGCAGGTGCAGGAGAGATGGTGCCATGCAAGCCCACGGGCACCAGTTCTCTGGAGAAGCAGGTGTGTGCCGTGGCACCGCTCAGCAGGTTTCCAGAGTTGAGAAACCATCTCGGAGGGCACAGCAGGGTCTCAGGGCAGAGCATGGTGGCTCCATGGCGGGCTGGGAATGCTGTCTGGAAGTTACCTGACCCCTCCTCCATCCTCATGTGTGCCCTAGCACTGCACTTGGGTTTAGGTGGCCAGCACTCTGTCCTGCTGTGTGCGAGCTGTGCAGTATGCTGCAGCCACCGCTGGCCTTGGCCTGCCCCTCTCCTGCAGGGGGGCAGTGGGAGGTGAAGTGAGACAGCACAAGTCCCGTGCACAGTGTGTAAGCAGCGTGCGTGCTGTGTGCATGCTCTGTGTGCACACTCTGCAGGCTGCACCATGGCAGGGCCTGGGCTGCCTTCCCCTCCAGCGCCCAGCTTCATCCTCTCCTTCCTGGGTTTTCTTCCACTATAGACTCAACACCTCTTCCATCAGTTCCTCTGTCTTGGTACTTCCTCCGTGTGGGGGCTTGGAAGGCAACTTGAAACAGAGAGAGAAGTCCTGTGCCCGCCTCGGTGGCTGTCTTCATGTGATCTGCCTGTTGCTAGTTCGGCCCTGCCTGCTTTGAGCCTGTTTGCTCCCCCATAGGGGAGTGTGTGTGTGTGTGTGTGTGAGCTTTGGAGTGGCCCTGTCCTCAGGGCACCTTGCACAGGCTCAGGTGACAGGTTTATAGGCGATTCCTAAGAGCAGGCGCCAGGCAGGAGCCGGGCAGGTGGTCATCACGAGGCTGTCCCATCCATCACTGTTGCCTGCTGCCCTGTGATAGCCAGTCCTCCTTCCATCCATCATTGCTGGCACATGACATGGGCACCCCCTCCCCATCCCCAACCAGACCAGGGCTGTCACTGGCCAGAAGGGGATGCATGCCTGGCACCCCAGCCATGCAGAAGGGTGGAGGCCTGGCATCTTTAGCCCTAACTCTTCCTCCCCCAAGGCTAGCCCAAGTCCCATTGACTATGCTTCCTGTCTGTCCCTGGACTCCCTCAGCTGTCTCCTCTGTGTTGCCCCTCCCCCAGCCACACCACCATCACCTCTCCCCACTGGTGCGTCCGCAGTCCCTGGCTGATACCCTCACATGATCCATTCCTCCCTCCCATTATCCGTTCTCCTTGTCAGCCAAAGAGACTTGAGAAGGCAGGACAGGCCATGCCACTCCCAACTGTCAGTCTTTCCCTGGCTCCCCGTTAGTCCTGAGCTGAAATCCACCCCTGGACTCCAGGGCTCTGCTGCCCCAAGCCTTAACTCCTCCATCTCCCTGCTACAAAGCGCTCCATCCACTGGGAACCCTGTCCACTTTCACTTCTTCTCTTTCTGCACTTCCTGTGACCTCCACGCAGCCACCCTGGTCACATGCTCGCCAAACATCCCCTGGTGTGTAGATCAAGCTTCAGGCGTGTTCCTGGATCTGTTCACTTGTCGCATAGTTACTGAGCACCCGCCATGTGCCGGGCACCAGGACCATCCACGAGGAATAAGGAAGACCAGGAAAAAATGCAGGCGACATTCTTGGGGAGGGACAGTCAGAGACACTCACGGATACACCTAGGTGTTAGGTCGCGGTCAGTAGTGTTGTTGAGGATGTGATGGCTCGAATAGACAGCAACGCTCAGGGAGCAAGCGCTGTGGAGATGTGGAGGAGGGTTCTCCTGGCAGAGGGAAGAGCAGGTGCGGAGGCCTGAGGTGAGGCAAGGCTGTGGTTGGCATGACAGCTCGGGCTGCGATGGAGCAGGGGCCGAGACACAGCGCCAAGCGCATCCCCAGCCTGCGCTCCCTTCTCCCACCTCCTCCCCCAGCTGGGCAGCTCTTCTCTGGGGGACACAGATGGGTGCTTGTCTTAAGCCCCTCCTCCAGCTGCCCCTCTAAACACTCAGAGCGGGGACAGGAAGTCTCGGCCCTCGTCTCCCAGCTGCCTGGGTGAGACGCCACCAAGCCAGGCCGGCCTGTGCAGGAAGGGACAGAGGCCCCATTGAGCCCACTCTCTGGACGGCTGGGGACAATAGCCGCTCTGAGGAGCAGGAACATCAGCGCCATGGCTGTCCAGGAAGTGGCCAGGCCGTGGGCCTCCCCCTTCCAGGGACCCCCGCTGGCCTTCTCCCCCAGCTCCCATCTCAGGCTGACAGCTGTGTCCACGTGGCACTTGGCCCTGCCCTGCCGGGCCCAGGGAATCAGAGAGGAGCCATGCACGCCTCCTCCAGAGAAGGCTGGGAAGGAGACACAGATATGCAGACCAAGAAGTGTGTCCTGAGTGCTTCCGGCCGAGATGCACAAAGTACTGGGGGCTTGTGGGGTGCAGGGGAGACGTGGCAGGGAGTGCCGATAGGGAAGTCTTCCTGGAGGAAGTCACGGTTCTGAGGAGCTTCTGCAGCCAGGGCCAGGGCTTTTTAATTTTTATTTGTTTGGTTTTGCTTTATTTGAAAGATCAGAGAGACAGGCAGAGAGAGATCTTCCATCCACGGGTCCACTCCACCCACTAATGCCTACGATAGCCAGGGCTGGGCCAAGCTGAAGCCAGGATCCTGGCGTTCTATCTAGGTCTTCCATGTGAGTGGCAGGGACCCAAGTGCTTGAGCCATCACCGGCCGCCTCCCAAGGTGTGCCTCAGCAGGAAGCTGGAATCCCAAGCAGAGCCAGGACTCAAACCCAGGCACTGCGATATGGGATGCAGGTGTCCCGAGCAGTGTCTTCACTGTGCCGAACACCTGCCCCCGTGGCCATTTAAAAACAAAATTAGTGCATTTATTTTTGTGAAGGGTAGAGAGAGAGACAGAGATCTTCCATCTGATGGTTCACCCATCCAATGCCTGCCACACCTGGGGCTGAGCCAGGGTGAATCCGGGGTCCTGCGTTTCTTTTGGGTCTCCCACGTGGGTGGTAGGGGCTTACATACTTGAACGCTCATCTGCTGTCTCCTAGGACATGCATTACAGGAAGCTGGGTTGGAAGCAGAGGAGCCAGGTCTTAAACCAAACAGGCATCCCAAACGGCCAGTTAACCTGCTGTGCCAAACACTTCCCCCAGCGGCATAATTTGGAAGCAGCTGTGACACACGGGGCAAGAACTGGCATCTACCGTCAGTCCAGAGGTGGGAGGAAGCCCTGGCCAGGCCTTATGCCAGGACTCGAACTCTGTCTGCCTCTCAATCCTGTGTGCTGCCTACTGGTGGGAAATTTGCACCAGAAGGGTCTCGAGGGAGTGCCTGGGCTAGGAGTGCCACACAGAGTATGCCTGCCTGCCCACCCCCAGCCCACAGCCATGGTGAGGCAGGCATCACTCAGATCACATCACTGTGGCCTGCCAAGCTCAGATGGAGATGCAGAATCCTTCTCAACACAGTGCTGTGGCAGCAAGCAATGGAAGGGTTTGCCTTTCCAGGTTCTGCCCCATCCTCCTGTTGACAGATGGAGCCGCTGAGACCCAGACAGGGAAGGAACTGCTCCCAGGTTAGGGGAACGAGTTGGTGGCGTTGTGTTGGGGTGGTCAGGAGGAAGATAAGAGATGCCCGCCTTTGAGCACTTTAACTTGTACAACACCTGAGATTGCGGGGGGACTAGACTGCTCTGGACAGAGCTGCCCTGTGGCTTCTGAAGAAGGAACCCCCATTTGCCTCTGCCCTGGCATGCATGGCGCTCACCACAGCTCTCGTCTTGCTGGGGTTACACCTGTCTTGGCACCCACTCCAGTGCCTCATATATAATGGGGACCCACCATGTGTGGGAGGCATGCATGGAGGACCCTGTGGCAGGTTAGGTAGATGCACATGGTGACTGCTGGTTGGACCTTCCCCACTTTGTGGCCTGTAGAGGACAGCAGAACCCCTGGGGGCAACCTGGGCCGGGGTTCCAAGCTGGTCAGATACGTGCCAGTGTGTGTCGAACAGCCCGCCTGGCCAGGGTGCTACCCAAGCTCCCTGTTGGAAAACTGAGGCCCAGAGCACTGGGCTCCAATCCTGAGCCAGCCAGGGGTCTCACAAGCAGAGCAGGGAGCTGAGCTGGGGTCTGCTGGCTTCTGTCCAGGCTTCCGGACACCCAACCTGGCCAGCAGCCCTTGCGTCTGCAGCTCGGAGCTGACTTTTCCTGACAGCTGGGCCCGTCGGGAACTGTGTGTGCCGATGCCAAGGCAAACATTGGTGGTGGAGGTGGGGGCAGGAGGTGCCTGCAGGCCCTGCGTCCCTTCACTCTCCCGGACAGTCGGGGCCGGAGCCCCCGAGCAGCCAGGCCTCCTGCTCCATGATCATTGTTCCCCGTGATGGTTTCCAGATGCTGAGGAGTCACAGGTTTGGGCCTGGGCCAGGAGAGCCAGCCAGCCCTCCCTAGCACCCCACTGCCGCCACCACCGGCTCCATCGCCAGTCCTGCTGGTAAAGAGGTGGCCCTTCCTCCCCACCCCAGGCTGCTTGTAACAGCAAGTGTGCACTCGCTGTCCCGCAGGCCGCCAGCTCCTGGGGTGAGCCATGCTGGGCTGCATTCCAGCTAACTTCCTGTATGGCTTAAGCAAGTCACTCGCCCTTTCTGTGCCTCCGTTTTCTAGGCTGTAGAATGGGCCTGTGGAGAAGGCAGGCTCTCTCTGACACTTCCACTTTCCCAGCCTGTGGCCTGCACCATGCAAGGCTGTGGTTCCCAAAGTGGGTCCCGGACCAGGGCCATTAGCAGCCCCCAGGAATTTGCTAGAGACAAAACCCCCGGGGCCCACTCAGAGTCCAGGGGTGGGGCCAGAAGGCTGTGTCCTAGCCACGCCCCCCCCATGGTTCTGATGCAAGTTCACGTGGGAGCCAGGAAGCGCCTGTGCTAAGAATCAAGAGCTTGCAGCACTGAGATCAGAAAGACGGGTGCAGACTTTGCATTGTGTGGCTTGGGAATGGAGGAGGAAAATGGACCCCCATCCCCCCTGCCTCCCCGCCAACGGTTACTGCACTGAAGAAGTGCGATGCTTGCATCCTGCTCCCACACGGGGAGTGCTCCTCTGGCTGGCTTAGCTGGCATGGGAGCCCTGTGCATAGGGTGCAAGGTGAATGTACTGCTTCCCTCACAGGTGCACAGTGTGAGGGACGTCACGGAGCCCAGGGCGGGTGGACAGGCCAGGAAGCTTCCAGCAGGAAGTATGGATTTGGTCGGGAGGTAGGGTGTGTCTGGCAGTGGGACTGGGTTGTGCAAAGGTAGGGATGAGAATGGATACTACCAGCTGGGCTCCCCCGCCTCGGGATGGGCACCTGCCCCCTCTCTTCCTTTCTCAGAATCCTTGTCGGGTGGGGCTGCCCATAGACAGGGCAAGGAGAAGGTCACAGCTGACGCTCTGCAGAGGCACGAGGTGCTGTGGGGTAGCTAGACCTGGGCCAGGATCCCAGCTCCACCGCTTGCTGGCTGTGTGACCTTGGGTGAATCTCCCAACGTCTCTGTGCCTTGGACTCCTCACCTACAGGAGTTACGGGGAGGATGGGATGTAGGTTAGAGGTGCAGAAGCTGCGAGGGTTTACAGCGGGGGCCCAGGGAGGGGAGCCGGCCGCTGGGGGCCAGTTCACCACCCTGCCTCCTGCAGAGCTGCCTGGGCTGAGTGCTCTGGGCACAGGGACGGTGGGGAAGGCTCAGCTGCAGCCAGGCCTTTGGGGATGGGAAATGTCAGGTTTGCTTCCTCCCCAGGACCCCCTGGAGAAGTCTGGAAGAGGAAGAGTGTGAGCACAGGCAGGTTCGTGCTGAGTGCTTGGCCCCCGGGCCTGGTCTCCCATTGCCACCACCAGCCGACCCCATGGAACCATGGGAAGAGCCAGAAATGACTGCCCCAGCCACAGAGCCTCTTAACCGCTGCCCTGCCCACTTACAGTTGCCACAGGTGACCCCAAAACCACCACATGGCTTCTATGCCTGGTACCTCCCCCAGTCACCAGGGAATTGACGATGGCCAGAAAGACCAGGGTTCAAGGCCTGCCACTTATTTGCTCTGCGACTTTGGACAGGTGCCCCCGCCCCTCTGAGCCTCTCTCTCCTCATCTGGAAAGAGGCTCCCAGCGAGGCCATGAGCCCAGCACCGGGCCAGCCCAGCACTCAGCAGACACTTAGCGCTTTGTGCGCCGGGGCTCACCTGCTGGGTGCTCTCAGGGGTGGGAAGTTTGCTTGCCTTCTACCCCTGGCCGGCCACAGGAGGAGATCAAGGCCCAGAGAGGGGAAGGTGATTTATGTGGGGACGGAGCCCAAGCTGGAAGTCAGGCCTGCAGCCCCGCGCCAGGCAGCCGTGGGAGCCCCAGGCCCGGGCTCCTGCCAGAGTGGCCCCAAACTGCTGACTTCAGCGTTTCGCTGGCCAGAGCAGATCGGATTTCTTTTCTGGCACGCGGCCACCCTCCACACCCTTCCCCCATCGCTATTTTGAGCTGAGTTCCCTGTCCCCTCCTCCCAGGGCTGTGGCCCTAACACCCGAGCCTTTCTCTCCAGGCTGAGGCCTTGCCACCACTTAACCCCTGCCCCGGGGCGTTGGGCACAGCCTCCCTGCGGCCAGGTAGAGCTGGGCTGGTCACGTCTGGCCAGGCCCGGCCAGGGTTGGCCTGCAGATGCAGAGCCAGGGGCCTGCCTGGGGCAGCCATCTCAGTGGTCGGCATGGCCCTCAGGGGGCTTTCTGGGAGCGGACATGCTTCATAGCAGGATCAGCCCAGCCCCACCCCTCCTGTCCTGTGACCTATGCCCTGCCCTGACCTCTGCTCTCCGCCTCACACCTCACCCTTCATGGGCACCGCCCCTTTATGGGGACATCCCCCACCCCCCACAGTCCCAGCTGCTGATTCCAGCCTGGGCCTGGTGCCTTGAGACATATGGTGGGCCCTAAATAGCCACACAGGCCACACACACACACACACACAGGTTAGCCGGCAGCAGCGTTTCAATTCAGGGTGGAATATCAGGTCTGGCACACTGGACGTAGCTCGGGCAGAGCAAGTGCTGTAGACCACAAAAGCCCCCAGGAGTTGGGGGTCGGGGGGGCCAGGTCTTCTCCAGGGGGCATCTAGCCTGGGTGAGGACCTGGGATGGGAGAGATGGGTAAGGAGGTGCCTCCCCAGCTCGCCCCAAAGGACACCTGGCAGTCACTGGCCAGAGCGGTGTTTGAGGCACAGGATACCCCAAGAGTGAAAGCGTGGGCTGGGGAGGGAGGGGTCACTGGCAGGAGGTGACTTTTAAAAATGTTGGTGTACACTTTGTGGAAAGGACAAGTGGCAGCTAGGTTAGGAGGTCCACAGGGGCTTCGTGGGTCTCAGGGAGATGGGGCCCCAGGCCTGAGTGGCCGGGAGAGGGCTTGGGGAGACTGCCTGCCGGAGCTGGAGTTGTGGCCGTAGCAGGAGAGTGGAGGCACGGCAGGACCCTGACAGCGATGCGCAAGGGCCTGGAAACCCACCGGAGAGGACGCGTGGGTTTCCGGGGAGTCACTTCCAGCAAAGTCCCACCCACGCCCGCGCAGTGCCCGATGCCCGGCGGTCGGGTCCCTGCGGCCGTCACGTGAGAGGAGGAAGCCCGGGCCACTTGCAGGCTGTGATTCGGATGTTTTCCACCCCTCAGGCCTGGCCCCTCTTCCCTTCCCCGCCTCCCTGGGCCTGTGGTTCGCCCGTGGAGGAAGGCAGGAAGCAGATAACTCAGGGAGTGGCTGCTCATGTGATCAGAGGCCTCGCTTTCCAAAACCTTCTGCTTGGAATTCCTCAGCCCGCCCGCCCCGGGGTGCTCGGAGACAGGGAGTGGGGGGGGGGTGCTTGGCAGGGAGTCTCCACGCTGCCCAGGTCTCTGCCCAGCTGGGCTCCGTCCATCCTGTCTATGTTTCCGCTTTGCTTTTCGGTGTCTTTTCCCGCGTCTGCTCCCTGCTGGCCCCTTGTGTCTGCGCTGGCCTCCGCTGGGCCTCCTCCCTCGTCTCTTTGCTCTCTCCTCTCTATCTCAGCCCCTTCCCTTCCCTGCCCCCCTACCCCCACCCGTGCCCCCTCCCCAGAGTTTTCCTGAGGCCTTTTCCTGTCCCTGTGAAAGCGCTCATTGTTCCCTGCCCTGTGACAAACTCTAGTGTTGTGGAACCAGGATGGCATTTTTGCGGTGGCTTGGGGGTGGGAGGGGTGCCTGTGGGGGGGGGGGGGGAGCCGGGCCTGCTAGGTCCCTGATGGCCTGCAGCAAGGGAGGGGGCCTGGGGCGAGGAGGCCGTTGAGGCACTCTCTCCCTCCCAGCATCCCATGGGCCAGGCGGCCTAACCCACCTGTCCTGTGCCCACCGCTTCCTGTGCCCACCGCTTCCTCCGCCGGGGCCTCTGTGGCCTGTAGCTGCCTGGACCAGGCCACAGAGGCAGGCGACCCTCCCACCTGCGGGGAAAGAGGAGCATGGATTTTGGCACCTAGCCCACCTGACCCTGGTTCTGGCCCTGTCGCTAATTCTGCGACTTCGGGCCAGCTCCCTGTCCTGGTCCCCAGACTCAATGTCCTCATCTGAGTTCCGGTTTCACGGATTCTAGGTCACCCCTCAGGACACGCTCTGGCCCCGGGGCCTGTCGCTCGGGGCGCCCATGTGGCCTCTGCCCAAGGATGCGAGGCCGCGTGTTTTCTCAGGTGCGAGTCTCACTTAGACTTGAGCCTGGGAGCACCTGGCCAGGGGCGTCTGTGGTTGCGTGGGCCATGACTGGGGAAGAGGTCCAGGGCTGACCCCCTTCAAGGCCCCGGACTGTGAATCCCCTGAAGGCAGGTCATTTGTCATCTGTCTCATTTATTTCCATATTCCTGGAGTTTTCCACAGAGCCTGGAGCAGAGGGTGTGTTCAAGACTGTTAGCTGAATACGTGAACACTGAGATGTCCCCTGGGGTCAGGGGTCAGAGGTGAGGTCGCATTCCCAGGGCAGGCTCGTTTTTTTCTAATTTTCCCACCATTGTTTCACCGAGAGGCTGCGGCTTGCTTTGGAGTCAGCAGATGAGGTTCAAGGCTTGGAGAGGCCGCAGGGAGAGCAGGGCTGTCTGTGCTGGGGGAGGGGCCACACCTCCTCTGATGGCCCAGGAGCAGGGGGCAGGCCGCGCCACCTCTCTGTCTCAGCTTCTTTGCCAAAGCCTCTCTGGGAGGGGAGACCCGAGGCTGCAGGAGCACGCAGAGAGAGGCAGCACTGGGGCCCGCACACTGGGCCCTCCTCTGTGTCTCGCCTCTGTTCCTCCCAGCTCCAGCCAGAGCCTCTCAGCCTGGTGCACAGAGGGGCTTGCTCGCCCTCCATGGCCCAGGGGAAGCTCACGCTGACCACAGTCAGTCCCACCCCCATTCTGAACACAGGGAAATGGAGGCCCAGAAAGGTAAGGGGGTTCTCCAGAATGCTGGGCCCCGGGAGAGCAGCAGCCCGTTCCTACCTCTCACCTCCCCAGTTCGGCAGGTGCTCTGCTTCCTGCAATCCTGGCACCGGGCACAGCGGTTGAGAAAGTGGTCTGAGTCAGACCTCCCATTTCCTGGCAGTGTAGCCCTGGGCACGCTACAGAACTGTTTCCTGCCTCAGCGTTCTCATCTGGAATATGGGACTACTCACACTCAGCTCCGAAGGCTGTCGCGAGGTCTAGACTTAAAGCTTGAGTGCTGGCTACTTCTGTAGCCCAGAGCTCAGCAGGGCACTGGCCTGCTCTCCTGGGGAGGTGGAAGGAGCAAACAATCTAGGGGAAGCCGGCAGCTGGGGCTGGGCACTGTCCAGGCCCACTGCTGGAACTATTTGGAGAGCGGAGGCCGTGCACACTGGGGCAGAATCCGGCCTGGACGTGTAGGAAGAGCTCAGCCACAGCCCTCTGCAGCCCACCCTCCTGGGCCCATTGTCCCTCTGATGCTACCAAAGACAAGGTCATCTCTGCAGCAGGAACTCCTGGTCCCTTAAACTTGGAGAAGATGCAATGGGGGCGGTGAGGAGTGAATTCTGTGGTTGGGGCAGGGAAGCTCAATGGACATGAACATGGTGTAGCACAGTCAGCAGCCAGGGGCCAGCCTGAGCCCCCACCCTGCTCCAGTGTCTACACCTGCAGGGGCAAAGGGGAGGCAAGTGTAGACAGATCCACTCTCCTCACGCAAGTTCTCACCTTCTTGGGAAAGCACAGGGCACCCCCTAGTGGGCAAGAGGGGCCTGCAGGCCAGGAAGTTGGCAGGTAACTATCCTCTTTATCCAAGCCATACCTCCTCTTTATTTGAAAGGCAGAGTTCCAGAGACAGAGAGAGAGACAGAGATCTTGCATACACTCGTACACTTCCCATTTGGCTGCAATGGCCAGGACTGGGCCAGGCGAAGCCTGGAGTGTAAACTCTATCAGGTCACCCATGTGGTTAGCAGGGGCCCAGGTACTTGGCCCATCCTCCGCTGCTTTCCCAGGCGCATTAGCAGGGAGCTGGATTGGAAGTGGAGCAGCCAGGACTCAAACTGGTGCTCATATGGAATGTCAGTGCCAGAGCGCCAGCCCCCATACCTCCTGTTTAAAAACAGCCCATCAATTAGGACAGAACATAAGACATAGAACAAAATCGACAGCTGCTCCGTCTCCCAGAGGCAACCCCTGAACCCTCCTGGCTGGTTTCTCCCTTTCACAGGTGCTGGCATGGGCCATCTTGGGTCACTTGTCCTGCTCCCCCCACCCCCGAAATGTTTTCCCAAATGTTTAACACAGATCACCATCACTGTTGTGATGGTTGCATCGTCTTTCCTCCAGTGGGCGTAGCATAGGGATTGAGGGCATTGCTGCTAAACCCTCGGCTGCTCCTGGGTCGCTGCTGTCCTAAAACATGCTATGGTGTATGAACGCTTCAAACCCTGCAGGGGTCAGGTCTCTGAGGACAGTCACCCACCGGGAGGGGTGGACGTTTCTGAAGTCTGGGAGTGCTGTGTCCAGTCGTCCTGTGGAAATACAGCAGGGAGACACGCCTGTGTAGCCCCCACCCCAGCAGCCCCTCCCAAACCAGCTGCAAGGATTGGAAGGGCGCCCACGGTCACCAAGTGCAACCGTCCGGCCAAGGCAAAGGTCCCCTCGGCAGCCTCCCTGATCATCGTTCACCCTGCCTTCCATGCCTCCAGTGACGGGGAGCTCACCACCTCCAAGCCCTCCTAGAGAGAGCTTAGGGACCAGTGGGAAGCAGGGTCCAGATGGAGTCAGCAGCCTGAGCCCCCCTCCCCAATCAGGCTCTTGTCTGGACAGCTCCTCCCCTCCTCTCCTCAGCTTGGGTCTCCCTCCCCACTCCCACCACCACCCCCAGCCAACCTTCTCCTTCCCAGGCCCCCTTCCTAAGGTGCTTCTAGCCCCTCTGGGGGGGTCAGAGGACCTGACCCTGCCCCAGCTCTGTCCCTGATTCACTGTGTCCCCAGGGGGCCTGTCTGTGCTGCCAGGGGTGGTTCCCGAGCCCCAGGGAGCTGTGCCTCGGCTGCTGGCAGAAGTGGTTCCCTGGAGGGGTACGTGGCAGGGGCAGGGGGGAGGCGAGCCTGCTGGGGCCTGGCAGCCTTCCCAGCCCGGGCGGGCGGCGGCCCCCGCGGAGCCCTCGGCTATTACCGCCTGTTCCGTGCTCAAGTTTATGAAAAGACACTAAGCCTCGCTGGGAGGAGGCAGACGCCTGTGTCCTGGTGGGAATCCCTGCTCTCGTCAGCGCTGCCCTCCTCTGTAAGCAAAGGCCCTGAGCCCTTCCAGAGAGTGGCTGCGAGCTGCCCACTGGCCAGTCGCCCCTCCATCCCCTGCCTGTTTGCCCCTGACCCGCAGGGGAGCCCAGCCAGTGCCTGCCCCTGGGCTGGGCTGAGCAGGAGGGCTTAGGAATTCTCTCATAAAATTCCTGCTGGAGCAGTGTGGGGGTGTTCGGGAGTGGGGGCGGGTGGTTCTGTCTTTTCAAGTGCTGGCCGTGGTTTCATGAAGCAGACACGCTTGGGGGTGAGAGAGGGAAGGGTGAGCCCAGTGTGTCCTTGAGGAAGAGCCTCCTGGGCCTCATCTCTTGTGCCTCACATGTGCAAGCTCTTTGGCAGGTCCTGCCCCTTCCCTGTGCCTCAGTTTCGCCATCTCTTAAATGGGTTGCTGCCATCCCCTAGTACACAGGGTGCTGGAGCGACTAGAATGGGGACCATGGAGCCGTGAGCACGAAGCCAGCACAGAGATGCCCCTTCTCGTCTTCCCTTGTCTCCCGCCAGCAGTATCTTCAGAGCTTCTGTGGCCTCCCCCCTCCCCGCCCAGGTCTTTCTGTGAGAATCTCAGGAAATGATGGCAGCTGATGCTGTTCCATCCTTTGTCACCTTCCCAATCCAGGGATAGGAGCACCCCCCCTGCCCCGCACAGGCCTCCCTCCTATCTCTGGAATCTTCCTCTTACACCACGGGCCTGTTGGTCCCAGCCCGAGTCTCTGTGTCACCCTGGTCCCCTCCACTCCCTCTCCCTGGACAGGCCCTGGGAAGGCATTGCTGGTCGCTGAACACTGGCTCTGTGGGAGACCCCGAGCCAGGATCTACACACACACACACGAGTGCATCACGGCCGCCCAGCAGCCGCGGCTGGCAGCCCTGTGACATCAGCAAGGTACAGAAATGCTGAGCGACTTCCCAAGCCCCCCAGGTCGTCACAGGCAGAGCCAGGATGTGATGGAGTCACCTCCCACACGGTGGGGTGTCAGAGGCCAGCCTTCCCGGTGTGTGGTGCCTGGCCAGACAGCCACTGTGGGGCTGGCATGTGGAGGCCACCAGCAGGTGCCGGAGGCCAGGCGCCCCATCCTCGGGCCCTGGCCGGCAGCTCCAGGGCTGCAGCTGCTCTCATTACGCACGTGGCCACGCTTCCTGCCCCAGCCCTTGCTCTCCTCCTTCATCCTCCCTTTGGTCCACTGTCTCCTTTTTTCTGCATGGGTTTCCTTCCTGTTCGTGGCTGAAGCCAAGGCTTTCTGGAAATGCAATTTGCAGAGTCTGTCTCCAGTCCTGCCCCAGAGCCCCCACTTCACTCTGTTTCCTGGGGTGACTTGACCCCTCCCTATGACACTTTGACCCCTGCCCTTTGGCCTGGCTATGTGAGCTCAGACACCAGGTCTCATCAGCTCTCTGAGCCAGGAGGCCCGCAGAACCAGACCTCAGCTTGGGCCTGGCTGGTGACAGTCCCCAGAGTACCAGATCCTACCCCAGGGAGGTGCCCCACCCCTACCCTTGTGCCTTCACCCCCTTGTAGCAGGGTTGAGGCCTCTCAGAGCAGGGATGTGGGAGAATGAGCCCATCTGGAGCTTGCTTTCAGAATGGCAAGAGTAGGGAAACTGAGGCACCAAGTGGAAGAGAAGGAGGCACAGGAGGGGTCAGAGGACCCCCACTAACTTGAGACCGACAGAGCTCCCTGTGACCCCAGGGGCACCATGTGACCCCTGTACTACCATCTGATTATTCCCTGAGTGCTCCCCTCCCATAACTGGATCCCTTGGGTGACTGAGCCCTGAGCCTGCCCGGAACGTACAGGAGAAGATCGGGGCAGTGCTGTTGTCACCGTCTGAGTTCAGATTTGTGCACTCAGCACCTGAAACTCTAGTAAGCCGTCACCAAGTCGTGGCAAGGGCTCCTGGGGAAGTGAGACCCCGATTCCCAAAGGGGAATCGTTCCTGTGTGTGGTGCTGGACAGCTCCATAGCGGTCAGCAGGGACGGTGCCCCTGGTGCCCCCGGCTCTCCTCCTGGGTGCAGGCCTCGCGGGTTAAGCCCCTGGACAACCTTACCTGGTGGTTACCTTCATCGTCCCTGTTGAAGTAACCTGCCCAAGATCACAGGGCTGGGATTTCAGAACCGAGTCTGGGATCCTAACCACTGTGCCCACATCCAGCCCTCTGTACCCGTTCACCCCACATCTGCAGACTCCACCAACCAGGGGCGAATTCAGTACAGAAATTGCACCTGTAATGAACATGTTCGGACTGTGTCTCTTGTCATTATTCCTTAAACAATGCAAGGTGACCAGTATTTATGTAGCACTTGCGCTGAATGAGGTAGTATAAATAATCTAGGGGTGATTCAAAGCGTTCGGGAGGATTTGCAGAAGTTACATGCAAATACTGTGCCGTTGTCTATTTTGAGCGCCTGTGGATTTTCATATCCACGAGGCTCCAAGAACCATCTCCCATGGATACCACGAGATGGCTGTACTTCATAAATGGGTGCTCGCCTGGGAAGATGTTACCATGGAAACGGGACATCACACAGCCCAGGGCTTCTGAAACTTAATGACCTATGAGTTCCCTAGGTCTCATGTGCAAATGCAGATTCTGATTCAGCACCAGGCAGGGCTTAAGAGTCCACGTTTCTAGCAGGTGACTCCGGCCCTGTGGACCAGACTTTGAATCATCTCGATGTACAGCTTGTGTTGAGCCTGCGAGGGCCACTTAGTAAGATAAATGCAGAGAGCAGTTGGCCAGCACAGAGGGGACAGCCACTCCTCAACCCCAGCCAGCAAGAATTCTAGACCAGTGTCCTCATGTCTCTGGGAACTCTCCCATTTTCAAGTACTGCTGTAACTAGCCCAACTTTTAAAAATACCCTGCAGCCCCAAGTGAGAAACAACCCAAACATATTTACCCAGTCTGACAAATGGGTACAACCACCGTGGCACATTTCTGCAGTGAGCTATTATTTGGCAACTTTGAAAGCCGCCCTTGTAAGTGAAAGAAATTGGACACAAAAGGAAACACATGGTCTGTTTCACTTATGTCTAGAGCAAGAAGGCTGTAGACAGTACACTAGTGGCTTCCTAGGGCTGGGAGGGGTGAGTGTAGCAGGTTGATAAGGAGTAACTATTATTATATCCTCCTATGGGCAAGATACACAAGATTATTCATTGTAGTATTGTCTAGGATAACAGAAGAATGAAAACTACTAGATGTTGTGAAATAGTGACGCAGTGGGGATGCACCTGAGCTTGTGTGGTGGACTGGGTTCTGAAACAGAGTACGCTAGGTCGACTTGTACCGGGTGAGGGAACGCCAAGGAAGACAGACCAGATGTACAACCTGTGTCCCTCTGCATGTGAGAAGAGAAGTCCTGTGTGCGCACATGCATGTGCTGTATGTGTTTGTGAAGGCAAAGTCACCCTCAGGGTGGCTTAAGGGAATGGAAGGCGGCCTCCAGGGAGGGCAGCCGGGACCAGGGACCAGGGACCAGGGACCGGGGCGGCTCGTTTTCCCTGCAGACACTGTGCCTGTGTGGTTTCTTCAATAGCCTTTAAACTGCAACCTGGGATGGCCACAAGCACCTGTGTGCAGGTGCACGCCACCACCAGCTGCCCCTGTATGGCATCTGCGTTAAGAAAGCACCTCACCCACCGCCTCCTCTCTTCTCTGCACCCCAGGAGGCTCCCAGCCTTGGGTTCTCTGTGTGCTCGGTGGTGGTGGTGGTGGGTGCCTGGGTGTTCCCCAGACTGGGGACAGGAGGTGCCTGCGGGAAGGGCAGGAGGGATTGGAAGACTGACGATGGGGGTCCCACACGGGCATCTTCCTGACCTCTGACCTCCCCATCCCCCGTGTTTGCTCTGCAGGCACGCCCCAAAGGCGAGGGGCTGACGCCGTACCAGGGCAAAAAGCGCTGCTTCGGCGAGTACAAGTGCCCCAAGTGCAAGAGAAAATGGATGAGCGGCAACTCGTGGGCCAACATGGGGCAGGAGTGCATCAAGTGCCACATCAACGTGTACCCGCACAAGCAGGTGAGCGGGGCCGCACTCCCAGGAAGAGCCCCCGAGGGCCACCTGTCCCCTTCTTGGGCCTCCGGTCACTCCTCGCAAGGAGGGTGAGACCAGTGTGGTCTTTCCTTGTCTCCTCTGAGACAGGGTGAAGAGAGGGAGTCCGTTTCCCCAAGAATGGAAGGGGGCGCTAACAGGGCACCATTGTGGTCCTGAGAAGGGAGGAACAGGAACGGGGTGTCAGGACAGCAGGATGCTGCACAAGGAGTGCATTTTGTTTGTTTATTCATGCAGGGGACACGTGGGGACAGGGCGGCTGCTGGGCACCGGGCACAGTGCCCGTGGCAGGGGGTGGAGACAACTCGCCCCAGGGAAGACCTGCTGAAGGCAGGCCGCAGAGAGAGAGCCACTCAGAGAGGGTGACCTTAACTCAGAGGTGAGAGAGGCCACTGGGGGCACCTTGCAAGGTCCGGAAGAAGGCAGAGGCTGGGGCTAAAGGGCCAGGAGAGGGGGCACCTTGTCCCTCAGCCTGGAAGGGAGGCAGGGGGAGCTCACGGGGCTGATGGTGCCAGGAGGAAGAGCCTCACGTCCAAGGCTTCTGCTTTCTGAATGAAAGTGGAGGCAGGGTTCTCAGGGGCACTCGGGGAGGGGCGGCAGGCCCGAGGGAGGACGGTGACCACAGCTGTCCCAGCACGGCTCACCGGGCACACGCGGGCGGACCCAGGGAACAGCGGGGTTTGGGGCATGGAGGGCTGGCTGGGCAGGAGGTCGGAGCTGGGGCGTCCTTGTACAAGTGCAACGATCATGCATTGTCCCCGTGTCAGCGCCTATGCAGCAAGGACTGGAAGCCCACGGGACCCTGGTGGAGAGGGAGGACGCGGTGGGGCCTGGGGCTGGGTGGAGGGGAGGTGGGGGCCGAGGTCTGGGTGTGGCTGAGGAGGGGCACCAGGGGTGAGGCAGTTGGGGGCCTGGCTGCTGCCGTTGCAAGGGTTCATTGCCTCTCACGGGACATCCTTCCCCGAAGGCTCCTCCTGAGCCAGGCCTGTGCCAGCCCGCAGGAAGGTGAGGGTCAGGGGGCTGCCAGAGGGAGAGCTCAGTTAGGCAGGCTTAGCCATCAGTCTTCAGAGGGAGCCTGGCTGGACCTGGTCGTGATGGCCGCCGGGGGCCTTGGCTGAGCCCGCACAATCTTCACATGTGTCCTTGTGCCCACCAGGGCACAGTGAGCAGTCGTGGGTCCCCAAGAGCTGCAGAGCCTTCCTAGGTCTCCAGGTGGGAGCCCCGATTTGAGCATGCACCTGTGTTTGGAGGGAGCCCACACAGCCGTCGGGAGTGGCCCATGGGCCAGCCAGCTTGGCCCCCTCCGGAGCCCTGGGTGTGCTACAGCCGTGTGCTGGGTCGGGCTCCCCGGCACTTCTGCAAGTCGTCCTGCCTGTCCTCCCTTCAGCCACCCCATGAGGGCAGCCATGTTGTTCCCCTCATTTTACAGGGAGGAAACTGAGGCACAGGACCCAAGGTCCTCAGAGAGGCTGGGAGCGAGCGGGTTGGGGGTTGGTGTGAAGAGCAGAGTGGGCAGATGAGGGGCCTGGGGGGAGGAGGGGAGCAGGGAGGGGGCGTCAGGTGCCTGGCCGGGGCCAGACGTTGCAAACAATCTGTTTCTTCAGTGGCCCGGGCCTTATGACTCTGCACCTTCGGGGGCCCAGCAGAGGTGCAGGGCCCGGCTCACACACCTGAAGCCGGAGGGAGGACAGGGCTCCCCACGGTGGCGGCAGCCTCCTCAGCCCTACCCCTACATTGTACCAGCATCTGGCAGGCAGGGCTCGCCGCCATGTGCCTTCCTCCAGGCCAGGCCTATTCCTGGCTTGTACCAGCGTTCCCGGGGTGAGGGGGTGGGGGCCAGGGCCTTCCCTGCCGGGCTCAGACCAAGCGCAGTTTCCCTATGCCTCCCGTCCCCCGTCTCCATCCCCAGGGTGGGAGCCTCCACCTGTGAGGCTCTTGCCAGGGCACCAGCCAGCATTTACTGAGCCCCTACTATGTGCGGTAGGGGGCAGAGGCCCAAGAAGAGGTGGCATCCGAGCGGGGTGGCCCAGGCAGCCAGCGTCAAGGGGCCCAGGTCCAGGTCTCCTCTCCCGGGCTCACAGGGCTCTTCTTCCACAGGGAGGCCCAGAGCTGGGGAAGGGGCTGGGGGGGTGACCCCTCCCATCGCCCCAGCAGGAGGGGCCCTTTGAAGAGCTAGGTGGGGGGGACGCTCAGAGCCCCTCCCGCTGGGGGTGAAGAAGGGCTGGGGGATCTCTCCCGCCCCTGAGCTGACCCGGGCAGCATCCTCTCCTGAGAACCCCGCCCTCCCCCGCTGCGCCCCCACATCTGTTTCCTGTCAGGCTCCAGCTGCAGCTGCCCCCTGCCGGCCCGGCCTCCCTGCAGGGGGCGGGGGTGGCCCCAGGCTGGGATCAGTCCCAGCTGCTGAGTGTCTTCCCATGACAGAGGGGAGTCATCCTGACAGCTTCCCCACGCTCCCACCAGCGCCAGGCGGGCCAGGGTCCCCCCGGGGGAGCAGCCCCAACAGGGTCACTCACGGCCAAGGGAGGCCTTGTCCGCCAGGGCCCACAGGCTCTCCTGCCCCCAGCCCACGACGTAACAGTGAGAATACACAAAGGTAACACTGGCCAGTGTTTCCGTGCGTTCTCTGTGCCCAGCTGTATTCCCATGTTCCCATCACTCTGCAGGCGTTATCCTAGTTACTCTTCATAGCAAACCTAGCCAGTCGGTACACGTATTGGCCCTAGTGGAGATACCGGCAGAGTATTCCAGAATCATCTCTCTTTATCCTCAAGATTCATTGACTGAAAGCCAGAGTGACAGAGAGAGGGAGAGACACAGAGAAATAGATCTTCCATCTGCGAGTTTACTCCCAAATGGCTGCAACGACTGGGGCTGGGCCAGGCTGAAGCCAGGAGCCTGGAACTCCATCTGGGCCTTCTATGTGGGTGGCAGGGACCCAAGCACTTGGACCATCTTCAGCTGCTTTCCCAGATGCGTGAGCAGGGAACTGAATGGCAAGTGGAGCAGCTAGGACTCGAACTGGTGCTCTTATATGAGATGCTGGCATTGCAGGCAGCAGCTTAACCTACTGCGCTACAATCCCCGCCCCTAGAATGGTCTTTAGGACAAGCCAGAGATAGTCCCCATCAGCGGACCTGCTGAACCCAGAGGGTGGAAGCCCCAGCTGGCCGGGCAGCCAAACAGGTGCTTGTGAATTCCTAGGGGAGAGCCGTGCTTGGGGAAGGAGGCACCCCCACCCCACACAGGGCACAGCACTGAGGGAGGGTTCTGCCCTCGGTGCAGAAGCCAGGGGCCTGCAACAGGCAAGGAGGGAGGGTGTGAGGCCTGTGGTGGAGACAGAGCTGGGCGGGAGTGGGGGCAGCTGACAGGTGGTGGGCAGTGTGCCCCTTTACAGCATGGAGATTGCAAGCAGTAGACCACCACACACATACACACACACCTTGTTTGCTGTAGGCCCCTGGGCAAGACCCTATATATCCTGGAGCCTCAGTTTCCCCCTGCGTAGGGCAGATGGCAACACACCCCTCACTCGGGCCTGCCTTTGCCACAGGAAGTATAAACCATCGAGAGCACTGTGGTGTCGGGCCTGCAGCCTCTATGGCTCCCCCTGGAAGGCCAGCTCAGGGAGGGGCCCTGGCCAGCAGGGCTGGGGGATAGGAGGGTAGGGGAAGGGGCTAGAGACCAGGCTGGGTTTGGTGTGGAAGAAGGGAAGACTTAGGGACCCATGGGAGACCCCTGTGTGGCTGGGCTGTCTGGGATGAGGGTCCCGGCAGCTGAGTGCAGGCCAGGGTGAGAAAGTGCTTCCTCCATAAGTGTATGCAGGGAGCTGCAGAGAGCTGAGCCAGCGAGAGCCCCCGCCCTGGGACCCGCGAGCCCTCCCTCAAGCCCACCCTCAGATGGCGAGGTGGAGGAGCAGAGGGGTCACAAGGCCAGTCCCAGGTCACGCAGCTCCCAGGGAGCAGAGCTGACCTGGGAGCCCGGGTCTGACATGCGGTCAAACTTGTTCTCCTCTCGCTTAGCCAGGCTGGAGTCTGGACAGGGAAGCTGGCCATCTGGATGCCCCTCGAGATGGGGCTCCAGCTCTTTTATTACAGGTTTATTTCTTTAATTGAAAGGTAGAGTGACAGAGAGAGAGGGAGAGGCAGACACAGAAACCTTCCATCCACTGGTTCACATCCAAATAAGCCACAGTGGCCAGGCCATTGCCTGGAACTCCATCCGGGTCTCCCACATGGGTGGCAGGGACCCAAGTGTTTTGGTCATCTTCTGCTGCTTTCCCAGGCACCTAAGCAGAGCAGCTGGGACTGACGCAAGCTCCAGTATGGGATGCCCACATGACAAATGGCAGCTTAACCGGCTGTGCCACAGTGCCGGCCCTGGTGCTCTGACTTCTTGCCCCTGTCCCAAGCCTTTCCTCTGTGGCTTTAAGCCCGGAAGCACAGGCTGGGTTTCATGATGCCTGGATCAGTTGCCTGCTACCTGCATTCCCCACCCTCACTTAGAGCCCCACCGTCTCATCCGTTCCCCCAACTGCTCTGACGGTCAGCTGGGACCAGGACTGCACACTGGGCAGAAAAGCCAGGGCCTCTGCCACCCTCAGCTGCCCTCCCATGACCATTCTGGGTCACGGTCACTAGCATCAGGTTCCCTTGCCCTCGCCTCCCTGGGCAGCTCCCTGCGAGTGCCCCCATGTCGGTGCCGGGGTCCTAGGCCGGGGCTGGTGCTGGAGAGAGGAGGGCGTCTCCCTGACCCGGCCAAGAGGCCACGGCTCAGGAGGGGCTCCCGGTGCCCTGCACATGTTTTCCTGGTTTTTGAGAGCCTGGAAGGGAAGGGAAGGGGAGCAGGGGACAGGCCTGTGCTGGTCCATGCCCGACACAGCCCCCTCTGCAAATGACCAGCTGTCTGTCTGTCTCCTCCCGGAACCCTGCAAGCAGAACGCTGCGAATAGCCCAGTTCACAGACGTGGAGACAGACACACAGCGTGGGTGACCGGTCGCCTGTCTTCTCTGGGCCACCTCGGTTCCCCAGATAGGAAACAGTGAGGTTCTGCCTGTGTGGCCACTCAGCAAACAGGCCACGCCCCGGATGTGGGGTGACCGCACTTGGCTGCCCCGATGGAGCTAAGGACTGGCTCGCCCCAAGCCTGAAGCGCCGGGACTGTGTCCAGGTGACGCTTTCCTTGGATCCTGAGGCGGCCTGAGCAGGTATGGGGTGACAGGTGGTCAGGAAGATGCTGGGATCAGATGTAGGCTGGGGTCTCCCTGGCTCTGGGTCCCAGTTTCCTAATCTGGTCAATGTCCTTGTTCCTCTGTCCTGCCTGTTTGCCGGATTTTTGTGAGCTTCAGGTCATGGGGGAAAGCAAAGTGGTGTGTAAAGGGACCCCCGCCCCACCCCGGTGTTCCAGGTACAAGACCCCTCCCCCATGGCCCAGGTGCTTGGGCCCTGCACCCTATGGGAGACCAAGAGAAGCACCTGGCTCCTGCCTCTGGATCAGCGCGGTGCGCCGGCTGCAGCGCGCCGGCCGCGGCGGCCATTGGAGGGTGAACCAACGGCAAAGGAAGATCTTTCTCTGTCTCTCTCTCTCTCTCACTGTCCACTCTGCCTGTCAAAAAAAAGAAAAGAAAAAAGACCCCTCCCCCAGCTCTGGCACCCACCCAGGGCCTTGGCCTGTGCCTCCTGGGAGACAGACAGCTGCAAACAGGCAAGAGGTAGGAGGAGGGTCCTGGGGTCTTAGCTGAACCACCTCTGACTACAGGTTCTCTCTCTGCCTCTGTGTTTCTCTCTCTCTCTCCCCACCTGCCTTGGGCCCCCGTCCTCCTGCTCTCTGCAGAGACCCCTGGAGAAGCCCGACGGCCTGGACGTGTCTGACCAGAGCAAGGAGCACCCGCAGCACCTGTGTGAGAAGTGCAAGGTCCTGGGCTACTATTGCCGCCGCGTCCAGTGACCACCGCCGCCGCCCACTTGCCCGCCCACAGCCGTCCTCCTGCCAGCCCAAGCCGACAGCACCCGCTGTGTGTGCCCTGGGCTCGGGGCGGAGGGCGGACTCCCGGGTCTTGTCTTGTGTGTGTTGACAAACACTGTTGTTGACCTTGCTGCTCCCGCAGGTGGTGGGAGGTGGCGGCTCCAGGAATCTGGTGGGCCTGCGGGCTCCGGGGCCAGGCCCAAGGCCAGCAGGAGTCAGCACCCAGCCCTTGGTGTCCCTGAGAGTCCCTTTGGGGTCATCAGCCTTGCATTGGCCACAAGTGCACTAAATTTACTGTGAATCCCAGTACCCGCAGGGGGCCGTCTCCCACCGCACCGTCCCTCCCCTCGGCCAGCCTCAGCTTCTTGTCCTGTTGCAATCAGTGAGCACAGCAAGCAGAAGCCTGGTGCAGCAGCTGCCGGGGCCATGGGTCCCTCTGGGCCCTACCCATGGAGGCCCAGATCTGGCCTGCCTCTGATGTCACTGGTGTTGCACCTGGGCGCTGCACCCCCGCCACCCTGGACCCAGACAGGCAGAGGTCAGGGGCAGGGAGGCCCTGAATGCGGGCCTTTACTCCCACCCCCAGCCCCCACCTCACACCTGCCCACTGCCCGGGCTCCACCAGCCCCCTGCCCTCCCACCCGCACAGGACAAATAGTCCTGGTGATGGCAGAGATGCCCAGCCTGGCCCCTCCCTGGTAAGAAGGACACGGGCCTGGCTTTTGCTGCCCACAGAGGGCTTCTCCTCTCTGGGCCTCAGTGTGCCCGTGAGTGCGGTGAGAGAGTGACACCGGAAAGCCAAGTGGCCCGTTTCGGGTCCCACGATCTGCAGCTCAGAGCCGTCTCCTGGAACAAAGGGCTCCATTTGGAGAGTTGCAGGGGGCCGGGATCATGGGTGGGGCTGTAGCCGTCACCATCATCCCCCAGTGGTCACTTAGGCAGGCAGCCTGAGGGAGCCATGTCCTTTTCCCATGCTGCCCTGGCCCTGCCTGTTGTCCTTTGTCCCAGTAACACAAAAAGACCCCACCACCACCGCCACCCACCTAGGCCTCCCCAGCTCCTCTCACAGGCCGCCCAGGGACAAGCTGCAGAGCCTCTGGTTTGGGAACTGGGGACAATGACTTCCTACGTCCCTAGGGAGCAGGGAGGCCCCTGTCCCCTGCGGTGAGAAGTCTCTGCCATCTTCCTCCCCCTTCCAGGGAGAGAGGGACCTGGCCGGCACCACTGGGTCGGCTGCCTTTGCCCCAACATTGTGCCTCTATGGAAAAAAAAAAAATCAGACCACAAAACAGGCCTGAAATCCAGTGTTTACCAAGGCTGAAGGACGCCGGTCTGGTGCCCAGCGGCCTTCTGTTTGCAAATGAAAATGCTGTGTGCGTGGGAGGAGTGACAGTGAAGTGTTCCGCAGAGGTCCGGAGTGCGAGTGAGGAGTAGGCGGGCGCGGGGCGGGCTGGGTTTGGGGGCCATCCGTCTGAGCACCGAGCAAAGGTGTGCGTGCTGCAGCCCCGCCCGCCAGGGGGCAGCAGGCCCTACCTGTGGCAGACTGGACACCCTGCCGCCCTGAGCACTGCATTGCTTAGCTGCTCCCTGTCCGTCCAGGATGTCGGGGAGAGCTGGGGCCGGGGGAGCTCTGGCCCAAGGCCTCTGTCCCCAGGACCGAGCTGGTGCTGTCAGTCACGGGGCACCTCTAAAGAGGAGGTTGGCAGTGACGGGCTCTGTACTTGCCTGAGGTCAAACCCACAGGGACCCTGGGCCCAGGGCTGCGGGACACCTGCTACCTGGGCTGCAGAGGTTGGGGAAGCACCCCCCCCAAGAGAACCCAGGCTCCACAGGGCAAAAGGAGATGGGCTATCACCCCAACAGGACCTCTCAGTGGGCATGTCCAGCTGGCAGCCACTGCCCTGACCATCTGCACAGAGCCTGTCACCTGTCACCTTGGGGGTGGGTCCTCCAGCCTGTAGCAGCCCCTCCACGTCCCTCCCCACCCCCCAAGCCCTTGCACTGTTCTAGCTGAATCTGGGAGCCACTGCTGCCCAGGCTGGTACTTGGAGAATTAAGTGCTCAGCGGGCCAGGGAGCCCAGCGGATGAGAAAGTGTGATTTTAGTACGTTCAAAAGGGACAATCGCTGGTAGTTAGAAGATGTGGCTGTCTAGTTGGAAGAGAATGGGGTTTACCCCGTATGAAGTATTCGATAGCTCTACTTGTGAATTTGTATTTATTTTGAGTTATACTTGACACAGAATTCCTTTTTTTAAAAAAATACTATGTGTGTATTTTGGAAAAAAAATTCATAGATGTTAAAATTTCTGCATGGTTACCGATTTTTCTTACAAAACTGAATTTGATAGCTTTTCCCGAAAAAGATCTTCACAGCGATTTTTGTCTGTATATATTTGAGGGCCTTTTTTTTTTTTATAAAAAAAAAAAGAAAAGAAAAGAAAAATACAATTGCCTGACTTTTGACATTGAAGAAACAAACAAAAAGAGGCATTTTCAAAACTTCAGATTCCAGGAGGGCCGGCGAATATCAAACACAGATTTCTGGAAGTATTTGCAAACCTTCTGGTTGAGCTACAAGAAAATATTGATGGTGAGAACTGTCCTCTTTTTTTCCTGTTACTGGGTTTGTTGTTTTACTATGCTTTGGTCTGTAAAAAAAAGTATGCCGCTGAGCTACACAAAGAAGGAAATATTGTCGACATAGAATATTATATGAGGTTGGTACATAATTATGATGAGAAAAAAAAAAAAAACCTTTGCAATTCTTGAAGCCATGGTGTTGTTATCCTGTGTTGTTCTCCTTGGATGAAAATATCAGTATTAAGTAGCCAGCATATCATTCACGTGTTTAGACGTATTAATGTGTTCTTGTCCTGTATGTATATGTATGTGTATTTTGGAAAGTATTGCCTTTTTTTTAAGAGACGCTATTATTAGATACACAGCGGAAAAGGGAACAGTGCCCCTTCGTGCCTCTTCCGTTCGGATAACCAGCACAGTTGTAATCTCTTGCACCTTCTTACGATACCTTGTTATTACGGTCGTCTTGCTCTTGTAGGGCAGGCGGGGAGGGAGTGAGGGAAGAGGACACATTTGCCTGCTCTGGCCCTCTGTGGTCTGCCAGCCCCTGGGTCAGCGAGGAGGGATCTTCTCCCTGATCCTCTCTGAAGCTTTGTTGCCTGAGCCGGGCCTGGGGGGCCCCCTCCTCTTTGAACTTGGACTTATCCACCGGAGCCCCTACACCTGCCCTGCAGTGTCTAAATAGACTTGAATCTAACGAATATTTAATCCAACCTCACTCCACGGTAGCCCAGGGCAACAACTAACCCTGAACCTCGGAGCGTCACAGCCGTCAGTGAGGAGGCCGGGGAGGCGCTGCTGGCACCGGGATTCATCCGTCCTGGTGGCCGGGTGGCTGGTCGACCTTCTCCGCTCGGTGTGACGATCCTGTCCGTGCCTGCGTCTGTTACTACGTGTGTGTCCAGCTAAAAAGACAAACAGAGCCCGTGGCCCAGCTCGGAGGCTGCCCTCGGGATGGCATTCCGTTGTGTGCCTTATTCCTGGAGAATCTGTATACGGCTTGCCTATAGAAACATAGCCTTTTCATGTTGTATTAAACGGACTTTGAAAAGCGAGAGGCTCACGGGTTTCCTTGTTGAAACAGGTGCTGGTCATTTTCACAGGGGCATGAGGCAGCGCGGGGGAGGGAGGGACTTGCGGCCACCCTGCAGCTCACCTAGTCTGGGTCATCTCATCCCTGCCCCTACTCCTCCCAGCCCCTCTGTCCCCAAGGGAACCCCCTCTCCAGGGCTTGGTCCTCCCCAGACTGGGCGAGATTGTCGGCAGATTAGGTCACACATTAGCTTGGGCTTCCCGGGTGACCATATATAGGAGTGAATCTGCAGCCCCAGGCCTCCCACCAGCATGAGCCCTGGTCCCCTCGCCCGGCCCAGCCTTGGGCATCACATGGAACAAATGGAAGTGTCCAGGTCGGGGATCAGGGAGCCGCTGGCCTGGGCGGAGCTGTTCCCAGGTGGGGCTCAGCCTTGCGGATCAGCAGAGCCACCTGCACTGGCTGTACATCTGCCGAAGCCTTGGCCCAGCCCAGCGTCACTGGGAAATGGGTCTGGGAGTGCCCTCGGGTTTTTAAGATTTATTTATTTGTTTGAAAGGCAGAGTCACAGAGAGACAGAGGCAGAGAGAGTGGGAGAAGTCTTCCATCTGCTGGTTCACTCTCCAAATGGCCGCAACATCTAGAGCTGGGCTGATCCGAAAGCCAGGACGTGGGTGCAGGGGCCCAAGGACTGTGGGCCATCTTGTACTTCTTGCCCAGGCCATGGCAGAGAGCCAGATGGGAAGTGGAACAGCTGGGACTCGAACCGGCGCCCCATGGGATGCTGACGCTGCAGGCAGAGGCTCTACCTGCTATGCCACAGCGCCAGCCCCCAAAGCCCTTGGGTTTTAAGGCCTACCCCAACCAGGCCAGACCATTGTGCCTCCGGTTGCAAAGCCCCGGGGCTCTGAGGGAGTCTCCTGAGGTCTCCTAGGGCCCCCCTATGGGGAAGTCAGCTGAGAAGCCAGGGGGCTGGGAGCCCTGCGCTGAGAGAGGGCATCTGGTCCTCACCTCCAGCTGGTGGTTGCTAAGAATAATGGTGCATGCAGGAAACCTGGAAATTGCTATCGCTCCAGGCGGTTTTCCAAGGCTGAGATCGTGGCAGCCACCCGGCTAAGTGTCTAGGTAGGGCACAGGTCAAAGCGGTGCCCATGGGCCAGCAGAGGAAACGCACAGCGACGGCCAGTGTTGAGGTGCCGCAGGTGCAGCCACCACTCATGATGCCAGCGTCCCACTGCCGTGCAGCGCCAGTTCGAGTCCCAGCTGCTCTGCTTCTGATCCAGCGCCCTGCTAATGCCTGGGAAAGCAGCAGAGGATGGCCCAAGTGCTTGGGCCCCTGCCACCCATGTGGGAGACCCAGATGCAATTCCTGGCTCTTAGCTTTGGCGTATTGTACAGATAACACAGCCTTGAGCACAAGACCCACACGCTGCTTGGCACCAGGGGTCCAGGGGCACGTGAATCTCTTGCTCCCATTTGTCTGCGGCCCAGGCAGGACCCCCTCACCAGAGACCACACAGGGGGGCCAGAGGGGGCCTGTGTGAGACTCAGGACCCCCGGGGTCCACTTGCTCACCCTGCAGCCTCGACCCAGCCCCCACTGTGTGCTGGGCCCTTGCCCCTGAACGTGTGTGTCAGGGTGCCTGCGCCCGTATGTTTGTTTTCTTTTGTTTTTCATGCAAAGAAAACAAACCCAAGTCCGCCACAGCCTGCATTTCAACATCGCTGAGAGCTGTGGTAGCCGGTAATTCCCCAGGACAGACAGGATTTCCGGTTGGACTTAATGCCCACGTTCAGAGGCAGCTGGCTGCCCAGGGCAGAGGAAGGAGCAGAGTGCCCCGGAGCGGGCCCCAGGGGCCCCAGGAGGATGGCCCCACTCTGGGCCCAAGCTGAGGCGCCCCTGGAGGGGCGAGATCTCCCCTCGGGTCATCCGGGGACAGGTGGCTGAGCCAGGAGCTAAATCCCTGGTTCCCAGGCTCCCACACCCTCAGACCTCCCCGCTCTCTTGCCAGGGGCGCCTGTCATTCCCCCAGCAGACCGAGGGCACTCAGCCCCTCCTGAGGACAGGCTCAGTGCCCTGGCCAGGCCTGGCCCCACCATGAGTCACCCTGACCCTGGGTGGGGGGCGTCCCAATGCCACCCTTGGAGCTGCTGCCTGGCCAGTACGCCTGCCTGCCTCCCGCGGTGTCTGGGGGCTGGGAAGAAGGAGCCAGGAGGAGTTGAGAGGCGGGGAGGGGGCAGGGTGCCAGGATGGGGTGGCCTCCCCACCCCTCCAGAGTCAGGCGTCTGGCTTCTCCCCCAGAGCTCTGGGCCGAGCCAGGAACAGCCTGTTCTGGGGCACAGGGGCCTCTCTGTCACCGCCCCCACCATGGATCCCCAGCCCTGGCTCAACACACACACACACACACAAATCACACACACATACATACGCACGCATTCACACACGCATACACACTTGCACATACTCGAAAAGGCACACACACATACAATCACACACATACACACTCACACACACACACAGACACCCCTACCCCAGCACTCATATGTACTAACACACTCACACACACTGCACTCATAAGCAGACACATACACATACTCACATGGACACACCGACAGACACACATGGTTGCACTGAGTGGACCTGTGCCCTCCTTTGAGGCCCGAGTGGCACTGCTGTGGGCAGGGTACACGGGACCTCCCAGCCAGCACCCACGCTGGAGCCACGGCCTGGTCCTCCCAGCCAGTGCCATACTAGATGATGAGGAAACTCCAGCTAGGACCCCAGGAAGGTGAGAGAGGCCACGCCCAAGTCCCAGGGAACAGGCAGAGCTCCACCCACTGGCTCACTCACTCCATGCCCCACACAAACAGAACAACGAAGACTGGTCAAGCTGAAGCCAGGAGCCAAAAACTCAGTCCAGGTCTCCCACATCCAGGCTTGAGCCATCTCGGGCTGCCTCCCAGGGTCTGCCTTAGCAGGAAGATGGCATTGGGAGCTGGGACTCAAACCCAGGTCCTCTGATAGGGGACACGGGCATCTTAGCCATGAGGCCAAACGTCCACTCAGCATTGTCACTTGACCTTGCACTGGCCCTGTGAGGTAGGGACTTCGACAGGTCCCCTTTTCACAGATGGGGGAGCTGGCAAAACACAGAGCCCGTCTCTTTGTCCCCTCCCATAGCCACCCCACCCCCAGCCTCAGCCCCAGGGGTACAGCAGATCTGGGGTTCCGCAGCTGTGCTGCCCTTCCAAACTGCCCGGCAGCTTCCCCCGGCCCCTCCACTCCACCCTGGGCCTCACCCCTGCCCAGCCTGCCCGAGAACTCTCCAGTGCAGGTCCCATGCTCACTGGAGGCCTTCGTGGAAGCCAGGCCCAACCCCCAAGGGGCCCCCTCCTTCCACCTCCATCCTTGGAAAGTCCCCAGGGGCCCCACGGGGTGGGATAGCCCTGCTCCTGCCCCCTCTGTGTCCCAGCATGCAGGTCAGGCCAGCACCTGGGCTCTGTCTCCTGGGCAGCCCCCAGGGGCTTCCAAGGCCACCACTCCCATCTCCACCAGGAGCAAGTCTTTCTCCCCGAGGCCCGGAGCTGAGCAGCACTCCAATGCCCACCATCACTGCTCCCCCCAGGCTCTGGGCAATTTGGTAAGTCCAGGACTGTGCTCATACAGGGCAAGGACTCTGGGGTCACTCGGATCCGACACCGAATTGCACGTGTCCCCTGAAGCTCTGGAAATGAGATCGAGGACCTGCCATGAACTACTGCGCCCACCTGAGCCCAGGGGGGTCCTGTGACTCCCTTCTCTGCCTCCTTCCCGGCCCCTCCAGCTCGGCGCCCCCACCAGCCGAGGCCACACCCCTCCCCGCCCAGGCACTTCACCCTGTCAACCTAGCTCTGACAGGGCTTCTGCCTTCCTTCCCCTGGTGAGGGAACCTTGCTTAGCGTGTAACTGGGAACGGGACCCCAACCTGGCACCGCCTTGGAGACTGCTCCCACCAACTGCCGCTCAGAATTCCCCCAGTAAGCGCCTCTGGCACCCGGCGGCTGATACCTGCTGCCCCCTGGTGGCTATAGCGGAGAATGCGACTTACTGCTGGTGGGCGCGCCTGTGCTGGAGGGAGATACAGGGGATTTTATTTCCCCACCTCCCGCCCGATCTCAAGGAAGCTTCAACCTGCCCAGTACAGGGCTCCCCGGGCCTCCTGCATCTCCATGTGTGCTCGAGTGAAACTGTCAAATGGTGATATCAGTAGTTTTCTCCTTGATTAGAAAAATAATGCATGGGGCCCAGCGCTGTGGCGCAGTAGGTTAATCCTCTGCCTGCGGCGCCGGCATCCCATATGGGCGCCATTCAAGCCCCAGCTGCTCCTCTTCCAATCCAGCTCTCTGCTATGACCTGGGAAAGCAGTGGAAGATGGCTCAAGCGTTTGAGCCCCTGCACCTGTGTGGGAGACCCGGAAGAACCTCCAGGATCCTGGCTTCTGATTGGCCCAGCTCCAGCCATTGTGGCCATTTGGGGAGTGAACCAGTGGATGGAAGACCTTTCTCTCTGTCTCTCCATCTCACTATCTGTAACTCTGCCTCTCAAATAAATAAATAAAATCTTTAAAAAAAAAAAAAGCATGCATGTCCAATATAAAGTGGTAATGACACAGAAAATAGGAGATAAACATTCTCAGGACCCCATTCCCCCACTTCCTCCATGTCAATGCTGTCTGGAGTGTTGCCGTATCCTGCCACTGTCTTCTTTCTTGTAGAAATGCTGTGACTTAGTGGGTAAAGTCACTGCCTGCAGTGCTGGCATCCCATATGGGCACCGGTTCAAGTCCCGGCTGCTTCACTTCCGATCCAGCTCTCTGCTGTGGCCTGGGAAAGCAGTGGAGGATAGCCCAAGTCCTTGGGCCCCTGCATCTGTGTCTGTGTGAGAGACCTGGAAGAAGCTCCTGGCTCCTGGATTCAGATCAGCTCAGCTCTGGCTGTTGTGGGCTTTTGGGGAATGAATTAGTGGATAGAAGCCCCCCCCCCCCCCCCCGCCACCCAACTCCTTCAAATAAATAAAGAAATTTTTTTAAAAAAGTGGAAAAGCCGTCCACACGATGGGAGAATGTGTATGCAACTCATGTAACTGGTAAGGGGGCTGTGGCTAGAATATGTAAAATGCTCTTACAATTCAACAAACACAAGTGGCCAAGAAGCACATGAGAACAGGCCCAGTATTGTTCATCACCAGGAGGATGAAAATCAGAACCGCAGAGAGCGGCCCCCTCACGTCCACAAGGACAGCTGCAATGAGCAAGATGGACAACAGTGAGTGTTGGGGGGGATACCCATGGAGAAGCTGAACCCTCACAGGCTGCTGGTAGGAAACGGCTTGACAGTTCTTAAAAAAAACCGAAGCACGGCACTTGCCCCGGAAACTCTTACGCCGTATGTAAAGTGGTATAGTATTATTTGCAGATGTTGTTCTGTAGGCCCTACAGAAATCACTAAAAATGTTAGCAATGAAATCTAATCACCCTAGTGGAAAAAAGAACGGACTCACTTCGGAGGAAAAAAAAAGCCCAAGAAGGCAAGAACAAAAGACAGGATGCACAGAAAACCCACGGTGATAGTCACGTGAGCCGTCAGTGGCTGGGGCTGGCTGGGAGGCCCTGCCTGGGACTTCTGCCTCCACGCCTGGGCCGGCTCGCTGGGTACCAGCCATCTGGGGTTACACTAAGCTTGGCCAGTAGAGGGCGCTAGAGAGGTTCTTTACTCTTCACCCGTCTTTTTCCCCTTAGAAGGTAAACCCCAGGGAGAGCCACTTTTTCTTACACTTCCCTGTGTTGTGTCTGTGTTCTGTGTGGACCCTGACACCAAGAGTGTTACCCAGGGTAAGAGCCGAGCTGCAGCACTCACTAATACATATTTCTAAATAGATGTACGGAGATGCAGTTCCCGTATAACACAACTCAGATACATGCAGCTGTCGCCAAAGCCAGCTTAGCACATTTTCATCACTCCGTAAAAAGACCTGGTGCAGGGGCGGACATGTGGCACAGCTCGTAGGGCACCGCTGGGGACGACTCCCATGGTGCAGTGTCTGGGTTCAAGTCCTGGCTCTGCTTCCACTTCCAGCCTCCTGCTCATACCCACCTGGGAGGCTTGGGTCCCGACATCCACGTGGGAGATCCAGGCGGAGTGTCAGGCTGAAGCCGGGAGCCTGGAACTCCACCCAGGTCTCCCATGTGTGTGGCAGGAACGCAAGCTCTTGGGCCGTCTTCTGCTGCTTTCCCAGGCGCATTAGCAGGGAGCTGGATCGGAAGTGGAGCAGCCGGGATCTCAGCTGTGGTCCAGGAATCTGCATGTTTTACAAGCAACCCTGCGTCGCTTTAGGCCTTAGCAGGCCCCGAGATCACTCACAGAAATCCCTTCTCTTAAAAAAAATATTTTATTTAGTTGAAAGGTAGAGTGAGAGAGAGAGAGAGAGAATCATTTGCTGGCTCACTCTCTGAATGTCTGCAAAGGCTGGAGCCCAGTTAGGCCCAAGTCAGGAGCCTGGAACTCCATCCGGGTGCCCCACGGAAAGCGAGCCTTGGCTCGCCTGGCTTAGAGGTGCAGCCGGTGTGGGCTGTGGGTGCTCAAACGGTTTGTCCGGGCCTCTGTTTCTGGTCTCTGGGGTGGCTGAAATTAGCTCACATCGAAGTCCTTAGCTCAGCAACTCACTAAAGGCAGGCTCCAAATACCGCAGTTCGACGCTTCTCAAAACCACAGACACGCCTTTTCTAGAAAACAGGATTTATTATCAAATTTAAGGTGAGCACAAGTAACTTCCAGAAACGTGGCATAAACATCATCAGTGGATTTCATTTATTCAACACACACAGAGACGTCGCAGCCGGCCAGGAGACACCCTCCCCCGGAGCACGGGGCACGCACACGCCGAATCCACACACACCGGGCACAGCCTGCAGGTTTGCTCCGGGCTCGGCTGCTGCTATGCCCACGGGCCCTCCTCAAAAGAGACAGCAGCGGACCAGTGGGATTCACAGTAATGGGGGAGGGGGCCCGGCCGTGGGGGTCTTCACAAAAGCCCTGAGTTGTGCTTCCAAAGCCAAGTTCTGGGGTCCCGTGGCCAGGGCCACTGGCGCCGGATCCCTGGAGCAGTGTCACAGCTTCATTTCTCACAGTCCCGTTAATTAAACCGTTCCAACGGGGAAGATGGCACGGAGCAAGTATTCCGGTCATTTGCAGTAACTGGCTGTCCCCTGCGGCTGGAGGAAAAGGCGGGCGTGTTGGCTGCACCCTACCCCGTCACCTCCGCCTGGGCCCCTAGGCACAGATGGGCAGGTGGGCGCTGGCAGGGCGGGGCTGACACAGCGTCCCGAGGAAGGGTGGACGCTGGGCCCCAGTGAGGCAGGCCGGTATCCTGAGCGGCTTCTTCTGCGACCAGCGGAGCCAGCACAGGCACCCCGCCCACCTGGGAGTCCAGGCCCCCGTGGCTGTGGCCGCTGCCGCCCGGTGCCCGGGCTGCGGGTTAGCTCAGCTGGCCGCAGTCCGTGATGACGATCTTCTTGGACGTCTTCCCGCTCCGAGAGCCAAAGGACTCGATCTTCTTCACGACGTCCATGCCCTCTTTGACGTGGCCGAACACCACGTGCTTGCCGTCCAGCCTGCTCGGAGAGGGGAGGCGGGTGAGTGGACACCAGGGAGTATATCACACACTCACACACACATACACACACACATCCGGTCATCACACACACACACACACGTAGAGGGGAGGCAGGTGAGCAGACACCAGGGAGTGTATCACACACTCACACACACATACACACAATCTGGTCATCACATACACACCCGGTCATCACACACACACACACACACAGAGGGGAGGCGGGTGAGCGGACACCAGGGAGTGTATCACACACTCACACACACATACACACAATCTGGTCATCACATACACACCCGGTCATCACACACACACACACAGAGGGGAGGCAGGTGAGCAGACACCAGGGAGTGCATCACACACAAACACACACACATCTGGTCATCACACACACACACACACACACACGGAGAGGGGAGGCAGGTGAGCAGACACCAGGGAGTGCATCACACACACACACACAGAGGGGAGGTGGGTGAGTGGACACCAGGGAGTGTATCATACACTCACACACACACACACACACATCCGGTCATCACACACACACACACACGGAGAGGGGAGGCAGGTGAGCAGACACCAGGGAGTGCATCACTCACACACACACACATGCACACGCACGCACGGTCTCAGGATCACGTGCCCACATGGCCGACCGGAAAGGAACCCCAACCCACCAGGCTCTGCTCCCAAGCCTTGCTGTGCTCCCAAAACACAGTCCGGAGGGCGCCTGCCCGCTGGGCCAAGCTTGTGCTGTCACCTTGCCCCATGCCACTCGCCCTGAACCCACATCTATGAAAAATGAACTCTGCTTCCGCACAGGGCGACACAGCGTATCAGACTGCCGAGAAGAGACAAGACGGCCACTGATCGCCATCCAGACGGAATCGAGTCACGGGTAGGGAGGCGAGAGCCACGATCGCCCATGGTGGTGACACCACAGGCGTCCCGAGCTCTCCTTTGTGAAATCTCAAAGGCAGCTTGGGGCAGCTCCGGGGAAGCCAGGGCGACAGCAGCCAAGGGCAGGATGGCGAGGGCCCCACAGACGCAGCAAAGAGAGGGCAGTGCCAGCAGCCGCCTGCCCAGCCCTGGTGGCCACGCGCTGCTGCTTTGCAAGTATCTGCCCACACCTGGGTCTCCTTGAAGTCCTGGAAACAGGCTTTAGTCGGCTTCAGCCCAGCCGCTGTCCCCTCAGCCTGGGGACTCTGAGCAGGAAGCTTCAGAGAAGAGACACCCCTGGCCCACGCTCTCCGGGGCTGGCAGCCATCTGCAAGCCCACGCAACCCGGGGCTGGCTGGGATCAGCGTTGCCCACGGCACAGCCCACGGTCAGGGCCATTCCAGGGCCTGGAACACCCCGGTTAAACGAAACAAAAAGGCTCCACTCCAGGCCATCTGAGACCATGTTCTGCAGCATCTCCCAAACGTATCTGATAGGGGATCCCGTGTGTGTGTGTGTGTGTGTGTGTGTGGAACACAGCAAGAACATTCTAGCTAAGGACAACAGGACGCCTAAGCCACTGCTGACTTTCTCTCTCGTACAGACACACAACCTGGGACAGGGCCACTGCCCCAGAGCAGACACTCCAGCCACATGCTGCCTTCCCCGCAACGTGCACGAGCGCAAGGCCACCTCCTGTCCCCAGAGGGCCTGAGCAGGGCACTCACCAGTCTGTCTTTATGGTGCAAATGAAGAACTGGGAACCATTGGTGTTGGGGCCTGCATTCGCCATGGACAGGACACCTACAAAAACAAGCAGGGGTGAGCCATTCAGAAGAGCACAGGGCTCAAACCACACCCAGGATACGCGGCTGTGAAGATCCTAGGACCCCCAAGAGGAGACTCGGGGCCCAGTGACAGCTCCCGGGGACTTGTGCCACCCCCCCCCCCCCCCGGCCTCAGTGGGGTGGCCCAGGAGGAACGGTCTTTCTGGAAGCTCTCATTGGTGGAGCCGGAGCAGGGTCCCAGCCCTGACCTCTAGGCCTCTCTGCACTTCCCCGTGGGTCTTCCAGGTTGCGCAACACCGCGGCTCCACCTGCAGCCCCTCTACCCAGGTTCCGGGAGGAGACCTCGGAACGAGGAAGCGAAAAACCAGTGAGCCGCAGATGCTGAGCCAACCCGGAGTGCAGAAGGTGGGGGTGGAGGCGCATCTTCGGGTACTGAGCAATTATGGGATGGCAGCCCTCCAGGGCCTGCCAGGCACGGTAGAGGCTGGGGGACTCCAGGCCAGGCCAAAGCTACAGGGGCCGCTCAGAGGACAGGGCAGGGGGGCCCCCCACTCACCTGGTCCCACGTGCTTCAGCGTGAAGTTCTCATCAGGAAAGCGGCTTCCGTAGATGGACTTGCCCCCTGTGCCGTTGTGGTTGGTGAAGTCGCCAGCCTGCGCACAGAGCACCCCCTGAGCGGGCCCCCACAGAGACCCCAGCCCACCCAGTACAAGCCCCTCGGGCTAAGGGGTTAACACACATCCAGCGAGTTAAGGGCAGGTGAGATTATAAGGAAAAGCAACAGAAAAATAAGGCTGAAAGAGCTGTCACCACTACCCTGAATGGCACACTTTGTACCTGAGCCCCAAGGAACCTAAAGGAACGTTCTGAGATGAATTTTCAACCCACAACTCTGAGACAGCAGGAGGGAGGTGGCCAGGGGTCCTGTTCCCAGTCGTGGGGGAGCAGCAGTCAGCTCAGCCCAGGTCCCTAAGCCAAGTCCCTGTCCCTGTCCCAGCCTCCCCCCGCACAGGGCTCAGCAGTCCCCCCTGCCCTGCACACCCAGGCCCGGGGCCACCAAGGCAGCACCCCTCCCCAGACTTTGCCGAAGGCTAAGAGAGGATTGACAGGACTTGAGTGGACAGCCGTGGTCACAAGAGCCCAGTGGCTGCCCGTGTGGCCAGTCCCCGGCCACGGCCAGGCTGCTCTTTCCCTGAGATGAGGTCCTCGGGTGGGACAGGTGCCCTGGCCAGTCTGGCTGACGTATCCACGGATGCCAATAAGGCAACCTCAGATGGCGATGACTCAAGCCCATGGCCTGTGCCTCCTGGTGCCACCACCTCATGCCAGAGAGAACCCTCCAGATCTGGAAGTCACTAGCCTCACTCAGGACATGGGCCTCAGGTGGAGCGGGCAGCCTCTGTAAGAGAAAAGCCCCCAGCACTGTGGCACAGCAGGTTAAAGCCCCAGCCTACAGCACTGGCATCCCATATGGGTGCCGGGTTGAGTCCCGGCTGCTTCACTTCCGATCCAGCTCTCTGCTATGGCCTGGGAAAGCAGTGGGAGATGGCCCAAGTCCACGGGCCTCTGCACCTGTGTGCGAGACCTGGAAGAAGCTCCTGGCTTCACATCAGCTGAGCTCTGGCCATTGCGGTCATCTGGGGAGTGAACCAGCAGATGGAAGACCTCTCTCTCTCTCTCTCTCTGGCTCTACCTCTCTCTGTAATTCTGTCTTTCAAATAAATAAAATAAATCTTAAAAGAAAAAAAAAAAAAAAAACCAGGAGGAAAGCCCCAGGGCCTGGCCAGGCTTGTCCCTCACCCCCAGCCCTGCCTTTATCACGTTCACTGCCGGTGCCAGCGTCACAGCCCAACTCCCTGCCCTCCCCCAGGGAACGATGACAGCCACAGGGTTAGGGTAGAGGGACCAGGGGACAGGACTCTGGGCAGAGAGAACATCCAAGAAGCCGCAGCATCTACACCCCCGCCGCTGGGCTCTGCCAGCCCCAGGACCGTCACTCTGCCCTGACAGGACAGCCCCTAAACGGCCTGGGGCCCACCCCTGCTGCTGACTGCCCCCCAACCTCCGATACAAAATACTTCTGAAACAGACAAGACACACGCCTAATGAACATGTTCACGTCACCAAGAAAAATGCCTTTCTCCGGGACAAAAGCTGCAAGAGCAGACATGTTTGCTCCTACCCCGGCTCTGTCTTCCTCCCCCCTCTCCCTCTCTCTCTGTCTCCCCTGCCAAGGGCTCAGGGGACACTCGGGGACAAGCTCAGACATGGACTCTGTCTGCACACACATCTAAACCCCAACCCCCAGCCCAGCTGGGCAGGGCCAACCTGTGGCTGCACTAAGGGGGCGGGCCAGGTCCAGAGCAGCCGGGACAAGCTGTGGCCTCCCAGGGGTGGGGGAGGCCACACCGACAGATAATGCCAGCTGGCCCTCTGTAGGGAACTGTGCACGCACCAGGCACCTGCTCGCGTAGCAACCTCCCACCCAGCCAAACCTCCCACCCAGCCAAAGAGGCAGCTCCTGCTATTGCCCCCGCTTGCAGGGCGACCGCGGCCCCGTTACCTGGCACATGAAGGACGGGATCACTCTGTGGAACGTGGAGCCCTTGTAGCCGAAGCCCTTCTCCCCGGTGCACAGGGCCCGGAAGTTCTCTGAGGGTTGGAGAGAGACACGGATCAAGGCGGCCGGGCCAGCACTCAGCCTGGGCTCCCCAGTAGGTGAGTCAGGTGCAGAGAGACCCTGGCTCGTCTCCTGGGGCTGCTGTGTGACCAGGACAAGTCACTCCCTGGCCTGACCCCAGAGCCTCCACGCTGTGACAGGAGTATAGGCACCCCCTGGCTGTGCTGGCACTGGCTCACTGGGGCAGGGAGTCTGAGGTCTGTTCGCCCACCACCCTCTCCCACCAGGCGCCCGAGGGAGGCGGCTGTCTCCAGGGAACTGACATAGTCTTCCACTGGGTCTGGGGTGCCCGGCTACTACCAGAGCCAGCAGCGAAGTGCAGCAAGGGACCCGGGCCGCCCCAGGACACGGCAGCAGAGCCACACGAGCAACACCAACTCCTCCCGGCAGCCCACGGCCTCCCCTGCCCCCTGCCCGGCTCCCCTCCCTCTCCCTGCCCCCGTCTCACCTGCTGTCTTTGGGACAACATCGGCCTTCAGCTGTGGGGAGGCAAGGATAAAAGACGGTGGTGACCCAGAGGCGGGCAGAAAGCTTTCACCACCCGACACCCCCACCGGCCACGGGGCGTGAGGGCGGCCACGCGGCCATTCCATTCCTGTTACTGCCAACCCCCGTGGGAGGCGGCCACGCAACTATCATCGCAGGCAGCTGCTTCCTTAGCCCCAGACGGGAACACCAGCAGGAAGTGGCCTCGGTCTGCCCGTGTGCCCAAGGCGGTAACAATGCGGTCCTGGCCCCCTTCTGGGGCAGAAAGGCCCAGCTAGCTCCCAGCATCAGACTGGGGGGCGGGGGCCTGGAGTGCAGCGAGGCCAACCCCTCCATGCACACACGGGCAAGGGAGGCCCAGGGAGAGGCAGGAGGCAGGGGGCAGAGGGGAGTTAGGACCCCAGCCAAGCCAGCTCCTGGGCTTCAAGTCACCCCGGCACCAGGTGGGAGGGGCAGGGTGCGCCCCAGGCTCCAGGACAAAGGAGGCTGAAAAGCAAAGTCAAGGGCTCCCGGGAAAGTGGTCACTCGGCACCCACTGGCCTCTCTGCCCCAAGTGCTGGGGCTAAGGCTGCTACACTGGGCCTTCCCGTGACCTTGACAACTATCTGTGGTTTACACGCGGCTTTCAAAAGGGCCCACAAGGAGAGCCCCCACCCCGCGGAGGGCCGCCTCCCCCAGCCCCCCAGCGCCGGCGACCGCGGGTGCGGTCCCCCCATACCCGCCTCGGAACTCCGGGCCTCAGCAGCCCTCCCCTCCCCCAGGACCCGTGCCAGGCCCCAACCCGCTCTGATCTGACCTTGAGCTTTCTCCTCCACACCGGCCCTCCCCCACCCCAGCGCCCCACGGGTCCGGGAGCGGCCGGACGACTCCGATCTGCTGCCCCTTCTCAGAGACCGGGCCACGGAGGCCCAGAGCCCAAGGTCACGCAGCGCGCCACGCACGGCGCCGGTCGGTCCCGCACGCCCAGGCCGGCCCCGTGGGGTCAAGGCGTCTCACCTCCAGCACCACGCGGCCGAGCGGCTGCCCATCGGCGCCCACGTCCAGGTACACGAGCGGGTTCCCCGGGGCGGAAGAGGACGAGTCGCGGGCGCCGTCGCTGCTGTAGGCGCGGGCCGCTGGGCCCGGCGGCGCCGCGCACCGGGCCGGGAGCAGGCCGAGCAGGCGGGGGCCGCGGCGCAGCGCCAGCATCGCGGACGCGGGTCGGGCGGGAGACCGGCAGGGAGTGCAGAGACCGGGGACCGAAGGCCGCGTGCTCCCAGAAAGCAGTCCCCGGCAGCCGCGCGCCGCCGCCTTTATTGGCATGTGGGGGGCCCCGCCCCCTGCCGGCCGTCCACGGGCGCCCCCTGCCGGCCGTCGCCAGCAGCGCGCGGCCAGCTCACCAGGCAGCTGGGCTTACAGTCCTTGCAACACCTGGGGACAGAGACCGCGCAGAAGGAGGCAGGTGCCATTTTTGGAAGGGTCCCAGTACATTTCAAAAGGGAAGAACATGCTGAACCGTGGTTGGCCCTGACATACAAGCGCCTGTGTGCCTCTGTTTGGTTATAACCATAACACAAATCTGCCTGCATGCTCTCTGCTTGTGGAGGGCTCAAGGCTGTCACTTGTCCCCTCCATAGGTCCTGCAGACAGAGGCTCAGGGGAGGTGGCTTCTGCCAAGGGGAGCATCCTGCACACATGTCTGAGGCATGGAGCACACAGCCATGAGCAGGGGAGCCAGCCCCTGCCCAGGACTGGGAGATCAGGCCACCTAGGAGGAAGGCCTATGATGCTGACCACCAACTGAAAGGCCTGTGGGGAGGGCCCTGAGGACGAGGCTGAGTTCTGACCTTGTGATGGCACTGGGGAGCCCTGGATGGGTGAGAGTCAATTGGAGAAAGCTGGCGATCAGAGGCAGGAATCGTGAGTAAGTGGCCAGCGGCAGTGGGAGGGAGCAGATAAGTAGAGACACCTCCCAGGGTGACCACGGTCCTCCCCGCTTGCCTAGGCATGCCTCTAGACCAGCCCTCTATCGGCAAGACTGGAAACACGGCCTGGGCCCGTCCTTCCTCCGCCACACCCCCAGCCCTCCACCAGGCCCAGGTCAGAGTGACAGCCCTCGTCCTCCGCACCCAGGCCAGGTGGGTGCTGGCTGACCTCCCAGACCTTGCAGCAGCCTGCACTGCACCTGTAGTTCATAGCACAGCAGCCATTCCACGGGGAGAGGTGACAAAGCAGGACACGGAAGGGAAGGGGGACTTTGGGGGGACCACTGCAGGGGTGGTCTTGCAGGGAGACTTGCAGAAAATGAACACCAGGCAGGGACCCCGAGAGGGCACCTGGACCAACACCTGTGCCCTCCAGGTGCAAGACTGAAGCCCAGAGAGACAGGAAGGCAGTGGCCAGGGTTACAGAACCCAGAGTCCTGCTTCTGGCTCAGCCCAGGGACATCCCTGCAGGACAGGAGTGACGACAGTCCTCACCCCGCTCCTCCCCACACTCCCTGAGTCTATTCTGGGAGTCAAATGAACAAGAGGGAGAGGCATCCGTCTGCCGTTAAGCACCGTGCCTGTGAGCATCAGTGACGGACAGAACAGCTCTCCGCGAGGTTTGTGGTTCCAGGAGCAGCAGGGCTCAGCTGCAGGTGCCCAGAGGAGGAGGGGCCAGGCCTTGGAGGCAGGGGAGTGGGAACTGCACTCCCTCGCTCCTTCCCTCCCTGCCGGGGTCCTTAGCACAGGGCCAGACCCCACCTCTGTCCATGCAGAGGACACAGTTGAGAGCAGAGGGGAGGGTTGGGCCGTGTGCCCTGTGGCGACATTTCCCGAGGGCCTGATCTTGTGCAGCAGGCCACCACTCCCAGGAGATGAGCAGTGAGCGCCCAGTTGCCGCTCAGCCTGCTCGTGGGAGGTCTTGGTTCATCCCCCACCCTGATGAAGCACATGCAGCCATACCCCACACTCCTAGTCCTGAGCTCCTGTGCTCCCACGGCAGCCTCTGACACGGCTCCATCTTGCAAGAGCTGGGGGGAGGGGAGTGTCCAAGGGCAGGGTGTTGGAGCCAGGACCCTTGTGTCTGATGTCAAGGTTGGGGCTCTTGCACGTCCAACCCTCCTCGCTGTCACCAAGGAGCTGGGACTCAGGGGAGGCAAATGACACCAACCTTAGGTGGTGACATAGCAAAGCAAAATTTGGGGGTTTGAGGGGCTGTGGAGCTCATGGCACAGGGGAGATGGCTTCTGCCTGGGGGAGCAGCCTGGCCACGACCAAGGCACAAAGCTGGAAAGAGGTGAGCCAGAGGCAGCCCAGGACCGGGGCAGCTCAGGACACCTTCCAGGAAAGCCTGTAGTACTGACCATGAGCTGAAAGGCCTGTGGGGGAGCAGTCCCAGACCAGGCTGAGGTCTGACATGGTGGACAGTACTGGGGAGCCGTCGATGGTGCGATGGCCCCACCCGCAGGACCCAGGACTTCCTTCCTGCTACACCTTCCTCCCTGCTTGGAAAGCCAAGCGCCGTCACGGCCTCCTGTCTGAGCCAGACATAGCTCCACCTTCCCCAGAGGCTCAGTGCCGATGGACGCTGGCCCTGCCCGAGCTGTCCTCAGTGGCATCAGCAAGTAGAGCAGTCCCTGGGCTGAGCGAGGAGCTCAGCACGTGCCCAGCCCCCCGAGGGCTCTGGGCCCAGGCGAGACGGAGCAGGTGTTAGCACCGACCTGGCTCCCCTTTGTAGACTGTGCGACAGCCTGGGGGACGGCAGGGGGTCTGCCCGCTCTGCCCGGTGCTGTGGTTTCTGTCACCCAGGGAACCCGTGACGATGCCTTCAGGTTTTGGAGAGCAATCGGGCTGTGCTGGGCTCAGAATCACGGTCAAGGGTTGCAAAGAGGTGCACATGGGGACCAGGCAGCGACCTCAGGCTACAGGGAGCGAGGGGCCCGGCGCCGCATCCATGTGGCCCAGCGAGAGGGGCAGCTGCTGCCCAGGCCAGCCAGTTGTTGTAGGTGGCACTGTGGGTCCAGTGTCGCCAACCAGATCCTTTTGTTGTTTCAATAAAAGCCAAACACTTTGAGTTTCATGACAACCTAATTTTTAAATGTTGGGAATTGTATTTTTTTAAGAAGACTGTTTTATTTATTTATTTTTTAAAAGATTTTATTTATTTATTTGAGAGGTAGAGTTACAGAGAGAGGGAGAGACAAAGAGAAATGTCCTCCATCTACTGGTTCAGTCCCCAAATGGCCGCAATGGCTGGAGCTGGGCTGATCTGAAGCCAGAAGCCCCTTCCAGGTCTCCCACGCTGGTGCAGGGGCCCAAACACTTGCGCCGTCTGCTGCTGCTTTCCCAGGCTATACCAGAGAGCTGGGTTGGAAGAGGAGCAGCTGGGACTGGAACTGGAGTCCATATGGAGTGCCCGCGTCGCAGGTGGGGGCTTAGCCCACTACACCACAGCCCCAACCCCGGGAACTGTTTTTAAAATCAACATAAGTCATAAATGATGTACTCACAAGCTAAAGGAGGCCTCTGGGCCAGTCATGCGCACGCTCTGGGTTCTACCGTACAGAACAGAGGGTAACTAAAGCTCAGAGGGCTGGGGACCTGCCCCTGGTCACACAGCTGGGTGGGACAGACTTCTCCTCACTCCGGCCAGGGCCCTATCTGGAAGAGTCATGAGTCATTCCACGGACAGGTTTCAGAGCACCTGCTGTGTGCTGGGTCACAGAAGGTCAAAGGCGGTACAGGCGGTTACCATGCAGGGGCACGGCGGTCCCCAGGCCACCCTGTGAGCGGCAGGGAGAGTGCTGTGGTTGTCACGGGCATGAAGGTAGGGTTGTCCTGGACGTGCTTCTCGGGGGCTGGTGGGACGCAGCCCACTGTGTGCGCTGATGGGATTTTCTTCTTTTAAAAAGATGTATTTATTTATTTAAAAGTCAGAGTTGCAGAGAGAGAGGGAGAGACAGAGAGAAAGAGAAAACTTCCGTCTGCTGGCTCACTCTCCAAATGGCCTCAATGGCTGGAGCTGAGCCAGTCTCAAGCCAGGAGCCAGGAGCTTCTTCTGGATCTCCCATGTGGGTGCAGGGGCCCAACACGTGGGTCATCTTCCGCTGACTTTCCCAGGCCACTAACAGGAAGCAGCCAGGACATGAACCAGCGCCCGTATGGGATGCAGGCATCGCAGGCTGCAGTGTTAGCTGCTGTGCCACAGCGCCGTCCCCACCGATGGCATTTTCATCATGAAGGCTGGGTCGTTGTCGGCGTCAGTCACCAGGCCATGCACCTGGCCTCCTGAGCTGGACAGTGGTCCTTAGGAAGGAGAAGCCTTGGACTTGGTCCTGTGAGAGGTTTGGGGGTCCAGGAGAGCATCTGTCATTGGCAGCTGACAGGGAGCCCCAAGGGGGGGTCCGGGTGAGAGCTCAGACACGAGCCAGCAGGCAGCGCGTGGCACAGCACTTGGGTCACCGCTGGGATGCCTACATCCTTTACCAGAGCACCTGAGTCCCAGCTGCTCCACTTCCCACCCACCCTGGGCACCTTCACATCATGGATCAAGCCATTGGGCTTTGGCCAGCCACATGGGGGACCTGCATGAAGTTCTGGGATACTGGCTTTGACCTTGCCTAGCCCCAGCCCTGGCTATTGTGGGCATTTGGGAAGTGAACCAAAACCTAGAAAATCTCTCTATGTGTCAATCGCTCTCTCTCTCTACCTTCCAAATAAAATTAAAATAAATAAATTTTTAAAAAGCAATGTATAATATAATAGAATTATTAATGAAAGAGAGAGAGAGAGAGAGAAAGGCGGACCCTGCCGTGTGCTGCTTCGGTGTGTGCTCCCTGAGGGTGCGTCCCTGTGTGTCCCCAGGCTCCATGGGGACAGTGTGAGTGCACCAGCCTGGTGCTGCTGGCTTTCAGGATTGGGGTCGTGATGGGGGGCAGGGAGAGGAGGTTGCCACCGAAGCCCAGGGCCGTAGTGGGCACAGTGACCAGAGAGAGAGACCCCATGGGGAACATCAGCGAGACTCTCCTCCCAGAGTCCAGCTAGGCCTCGCGAGTCACCCGTGCGGGCCCTGGGAGAGGCAGCCAGCAGGACCGGGCAGAGCTGGGCAGGGTGTGGCCCCCCTCCAGCTGCAGGCTCTCGCCCAACCTGCCAGGCCGCAGCTTCCCAAAACTCGGCTCCCTTCTGGTTTACCTGCCTGTGATCAGGGTGGCGCTAGGGCTGAGTAACTTCCTGAGAAACTTCCCAATGGAAAGAGTTGGGGAGGGCCGGGGAGGGAGGCCCTGGGGGAAGGGGCCACGGGTACCGTCCTGGAGGTGTGGACTTTGGAGCCGGGCAGACTCAGCACACGCTGGCCTCCAATCTCACTCATTTGCACCTGTACCCATGTACCCCACAGTCCTTGTCTGAGCCCCTGCTGTGTGCTGGACACTTCCCTGGGCACAGGAAATAGATGATGATGGCAAGGTGAACATTCTCATGGGAAGAGAGGAAAACAATTTTTAAAAAGAAGACGACCTCACCGACGGCAACCACGGTGACAAGCTGTGGGGTGATGGAGGAGAGGGTGGTTACTGTCCTGGAGGGCTCGGCGTGATCTGGGTGACCACAGAGGGGCACCTGTGCCAAGGCTCAGGCAGCTCTGTGAGCTCAGGGAGGTGCTTAGCTCATTGGCTTGTTGTTGGCTTTGCTTTTCAATGTTCTTCCTTGCAACGAGGGGCTGACAGTGCGCACCCCACGGAACAGTAAGGAGAGTGACATTAGAAGGGCCTTATGCCTATGAAAGGCTCAGTGAACAAATGAATGCGTGAATGAATGAATGCCAGGCCTGGCTGGGTGAGTCGGAGTGGGAAGGGGGACTTTGAGTGAATGACATTGAACCCTGGGATGGTTTCCTGCGGGGGGCTGCAGGGGTGGTTTATTCAATGCCAGCCTTGCACCTGCCATGCAACACTGGGAAAGTGCGCGCAGGGGCGGGCGCTATGGCCCAGCAGGCTAAGTTGCCGATTGCGATCCTGCCATCCCATATCGGAGCATCCGTTCAAGTCCCAGCTGCTCCACTTCCCATCAGGCTCTTTGCTAGAGGTGTGCCGGGGAAGGCAGCGGGAGACAGTCCAAGTACTTGTGCCCCAGCCACTGGTGTAGGAGACCCAGATGGAGCTGCGGGCTCCTCACTTCGGCATGGACCAACCCTGGCCATTGCAGCCATCTGGGGAGGGAACCAGTGGATGGAAGACCTCTCTCCCTCTCTTTGTCTCTCCCGCTCTGTCTCTGTCACTCTACCTTCCAAATAAGTAAAAGTGTGTTTTATATATGTAAAGTGTATTCAGAGCCATGAAGCCTTTTAATCTCTACACAGCCTGTAGGGCCAGCTGGGCTGGGCTGGGCTACTGTTCTTATGTGACGGAGGGCACGAGGGCCAAAGGCTATCCCAAAGTACCTGTGTTTCAGCCAAGGTCCACTGGGTTTGGGGTCTTGCCCCTTTGTTAAAAAGTCTCACCATGGCGCCTTTCTCCTCTCCCCCACCCCCTCTCTGAGAAGGTCCCCTGGGGTCCTGGCAGTCACCTTGAGAGTGACCCGATTCCGACACCCAGAACACAGCTGCAGGGATGGAGGTCTCTTCCAAGTGAGCCCCGGGGAGACTGGTTTCTGTCTTGGGCTCTCTCTCTCTCTCTCTCTCGGTCTCTTTCTGTCTGTCTGTCTGTCTCTGTCTCTCTCTCTCTCTCTCACACACACACACACACACACACACACACACTTGTGTCACTGGGGAGGTCCCGTGGCGGCATCTATATGATGACTTGTGTTAGCAGAGATGGGTGGGACAGGTTCCTGTCTCTCGCAAGAAGGAATTCTGATGTGAGACAGGGAGGCGTGGCGAGCAAGGCAGCGAGGCGTAATGGGGTCACTGAGCCTGGGGGAAGCAAGGTTACAGTGTAACGGAGAGATTCACCTGGCAGGCCAGGCAGGCGGCTCATCAGAGAGCTGGGAGCCGAGCAGTCTGTACTCAGTCGGGGGCTGATAAGGGCACGGGTCCAGTTCTCCCCATGTGTCTCCTTCCCCTCCACCTCCTCTTCCTCCTCCAGGACAAAGGGGTTCCGTCCTGGTCCTGGGGAGTCTGTCTTGGGGGTAGGCTGAGAGCGCCTGTACAGTGATCAGGTCTGGGCCACAGGGCTGCTGCCAAGGCGCCTCCCAGGCTGCTTCATTCCTCTCCCAAGAAGCAGACCCCCCCCCCCAGCCTCCTTTCTAACCTCCTGCCTAATGCGTGGATGTGGATTTCCCCCAGCCGGCCAACAGCCCTGTGAGTGGGCTTAGAAGTGGATCCTCCCGCCCCAGGCTACTGCTAACCGCAACGCCCCGACAGGCCGAGAGCCCGGTGGCCCCGGCAAACGCACACCTGCTTCCCCGCTCTGCAGAAACCATGGGATGTCGTTTGTCGCTTCACGCTTCTGCGTGTTGGGTCACTTGTGTGCAGCAAGAGATAACTGAGGGGTGCAGCACCCCCTCCCCCACCCTGGCATTGCACTGCCGGCAGCTGGCCGCCAGCGTGTCTTCTCAGCAGGGCTGTGTCTCCCCGGCTGCTCCTGGCAAAGGCCTCGGGGCCCGGGGAGAGCTGGCCCCATGAGACAGGACTTCCTTGTCCTGCTGATGACGTGGAGTGGGCTGGCTGTTTAGGCCCCACCCCTCTGAAGGTGGACGAATGAAGGCTGAGGGAGAGCGGGCCCTGGGAGGAAGGACTTGGCGAGATGGCCCGAGCCGTGCTGTGGGCACGGCCCTCGTGACTGCGTGCCAGGCTGTACAGGTGCTCAGCACTGTGCACACGCAGCCCCCTGGCCTTGGGGGGCCCTGCAATGTGGAGCTTGTGACCCCTGTCTTTTTTTCTTTTCTTTTTTAGATTTAATTATTTATATGAAAGTCAGGGTTATAGACAGAGAGAGAGAGAGGTCTTCTATCTGTTGGTTTAGTCCCCAAATGGCCAGAATGGCTGGAGCTGGGCTGATCCGAAGCCAGGAGACAGGAGCTTCTTCCGATCTCCCACTCAGGTGCATGGGCCCAAACACTGGCGCCATCTTATTCTGCTTTCCCAGGCACATTAACAGGGAGCTGGATTGGAAGTGGAGCAGCTGGGACATGAACTAGTGCCCATATGGGATGCCGGTGCCGCAAGCTGCGGCTTCACCAGCCATGCCACGATGCCAGCCCCACCTGTCTTCCAGGTGAAGGAGTAGAGCCCAGGGAGAAGAGCTTTGTCTGAGGTCATGCTAAGGTAACTCAACTCGGCTTGGCCTGGGGTCTTACTTTAGGAGTGGGTGGCTCCTAGACGGATTACAACCGGCAGACGTGTGCCCCTCCCGCTGGATGGACACCGTGCTGCGTGGCCGAGACCCACAATCCCATCCAGTCCTTGCGATGGCCCCCAGGGGAGGACACAGGCCCGCAGGATGGAGGCTGGGTAGCTGAGCTGGGTTGAGCCCAGGCCCGCCTTCTCCTTTGCTGGCTGGGCCTGCTTGCTCTGCCCTACAGCCATGACCTCCAATACTATAGCTCAGCAACACACAAACCCACAGCTCCCACCCAGAGTCGGCAGAAAAAGAATCCAAACCCAGCCCAGACTAGCCATTTGTGCAGGCCCCAGTCCCACCCTTAGGTGCTATTTCCTGGGCTGCGGTGGCTTTTCTGAATGCGCCGTTATCCTCAGCACAGGGTCTCATTGCTGGGCTGCCTGGGAGTGGGCGCCTGAGCTTTTGCCAAGCCTGGAACGCTCCTTGGTCAGACCCTGCCTAAGCCCTGGACTCTACCCTGTGGTTTGTGGTTGCAAGAAGGCAAACGGCCTGCAATCCTGCAGCCTCCTTTTTTTTTCTTTTCTTTTTTTTTTTTTTAAACAGGAAGAGTGGATAGGGAGAGAGAGAGACAGAAAGAAAGGTCTTCCTTTACTGTTGGTTCACCCTCCAATGGCCGCTGCAGCCAGCACACCACATTGATCCGAAGGCAGGAGCCAGGTGCTTCTCCTGGTCTCCCATGCGGGTGCAGGGCCCAAGGACTTGGGCCATCCTCCACTGCACTCCCGGGCCACAGCAGAGACCTGGACTGGAAGAGGGGCAACCGGGACAGAATCCGGCGCCCTGACCGGGACTAGAACCTGGTGTGCCGGCGCCGCAGGTGGAGGATTAGCCTGTTGGGCTGCGGCGCCGGCCCCTTTTATTTCTTACTGTGCTCTTGAATCTACTGCCTGACATGGAGATCCTGCCTTCCTTCCTCCATTAGGGTAAATCCCCTTCTGATTAGCATGGCCCGCCGCCGATCACAAGCGTTTGTCTTTTTTTCCCACTGAAAGACGTGCTGCCGTCCTGGGTGCCTGGCAGCAGTGAGACAGGCTACCCTTAACCGCACAGTAGCTAAGCAGCAGGTGGCATGCGTTTGCGACATTATTTCTCCACCCATGCAGGGCCCTTGGGAAGAGACTGCAGTATCTGCAGAGGCCCCAGAGTGGGCGTTTGGCCCGGGGTGAAGATGCTTCTTGGGGTGTCCATCCCCGAGTGCCTGGGTTTGAACCAGGCTCTGCTCTCTGGTCCAGCTGCTGATGCACACCTGGGAGGAAGCAGGTGACGGCTCACAGCGGTAGGGCCCCTTCCACCCGCAGGAAACTGGACTCAGTTCCCAGCTCCTGGTTTGGGCCTGGCCCATTTGGAGAATGACCCTGCAGATGAGATTCCCTCCCTCTCTCTCTCTCTCTCTCTGCCATTCAAATAAATGAAACAAATTAAACAACAGACACATGAGTGTCCTAGCAGACAGAAGTTACCCAAGTGGCCCAAGGGCACCCGGGCCTTCGGTCACGTGAAACGGGAGGCTAAGCATCGGGTACCCGGCCCCGCTCTGCTTAGCCCCGCAACTTGGCCCCTGCCTGTAACTTTCTGTCTCCTGTTGTTGAGTTTCAGTTCCAAAGGTCAGCGGGGAAGCTGGGAGAAGTCCCTGCTTATGAGACAAAGATCTCAGATGGTAGAGGCCTAGGACAACGTTTGTATTATGGGCCCCGGCGCTGGGCTAGTCTGAGCACATCAGGGGACCCCACAGAGGCCTCAGCTCCTTGTGGACAGCTCGGCAAATGCAGCAGATGCCCCGAGGGGGAGGGGAGAAGTTGTAACTTCTCTGCTCACTAGAGAAGGGCTGGGTGGTTATGAAGCCACCTCCAGAGCCGTGAGCGCTATACCCAGTGCAGGGGCCATGCTGGGGTTCCATAGGCTGACCGGGGGCCAGAGGAGCCAAATTTAGATGAGGAAGTGCCTCATCCATCAGCCGTGTTGCATATTGGAACTTGGAAGTAGTGAGTTCCCAGGGCTGCAGGTGTGTCTGAGAGCCTGAGCCGAGATGCCACACACAAGAGGCCAGCCCTGGGTGGGGCCGGGTGGGACCGGGTGACCTAGCCAGTTCCTTCCAGGTCTGAGACTCTGCGGTGTGGTCCCCCTAAGTGGAGGCTGCCTGGGAACAAGCCCAGGAGCTGAGAACTCAACCAGAGTTTCCCATGGGTGGCAGAGACCCAACCACTTGGGCCGTCACCTGCTGCCTCCCAGGGTGTGCATTCACAAGAGGCTGGAACCCAGGCACTCTCCGTGCCCTGTGCTGGCATATCAGTGGGTGAAATGCAACAGGAAACCCTAAAAGCCAAAACAGACTGCCGCCGTAGTTATGGGTTTCAAAACTGTCAACGTTTTCTAAGCATAGAAGCCGATGGAAGGAAATGCAAGGACAGCTCTGGGGCGAGTGGCGTGTTTGTTTAAGCATCTGCCCCTGAGAGGCCCGATGGGCACACTTGGGGCGGGGTGACCTGGCCTTTGGTGCCTCTCACTGCCTCTGCCCTCCAGACTCCGGGGCAGGCGGGCTTCAGAAATAACGACAACACATCCTTCCTCGGCTCTGAGCTGTCACAAAACCCTCCAGACACAGCCGATTGGTCTGGGAACTACGCCAGCTTGTGCAGCCAGCCCTCCCACCAGCCTCTGCCTTCGCCTACCCTGCACCTGCGGGAGACTCTGCAGCGTTGGAAGAAGAAGGGTGTGGAGGGGAAGCGGGCGAGTCTGACCCTCGGAGGGACATGAGGGCATCCAGACGAGCTTGAGGGATCCAAAAGCGAGGCCTCCAGGCTGTGTTTCTGAGCAGGGCCCAAGAAAGGAGAGCCCAGAGCCCTGCTTCCTTGCGGGGTTTGCAACGTGGCCCTGTTGACTTAGTGGGCGGGCCTCCCAGCACTCCTCCAGCCACGGGGTGGCAGGGGAGCAAGGGACAGATTTCCTGGGCTCCCAGGAGGCACCGAGTGGCCACAAATACTTGTGGTTGGATGAGGAAGTGACAGAGGGACTGTGCAAAGGGACCCAAGCCAGGTGCAAACAAGGACCCCCGTAGATAGCACAGGGACACACAGGGACAGCTCTGCCAGATGTCCCCAACCCCGCCATCCTGACAGTCCTGGAGCCCCCAGGCACTGAGGGGCACTGCCAGGGGAAGGCTCTCCTCTCAAATCACTGACCTTGAAGAAGAAACTCAGTTTATTTGCAGAAAAGTAAATTCCATTAAAAGTTTCTTGCATCCTTATATGTGTAGACCAGAATTCATAACCATTCAACTATTTTTTTTTAAAGATTTATTGATTTATATGAAAGAGTTACACACAGAGAGAAGGAGAGGCAGAGAGAGAGAGAGAGAGAGAGAGAGAGAGAGAGAGAGAGAGAGAGGTCTTCCACCCGCTGGTTCACTCCCCAATTGGCCATAATGGCCGGAGCTGTGCCAATCTGAAGCCAGGAGCCAGGAGCTTCCTCTGGTTCTCCCATGCCGGTGCAGGGGCCCAAGGACCTGGGCCATCTCCTACTGCTTTCCCAGGCCACAGCAGAGAGCTGGATCAGAAGTGGAGCAGCCGGGACGCAAACCAGTACCCATATGGGATGCTGGCATTGCAGGCGGTGGCTTTACCCACTATACCACAGCGCCAGCCCCACCATTCAACTATTGAGAGGGCTTTCCACCAAGCAGGAAAACCATCTGTGATGTCTGTGCGGCTTTAATACAAAAACAGTCCATGAGCCCCGGAGGAAAGCGAAATACAAGCGGCCAATAATCAGAGCAGAGGAATGTCCAGACGCCTGAGGTCAGAGCAGTGTCCACGGGAGGGCGGGGACGCTGTGAATGCCATGAGCCGTGTGTGTCGGACGTCTGCCCCGCCAACCCCTGGGGCTTCTGTGTTTCTCCACGGTGGCCCAGTGCCCTGGCCTGACTGCCCCGCGGTGGGGGCCGGGAGAACACTCTGCTCAGATCCCTGCTGGGGCACAGAAGCCTGGGAGGTGAACCCTGGAGCTCGTCATCCAGGCAGAGCCGTGCGGCCAGCCAATGACTGCGTGTGGCAGGGGTGCCAAGGCCTCCGTTCTGGGACACACGGACCCCTCTCATGGCTGACTCCCCAAAAGGATCCACCTAGCCGTAATCCGGAATGTTAAAATCCCCAAAGAACAAAATCCCTAATGTCTAAAATTCAGAAAGATCAAAATCTCACAAACAGTATTCTGGAGACAATAATTTAAAGGTTCTTTAAAATTCTGGGTGGCCGGCGCTGTGGTGTAGCAGGTAAAGCTGTTGTCTGCAGTGCCGGCATCCCATATGGGCGCTGGTTCTAGTCCCGGCTGCTCCACTTCCAATCCAGGTCCCTGCTAATGGCCTAGGAAAGCAATGGAAAATGGTTCAAGTGCTTGGGCCCTGGCTCCCATGTGGGAGATCCGGAAGAAGCTCCTGGCTCCTGGCTTCAGGTCGGTCCAGCTCCGGCCTTTGCGGCCATACGGGGGATGAACCAGCAGATGGAAGACTTCTCTCTCTCTCAAATAAATAAATAAATAAATAAATATTTTAAAAATCTTTATAATTCTTTTGCATTTTAAAAAGGGATTTATTTGATAAACATAGAAAAACCTGACAGACCTCGTCCTAGGACAATTTTACACAAAGAACTTCGTGCCTATTGCAAGCACAAACACATGTCCCAGTGACAAGCACACAGCAATCACAGTTAGGTGCAGAAAAACTATATTCATAAATAGGTAAAAAAATGAAACATACGAACTGGCGATGTGGTGCAATGGGCTAGGCCATCACTTGCAGTGTTGTCCCAGCTGCTCCTCTTCCAATCTAGCTCTCTGCTATGGCCTGGGAAGCAGTGGAAGATGGCCCAAGTGCTTGGGCCCCTGCACCCTCGTGGGAGACCCAGATGAAGCTTCTGGCTCCTGGCTTTGGATCGGCTCAGCTCTGGTCATTGTGACCATTTGGGAAGTAAACCAGTGCATGGAAGGTGGATATCTCTCTCTGCCTCTGCAACTCTGCCTTTCAGATAAATCTTTTTTAAAGCAAAATATACAAACATATAGGGTACGGTTGGTAAGTGTGTGCACTGAGTTTCTAAGGCAGCCATGGGAAAAACCATGATACAACATAAATCTTTTTTAAAAAAGATTTATTTATTTACTTGAAAGAGTTACACAGAGAGAGAAGGAGAGGCGGAGAGAGAGAGAGAGAGGTCTTCCATCCACTGGATGGAAGCTGCAGCTGCGCCGATCTGAAGCCAGGAGCCAGGAGCTTCTTCCGGGTCTCCCAGGCAGGTGCAGGGGCCCAGGCACTTGGGCCATCATCTGCTTTCCCAGGCCACAGCAGAGAGCCGGATCAGAAGTGGAGCAGCCGGGACTGGAACCAGCGCCAGTATGGGATGCCGGCACTGCAGGTGTCATTGAAGGTCCGACTTGACTCAGTCTGACAGCTCCCCCAGCTTTCGCCTTCTCCTGCCCCATCTCTTTCCACAGGTGTTCCCATTAGCACATTTCTTTCAGGTGTAATCTCGCCTGAGGTCTGCTTCCTGGAGGAGGCTGCTCCTCCACAGAGGCCGGGTACCCTGCCAGCCAGCGGTTACCTTGTGCTCCTCTGAACAGTGATGGTGTTGCTATGCTTTCATAACGAGGGTGACCACGCAAACGGAATCACCACGTTGACAGTATTATCCCAGTGACACCAGCTCGCCCACGCACTGCAAGCTTCGCTGTCCCCAGCCCAGTTCTCTCGCTCTTTGGAGTCATGCATTGGTTCTCTTGCTAGCGCTCCCGTAACTGTTCCAACAAGTGCCACAGAGGGCCTTGAACAACCCGGACTGCCTATCGGGCTGCAGGCCAGGAGGCTGGAGGCATGGGCAGGCCTGGCTTTTGGGGCCGGGGAGGGAGGATCTGCACCTGGCCTCTTGCCCCAGCTTGCAGACCGCCTCCTCCTCCCCATGTCTCCTCCGTGTGCCCCTCCGTGTCCAAAGTTCCTTTTTATTTAAAAAAAAAATGTGTTATTTTAAAGGCAGGGAGACAAAGAGATCACCCATCAGCGGGTTCATTCCCCAAATGCCCACAGTAGCTGAGGCTGGGCTAGGCTGATGCCAGGAACCAGCTGCCCCCAAACTTCCACTTTGTAGAAGGACAGCCAACACTGTCCATTAGCACTTGCCCTGATGAAGTCATGGTAACTAATCAGCGGTAATGACCCCATTTCCAAATAGGTTTGCACTGAGGTCCTGGGGATTTGGGGGGACACAGACCAACCCCCAGCAAGGCTCACGGCAGGGCTGCTGGTGCTCAGCATCTCAGCTAGGTTCTGGGAAACCCATCTCTCCTTCTTTGCTTTCGCACTTGCCCAGGGCCTACAGGACTGGCCGTGAGCCTAGAAGAGGTAGGACTTTCTAGCATCGTCCTTCCTCTGACAGATTTGCGACTGGACCATGCTGGCCTGAGTCCTCACACAGGAGGCCCCTTAGCCCCCTAGGAGGAGGTCTTTGGTGGGCCAAGTTATTAGTTCTTTGAGACTCTGAGGCGTGGGTGTGGTTTTATGCCTGGAGCCGGGGTGCAGCGTGCGTGGGCGTCCCTGTGTTCGGTCCAGGGGGGCTGTTAGCAGATGCCAGCCAGGCCCCGTGACTGTCACTAAACACCCAGAGAACGTGGTGATTTCCTGGGGCACCGAGTCGCGCTCCCTTTCCTGCCCCGTGTGAAGCACGGTCCACGGAGGGGAGACTTGGACAAAAGGGAGGCTTCCGGTGCAAAGCTCTCAGGGCACCCATGGCTTCATCAAAGCGGAGGGGCCCCGGCTGCCCCCAGGGGGCCGGCTGCTCAGGAGACCCACACGGCCAGCGTGGCCCTGGGCCGTGACTTTAGCCCCAGGATACACGCCAGGCTGGTGCCTTTGAAAGTCCCGGGCTCCCAGGTGCGGCTGAGGGGTCAGCGCGCGGCTGCCCTGTGTCCTCACCTCCACCCTCACCTCGGCTTCTTGCCTCTGCTTACCCTTCCCCGCCCCACCCGACTCTTCTCCTGGACAAGATGGCTGGGGCCTTTGGCTCCTCCCCCTCCGTCCACGCCTTTAGCAAACCTGCATGGGGCATCCGCTGGATTCCTGCCTGGGCTGGCAAGCAAGACTGGCGGGGTCCCCGGGGTGCTCGGGAAGCTGACACCAAGCAGAGAGAAACCCATCGAGCTATTTACTACACGTGGCGCTGAACTCCTGATCACTCTCAGGCAGGTAATCAGACTGGAGCTTTAACTCACTGCACCACAACACCAACTCCCTTCCCCAATCTTGACCCTGACTCTGGTCCCCTTGCCTAGGCCTTGTTTGCTGAGATTCCTGGTCCGTCCTGGCGCCAGCCTGGCCCACTCCGCTCACCCCTGAAGCCAGCTCCTCTAACAAAGGGACAGTGTCCACACAGAATGGGGACGCAGCCTGCCAGGGAGTTCTGGGCACTCAGAGAGGCGGCCAGGGCCTGGCCAGGGCCCACAGGTTGTTTGTCTTGGTTTTGAGGTCAGGGTGAGGGAGGCAGGCAGGGTCTATATTGGGGAGCTGAGTGCATTTGCCAAGGTGGGAACTCAAGGCCAGAAGGGAGCCACTCGGGGTGGGGGGCAGTTCTAGCTCTGAGGCTCCCACTGCTGGACCTAGGCCCACCTCAAGCCCACAGGCCCTGACCTGACCAGAGACCCAGCAGCAGAGGGCCAGAGTGCACCCCATTTTTAAGCCAGTGAGCGAGGCTTGTACTCCTGCCTTCCCCACTCCTTGCTCTGCCCGCTTCCCTGTCGCTCTGGCCCACTGCTTGATTCTTGGCAGCACACGGGGTTGCCTGCTGGCCCCACAGGGACAGCCCTGACACTCGGTAGGTCCAGTGGCCCCTGGGGAGGGCGGCTCCCCCAGGAGAGACTCCTCTCAGTACAGGCTGGTCCAGGGACGCCCGTCATGTCAGGCCACATCATTAGAGGCCAAGGACCTAAAGCAAAGGAGGGGAGACCCTCTTTTGTGTTTGCAGCCCAGACCCGCGGGAGCCGGGCTTTCTCCAGGTGCCGGACGAGGACAAATGAGCACCAGGTGCAGGGCGGACTAGGTGCAAGTGACAGACTTCGGGACAACGTGAAGATGGACAGAAATCGGTCAAGGACCTGCAGGGACTGTGTCTTCCCCAGGAGAGCACAAGCTCCCTGGGGACTTCTTCATCCTGCTAACTCCTCCCGAACCTCGCTCTCCTACCTCCTGCTGCCCTGGAGCGCTCAGGGGTGAATGGATGCAAGAACCTGTGTGTGGTGGGACAGGCTAGGGGGTGGGTGAGTGGGCAGGTGGGTGAATTGCTGGATAGGCGGCAGCTTGGATCGGACTGAATGACTGGAAACTACACCAGAGAGAGGACAGAATGGAAGCTGGCCTGGCCCTGGCCAGCACAAAACCCAGGTGTCCCAAAGCTTTCTTTACAGAGGATGCAAGAAGCACTAAACATGAGACAGGAGATAGGGTCTGGCCTTGTGGTGCAGCGGGTGAAGCCAACACCCGCAATACGGGCATCTCATATGGACCCTGGTCCTGGCTGCTCTGCTTCCGATCCAGTTCCCTGCTAATGCACCTGGGAAAGCAGCAGAGGATGGCCCAAGTGCTTGGGCCCCTGCACCCACGTGGGAGACCAGGATGAAGTTCCAGGCTCTTGGCTTCAGCCTGGCCCAACTTTGTCCATTGTAGTCATCTGGGGAGTGGGGGTAGGGGGAGGGAAAGAGAGAGAGAGAGAGAGATCTTCCATCTGCTGGTTCATACACACACACACACACACATCCAAACAATGCATACACTTATGAGAAGGTACGTGGCCACATCAGTCATCAGGGAAAAGCCAGTTAAAGTCCCCGTGAGACACCATTATGTCACCAGCAAAAGATCCGCTTTTATAAAGGGTTGATGAGGACACGCTGGAACTGGAACTTTCCTGTGTTGCCGGCGGGAGTGTAATTGGTACAATCACTTTAGAAAACTGTATGGCAGGCATTTAGTAAAGCAATAAATATGCTTCTCTGTGACCCAGAAATTCCACTGGCAGGCCTGCACCCAAGAGAAATGAGTAGGTATGTCGTATAAATATTTTGTGTGAGTGCTCATGGGAGTTCCAAACTAGAAACAGCCCGATGCCCATCGGGAGTGAAATGGGTATGTGCCGCCTTATGGTGTGGACGTCCACACACTGGAATACTACTCGGCAGTGAAAAAGAACACACCCCTGATGCAGGCAGCAGCACGGATGAAGTCACATGAAGGGGGGAAGACTGAGTGTGTACTGTCAGAAGGACGAGGCAGGCAAGACTGAGCCAAGAGGGGAGAAGTTAGGATAGCACTGCCTTTGGGGGAGGGGCCAACTGGAAGGAGGTACAAGGGAGTCTCCTGGGGTCCCGGGCGTGGTCGGCGGCGCCATCGGAGTGGGGTCCATGTGTGTGCACTCATCAGGCTTTGCACTGATAATTGGCGTGCTCACTGTATTTTTATGTTGGACTTCAATCAAATCTTTTATGTATTTTTAATTTATTCGAGACATAGAAACAGAGAGAGAGAGAGAGAGAGCGAGAGAGCAGACCTACAAAGCTCCCATTCGCTGGTTCACTTCCCAGCTGCCTACCACGGCCAGGGCTGGGTCAGGCTGAGGCCAGGAGTTGGGAGCTCCATCCAGGTCTCTCACATGAGTGGCAGGAACCCAGTGGCTTGAGCCATCACCATTGTCACTTGGGGCCTGTGTTAGCAGGGAGCTGGAGTCAGGAGCCAGAGCAGGGATTCAAACCCGGGCACTCTGATGCGGGATGTGGGCATCCTACCAGGCATCTTAATGACTAGGCCAAAGGTCCTCCCCTAATACAACATTTTTTAAAACAGCCAAGTTTCCTTCCTTCCTTCCTTCCTCCCTCCCTCCCTCCCTCCCTCCTTCTCTCTCTCTCTCTCTTTCTTTCTTTCTTTCTTTCTTTCTTTCTTTCTTTCTTTCTTTCTTTCTTTCTTTCTTTCTTTCTAAAAATCCAGAATTTCAGCAATGGAAATGGGGACAAGGGAGGAGCTCGGAGGGAGGCCCATGTGACCCTTCAGAGACACCTGTTCCCAGGACTCAGCCTGCTAAGTCAGAGGAAGATGTTAAGTGATGCATCCTTGTCCTTGCGTGAAGCCAGGGTGCTGAGCCGGCCGGGGAGGAGAGACTGCTCCTTCGGGGAAGTCTAGGGGTGGGTGACGCCCGCCTGGGGCTTTCCTGCCAGCTCCACCCCAGGCCGTGGCACACCTGGAAGCAGGCCCTGGACTTCTGTGCCTCCCTGCCCCTCCCCGTGCTGTGACGCCTCCTGAGCTCCTGTGCCCAGCTGGTCCCAGGCTTGTCCTCTGTGATGTGAGAGGCGCGGAACTGCCCAGGCATTCACCGTGCTGGTTCCAAAGGTTCCCTGGGGACCCCAAACCACCATGAGTGAGGTGGCCTGCCGGGCCTACCTACCTCCCCCCAGCCCCTTGGGCACATCTGGAAGACCTGAGGGCCCCCTCTGCTGACCTCATGGGGCTGAAGTCACCTGCGCTGCTCCTCCCATGAGTCAGGGAGCACAGGTGCTGGCTCAGGTGACAGCATGTGAGGCCCCTGGGTCCGGGCCCAGAAGTGGGAGGGCCTGGGCCACGCCAGCACAGGTGCCAAGGGAGGAAGCTGTGAATCAGCTTCAGCCCTTCCCCCTGACCCCGCCCAGCTCCCACTCCTCCCCATCAGGCACCCCGGCCGCCCTGGCCGCTCCTTGGTATCCCTCTCACCCATCTTCCCTCCCGCTCTGCAGCTGCCCTGGGTCCAGGCCACAGCCCCTCACCCCAGAGACTGCTGGAGGCCCCTCCCCGCCCTCCAGCCCTAGCCCCCTCGCCCAGCCTCCTCAGTAGATCACGAACTGCACAGCTCTTAAGGGTTTAGTGACTTGACAAACGCACGTCCCCACGCAGCCAACAGCCCAATCAAGGTGTCACCTAGCAAAGGCTGTGGAAGCTGTGCGGTTCTGTCCTCACACAAGAAAGAATTCAGGCTGAGACAGAGAGCGGAGTGATAAGGCTTTATTGGGGATAGGGCAGCCATCAGAACGGAAGGGACAGAGAGAGAGAGAGCGTGCCCAGTAGCTAGGACTGGGGGAGAGCGAGGTGACATGGTTGAGTGGGGAGAGTACACCTGGGCTGGCCAGGCGGGCGGCTCAGCTGAGAGGCTGAGTGCGCAGTCTGGTTGGACTCCCTAGGTTTTTGAGGGAGTCTGTTTACCTGCCTCCCCCTCTCCTCCAGGACAAAGGATGGGAGCAGAGCAGAGGGGCTTCCTTTAGGGCGTGTCTGAGGTTTTACTGCCCTGGGTTATCAGGTCAGGTAACCCCTTTGGTCCTGAGGAGAGAGAATTCTCCTGGGAGCTCCCCTTGGGGGAGGGGCTGGGACCACCTGGGAGGTGATCAGGGTCTGGGCAGGACTGTGAAGTACAAGATGCTGGAGCTTCCGCAGTGGGTGCTGGTCTTCAGGCCCTTCTCTCAAACACACAGGCTCAATTTCTGACTTCCTACCTAACAAAGGCACGGGGTTCCCAGCCCACACCCAAAACCACCTCGGTGCTGACTTCCATCCCCAAAAATGAGTTTAGCAGATAAATTGGATTTTTTAAAAATATGTATCTATTTTATTTGAAAGGGAGAGTTACAAAGAGACAGGAGAGGAAGAGAGAGAGTGAGAGAGAGAGAAAGGTCTTCCGATCTTCCATCTGCTGGTTCACTCCCCAGTTGGCTGCAATGGTTGGAGCTGTGCTGATCCGAAGCCAGGAGCCTGGAGTTCTTCTGGGTCTGCCACGTGGGTGCAGGGGCCCAAGGACTTGGGCCATCTTCTACTGCTTTCCCAGGCCATAGCAGAGAGCTGGATCAGAAGTGAAGCAGTTGGGACTTGAATCAGCGCCCATATGGGATGCCGGCACTGCAGGTGGCAGCTTTACCCGCTACGCCACCATGCCGGCCCGATAAACTGGATGCTTACAGTAATTACACAGTCTTACTCCTTTGTCTCTGGCTTCTCTTAGTCCACATCAGGTTTAGCGCCTGCATTCGTCTTTTTTCCCTGTTGGGTTCTGTCTCTGTTTTATGAACACAATTCCAGTTTGGCTGTTTCTGGTTTTTGATCACAGCGGCTAATACTGCCATGACCACTTGTGTACAGACCTTTGTGTTCACGTGTGTCTCTACTTCTCTTGGGTAAAACCCCTGGAAGTTGAATGTCTGGGATATAGAGTACATATATGTTTATCCTTGTAAGAAGTTGCCACATGTTTCCAAAATAGTTGTAGAGTTATAAACTCCCACCAGTAATATGGGAAACTTCCAGTTGCTCCACATCCATGCCAAAATTTGCTATTGTCAACTTGTTTTTTTTAAAGATTTCATTTATTTATTTGATAGGTAGAGTTACAGACAGTGAGAGAGAGAGACAAAGGTTTTCCTTCCATTGGTTCACTCCCCAGATGGCCACAATGGCTGGAGCTGAGCCAATCTGAAGCCAGGAGCCAGGAGCTTCTTCCTTGTCTCCCATGTGGGTGCAGGGACCCAAGCACTTGGGCCATCTTCTGCTGCTTTCCCAGGCCACAGCAGAGAACTGGACTCATGGCGCCGGCCCCAACTTGTTTTTTTTTTTTTTTTTAAGATTTATTCATTTTATTTGAAAGACAAAGAGAGAGAGGGGGAGACCTATATAGAGAGATCTTCCATCTGCTGGTTCACCCCTCAAGTAGCCGAAACAGTTGGCGATACATCAAACTGAAGCCAGGAGCCAGGAGCCTCTTCCAGGTCTCCCACATGGGTAGCAGGGACCCAAGCACTTGGACCATCTTCTGCTGCTTTCCCTGGTGCACTGGCAGGGAGCTGGATCAGAAGTGGAGCAGATGGGAATTGAACCAGTGCCCATATGGGATGGTGGTGTTGCAGGTGGTGGCGTGACCCACTACACAACAGTGCCAGCCACTATTGTCTACTTGTTAATTCTAGTCATCAGAAGATCTTTTGTAAAAAAATCACATCCAAACCCAAACGTTCATCAGCTGCTGAATGGATGAACAAAAGGCAGTGGAATATTAGCCAGCGGTAAAAGTAAGGTGTGAATGCGCGCTGCTCTAAGGTGCAGCTTGCAGACACCGTGCTGAGTGACAGAAGCTGATCACAAAGACCGCGTGTGCTGTGACTCCATTTATGGGAAATGTCCAGAATAGGACAAACTGTTCAGAGAGAGCAGATTAGTGCTTGTCTGGGGCTGAGGGAATGGCAGGCTGGGAGGGTGGTTGTTAATGGCTACAAGGTTTCTATTTTAAAAAGATTTTATTTATTTGAGAGGTGGAGTTACAGACAGAGAGGGAGAGACAGAGAGAGAGAGGTCTTCCATCTGCTGGCTCACTCCCCAAATAGCCACAATGGCCCGAGCTGCGCCGATCCGAAGCCAGGAGCTTCTTTCCGGTCTCCTGCGTGGGTGCAGGGGCCCAAGGACTTGGGCTATCTTCTACTGCTTTCCCAGGCCATAGCAGAGAGCTGGATTGGAAGTGGAGCAGCCGGGACTAGAACCGGTGCCCATATGGGATGCCGGCACCAAAGGCAGAAGCTAAGCCCCCTACGCCACAGCGTCGCCCCCTGCCCAGGGTTTCTATTTTTTAAAGATTTTTTTTTAAATAAATAGAGTGACAAAAGGAAACACAGAGAGAGATCTTCCATCTGTGGATGCATTCCCCAAATGGCCAGAAAGGCTGGGCTGGGCTAGACTGAAGCCAGGAGCCAGGGAACCCATCAGGGTCTCGCATGTGAGTGGCAGGGGCCCAAGCATTTGGGCCACCTTTTGCTGCTCTGCCAGGCACATTAGCAGGGAGCTGGGTAGGACTCAGACCGGCACTCTGGTATGGAATGCTAGCATTGCAGGTGGCGGCTTAGCCCACTGCACCTCCACACTCGTCCATGGGGTTTCCTTCTGGGGACAACGAAAAAGCCTTAAAATCATGGTGATTCACACTCTGTGCCTACACCAAGCACGACTGAATCAGAGAGACGTACCTGGGTGAATTGTGTGGCCTGTGAACGGAGTCGCAATACAACTACTTTCAAAAGTGCCCCCCCGCCGGCGCCACAGCTCGCTAGGCTAATCCTCCGTCTCCGGCGCTGGCACCCCGGGTTCTAATCCTGGTTGGAGCGCCGGATTCTGTCCTGGTTGCTCTTCTTCCAGTCCAGCTCTCTGCTGTGGCCCAGGAAGGCAGTGGAGGATGGCCCAGGTCCTTGGGCCCTGCACCTGGCTCCTGGCTTCGGATTGACGCAGTGCACCAGCCGTAGAGGCCATTTGGGGGGTGAACCAATGGAAGGAAGACCTTTCTTTCTGTCTCTCTCTCTCTCTCTCACTGTCTAACTCTGCCTGTCCCCAAAAAAATAAATAAATAAATAAAAAGTCCCGCTCCCTGCCCCCACCACTGTTTTCAGATCTAGCTCAGTAGCCAGGCTCTGCAGCCCCTTGCACTGTCTTGGGGTACAGGTGCGCCATCACCTCTGTCTCGCACAGGCCTGGGAGCCTGCCACTTCCGAGACCGGGCACACACACCGCCAGCCCCTGCGCGTTCCCACACCCTGTGCCTTCTTCCTGCCTCATCTCTGACTCAACCCGTGTGGCCCAGCTCGCCTGACGGCTTTCCCTGCTCCCTCCTCGGTCCGTGCGTCCAACAAGTACTTATGAGCACCTGCAGAGTGCCCGAGCCCGTTCCAGGCTCTAGGGAGAGGGCAGCGCCCAGAACCCTTGCAGAGCTCCCGTGGTGTCTGCACGAGCAAGCGAGAGTCAAACACATAGCAGATGCTATGGGGAAGACTTGTGTTCCAGCCCCTGCCCTGCCAGCCACCTCTCTATTCCCATAGTGCTTTGCATCCTCTTCTGTTTCAACCCTAGCTCAGGTGGACATCTGCAAGTCAATAGTGGGTCTTCTTGGCAGGGTTGGGGCCTCTGAGAAGGGACCAGGCCTGGCTCTCCTGGGCATCACAGCCAGGGCTTTCTAGAACCCATTCACAGTCCTGGTCTCTGTTCCCATCTCCTGACCTCCCCTGCCCTGCCAGGGAGGCTTTGTGGAGAGGACATGAGAAGGCAGGATGCCTGCTGCCCAGATGAGGCCTTGTGGCCCTGAGAGGGGGATGGTTGGATGGCAGGAGGCCATGCAGCTGCAGAGCTGTGACAGGAGGCCGCCTCTCACTCCCTGCCTGAGGCAGGTGGGTTGGCTCTGCAGATGGAGAGCTGCTATCCCCACACCAGGAAGTGTTTCCAGCTCCAGTCATGTTCACAGCTTGCCCTGGGGGTCGCTCCGTCAGGGCCTTGCTCCTGTCCCGCCCTCAGCCAGCTCGTGAGTCACTAACACCTGGGTGTGAGGTCCTCCTCCGGCTTCCTCTCCCAGGTGGTAGGCAGCTTATGAGGGCGGCTAGGGAGGCCTCAGTGGAGTGACCACAGCTCACGCGGTGAGGATGACTCAAAGCAGCCCTGGCTGGGACACCCTCCTATAGGCCTGTCCTTCAAACAAATAACTAAAATCTTTAAAAAAGATAACACCACGGGGATGGAGCCATGCCTCACTTGGTTAATCCTCTGCCTGCGGCGCCGGCATCCCATATGGGCACCGGTTTGAATCCTGGCTACCCCACTTTCCATCCAGCTCACTGCTATGGCCCGGGAAAGCAGTGGAAGATGGCTCAAGTCCTTGGGTCCCTGCACCCATGTGGGAGACCTGGAAGAAGCTCCTGGCTCCTGGCTTCGGATCGGCACAGCTCCAGCAGTTGCGGCCATTTCGGGAGGGAACCAGCGGATGGAAGACCTCTCTCTCTATCTCTCTGCCTCTGTAACTCTGCCTTTCAAATAAATAAATACATCTTTTAAAAATGTTATTTTGAGGCCGGCGCCGTGGCTTAACAGGCTAATCCTCCGCCTTGAGGCGCCGGCACACCGGGTTCTAGTCCCAGTTGGGGCGCCGGATTCTATCCCGGTTGCCCCTCTTCCTGGCCAACTCTCTGCTATGGCCCAGGAAGGCAGTGGAGGATGGCCCAAGAGCTTGGGCCCTGCACCCGCATGGGAGACCAGGAGAAGCACCTGGCTCCTGGCTTCGGATCAGCGAGATGCGCCGGCCTCAGCGGCCATTGGAGGGTGAACCAACGGCAAAAAGGAAGACCTTTCTCTCTGTCTCTCTCTCTCACTATCCACTCTGCCTGTCAAAAAAAAAAAAAAAAAACTTAAAAAAAAATGTTATTTTGAGAGAAAGAGAGATCTCATCCACTGATTTCACTCCCCAAATGTCCGCAGTCCAGGTCTCCCGCACGGTGGTGGGGGCTCAGGGACTTGAGCCATCGCCTGCTGCCAGGCGAGCACTGTGATGTAGGATGCGGGCATCCCAAGGAGCCTGTAAACACAGCCAAACACCAGCCCCCGGACTTCTGAAAGCACCCGAGAGCCAGCAGTTCAGGTTTTGTGGGCCAAGGGGCAAAAGCGAGGGTGTGATGTAGGTGCTCACGTAATCATATAAAAGGCAGCCACCCAAAATATAAACATCCAGTCTTAGCTCATGGGCCGTAAGAACGGGAGCCTGGCTAAGTTCTGGCCCTGGCCTTGTAGTTTGCTGAGCCCGGGTACAGACCCAAGAGCTCTCATCCCAAGAGCCCCTCTCAGCACCGGAAGCGAAGGTCTGAGGGGGTGGGGACAGCTCTGCCTGCGATGCCCCAGCATGACCAATCAGATGCCCCCAAGCAGGCTGTGACACGAGCACCAGGGAAAAACAAGTTGCACTTCTTTCCCTCTCACCTGGGTCAGCCCGGCTGAGGTCGCTGGGTCCTGCTCCCAGGCCTGCTGGGGGGGGGGGGGTTCGCGACTGCCCCCGGCTTGTTTTCCATTTCTCCCTCCCAGACTCCCAGCTCCCCTACGTGCTACCATTGAGTGCCTTCACTCCCCTTGGGATGGTCAGAGCTGGGTTCTACTGCGAGCGCCAAAGCTCCCTGACTAACGTGCACACAGGGCTCCCTTCGTGCCGCCACTGTGCTGTCTTCTGAGCCCGCCTTCCGGGGTGCCCGAGCCTCGAAAAGCCCGTGCGTCGCAGCCTCTGGTCTCAGTCCCTGAGATCCTACCCGCTACAACCCTGGAGACCCCAAGTCCTCGGGGGACCCCAGAAAACCCGCCCCTCTTCTTGGGGCGGGATGGCTCAGCCAGGTGAAGGGGCGGGCTTCTCTCACAGCTCCTGCATGAACCCACTGTGCATCCATGGGGCAGGAATGGCGCCCCAGGCTTGGCTGACCCAACAGGCAGGGCCTGTGCTTGTCAGGTGGTTTCTCCAGCGCCTGGCAGAGCGCCAAGTCCAAGTCACTCACAGGAGAAGGGAGCCACCGGCTGGCTCAGGTTCTGAGGCAGGCACAGGTGCAAGGCTACCCGGTCCTTTCTGTGTCCCCCTCCGCTAGTCTGAGGGTGGAAGCCTGGTGCTCTCCGTGTGTCCCCCTCTGCTAGTCTGAGGGTGGAAGCCTGGTGCCCTCTGCCTGTCCCCCTCTGCTAGTCTGAGTGTGGAAGCCTGGTGCCCTCTGCCTGTCCCCCTCTGCTAGTCTGAGGGTGGAAGCCTGGTGCCCTCTGCCTGTCCCCATCTGCTAGTCTGAGGGTGGAAGCCTGGTGCCCTCCAGCTGAGGCCTCCTTCTCCACATGGCGAGGGACACGAGGAGCGGCTACTTCCAAGCTCACATCGGCACAGAAGGAAAGGGGTTTCTCCAGCTGAGCGCCAGAAGGGAGAAGCCAGAGAAGGACTTCGGTTAGTCCAGCTGAGGTCTGCGCTGCCCCCTGGAGCAGTCACTGTGGCCAGGAAGGCAGGGCTGTGCGGGCTCCCGGGGCACTGTGTGGGAGAATCCGGCCATGCGTCCTGCGGCTGTCTCCCCTGAGATGTCTTCCCTCTGTCCACGCATGCTCTGGGAGATGTGACCTTGAAGCTTCTCCCCACCAAGAAGCGGAGTCTGTTTTCCACGCTTTGGATCTAGACTGGTTTTGGGACTTTTTGACCAGTGCAGTGAGGTGGAAGTGGTGCTGTAACAATTCTGAGTTGTGTGGTTTTTTTTTTTTTTTTTTTGATAGGCAGAGTGGACAGTGAGAGAGAGAGAGACAGAGAGAAAGGTCTTCCTTTTTGCCGTTGGTTCACCCTCCAATGGCCGCTGAGGCCGGCGCACCGCGCTGATCCGATGGCAGGAGCCAGGTGCTTATCCTGGTCTCCCATGGGGTGCAGGGCCCAAGCACTTGGGCCATCCTCCACTGCCTTCCCGGGCCACAGCAGAGAGCTGGCCTGGAAGAGGGGCAACCGGGACAGAATCCAGTGCCCTGACCGGGACTAGAACCCAGTGTGCCAGCGCCGCAAGGTGGAGGATTAGCCAATTGAGCCGCGGTGCCGGCCCAATTCTGAGTTTTAAGAAGCTGTGCGGGGGCCAGTGCTGTGGCATAGTAGATAAAGCCGCTGTGGTGTAGCGGGGTAAAGCTGTCTCCTGCAGTACCGGCATCCCATATGTGCGCTGATCTCTCTCTGCCTCTGCCTCTCTGTAACTTCGCCTTTTAAATAAATTAATTAAAAAAAAAAAAAAAGCCATGCGAACTTTCTCTTCGTTTCTCGGTGCTGTCATCACGTTTGAACAAGCTCAGGCTAGTCTGATGGATGATGAGGGACATACAGCCCAGTTACCCCAGCGCCGCCAGTGACCACCAGGTGACTAGCTAACACGTGAGTGAGGCCGTACAGAACCAGCCTGCCTGCTGCCTGCCGACGCACGAGCACGCCCAGACAAGACCAGCAAACTGCTCAAACAACCCGCGGCCTCAAAGGCAAAATCAACACCAAGGGTCCCTGACGTCAGGCGGCGCTACGTCCGGATGAGCTCATCCGAAGTTGGCAGCATCGTTACGTGGAAAACGCACTCGAGGCACCTGACCTAGTACACATCCTAGCTTAGCAGAGTAGCGCACCGCTTCCGCTGGCGATGGTGTGGCCGAGCCAGAGCTGCCACTGTCCAACGTGACACAGCATGGCTGGCCAGCCCGGGAAGAGGTTGAAATTCCAAAGTCAAACTCTGCTGGCCACTTCTGCACCATCTTACAGTAAAAAAAAAATCATAAGTTGACCCATCACCAGGGGCTGCCTATAGTTACTTTACAGCAATAATCAATACCTACTAGTTAACGCAGCAAAACATACACTGGCTACATGCTCGTCAGGCCCCTGGGAGCTGACGCACGCAACTCTGTGAGTGGTTCAGGCAGTGGGCGCAGAAGCCTTCGCTGCGATTCTCTGCGGGCACGCGGCGGGGTGACATTTCCCTCCATCCTTGCCCTTCCCCGGCTTGCAGTTGGGTGTGGCTGTGCCACCGTGCTCTCGCCCAGGAAATGCGGGCCTAGCCCCAAACCTCCCCTGCGGGCTGCCCCTCTGTTGTTCTCCAGCTGCCGGCTAAACGCAGAGGATGTCGGGACCTAAGGATGGCTCAGCTGTGACGGGATTGTGGCCGAGCCCCTGGGAGGCCAGCGCTGATCCGTCCCGGCAGCAAGGCCCGGCTCGCAGATCAGGGAGGGGCAGGCGAGGAGTGGAGTGACTCCCAAAAGGACAGTTTCCAGAAGCTGGGGGCCGGCTCTGGAAGCAAGAGCCACCTTGAGTTCCAGGCCACGAAACCAGAGAGAGAGAGAGAGAGAGAGAGAGAGAGCGAGCAGGAGTTCACAAGACAGGATTGTCTAGAGGGAGGGTGAGGGGTTGAAGAAGGGGATGGAGGTGGTGACAGGGGTCCCTGCTGGCCCCAGCCCCAGCCAGCTGTGAGCCACAGGGCGCCGCCTGACATCAGGGACCCTTGGTGTTGATCTTGCCTTTGAGGCCGCGGGTTGTTTGAGCAGTTTGCTGGTCTTGTCCGGGCGTGCTCGTCCTCAGGGCGATCTCCTGATGGACGGAAGTACGAGTGCTCCCTGGCCAGCTGGGCCTGTGGGACGTGGCTCTGTGGGCCCAGCGGTGGGGACAAACACGGCTGGCCATCGGCAGAGGCATGGCAAGTTTCTGGTGCAGGACAGGGCGTGCAGGCGCTCCTCAAAGTCTGGTCTCATCTCCCAAGGGGAGATGGGCTGCTGGCCAAGCCGGAAATTAGAAACCAGGCGGCGTGGGAGGGTGGTTAGAGAGAGTGGTGTGCAAGGTTGGAGACAGCTGGATGTGGGACCAGCCTCAGGATCTCACGCAGGGGGTGCCACGGAGGGCCCTGGGCAGGGACCTAGAGCTGCAGGTTGTTAAGCTTTGCCCTTGGCAGCCCCACAGGGTAGGCCCACATTTCAGGCCTGAGGGGACACCAGCAGTGTGTGGCCCTGGGCCAGAGGTCAGGCCCCAGGTCTGCCCTAGGCAGATGCAGCCCACGTCTGGCCTTTATTTGGAAGCTGGCATCTGTGTTATGTTTGCCTGTTTTTTAAAAATCTGCCTTTCCAGATTCTCTTGGACAATTAGATGACGTGGCAGCAGCTCGGTGGGTATTCTCACCTGGACACACACAGCCAGAGAAGCACAGGGCCCACGGTCACGGTCACGGGCAGCGTGCTCTGGTCGTCTCATTGCATCGATGCTGGAGGGACTCAGCACAACACAGCCCCTGGCTGTCTTGGGCTTGTCCCCCTGGAGGCATCCCAGGTCCTGTGATAGGGAAGCCAAGTCCTTGACACAACCAGGGCTCTTATCTGATGCCTGAACGCTCTCCTTCCTTAGAAACACTCAGGTACCTCCTTTTTTTTTTTTTTTTAAGATATATTTATTTTATTTAAAAAGAAGACTTACAGAGAGATGAAGAGAGTGCAAGTGAGTGAACTTCTATCTGCTGGTTTATGCCCCAGATATTAGCAATGACTGGGGTTGGGCCAGACTGAAGCCAGGAGCCAGGAGCTTCTTCCAGGTGTCCTATGTGGGTGTAAGGGCCCAAGGACTTGGGCCATCTTCTACTGCTTTCCCAGGCCATAGCAGAGAGCTGTACCAGAAGTGGGGCCCAGCACCTGCATGGGATGCTGGAGTCACAGGTGGCGACTTAGCCCCTGCGCCACAGCGCCTGCGCTCCAGGGAGCTTCTGATCAGACACAAACCGCCTGCGTCTAGCGAACCTTTTTCCTCCTACCTCATGGCGTTATCTCGCACCTGCCCGAAACATTAATTAATAAGGTTGCTGATCAGCAGGCTTGAAAATGGGGAGATGATCCTGGGGGCAGGGGAAGTGGTGGGGAGGGAGTCGACTGTAACCTCGAAAGTCCTCAAGTGTGGGAGAGAGGGAAGCAGACAGTGCCCGGCCGCCAGAGCGCCGTTGTACGGGAAAACGGTGGCGGAGAAATCCTGACTGCTAGTACTACCTCGGTTCTTTGTCTCACACGGAAGAAGAATTTCCAAGCAGACAAGCAGGGAGATTTAATAAGATTCATTAGAGTCAAAGGCCTCCAGCCAGAGCAGCATGGAGGGGGAGGGGGTTCCCAAGAGAGGAAGGAACCTAGCCCTGGGTTTTTAAGTACAATTTCGAAGGAAAAAAACTTGACAGCCAGATTGGCATTCAGTCACCAGGCAGGGACAAAACCCATCAAAAGAGCTGATTTACAATTCTCCGTCCTGTCTGGCTGCTCATGATAAAACAGAAAACCAGGGGCCGGCGCTGTGGCGCAGTGGGTTAAAGCCCTGGCCTGAAGCGCCGGCATCCCATATGGATGGCAGTTCAAGTCTCAGCTGCTCCACTTCCAATCCAGCTCTCTGCTGTGGCCTGGGAAAGCAGTAGAAGATGGCCCAAGTGCTTGGGCCCCTGCACCCACATGGGAGACCCGGAAGAAGCTCCTGGCTCCTGGCTTCAGATCGGCACAGCTCCAGCTGTTGAGGTCAATTGGGGAGTGAACCAACAGATGGAAGACCTCTCTTTCTCCCTCTCTGTGCCTCTCCTCTATGTAACTCTGACTTTCGAATAAATAAATACATTTTTAAAATAAAACAAACAAACAAACAAACAAACAAAAAAACAGAAAAACATCAGAAGGGTGGGATAGGTAATTTGTTTTCACAGTGAGCTGAGCTCAGGAAGAGCTACCTTGCTATTCTCAAGGTAGATTTGGAGATTTGGAAAGAAGGAGGGCGGTTCTTGCTAAAGATAACATTTTGGGGAAGGATGAAAATAATTTTATACTCCAGATTCTCTTGGGGCCACCCCACTACCTGTTAACCCATCTGATTCCTCACAATGTGACTTCAGAAAGTCTTGGCCCGGGGCCGGCGCTGTGGCATAGGTTAAGCATCTGCATTTCCGATCCAGCTCTCTGCTGTGGCCTGGGAAAGCAGTAGAAGATGGCCCAAGTCCTTGGGCCCCTGCACCTACATGGGAGACCTGGAAGAAGCTCCTGGCTCCTGGCTTCGGATTGGCATAGCTCCGCCATTGCGGCCAATTGGGGAGTGAACCAACGGATGGAAGACCTCTCTCTCTCTCTCCAGGGAGCAACATGGCACATCCACACCTTGATTTGAGCACAGAGAGATCTATTTTTGACTTTGGATCTTTGGGAGGTACAATAACGGGGTAACACGTTTGCTTGTGTTGTTGCCTCTTGGGACAGCCAGTTACAGAAGATGCCAGGGTCTCAGGGCAGAACGATGCAGTCTTTATTTCTGAAAGCCAGCAAAGCCGGCGGCTACAGGGCGCATGTGCTCTCCAAATCGTGCAGCCCCGATTGAGCTCAGGGGTAAGCTTATAAAGGCAAAAACCGGGTCTTGTTGGGAGCTAATTACAAAGCCAAGCATTCGTTACAGAAGCCAGAAGGAGCGAGGTTATGCTTATGGCGGGGGTGGGGGGTGGGGGGACATTGACACATTTTCCCAGCACTTCTTACAAGGCTGGTTTTTGAGTAGGTGGTAGTTGTGCAGCTGATGGAACAAACAAGTGCCTAGGCGTTATCCAGAGAAAATAGAGCGACTCAGGTCAGCACCTAACTCACTCCAGTGTGAAGCCACTAAGTTTGTGGCAATTGGTTACAATAGCATAGAAAACAGATACACTGGGGCTGGCGCTGTGGCAAAGCTGTAAAGCCACCGCATAGCTGTAAAGTGCCCATATTGGCGCTGTTCCTCTTCCGATCCAGCTCCCTGCTAATGCACCTGGGAAAGCAACGGAAGATGACTCAAGTGCTCGGGCCCCTGCACGCACGTGGGAGGCCCAGAAGAAGCTTCTGGCTCCTGGCTTTGCCCTGGCCCAGCCCTGGACATTGTGACTATTTGGGGGAGTGAACCAGCTGATCTAAGATCTCTCTCTCTTTGTCTCTTGGTAAGTTCGCCTTTCAAAGAAAATCTTAAAAGAAAATGAGAGGTGCAACTGCCAAGAGCAGTGTGAGGTACAGCCTCCGTAAACTTCACAGACGTCAGCCACCGCCACCGACAGAAGTGTCAGACAAGGGTGGGGCACGGACCAGACATGCTGCAGGTGACCAGACAGGTGATCCGGCCAAGAGAGAGCACAGAGCTTGTGAGCGGGAGCAGAGGCTGCCCAGTGAGGGCTGCGGAGCCTGGAGGAGCTCCCAAGGCCTGCGGAAGTGGAAGGAACAGGACAGGGGCCGCTGGGGAGGAGCTGGGGAAGGGACACTATGTCCTCTGGGACCGGGGGTGGGGACAGAGGCAGGTGTGCAGGCCAGGTGAGCTCCAGGTGGGCGTGGATGTGTAGGAGCTTAGAGCTGAGGCCCAGGGAAATGAGGCCCAGTTAGCAGAGGTTGAATGGGTGCCGAGGGTTCAGTGAGGCTGGGACCCCAGTGTATCCTGGCGTCCACCTGCAGGGCTTTTCCAGGTAGCATCCTATGGCCTCAGGTGGGGGCGCACTCAGAGGATTCAGGGCAGAGGGTATTGTGGGGGGCAGACCGAGGCCCGTAATCCCAGGGGTGGGAAGGGCGGGCAAGTGGGGTGGGGAAGGCTGAGCTCCGAGCTGCCCTGAGCTCTCTGTGCAGGTTACCCTCCTGCCGGGGTAGGAACCCGTTTCAGGAAGTCAGCCATGGGCTGGGTGGGTGGGGGTCTCCATGCAGGCTTGTGGGGCAGCTACAGACCTGCGCTCAGCTCTCCCCCTGGTTTCAGGGTATCAATGCACCAGGTGGCCTTGCTCTTATCAAGAAGTTAAGGGAGCACTGCCTTCCCTTCCCATCGTCCTTTCGGGCGATGCCATTCAAACTGTCCTTAGCTATAGCCCACAACTACGAATCGGCACCTCAGGGTGGGCGCTGGGGCCGAGCAGCCAAGTTGCTCATTGAGACGCTCACGGCCCCCGTCCGAGGACCTGGGATTGACACCTCCCGCTGGCTCCTGACAGTGGCTTCCTGTGCCTGCAGACGATAGGAGGCAGTGCTGAGGGTTCGACGACTGGCTTCCTGCCACCCACCTGGGTGACCTTGATTGAGTTGCCAGCTTTTGGCTTTGGCCTGGTCTGGCCCAGCCCAGTCTCCATCATTGTGGGTATCTGGGGGCGTGAACCAGCAGAGGGGAGCTCCGTCTGTCTCTCAAATAAACACACAAATAAATAAAAATCGGAATTAGCATGGTGTGCCCGTATAAGATGGCAGCACTGCTGGTGGTGGCTTTATCTGCTGTGCCACAGTGGCGACCCCTCCTGCTTGACTCTCACTGATTGCATTAAAAGCGCTGGACACATCCTTGAGGGGGTGAAGCTGCAGGGCTCAGAGGTGCCTGGGAGCTGGGCCTGGCCCCTGGGGAGCTCCCTCTGATGTTAACAGGGCCTTCTGGAAGGAGCGGCTGTGCTGAGAGCAGCGCCGTTGGCCCTGGGCATGCAGAAGGCAGTGCCCAGGATACATTTCTCATGAAAATAGCTCCTCCCCCTGCCTTCCATTCCCTCCTCCCCTCAACAAGAAACTGGCCCCCCTTCGAGAGGCCCAGGGCTGGGGGACTTACAGGCACCCGTGCCCGTGAGCAGGCCTGCTGTTGCCTCCCATGGGCCGGCCCCTGCACACACACGCCCCTGGCAAGGCCAGGCCTCACTCTTGTGCCACATGTATGCCCAGAACATCCACTCACTGCACTTCTGGGGTCACCAAGCCATGATCATAGGCACGAAGGGGAAACCCACGTTCTCCTGGGACGGTGCCAGCAGCAGGTGGCCATGGGGCCTGGCCGTGCTTCCTTCTTTTGCCTCCTGAATGCTGCAGAGCCCTGCCCTCTGAGGCTCACAAGGATAGACACTGCTTCCTGCAACCCAGAACAGTCCGCGAGGGACATGAGACCTGGCCTCACTGGACAGCCTAAGCTGCATGTGGCCCGTGTTCCTAGCACCCGGCAAGAACCTGGCCCTGTGGGGACCCCCACCCAGATGCATGCTCCTTGCACTGCCCGCTGGTGACCCAGGGCCCACCGCTTGGCCTGGGGCGGGTCTTACAATGAAGGCAGCAAAGCCACAGGGCTCTGAGTACCCACCTGCCCCAGGTTCCAGGGCCTCTTCTGTGGCCACCAGGGGCGGGGCTCTTGGGACTCAATACACAGATCACCCAGTGGCTTTCTGGTGTGTGTGTGTGTGTGCAGGGGGCCAGGGGAGGTGGTTGTGGTTGACACACAAAAGCAAGACACCCAAACCAGTGCTTAACGTCCACAAAACAGCTGATCGGCCAAACCTTCGTTTTTTTGTCCATTTATTTAGAAAAAAATTAACATGGGCAAATGAGATACCTCAGTGTTACAACAGAGTATAGAAATGCCTAGCAATAGTCAAATAATTTGATCTTTAAATACAAAATAACCACATGAACACCTAATATACAGGTTTCATCTGAATACATATTTATTAGATAAATATTAGAGGTTGTCACATCATCTAACTACATACAGCTTTGCAAGACTAGAAATCACAATTAGTCTTCCGACCAGTCGAGAGTATGAAATGATTGCATTGTACACAATGTACAAAGACGATGAGGGTTCCTGTGGGGGTCACTTCATCTGCACTGGTGGGCGTGTGCATGTGTGAACGTGTCAATCACCTGTGATCATGGTATCAAAAATTATACAAAGTATGAATTTGGTTACAATTTTCTTCTGAAATCCCGTTGCTTTTCGTTATTTCCATAGCACCCTAGAAGTACACAGGTGGCAGGACTAACACACCGAAGCTAAATAGTACATGTAGGTAAAATAAAAACAAAAAACAAACCCTTTCCACACAGGGTCGGATTATATTACATGAGTGAGACAGATGTGGAGAACTCACAAACACTAACAAACGAGATCTAGTTTTTCCACGTAAGATGGAGTTCCAAGCCTTTTTTTTGTTTCGTAAAATAAAAACAATACACATTCCGAGAGAAATGAATGCATCTGTTGACATGTCTATTTCTCATTTACATATGTACACACATCCCTTGAATCATGCTGCTGACACGTCCCTATCCAGGCGGGGCAGGCCCAGGGCCCCGGTGGGGGCGCAGGCCTGGAGCTTGCTGGGAGTGAGGGCTTCCACTAGGGAGCGAGGGCTACAAGTTTTCCAAAAATAAAATGGCTACAGGGAACATGATACACAGATAAAGCTTCAAACCAAGGATATGGGGTGATTGCCTGCACTCGGCGCTTCCTGCCTTCTCGCTGGCTGGCCGGCTGGCTGAGTGGCGGCAGAGGCGTCCCCGTGGGCTGGATCGATGCTTGTCAAGGCGAGGTGGCCTGCCGAGGCCTCGTTTTTTGCTGAAGTGACTTATGGCTCCACGTGGCCGACTGGAAGGGTCGGGGAAGTATCTTCCCAGGCTCAGACCTGCTTTGCTGATGGACACGGCCTCTTCCCGCTTGCTCCTACGGCGGCACCCCCTCCCACCCCTCTCCCATACCTCCCTTGCACCCTGGCCTGGCTCCAAGGTTACCCTGGGAGGAGTACACCCCCAGAGTGCGGGCTTCGGGCACCACGGGCCGGGGCCAGCTGGAAGCAAGGCTCTCGGATGAACTTGCTGGTGGAGGCCTGCTTGGGAGGTGACCCAGGGCCCAACCTCAGGTGCCAAGCCCAGAGATGGCTGGAGCAGGTGCCAGGAGCCTGGGCTTCAGGGAGCGTCTGGACTCTGACTGGAGCCACAGAGAGGTCTGGGCGCAGTCGGGTAGGAACCAGCACGGACCCCAGGCAGGCCCTTCTGGGGCCAAGCACCCCACGGCAGGGAGCCGAAACTCCGAAGGCAGGCATCCATGAAGTCTGTCTGGGGCAGATGGTCTGAGCCAGAGTGTGGCCAGCTGCCAGGCCACAACCCCTGGCTCCATCCTGTCCCCGCCCGCTGACAGGAGCCGGCGCTGGACGGCGGCTGCTTGGTCTCCCAGTCCCCGGCGCAGCCACTCGCTCTGGGTGCCCCTCATCTGTACAAATAGCCCTGGTTGCTTTTTTGTTTTTGTTGTTTTTTTTTTAAAAAAAAAAAAAAAGAAAAAGAAAAAAAAGAAGAAAAAAGAAAAAAAGAGGACTCCATTTTTGTCATTGAGTCAGGGTATTTTAAAAACACCAGCAAAGGCTATAACCAGGTCATGAAAATGTTGAATATTATCAAAGACGATACTAAAATATTCACAAAGATATTTACAAAAGCGTTTCTTAAAATAATTGATTTGCATACTGAATGCTATTTGGAAAAACCTGGACGACAGGACAAGGGAAAAAAAAAGGCCCGGGGAGAGGGTGGTGGTGGCGGGGACAACAGCTCCTGCAGAGACCCTCGTGCCGTGTGCGGTGACGGAAGTCCACAGCCGGGGCCACCTTTCCGGTACAATCCACAGAGTGCTGGCGACCACCCACCACACAGAAGGAGACGGGGCGATAGACAGTGGCCGGGGACACTGGCACTGGACGGGAGGCCAGGGGAAGACCCCAGGCAGCAGCAGGAAAGGGCGCAGAGAACTTATAGACACGACCCAAGTGACCGGACAACCCGGCATCACCAGAGGCCACGCGGCTCGGGGGGCACCGATGAGCCTGGAACCAACTGGATGCGGGGACACGCTCCCCAGGGAGTGCAAAGCCAGACAGAGCCGTGCAGCGAAGGGCAGATTGGAGGCTGCTCCCGCTGCGGCGAGCAGGAGTGCGGGCTGGGCTTTTGGTCAGGGTGGACACGGAGGGGAGACGAGGCTTGGCAACCCAGGGCAGTGTCCAAAGCTGCCACAGAACACCACGGGATGCCCGCAGGGATATCCCGCATACAAGGTGACAGTAGGGCTGCAGCCCCAGGTGCAGGAGAGAGACTGTCCGGAGGCCGGAGAGACATCCAAACCGGGTCCCTGGCTACCAAGCCTGCACATGTGCCTCCCTGCCTTGCCACCATCCCCCCATGCTGTTGGGCTGGATGGGGACAACCAGGACACAGAGGGAAGCATGTTGTCCCGTGGCACAGTCTCGGGGGAGGTGGGTGGGGACCGGAAACAGAACACACGGAGAGAAATGATTTGCTTTCTGTCCAAGTCCAACACCATTGTTGCCACTTGCAAACGGGGAGTGGCTTGGAGCAAAGCTCCAAGTTTGACTCCAGTGGCGGTGGGTGCCCTGGGCCACAGCAGAGGACGCACTGTCTGCTGGGTGCATGCACACGTACTCTCTGCCCTCCAAGGCCTGGCCCTGGTCTGAGTCCAAAGGTCACAGGCCCCCCCATGCACTGTCCTGGCTGCGGGGAGGCCCCGGGCCCCTTTTGCACCAGTGCCCAAGCAAGAGGGGCAGACCCTCTCTCAAACACAGAATCGTGTCTTTCTCCATTGTCTGAGAGTGCTGACAGGGTGGCTTGGCTTAGAGGTCAGGGGTCAACCGGATGACCCTTGGCCCCCGAGAGATGTTCTCTTTCCCAGAGGTTTGTGCTTTTCGGTGGTGGTGGTGGTGGTGGGCAGACCGATCTCACTGCCACGAGCTGTCATTGCTCCTCCAAGGTCTGGGCCCCCCCCTGGATTTTGGGGAGGCCTTCTCTCAGGCTCTGTAGTCACTCGAAGGAGGCTCTGGGCCAGGAAGCAGGGAGGCAGGGCTACAGTCTAGAAAATGGAAGAACCTTGGGAGCACTGGCAGGTGCACCTGAAGCCGCTGCCGCCGCCGCCGTAGTCAGGTGCACCACTCACTGGGCCGGGTCCCCCTCAGGGGGTCGTCTTCGGGGCCTGCTCGGAGCGTGGGCCCAAGCCCAAGCGGACAGGCAGGACGTGGGCTGCAGATCCACACGGCCTCCCCGGGGTGCCCTCCTCGCCTCCTCCACGCTGAGGCTGCAGCAGGGGAGGGCTCTTGGGGAGGGAAAGTGTGTGGGACAGACAGGGTAAGGAGGCTGAGTGGGGAGGGCGGGCCCCGACAGAGGGGGGGCCCTCAGTTGTTCTCAAAGAGAGACAGGAGGTCATCGTTACTATTGCTTGGCAGGTCAGGGGGGTCCAAGTAGGAGAGGAGCTCGTCGGGGTTCGTGAGTTCTGGAAGGAGCTGGAAAAGAAGACGCACGGACGTCCAGCTGAAGGGCCGTCTAGGAGGTGGCCCACATACTCCCAACCCCCCGGGTGTCCCCAGGGTCCCAGCCCAGAGAGGAAGAGCTGACAGTGCTGCATCTGGGGCTGGGGTGGCCAGCGGCCACCACACACAGTCTGGCCGCTGCGTCTTGCCAGGGTCTTACCCACACTCCCTGCACAGTAGTGGGGACGGGTGCCTGGCCCAGCTGCTGAGACCCAGGCTGCACCGGCCCTTCTCAGGCTGGAAGAGCTGAGAGGGCCCCATGTCAGGGCAGGGGGCTTCGTCTTGCTGGGTGTCCTCTGCCGGCTTGGGCCCACGCCAACGAGCCGCTGCGGGAGGAGCCACACAGCCAGGCCTCTCGAACGAGCACCAGGGGCGGGGCTGTGGTCCCTGCAGCTCCCGGCACCCCGGGGCCTCTCCCTAGAGCTGGCTCCTCTTTGGTGGCTCTGTGGCTGGCGGAGGCCGCAGACTGCCTCTCCCTCTGCCCCGTGGCCCTTGGCCGCCTGCTGTCTCACAGGGGAGCCTCCTGGTTGAATCTCAAAGTGCCCTCGGCCGGGTCTGCACACTGAGCCCTGCCCACCACAAAGCTTCCCAGATGCTGCGGGCTGGGGGTGACAGCGTGGGGCTGCGAAGGGGACGCCAGTGGCTGAGGGATGGCAACACGAGGGGTGTGGGCTGGGCACAGGCTGGGCTCCCAGGGGCAGGGCAGGCGAGGGAGGGACAAGAGCTGTGTCCAGCCAACAGGCCGCCATCATCCAGTGGCCCCTGCCAGCTGGCTCAGGCCTCAAAGTGGGCGCCGGCTCCCACCTGCTGGCCCGGCTATGCCCCGAGGCTGACTTCACCACCCCCTCCCCCACGGGGGCACCTGGGAGTGAGCGATGGAGCAAGCGGAAGCAGAGCATGCACAACAGGTGGACGAGAGAACTGGAGACAGACACACACCAGCAAGACAGACAGAGGGGCCCTGTCACTCCAGCCCCTCCCCTGCCTAGGGCCAGATCGGTGGCAGACACAGAAATGGCAGGCTCAACCTGGGGGAAGGGACGGGGCGGGAGGGTGCAGCAGGGGCACGGGCCACCCGCTGCTGCCTCCAGACCCCAGGCCCGAAGGAGCCTGTGGGGGCTTGCGTGTGAGGTGGGTCAGGACTAGGGGGCAGCAGGGCAGTGGCCAAGGGCATTGGGGATCTCCGTGACACCTGCACGCTATGGGGCTTCCTGGCTCAGGAGCCAGAGGGCACTGGCTGGGGCCCGCCCGCCGCCCACCCACCACACCCCCCCTTCTCTTGGGCGGGTCCCGGCGCCAGGCCTGGCGAGTGGTGACCCCAACTTACATCCAGTGAAGGCTCCGGCATGTCGGACGCTCCCTGCGCTCCGGCCTGACCCTCTAAGGCTGAGGAGGGGTTAAAGGTCAGGTCGCTGTGTGGATGGCTGCTGGGAGCGGCCTGTGGCGGCTGCCGGGGAGGCTGGGAGGAAGGAGGAGGAGGAGGAGCCCCACTGTGATGTAATGGAGGCCCTGACTGGCTGCTGGGGTGTGGAACGTGCAAACCTTGTTGTATGGAGGGGTGGGGCTGGTCAGAGCTGCCAGTGTGTGGCATCTGCGAGGAGGAGAGAGCGGGAGAGAGAGAGAGGTGAGGTGACGCGGCACAGCCACGGATGCCTGGAGAAACGAAACCCCACACATCCAGGGCAGCACACACCCCCAGCAGAGCCCCTTCTGCACAGCTCCGCGCACGCGCACACACACACACACATACACACACACAGGAGCCTCCTCCTGGAGGCCGTGTGGAGCCTCCCAGGCCTGCGGGACGGGGAGGAGGGCCCCCCCGAGACGAGCATGGACACTGGGAGCCGGCCCTGCCGCTCCGCCTCCCCACCCGGACACCGTCACAATGACAACAGCGAGGGCAGGATGGAGAAGCAAAATGGGCATGTTCCCGGGGCGGCGCGGGTGCAGGCCGCGGGGCCGGCTGGGTGGCGGGGAGCAGACACGGACAGACAGCATGGGCGGGCGTGCAGCTCGGGACGGGGCCAGCGCCCCAACAGGGCCCCTGCCAGAGGAGCGACGCTGGGTGCCTGAGGCCCTGAGAGCCTGCCGCCGGGTGTGGACTCTGCGCATGTCCAGAGGGGTGGAGCGGGGCCGGCTGGGGTGGCCAAGGACATCGGAGCACCTCCAGGCCTCCCAGGGCACTTACGGAGGGGCTCCCTGCTGAGCCTGGGGCTGGTGACTATCAGCTGGCAGTTATCACTGCGGGGGAGAGGCTACAGCCTGGCACTCCACCAGGGAGGGGTCACCCTCACATACCAGGCCACTCCATGGAACCAGCAGTGGGGAGACCGGAGGTTTCCTGGCCCCGGTCAGTTCCCCTCGGCCTTGCCCTGTTTTCTGGGCCACACAGAAAGCACCTGCATGGCCATCCCTCATGAGTGTGGAAAAGGCAGCTGTGCCCCCACAGTGCTCCCCAGACCCCGGCTCCTCTTCCTGTGTCTCCCAAAGCTGTCCCCCAGGCCTCATCTCAGGCTGCACAGCTCCATCCCAATAAAGCCTCAGGCAGCACAGCGTCCTGGGATCCCATGTGTGGGATGACCTAAGGGGCTACCACAGCTGCCAGTGACCGGCCAGCTCGAGGCTCCCATCTGTGCATGGGGACATCTGACCCAGCCCTGGGGGAGCAGCGAGGGGCTCCCCACCGCAGTGAACAGCCCAGCTCAGGGCAGGCCGCCGCCTTGATCCTGACGCTGGCTGGAAATGTCTCAGAGCCCAGAAGGGTAGGGGTTTTCTATGTTCTGCTGAGACACCTGTCAATCTGCTGCCTGGCACGCGAGGCCTTGGGGACACCAGTGCTCGGTTAGGGTCTTCCAGCCACCCCTGGTGCACACATGCTCAGCTGGGGGCCGGGCTGCTTTCACCCGGGCAAGCGGGGTGCAGGTCTACCTGTGACCACGCCACCCCACCTGGCACAGCTGTACTCTGGCGAGAGCTCAAAAGCAAAAAAGGACAGGACATACGTAGGCAGCATCGTGGGGCGACTCTCAAGTCAACCCACGGGCTGATTGTGCACGGAACCCTGGCAGTGAGGCCAACAGAGGCAGGAGCGAGCCTTGTGGGTGACAGGAAGTACATGGCATTCCCGCTGCTGTGTGCAGTTTGTGGGGTCTAGGGTGTGGAGGCGGTCTGGGTGTCACCCAGGCACGGGATGTGGTGGTCCTGGGAGCTCTGCTTAAGGATGAGGGTCAAGAGAAGCGCCCACAGGGTGGAGAGGAACTTGCAAACGTTGGAACGCAGCTCAGGCTGCTGTCCTGGGGTCTTGGGGGAAGTGGTGTAGTGCCCCTCACCTAAAGGCAGATTCTCGCCGGCCCACAGGACAGCCCTGGGCCCAGCGGCAGAGCTACGTAGCGCCAGGTGTGTGCACAATAATGCAGACGCCACGTCTTCCTGGGCCTCTCCAGCCCCGAAGCCTACTGCCCATCACTACTGGCCCATCTCTGGCTGCTGTAGCCTGGGGCCCACTGCTAGGACCTCAGCGATTGGCCCTGCTGCCACGAAGGTAAGTGACCAGACTGACCAAGGCCTCAGACAAGCAGCCCTTGGGCCTCTGTTTCCCCAAAACCCCAGCTGCTCTTCCTCCACCCAGGCACCGCCATCCATGAGCACACTGGGCATCAGCCTGCCCCGGAGCTTGGCTACACTGAGCGGGCTCCTCCAGTGCTCACAAGAGAACTGTGGAGGACAGCTGGGCCTCTTCCCACTGCTCTCGGGGCTGCGGGGAGGGAAGACTTCGGGCTGGCACAGGGGGGCTTCCATAGCAACAGGGGGTGCTAGGAGACTCACTAGCATCTGAAGATCAGACCTGGGGGGAGTAAGGGCCTGGGTTTGGGACAAAACCCTGGGTGGCTGGAAGCAGGTGCAGTCGCGCGAGGGTGTGCCGGTGTGTGCCTGTGGCCAGGAGCGGCCTGAGGCTTCCCCGACGGCCATGGAGCCTGAAGCCCTGGGGGAAAGAGCCGAGCTCACAGCTCAGCCTGTCGAGCCGCTCGCTTTCTCCTGAGTCCCAGACCCAGCTCTCATCCTCTCTTTGCGTGGGAGGGAGCCAGGGTGCCCGCATCACACAGGTCCCAGGAGGAACACCCTCTCCCTCTGTCAGCCCCAGAGCACAGCTGGGGCGTGGGGCGGGGGGGCGGGCGGTGGGCAGGCCGAGGGGCGAGGAAGAGGTACTCACAGTTTCCTGCATGGGGTGACTGAGGGGTTTCTCGAGGGCGGCCATGTTGTTGGGCATGTCCGGGGGGTGGGAGAGCTGGGGGGGCCCGTGCATGAAGTCGTTCATGGACGTCCCGCCGGGGTTCCCGTGGGGGAAGTCAAAGTTGCCATGGCCCTGGTAGTTGTTGCCTGGGGGAGGGAACGAGATGGGGAGAAAGGCTCAGCCAGAGGGAAGATGGTCACGCTCTTTGGGGTGTGAAATCGAGAGCCAGGTCTTCTGCCTCCTGCCAGGCTGGCATCAGTGCCTGCAGCCGTAGGCGCCTGGGCTGTGCAAAGGAGCAGTGGGACAGCCTTGCCCTGTCCCAGGCACCCCAGGCCGTGGGCCGCTCTATCGCAGAGGAGTGGCAGAGGGGAGAGAGCGGGCGGGCAAGGCTCCTGCAGGGAGCAGAGGACATGGAACTGGGCCGAACCCGAAGCTAGCTTTCATGGGATCTGCCCCTGTGAGGCCACCTTTGGTTAAGTGGGAAGAACCAAGCCCAAAGCCCAAGCCCAGACTCTCGAGGACAATAGCAGTAGCAGCTGTCTGGCCTCTGCACGCTCTGCCGCAAGCCGATGCCGAGGGCCAGCGTGCTGGGGAGCTGGGGCCCTGGGCACGCTGTGGGACTTGGGCAAAGTGAGTGAATGTCTCTGAGCCTCTCCTTGCCTGGGGACCTAAGACCTGGAGTCCTGCTGGGGCACCTGCTACACCTTGTGCTCGAGGGAGGAACCAAGTGGCACTAGGGGTGAAGCGTGGTCAGGGCAGCTGGAGAGTTAAGAGCCTGGGATGGTGATCTTGGTGGCCAAAGGCTGTGGCTCTTGGTGCTTGCATTCTGTCCCTGAGAGGGTGGGAAAACTGCAAGGGACAGGGACAACACAGATGTCCCAGAAAAACACTGGGGGCCTGGGGAGGGGCCCAGAACTCTGGGGGGTGTGCTGTTAGCAGCCCCGAGAAGCTGCTGTTAGCAGCTGGGGAGGAGACAGCAGCTGCGTGACCCAGCTAAGCTGGCCGTCTTCCCAGGACCTGGGATCCAGGGACTGTCTCTGGGGAGTGTGTCAGGCCTGCCTCTTTGTCCCCCACACCCTGCACTTGCTACCATCAGCGCAGAAGCCCTGTGCCCTGACTGGGCCTGGTCTGGCCTCACCCACCTTGGCTGCTGTAGTCATTGGAGTTGGTGCCCCCAGGGGGAGGAGGGAGCGGGTAGGGGGACGGGCCGGGGCCCAGGGCTGCGATCATCTCCATGACGTTGGGCATCGTCATCTGGCTGGGACTCATGGTCTTGAAGCGTTTGGAGGGGATGCCATCGGGGTCGTCCTTAATGTGCAGGTCTGACTTGATGGGCACCGGCCGCCAGCTGCACGTGGGGTCGATGGTGACTTCTTCAAACTCGGAGCTGCGGGAGGTGGGAGGGGCGTCACAGGGGGCAGAGCCTGGGCTCAGCGATGCTGGCCCAAGGTCTCCCACCCACGGAGCAGCTGTGTGGCAGGGTCAGCCTCCTGCCCTGGCTGAGTTTAGTCTCTTCTGGAAAGTTCATTGGTGCCTAGGTCCAGAAGCTCCCAAGGTTAAGTCCAGGGAGGCAAGAGCTCTGGGTCAGGCTGTCCGAGTGCTAACCTCCCTCAATGCAGGCTGTATTCTTGCTGCCCCCCTCCCTGCCCCCAGCTGGGGCCCACTTACTGTTGGATGGCATTCAGGATCCCCCACATGTACTGATCCACCTCAAGGCCCTCGAGGAGAGCGGTTTTACTGGAAAAGGAAAGGGCGTTTAGTCTCTGCTCCTGGACCCAAAGGTAGACGCACAGCCCAGTCCTCCCCAGTGTCAGCCAGGGCCTGCCCCCCGCTGATTACTGTCGGAAGCACAGGTGACAGCTGGATCCAAAGGGGCCGCCCACAGCCCTGGGGACCTGTGCCTGTCTGCTAGGCGAGGCTCCTCTGGTTTGTTTTTAGGGCAGGTGGAGGGGCTGGACCCTCAAGGGCAGGGCAAGGGGGAAGCCAACAGGGCCCGATCCCTCTGTGGTCCGCGGGCGGTGTCACTCACTTGCACACAGGACACCTCCAGGTCCCTCTCTCACAATTCAGCTGCAGGTACGACTCCAGGTCAAAGCACTGCAGAGGCCAGAGACAGACAGACAGACAGACAGGTGAGACCAAGAGTGACGGAAACTGCCTGGCCTTGCCTTGGCAGCCCTCAGGGCAACTTCCCTGCCAGGGAGGGAGGGAGGGAGTGGGAGAGACCCAGGGCTAAGGCTGGGTGGGGTGAAAGCCACACCACTCTTTGCAGCCCTACGGGAGGCGGTCACATTGACTCCAGAATGCCTTGGCGGGCTGCAGCATCCGTGGCGCCACCTGCCATGCCCCAGACACCCCAGAGCCAGTGTCCTCTGGGAAGCCCTCTGCTGCAGCCCACGCACTGCTCCGACCCCGTGACAGCCCCAGCCCAGGCGCAGAGGGCACAGGGGACGAAGCCATCGTGCCCACGACATTCTCCCCCTGCCCCATCAGGAAGCCCTCGGGCACCAGCTGGCTACACAGGTGGAGCTGAAGATGATGGCCCCTCTGCACGCTTCAGGCCCCGGTTCTTGGACTCTTCGGAGAGACCTTCCCTGAGCGGGCCCTGCCCGCGAACGCCTTCCAGCCCTGTATGTGGCCCAGCCCACCCGGACTGTGATAGCCACTTATTCCGCAGCCAGCTCCTGAGGCGCACCTGCTCAGGCCAAGGGCCTGGATACAGCAGCTCGCCGGGCAGAGGCAGCCTGCTCTCAGGTCCCAGACCAGCCTTGGCACCTGACATTGGTGGGGGCAGGGCTCCAAGGATACATGCCAGCTAAGGAGCGAGTGAGGCTGCCTGCTGACGGCCAGCGGTCAGCCACAGGCCTCGGGGGGCCCACCTGCACGTGCTTGCAGTCGTGGCCCCGGGCAGGCAGCTGGATGCGGCGGAATGTGATGGGGCACTTCAGAGACACCTTGATGGCCGTCTGCTCCACGCCGTCCTCCCCGTTGAGGGTCGTGCTGCCTGACGAGGCAGCCACGCTGCTGAAATTGCGCTTGACTGTGGACAGGAGGTACAGGCAGGTGAGGGGTGGTCCTGCCTAGGGGGTGGTCTGCACATCTCCTGCTCCCTCCCGTGGCTCGAACACGACTGGTTCCTTCCCCTGACCCCCCTCCACCCCACAAGCCCCTGGCGAGGTCCCTCGCTGGACAAGAGCACGCCCTGGCCTCAGCTCAGTAGGTGCCCTGGAGGGCAGCTCCCCCAGCGATGCGTGTAGAGGTGCTGCAGGGCCCCAACCCAGGCATCAGGCCCGGCCCTCACTAGGAGCTGGGAGCTCTGTGCAAAGCTTGCAGAAGCCCGGCCAGGCACTGCTCTGATCTAGTGGGTCAGCGAGGAGCCCTCTTAGGCGCTTTCGCTCGGAATTCTGCAAACCCCGCCAATGCAAAGGGAAGCCTGCCTGGGGTCAAGGAGACAAGGTGAGGGAGTAAGATCCAAGGGAGCAGAGCGGCAGGGCACCGCCCCGCCTGGCGGCCCCCTCTGAACCAGCGGATTCTAAGCCAAGCCCCTCCCTCCAGAGTTTGAGCAGGTACTGCTGCAGCAAGAAGGCCGGTCTGGAACCCCCCGCCCGGTGACGATTCCTTCCCCAAATCCTCCCATCCTCAAGGCTTGGCTCAGGCCATCACCTCCTCCAGCAGGCCCACCTGGCCTGTCTGAAGCACGACCTTTTTTGTTTCAGTCTGCTGTGGCCATCGTGTATTGGGGCAGGTCACAGAACTCCTGTCAAGCCCTATGGTACCCGGACTCATCTGAGCATCATAACAGCAAAAGGCGAGACTGGGCACCGGGGCTCAGGAACTCGGGGTGACATGCTGGAGCCAAAGGTCGGTCCAGGGTGACCAGGGACTCCTGCTCAGCCGGAGCTCCAGTGGGACTGGGCCTGGCTCCCCCGTCCCCACCCGGCGGGACTGGGCCTGGCTCCCCCGTCCCCACCCGACTCACTCTTCGTGATGCAGTGCTCCGCGGGCAGGAGGCGCTTCTTAAGGAGACCTTGCAGCACAGAGCGGACGGAGGGCCGGTGCACCAGCTGCAGCACGAAAAGGTGGGACTGCGGGAGAGAGGGCTGCTCAGGCTCCGCCCCCAGCCTCTGTCCCCACCCCCAGGCTCCCACAATCACTCAGGGATGCCTCTGCAGGAGATAGAGCCCCAGAAGCCAGGGTGTGTCCTGCACCCTATGTGAGCCTGGGACCCAGGCCTGGGTCACCACTCTGCCTCTGCTCTGGGCCAGCCGCTGTCAGCCTCACACAGCATCTGCGGTCCTGTGCCTCCTATCTCTGGGTGCACCTATCTTGTAATTTCAGGATCACAGCATCTCTTCCTGCTGCGTCTCCCAGGGAAGCCAGCAGAGCAAGGCAGGCGGTATATTTCGCCTTACAAGCTCTGTGTGCCAGGCCACGGTCTCTTAGAGGGACACACACACACACACAGTGTGCACATGCACAAGACTCAGGACATCAGGGCTGGGTGGAGAAGGGCGAGAGTTAGCTCTGCATTGAGCGCAGCTGGTCTGGGCAAAGGGGAGTTAGGATATGAATACTTCTTGCAAATGAGGCAAGAACAGAATATAGCTTTGAGAGGTACAGAGAGGGTGTGCAGAGCTGGGTATGAACAGGAAGAGGCCAAGCCTGAAGCCAAGGTACAGCGGCTCTAGCCTGCAGAGAGGCCCTGTACGTCCCTGAGAGTGGCTGTCTTCTTTGCTTTAACCTTTAACTCATTTTCACCTACTTGATAGGCAGAGTGACAGAAAGAGAGAGACAAGGATTTTTCCATCTGCTGGTTCACTCTCTAAATGCCCATCACAACCAGGTCTGGGCCAGGCCAAAGCCAGGGGTCCAGAACTCCATCTGGGTCTCCCAAGTTGGGTGACAGGGGCCCAAGCAATTGAGCCATCACCTGCTGCCTCCCAGTATGCACTAGCAGGAAGCTAGTGTGGATGGCAAGCAGAGGAGCAGGGACTTGAACCAGGCACTCTGATATGCCTGCCCTGCGTGGTTCTGGAAGGCTCCTTGGCTGGCTGTAGAGGCAGAGACCTACGGGAGGGGCCCAGCAGCTCTCCCTGCCCGCCCACGGCACTCACGCAGCAGCAGGCGGTGACGGTGATCTGGATGGTGTTGCGGCCCGGCTGGCACACGTGCTTCAGGTGCAGGGGCTTGTGCGAGGTCTTGTTGTCGCCGCGCTCGATGGTGAGGGGCGTGGCGTTGACGCTGACCTGTACCGAGGCCGGCCAGTTGGTGTTCATCTGCCGGTCCTCGTGGTGGTAGCACTTGAACTGCAGCTCCAGGTCGGACCTGGGGTGGGGGTGGGGGTGGGGGCTCAGGTGGGCTCTGCGAGGGGACAGTGCACCTTGAAGGGTGCTACTACCCGGGTCCTACAGGGCCCTGTCCCCAGTCTCGGCTGCTCCTCCAGCCTGAGCTCTCCCCTTGCAGCCTGGAGATCGCCCTTTGCACATCTCCAATCAAAGGCCAGCCCTGTACCACATTCCCCGGTCATTCCCGCCACTGCATTCCATAGCTCTGTGTCCCCAGTGTCCCCTCCCCTGTAAAGGTTAACTGGCTGTCCCCCAGGACAGAGGCACAGGGACAAAGGTGGACATGCTGTTGACAGAACCAGCTGTGGGGCTGACTCTGCTGTCTCCAGACCCCCAGTGCAGCAGCCCTCCCAGGCCAGAGTTCTCTCTGCTTTGCAGACCCCAAGAGGTGGGCCCCGAGCGTGCATCAGCAAAGGGGCTCTGTATGTCCCACACACGTGGGCCAACCATGCAGACAGCAGGTGGCCTCTCGGGCAAGGGCACTCCCAGGTAAGGAGAGTGGGTGAGCAGGGGCCCCAGCCCAGCTCGTGCCCTCCAGCCCAAGCGTCCTGAATGCTTGCGCATGCCAGCTCTCTCCCAGAGCACTGTTGTAGCCAGCTCAGCCCAGGGGAGGCAGTGGCAAGGCATGTGTGTACGTGTGTGTGTGCGCGAGTGGATGAGTGTGCACATGCCCAGTGGGAGTCCCTCTCTAGCCCTTAAGATGCTCTCTGGGCAGCTGGTGGCAGTGGGGGCCCGGGTGGCACCCCCAGTCCCAGGCAGGGTGAGCCAGAGCCTTGCCTGAGAGCAAAGGACCCAGGTGAGGGAAACCCACGGGATCCGTCACCCAGGAGACCCAGGCCCCAGTCTTGGCCCGGCCCCTCGCTAGCTGGGAGGGTTCACAGGCATCAGCTCACTTATCTGCTCTCAGTTCTCTGTCAAAGAGGAAGGCAGTGCCTACTCCCAGGATCAAAGCAGACCACACTCAACACGGGGGCTCACGTTCAAGTTCACGATTGCCGTTCCGTCCTGCCAAGTCAGCCCTTGGGTCCCAGCCACTCTTCCCCTCTCAATCTTTTGTATTTCCATTTATCCAAAAGGCAGAGAGACATGGATTTCCCACGTGCCGGTTCACTCCCCAAGTGCTCACAAGAGCCGGGGCTGGGCCATGAGCCTGGAACTGTATCTCAGTCTCTCACGTGGGTGGCAGGGACCCAGGTACTTGGGCTATCATCTGCTGCCTCCCAGGGGACACACTAGCAGAAGCTGGAATCGGAAGCAGAGATGGAACTCGAACCCAGGACACTTCAATGTGGGATGTGGGTGTCCCAAGCACATGCCTGTCCCAGCACTCAGGACCAGGCTGGGTGAGTTACTCCCCACCCGAGGGCCATGACACCTGGGTGGTTCATTCACCCCCAGGGCCTCCACATTCCCTGTGACGTCCCGCCAGGGCGGAGCCCAGCCAGTGATGCCGAGCAGGCGAAAGTGACAGCAAGATGCTGCTGCCCGCAGGGGGCCCAGGGAAGTGACCCCAGGCGCCTCGCGCAGCCTCGCTCACCTCCACATCAGCGTCTGGTGGACCGTGGGCCGCAGGTGGAACACGTGGTTGCTGACAGCTAGGTTGTGCTCCAGGCGGAAGGGCTCCAGCACCACGCCGTCCCGCACGGGGAAGGTGAGCCGTAGCTCGTCGTTGTGGTTGGCTGGGTGGGCAGGGGGGGCCGGGTGAGCCTGGGTGGGCTCCGACACCACCCACGGTGGGCCGGATGCAGGTGCTGGGCCGTGCCCCTGTCCCGCCAGACCCCACTTCTTCCCCACTCAACCCCATGCTCTGCAAGCCCCCTCTTCTGCAGCTGGGAGCTGCCCTCCCTCCCAGCCTCCGGGCAGGTGGTGTGAAAGGCTGTGGGCGGCCCCACCTCCATCTCCCCCGTCCCTCTGGGTGGCGTTGCTCTGCTCTCTGCTCCCCCTTACCCTACTGCTCTGGTGGGACCCTCACCTGGGGGCGGCGGCAGGGCACTCATATTTGGCTTGATGTCAGGCGGGAAGGGAGGTTTGACGTCTTGGCTGGGGGACAGGTAGGGGGGGATGCTGCTCCCGGGGGTCATGGGGGGTGTGGGGTTCCCTGGGACAGGCGAGTGGGGGTAATTTGCCACAGGAACTGGCCTGGGAGGCTGGAGGGAGAGAGAAAGCACATGTAGGTTATAATTGCAGGGACAAAGAAGGGGCCGTGGCTATGGGCCCACACCCCATTCCACCCCGGGGGAGAGCCCACTGTGTGTCTCTTCCTCCCCCAGGAGACATGGGGGCTTGGCAAGTGCCCCCCCCCCCCCATCTGAGCCTCTCCTGTGTCAGGTGGACGCAACGCCCCCACCACTGGGCAGGCTGCGGCTCCAGGGGCAGGGACTTGTCTAGTCCACTCTGTGAGGAGTGTACAGCTGCCCACATCAACAGCCTGCAGCCCCACCCCACCCACCCCAGCAAGTGCCTGCTTCCCCGGGGCCCACACCCCCTCACACCTGGCCTCATTTGCTTCCCGGACTAGCCAGGCCCACACCTAGCCTCAGCTCACCCACTTGGGGCAATAGATTCAGTCCTGGGCATGTCTGTGCCCCAGAGCAAGTGACCAGGAAGTGCACCCCCACCGTGGACCCCCCCAGATGTCCCGAGAGGCTGGGGTAGGAAGGGTGTGCACTCCGAAATGCCAACAACTGCCTGTGGGTTGGAACTTTTAGAACGGAAGTCAGCACGTACCCTGTTGACATTCCCTTGGCTGTAGCTGCTGTAACTGCTTCCCGAGAAGGTGTTATTTTGTCCATTAAACTGTTCTGGCTAGGAAAACAAGACAGACAAGGGTCTGAGTGGCGGGTAGCAAAGTGCCAGAAGCCTGTTCTCCCTTCTGCTCGGAGCTCCTGCGGGGGGACAGGGATGCGGCTGCCAGGGTGGGCAGGGGCCGGTGCTGGCCTCTGTCTGTCCGCAGCTTTTCACATAGCCAGAGAGTTTATGACATAAGAGCGCTGAGGGTAGTGACACTGGAGCACAAGAGCCAACCTCCACAGCAGATGCCCCGTAAGCTGCTTCAGTTCTTGGGCTGAGAAATCCAAAACTGTCTTTTTACTCCCGAGAATGTATTTTGTAAGAACCCTGAAGGAGGAGAAGCCCACGTCCCTGAAGACGGTCATCCTAGTGCTATTTCAGAAGTGACGAGTGAGACGCCTCCCAAGTGTCCAACAGGGAGACAGGCACCCCCAGTGGACGCTGCAGCGTCTAAGTACTGCGCTCACACCTTCAGGTTAGGTGACCAAAGATTCAACATCACAGCGGTAGTAACTGTGGCTGGCAGGGAGAGGAGTTCAGAAGGCGGTGTGGACACCGCCGGGCTGTGTGCCTGATCGCTCACAGTGTGCTCTACTTCCTGTTACGTTTCCTGTCCATGCCACCCGTAAGGAAGAGGAAAGCACTGAGGCCCATGAGAACAGGAATGACAGCCAGTCCTCCTGGCCACAGAAACGCAGCTCCAGCACACGGGGACACCCGGGAATGTCTGCCCGCCCCTCAGTGCCCACGGGGGCTGGGGAGGGGAACTCACCTTGTAATACTGCCCCATGTTGACCGTGGGGGGCGGGTACTGCCCGGCACTGGGCTGGCTCGGCATCCTTTGCCCGGGGTAGTTGGGGGAGGTGAGCGGCCTCGGAGGGTTGGGGGTGGGGTACTGGCCTGGCTGGGTGGGGAACTGGCTGTTTGGTCCGTATTGCTGGTTTCCATAGTTGGGCTGTGGTGGCAGAGAAAGGCCAAGGGAAAGGTCGTCAGGTGACACGGAGCCGAGCTGTTAAGCTGAACACCAGGGCACGCCCGCCTCCCCATGGTTTCCACCTGCGAAAGGCACTCCCCCGCCCCGCCCCCACACCCACCTGTCAAGGAGAGAGGCTGAACCCCATGACGTCCGTGGCCCCTCCTGGCCCTGAGCCCCAGGGACATTCCTTCTGCCCAACTGTCTCCAAGGACACGTGCAGAGACTCGTCCAGGCCACTGGGAGGGGCTCCACTCTCCAGTCCCCTGTGCCTCTCTCTAGTGCACGCATCCAGGTCGTGTCCCTCAGTGTGACCAAGGAATGCAGACAACTGGACAACTGACGCTGCTGCCTTCTGGGGCTGACTCTGGGTGGCTGTCCCATCCCCCACACCAAGCACACCACACCCTGGGTTCAATTCTGGGCCACGGTCCCCCTGCCATCTAGGCAGAGGCTGGGAGAGCCAGGCTGGAGCACCAAGACCACCCCACTGGGGAGGGGCGATGTACAGAGCAACAGTGCCACTCTCCTTGGCCTCTAGGCTTACAGGTCCAACTAGCAGCTGCGCCCCGGAGGCTGGCAGAGGGCAGGGCCTCCATCAGTGCCTGCTCACCAAATGAATGAAGGGCCTGGGGGTACGTGCCAGACTGCAGAATGTTCTGGGACTCACGCGGCGGCCATACAGCTGCTCTCTGCATGACACTGTCTCTCATCACTTAAGGTATGAAAGTGGCTGATGCCTGCCTGCCCACCAGGCTGGAGAAGAGGCCAAGGTGGGACCAGGTGCCCTGACGCAAGTCACCCTGAGGTTCCAACAGTTCAAACACAGGATGAGTGTGTCATGGGGAGGTGGAGGCCCCCTGGGCAGGGACCACCTGGAGGCACAGTCCAGGGCCAGGCAGCTTTAGCTGGGGAGCAGCAGCACGCTATGAAGAGGATGATTGGCAAAAACACCTAGGAGTCTTGTGGCAGGCGACAGCCAGGAGCCTGGCGCTGTGGCACGTGCAAGGGCTGGCGCCAGTGACTGGGAATCTCATTGGGGCTGGTGGTCCCGAGGTTGGACTGACAGATACGGGAGCTCAAAGCTCCCCTGAGGACAGGCAGGGGCAGGGGCACAGGGGCAGGGGCAGGCCTTGACCCAGCCTCCTGGACAATGAGGAAGACCCTGACGGCCCCCTCTTGAGCTCAGGACGCCTCTGCAGTTGCTAAGCCACCCAGCCCGGGGCCAGAGTGGATGTGAAAGGTAACGGCATGGACCTGATCATCTGGCCACCTGACTGTTGCAAAGCCAAGTTGAAGGCCACGCTTCTGAGGCCAGAGAGGAAGAGGAAGCTCCTTCTGAGGACGGGTGTGCTGGGGCCCCCGACTCAGCCAGGGGTTTCATGGAGCGAGGGAGACGTCTGCTGGGTCGGGATTCTGAAGGACAACTAAACCCTTATCCAAGCACCCAGATAGGCCAGTGGTAGCTGCAAACTTCTTTCCTGAAGGTGGACACCCCCTCCAGGAAGTCTGTCTTCTCTGATTCTTGTTGAGTCCTGGACAACCTGCTGTATGTCATCCCCTTGTGGGCCCCAGCTTAAGCCTTTACTGTCCTTGTAATTAGGATGCTGGTTAAGATACTTGTATCCCATCTTGCAATAACATGGTCTGGCTCCCGACCGAATCCAACTTCCTGCTAGTGCACACCCCAGGGGGCAGCAGGTGACGGCTTAAGTACTTGGGTTTCTGCTGCCCGCCCGAGAGACCTGGACTGAATTCCCGGCTCTGGGCTTTGGCCCCGTCCCAGTCTCCACAGGCATTTGGGGAGCGAATCAGTGGATGGCTGGGGGAGTCTTCCCGTGGGCACGAGCAACCCAAGGAGGCCCTGAGCCCATCACCCAGCCAGCGCCAAAGCCAGCACAGGAAGTGGGAACAGCAACTACTTCTTGCTCAACAGCCCCACCTGCTGGCCTGGGATAGAGCGCTTCATGAGCAACACCCTGGGTGGCGGGCAGGCTGGATGGAGGCGTGTCACTGGCATTCATAAAGGAGGAAACGGACTGGAGGTGGCAGGGGGACCTACTCAGGTTCTTCCAGGTGGCAAATGGCAGGGCCAGGCCTCCAACCCAGGTGCACTGACTCCCAACCCAAGACCCTTCCTCTTGGTCCATGGTTTTAGAGGTGGCGCCGGGCACTGCCCGTGGCCCCTGTGTCTGGCAGCCCAGACCTCCCACTGCCCGCCTGCCTGCTGCCACACTCACCTCTCCCGGGTATGGCCTCTTAATGCTCTGAATGGGAAGGGACTGGGGCCGGGGGCCCGGGTAGGTCTGCTGGGGCATCCGCTGCCCGTGTGTACCAAAGGGGCTGATGCCGGGCGGCCGGGGCTGGTTCATGCCCATGGGAGGGCCGCTCATCCCCGAGGGCGTCATGCCAGCCGCCATGCTGGCAGGGTTCATGCTGCCCCCCATGGAGGCAGGCCCCCTCGGCCCGGGCTGGTTCATGAATTGGCTGTTATACGCCTGGGTGGGACCCATCTGGAAAGAGGAACAGACCTTCAACGGGAGAAGAAGAAGAAAAAAAAAAGAATAAAATGCCACATGCATTGAAAGTGCAGGGAGGGAGGGTGGGGGGCGAGGGACGGGGGCACTTTCCTGTGTGGTTGCTGCTGGGGACAAGACCCCAGGGGATGACTTGTCCTCTGGGGCTCACTGCTGCCCTCTGCAGGCCGCACAGGAAAGATGCCGCTCGGGGTGGGGGAGGTGTTAGGGGGTGGGTCGCAGTCACTCCAGTGCACAGGCAGCATTTCCGGGGCGGGGGGGTGGTGGTGGCAGGCAGGGAACAGGGAAAAGGGTGCAGGGACCGGGAGGGTTACGGAGGGTGGAGGCGGATGAGGATGGAGGCGGGAGCCCCAATGAGGCACATCCCGGTGTCTGGAAACCCTGGCCCCACTGTAGGTCCCCTGTGGCTGCAAACACTGCTCCCATCCACAGCGTCTGGCTGGCCCCCAGCTTCTACTTCCGCTCACTGTCCTCTGGGGGCTCCCGCTCTCCTCCCATCCCCCCATCCTTCAGAAACCCAGGGGAGCAGCTCTGGGGCCCTGGCAGAGCTCAGATGGGGCAACCAGGACAGCACTGGTGTCAGAGGCCACCCAGGGATGGAGGGGAACAGGGCCACCTTTAGACATTGAGCCTGTTCTCCACTGAGCGGGAGGCCCAGAGAGCGATCTGGAACTTGGTTTCCCATAGGCAGACACACACGAGCCACCCACCCCACACGGGCACTCAAATCCTCCCTGCCACACCCACACCCCAGCACACGCCCCCTCCACGCTCCAGAGAAAACCCAAACATACCCTGAAGCCACCAGCTCCCCCACAATCACCAACACCCCAACTCTGACTTCCCCAGGGACTGTCCACCTGGCGGGCTGGACGGGGCTGGACCAGGATGGGCAGGGGCCCTTACCGGTCCGTACTGGTTCATGTCCTTGTTCTGCGTCTCTTGCAAGGCTGCCACAGTGGCTGTGGCCGTGGCCGTGGCCGTGGCCGCCGCCGCTGCCACTGCAGCTGCTGCGGCGGCTGCCGCCGGCTGAGTGAAGTCAGCAGGCGGCCTGGTGTGCGGAGGGATGCCCATGCCTGCGGGGGCGCTAGGACCCCCAGGGTAACTGCGGGGAGAGGACGGACGAGTTAGAGCCTGGGTCTACAGATGAACCCGGGACAAGCCTTGCACTGGGAGGGAGACGGCGGGGCTCACTAGTCAATGAGGCCGCAGGGCCTCCTGGGGTTGGCAGCCATGTGTGCCACCAGGTGACACACCAGCTGCTGGGATCTTGGAGCCCTCACTGGGTGCTGGGTGGAGAAGGCAGGGTGCCAAGGGCCAGTGGGTGCTTCTGCTTGTCTGCACCCAGCCCACCTCACGTCCCCAGAGCTCCTGTCTGCTGCGCCCCCCACCAGACTCTCAGCTTTGGCCCCGCTCTGCCTCCAGAGCGGATGGTCCTCAATTGCTTAACAGTCCTTGGGCAACTGGTCACCCTGCCCCACCCTGTCGCCACCCCCGAGCTGACCTTCACGTCCCCAGAGGCAGCGAGCTGCACGTCTCCCAGTTTATAAAGATACGAGGCAGAGAAGGGTCATTCTGAGGAAGGAGGAGGCGGCCCTCCCATCTGCACGGGCCATTGGCTGTAAGAGTGTGGCCGCTGCAAGTCAGCCGCTGGACCAGAGACAGAGCTCGCTGGCGTGCCTCGGGCCAGGATCACGGAGCTGGGATTTTTTTTTTTTTCTTCTTTTCTTTTTTTACAGGCAGAGTGGACAGTGAGAGAGAGAGAGACAGACAGAAAGGTCTTCCCTTTGCCGTTGGTTCACCCTCCAATGGCCGCCGCGGTAGGCGCGCTGCGGCCTGCGCACCGCGCTGATCTGATGGCAGGAGCCAGGTGCTTATCCTGGTCTCCCATGGGGTGCAGGGCCCAAGCACTTGGGCCATCCTCCACTGCACTCCCTGGCCACAGCAGAGAGCTGGCCTGGAAGAGGGGCAACCGGGACAGGATCGGTGCCCCGACCGGGACTAGAACCCAGTGTGCCGGCACCGCAAGGCGGAGGATTAGCCTAGTGAGCCGCGGCGCCGGCCACGGAGCTGGGATTTAAACTGGACCCTTCCCCCTGGATGCTTACCTGGCCCCGAAGCCCCCGCTGCCGGGGTAGTTGGGCCGGCCGTACATGCCCTGTTGGATGTAGGGCTGCGCGGGGCCGGCCTTGGCCGAGAACTGCTGCTGCTGCCCAGCGAACTGAGGGGAGTTGAGGCCGGGGTTGCTGGTGGTCATGCCCGACGCCATGGGGTTGCCGCCTGGATTCATGGGGTTGTTGGCATTGGCCATGGGGTTCCCAAGGACCTGGGGGCAGGCAGAGTGGTCATGTGGAGGGGAAGAAGAAGAAAGGCAGGGGGCGGGGGAGATAGGAGGAGACAGAGAGAGGAGGGCTGGCCTGAACTGCTCTCTGGTGCGCCAGTGATCAGCGGGGCTGGGGCTGGAAAGCAGGTGGAGAGGAGGTGAGAACTTCAGCCTCTGGATGGGGGGTGGGGGGTGAGGGATGAGGGTGTACTTGGGGCCTGCAAAGCCAGCTCAAGCGGCTCCCAAGGCCTGGGCAGTTGTGGGAAAGGGGAGCGAGGTGGGTCCTGCCCCTGGTGGCCAGTGGGGCAGAGGGAGAGGGCAGGCAGAGGCTGCCGCTCTAGGGGCTCAGGTAAGTGGCGCCCGCTGGCCCCCAAGGCTCTTGTACACCTGCAGTCGAGGCAGGGGGAGAACTGGAGGCCAGAGAATGAGAAGCCTGGGGCTCAGGTTTGGGCTTGTCCCAAGTTTAAGGCACGAAGGATCACTGAAATCCGTTCCGGGTCACCCCTGGGATTAGAGCGCTGAGGCCAATCACGCACAGGAGCTTCTCCTGCTTGTCCAACCACAGTCCACATGGCCAGGGAAGGCCCTCCGACCGGCAGGTGGAAGCCACTCCTCCAGGAAGGCCCCAGGAGGGGACAGATCCCAGGCGCCCGGCTCCTGAGGCAGGTGTAGATGTTCCTTGGGCTGAGGGGGTCCTGACAGCTGGGTCCCACCCTCCCTCGCCAGGGGCCGAATCCAGGAGATGGTGGAGGCTCCAGGCTGAGAGGCTCTTACCTGGCTCTGGGACGTGTTGGTCACTCCCCAAACGGTGGTGACCACGGAGAGGGAGCCGGGAGGCTGGTTGGTGCTTTGTTGCCAAGGGACAGAGTCATAGGGGAAGGAGCCATCACTGCAGAGAGAGAGAGAGAGCACACATTCTTTTTTTTTTTTTTTTTTTGACAGGCAGAGTGGACAGTGAGAGAGAGAGACAGAGAGAAAGGTCTTCCTTTTGCCGTTGATTCACCCTCCAATGGCCGCTGTGGCTGGTGCACTGCGCTGATCCGAAGCCAGGAGCCAGGTGCTTCTCCTGGTCTCCCATGGGGTGCAGGGCCCAAGCACTTGGGCCATCCTCCACTGCACTCCCAGGCCACAGCAGAGAGCTGGCCTGGAAGAGGGGCAACCGGGACAGAATCCGGCGCCCCAACAGGGACTAGAACCCGGTGTGCCGGCGCCACAGGTGGAGGATTAGCCTGTTGAGCCACGGCGCCAACCGAGAGCACACATTCTCAGGGCTGGCGGACACAGGCTCAGCTGCACGCGTTCTAGGTGACCCCCACCCCCGGCCCAGGCCTGTCAGGTGCCCGACACAGAACAGGTGCACCTTGCAGGTCACAGCAGGCTGTGTGCCAGTTGCCCTGTCTCCTTCAGCTGCTGTGGGGGCTGCCCCACGCTAGCCGATTCACCTCAGCCTGGCGTCCGCAGGCCACGCCGTGGAGCCAGCGGCAGGGCCTGAGGCTCCACCTGAGCGCCAGGCTCTGACTCCACGCGGCCTTCAGGAAGGAGCCCGGGTCCCCCTGCACTCCCCCTGCCCTCGGAACTGCCTGGCGCCTTCTAGGCAAGGGCTGCGGGGGGCGCGAGGCCCAGAGTCTCTTCCCGCCTCCTCCTGAGCCGGGGACAACGTGGTGGCTGTGGGCTCAGGCCTGCCTGTCCCGCTCGCTCCCTGCCCCCACCGTGGCATCTCCCACAATCCCCTCCTCAAAGACCTAAGACCCTCTGCACAAAGTCCTCCAGTAGCTACGGTGTTTACGGAGCAAAGTCCACACCCTTAATGACTGACCCTGCGCGCTACCCCCATCCCCGCATCCTGCTTCGCTCCGACCTCTCCCAGAGCTGCTCCTGGGTGGGCGTCGCTGCCCCTCCACCAACCCCCGCCTGGGGAGATTCCACTTCACAAGCAAGGGCTTCCCCTCGGCCCCCTGGCTAACTGCCCTGGAGCCACAGAGCAGGGCCCTGCAGGGCCCGGGGGAGCGGCCCCTTTAGTCTAAGGGAGAGAGGACACTCACGTCCCAAGGCAGCCCCTCTCAGCTCACCGAGCTCAACTCCAGGGGCTGTGTGGCCACTGCCTGCCACCCCACCCTCACAGGGGTTCCCAGGGTGGGTTCCGATCTGAGAGATGCTTCTGGGCAGAGAAGCAGGCTGCCCACTGCGAGGGAAGGCACTCGGTTTGCGTCTGATAACACAAGTTCTCCAAGCACGAGAGACAGCTTTCTGTAGAGCTGGCCGACCACCCTACCTGCCCTCCGCCAGAGCCCCTACCCCAGTACACACACACACACGCGCGCGCGCGCACACACACACATGCACACACCCTGTGATGCCGAAGATGGCGACCCTCTGCTTTTCTGCTCTTCCCAGACTCGGTCTCCTCATCTGTAAAGTGGGCATAAGAAAGATTCCTCCCCTCCCCGACCCGTTCCCAACTGCAAGTCACAAACCCTAAGTGGACCATGGCTCAGAACACGAAGCCGCCAGGCGTGAGCACACAGTAGGGCTGAACGGCACTCCTGCCTTGCTCTTATGGACAAACATCGGTGTGGCCTGGGCCATGTCTGCTGCAGGCCTCGGTCAAGGCCCCAGCAGCCTGGGTCGGACAAGGCTGGAGTCAAAAAGGCTTCCTGGGCTGTGAGGTGATACACACGTCTGCATGGCTGCGGGAAATGGCCAGACTTGGCCGTGGGGGCGTGAGCGGGGCTCAGCGGCCGTGCAGAGGCGCGGCCCAGGGGCACAGACTAGTGGGGAGCCCAGGCAGGGTGGGTGGGGAGAAGACAGGACAGATAGCTCCTCAGGAGGTGGGGCCAGGAGGACCTGTGCTCTTCCAGGGCTGCATAGCCAAGGCACACATGAGCTGTGCAGACCATGGTCTCAGAAACAGACAGGATGGGGCCCGCGCTGTGGCCCAGCGGGTTAAGCCACCACCTTCGACTCCCACATTCCAGAAGAGCGCCAGTTCTGGTCCTGGATGCTCCTCTTCCAATCCAGCTCCCTGCTAATGCCCCTGGGAAAGCAGTGAGGATGGCCCAAGTTCTTGGGCCCCTGCTACCCATGTAGGAGACCAGGATGAAGCTCCTGGCTCCTGCCTTTGCCTTGGCCATTGTGGCCATTTGGGGAGTGAACCAGTGGATGAAAGCTCTCTCTCTCCCCCTCTCTATTTTTTTTTTTTTTTTAATTTTTGACAGGCAGAGTGGACAGTGAGAGAGAGAGAGACAGAGAGAAAGGTCTTCCTTTGCCGTTGGTTCACCCTCCAATGGCCACCGCGGTTGGCGCGCTGCGGCCGGCGCACCGCGCTGATCAGATGGCAGGAGCCAGGCGCTTATCCTGGTCTCCCATGGGGTGCAGGGCCCAAGATTTGGGCCATCCTCCACTGCACTCCCTGGCCACAGCAGAGAGCTGGCCTGGAAGAGGGGCAACCGGGACAGGATTGGTGCCCCGACCAGGACTAGAACCCGGTGTGCCGGCGCCGCAAGGCGGAGGATTAGCCTAGTGAGCCGCGGCGCCGGCCTTCTCTCCCCCTCTCTAATTCCTGGACCTGCACAGGGCTCCCATGCTCCGTGGGCTGGACAGCATCTGCCAGCTATAACCAAACACAAGCCCGAGTGTGTCTTCTCTCCCGACTCCCACCCTGTGTCCCCAGCAACCAGTGTAGACAGAAGGTGCTGTCCTGGCACACGCTTGGCCAGGCTCAGGAAACAGTGGCTCCCCGCCGCGGCCCCAGAGCCCTCTGGAGCCCAGCAGAGCCCCGCGGGGACCAGGGACCAGCAGCTGCTCCTCTGCCACCTCGGTGGGGAGGTCCCAGCTCACCAGGGACCCTTTGCATGAGGCCCACAGACAACAAACTCCCAGGTGCCCTGCAGCCCCTGGGTGGGCCTTGTGGGTGGAAACCGGCTCCTTCCTGTTTCGCCCCTGCCCCCCCAAACCAGGTGAGTAGCAATGTTAACCAGCGTTCCCAAACCGGGCATCCTCTGGCTGGCTAGACGGTCCCTGCACACCCAGTGTGCGCTCGAGCCTCGGGGGTGGGACGTGCACCCGTACCCTGCACAGGGGTGGTACCCTGCAGGGGCGGGCTCAGGGCGGGCCTGCTTCCACACGTACCTACTTGCAAAAGCAGAAGTGGCAGTCGCACCGACAGCTGTGAGTCATCCGGGGGAGATGGCTCATGCTGTCACCGAGCAGGCTCTCGCCCCCACAGGCCCACCACAGCCAGGGGACCCACACACCCGCCCTGCCTCCCCCAGGGGTTGCCCAGGCCCTGTGCCTAAGGACTATGGACAAACCAGGCTCCTGGGCTGCTTGCTACCAGGGAGGCAGGAACATCTGGCCCGTGGGCTGTATAAGACCCGCGAAATCATCCAGTCTGGCCCTGCCAAGGCAGCCACAGGTGGGACTTGAACTTCACTACGTCTGCGGCAGGCTGATTTTGAAGTTGATGATTTTGTATGGCCCATGAACAACGTTGTAAGTACCCAAATGGCTCCTGGCAGAAAAAAAAAAGGCTGCCTCACTTACCCAAGGGAAATTGTACGGAGGCCAGGAGGATCCCTGGGACGCCAGGAGGGTCCCTGGGACCTCACTGCCCCCTGACAACAACTGTTTGGCCTGCAGACATGCTCAGACACGGCCCAGGTGCCTGGCTTCTCAGGGCTGCTCCTGGGAGACCAGCCCTCTCCCCTGTCCAACAGGAGCAACTGTGCGCAGGGAGGCCAGAGGCCCTGGGGTCAAAGAAGCCCATTCTGCAAAGCTGCTCCCCTCTGCACACCCCTAATATGCCAGGGCCTGGTCTCATGCCACAGGCTGCCCCCACATCCTGCTGCCCCCACCCAGGCACCCGGGCCAGAGCCCTTTGGGGTCTCAGCCTGAGGGGCCTGGGACACGGCCAGGCCTGGAAAGCCACTCATTCTTCCCAGGCTCCTCCAGAGGCTACCTCCTCCAGGAAGCCCCGGCGTATCAGCCTCCTCCCACTCCCACGGCTCCAGTGACACCCTCCTGCCTTTTTCCTTCTGTCCTAGGAGCCCTCTTCACACACCTGTGGGGCTCAGGGTTGCTAACCAACAGCGCCTCCCTGTGTTCCCTGTGGGAGGGACGCCAAGAACAAATGAACTCGTGATGCTGACTGCCCACCACCTACCAGCAGTGTGCCCATGACCATGGCATCGGCACCTGGGGCCAGGAAGTGAGAGTGACCGAGAGGGAAGCGACATGCCCAGCCCTCACTCCATAGACCTCAGCGCTCTCATCTGTCCAGCGGGGATCGCTGCGGCCCCCACCCCTGAATTCGGGCTGTTGTGAGGTTCCAGTGTTAGTGTCCAGCAGGGGCCAGGCGCCAAGGGCAGTGTCCAGCAAGCCTCCTCGGCCACAGAAGCTGCTGGTGGCGGTCACTGTTGTCACGACTGACTGAGTGGCCTCCAGAGGCCAGAAGTCGGGTGAAGCGACCTTCAGCTAAGCTCTCCTCTGATCCCCTGCTGGCTGGGTTCAGTGGCCACATCTCCGAGGGGCTGAGCTGGCCCACGGCAGGGACGCCAGGCCACCATCAGGCACACGGTCTCAGGGAGCCTGGGATCCCGGGGAGCAGGCACGCCCCAGGGAGGTGATCTGGAAGCCGACCAGAGTCCCAGGAAAGGGGCCGCCTTTTGGGAGCTCTCAGGGAAGTCATTCTGCAAAGCTGGGGGTCAAAGGTTAACAGTGAAAAAACTCCAGGGAGTGTCCGGGAACAAACGCTTCTCCCCGCCTGCTTCAGCCTGGCCTGGCTGTGTGCACAGACCCTGGTGGCTCTCGGGAGCACGGGGACTGGAGATTTCTGAGGCTGATATGCAAATGACAGGGTGGGGGTTGGGAGAGAGCACCTCCATGGCCTCTGGGACCAAACCTTGGCTGGGCCACTGATGATTTCTGTGACCTGGGACCCATGCCTTTGAGTCAGCCTCAACTTGCTCATCTGTAACGTGGGCCTCACTCTCCTGGGGTACAGTGTAAGAACACGTTCTGGCCGGCGCTGTGGCTCAACAGGCTAATCCTCCGCCTTGTGGCGCCGGCATACCGGGTTCTAGTCCCGGTCAGGGTGCCAGATTCTGTCCCGGTTGCCCCTCTTCCAGGCCAGCTCTCTGCTATGGCCCGGGAGTGCAGTGGAGGATGGCCCAAGTGCTTGGGCCCTGCACCCATATGGGAGACCAGGAGAAGCACCTGGCTCCTGGCTTCAGATCAGCGCGATGTGCCAGCCGCAGCGGCCATTGGAGGGTGAACAAACGGCAAAGGAAGACCTTTCTCTCTGTCTCTCTCTCTCACTGTCCACTCTGCTTGTCAAAAAAAAAAAAAAAAAAAAAAAGAACACGTTCTAGCTCTCCAGCCCAGCCACGGTGCAGGTACCCGTGCTGACCTGATGATACCACGAAGACGTTTGGAACTTTTGCTCCTATGCTTCCAATGGGAGGGGGGCTGTTATCACTGCTGGGGCCTCTGAGGCTTTCCTAGGCCTTCTCTGCTCTAGCTGGTGAACTCCTACCTAGACCTCAAAGCCCAGTCTGCACGCTCCCTTTTCTAAGTCTCCTAAGCAGAACCAGGGGCCTCTCTGGCACTCCCGTAGCACCTTTTCCCATAGATTTCACAGAGAGGATGATTTACAAGTCTGTGCACCTGCTCAGCGGCACCGGGTAGAGCTGGCCGTGAGAAAATGAGCAGGCACAGGAAGGGGAATGAGGATTGCGGGCTCTGGGACACTCGTGACGCTCACAGAAGGAAGAGGGGGGAGGGCTGAGTTACTTCTTCCCTTGCACTTGTAACCACCACTTTATTTGGAAGAAATAACCAATTCCCATGAAGAGTACCGTCAGACCCTAATTAATTCTCCTGCTCCGGCTAGATCAGTTCCATCGTCGGCAAGGCTGGAGCGTTCTCGCTAATGAAATGGCGCGCCAGCCGGGGGCTGAGGCTCCCGCTCTCTAATTTAGGGGAGCCATTAGCAGCGTCCTCCAGCATCACCGTTACTGGGGCTCACTTCCTTCCCTCCCCGCGGGGACACCCGGAGAGGAGCTTGTGCAGCTCGCTGTATTTTACAGGGTGTTAAAATGTTCTACTAGGAAGGAGGGAAGGGAAAGATTCGTGCACCCTGGCAATCGGGGGCTGATGGAGCATGGACTTATGGTTCTTTCAATTCTCCCTTTCATTGCCTTTCCCAAAAAAATTGTGTTCTGGGGGCCAGAAGAGCCTCCTGCAAGCTGAGCTTTGGTTTGGTGACACAGAGAGAGCTAAACATGACAGCTGTGAAGACGGTGTGTGGCGGCTGAGGGTTGGTTTGGGTGGGTCCTTCCTGGTGGCCGACCACGCGTGAGCAGTGGGAGTGGGATGCGCCAGGCTGAGGGGACCACGAGTGAGCGCACGCAGGGACACGACCCGTGCGCCCGGCGTGGCAGCGGGCACACAGGGCCTGCCACTGCTGTGTCCTTTCCGTGGAGGAGACACTGAGGCAAAGGGAGGTGAAGGAACTGCCTGAGGCCGGGAGGTGGCAGAGCTGAGGCTCGGTGCCCTGCAGCTGCTTCCCAGGGCTGCGCCCCCACCTGCTGCACCCAGGAGGCCGCAGTGCCTGCACCTGGGAGATGAAGGGCGACGCCCCCTTGATCTTGGAGTCTACCCCAGCTCAAGCTGGCTTTGATTGTAATCAAATTAACAGCATAAACCAGATTTATTAGGCTCTTAATTACCTTTGCAACACTGATTTGCATATGGACAATGTGCTAATCACAAACGGCTTTTTTCGCCGTCCATTAAAAACCTGGGAGAGGAAGGCACAAATACTTGTTGACATCAAGTTCAGGCTACTGCGGGGACTTGGAAGATGTCCTGTGGCCCGGTCACTGGCCGGGACACCCCCAGGCCTGTCCTGGTCACCTCCTCCGCCCCCATCTCATGGAACATTCTGGAAACCTGGGCACCTTCCTTGAGCACAGAGACACTTATGGCTGGAGTGCCGCGGCAGCCTTCACAAACCATGGATGCCCAGCCCTCCTCACAACCCTCTGAGGCTGCGTCAGAGACAGTGAGGGTCTCGACCTGGAGGCACAGCCCTGGCAGAAGAACTCAGACCCCAACATGCAGCCTCGGGCCGTGGCACCACCCTCAGTGCCTGCGGTGCCCCAATTCCAGAACGACTACAGTCTTGGGGGATGGGGGATGGGGTTTCACGCTTCTGGGCTCTGCTGCAGCTCCCCCACCCCCGTCCCCTGCTTGTGCTCAGAACCTGCAGGCAAGACTCCCTGTCTCCAAACAGCCAGACACCTCCAGGCACCAGAGCCTAAGCAGCCCAGGGTCCCCTGCTCCCCACCAGGCAACAGAACTGCTGGGATGATGGACTGAGACAGGCGGGAGCGCCCCCCACCCATTCTGCCCTCGCCTTTCCTCGTGGGCTGGGAAACATCAGGGGCTGAAAAGGTGATGCCCCCCCCCCCTGCCCCAGCAGACCCAGGAGACGTCCCCTGGGGAATAAGGAGCGACAGCTTCTAGCCAGCTGGCCACGGTGTGTCCTGGGAACAGTTCTGGCCAGGACATGGGACCGGGGATCTGGCCTTGGTTCAGCCAATGACACTTCTTCCCAGTTTCAACTGCCCCACTATAAAAGGACTAACAGCCTGAGCTGCAGGTGGACCACTGGATGGCTCCCCCCCCTATCAGGCTAACCGCCGGACACCACAGCTCACTGCTTGGGAGTGGCCAGCAGAGCACCATGTGTTGTTTACTGCCCGGCTCTGCCCCTCGCTGGCTGTGTGTTCTTGGACAAGTCACTGTCCCACTCTGGGCCTGTTTCCCTTCTGCTTCCTGAAGGCCATAGCATAACTACCAGACCGGTCTTGGAGTCCTCAGACCACCTGCACTGCATTCTCCATCCATCCACGGGACCTCCAGGGAACTGAACTGGTGACGCAGTCCTGGGTGGCGGCCAGCGACTCTGCGGCTTGCGGCACTTCTTGGAAAGCCCATTTGATTTCATGGAATGCACTTGCCCTCTCCTAGACTAAGTTGTTCAAGGTCAAGATCTTCCATTCTCCAGGCTGCCTCCTAGCATCCGGCCTGCCTGCCTTCCTCCTTCAGAACCCAGGGCCCAGTCCCATGCACCTCTCCCCAACCCTGCCTCACTAAGTCCCTCATTTTGCCCCAGTGAGTCTAGCTGGGTTCAGACAAAGGCGGCCTCCGGCTGGGGTGGAAGGGAGAAGGAGGCGGGCCCAGCCTCTCTGGAGCACTGGCTTTTAACCCGGGTGACGCCCCTATTCCTGGAATGTACGTGGGTGCTCTCGGTGCTACGAGGCTTGGGCGAGGGGCACTGTCATTAGACGGGGCAGCCGCGGAACGTTCAAGGACCCAGATTCTAAATGCTTTGCAAAGCCCTGCACTACAACTGCCCTGGCCACAAGCCAGCCCCATGAGGACACGCCGCGCAGGAGGGAGGCAGCCGGGGCCGTCAGTGACCCTGGGTGGCGACGGGCTTGCCGTGGCACAAAGTGCCTCTGACCAAGGCAGGTAACCACATGTCAGGAGCGATCCTGCCCAGGCAGGGCACCGGACCTGATGAGTGTTAAGGTCTTTTCCAGCTCCAAGAGTCAACAAGCCTCTAATTTGATTTATAAAGCGTGTTTGACACCCGAGTTCCAGGCAGCCCCTTGTCGGCACGACCCAGGGCCGCCTGCAGCGTGCTCTGGGCTGCAGGTCGGTCCGCCGCTCGGGCTGGATAATGAGAACCAAGCTCTGACTGCACATGCCCCTCCTGGTCATTAGTGCGGATGCGCCCGGGGAGTGCAGACAGCGTGACAGGCCGTGCTGCCGCAGGGTCAGCCCGCAGAGCGCTGGCACGCAGCACCCCTGGCTCAGCAAGGCATGCCGGAGATAATTAACCAGGGGCATCTCCAGTGCTGACCGCGGGCTCCTTCTGAGGTTGGCGCACGGTGGACCAGCCTCTTCCTCCGTGACTGCCCTTGAGTCTCCCAGCAAACCCGTTCCTTTCTCCTGTCTGTGATCCCAGCTGCTGGTGGCCCTGGCCTGCCTCTGCCTCTGTTCCTAGCTGGGGTGTGGCCTGCTGGGGACTTCATCCACCCCAGCTCTCCGTGGGCTCAGGAAGGCCCTGAATTCAGGATGTCTAGCTGCCCCCCCAGAAGCAGAAAGAGTCCAAGGCACAAAGCAGCCAGGTTTGGGCGTCCTGGAGTGTTCCACCTGTCTGGATGGCGACCCACAAACAATAAGTGCATCTCAAGGCTGTGCAGAGGCCCCGCCCCCAGGGGCTGCACAGCACCCGGGCAGCCCTGGCTCCGCCCCCAGCATCCTGTGCTCGCTCACCTGTGCGACAGAGTGGGTTTCATGGAGCTCATGGAGTTGAGGGGGGGCTGCATGGGGAGTTTCCCGGGGGGGTCGCTCTGGCGGCTCTTCTGATGTCGGAGCAGGAGCAGGCGGCCGAGCTCCTCACACCAGGAGGACAGCAGGGCTGCGAGGAAAGACAGGAAGTCAGTGGGCACCTCGGCCCCCACGCCCAGCCACGCCCGGCCCCACAGCACCCTCCCTGCACCAGGAGTTGTGGACGCCAACTCCGCTTCCAGATTCCTGGGACGCCAGGAAAGTCACTAAGCCTGAAGAGGCCTCAGTGTTCCCAGCTGTAAAATGGGACTGACCCCAGAAGGAGCACTCAGAAACATCTATCTCTAGTAGACCAGGGAGGGCTGGTTTGGGTGGCCATTGTCCTAAGTACTGGGCAGAGGCAGTGGACAGAGCAGAGAATCCAGATGGTGGGCGGGAGGGAGGGCAGAGATGGCGTCCAGGGGTCCCAACACAGACTGTGTCAAGGCGAGGCCGGGGACCAGCTGCTACCCCAGGACACCTCCGCGAAGCCCCCATCTTGACGTGGCCACTGGGTGGTGTCAAAAGCCACCTAGGCTTGGACACAACCCACAGGTACTCTCCCCAAAACGCCTGCCCAGAAAATGTACATGTACAGCACACGCCTTCCGGTCATGTGTACCCTGGGTCCCTGCATGGCTGGGCACAAATGCTCACGAGGACAAAGGATTTCAGGGTGGAGGGGGCCCGGCACCCAACGCAGAGCACATGAGAGCCATCCATGGCCAGGCAGAGAGGGCCTTGCAGGGGTAGGATGCTACCCTTAGGGCCCACATGCCTCGATCAGCCCCCTCGCTGGCCATCCGCCCAAAGCTGCAAGGAGCTGAGGCTTAGGGGCTCAGTGAGAGACTGGGTCCGGTCACCATCCACTGTGTGACTCCGAGGAGCTCACACAGCCCCTCTGGGCCTCAGTCTCCTTAGAGCTCAGGAGGGGTCGTGGCTCTCTCCCTGCCTTCCTCCCCAGACAGTGAGGAAAGCTATGGAGACCGTGCAGAAGCACAAAAGGTGCCTGGGCTCGGCCGATGCCCCCCTCCTGCCCTGGGCGCGCCTGCCACCTTGGCCAGGGCTTACGTGCACCATACCTGCTCAGCCACACGGCCGGACGCAGAACCCACCCCGAGACCCCCTTGGACACGGCGCGACATGCATTTGCATCCCTGTCTCCCTGTGACTCTCCACAGTCCTCGACATCAGCTGCTGTGGCCCCCATTCTACAGATGAGCAGATGGAGGCTCGGGCAGGTGGATTCCTGGTAACCACCAGCGAGGGGCAGGGCAGGGGTGGGTGCTTGTGCCCTGGGCCCACATCCTGGTGGTGGAGCCTGAGGCTGGACCAGAGGGTGGGGAGGACTTAAAACCCTGCAGAAGGCAAATCTTCAAGTAAGGATCCCCTCGGGCCTCTCAGAGCCACCTTCTCCACCGTGCTCAGCTGGCATCAGGGGCAGACGCCCACACGCACAAAGACCAGCAGGGCCTGGGCCTGGCTGCTGCTTCAGGCTGCCCAGATCCTGGGTGGGGATCCTATGCCCCTTCAAGCCCCGGGAGGTGGAGCCACAGCTGTTGGGTACACCTGCTTGGCTGGGGCAGTGTGCAGAGACACCCCATCATGGCTCCCCCAGGTGGCACCTGTTTCTGCTTCCTGGTGGTGGTGGGGGCGAGGCAGTAGTGGATGGGCTTGACTCCACAAAGATGCAGCCTGGCCCTCTCCACAGGGTGCCCATGCTACCACTCACACAGGGAGGAGGGTGTTGGAGAGAAGAGCCCTCCCCCCCCCCCCCGCCTGGCAAATGCCCCTACACGGGGGCCCCCAGCACACACCTGCTGTGGCTGGCGGGAAGGCGGCCTCTTTGGTGAGCCTGCAGCCAGCAGGAACGAGTTTCCAGACTGCTCGTCTTCTCCCGGGCCCCTAGTTACGGCTGCTCGTGTGGGGGCACTGGGCATCTGAAAACTCATTTGCACGCCAGGCACGAGGGCCGGCTCCGCTGCCAGCACAAAGGACGGCTGCAGATGGTGCCGCCTGCTGCCCGCCCCACCCCTCCCAGCCCTCGCTCCTCCCGGGGGCCTGCCGCGCCAGAGGATTCGGGGCTTTCCTTCAATGTCACGGGCCGCCGCCCGCTCGGCCAAGGACAGCCCTGGCCTTGCTATCCCTAGTGGAGCGGTTTTCCATGAAGGGAACACAGGCAGGCTGGCTATGTGGCAGGGCCTGGCTGTGTGGTCTGGCAGGCTGCAGGCAGATGTGTACGGCAGCCACGGCTCAGCGCAGGTGCCCGCAAGGCGACCTTCTAACCAAGAAGGATGGGAGCAGGCAGCGAGGGGGGCACCACCCCTCACCCCAAGGCGGGTCGCAGAGGCACGGCGGATGCAATGCACACTCTACTGAGGCAAAAACCAACACGAGGTGTCCTAAGGCCAATGCTTAGGGGCAACATCCGGGGATCTGCAGCCAAAGAGGGGGAGTCTGGGCACTGTTGGAGCAGCAGGCAGGCTGACAGGGCCAGACCAGGAAGGCGGGGCCCACGCGATGACACAGAGTGACACGGCTGGGTCACGCAGTCCGAGCTGGGGACATGTCTCTGACCTGCCTTTGGCCTGTGTGCTTACTGGGTGTGGCATGAACGGCCCCAGGACAGGAAGGCCTGGTGTGATGGCCAGCGTGCACTGGCCAGGGCAGGACAGCTCCTGTTCCACCCTGAGCCCTCCCTGCAGGAGGAGTGGCCCTCTCTGCTGGCCAGGACAGCCAGCTTTGTGCCGTAAGCTCTACTCATGGCCGGCCTGAGACCTTCTTTTCAAACAAGAAGGCCCGTTCTACAAAGCACGGTTGGACGGGCCCCAGGATGGCTCTGACCGCTTCCCCTGGCCGCAGGCTCGAGCACACGTCCCCTGCAGAGCTGTCGACACTCGCCATTCAGACCCCCGGCTGCCCTCCGCGGAACTGAGCGCTAAAAGGTGAGACACCCCAACACGTGCTGCGGGGTATGCGTCCTCTGTGGCCCCCTTGCAAGCTGGGATGTTGGTGGAGGGAGGGCCTTCTGCCTGTCAGAGACCAGGAGGCAGGGGTAGGCAGGACCCTCCTCCTGGGCTTCTGACACAGCTGAGGTAGCACCCCTTGCCCCCTCTGCTCCGGCAGGATCTGTGTTGGGCACACCCAGCTGCGAATGCATGTGGCCGAGTGCCAAGGGTGGTTCCTAAAGAGCCTCCCCCTAATGGGGACTGGGCCCGTGCAGCAAGCAGGTAGGGGCTGAGTTGGGTGGGGCACCCAGGAGCCGGGGCGTCCAGGCTGGTAGGGAGCCAGGCTCTGCACCCAGCCCTACCCCTCTCACCCTCCCCAGTGCATCCAGACACTATGCCAAGGACCTCGGGTCCTCCCAGCTGACCTCACAATGCCCACAGCTTGGGCCAGGGCAATGGGCCATTGCTTCACACCCCAACTGCCCGCTCTGGGCCTCAGCTCTGGTTTCCAAGCACTCCCCAAATCTCTCAGCATACACTGGGAAAACACGCACCACCCAGCAAGCCTAGCCCAACTCATCATCTTTGTCACCAGGCTCCCACCACGCAGATCCATCCACATCTTAGGCACCGAGGTGTTTGGTCACTCACACAATAGCCATCTGAGAAACAACTGCTAAGCACCTGTTGTGTGCAGAGCCCACGGCTGGGGTCGTCCCCCCACCCCAAAACCTGGTGTTGCTCACACTGTGAAGTTCAGAGCTTGGGGGCAACCTTCTCTCGCTCATCCTGATCTTACACGACAGCTGCTCCCTGTGGTCAGGCCAAGGGACCTTGGACAACAGGGACCAAAGTCCAGTTGTAGCCCTTACAGCGCTGCGTGATCTTGGACACATGGCACCAAGTCTTGGCCTCAGTTTCTCGACCTGCCACATGGGCAGACATCAACGCCTACTGCTTATGATGGGGGTGTTTAAATGACATGCGTGCCTATCAAGTGCTTAACACAGTGTCTGCCAGGTAGGTCGTGGCCTGGTGGGTGGTCTCAGGAGAGCAGGTGGGACACCCTCACCCCGGGCCTCCTTTACCCAGCAGGCTCCAGGCCCACTCTTGACATCATGCAACCCCTTGCTCGGCTTCTGCAGATGACTCATTGCTTCTTCACTCACAGGATTTGTACTTCTATGGGGCTCACCTCCAATGGCGCCTCCTCCAGGAAGCCCTGCTAGTCTCGTCCCAAAGGTGTCAACACAGCTCTCCACGGGCACCAGGGCCCACACCAGGCTGTAGGGCGGGGCTGATGGCAGAAGGGCCACAGGAAATGGTGGCTGAATACACTAGCTCTGAAGTCCCAGGCCGCTTCACCACTGGGACTCAAGTTTCCCCCCTGTAAAATGGGTTTCATAGGAGCTTCTTGCTTCACAGAGTGGATGTGACATAAGAGTTAATGTTGTCACTCAACCCGGAGAATCCACATAGGAGGCACAAAGGTTGGGGGTAGGGGGAGCGGGCCAAGGACCCTGCAACCCAAAGCAGCACCAGGAACCCCATGTCCTGTGCTGCGTCACACAGCCCTGGGGCAGCTGGTGAGAGGCAGACTCAGTAACCCACCAGGCCTGATCCCAGCTCTGCCTACTTCCACGTGACACCCTGAGCAATCCAGTGAACCATCCAGCACCTGCAGTGCCCTCTCCCGGGAGAGTGGTGAGGATGACACCTGTTGTCACCATACGCACAGGCACAGGGCCAGGCTCAGACATCACGGCTGGACACAAGCACAACCCCGTGGGTAAAGCAATGAACTGAACAACGGCTATGGGGGGTTGGCAGCTCTGTCACTCCTGACCACAGGGCAGCAGGCAGAGGCGGCTTGCACAAAGCTCCAGGAGTTTCCAGGGGACGGGCGGGGTACCTGCTTGCACTAAGCCCAGGCCCTCAGGCACCCAACTGGGCCCTTCCTGCTTTCCCTGGAGAGACACCCAAAGGCACAGGAAACGTCCCACCCTGAGACACAAGGAGCAAACATCCATTCCTGATCGTCAGCCAGCTGCACCTTTCCTGCCACCAGTGGGAAGGCAGCTGGGGCCCCAGAAGGAAGCTGTTTCTCTTCCCCAGGTTCCCCTGTGGGATCCTGCGTCGAGGGCAGGTCCTCGGGGTCCACCTCAGCCCACACTCGGGCCTGGCATCTCGGCTGGCACCACAGGGCCACCTCCACGGGCCAGCTGCAGCCCTGAGGGGTCAGCTGCCCTCTCATGCTCCCGCTGTCTGCCCTCCAGGAAGCCACAAGAGACACTCGGGGCCCAGCTAGCTCCACCTGTGCCTGCAGCTTAAACTTCCGGGTCATCTGTAAGCAGTGCGTGTCTTAACAGTGGTGCTACGTCAGTGTGCTTCCCTTGTTAACAGCACGTAAAGGGATGGCGTGTGTGACAACGGTGGCCTTGTCTATCAGTGGGACCAGTGGAGGTGTGTGAGAGCCTCTGCACCAGCTGCACCCAAGGATGGCACTGAGGTGGCCTGGGCACCCGGTACCCTGAGGCTGCTCACCGGGAATGGCAATGGCAGTGAACCAACACCGGATCTGAGTACCAGCAGCAGCCCAGGGAGCGGCTCCGTGGGGGGTGCCGGGGAGGAGCCAGGTTCCTGACATCTGGTCCCCAGCATCTTTCCAGCAACACTCCCTGCAGGCAGCCACGAGCACCATGTCCTTTAGGGAGAAGGAAAAGGAACCCGCAGCATGGGTGGGGCTGGCCTGGCGGGCGGGCCCAGGGGCACTGCAGTCCTGGGTGCCCTGGGGACAGTGACGGGCACTTTCCTGTGTTCCTACAGTTCCCAGCGGAGGCCCGGGATGGGCTGACCAAATGAGAGGCCGCAGAAGCTGCATGGTTCTTGTCTGGAGTCACCTGGGTGCCAGGCAGGGAGGGTGGCACTGAACTCACTCTCAGAGTAGCCACAATCCGGTCACTGCAGGGAGCAGACACGGCTCCCCCAGGCACACGAGAAAGGCTGCTCCTTGCTAAGCCATATTTGGGCTGGGAAGACAGCAAGGAGCCAGAGGCAGCCACGGTGGTTTCAGAAAAAAAGCATGGAGCCACAAAGCGGGAGGTGCAGGCACGGAGGCCTGGGATGCTCACTCCTGGCCAGACCTAGCAATCAGGAAGAGGCAGGAGCAGCGGTGAGGGTGCACAGGGAGGCTGGAAGGGCGCAGAGACCTGAGTGGAAGGCCGAGCACGAGAGACATCCAACACGGCAGCCCAGGGAAGCTGCATGCAAACTGCAAAGGTGTGTTAAACATCCAGAGCGTGGCTAAGAGGCTGCTGGTGTGTGTGTGTAGGGGGCAGGCCTGAGAGGTGCCCAGGAAGAGGCCTTCCAGGTGGAGGAGGTCTCCTGTCCTCACACCATACCCTGGGAAGGTGGAGGAGGGGCAGGACAAGGCAGGAAGAGCCCCCAGGAGGATGCAAGTAGGAGTCACCATTCCACTAAAAGCACCTGTGACCCATTCTCAGAGCTTCCATCCCACCGCTTACTGTGGTTCACAAGACCCTCCAAGTGGCAGCAGGGTGCGACAGGTCCCACTCCTGGACAGGGACATAGGAGCTGGGGGTCTTGCCTGGTGGGATGAGGCAGGCCCCCACACCCCACATCCAGAGTTCCTGTTCTCATGTCCATTGGACACCTGCAGCCACCTGGAGAAGACGGGTCCTGCCCCCCATCACTTCTCCCTTTCTCCTTGCCAGTTGTCCCTGGAGCTAGACAGGGGGCAGCAGATCACTTTTCTTAGTCTCCAAACCTGCCTGCTGCCAACCCACACTCTGCAAAGGCGGTCAAGGGGATCTTTCCCCACAAATAAATCCCGATCACCTCCTGACCTCTGTGTCCCCGAGAAGCTGCACGCGGCCTTGGAGACAGGAGATGCTCACGGGTGCAGTCGTGAGCGGGGACTGGGCTGCCCAGGGGGAGTTGGGGGCCTCCAGAAGAGACGTGAGACGCTCACGTCAGCAGCCAGTGCGCAGTGTAGCACCTGCTCCGCCGCCAGTGTGACTAACAGACGGACATGAATCACGGCTAGAAATAGACAGCGAGGACGGCAGAGACGGACACACGGAGCACGCTGCAACCGGAACCCAGACGATGGGGCAAAACTGCCCCAGTGCCCTGGGGAAGCCAGACTGGAATCCCACGGGGCACATGTCCGGAGATGGGCGCTGTCGCCAAGTAAAACCGACCCCCCAAGCCAAGTGGCACCGATTTCATGATGCGCACAGCCAGCTGCGCCCTGGCTGCTCCCTGCCATGAGCTGGCGCTGGTGCTGATGTTCACAGCGCCTCTGTGTCTGCCTGTATCTCACACAGGGCTCCCTGGAGATGCGGCTGCTCTTCCTAGGCCCAGACTACACTTTCTGATCTTCCTCTTCTCTCTCTCAAACCCCAGGTCCTGGGACCCTGGCGGGAGATGCCACAGGCCTGGGCTCGTCTGCATCTCCTCTGTGACAGGGCTGGGGAGATGCGGGTCAGAGGAAGCTCCCCTCGTGCACGCCTAGCACGAGGAGCCTCGAGACACAAGAACAGTCTGAGCTTTGCAGCAAGCAAGCAAGGCAGGACTTCCGGCAAACAGTCTCAGCTGGACCCTGGGAGGCAGAAGCCAGAACCCCTGCCCGCCAGGCCACCTGAGGCCATGCCCCCACTCAGCTGCACAGCAGCTTGTGACCTGTGAGTGGGGACAGTACACACCTAACTGCAGAGTGATGACCAGGATTAAACAACCTACACATACACAGCTCGCTGGGGGAGGCCTGGCCTGCGAGGGCATTATATTATATAACAAGCAGCTCCTGTTTTGTTGTTATTACTGTGCACATGTGCCCTTACGATGTCTGAAGAACCCGCTGCACCAAACAGCTCACGTCAATATCCCATCTCCAACAGGATCACACAACCCCCCAAAAAAGCCCCCACGTGGCCCCTCCTCCTTGACACTGGATGCTCCCTGGCACCCGACAGGGCGCCTACCCCAGGTTTTCCTTGCCGACACTCTGCCCTGGGCAGCCCAGACCCCTCGGAACTCACCACGACAGTTGCGGCTTCTGCCTTAGGTCCCCGGAGCAGCAGTGCCAGGCAGTCCATCTGGCCAGCTCTGGCCGTCTCAAGAGCGGCTGGGCACAGGGGCTCCACACAAGGGGCGCATCACTGGGAGGTTCAGGTTGGGGCCAGAGTGTGGGCCCCTCCCAGCCCCCATCCCGCTGTGTACCCAGCAGGGAGCCAGGAGCCCGGGCTCTTGTTCTGTTTCACTCCCAACAGGGATGGGCGGGCTGGTGGCTGCCCCAGAGAACAGAATGTTGGTGGAATTGTGACTGTGCCTGGCTTTGGGCTGGGCTTCCTGTCTCGGCTCCTCCGCAGGCCCAGCCCTGCTGGGGGTGCCCCTAGAAGTGGAAAAAGAGACCCTCCCTGCCCTGCCGGCTCTCCGGGTCAGCTCCTCCCGGGAGGAAACGGCACAGGAAGCATGTGACCGCGGAGGGCGGGAGGGTCCGCCGCCCGGAGCCCTGGCCTCAGCCCAGGGAGTGGGTCGAGGCAGGCCACTGAACGAGTGGGGCCGCCAGTCTGTGAAAGGGGTGACAACCCTGCTGGGAGGCTCGCAGGGGACTCCTCTAGTTGTCCCAGCTGCCTGTATTTCAGGAAGGGGAAACAGAGGCCCGAGAGGAGACCACGGCGGCCTCCCCTCCGCGCCCACAGTGACATGTGCTGTGACATCCCCTCTGCACTCAGGCACGTCCCTGGAGATGGCTCTGTGCCTCCCGCCTGCCTCCCTCCCCCCAACCGTCCCAGCTTCTGGCTCTGTCTGCTGTTATCTCCTGTGTGACCTCAGGCAACCTGCTCTCCTCGCAGGCACAGCCCTTGGAGACTGTGACCTCACAGTGAGGTCCTTCTTATCAAACCCCTTCTTATCAACCCGACAGGTGCTGCGGGATGAGCCTCCTCCTGCCACTTGGAGCACCCCAGCCAGGTGTGGGTCAGAGATGGGCGGGGCTCTGCAGGGCTTACCTCGCCTGGGGGCCCTGTTTACTAAGGCCCCCCGAGCACAGACATAGCAGTGAGCTCGCAGAGGGCGACAGCTGACCTGGGCAAGACTTAGGTGCTGGGAGCTTAGGAGGGCAGCACCAGGCAGCCTCGGTGCCTGGGGCCCCAGAGGGGTTGGGAGTAGGTCCTGGTCCCAGACAACTGTATTCCTAAGGGAGTGAGGGTTGGGCTCAGGTGGCCTGGCTGACTACTGGGAAGTAAAACCAGAGGGCTTGTCCTGGGGGGAGAGGAGGGTCTCCCTGCCCTGCAAAAGGGCCACACACCCGCACTACTAGTATCCACAGCACACGGCCCCGCCTTTCACTAGTTGGGGTAGTCTAGATTGTTCCCACACTCTGCTCCCGGCCATCACCTCACTGCTGTGTGGGTGGGAAAAGAAAAACAAGGGTCGGCTGGGTCTTTGGTGGCAGCTGACCCCTGTCCATCTCCACCTGGCCCCTCATCTTCCCACACAGCCAGGCCCCACCTACAAGGAGGACTGGTCAGGTTCAAGGCGCCACGGCCTGCTTGGTACGTGCACAGAAGCTCCTGACAGGTCCAGCCCAGCTGAGACAGGGCCCCGGGGCTGTCCCTCCCCGCCAGGACACCTGCCAGCACCCAGGCCTCTGCCCGAGGGCGTCCCAGCTGGCAGGAACCAGGAGTCTCAAGGCCCTGAACTCTGGAGGACCTTGGAGCCTGCAGGGTTGTTTCCCAAACTGGTTTGGCCGCCCCCCACCCGGCGAGGCTGGGCCTGCCACGCAGGGTGCAGGGACCTATCAGGCCACCAGAGCCTCCTAAGGCTCCAGGAAAATCCCAGCCTGGAAAAATCCCTGCCACCTCCCACAATCACCTCGATCTTCCAGACCGGCAGGTGCAATTGAAATGATACCCCTGCGCAAGCTCAAAAGGGCATTTTCATCAGACAGAGAATGCCCTTGCTTCCCGGAGGCTCTATGCCTACCAATGCCTCCTCACGATGCTGCAGGCCTGGGCCAAGGGGCTGCCGTTGGCTGGAACAACTTGCAGGGAGCTGCTGCCGTACACTGCACCCCGGCGAGACGCTGGTTCATGCGCCCTCAGAGCCCCCATTGTGGGGAAGCTGGGTGTCCTGCCTCACAGCACATCTGAGGATGTGGTGGCCAGGGCAGAGGTCAGGGATGGGTATCTGTGGGCAAGGACAAGGGTGAGGGACCCTCAGGGGGAAGCTGGCAGCATTAACAGCAAAGCAGAGTGTTAAAGAGGGGGCAGTGCTCTGGGAGAGGGGGGAGGGCAGTCACAGCCTCCACTCTGAGCCCTGGCTGTGGGCCCATTCCTCCCTACCCCACCGCAAGCCCTGGCCATGGATTAAAGCCAGGAGGCCTCCCTGAGCTAGGCGGACAAGGTTCCCACAAGACGATCTCAGTACCCAAGCATGCACCAGTGTCCCTGTGCGGCGAGGGCCAAAAGTCCCTGCCCAGGGAGTGCATGAGCAGCCAGAGGATGCCAGGGACCAAAGCAGCACCAAGGGTATGGTCAGGGCACCAGGAGGCGACGGCGCTTCCCCCAAGCAGGGCCTGAGTCCATGCCAGCTGTCATCTGCGAGGTGAGAACCGAGCCTTGTCCCCTGTGCCTGGGAACCCTGGAGCCGCAGCCGGCCTCATTCCAGCAGGAGACACCCTGGGAGCCCGTGCCCCGTCCTGCACGTACGCATCTCCTCAGGGCCAAGCACCACTGCCCGCTGCTCACTCGCGGGGAGCTGGGAGGCGAAGGGGAGGTGACAAGAATCAGTTTCTTTCCCAGGCCGCTTCCTGGCTGTGTGCACACGGTGGGGCGGTGCCTTCCCCCTACCACCAGCGGAGGCTACCAGCCTCCCAGCCTTCATGATGGCATCAGACCACCAGGTTGGGTGCTGAGTAGGCCTGGGGTGCACCCGGTTGGATTCCATCTGGGGCCCCACGTCCAATGCCATGCCCTTGGCTCTGCCTGGGGAGCCGGCAAGGGCCCTCAAATGCCATCTTCACTCTACCCAGCCTAGGCTCGGGAAACCAAGGCCTGGGGTCCCGGTGCTGAGAATGAGCCTTGGGGAGGCACCCAACACAGGACACTTCCGTGTCTACCAAGGAGTCACCCAGAAAGCTCCGGAGACGTAAGGGTGTGCCACACCGTGCCAGGTACAGGTGCTGCGCTATGCTGGGTGACCCACACCCTCAGTCCCTGAGGCTGGGTTCAGGTTACCTGCTGCTCTTTAAGAAGAAGAGCAGAGTCAGGAAAAACCTGCCGACCCAGCCCCTCTGTGCCCTGCCTCCAACCACTTGGGCCCCTCACCCTGCCCCACCCTCGCCTGCTTCTCCTGGCTCAGTGATCTGGTCTCGGTGCCTGGGCCAGGCAGCACAGATCCGCTGACTCCTCCCTCTGACTCCGGGCTAGTGGGCCTTGGAGCTGGAGGCCGGGCTGTGTGCCAGCTGCGACCACCTGGGGGCCACACGGGTGTTTTCAGCTCAGGAGGAACCTGGCACTGGTCCCACACCCCTCCCCGACCCTGCATGTGGGAGGTGGCAGGCAACCTTCAAATGGGTTTTGTGCCCACCAGGGTGTGTGTGGCAGGGCTTCTGGAAGCCACTCTCCCAGCAATGGCAGCCGATGGCTCACACGGTCCACGTATCTGGACTTTCTACTTGAGAACCCTAGTGGGGATGCTCGATGGAGCCCTGCAAACCACTGTGCCCAGTTGTTATCACCTGTGCAGGTGCCCTGAACACCAGACTGGGCGCCCCCATTTGGCCCCTGGATCCTCCCTTTGAACGGCAGGGGTCCCCAGTGCATTTTGGAGAATGCCCGCCATTCTCTCAGCACTCCATCTACTTGGTTCAGTGAAGCACGCGTCCCTGCCGTTGCAAGAAACCCTGACACAGACTCTGCATTTATAGGAGGGGGGAGGGGGACAGGAAATGAGAGAAGGTTTCTCTCTCTGCAGAAGATCCTTTACTGGACCGAATGATTCTCTGTGAGCTCTCTTAAAATATCCCGTTGGCTTGTTGCAATGAAAGAGTAGTTTCATAAGAATTCCACTTACATCGACTGCTTCCCGGCAGCACCTGCTACTCAGAGCGTGACACACCAGGGTGACATCCGGGTGACTCCGCAGCCTGGATGGTGAGGTCTCAGGGCAGGGGCTTTCCGTCTTGCCCAGGCATGAGTATCATCTGGGAGTGCTGCAGCCCACCCTCACCGGGGTTCCTGATTCAGGAGGTCTGGGGTTGAACCAAAGAACCTGCCCTTTTAGCCAGTTCCCAGGTGATGCTGACGCTGCTGGTCCTGGGAACTCACTTTAAGAACCACTGCCCTGGACAGAAGGGTGGGCGAGCTGAGTGCCTGGCAGGAAGTGGGTGATCAGTCTCGGCGTGAATGGACTGGGGCCTGAAACACTCTTCTCTCTCTCTCTCTCTTTCCTTCAGTGTCACAGTGCACGCGAACTCTTGCTGCAAATGCTCCAATTCTGCACCTGGCATCCCCTGCCTGACCTTTGCCTTCAAGCCCTGGACTCTCTCTCTCTCTCCTTGGAATGTGGGACAGGAGAAAGAACCCTGGAGCAGGAGTCTGGAGTGGGTGGAGCCCTGGCTTTATCTACCAGAGTGACCTGTGTTGATCCTGGGCAAGGCCCTGGCGGGAGTGTGCACCTGCTCCTTCACCTGGTTGTGAACTTGTCGCTAACAGGGTGACCGTGACGGTGGCGACGGCTGGAGCCTTTGCTTTGGGCCAGGCACTGATCTGAGCAGTTTGCATGCACGATCTAATTAAAGCTTCCACTCCATGAGGTGACACGGTCGTCTGCTCCGGCAGCTGGCAGCTCCGTCACTTGCTGGTGTGTAAGCCGGATGGCCCTGCGTCCCCTCGGAGTGGCTGCAAGGACTGAGTAGGTCTGCAGGGTTTAGTGTCCCTGTGGGCTCCCAGGTAGACAGGGACAGACAGCAGCCTGGGCCATCTGCAGTCCAGGCCCGGCTCCTTGTTTCTCCCCCTGAGCTGCCGGGGGAGGCAGGCGTCATTTGTTTAGGCCTCTGCAGTGTTTAATCACCACGCCTCTCCCCTCCCCCTCCAGCGCCTGCTCTCTCCCTTCAGGAAATAGCTCTCAGCCTTCTGCCTCTGATGGAGGCCATGAAAAATTCACAGGGCACACAGGGAGGGAGAGAAGGTAACACCAGGGCGGGGCGGGGTGTTGGGGCTGGGAGATCGGCTGACCAGAGCCGAGTGGGTACGATGCAGGGTTGGGGGGCAGCCTGGGGCTCATGGGGCACTGAGGGGCTTGAACGGTCAGACAACTGACCACCCAGTAGGATCTTGGGTGGAGGTCAGCCTGGAGGCCTGGAGCAAGCCCCCCACCGCGGGAGGAGCTGGACCGCACGCACGGTCTGGACCTTCCGGGGCATCTCAGGCCTTTGGAGAATCTGCAGACAAGAACACAGCACACGCTCTTCCTCTGCCCTGAGAGCCAGGTCACCCGGGGACACGTCCTCAGAAAGGTCCACTGCAGGCCAGGCAGAAACTTGACACATCCTTTTGCTCCATTTGTTGCCCTGACATTTCTGTGACATGGAGAACACCAGTCCCATTTCAGAGGAGGAAACTGGTGCTCAGAGAGGCGAGGGAACCTGCCCAAGGTCAACTGGCAGAAGCCATCAGCAGGGTGGGATCTATTTAATTAATAAACGAATACACAAATCCATTCACGTTTCCCATGCAGACCAGCCTGGGGGCCTGGGCCCCTGTGTGCTGGCCTCCAGACCCATACCTTCTCCACCACCCGTGATGCTTCTACCTCACTGTTGCACTGGTTAGCTCTGAAGTGCGATTACAAACTTGCAGAAGGAGGGCCTAGTGTAGTGGCATAGCACGTTACGCTTCTGCCTGCACTGACGGCACTCTATAGGAGCGCCAGTGAGTCCTGGCTGCTCTGTTTCCAATCCAGCCCCCTGCTAATGCACTTGGGAAAGCAATGGACAATGGTCCAAGTGCTTGGGCCCTTGCTACCCACATGGAAGACTGGATGGAGTTCCAGGCTCCTGATTTCAGCCTGGCCCAGGCCCAGTCATTGTGGCTATTTTGAGGAGTGAATCAGCAGATGGAAGAGCTCTCTCTCTCTGAAACTCTGCCTTTTAAATTAATAAAAATAGGTAGGAGCAGAAAAACCATGTGTGGTACAAAAGTCTCTCCCCTCTGTTGTCACCCAGTTCCCCGCATCAGGGGACCACGGCTGGGGGTTTTGGTTTTTCTTTCCTGGGTTATTCCATCATTGACACACATCAAGGTTTTGCAATGTCTGCCTGGAAGGTTCTCACCCTGGGCAGCTATGTGGTTCGCTTACACACATACACACACACACACACACACCCCACCCCCCCTTTCACGGGGGCTGTCAGCGCCAAAGCTTCCCCTGCCAACCAACACTGCCCCCTCCATGCTCCCTTCCCTGCCTAGTGGCTCCCCGAGCCCTCGCCACCACCGCCTTTTTAAATCTTCTTCTCTGACTTCCCACTCCCCACGGTGGAACATTCCAGCGCTGGGGGTTCCCGTGGGCCTCTCCCACAACCACATCCCCAGGGCCCGGGATGACAAGTAGGAATGACGTCAGGGTAGTGCCCACCCTGACACAAAGGGTGCTACAGTACAGATACCCTGAACCCCCCTTCCAGGAAGGTGTGTTACACTCTCCCTGGAGGACACATCGTATTTCTGCCACCTCTGTGCTCTCCCAAGGACCTAGCCTCATCTGGGACACACAGAGGACGCCCAGAGCTCAGAACCACTGGCCTGGAAACTTGACCCCTACCTCACGCCATAGACCGGAAAAAAAAAAAAAAAAGAGGCAAAACAATACAGTCTCTAGCCTGTATAGGAGACTATCTTCGTGACCTTGGGATTGGGGAAGATTCTCAAGGAAGCAGCAGAGAACACTGACCAATTTCCCAGAGGCACGAGAAGATCTCTGGGGTACCGAAATGCCCTGGAGGGGGAAGGGGCCCCAGCCTAGAGTACAGGGAGTCACATACAGCTGCAGCCCCACAGTGCATGGCGAAGCCAGGCTGGAAGGCTCCCCATGACTACGCAGCAACCCAGGAAGGCTCCTTGGAAGAGGCAGAAGGCAATTCTGTGTCATTGCTCCTCTAGGCCTGGCCCCCTTCTCCTCCTCCACCAAAGACCAGAGACTGCAGACAGACAGAGGAGCCTCTGCCCCACACAGAGATAACCAAGCAAGGAAAAACAAACGATGGAGCCTAGGAGCCTGGCAGGGCCCGGGGACGCTTGGCTCGGCGGGGCAAGAGCATTTAACAAAGCTCACATCATCCATCACGGAGGCCCAGGCATTTAGATACTGGGCATTTGATTAAACTAATATGGGCGGCTGGGGTGAGGCATGGCTGGGCGCTCCCACCCTCGCCTACAAATTAGACCGTCACACACAATCCGATTACCTTGACTGCCACATTTATCTCGGCAGAGGGGCCATCCATCACTCCTCGGCAGCTGGCTCTCCCTCCTCACTGCACAAGTGCCACCGGGAGGGGAGCAGAGTCCTCCCCAAGTTTCAACAGGCAGCGTCTTCTCCCTCACACATTCCAGCCATTCAACACCTGCTCAGCCCAAGCACCCACGTCGGGGTCGGCCTTGGGCCCGGGTCCTTCGGGGGCCCACAGGAGCCTCATGCTAGGGGAGAGGTCTGAGCTGGGCACGGCAGCAGAGGACAGATGTGGAAACCAGGGAACTACACGGTTGTAGCTCACCTCGGAACCCGCCATGCCCTCCATGTTACACCTGGGAAATGGGATGATCACGTGGTGTGGTGCTGCCACAGATTTCCCGCCACGATGGGAGGGGTCCAGATCTGTGCCAAGAGGGGAGCCGTACGTAGCTCCTGGGCATCGGACATGTGGCAGGCTCATGAACTGTCACTGGAAACTGCCATATGGTGCCACCAGCTCCAGGCCTGGACCGTGCACACGGTGTGGGCTGTCACCTTTTCAGGGCCCACACAAACATGGCACAGGACGGACAAACGCTCCACAAAGCCTCATCCCCCACCCATGGATCTGAGACCAAAGACCACAGCTGCTAGTATCTGAAGGGCCCTGAGCGGACACAGCCAGCCCTGAGGCCTTCACAGTCTGGGGAGGCAGGCACACTTGTTTCAAGAGAAGAGCAGGCCTTGTGGTGCAGTGGGTTAAGCCGCTGCCTCCGGCGCCAGCATCCTACACGAGTGCCGGTTCCAGTCCTGGCAGCTCCACTTCTGAGCCAGCTCCCTGCTGATGTGCCTGGGAAGATGGCCTAAGTACTTGGGCCCCTGCCGCACGTGGGAGGCCTGGACGGAGCTCCAGGTGCATGGCTTTGGCCTGGCCAAGTCCCAGCCATTGAGACAATGAAACAGTGGATGGAAGCAGCTCTCTCTCTATCTCATTCTTCCTTTTGTAACTCCGCCTTTCAAATAAACAAAGATGAAATAAAAAAATACACGCGGGAAAGGGAAGGAGGAAGGAAGGAAGGAAGAAAAAAGAAACTAGGGCTCGGGGGAGAGACGTCAAGGCCATCACGAGCAGAGGCAGGACCTGAGCCCAGGTCTGTGGCCATGAGTCCCCCACCCCGTGTTTCCACAGGACGCCAGCTTCCCTGGAGACAGACAGCAAGCACCCAGGCCCTGGGGATGCACGCACATGGCGAGGGCACAGCTGCACCAGCAGCCTATCCCCTGCTAGAGCTGCCAGCGTCTCCCCCGACTGATTGCCCCACAACCAGTGCTGAGGAGGTAGGTGCAAGGCCAGGGTCACCCCAGAGTCAGGTCAGGCCCAGCCCAGCCCAGTCCTCAGGTCCAGCCCAAGGCAGAGGGCAGAGGCGTTGGCAGAGCGACCAGGGCAGCCTGACACAGGGCTTCCATGACGAGGGGAGCACGGGGCAAGCTCAGGGGCACCAGGCCTCCCCCTGCTTTGCCAGGTGCCAGTTAGGCCCAAGGACTGACCGCCAGGGCTCAAGCCAGCTGCTGCCTCCCAAGGGAGTCCAGGCCCTACTCTGGCCTCTCTGAGCCTGCAGAGAGATGAGAGGGGGAGATCTGGGGACAGAAGCCGCATGAGAGGAGCAAGAGCTTGCTCGCGGGGACTTGCTCAGCTGGCCGGTGCTGCCGAGGGCTCAGGGCAGGCCAGAAGCCAGGTGAGACCCCGACTGCAGAGCTGGCCCCTTAGGAACAAGCACTCAAGCCATGGCCTGAAGACCCTCCCCTTGTGGCAGCGTGACCTGGGAGATGGGCTGTCCTGGATGGGGGGGTGGGGGGTGGGGCCTGCTGGGACATGCTGACCTGCAGAGTCAGAGGCGCGATGGGAGCGGGGAGAGGGAGACCAGAAAGCCCAGGCAGCTCCCCAGAACATCTCCTACCCCCAGAACACCCCTGCCACAGCTCCTTTTCTAAGGCACACTTAACCACTCATACACGAGTATAAATGAGTTTATAACCAACTGGCAAGACGGGCAAGGAACTCCAACTGAAGCGGAAGGAATGGGGTGGGGGAAGGTGGCGGGCAGCTCTCCTTGGCAAGCCACCTCCTGAGGGCTATGGGGGAGAACTTCCGGGAGCTCCCCAGTGGGGACCCTCTGCAGCCAGACTACCCATCCCCTCGGCCCTCCCCCAAATGCCAACACTCCTTTGTTGCCACTTAAACCAATTTGGGGGTAATTCCACAGGCAATTGTCTTCCGATTTACAACGGGCCCTGTGATTGCATCCAGGCTGATGGTTCAGGCTGTAATTGTATGGTAATCACTTCTGTTTATGATCGATGCGGATTTCGCTATTGTTTCCCGGCAGGCTTGTTAAATCAAAAAAGCGCTGGGGGTGGAAAGGGAGGGTTTATTTCTGTGAGTTGGAGCCCCAGGAAAATGAAATTAAGCAGAGGAACCCCATGTGCAGGGGGGAGGTGGCTCAAAGGCACCCTTGTGAGCTCAGAACACAGGGGCAGAGACAGGCAGGGAGACAGACAGTGAGAGACACACAGGGGCGGGGACAGGGACATCCAGGCTTGAGACCCAGGTGGTCAGAGACGAAGACGAAGACACACACGGGGGTGTCTGGATGGCCCTCCTGCTTCATCCTGCAGCAAGGCCAAGGTGGAGACATCTGGGGGACCCCCATTTCCACAGCCACATTTCACTACACCTGCTCCCAGCCGTGCCACATGAGGGGTAGGGGTAGCCCAGGTGGCAGGTGGCAGGCCAGGCACTACCTGCCCCCTTTAGGGTGGGAGTCCCCTACTTGCGCCATCTGGGATCTGTCTGCCCTCCCTTGGTCCCTGCCCTGCGGCCGTCTACCTGCCGGCTGGAAACAGGGCGGCAGATGGCACCTGGGGGCTCAGCTCCCAACCCTGGCACTGCTGCAGGGGAGCTGCCCACCTGGCGGGCAGAAACCTGAGCCTCCCAGAGGCCGCAGGGAACAAGCCTGGGCTGGGCGGGGGGCACTGCCTTCCAAGGCGGCCAGGACACCCCTGGCACCACAGGGCCGGAGGCCAGCAGCAGCAGCAGCAGCTGTCGCCCGCCACACAGACAAACCTGGGGCGTTCAGGCTGAGCTGGGCTGTGAGGGACATGTCTTCAATGACACGCCCTTTCTTCCCTAACCAGACCAATCGAGGCGCGCCGGGGAAATACCAGGTGTTTGGTTTCCAAAGCCAATTGCTGCTCCTGTTTGCGCCTTCCCCTCCCGCAGTGGGCCCCGTGGCGCAGAATGTCACCCTGCTCTCAAGGCAGGCACCATCCCGCCAGGCCTGATCCCCAAACCTGGAGCACTCCATGGTGACACTGTCATCCCCAGAGGTGGCCAGACCGGGGGGGACGGAGGGCAATGCCCTCAGCCCCCTCCCACAGGCCGCCCCCTGCCATGCTGGGCCCTGAACGGGGGTGCCCATTGGCTGCCTCATTAGGGGCTCAGCAGGGCACGTCAGGAAGTGGCTGGAAAACCATACAAGTGGCACAGCCGCTCCTAATTGGGCTTCTAGGATACGGCTAAGAAAACAGAGGAGTTCTCCCCGGGGACGCGGCTTCTGAAGTATACACAAACAAGCGAGTTATTCCACACTAAAAACAAAGGGGCTGCCAAGGAGTTGGAGCAGCAATTAGGTTTTCTAAAGGGACAGGGAGTGCGGGTTGGGGTCGGGGGCTGTGTGTGCGCGCAGCGGGAGCATGCAGACCCCACGCGTCCACCCAGGGCACTTCGGATGCTGACCAGGTGGCGTCAGCCTCAGCCGCCCTCTGGCCAGGGTCTGGACTCAAGATGGGGGAGATAGGACCTTGCTGGTGGCCCCTGGTGGGCACTGAAGGCTCAGGCCCTGGACCCTGGAGGTGGAAGGCCAGAGCTGCGTCCCCACCCATGCTGATCTTCCCGTCTGCCCAAGGGCAGAGGAGGCGCAGTGTATGGCCGTGTGTTCTTGCCTTCTGAAGGGCTCAGATAGCAAATCTGTGACCTCTGACCTCAGTTCGCATCCTACCCTGGAGCATGAGTCAGGCTCTGGCCGGGGAGTTTGGTGGACATAAGGCCGGGTGGGCTGGGCGTTCTCCCTGAGTGACAGCTGCCTACAGGATGCCAGGCTCAGAAGGGGGAGAAGGCCAGGTTACAAAGGCTAAGACCCAGCCTTCCCTGGGACCCGCAGGACAGCAACCAACAGCCCATTTCTGAGATGGCGCAAGTAAGAGTCCTGATCTCTTGCCAGGAGTGGGAGGCAGTGGTCTTTTCAATTCTCCAGTGCTCTGCGGTCCCCTCTCTGCAGGTCACTCTTAGCCTAGCCACAGCATTCTCGGGCCACCTGAGACAGGAAGAGGAAGCTGTGGACAGCAGGGCAGGCTTCGAGAAACCACGGAACGCCCTTTCCTGAAAGCCTGGGAGGTGGCAGTTGCCTTTCCGAGGATGGGAGGGGCCTTCAGGGCCCCTCCACCCCTGAGGACAGCTTGGCTGAGCCTGCCTGCCCAGGCTCTTCCCTGAGGCCGTGGAGTGCAGGGCTGTGGGGCCGGGTGCCCTTGGTGACCTCCAGCAGGGCAGTATATCCCTAGAAGTACCCGAGCCTTGGGGTGAGCCCCTCTCAGAGAGCTACAGGCCTGGGTGGGCTGAGGACTAGCCTGGCCTGGGTTGGGGGAGGCGCAGGGCGTGGCACCAACATGGCATGACTGCACAGGGTCCCCACGGTCACTGCTCTTAGCATCCTTGCTTCTGAACACGGAGGTAGAGGCACTGCAAAGCTTCAGTAACTTGCTCAAAATCACCTTACCCACAGGGCAGGGAGGGATGGCATAGGCGCCTGTTTGCCCCAAAGGGATCAGGACACGTTACATCTTCAAATATATGCCACTCAGCTCCCCACGGCCCTTCTTACATCATAGACATACTCCCAAGACCCTGCCCAAAGCCACAAGAACATCGCTCCATACCCTGATACAACACCATTCATCCAACATCTAAGGACACACACATGTTCCACTGATGTGCACATGATCTACACATATGGAAGCCAACTCCTTGGACCACCAGTAAATGCTGCGGCCTACACTTCTCCAGCATTCAACCTGCATGCCCAGCGCCCTCCGGTCCTAACACCTCTTGGGAGGCAGGCTCCCCACCCTCAGCCAGCTCCTCTTTTGTTCATTCATTCATTCATTCATTCAAAAACACACAGGCCTGGATGATGTGCCCACCTGGATGTTGAACATACCAACTTGAACGATCTACACTCATGAACTTGAAGAACTCCACCTTCCTGCACAAGCTGAGAGCTGTACCCAGTGCAGTGGTGCCATGTATGTGGCGAGGGTCACAGGTGTGTCCCCAGAAGGAGCAGGAGCAGGGAGGATATGCGTGAGGGGTCCTGGGCAGCACACACAGGGGCGTGCACCTACCTGGGGCTCCTGTTTCTCCAGCAGGGCCTGCCTGAGGGTGCCCTATTTTATGAAAGAGGCAGATGAGGGAACTGCCAGCTGGCCGAGGGCAATCTCAAGCTCAAGATCACCTGGATGGGGTGAGAACAGGTGACTGCTTCCTGAGACCAGGGAGGTGTCCAGAGAAGCTGGTCTGGGCTGGGCCTCCCCAGAGGCTGGATTCCACCTAGGGAAAAGCCTGCAGGGGAGAAAGGGGGGAGGGACAGCCAGGAAAGAAACCCCAGGGCAGAAATTTCCAGGCCAGAGGCTGTCACCTGAGGAGAGGGGTTTTATCCAGGTCACCGAAGACATTTCTCAGGGAAGGCATAACACCAGGCAAAGCTGAGAGGATTACCGGCCTGTGATCAGCCTGATTGCTAGGGAGGCTTAATTCTGGGCCGGGTGTATGGGCTGTGGGGGACCCGGCTCCCCGCTCCCCGTGGGATGCTGGGTCAAGAGGGAGGTAAGACAGCGGGGCTTTCTCTGTGCGCCTCCCCCACCCACCCCACGCCTGCCTGCTGCCCACTGGTGCCTTAGCCACAGTATAGGAGAGGCAGGTGCACAGCTGGGCAGAGGAGCTGCCTCCATTCCCAGGGCCAACACAGGAAGCCAGTGCTAGCCCCCTGCTCTTTCAGCTGCCCTGAGGCTGGCAGCCTCCCCTTCACCGCACGTGCTTCCCAGAAGTCACCGGAGACCTGGTGGTCAAGGCGGCCCTAGGTCCGGTGAACCAGGAGCTTTGGACGCTGCAGCCCTGGGAGCCCAGGACAATGGTTTTTGTCCTTCCTCCAGGACATCCCTGGAGTCAGGAGCTTGTGGGGCTGGCAAACACAGGGCAGGCATGTCAGAGGGAGACACAAGCTGTCTCCAAGGCCTCACAGAGCAGCCACAGCTTTTTTTTTTTTTTGGCAAGCATGGTGCAAGTCCTGCACTCTAGACAAGAGCTCCCAGGAGGGAGGGATGGGGACTGTTTGCACCAAGATTTCTCAGGGGAGGTAGTGCAGGTCAGGGCTCCTGTGACAGCAAAGGCACCCCCACAATGCGAGTGTGTGGGGGACTGGCTACAAGGGGCGATTAAGAGGCCCCCAAAGGAGCAAGTACAAGGAGCCCCATCTGTAGTCTGTGACAGCAGCAGGGGCAGCTGACTGTCACCCCAAGCCGCCAAGCTCCCAGCCCTGTGCTCAAGGCTTCAGCTGGAACATACTCTTCATCCTCACACCGGCCTCTGAGATGGGTACTATGGTCCATTCTGCAGATAGGAAACTGAGTCTTGGAGGCAGCCACAGGTCCCAGTGTGGGAAGAGATGAGAGGAAGGGGAGGGGTGCTGGGGAGCAAGACTCAGGGGGGCCTCTGAGGGCGGAGGGCCTCTAGCCCCCAGTGGGGCTCCCTCCCTAGAACCCACTCTCTAAACGCACTTGAGGGCAAGCCCCCAGAGAGCCCAGCCCTCACTTCTTCCCCAGGAAGCGGCCCTATGTCCCTGGCCCGTGCCGCCTCTGTGTTCTTCCTGTGCCCAGTCTGTGCCCTGGAATGGCACAGCCGCCTGGTTCCCCATGGCCCGGCCCAGCAGCCGAGCTGCCTGCCTTGTGATGCCCAGTCCAGCAGCAAGCTCACAGCAGGTGCCGGGCCTGAGTGCGAGAGGAACGGGTGCCCCAGGACGTCCTCTCCACGAAGGGCCTCGCCAGGTGCCTTTTGGGCAGCTGGAAGCCAGGCGTAGACTCAAGGTCTTCAGAGGCAGACTCTCCACAAGGCTCAGCTCACAAACCCTTTGCCCAGAAGTCTGGGGTTCACCTTACACAATCTGGAGGCTCAAAGCCCCTACAGCCTAGGGCGGGCCCAGAGGGAGGAAATTCTTGGGTGGGTCAGCAGCAGTGGGGCTCAGGGGTCCAGGGTGCAGACTCCTCTTGTTCCAGAGAGGGAAATGAAAGTGGGCGTGTGAGCTGGCCCACGCACTGCACTTCCTCCTGAGCCGGGACTCCCGCTGGGACCTCCCAGGCGGCTGCCGGCTTTCCCCCAGCATACACAGACAGCACACACACAGCCCTCTCTCCCAGGCTCCCCTGCAGGAAGGAGGGTAAAACAGTCCTGGCCCCACCCCACACAGGGCAAGACGGTCTCTGGTCCCAGCACAGTGTGAGGGCAGGAGAAGGGGACCTGGGCCCACGGAGGACCCAGGCCAGCAACAGAAAGCCCAGCTGGTCTGGGAGCTAAATGAGGGAAAGAAGTCCAGCTGCCAGCAAGGAGCAAATCCGGGTGCCAGCCCCGCCATGCGGCCTCCGCCGGGCAGCCCTGCCAGGCAGGTAGGGCAGCTCTGTTGTAGGATTGGCAAAGGGAGGCTTACAGAAGTTAGGTGACAAAGCCTGAGTCGCCCGGGAAAGGGCAGATGTGGGTTTCATAATGACGCCCACGCTGTCTCTGGAAGCACCCTGAGTGGCCCCATTTTAAGAACCCAGCTGACTGGGGCAGGGGTCATGGCAGCCACAAGAACTGCTGACACGGGGGGTGAGGGGAGGCAGGTGAGCCCTCCCAGTCAGGTCCCATAGATCCTGCTCCCTGCAGAGCCCGGATGCCAGAGGGGGCCCATAGAGGCCCTCGGGCTCAGCTCTCTGCAATGGCACTTTCTGCTCCCATGGGAACGCTCAGGGACACTGTGCACTATGGCAGCCCCCAGCTCCATGGGGCTACTGAGAGCGTGGAGGGCGGCCCCTGTGACCCAGGAAGTGAAAAGTTCATCTGCTACATGCACATGTGTTCAAACAGCTCCATGTAGCTTATGGCTGCTGCATCAGTGCAGTGAATAGGACTTGGGGTCTCCAAGCAGCAGAGGGGGTGGGTGCCCTTGCATCACACAGCACCTTGCGAAGCCACGGCCGCCTGGGCCAAGGCCTTGGCTGCTCAGGTCCCTCCTGGGAGCTCTGCCACCACCTTCCAGTGCTTTGGATTGGTCATTTACTTGGCATCTACCAAACAGCCTGTACTGAAGCAAGTCACATGTGGCCTGTCCCCCGAGGCACCATCTGGTCACCTGACCCTCCCTACTGCCCTGTGACCTGGGCACAGTGTCTGTGAGTGTGGGGGTGTGGACAGGGAAGGATTCCTGGGCTGGCATGGAAGCAGCAGAACGGAGAGAGGGCAGAAAGAAGGGTTCTGGGGCTGCTTTTCTCCCTTTCTCTGGGACACTCCCACCTCCTCCCCAGGGGCTGGACCAGACCTGCCCCACTCAGGTCATGGGCTCCTGGGAGGCAGAGAGGGTGCCCTGCTGGGGCACAGACAAGGTGTGAGGCCAAGCTCTGCCAGCCCCGGGGCGGCGCCCTCCGATCCCAGCCCCAGAAATGCCTGTGTCCACTGCAAACCTCTGGGGCTGGCTGCCTCCTCCAGAGGCTGGGGACTGACTCCACCGCCAGAACGGGGAGTCTCTGCCCTCCCCAGGAGAGGACAGAAGGGTCTGGACAAGTTCCCGGAGCAAAGCTGGCCGCCCTCGCCTCTGCCCCCCTGCCCCTGCAAAGCAGGAACCCTGCACCAAAACGAGGCTTTGCACTGCGTCAGCAGAAGCAGGGGCATTGCCACAGCGGGGCGCCGGCCTCCCCACTTCCACACACACACACACACACACACACACACACGCCCTGCTCCTGGAAACTGGGCGAGTCCCAGGGCCTCAGGCGCCCCAATGCCCTCGGGATAAAATCTGTGCTCTCTCTGGCCGGCTTCAGCAGGGGCCCCACTCAGCCCCTAGGGAGCTTCTGCTCGTGGGCACTGCCTTCTAGTCAAGTGCCACCCCTCTCCCTGGCCCGCTTCTCGCCCAATACCCAACTCCTACCCATTTCCCAAACCAAGCTCCACCTGACGGAGTTGCAGGCTGCTCCATCTCCCCACTTCCTTCTGCGGCTCCTTGGCTGTAGAGTGCAGGCCTCTGTTCGCTGGAATCTCCCTGCCTTGCTTCGCCTTCATATCGCTCCCTCCACCCCCAGATGCTGGCCACGGCACCCAAAGGCAGGGCCCCAGCCTCCCTCTCCCCTCCTCTCTCCCAACCCCCGTCTAGGGCAGGGCTAGGCTTGAAACCTTGCAGTGGAGTCTGTCTTTCCGAGATGAGACAGATGAGACACAGTACAGAGATGAGAGGCCAGGGCCCCCAGACAGGAAGTGACTTGCCAAAGGTCACACACTAATTTGGCACCAGACCGGAGATGGTATCATTTGAGGGCGAGGCCTCAGGGGCTGTGTTTCCACCAACAGCATCAGAATTAGCCGGGGAGCTTCACAACGGCAAAGCCAAGGCTCAGAGGCTGAGCCCCAACTCAGACCTCTGGCAGCTCCACAGCCATCGGGGAGCTGCAGCCTCAGGGAAGTGGGGAGTCCCGGCCAGAGCCCCTATCCTGCATTCGCTGAGCACACACAAGGCACCCACTACTTCCTTGGGCTTCACTCTGTGGTGGGCAGGGGGCAGCATCAGAACCCAGTGGGCATGCAGGGGCTAAGAGAGGCCCTTGGAGGCTGCCCCCATGGAGACATCAGGGCTGTGGCTACCACGAGGGAGGAGAAAGCACCCTCATTTCCCGAGCCTGCTCGGGCAGCAGGGCTGCGGCCAGCCCCAGTCCCAGGTCATCACGCACACGGTCTTGGCTGTGGCTGGCCGGGCCCAGCTCCACGAGTCAGTCCCCAAAGGCACATGGCCCATCAGTCTGGGGAAGCAGGGTGCCGTAGGCATCCCCAGGGCGGCTCAGCCTGGCTCTGTGGGAAGGCACGGGCTGCGGGGTTGTGAGCCATAACATTCCCTCGCTGAGGATGCATGGGAACCTGGCAGGTGTCGCCAAGGCCACTCTCATCCCTCCAGCTCCCCTGGGTGGGCCTCGAAGACCCCCCTGTCAGGTGTGCCGGTCCCCAGCAGAGGGCTGCCACCTTCAGCCAGCTCAGGGCCCCTGTGGGCTGGAGGCTTCAGTGAGCTTGCTGCTGGGGGATGTGGGCTTCTCGGGGCACTGGCACAAGGCTCCAGGCAAACTAACCCCCCCTCGAGGCTAGGGCGGGAGACCAGAGCAGAGCCATGACCACAGTGGCAGACTGGGATGTGCCATGGGCCAGGAGGGGGCACTAGCCCCATCCAGGCCTGCCCTGCCACGTGACCTTGAAGCAGGAAGTCCCTCTGCCCTGCCGGGCAGCGGGCTGGCCGTCCTAACCTGCCTGTGGTTACCAGCCAGGGAGCTCCCTGGAAGCTGGGAGTGCTTCCAGGGCAGGGGCCTTGTTTTTCCCAAAGCAAGCTCCCGGGGGAGGGGAGGGGGGCGGGCGGCTGCGGGTGCTCTGCCAGGCCCTGGGAGAGCTTCCTCCGAAGCTGTGGCTTCCGGGGAGTGTGAGGGTGAGCGTGGCCTGGCAGATGCCCCCTGATGCAAGGGGTGCAAGCCCCGGCAAGGTAAGAACGGAACAGTGGTGGTGGTGGTATGGTGGTATGGTGGAGTTTGGTGCACAAATCCTCATCCCCTGAGGGCTGGAGCCTGCACCTCGGGCACAGGCCCACGGACGAGCTCCTTCCCAGGGACCCAAGTGGCTCCCATCAAGGTAAACACTTCCCTTGCCCAGAAAGTCTCTCCTCGTGCACGCTCTGCCAGCACAGAACTGTCTGTTCTGAGGACCGGAGGCCGAGCTGGCTGGGCTGCCCGATCAATGGATGACTTCACAGGCCTGATGCCTGCCAGCCCCAAGGAAGGCTGAGGCTGCTCCTGGGACTGCTGCCCCGCCCCCCCCCGACCCCACTGTGCCCCTGACTGACCTCTGCTGGCTGCAGAGTCAGAGAGCTTGGGGGCAGAAGTGAACCTCAGCCTTCTCCTATGCGAAATGAGAGCACAGGGTTGGTCTACACTTCCCCTGCAGGGGCACCACCATAGGCCAAAGTGCAGAGAGAACAAGAGGGTTCCTGAACCGCCAGGCCCTACGTGGCCATGCCCTGGGCTCCGGGCTCCAGGTGCTCGAAGGCTCCATCACGGTAAGCCAGAGCTGTCTGGCAAACTTTTGGCCACTGTGGACACATTCTGTGATCTGAGAGGCCCGGTCTGGCCGGCCAGAGCCTCATGTGATCACTGAGCACTTGTGCAGCAAGTGCAAAAAGCACCAAAGAGAAACTCAACTTTCACCTTGCACTCACTCAAGTTCACAGCCAGCCACATGTGGCCAGTGGCTACCACACAGGATGCCAGCGTCCCAGAGACAGATTTTCCATCCCTTACTCTCTGTGGAGGGACCCAGAGCACACCATCTGCAAGCCCCCAGCTGGAACCTGGATTGAACGACTGTGGGAGCCTTTTCCAGCCTGCCTGGTAGCTCCCAGGGACTGGGCATGGGCTGGGTGCTTAGTAGGTGCTCAGCTAACACTGCCTTTCCAGGAGTGCCCGTCCAATCCCTGCATCACCTTCCCACTCCGACAGCCCAGCGTCTGCTCATGCAGTCTCAGCCATCACAGCACCCACCACCCGCTGGGCGCCGTGGCTGGCACTGGGGACTTAGTGATGAGTAACACACAGCCCCTGCCTTCCAGGAGCTTGCCTGCAGTCCAGGCCTTGCTCCAGCAGGAGCCATGCCTGGCTTCCTGTCTCTATGGGGGGGGGGGTGTCTTCCCAAGTCTGAGTGCTCCAAGTCTGAGTGCACAGGCCTTAATGAGAAGCAAGAGAGGAGAGGGGCTCCAGGCAAGCAGAGGCAGTGTTACGATGAAGCAAGTCTCAAACTCTGTGCAGGCTGCCACTTCCGGTTAAGACCCAGATTCTCACCAAAGCATCGCTGTTTGGTGGTTTCTCACTAAGGAAGTTCAGGGTAAAAATAGCTCAGAAGGGACTTAAATCCAGCTAGCTCAAGGGTAGTCACTGCCTGGCGAATACCCACAAAAGGGGAACAGGCTTCCTAGTAGCCACGTGGACCCCAAGACTCAGCCCTGCCCCCATGGGATGGGGCCTTTGACTGTAGTGCATGGGAGGTGGGGTGTGTGCCCAGCACCCCAGAACTAGAGGAACCTGAGCCTCAGTGCTCCATTTGGGGTCACCCTGATTTCCTAGGAGAAATGGCCTTGCTCACTCCCCAGCCCCAAATCTGGCCCACCCGCTCTCAAGGGTAGGCCATTAGTAAGGAAGCACTCCGGCACTAACTCCTTATCAGTTCACTCACAAACCTTCCTGTAAGAAGAGACATCAGCCATGCCCAGAGCCCACCTGGCAATCCAGCCTGGTGGTCAAGGGCAGGGGACCCAGGCCCCCCACTGTGAGAACCACCATCTCCTGCAGCCCATCTAAGGAGGTGCCACCTGTCCCGGCCACATCTCCCCCCAGCCGGCTTCCAGTTGGATCCAGGAATTGGGACCTGTCCTGGTGCTCCAGGTGCCACCGCCTATAAGACACCAACACCAAAACCACACGTGCGGGTCCTGGGCCCAGCCACCTCTCAGCCCTGCACAGTCCTCTGAGAAAGCATCTCTCCAAGGTCTTGAACAGGATGTTCACAGCACGGCACCAGGCGCCCCCAGCAAGGCCGCATCCTGCCCTCTCCGAACACCAGGCTCTCTCCTCCTCCTCCTCCTCCAGCCGCTTCCCCCAACACACTTGTCAGGAGTCTGCCTGCACCCACCACCTCTGCGAGGGGTGCCCAGCCGCCAAGGGCGCATCCCCCGCGCCCCGGGTCTCTGGGCGCTCCCAGCATCAGGGCTGCATTCTGACAAAGAAGCAGCCTGAAGTTAGGGACCCTCCACCCGAGGACAGAGCCCTGCACAACGCCGCCTGGAGCGCCGCCACTCGGCCTGCGGTCGCCCAGGGGGCGCGGGAGCGTCTTCCCCGCGCCCGGCCAAGGCCCCGCGGCCCCTCCGTGCGCGCACGCCGGGACAGCAGGCGCAGCCGGGCCCGGGGCCGCCACCATGCAGCACACGGCGCTACCCACAATGCACCGGCCTCTGTCACACACACACACAGGCACGCACACTCACCGCGCGCCCGGCGGGAGCGCGGCCCGGCTGCGGGCGCCCCGCCGGCGCCCACCCTCCAGCCCCGCACTTACCTGGAAGTTGCAGCGGCCGCGATCCCGCCCTGACACCCACGGGGCCTGGGGCCCGGCCGGCAGCAGCGGCCGCGGCGAGCGACTCCCGGCCGGGTTCAGCCCGCGCCGAACAAAGGCTGCGCGCAGGCAGCGGGCGCCGCCTGCATCCCCGCTCCGCGCCCGGGCGGCGGCGGCGGCGGCAGCGGCGGCGCGGGGGCCCGGGCGGCTCCGGCGCCCGCTCGCTCCGCGCTGCCCGCTCCGAGGGCGCTCCGGCTCCCGCGCTCCCGCTCGCTGCTGCCCGCCACCGCCGCCGCCGTCCGGCTACCGCACCGCACACATCAATTATTCATCGCCCGTCTCCAGCTTCCCGGGCGAAGCCAATCACAGGCGGAGGCTCCGCTAATGGGGCCGCCGCCGCCGCCGAGGAGGCAGCCAGCCGCGCGCCCGGGCGCAGGCGACAGCCCTCCAGGGACGGGGATGGGCCGGGGGCGCGCGGGGGGCGGGGGCGCACGGGGCGCGCCGGCGAAACTTCCCACGGCCCGCGCTCCGCGTCGCGCTCCCGGGCCCTGCGGGCGTGACCACCCACCCTGCGTGCGCCCGCGTGGGGCTGGGGGCTCCGGGGAGGCCGGGCGCGCCACGGCGGGGGGAGGGGCGGGAGGAGGAGGAGGAGGAGCGCAGGAGGAAGATGAAAGGCGAGCAGACCTGCCTCGGCGTCTCCAGGGAGCCCCGGCTCGCGCGCGCCCTCCCCGCCCCGCGAGCCTCGCCGTCCGCACCCCCGCCCCCCAGCCCGGCGCCCGCACTCACTCGCGCGCGCAGACCGCCAGCCCCGCCACTTCGCTGCGAGGAAGCGCGAGCGAGTAGGAATCGGAGGCAGCTCACATTTCAAACTTGCACGCAGGGGTGGTGCTGGTGCACGCCGCCGCCGAGCGAACGCACGACCCGCCGAGCGGCGCTCCGGGCGGGGGCGGCGACCGGGCCCCCTTCCCTCCCCCGCCGAGGCAATTAATTGGAAGCAACACTTGTGCGAGCGGGGCTCCCGGAGCGCTGCCGCCCGAGGGGGCCGCCGAGGAGGCGCTGGCGGTGGCTGACTTCGGGTGTCTCCCGCCCCCCCAGCGAAGGCTCCCAAGTGGCCATGCTAATGAGGGTCCGCGGCGGGGTGGGGGTGGGGGCGGAGAGGCCGCAGGGCTGGAGGCGGCCCGAGGGAGGGGAGGCTATTCAGATTAAACCTCGGTTTGCAGGATTTTCGGAACGGGTTCCGGGGCGGAGAAGGGAGGCGGCTTGGCATCTCACCTCCCTGGCACAGGGGCCCCCTGTCACCCTCCCCTCCGGATTCCCCGAGCGCGGGCCTAGCACAGGGTGAACGCGCACACGTACGCTCGGGTTCCCCGACTTCTGGGCGCTCCTGTGCCCGGGAGCCGGCGGCCGGAGGGAAGCCGGGGGCGGCTGCTGCGCGCGCGGCCCCGCCCCGGGAGCGCGGCCTTCCTGACATTGCATCCTGTGCCGGCCACGGCCTCTTCCTTCCAGCCTGCCAGTCCGCCAGGGCTCCTGGCTTTCAGCTCAGCTTGCTCCTCCCCACCCCTCATTCCAGGAAGCCCACCCGCTGTCCCACCTCTCCCTTACGCCGCTGCCACCCTTACGATGAAACCGAATTTCATAGCCCCCCCACCCAACCTCGCCCCGCCTCCCTCCCCATCCGCCAGTGAAAGTTGTGGAATGGTGACCTAACCGCCCCAAACAATTAGGAAAGCCAGCCAGGACCGGGCCATTCACCCCCAAAAGGCAGCCAGGCCCATCTTTCAAATGTGCTCCCAGCTGGACCCATGCACCGGCTTTGAATCCAGTACCGGGACCCCTTTCCCGATCAGGGCCGCTGGCACGCCCCTGAACTTGCCCGTGTGCCCTGCTGCCCGCCCTGGAAGTGGCTGAGACACATCACTTATGTAGAAATTACATTCTTGCTCCTTGTTTGACATAAATCGTTAACAGGCTCTAATCCCACCCACTGCCACGAGAAATATCACTTTCGGGGATGGCATTTGGAAATGCAGTTGTCATAGGCCTCCCCTCCGTGGAGCTGGGGAAATGGATTAATTCATACTTCATAACGTGCTGCCTTTTGGACAAGAAGTAGCTTCCTGCGAGAGATTAATAGGCATCTCTTTCCTGCGGGGCCGGCCCTGGGGGCAGCCAGGCCGAGGACTTCCCTCCTGCTCAGCACAGAGTCCAAGCCCGGGGCAGGCTCACCCCCTCTTGGGTTACTTCCTGAGACACTCCCTGGGGCTCTGCCCTCCCAAGCAGTCCCATGGGAGTTTGGGACCTCAGGACCCCCCCCCCCCCCAGTGGAGCCTCTCTCCTCTTTCCCACTGCATATCTCCCAGGCAACCGACGTACCCAGGGCCCACTGCTCTGCCAGTGACACCAGAAAACGTGGACAGGAGATGGAGGTCCCTCAAACCTGGTTTCTTCTGTCCATCTGACTGTGAGGGCTTGGCCTTGATTATCTAGACTCCAGACAGCTAAGACCTCAAATAACCAGAGCACCCGCCTCCCCACCCCCTCACTGAAGATCGGTGCCACAATCATTCACAATTTTAATCTGATCATTAGTGCCTTCAAAGCTACCAAAGACCCCAGCAACGGGGACTTCGCCTCTCATTCTGGGGATGTATGTATGTATGTATGGCCCGGGATGTGTTGGTACCACGTGGCCAGCCCCACACAGAGTTCAGGAAAACCACTCCTGTAAGCTGAGCCGGAATTCAGACTAGAACAGAGGCGAGGTTTATCCCAGAGGGATCCACCTCTGGTGGCACTGCCGGGAAAACCAAAGACAGCCCTGCCGATCGCCCCACCTCGCCTCTCGGATCTCCAAGGGACAGAAAGCTGGGGGTAGGGAAAAGAGAATCCTTGTGTCCTTAGCTCCTTGGACTGGGGACCAAAGGTCCTCTACGTTCCCCAGGTATGTGCCTCCCCTCCCCCAAAGCAAATACTCTCCAAGAGCAGATTTACATAATTAGGAAAACAAATTGTTTTCGAGCATCCTTTCAGCGGGCTGCACAGGAAGCCTCCAAGCAGAAGCTGGGGTTTTCACATGCTAATTTCCAGGCCTGCTCCCGGGCTACTGCAGCCCCTCTCCGGCCCACTTGGTTATTAGCCAGTTCTTTTTAGAACCACACGCCCCCGCGTCTGCCACAGCGCAGGCACTCCAACGAGTGCCAGCTTCAGAAGGGTTTCTCCCCGCTTGCCCCAAGTTCCAACTGCGATGCTCCAACTTCCAAAGATTGCTCAAAAGCCTGGGGCCCCGAGTCGCCGCTCCACCCCCCCGGGCGCCTGCCTTGATAAGGATCTGCAGCAAAGCAGCCGCAGACAAAGGCGCGCTCCACCTCGGCTCGCCGGCACTCGGGCGAGCTCTTCCAGTGACCTCGCGAGGCGGGCACGGCCCAGGGGACCGGCTCGCGAGGGAGAAGGGCGGGCGTGCGGCGGCCCCTGCGCCTTGGCAATTTGATGAATGCCCGCCGGCGCTCGGGAGGCCTGGCGGGGAGATCGGCGGCGGCGGCGGCGGCGGGGGGTGGGGTGGGGGCTTTTCTCGCGGGTGTTGGCACTCCTGCTGCACCGTGGGCTCTGGTGAGGAGCAGCCGCCCACAGATCAGGGCGCTGCAGCTGGGAGGGATGGGAAACCCAGATAGCGGGCCCTGGGGGAGGGCCATGCAGGGGCCCCGCTTGGGGGATGCGGGGGCGGGGCCTCCTCCAGGTCCCCTACAGCACCCTGGGCCTCCTGGATGGTGGTGCTCCTACTCCGGGGCAAAGCCATCCAGGATGTAGGTCACCCAGGAGTCACAAGTGGCTCCGGGCTGGGTGACCCCTAAAAGGCTTTGTGTCATGGGAGGCCGCGGGGAGAACAGAAGGCAGGACCAGCATACTAAAGGCCAGCTCCCTCCGACCGGGGACAGGCACAGCAGTGAACCCAGAGGTGACTCTCCTGGGGCCCCGGGGTTCTGAGTCACAGATCTCAGTCTCCTTCTGGCAGGATCTGCTGACTCAGCGGATCTCAGCAAGGATCCTAATGACTTGAGAAGTCACCCATGTGAGCTTAAGCCACTGCTGTGGACAGGGAGGCCCTGGACGGTGTCCATCTGAGTCGATGCACACTAGCTCAGGGCTGGGGACTGCCTGGGTCATCTGCCTTCTCAAGACGCACCCCAGTGAGTGCAGGGCACAGGGTGGGCTGTCAGTGCACGCAGATGGTTCAGACGGTGGCTCTTGGTGTGGTCCAGCAGGGGCCTGGAGGTCACCCCTGAGAGGGCTGGGCACAAACTCCCAAGTGTCCCAATGACACCGGTTCGTGTGCCCCCTCTCCCTCTTCAGGGCTTCTCTGCAGCCCACAAGATGGACAGCCAGTGCAGGCATTCCCACCCTTGGGGACACAGAGCAGGGGGCCCCAGGCTGTCTCCAGGCCTCTCCTCTCCCGGCCTTTATGCAGAGCTCAGGGCTATTGAGCACTTGCTTGTTGCCAGGCACGGTTCCAGCCACTTTCCAGGTATTAACCACACAGCATCCCCACCGATAGGCACTCCTTGACAGCCAGCGACGGCAAACGGAAGTACACCCAAAGGAGGTGGCGCACCGGGGCGACCTTGCTCCCAAGTCTGCATCCACAGCCAGCTCCCTATGCCTGTGTCCCAAAGGTGGGACTCCTGGAGCCAAGCAAGGAGGGTGCCCACCCAGGTGGCCAGAGGGACGAGCGCTCACATTGCCCACTCTTCTGTCTTCTGCACAGCACCCCGCATGACATCACTGCCATCGTTGCTTAGGTTGCTTCCTTTTTCAGGTTTAATGTCCTAATCATCTACTTGACATTTTGAGTTGCTGAGGGTCCCACCTGAGTGGGAGTCGGGGCCTGGTGTGGAACAGACCTCCACGCCTCTCCAGCCTCCCACCACTGCACCCCACTCCTCCTCCCGGAGTGGTCCCTGGGCAAGACCCCCACCCAGGCTGCACTTCCAGAAGTCTGCATTTGTCTCCTGCCTGAATCCCAGAATTGTTTCATTTTGCAAACACCACCACCAGCCTCTGCCCCTCACCTCCACAGGACACCTCTGGGAAGCCCTACCATTGCAGGATTTGGAGAGCCAGGGAAGCTTCCTCCTAGGCTGGAGGAGAGTGGGAGTGGGCTGCAGGTGAGGAGGGGACCCAGGAGATACACACAAAGTGGTCACTGAATGGCATCGGTCTCTGGAAGTTGCCTGTCCCAGGCTGCACACTATTGCTGGCAGGCAGGCTACGGAGCTCCCCTGGGGGCTGGAATGCAGAGAAGGCCTGAGCCAGGCTCCCCATTGAGCAAAGGGGCGAGGGGGGGGGAGGGAAGAGTGCACCTGCGCTGCTGAGGCCCCTGCTGCCTCCTGGGTGAGAAGCCACAGGGCTGGGGGGAGGGGTGTGGGCTGTGTCCCCTCGGAAGATGTGGAAGTCTCAAGCCCCAGCACCTGTGACTGTGGCCTTATTTGGAAATCGGAGCTTTGCAGATGGTTCAGTAGGATGAGATCATCAGGGTGAGCCCTGGTCCCTTGTGACTGGCGTCCTTACAGGAAGAGGAACTTCAGACATTGAGCCAGACACGCCAGCCCCCTGGGAGAGCATCACTCAGAGCCGACACTGGTCCTGCTGCCGCACAGAAGGGGCTAGCGGGCAGGAAGAGGGGCCTGGTGCAGATGCTGGCGCTGTCACGGGGCCCTGGGCCCTGGTCACACTCTGACCTTGGTCTCCGGAGTGGTGAGGCAGTAAGGGTCGTGGCCCTTTGCTGTACCGGCCCCCACCAAGGAGTGCACATATGGCCCTATTGAAACCTCAGTCCCTAGCTGTCTTAGCTCAGTGTATGATCTTTGAGCCCCCCTCCCACCCTCCCACCCCGAGACCTGGCCCCTTGTCACCTCTCTGACCCCATTTTCTGCCAGCCCTGCTGGGTTCACCCTGCTTCAGCCACATGGCCTTCCTGCTGCCTACCTGCCAGCCATAGCTCCAGGGGCTTGCCCTGCTATGCTCTTCTCCAGGTGGTCCAGGCTCACCTGTCACCTCCCACAGGCTTCCCCTCCGGTGACAACTCAGTAAGGCAGCCTCCCTCAGCCATGCCGACCCCCTCCAAGATGTCCTAAGACTCTGACTTAGCGGCCCCCTTGCCATGTGTAATGGGCACATTTCAATGATTTATCTTGTTTAGCGCCATCTCCCTCCCTATGGAACAGGGTCTTGCGTCTGTTGCATTGGCGGTATCTAAAATACGGCCGGCAGATTTGCTGGGTGAATGAAACAAGGACCAGCTGCTTGAATGAATGAGGTAGTCAAGGAATGAATGAATGAATGCACAGTAGCACATCATGGCCTCCCGGGGTCAGCGATGGCCCCGCCGGCCCTGCCCGGATGGAGGGGAGTGCAGGGCCCTGGACGCTCACCAGTTCCCTTCCCACTGGCTTCTGGAGTGGCCTTGGAAGCCAAGGGGCAGGCGGCTGGGATGTCTGGGGTTTTATGACTGCTCCCAGGACTCGGCTTTGACAGGGGGCTTCCGGACGGCTCCAGGGTTGGACTCACAAGCTCACCACGGCAGTAAGTGCTGTTTCCCTTCCTGCTGGAGACGCCTGCCTGCCTGGCTGCCCCGAACACCTCCCTGTCTGGCCTGGGGCCGCACAGTTCCCCTCCTGACGCCCAGACAAAGCCGCGCCTGGCCGCCAGGAAGGACGCAGGGGGAGGGAAAGGAGTTGAGGCCACGCACATACTGTGGCTGGGGCTGGGCGGCCAGGCAGGGCCACCCTCTGACCCAGTGTGTCCCAAACCTTGCTGGCCTGGTCTGTTCAGCCCTTTCGCCCACAGAGCCCATCTGGAGTCACCAGGCCAGCACTTATCTCTCACCTTTCAACGGAGGAAACTGAGGACAGGGGCTGCCTCCAGTCACACACAAGTAAGTGGTAGGGCCGGACCCGGGACTCCTGGCTTCTGCCAGGGCTCCCCTGGGGCCGTGTTCTACCAACTGCGGTGTCAAGGGGACACTCTCCGAGCTGTGACGCGCGGACAGATGCATGGGCTGACCTTTCTAAAGGACTCTTGCTCACCCCCAGCCTCTTCTTCCCAGCACAGTGCGGGACTCAGGGTACCAGCGGGTGGGATTTGCCCCGGGAAGGGCTGTGCCTTTCACTTTCTTTCTGCACCGACCTTGGGAGTTGCAATCATCATGAAGACAGGTGGGGAGGGCCACCAAGGAGAGTGCTTCTGACAGCCAGGGCTGGCAGTGAGCACCTTGTCACGGAGGTATGTAAGCAGAGGATGGGGACTGGCCATTGGCGGGTGGTGGCTTACTAGGCCCTTCTGCTCTAGGGTGCCAGGACAGGTGCATGGAGAGGAAAGGCCGCTGAGACACATGCCAAGCCCCTCAGTGTGCTCCAGGCGGCCCCGTGGCAGTTTCATGAACGTCCCAAGCCCAAGAACATTCGCCAAGGATGTTTTTATCACCTTCCCTCCCTCCTGTCCGGACTGTCCTGTGGGAGAGGACCTTCTCCTAGTGCCTGTACGGTCCTGGCCCCTTTGTCCCTGGTATCCCCCACCCCAGGAGAGCTGGACAGGCACAGATGGGCCACGTCCTCGTGCCAGAAGCGGCTGTCAGAGCAAGACAAGGAGTGGGGGGGCCTGATGTTGATCTGCAGCGCTGAGCTTGGCGAAGCAGCAGCACACGGATGTCTTGGAGGCCAAGTGCCCAGCCCGGATGCATGCTTCCCAGGACGGGCTTGTGGCTTGCTGGGTGAGCAAGGGCAGGGCACTGTCCCTCTCGGGGCCCCACACAGTGAGGATAATGGCTGCAGCTGCTAGGCCTCTCTCTGCCGCTGTGGACACGAGCCTCCCCGAGTCTGGCTGGAGGAGAAGAAGCACTACTGAGCCCACCCCTCCTGGGTCCTGTAAAAGCTGCAGCAGCTGGACACAGATGGGGCCAGGCAGGAGCCAGCAGCAGAATCCTGTCAAGGCACAGGGGCTGCTTCCAAAGTAGCAGATTCCCCGTGGTTCCAAGTTTGCATATTTGTCCGCAGTGTAAAATTCATGGTAGATGGGGCCAGCACGGTGGTGTAGCGGGAAAAGCCACCCAGTGCAGTGCTGGCATCCCATATGGGCACTGGTTCTAGTCCTGGCTGCTCTACTTCTGATCCAGCTCTCTGCTATTGCCTTGGAAAGTAGTTGAAGATGGCCCAAGTGCTTTGGCCCCTGCACCTGTGTGGGAGACCCGGAGGAAGCTCCTGACTCCTGGCTTCGGATTGGCGCAGCTCCGGCCGTTGCAGCCAACTGGGGAGTGAACCAACGGATGAAAGACCTCTCTCTCTGCCTCTCCTTCTCTTTCTGTGTAACTCTGACTTTCAAATAAATAAATAAATAAATCTTTTAAAAAAATTCATGGTAGACCATGAGTCCCATAAAGGCAGGTATTTTGTCTGCTTTGTTCACTGCCATGTCTCTGGTACCTTGTACACGGACCTAGCAGGTGTTCAACCAATGTTTGTTGAATGACTAATGGATATTCACAGAACTATTACCCCACAGTGATAGGATTCCAGTTTTATTTTCTTTATAATTTTCTGTATTCCTTGATCATTTCACAAGCAGTATATTATCCTGTATTTCCATATAATTCCCATAAAACCACTTCCGTGTTGGAATTAATAACTCCAAAAAGCTAAGACTTCTTCCCCCTGATAGGCCCTGTATACCACCTTCAGAACCAATAAGCCACAAGTTGAGCACAAAACCACCCATGTCACCTGCTGAGCTTCTGAGGCCCAGCCTGTGGGCGGTCCAGGGCAGGGCATGGACAACGGGCACCGCTGGGCAGTCTCCATCCCCACTCCCCACACCTCCACCTCAACACACGTCTTTCGACTGCACCAGCCTCCGGATGCTTTCTCTGCCTCAGGCCCCGGGGCCCTTCCACCTGCTGAGGCTTTCTAAAAGGCGGATCTGACCCCGCTGCTTGCTTGTCCAACCCTCCCAGCACCCTCCAGGGCGGACAGGATCACGTGCAAGCTTCTTTTTTTTTTTTTTTTTTTTTTTTTTTTTGACAGGTAGAGTTAGACAGTGAGAGAGAGCGAGACAGAGAGAAAGGTCTTCCTTCCATTGGTTCACCCCCAAATGGCCGCCACGGCCGGTGTGCTGAGCCAATCCGAAGCCAGGAGCCAGGTGCTTCTCCTGGTCTCCGATGCAGGTGCAGGGCCCAAGGACTTGGGCCATCCTCCACTGCACTCCCGGGCCACAGGAGAGAGCTGGACTGGAAGAGGAGCAACTGGGGCAGAATCCGGCACCCCGACCGGGACTAGAACCCGGTGTGCCAGCACCGCAGGCGGAGGATTAGCCTAGTGAGCTGCAGCGCTGGCCATGTGCAAGCTTCTTACTGGCACTCAAGGCCTCCAGGGAGGTGGCTGCTGGAGGCGTCATGCCTGGTCTCCAGGAGGCCCTTCTGTTGCTCCTGGTGCACGTCGCTCCTATCTGATGTCCCCAGCGAGTCCCTTAAAAAGACCCATATGTCAATCAAAGTGCTGGGCAGTGGCTGGGTGCAGGAGCAGCTGCGTGGCAGCCAGGAGGGCAAATGGCTTCAAACCCAGGGCAGCAGATAAGCTGAGCCCCATTCCCACCTCCCGCCTGCCTGTCAGTCTTGGGGGCTCTTCCAGGGGAATGAGGACCAGGGACCCCTGATGAATTTGAAGGGGAGAGTAAACCCCGGTTTCAGGTTTTCAGTGAGGGGGTAGAGCCAGTCCTGGGGGTGCAGTGGCCTGGGTGCTTGTGTTCCTCCCAAACGCATGGGCTGAAATGGAATTCCCACTGTGAGGGTACAACGAGGCAGCGCCGTTGGGAGGTGCTGGGTCACGAAGGGATTGGGGTCCTTATAGAAGAAGCTTGGGGGCGCCCTGTGCCCCTTCTGCATTGTGAGGAAGCAGCAGGTGCGAGGAACAGGCCTTCCCGCCCCAGACGCTCAGTCTGCCCGCATCTTGCTCTCAGCCTTCCCAGCCTCCGGGACCGTGAGCAGTGAATGCCTATTCTTTATAAATCACCCTATCTACAGCATATTCTTACGGTGGCTCCAAATGGACCAAGGCAGGGGCCAAGCAATGCTGCCTCAGTTTCCCCCCCAGGCACGTGGCAACATTCCCCAGGCGTGGTAGGGAGACACAGCTCTGGAAACCAAGCCAAGGCTCCTGCTGCCCCCCCCCCCCCGCCCCCCACTCCCAGAGCCCCAGACAGACCTGGGAGTGTGGTATGTAATTGAATTTGGCCTAATTACCTAATTGCACTGAGGAGCGGCGGGTACTGACAGAGGCCTGGGTGTCTGGGGTGGTGGGAAGCCAGGAGCCGAGAGGCAGCTTTCATATTCCCCAGGCACTCACGGAACCAGACCCAGGCACCAGCACCTTCATTCCCTTACCCCCTCAGATCCCTGGAGCCCTGAGGGCAGGTGGTGCTGTGCCCATTCTACAGATGAGGAATCGAGGCTCAGAGGGATGCATCTCGCACATTCCTTCTGGGGCCTTTGCACATGCTCCACCCCTCCCCTGGAGTACCCCTTCCTCCCGGCAGGGGTCATTTCCCAGGGGATGCCTTCCCTAAGCACCCTAAGCCTTATGATGACTGCATACTCCTTAACTGTAAATTGTGGGTCTTGACCCGACGCTCTGTGGCTTTCCTGCCATTTGCTGCCCTGGGCCCTGGGGGTGGGCACCTCATGTGCAAGCAGGATGGTACTGGGGCTGAGCCAGGTTGCCCGCAGGGTTGTGGGGCAGACACATCCTGGGCAGGAGGAGTGGAGGTCCATTCTCTGCGAGGCCCTGAGCTGCAGACTTTAGTGACCAGATCTCGCCTTTGGGAGATAAAAAAGGGACAGGCTCCGAGGCCACAGCGCGCAAAGACAGCCCGAACTGGCTGAATCGTGGCCCTGGCCTCACTGGCCCTCCCCTTGCCAGGTCAGCTGTCAGTGCAAATGAGCAAGGCCCACTTACAGAGGGACAAGGATCTGCGTGCAAAGCAATGGGTGGAACGGTGCAATTGTAGGCCTCACGAAGAGGCTCCCCCCAGGTCAGCCCAGCTCCAGGGGACGCCTCTAGGCCCACATGCATCTGGGGCCTTCTCAGTCCCCTCCCCCCCCCCCCCCCAGGGAGGCAGTGTAACTGGGGACCCAGGTGTGCTGGGTCTGGAGCTGCTTGCCTCTGAATGCTTGCCCTGCCTCTTGCTAGTTGGGTGGCCGTGAGCAGGCAATTAACCTCCCTGAGTCCCTGCTTCTTAATATTTTTGCAAAGATCAAAGGGGAGAATGTTTATGCAGTATTTTGTCCAGCATCTGGAACATGGTAAGGACCCAATAAAAGTTAACTCCTTAATTGAGGAGCAGTAGCACAGGTTGAATCCCCCTTGTCCAAAAATGCTTGGGTTCTTAAACGTTAGATATTTGAGGTTTTTTTTTTTCAGAGTTTTGGAATGTTTGCATATACAAATGAGATCTCTTGGAGAGATGGCCCAAATCTAAACACAACATTCATTTGGGTTTCATATATGCCTCATATACATAATCTGAAGTTGTTTTTTTTTTTAAATTTATTTATTTGAAAGGCAGGGTGACAGAGGTGGGGGTGTGGGGACAGAGAGAGAGAGATATCTTCCATTCACAGTTTCACTTTCCAAATGCCTGCAACAACTAGGGCTGGGCCAGGCCACAGTCAGGAGCCAGGAAGTCCACCTGGGTCGGGTCCCCCGCGCGGGTGGCAGGAACCCAAGGACTTGAGCCGGCGTCAGCTGCCTCCCAGGTGCAATAGCAGGAAGCTGGATTGGAAGTGGGGCAGCTGGGACTTAAACAGGCACTGCTTTACGGGCTGTGGGCCTCCCAAGCTGGTGCTGCACCTGCTGCACCCCCTAGAGGGGGGTGCTAGTCAATAGTTTCAGTGACCGAGACCTGCTGCATGAGGTCAGATGTGGAACTTTCCACAAGTGGCATCATGTCAGGGCTCAGAGAGCTTTAGATTTGGAGGACTTCTGGCTTCGGGTTCGAGATGTTCCACCCGAGCACTATAATCACGGCAGTATTTGCAGGCATTGGATGGTGGTCACGGTAGCACTAGCAGTGGCCGCAGCAGCTGTGGCGGGAGTCATGGTACCAGCATCCACAGCAGTACCGGGAGAAGCATCAGCGTTAGGTATTCAATTGTGCCAGCCCTGGCTCCTGCACGAGGAGGGGTGCCGGGAAAAATGTACCCCTCCCTGTGCCAGTCTCTTCTTGGGTAAAAATAGGGCACTGGGCCGAGCGACCCTGAAAAGCTCCCTGCATTCTTACATTCGTGTCATACTGTAAAAGTAACACGAGTGGTATTTACACTCACTACACACTTCCCGATCTCCCGACATGCACTGCCCTCCCGCTTCCCCTCTGCCGTCCCTCAGCGCCCCCCCCTCCTTCTAGTGATCTTTCCTCCACCCCCCTGTGTGCTGGGTCTGTCGCTGGGGTGTACCGAGTCTGCACTACACACAGCTTCCCCCTCTCCATCCATTTAACCTCCAACACAGACAACCCTGGGTGGGAAGAACCATTAGTCCCATTTCTTGATGCAACAGCCGAGGCTCAGAAAGGTTAGGCCACTTCCCTTAAGCCCCTCAGCTCCAGAGGCAAGAGGAGGCCAGTCCACGGCAGCCGGCCTCCCCCAGCCTCTCTGTGGACTGAGCTTTTGCCTCTCAGCAGTCACGGGTCCATCTCTCCCTGCTTGGTTTAAGTACAATGCTCCCACTGGCCACGGAGAGCCAGCTCTCAGCCAGCATGGGGTATTACAGAAGAGGCGGCTGGAAGCATTAAAAACCACCACCTTCTTGCAGAATCGAGGCCTGGGCGGTTCTGGGCATGTGCTGGGGGCTCCCTGGGCAGTGGCAGCCCTGTTGGGGAGCAGGGTGCCCCCATCCTCCCAACTATGCTTCTCTGTCCCTATGCCATCTTTGTGTCGCCTGGCTGGTTGTACAACATGCAAGCGCTAAGGCAGCCCTTTCCACCTAAGGTGGGGGCTCAGGGCCAGGACCCTAACACTCAGCTTTAGCCCTACTGACCTCCAGGGGCCACCTGGGCACCCCGTGCCCGCTCTTTGGGGGGCAGCATCTTTCTCCTTCTTCTCTGTCCATAGCTCTCTTTCCATTTAGATGGGGGGAGAATCAGACTCAGAGGTCCTGCCCTCGGGAGTGGGCACGCAGCTCTCTCCCTGGGAACCACTGAGGCGCCCCTGCTTCCGCATCAGCCCGTGGCCAAGGGCAGGGGCATCTCCACTGCGCCCAGCAGCGCTCAGCTTCCCCGGGAGCTCACTCTCCCGCGGGCTCCCATCCTTTCTCTTCCAAGCCCGGTTTATACAGACACGGGCCCCTCGCCTCCCGGGCTCCTGGCAGACGCTTAATTGGGAGGAAGTGATTCTAAACATCTGGGGCGCACATCTGAGAGTAGGCTCACGACCACACGGAGCCTGCAGGAAATGGGGATCTGTGCAATTATGTCACTTCCTGGGGGCAGAGCTGAACAGCCGCAGGCACGGCTGGGGGTGCAGACGGAGCCGGGGCAGCTCGCCCTCTGGATGGTGGTCCTGGGGCCCAGAGCAAAGGCTGCAGGGGACTCCCGGGCAGAGCTGGGCTGCAGCCAGTGGCACTAGTGGTACAGGGTGCTGTGGGCCCAAGCGGAAAGAGGGAGACAAAGGGAATGAGAGTGAGAGGCAGAGAGAGGGAGGGAAGGAGAAAGGAGACAGGGAGAGGGAGAGAGGGGCAGAGAGGCAGAAAGTGGCTTCGTTCAGCTCAGAAACAGGCCTCCCCTGGCAACTGGCCCGGGAGTGCAGAATCTCTGCCCCCCCCCCCATCCCACCCCACCCTGACCTCCAGGGTGCAGACCCAGTGCTGATCTCAGCCCAGCCCCTTCCCCAGCCGTGTGACTCTGGCCATGGGACTTAACCTCTCTGAGTCTGGGTTTCCTCAAAAGGGGTGTCAAGGGGCGCACCTGCGTGCTGTGATGACCTCCAACCTGCCTTTCATTTGTCTAACCCAGTGCTGGCTGCAAACAGCCGGCCGGCCTGGGGGGGTTTCCACATGCTGCCTCCTGCCACCCCCGCCCCCAGTTCCCCCCTCTGTGGACACTGTGTCCTACACAAGTCCCTGGCCAGCCTGGGCCTGTGAGCTCCTGGAGGACACAGACGATCTCCAGGTTTCCTAAGTGCTCATCACAGAGTCTGCACATAATAGGTACCCAGGCGCTTGGGTTGCACTCAGCTTATCCTTTGCACCGACTTTCTCCTGTCATTATAATTATGTGCCTGCTTGAGAGACAGACGCCTCATTCCACCCCCACCCCCCCAGTAATTCCTGTTTCCTGCCAGAGACAATAGTGTCTCTTCATCCCAAACAGGTGAGACTGGGTCCAGTGGAATTCCTGACAGGAGCCCAGCCCCAGGCAGGGTTTCCCACCTGGCCAGCCTCAACATGCCAGCAGCAGCCAGGAAAGCAAGAGTTCCCAAGCTCTGGGTTCGGCTTCTTCCCGGGCCCAGAAACGACAAAGGCAGCTGGCACGGCCACAATGGCTCTGCTTCCTTGCCACCACCTGCCTGGCCACCACCCCGTCCCCAGGGAGGGGAACTGCCACCCTGCACAGCTTCTACTGCAAAACACAAACACCTGGTTGCCTGGGCAGCACCTTGCCAGGGTGACGTGAGCCAGATGGTCCCTTGGGAGACAGCTGGGTTGCCACGGAAACAGAATTGCTGTCACTCCAGCCAGGAGACCCGGATTCTAGATCCCCCTGGATCCTGAGCTTGGAGAAGTGACAGGATTTGCATCAAGTCACACACAGCAAACGGACTGCACAGCAGGAGCTGTTATGCACGGAGCCCCTTGGAGAGGGCAGTGTATGTTATGGACTTTGAATCCATCATTGCGGGAGAGGCTGGAAGGCGAGATCAGGGTGACGTAGAGCATGGAGGTGGCAGAGCTGAGCCGGGGACACGCGCTGACGGGGAAGTCTCAGCGCGGACCGACTGCCCTCCGCTGCCCACACTTCAGTTTCCAGTTCTGAGCTCTCCCTGTCCTGGCACCAGTCCCATCCCAGGGGCTGGCAGAGGCAAGCAGGGGCTGAGACCCACAGCTTCCAGAGCCTGCCCCAACGCCTAGCCCTCGCTCTGCTGTGCACGCTGACATGGGCAGCTCAGGCTGGACGTGAGGGCAGGGGTGTGTTGGCCAGGGCCTTCCTGCCTGCTCCTGCAGGCCAGCTGGGCCCTGGGAATGGGTGAGGGGCATACACAGTGGGTCTGGTGCAGGCAGCGAGCGAGAGCAGGCACGGCCAGGCAGGACTAGAAGGGGCCTGGGCAGGCCAGGTCTACGCCCCCCTTCCTCACTCTCCTGCTTCTTCCTTCTTCACTCTCAAGGGTCCAAACATTCACCCTTTCAGAGCCACCTACCCACACATCGCTCCAACTTTGTTACAAACGATCTGAGTTACTGTGGACAAGAGTAACTCTCCTGCAAGCATCAGTTTCCCTATCAACAGAATAGGCTGGGTCATCACAAGGACCAGCACCGATGCCCATAAAATACCTAGTGTGGTGCTGGGCCTGAAGAAAGAGCTCACCAAACAGTGCTTTCTCTCCCTGCTGCCTGTCGGTAAAGAGTTCTGGGAGGGGCCGGAGCCATGGCATAGTGGGTAAAGCCTCTGCCTGCACTGCTGGCATCCCATGTGGGCACCAGTTCAAGTCCTGGCTGTTCCACTTCCGATTCAGCTCTCTGCTGTGGCCTGGGAAAGCAGTGGAGGATGGCCCAAGTGCTTGGGACCTGCACCCACATGGGAGACTGGGAAGAAGCTCCTGGCTTCTGGCTTTGGATCGGCACAGCTCCGGCTATTGCAGCTATTTGGGGAGTGAACCAGCGGATTCAGGATTTAGTGAACCAGGAAGACACCTCTCTCTCTCTCTCTCTCTCTCTCTCTCTCCCCTCTCTGTAACTGCCTTTCAAATAACAAATAAATAAATAAATCTTAAAAACCAAACCAAAACAAAAAAGAGTTCTGGGAGGAGTGGCTGGGAAAATCTGGTGAGACAGAGGCCTTCAAACTCCCCTTGCCCTGGGTACACACAGGGAATGCTGGCCCTGTCCAGCCCCCTGCAGCCGGCTCTCTGCCAGCTCTCCTGTAGGTGGCCTGGTTCTCCTTGGAGGCAACGCAGATGTGTGCTTCATCCCATTAAACCTCTGCTGTCTTGGAGACGGCCAAGGGCTTCCGGCTCCGGAGCCTCCCCCCAAGGAAGGGACTGTGTCCTGCCCCAGGTCCCAGGGTCCACTCAGCCTCTGCTTACTTGGGGGTGGCCAAGGCTGGTGTTTACCCTTGACCCTATTGAGTGCCATGTTTTCCAGAGCCTTGGTTCTGTGCCACCTGCAGGTATGAGAGGCGCCAGGCCCTCCTCTACACACTGCACCTGTGTGAACTCATTTCGCATCCACGCCACAGGCAACAGTATCATCCCCTTTTATCAGAGGAGGGAACCATGGCACAGAGAGGTTAGGGGACTCCCCCAAGGCCACAGAGCAGAGCGGCATTCACACCCAGACTGCTCCAAAACCCACGCTCCCAATTCCTTTTCTTCTCAACGAAACAGCTGAAGAATTCTCAGAAAAAGTATGGGAAATTGGGGCCGATGGAAGTTCTCTGCTGCTCATGCCCCGTGGGACAGGAGTGCGGGATGAGATCAAAGACGGGAGGGCGCCTAAGCCCCCAGCAAGGACGCATCAAGGTCACTCAATACTTCCACCTGCAAGTCGCTCAGGGGAGACGGACAGCTCACTTGAGTCATTAGCGTGTTCTCCCCAGGACCTCCTTTAAACCTGCTGGGAAAGAGCAGGGGGCAGCTGATGGCTTTAGGTCAGATACGCGCAGCGTGGCTTAATTCTGGTGCCCTCTAGCCAGGTGGCATTGGTCAGGTTACTCGCTCCTTCTCAGCCTTGGTTTTCTCATCTGGGAAATGCAGTGGACACGGTGCCTGGGCTCATCACGTGAGACCCATGCGTTTGCCGCATCATGGCGGCAAGCGGCTAAAAATCAGATTTTCTTCCTAAGGCAGGTGCCCTTACTGGCCTGCGCTGGCCCTATCCATGTAAACAGGCAACACTGATGAACCGCACCATCCTTAATTCCTGTCTGGGAATTTCTAAGGCTGTGGCTAGCAATGCCAGCTAAAAAAAAGTCCCATAACCAACTCGCCCACTTCCTGCCAAGCCCCCCGCTCCATTTCACTCTCACGCCCTCCAATCCCTTGAAATCCCTCCTCTGGGGGCGAGAATGCTAAGCTGCATCTTAAAACCAAAGCTCGGGCTTCCTTAATCCTCTTACCTGGCTCTCTCTCTGCAGAATTAATTGTCGCCGATGGCTTTATTAAGTCATGGCATTCGGGGCGCCCCGGGGCGGTGGCAGGGGAACCGTTTGGGCAGGACCTCTGTCCCGGGTGCAACTTCTGAATCGGGAGGCTGAGAGGCAGCCCTGTGCCTGCCTGGGGACGGCCCCAGGCCTCTGTGTCTTCAGAGAGGCTGTCTCAGCGCTTCGGGGACACCCTGGCAACTGTGAAGAGCCAGGCCCGCCCTGGCCAGAGCTCTGGCCCCACCGCAGCCTCCACTGAGTCCACCTGTCCACCTCCCAGGGCCTCTGTATCTTTCTAAAAATGGGACTGAGGCTGCTGGCATGGGGGTGGGGGGACTCATGGGGCTGGCGATGGAAGGCGGGTGCAGGGCTGTCCCATGTGACACTCGCTAATTTCCAACCACACGAGCACGGCCTGTGTGTGTTACACTTGCACAACGGTCTGCCCCGTGCTTGGTGTGCCGTGAGCCTGGAACCCGGTGCTAACCACACTGGCCCTAAAAATTCCTGTTTTGGTGCTTGCTTCGGCAGCACACAGGCTAAAAATTCCTGCTTCTTCTTCTTTTTTTTTTTTTTTAACTTTCAGAGGAATTCTTACTCCCACGACCTCGTCTTTCCTCCTGTAGCCCTGGAATGGTGTAGATGCCCCAGATGGTAGAAGAAACTGATGTTGGGCAGGACACAGCCTCCTCCGGGCTCCCAGAGCCTCCAGTGGGACTGACCTGGGCAGGACCAGGTCCCGGGTGCCCACAGCAGGGAACGTGTTCAAGGGCAACACTTGGCACTGACCACTGCCCCGCCCCACCTCATTTCCTCTACAGTAGCCATGCTTTTTTTTTTTTTTTTGCTTCTCTGACACAAGCAATTGCAAACTCTCCCTTCCCTCAAAGATTTATTTATTTTGAAAGAGTTACAGAGACAGAGGGAGACACACACACGAGAGAGAGAAAGAGAGAGAGAGAGAGAGAGAGAGAGAGATTTTCCACCCTGTGGTTCAGTCCCCAGATGGCCAGTGCTGGGCCAGGCTGAAGCCAAGAGTCTGGAACTCCGTCCAGGTCTAACCTCGTGGGTGGCAGAGGCCCAAGCACTGGGGCCATCTTCCACTGCTTTTCCCAGGTCATTACAGGAAGCTGGGTTGGCATTGGGGCAGACAGGACTCGAACCAGTGCCCATATAGGGTGCTGGCATACCAGGCAGTGGCTTAACTCGCTACATCACACGTCGTCAGTCCTGGGATGCTGCAACTTCCAAGAGGAGAGGCTCTGTTTGGTGGCACCAATCTTTAACCCTTCCCTGAAGGCCCTCAGAGATGCCCTTTTAATGGGCAGAGAACAGGCTCAGACCCCAGCCACTGAGCAGGCACCTGCAGCTCCACTCCGAGATGGGGCAGGCTCCCTGTTTTGATTTTGCCGGTTTCTGAACGTGGCAGGGGAGACTGGTCTGCCAGTTATGGGAGCGATACAATTTCCTTTCAAAATTCCCCTATGGAAGCTAAGCGGGTAAAGATACCAGAATTCCAATCATCAGCTGAGCGGGGAGGGGAGGGTGGGGTGGCAAGGCCTGGTTGCCGCAGGTGCAGTGGGGGCCTCCTCACACACCTCTGCCCACGGAGTATACCCGACTGCCTGCGTGTGGGGCCACGTCTGGTGCTGGAGGGTTCGTCCACTCTGATCGTGCTCCCACCCACAGAGCTCTCAACCAACAATGGCCAGGGGGTGCTTGATGGGTGCCCTCCAGGCGGCCGAGGGGACACATTCCACTGGGTCCCACGTGCCCACAGCAGGGAACGTGCTCAACCGGCACCCTTGGCACGGACCGCTGCCTATCCCCGTCTCATTTCCACCACTTCTCTGTCCCACACAGGTGACTAGCACCGGCACCTCCCCTGCAGGCTTTGCGTCACGGAGCTCTGAACTCAGACACACACCAGCAGCCTGGCCGCCCCTACAGCGGCCCCTGTCCCCACCAGGAAGCTATGGGAGGGGGCTCTGAGGCCCCAGTCAGAGAAGCTGGCCCACTTTGAGAGGCTTCTAAGCTGCCTACTATGGTCTTAGCCGGCAAGCCCCCTCCCCGCTGTGGGCTGGGCCTCAGGCTTCAGTGTCCTTGAACTCCTTGGCTTTTTTTTTTTTTTTTTTTTTTTTGGTGGGGGAGGGGTGCAAAGAAGACAGCGCTGAGCTAATCCTGGGGCGGAGAGGGAGATAGGAAGAGTGGCCTCCGAACAAGCAGAGGCCTGTTGCCGGAGCAGGCCTCGCCAGAGAAACTGCTGAGCCAGCCAGGAGACAGCCTCCCTCCACCCCTGCCAGCCCCAAGCAAGCTTGGAAGAAACCCACAGCGACTGCGGCTGCTTCCGCTGGAAAGCAGAAGACGGGGCCCCCGCAGAAAGTGTGGGAAACAATGCAAGGTGTCCCAGCCGCACCCCGTCAGGGTACTGCCTCCTGTTTGCTGTGCCTCCAACAGACAGGTTCTGTTTCTGCCCCTGGCTGAGCCCGCACGGAACACACCACTCTGCCACCCTTCTGTGACGCTACCACCGTGTCCCAAGCATTTCCACGCGGTCCTACGTCTCTGCAGACCTTGTCTATAATTTAGACTCAGCCCCCGTGCACGGAGCCTGCAAGCTGTGTCCACATCTTCCCTCATTCTTCGCCCGGCACTGCCCCTCCCCACTGTCCAGGCTGGCACCCCAGGGACCGCCCAGCCACCCCTCCTCCAACCCCCGGGCCTGGGAACAGTGCTGTGGCCACAAGCCCCATCACGTGGGCCCCTGCCTTTGAGAGGTCACCCCAGGTCTCCTCCCTCAGGGCCACTGCTCCACAACGGGCCCCCATGAGGCCACTCAGAAAAGCAGTGGGCTCCAATCTGCACCCCCGGAAGCCAGTCCTGCTCCCAGCATGAAGCCACGGGGGTCTGTCCCTCCCCTGGCAGAGCGTCCCCGGGCATGCTGGTAAGAGCCCCAGCGGCCTGTCCCATAGCTGTGAGTGGGCAGGAGGTAGCTGCACAGACAGGTTTCGTCCACGACACAGATCTGACCTCCAGCCGGTTCCCAGGGGCCTGGTGCTGAAATCCAGGGCCCTTAGCTGGGGGACCTGACCTGCAGCGGAGGAGACAGCGGAGTAGGAGGGAGGAAGCCAAGTCCTGCCCCCACATCGGAGCTCAGCAGAGCTGGGGTGTGGGGGCGGGGCGGCATCCAGGAGGAAGTCTCTCCTGGCCTTGGAAAGGTGCCCCAGCCTGCCAGGCAGCCTGGCATTTCAAGGGCACAGGCCCGCCCGCCTGCTGTCTCTGGGGAAGCCAGCAGCCGGTAACAAATCCCCTGCAATTGGCACCCACCAATCCCGCCTGCTCGCTGGGCAGCCGTGAGCCGTTTTTCACGCAGAGCTGCACACAGCTTTGTCTCAGAGAGACAGCTCTGGCAGGGTGTCCCTGAGTGAGGCCATTTGTCCTCCCGGTGACGGAAGGCGGAGGCACAGGGGGGTGGGAGGGAGGCTCCGGGGGAAGTGTGAAGGTGGAGACAGGAGCCAGGCTGGGGAGAGGCCAGCAAGGTCCTCACCGCCGTGGGGGGTCTGAGAGCCCCCCATGCAGCCAGGTGGCAGCAGGACTCACTCTCAGAGACAAAGAGAAATGGTAGCTTAGGGCCTCCCGCCTCTGGCCTGAGCAGCCCAGGGTAGAAGCAGGGGAACGGACCTGGCCGGCCTCTGATCCCCCTGACAAAGGTGGATGGCGCACTCCAGCAGCGCCCAGGGGTCAAGGTCTGCCACTCAACTTGCTGCAGAAGCCCCTGGGACTGAGAGCTCCAGTGAGGGACCTGGCCTCTCCCAAACCCCTCCTCTGTGGACTGCAGGGAGGGGGCCGGGCAGGGACACTCCGGGGCGGCTGGGGGGCCAGAACACATGCCAGCCCAGCGGTCCATCAGCTGCGACACCCTGGGGGGAATGCAGCCTGAGGGCTCAGGCTGTTGCGCTGGGATGGGAGGGTATCCTCGGGACAGAGGTCAGAACCACGCAAGCCCACAGACCCCAGCTGCTTTCCAACTGCGGGGGATGTGGTGATGTAAGACAAGAGGGAGGGGGGAGGCAGGGCACTGGGAACCCAGCATCCTCCCCGGGGGAAGCTGATTTGACCTGGCCGGTGGTAGGGCTATGGGTCCAAGGCTGCTACTGAAAGCAAGCCAGACATTTGATGTGACAGTGCCATCTTCCCCACAGCAAATGTGAGCAATTAATATGCATTTTAAACAACCATGGCGCAGACTGACCACAGACTTCTGGGGCCACCTCCAGCGCCGAGGCGTCAGGTGCCGCGCGAGGACCCTCACCCTCTGCTTGCCTTGAGGAAGACTGGCCTCCTCCTCCATGGTTTCGCAGGGTTTGCCTCTTCCAGCCCTGCCCGGTCCCTGAGTTCTGGGCTCCCTTCTGCTGGCTCCTCCCTCAGGACACCCCAGGGGCTTCCCATACCTTCCGGCGGCTCTACATTTTGATTTTGCCAACAGCACTCCGTCAGAGCCCAGAGCCAGCAGTGACCCACCTTGGGGAGACAGGAAGGCAGTGGGCACCCTAGGCTTCTCCCTTAGCTCTGCTGCTGGGGGGCTCCCCACAGATGGCAGCGTCCCCACCTCTCCAAGACCACTGTTTTATCCTGCTGCTGCTGCTCACAGGGTTCAGCTAAGGCCATACAGATCTGTGCACGCAGGGGACAGTAGCCGAGGCATCCAGAGGGCCTTCGGGACCGGGACACGAAGACTGCCTGGTGTTGGGCGCCCACGCAGCCGGCGGGCGTGGGAGCGCAGTGGAAAGGGGCGGACATCTCGGCGCTGGCTGCCAAGCCGCTGGGGGCTAGCACGGTGGCGGGGCTGACCATCAGGGGAGGCCCCCGGGTGTGGGCTGGGCTGGTGACCTTCTGCAGGGGGCGGGGAGGCCGCGGCAAGGCTCCCGGGAGCCTCCTGCAGAGGATCTGGCCGGCGTGCGCGCGGCGGCGCGTGCTCCCGTGCGCTTGCGTGTGCGCGCACAGAGGCTAAAGGCTGCGCCAGAACAAAGAGCTGGGGGCTGGGTATCGGAGGGGCGCACGTGGAGGCGCCTGCCTGGGCGGCTGCGGCAGCGTCTCGGCTGCGCTCCCGCTCCTGCGCGCTCCCCGCTCCTGCCTCCCGCACACGCGGCCGCACAGCCCGCGCGGCTCTGCCCGGCCGGCTCCTGAGCCGCGTGCGTGCCCAACCCGGCCCGCCGCCAGCGCGCCTGACAAAGCACCTCTCCCCTACTCGCCACCGGCATGAGCTCATCCTGCCTGCCCGCCCGCCGCCTGCGCCTGCCTGGCCAGGCCTCCGCACTGGAGAGGGAGAGGGCCGGGAGGAGGTGTGGGGGCGGGGCGCGCACACACACACACAAACACACACACAGCCCTGTGCACACACACACCCGCGCCTCCGCCACACACAGACACGCACAGTACAACCTGCACACTCAGCCAAACACCGCACACAGACATGCACACCACACACATAACCGGGCACACCCCCCTCACACTACCCAGCCTGCACACCACACAGCCATGCGCTCCCCCAGCCACACCCCCCAACACAGAAACACAAACCAGTGCACGGCGCTCAGACGGGTCCCACACCCAGCCATGCACACCCTGCTACAGCTGCACACCCCATACAGCCACAGTCACACGCACAGACACGTGTAGACACATGTTAGTACACAGCAGCACAGTGAAAACCTGCACACGCAGGCACATACACACAGATACCACACACAGCCCCATCTCGCTCGCTCGCTCTCTCTCTCTCTCTCTCACACACACACACACGGGGATGCACAGCACGTGCACTGCACGCAGCCACGGGTACCAGGCACGTGTGTACACACACTACCACATACACAGCCACGGGGAGAAAGGGTGAGACAGAGAGAAACCCAGAAAGGCAGAGGAAGCAGATGGACAAGGGCGGTGGGAAGGGACGGATGGAGAGAGACGGGCACTAGGGACCCTCCCAGAGCAAGGAGGAGGCACTGCACCAGCAAGTCAGAGAGCCACCCAGGTAGGCAGAGAGCGCCGGGGGGGGGGGGGGGGGGGGGGGCGGGGGGCGAGGCCTCAGCGCTTGTGCAGAGGGCTGAGCTCTTCACCTGCAGACGCCTGACTGAGCAGGGCCATGGGCTGGGCGTTGCCTGCCCGGTGACCACTAAGACGCATGCACACCTGTGGCCGGGCGTCCAGGTTGCTGCTGGTTCCACGCCCATGCACACAGAGGGGCTGGCGCCCTGTGCGTCCATGCTCAGCGCATCACGGGCTCCCCACCTCATGTGGCCCTCAGGGTGGCTGGAGCCCCCCCCCCCCCCCCCCCCCCCCCGCAGACTGACACCTGCCCTTCCAGAAGACGGCCAGGCAGGGAGGGGCCTGCGACCCGGAGCCCTGAGCCCATCCTTCTCGGGGAGCAGCTGTTGTTGCCAACAGGGGTTTGATTCCTAAGAAGGGAAATCATGTGATGCCCAACCCACTGCACTGCTGTGCCTCAGTATTCCCAGCTGCAGAATGGGAATACTGAGAACTCATCACGCTGTGATTTAACGGCAGCACGCACGCGAGAGGGCTCTGTAGAGAGCTGTGCACCACTAGCCATGTGGACGGGGAGAAGGATAAACCGTTTGGATCAGGAGAAGCAGTAATACTGAGATGGCGCTCAGAGGAGTCCCAGGCCCTGCCTGAGCGCAGTGAAGGGCTTTCCCACGGGGGCTCCTGGTGCCCTGGGCAGGAGAACAGGGCCCCCCACAACACCTGCTCTGCAGCCAGCGGGGCTGGGGTAGGCAGAGGCTGGCCTTGGAGTCAGGAGGCTAGGGTTCTACTTGCCGTGTGGCCCCAGGCAAGTCTCAGGACCCCGTGAGCATCAGCTTCCTCATCTATGACGGAATACCTGACGTCTCACCACACTGGGCACCGCGACAGAACACAGACCCACGCCAGCATACACCAGCCGGGCACGGGCTGCAGAGGCCCCTGAGTGGGGGCCGCACAGGCGGCTGAGCCGCTCCTCCAGCGGGGAGCCACTGGGCTGCTGCAATGTCCCTCTGGCCTCCTTCTCTCCCTCCGGCTGTGCTTTCTGTCTCTTGGTTTCGCCTCTGAAATGTCCCCGTCTCATCACTCCACTCTTGTCTTCCTGGCCCAGCCACCATCGTCCTCACCCACCCAGACCTCCCTAGGATCTGCCAATTGGCCCCCCGCCCCCATGCTTGCTCCCCATGCAGCCTGTTCTGCTTTGGTGGACAGAGCAGTGTGCATACAATGAGAATTTAGCCATGTTCCCGTTACTTTGGGACAAAGACTGCAGACTTCAGGACTGGCCCTGCTTGGTCAAGGGCTGCTGCTGCTCCAGCCTCACCACTGCCACACGCCCCCCGCCTCTGGGCTCCAGCACCACTGCCTGTCTCAGCTCTGATGAAAATCAACCTCCACTTCCAGCCCAGCGTCTTTGCACAGACCGCTTCCTTTCCATCACCTCCTCACTCTTGCTCAACCTTCAGATCCCAAGGCAGCCTTCCTCACCCAGAGCACTCTGCCCAGCCCCCACCCTCCCAACAACAACAACACTTCCACGGCGTCCGCGACTTTTCCCAGCACTTCCATCCATGCACAGGTGCACACACCTGTAATCGCCTGATCGGTGCTTTTCTCTCTCTCCAGACCAGGGGCCCTGTGCTGGAGCCGGTCACAGGCGAGCCTTACAAGCCATCTGTAGCCCATCACAGGCCCTCAGCAGCAGAAGCTCTTGGACCCTGGCTCTAGGCTGCAAGTGTCCTGAGCCAGGACCCGGTCTGTTTTGTGCCCCCTGGGAATTGCTTGCAGCCCTGGCAGGTACCCGCTCACAACACTCAAGAGGTATGGGACGCTTTGAAAAGTAGCGGCTGGTAAGCTGTCAATGTTGTGTTAACTTCAGTTATCACTACAACTGCACGCCCCCTCAGGAATAGAGAGGTTCGCTGGTGGGTAATTCAGTACCACGGCGATCTCCCAACATGGGCTGGCCCGGCGGGAGCTCCTGGTCCACAGAACCCTCACAGCTCTTTTTGTAAGTGAAGCTGTACACTCACACAAGGGGAGGTGTGCACCCCAGCCAAGAGATCCCGCGGTGAGCAGGTTTACAGAAACACGTTGTGAGACGCCCTGTCAATGTGTTCACGGAGGATGCTCCGGGATGCAGAACGGGAACTGACAGGGCAGTGCTAGGACAGCCCCATCCCATACTGCAGGGCCCGGAGCCAACTTCCTGCTCTGCTTCCCATCCAGCTCCCTGCCAATGCACCTGGGAGGCAGCAGAGGATGGCCCGAGAGTTTGGCTTGGGCTTCCACCACCCACGTGGGAGACTCTGATGGAGCTCCTGGCCCAGCCCTGGTTGCTGTGGCCATTTGGGGAGTGAACCAGTGGATGGAACATTCTCTTTCTGCCTCTCTCCTGCTTACTGCCCCTCCTCTTACTTGCAAATAAATGAATACATAAATAATGAACTGATTGTTAAATTCTGTGAACATGTCTCCTTGGGAAAAAATGGAATCAAAAGCTAAGTTTATTTTGGTGAAAAAAAGTTTTTAACCGTATGCATAGTTTTCGTGTGCCGTGCATTGTCGTGAACTTTTTTTTTTTTTTTGACAGGCAGAGTTAGACAGTGAGAGAGAGACATAGAGAAAGGTCTTCCCTCCATTGGTTCACCCCCTAAATGACCGCCACGGCCGGCGCCCTGTGCCGATCCAAAGCCAGGAGCCAGGTGCTTCTTCCCATGCAGGTGCAGGGCCCAAGGACTCAGGCCATCCTCCACTGCCTTCCCGGGCCACAGCAGAGCACTGGACTGGAAGAGGAGCAACCGGGACAGAATCTGGTGCCCCAACTGGGACTAGAACCCGGGGTGCTGGCACCGCAGGCGGAGGATTAGCCTAATGAACCACGGCGCCGGCCATGCCATGAAGATAATTTTTTATCTTCAAATTTTTGCACCAAAATAAACTCATCAGTGAGTTCCATTTTCCATGAACTCTCTGAAGTAAGCTTGTATTATAATACACAGGAAATAACTTTTTTTTCCTCTTCCAATTTCTTTTTCTGACTTAATAAAGAATATCAACACTGAGAAACTGGGCTGGGCCCTCTCTGTATTTCTGGGGCTTGCCAGCACCCCAGCAAGGTGGGTCTCCTGACTGTGTCTGCCTTCCCAAACAGGTACACCAGGGCACAGAGATGACATGCTCAGCGGGTGACCGGGCAGGACTGTCACGCGTGTGCCTGGTTTAACACTTGCCCGGCACCTGCTGCCTAAGCAGGTCTATGAGGACGGGGGCAGGTGGAAAACCGTGGTGTCTGGGGCTTTGAACCTCACAGGCAGGATGCTCCTGTGCCTCTGTGGGCCCCGCCAAACGGAGGATCGGGGCCTCACGCAATGATACAGTTGCCAAGAACACCCTGGATGGATGATGACTTTTTGTTTTCATTCTGTGTTTTATTTTAAATAAAAGCCCCACCCCCGCCTTGAATGACTGAGCGAACGCAGTGGCGCATCCGGGTTAGTTATCACTGCTGACTCCGGAGCCCCGGCCAGGGCTGCACTCCCAGCTCTGCTGCCTTCCAGCTGTGTGCCCTCGGGAGCCATCTCACCTCCCTGAGTCTGCTTCCCCACCTGTGAACTGGGGGTCACTGTGGTGATGCAATGAGACCGCGTGTGCTGCCCTGAGCACAGTGCCAGTTGCTGGGCCTGCAGACAGACCCTGCGGGCCTGAGGTTCCCCCTCCGTGCCAGGAGAGCTCTGCTGTGGGCCCCAGTCTGGTGGCCCCTGCTACTCCTCCCCGGAGGCTCATGCACACCTGGATGAAGCAAGGTGCCCACGGGATTAGAGTCCAGTCCCTGCCCCACCTCTCCAGGACATCCGTGGAGTCCCGGACGGACACCTACCAGCAGACTTGGGAGTGAACTTGTCCCGGTTGGCAGCACACACAGCCAGCAATCTGTAGCCGAGGTCCAGGTCGAACCCTTGCTGGGCGGCCACGCGGCTGACCACCTGGCGGCAAGAGGGGACGAAGGGCAAGGGTGAGTCATGGCCTGCAAAGACGCAATGGACACATACACCCATTCCACAGGCGAAGCCGGCGAGGCGGCTGGGCAGAGGCAGGGCCCCAGGTTCAGGCAGAGCTGGGGCCCCACTGTGCCTCATTCAACTAGTCACTCAGCAAACAGTGAGAAGCACCTCCTGCGTGCCAGGCCCTGCGGCGCTGGCCTCTTTGTGCTCGTGGACCCAAGCCCGAAGCCACAGACCCCACAGCTTTCTAGGACTCAGATGTGGTACTGTGTAGAAGGTGGCTGGGGACACTGCCCCAGCCTCCTTAGGCCAGCACAGACCAGGGTCTCTGCGTGACCATGTGGAGCTCTTCAGTCTACTGCCCCAGTGCGCTCCCCACGCCCACCAGCCCTCCCTGAGCTCCACAGCCCCCACTGCGGGGTCCCAGCCCTGCCCCTCTCTTGTCAGCCCCAGCACCCATGGAGCTTCAGGCAGGGGTGTGCAGCAGACCACCAAGGCTCCGTGCCATGCACCCTGCAGCCCCCCACACCGTGGCCTAGCAGGGGTGGGGAGCCCTCTTTCTGCCAAGGACCACTGGGACATTTATCACACCATCCACGGGCCACACGGAACGACCCACTTAGACGTCAGCCTGCTGCAGAGTGAGTTTCGAGTCCCGCCTGCGGTTGTCTTGGTAGGGCCACACCGGTGATTTCAGATAGGGCCCGCAGGCTGCACGTGCCCCGCCCCCCGCCCTCGATGCACACCCAGCCTGAGGGTTGTCTCAGTGCCAAGGTCGGCCCGGCAGAAAGAGCTTCCGCGGCAGCAGTTGCGTATCTGGAGCCTGAAGGTCGCACCCGCCTCCCTGGGAAGCTCAGAAGCCGGGGTGGGAGGGGAGAGGCAGGAGGCTGGGAGGGATGCCAGTCCCCGGGGCGGTGGGCAGAGTGGGGCACCCCCCCGTGGCCCCGCGCGTGGCACTACCGGCTCTTGCCCATCTGGCGTCCCTCCATCCCACCCGTTCCCAGGTGTCCTGTGGCTGCCAGATCGGCTCCCGCCCGCCCGCCTTGCTCATTAGCTGCAGCAAAATTAGGTTTCCTTATTAAGAAGGAAGGAGCTGGGAAGATGGCGACGTTGGTGGAAGCAGCTGGGGTGGCTATGGCTGAGTGGGGAAGGGAGCGCCCAGCTGTGGCGGGCTGGGCCTTTGGGCTTGTCAGGGTCCCAGGGGACCACCTGCTCTCTGGGCGCTGCCACGGGCTGTGGCCTGGCCCTGGGGCCCCTGTGAGCATCACTTGCTTTCTGTTTCAGGGGTTGGCTGCAGAGGCTCTGGGGCTACAAGGGTGGGAAAACCACTCCTCCGAGTTCTACTTCCTCATGAAGGCACAGGTCCCGGGAGGCCCAGGGACTGTCCCATGCTGGGCCGTGGCAGCCAGTGCAGCCCCCTTCCCATGACCACCAGTGTCGCTGGGAATGGGGTCCTGGCCACTTTCGGCTCCCCGCAAGGAATGCCCTGCGCGGGGCTAATGTGCGAGGCACAGGCTGCGCTCAGGTTAGGATATTTGCTGAGCGTCTGTGCTAAACCCAGGCCCTAGATACAAACGACTGCCCCTTTCCCCAGCCTCTCCCCGCAGGCCCCTCAATCTTTCTGGGGTGCAGGCAGTCCCTGTCTGGGGAGTCAGGAGGAAGGTTCCGGGCCGGAGGGGCTGCTCAGCTCGCTCACTTGTGGACTCTGGGCCCTGATCTCTGCACCAGGGAGCTTGGAGAAGGTTTGTTGGGAGTGGTGTGGCTTGTGGGGCAGGCCAGCCCCCATGAGCAGCATGATGGCTGTGCTGGTGCCCAGGCCCCAGGGCTCAGTGTAAGCTTTGTGTGCAACCAGCTGCCCGCTTTTCAGAGTGGGCCACGACAGTTCCGGGGGAGGAACCCGAGGAGGACTGTGGAGCAGGGGCTGCCAGTCACAGACCCGGGAGACTGGCTGCAGAGGCTGGGCTCTTTCCACACAGATCAGAAAGGGTTAAGGCCGGGCTGTACAGGGACCCTGAGGCCCTGGGTTCAGGGCAGGAAGGCAAAGGTCCCTGTGCGTGGTCAACACTGGCTAAACCTGTTGCTCTGGTTTTAAAAACAATGCGAGCTAAGTTGAGCAAGAGGGACCTGGTGCTGTGTGCAGGCTGCAAGGGCTCATGGGAGAAGGGGCGGGGAAGGTCTGCTGCCACCAAGTCCCCTGAGCCCTAGGGTTCAGAAGGGTCACTGGCTCCCAGCAGCCTCCTTGCACTGACAAGGAAGCCGAGGCCCAGAGAAGGGCAAGACCTGGCTCAGGCGCACTTGGCACAGGGGTGGCAGAGCAAGCCAAGCTGGACCCTGCAGCCCTGGTGCGGCTCATGTGCTGCCAGCCCCTGGCTTCCCCGAGCCCAGCCCGCCCCCCCCCCCCCCCAGCACTTCTTGTAAGGAGCTGTCCGGCAGGCAGCAGTGGGGACAGTGGGCCGGACTGAGCAACGTGTGTTTTGAGAGGCCTGCCCCTCTTCCACCAGGTGACACGAAGACCTCCCCCCCTTCCATAGTGGCCAGAGGTGAGCGGCTGCGACGCTGCTGCCCTCTGCTGGCTGCCCAGGAGGCGCGCTCCCTGAGGCCTTTGTCTGCAGCGTTTGGATGTCACACACCCAGACCCCAGGAGCCCGGGGTCGGGGGCAGAGATGAGATACACCTGCTGGAGGTCCTGCAGCCAGTTCGGCCTGTCCCACAGAGCGGCAGTGTGCCCGGGGAAAGTAGGCCGGCTGTCCTGGGCAAGCTGGACAAGGGGGTTCTACTTCTGGCCAGGGACTGGACCCCAAGGCCTCTCTGGCTGTGCTCCTTGGAGGCACTTGAGGGGGCCTGCGGGTGCGTCAGGCCCATCCCCTGACCCTGCTCCCCGCCACGCTGTGCACCAGAGTGTAGCCCACGCAACTCCTCTGGGCCTTAGCTTCCTCTTCTCTTGAGATGCGCCGTGGTTTTGTTTGATGGGTTCTGACTGTCCCCATGTGTCCCCATTCCGTCCTCACACCTGCACCCTCACATCCACTTTGCTGCCACACTCAACAAGGCGGCAGCAGGCAGGCTGGGGAGACGGCACTTGTGGTTGTTGCTGCTTTGAAGTCAGAGACCGGGTTCTGTTTCTACTGCTCAGCAGCTGTTCCACCTCACTCAAAGGCCTCAGTTTTCTCCATCTGTAAAATGGGTACAAAAGGCCCTCTTGGCCAGGATGAGAGGCCAGGATCAGGCACCAGCTGAGGTTCTGTGAGTGCGATGAGAGCCGAGGGCATGGGGCTCCTACTGAACACAGGAGAGGCCACTGATGGGCAACCGGTGTGTGCGTCCCTCGTGTTCCAGCCTGCCTTCTGTTCCTGCACTTGCTCCCGCTCAGGGCAGGGAGCAGGAGCAAGACTGGAGAGGCCCGAGTTAGTGGGGGGACACCCCGGAGGTGGAGGAAGCCAGGGCGTGAGGCCCGACCCGGGTCAGGGAGGGGCTGGTCCTGAAGAGGAAGAGGCTGTCCAGTGTCAACGCCCCACCCCTCAGGGAGGGGCCCTGAGGCTCCTCCTTCTGTGTCCTTGGGTCACCGGGGTGGGGGAAGGTGGGGGGGGCTTCACCACAGCTGCTCCTGTGAGCTGCACCTGAGCTGCTTGGAAGCCGGAGTGGGAAAAATGCGGCCCTTGGCTGCCTGGGGCTACGTCTGCTCACGTCTGTTCTCAGGGTGCGCTGCACGGCCAGGGACTTGGAATGTGCTCCCAAAGGTCACCCAGGGGACTGCAGCGACCTGGAGGCGCAGGCTGCCACCTGCAGGGCGGAGGGTGAGCGTGTGTTTTGCACACATGTGTTTTGGCGGGCAGGCGGCGGCCAGCCACTGTGTCCTGCCTGGGTCCCGTGGGCTCTCTGACTGCTCCCATCCCATCCCTCCTCCTGGGCAGCGCTGGGCAGGGGGACGTGAGGACTGGCAGCAGTGTCCAGGGGCTCCCTGGGGGGAGGGTGTCACATTCGTACCAGCCCTGGACTGGCGGCAGCTTTTGGTTACCCCTCCTTTTGGTTGCCGTATTTAGGAAGTGGGGCTGGCGACGCCTTCCCTGCCCACCTTGAAGGGTCTTTGTTCTGACCCCGGAGCCTGCCCGAGAAAACACCCTGGAGCATCTTCTGCGACCCCAGCCCCCTCCTGCCCACAGATCCACCTCGCTTCAAGGGGCACCCAGGTGTCTGCAGCTGTGGCCACTTCCTGGCTGAGCAGCAGGCTCTGTGTTGGGGGTTGGGGGGCGGGGTTAGAGCCGGCCACTGAGCCAGGTGTCTGGCACCATGCCTCTGGCCACCCGGTGCACCCTGCCTGGGAGGCCGTGACCTCGCTTGTGCCATCAGGTCCCATGGGCTCCTCCCCAGGTCCCCTTCTCCAGGAAGCCCTCCATCATCTCTCTGTCTTCCCCTCCAAGGACACAGCCCAGAGCTGTGCCCACTCGGATCAGATCCCATTCCTCCTAGTCAGGACGCGAGGGCTCCTCTTTGCCTTCCGAATCCTGCTCACGCCCCCTCACCTGGCCCGCAGGCCCCGTGGGAGCCCCCTCTCTGCTCCCTGCACAGCCTCGCCTGTGCTGCCAGAAGCTGGAGACCCTTCCCCATTCCCCAAACAGATCAAGCCCCAGGGCTTCCTCCTCAGGAGATAGTGCGGGAGACCTGCACCCCACCCCCTCTCGGGCCTGCCGTGTGCCCCCCACTGCTCCTTCCCGTGGGTATCGTCACCCCTCCCTCTGCACTGCCTCCAGTGCCCGGGGCAGGGCCCGGCTGCCAGCAGGGACTCAGAGAATGTTTGCTGCAGGAATGGATGACTGACAGGGCCAAGGAAGACCAGGGACAGGTCTACCCAGGCCGGTGAGGGCTGCGGTCCCTGTCCCAGGCAGGGCCAGCCTCGAGGCAGGGTGCCTGTCTGGCCACACGCTGGTGCAGTCCCCACCTCCACCTGCCACCGTGACTGCCAACAGCTGGGGTGGAAGCAAGGACGCCACTGGCAACATCTGTCCCTGCCCATGGGCTTAGCCTGAACCAGGATCCCACAAAGAGGATTAAGGGAATTGGGGGAGGGGAGGGGAGCCTGAGGGCAGAAAGGGGAGGAAGACGGGGTGGGGCAGGAGGCCGCCTGGCCTGGCCTTGTGGCCTGATCGGAGCCAGCTGGCATCAGCTTCTGTCACATGGAGGAACCCTGGGAGGGTCATGGCCTCTCCCCCTTCTGGTACCCCTAATGGACAGGAACATCCCCTCTGGGGGCAGACGGGCCGTGGCTGGACGTCCAGGCCCTTTGCTGAGGCTGTGTGACCTTGGGAAGTCAGCTTGAGTCTCTGTTTTCTCCTCAACAAAAGGGGGAAGGTCAAGGGACCCACCTCCGAGTGCACTCTGCGAGCCTGTGGCGTACCCGGCAGGGTCAGGGCCCTCGCAATGTCAGCCGCGCCCCTGAGTTCTCCTCTGAGCCGGGCCACGACGCGCTGGGCCCTTGTCCCCTCAGTGCCCTGGGACTAAGCTACTGTTCCAGCCTGGCTACGCCTCCTTCTTGGTCAAGCCTGGGAATCGGCGCCTGTCCACCCCCACTCAGGGCTCCGTGAGCAGCTCCCTCACGCGTGTCAGGTATGGCCACGTGGCTGTGGCTGTCCACCAGCCGTGGCTACTTCCACGTGGTTCTGTCGGCTGGCAAGCTCCTTCCCGATACACCCTGCCGTGAGTGCTGTGCCTGGTCTCTGCCAGCTCCTGTCCTGGCCCCTCAGCCCAGCCCCTGGGAGCTGCTGCACGCCAGGGCCTTGCAGGCTCCGGGGGGGGCCCAGCTGCTCAGCGAACGCTTGCACAGGAGCCGACGGCTCCTTGCTTTGCTCGCTGCGCCCGCCCCACGGCCCAGGCAGCCGAGGATCCTGATCTCCGTGCTGCCTCCTCCCTGTCCCGGATTCCCTCAGTCATCTCTTCACACCGCCGCCGCCGCCTCCACTAAGCAGAGACTCAGGCTTGCTAACGTCTTCCTCGTCTTTGCTTTCCCAGGACTTGGCGGAGGGGATCAGATCTGATAGATGAGGGATCAGTGCGTGTTTATTTGGCTGGCTGGCTGGACATAATACGGGCTCAATGAGTACAGATGGATGACTGGCTTAAAAACAGCTCGCTGAGTGTTGATTGACTGACTGACTGAGTGGATCTCTCTTTTTCATGGGACACTGACCCGCAAAGGGACCCCTGGGTATCTGTCATCGAGCATGAGGACCCAGGTCTCCCCAGCAGATCCAGGTCCCTGGTTGGGGGTGGGCACACGGTGGGGGTCCTCCCTCCCGTCACCCCAGGACCTGGCAGGCCCCCAGGCCCCCACCGTCTGCTCCGGGCGTGCACTTACCGTCAGGCAGCCCATGAGGCTCTGCTCGAAGGGCCGCTGGAAGGCCCGTGGGTCCCCGCACCAGTCCAGCAGCTCTGTGGCGGCATTGTGGAAGTTGGCAGGATTCTGCAGGTGCTGTGGGGAAGAAGGGGAGGCGGCGTGAGGCTCCAGGAAGCAGACACACAGGCAGCTGTCGGTGGGCGGTGCGGGTGGGAGGGGCTGGGAAGGGGAGGAGGATGGGTGGGCCACGATCAACGCCCTCTCTCCAGCCTCTTCTCATCAACCTGCCCTCTGCACGTCCAGCTGGCCCCTCCCAGGCAGGATGGACAGTAGTGGCCCCACTGCACAGATGGGTAAACCAAGGTCTAGAGAGTGCCAGCGATACAAGACACTCAAGGGGCTCCAGGTGCTGGTGGGGGAGGGGCACACCCGTGGGCTTCTACCAGGCAGTATCTCCCTGATCTGGGATAGGCCTGGAGACTCCTTCCTTTCTTATATTCTTTTTTTTAAAGACTTATTTTATTTGAAAGGCAGAGTTACAGAGTGAGAGAGACAGTGAGAAGAGAGATATTCTATCTGCTGGTTCAGTCCCCAGTCGGCCACAAAGCCAGGGCTGGGTCAGGCTGAAGCCATGGGTCCAGAACTCCATCTGAGTCTCCCATGTGGGCACAGGGGCCCAAGCACTTGTGCTGCTGCCTCCCAGGTGCATCAGCAGGGAGCCGGGTCAGAAGCAGAGCAGCTGGGAATTGACCCCGCGCTCCTGTAGGATGCTGGCATTGCAGGCGGCAGCTTAACCAGCTGCGCCACAATGTCGGCCCCTACTCCTTCCTCTCCGATTGTCCCTCACTTCCCCACCCCCGCCCCCAAACTCAGGCGTGAACTCCCATCAGCAGCTGTGGCTGCAGACAGACAGGGCGGGCGGCGGTGGGGAGGTGGCACAGGGTGGTCAGGGGCACTCCAGCAGAGTGCCCGGGTATCACCATGCTGGTCTGGTGCGTGAGGCTTAGTGAGCCTGTATCCCGAGGCTACCTTCCATGGGCACTGTCTGCCTGGGCTCAGGGGCCGCTGGCATTATTGGGCAGGGTCCTAGCCTGAGCTCAGGCCCCTCAGTCTGAATCTACAGGGACTCAACTGTGGGGTCAGGGTACCAGGGCATCCCAATTCTGCTGCAGGCCCAGGGCCAGGGCTACAGGGTGGTGTGGCTCCCAGGCCCCGCTCCATCTGTCCGTGTCTTCCCAGGCCCTCTGAGCTGCGCACTGTGTCCAGGAGGTGAATGACTTGCCTGGGGTGCAGCACAGAGAGTGAGGGGCAGGGTGGGGTCTCCTTGGCCTGGGGGTGACTGACCGTGCGCCCCTCCATGAAGCCTCTAGAGGGTGTCCACCAGGGCAGTGGGTAGACCAGACACACCGCCCCAGGGATGTGGCACCCCTGAGGTCCTGGAGCCTGCTGCTGGGAGACACAGCAGAGCCGTGGCTACAAGGAGCAGTGGCTCTGACCCAACCTGCCACGGCCGGCAGGTGCCAGCACTGGGAGGGGTGCAGAGTGTGCTGTGGATCCCCTGGGGTTCCACTCTGCCTCCACCTCCCACAGTGCCCTTACCTCGGCCAGCCTCAGTCAGCCTGTCTGTAGAATGGGGATGATAGGGCATGCGTGGCGGTGGGCATCTGCTATTTATTTATTTATTTATTTATGCGTAGGGTTCCATGACTGGTGCAGTGCTTGGGCCCCTGCCACCCATATGGGAGACCCAGATGAAGCTCTTGGCTCCTGGCTCCGGCCTGGTCCAATGCTGACCAACACAGCCATAGGGGTTGTGAATCGGTGGATGAAAGATCTCTCTCTCTCTCTCTGTAGTTTTGACATTCAAAATAAATAAATCTTTAAAAACAAAGCAGATGGAAGAAATGAACTGAAACATCCTTCCTCTGCAGCCGTGATGGACAGAAAACTAACAGAGAGAATGAGGGCATGGGACATGGCAACAAGACGAGGCTCAGCCAGCCCTGGAAAAGCACTTGGGGTATGGGGCGCTCCCATGCGGGGCTGCCCTGGGCCAAGGCCGTCCCCTAGAGGCCCTCCCGGGAGCAAAGCTGCACAGGCGCTCCTTGCACTTGACTTGTGCCAGACTGGGGACCTTGTGTGTGGAGAGACACACCCTGGGAGAAGGCAGTGGCGGCCCTCACCTCTGCCTCCCCTGCCCTGCCTCTACAGCGCCCCCCCACCCCCCAGGCCATGGCGGCATCCGGGCTCCACGTGCAGAGTTGTGCAGATCAGCTCATGCCTGCCCGGCAGCCTGCCCCTGCTCACCGCGCTGTTCCGTTTATTTCTGTGATGTCACACCCAGTTAGCAGGGTCTGTAGCCCTGTGTGTTGCTCTCACGGCAATCAGCCCACAGGTGGCCACTGCACCTGCTCCGGCACTTGGGGTTCATGAGTGGCCTCTGAGGCCAGTCTCGGGGCCCAGCCTTGTTTCAGCTCCTAGGCATGCCACCTTCTGTCTTTTGCCAGACTTCCAGGCCCTCTGCCCTCACCCCACGCAGCTGGCAGGGTCCTCAGCTGTGGGTCACAGAACATCAGGCCCTTCCTTGGATGGCTGCCACACCGCTGCTCTGTGGCCTTGGCCAAGCCCCCTGCACTCTCTGTGTGCCCGTGTGCACGCCGAGGTGGCTGAAGTGCAGAGAGAGGAAGTGACCTGCAGACAGGTGCAAGACAGACCTGGTCCAAACCCTGCCTCAGCCACGGAGCCCACAGCCCTGGGGTCGTTACTGAACTTCACAGCCCTCGCCTGCGGGGTGCGGTGGTGACAGGCCGCAGGGCTGCCACACAGTTCAGGAGCAACGAGACAGGGGAGGAAGCTACGACAGAGCAGGTGCAGGGAGGCTGCTGCTACTGCTCATGCAAGGGCTGCTCGACGGCTTCTTGTTTCCCTCAGGAGCTCCTCGAGGGTTGAAACTGCCTCTCGGGCACTTCCGGAACCCTATGGACTGGCACAAGGCTGGGACCCCACAGCAAATGGCTGCTGAGCAGGGAGCTGTGTCCAGGATGGCCCATCTGCCGTGGAGGCCAGAAACCTGGCCACTGGCCACGGAGTCCTGTTGGAGCGTGGCGGGGCCACGGCTGGGTGAGGGCAAGAGTGGCCAGGCCTGGGGTGGCCTGGGATGGGGGAAGTTCTGAGAGTCATCCAGAGGCCCCTGGCTTCAATCCTTACTGGACACTACGTCCTGTCCCCACCAGAAGGCTGCCTGTCTCTACAGTTCCTTGGAAGATTCCATCCAACAGCTGCTGACGCTGTTGGGGCAGGAGCACACCAACACCTAGATCAGGACGCAGCTACCTGACGTGGTGAGTTCACCTTCTTATCCGTCCATCTGTGAACCAAACAGGACATCCATTCACCCATCCGTCCATCTGTCCATCCATCCATCCACAATGAATCCATCCGTCCATCTGTCCACCCATCCATCCACAATGAATCCATCCATCCATTCATCCATCCATCCATCCATCCACTTAGCCAACAGCTCATTCAGCCATTCACTACTTCATCTGTTACTCACCCATCCAGTCATTCATCTGCATTTCCACCCATTCATCCAAAAGTGAACTTATCCATTCACCCAGGCATCATTCACCATCCATCTACTTATCCATCGTCATCTATATCCATCCACCCCTGCATCCATTGCTTGATGAACCCCTCTATCCGTCCATCCCTCCCCCACCCTGGGCTGGGCATTCTGTTGGTTTCTGCTGACTTAGAGGTGAATATGGCACCTCCTTGGCCTGCAGGGAGTCCAGCCTGGTGGGCCCCCTGACATACGCCCACTCAAGGCAGAACAAGATGGGTGAGGTTGCTGGTGCCCGGGAAGCACGTGAGCTCCGGGGAAGCTGTGGAGCAGCTCCCCACATGGAGCCGGATGCACCTGTGGCCTCGGAGTGGGGCATGCTGTGGGGGGAGCACTGGTTCTCCCAACACCAGCTGTGGTGGTGGTGGGGGGGCGGCAGCTGAGCTGGAGCGGCAGGGTGCTGGGTGGGTGTGGGCAGTGCCATCGATGGCCAGAACCAGGGCGGGTGGGGAGGGAAGACTGGGCCATGGAAGTGAGACAGACCCGAGAGTCCAGGGCTATGAGGCCCTGGTGGGAGCCGCAGCCCCATCAGCCCAAGGCCCACAGCACATGCACACACGCCGGCCTCTCTCTTCTGATAGGGTCACAGGACGCCCGAGAATCCCCGGTCCTCAGCCAGCTGTGGCTGCCCCTGGGGCAGCTGTGGAGCAGACCGAGGTCAGCGCTGAGCCGTGCCTGATGGGCGGTATGGGAGGAGGGCTGCGCAGCACGCAGCGGGCTCTGGGCGGCCCAGCGACAGCTGCTCACACTGTGTGGCCCTAAGGCACAGCTCTCCGCGTGTGCGAGTGCAGGGCGGGCTGGGGCTCCAGCGCTCACTGGCCGAGCACGCATTCCAGGTGAGGCCCATTTCACAGACGAGACAGCAAGCTCCCGGGAGCAGCTCCCCAGTGCCGGGCTGGGGCCTCGGGTTCACTGATTGCACAGGGGAGAAGCACCTGCACTCCTGCGGAGAGCAGGCCTCCATGGGAGCTCTGTGCCAGGCGCGTGCAGGGGCTCCCGGACTGTGGGGGGTGAGGGTCACTGCCCGCGGCAGCAGGAACTGGGTCAAAGGCAGAGCTGGGAGCCAGCCGGCAGAGCCGGGGGAGGAGGGAGCCGCGTCTGGTTTCTATTCCGTGACCGTGAGCAGAGGCGCGTAATTGGCATTGGGGAAGAGCTCTCCGGCTGGGTTCAATCTGTAACAAGGCTTCTTCAATTTCCTCCCCTCAGTCCCCACGCGGGCTTCCGTGACTGCTCTACTGGATGCTAATGAGAGGACCCACCGCTCTCATTCCCGCACAACAGCCTTAGTTCCACGGCCCGGCTCTGCGGGGACGCTCCACTGGGCCCCTGGGCGGGAATCTGTGCGTTCTGCGGGAGGTGGGGGCCGCACCCCAGCACGCCCATCCCACTGCACCGGCTCCTTCCCAGCGCTCCCAAGCCTGTGCGGGGACGCGGCCCCCTGGGCTGTGGGCAGGCTGAGCCTGCCGAGGGTGCCCAGGACCACTGGGGCTTGGTGTGAACATCCACACCCCCACTCTGGGATGAGATCCCTCCCAGCACCACTGAGCTTTGGACGATTCCTTTCCCCTCTCCGTGCCTCAGTTTCCTTTTCTGTAAACTTTGCTTTTGTAGAGAAAACTGAGCAAGATGGGGAGGCAGCCGTGTCTGGGAAGAGCGGATCGCAGTATCAGAGGTGCCCTCGTCCTCACAGCAGCCCAGGGCACACGCGCAGAGCCCAGAGAGGGCACGATACTGGCCTAAAGCCACACAGAGGGCACGGCAGCAAGTGGGACGGGACAGCGAAATCATTCAAACCCAGGCACGGGATGCCAGCGGCAGATGGCCCATGCCACTGAGGCGTGATGGCTCACCAGGCGGAGGTGAGGGAGCCCCAGGCAGCTGGCCCCGCCCACCATCACCTCTGTGCAGCTCTGCCCACCTGGCTGCCCGGCCACACCCACCTGCTTGATGCACTGCAGTCGGTCGTTGGTCTGCTGGATGTGCCTGTCCATAGAGTTCATTCTGGCCGTTTCGCTGGGTTCTACCCGAGAGCCATGAACGTCGTCCAGCCTGTGAAGAGGGGACAGAGGGCGTCACTGGGGTCGCACCAGGCCTGCCGACCTCACTGCAGCCTCCCAGGAGGCCCCCGAGGCTGAGGGCAGGAGGCATTCCTGGGTGCTCGCCACCCGTGGGCGGGCATGTCCGCCAGGGGACGAGGCCCTGCACAGGCGGGGACACATGTTTTATGTCCTGCCCCCGGGGTCCTGGTTCAGGGCTCGCTCACATGACAGAGCTCTGTGGGTGCGTTCATGGGCTCACACGCATGCGTGGGGCCCTTTCTAACGCTGCGTTTCACTCCTCTGCAGGTACAGCTCTCCTGCCCTGGGGACCCACTGCCCGAGCCAGATCCCACACAACTCCATTTTGCCACTTTGCCCTCCTGGGAAAGAAGGAGGGCAAGGATCGGCACCGGGGAAGGAGACAGGCTTGGAGTAGGGAGGCAGCCTCAGAGCCCAGCCCAGGGGCCAGGACCCCTGCCCGGCAGCCCAGGATCCCCACCACTGCACTGCGGGGCACTTGGGGCTCACGGGCATCCTGAATGGGGTGGGGGCCTCTGGGACATGAACACCAGTGAGGCTTCCTTCCGCACCATGGTGCTAGGTGGGGGAGGCTCCCTCAGCCCCAGGGTGGCCCCCAGAGCAATGGCAGAGACGGCCAGAGAGGAGACAGGGTACAGCCCGAGTGCACCCACGGCCCAGGAGCCCTTGGTTTCTCTCCCACAGGCACTGGGTGCCGCAGGCTGCAGAGCACGGTCTGACCCGGGTGCTGGGCAGGAGACCCAAGGCCCCCCGGTCTCCTCTGCTGCCCTCCAGCCTGGCCCCTCCTCCCCCAACAGCCCTCCCCTCTGGCCATGTGCCAGGCACCTGCATTCTTCACATTTCATGCCTACTCTGTACAGGTGTGACCGCTCCTACTTCACAGATGAGGGAGGTCCTGAGACGGGCCAGGGCCCCTGGGCTAGCATCAGTGCCCCCCGCCCGAGGGAACCAACACCACGGTCGGGCCCCAGCCCTGTTCCTGCCTACAGGGCTCTCGACTACCTGGCTCCTTCTGAGCAGTTCTTGTTCCATTGCCGCTAGAAAACGTACATTCATCGGCTGGGTTTAAAAACCAGAACGTCGGAAGGATGCACGTGGTCCAGCGGGTAAGGTGGCCACGTCCCATGCCAGCGTGCCTGGGTTCGAGTCCCAGCTCCTCTCCTGATCGCAGCTTCCTGCCAACGTGCATCCTGGGAGGCAGCAGGTGATGGCTCAAATAGTTGGGTCCCTGCCACCCACATGCAAGACCTGGACTGAGTTCTGGCTCCTGGCTTTGGCCTGGCACAGCCATGGCCATTGCAGGCTTTAGGGAGAGAACTGGCAGATGGGAGCTCTGTCTATCTCTGTCTCTTAAGTAAATAAATTTTTTAAAAAATCAGAAAGTGCACAAGGGTCTCCAGCGATGAGTTGTGGCCCTGTCCCCAGCCCCAGGGGCATCCTAGGAGATCAAGTGCCACCACTCCCCTTCTAGAAGCAAACACCGGCGTGTACTGTCCGCTGCCACACTTGCTTCTTTTCAAAGAGCAGCATCCTACACAAGCTGTCTAGAGCTTGCTTTTCCCCTCTTCATAGTGCATCTCAAAGTTCATTCTGCATAGAGACATAAAGAGCCTTTTCACTCTGTAATAGCAGCATGGTATTCCAAGGTACGAGTGAAGCGCTGATCCAACTCACGCCTGACCGTCTGCCCCTGCCGAGGGCTGGCCTCTCCTCTGCTCAGGGGAGCTCATGCTCCAGCCCAGGGTGAGGGAGCCCCAAGTGGCCAGTACATGGCTAGAGCCACAGACAGCCTGGCAGAGCTACCTCTTCACGCCGGCAATACTTAGAGGATGCGCTCTGGGGCCAGGTGTTGCTGCTGGTTTGGGCTCCTGAATTTCTGACAATGCTCTACCTCGGAGCTTTCTAGAAAAGAGGACAGGGTGGGGGTTGTGCCCCATATTTATTTCTTTCATGCCCACTCTGCCACCCATCACTCACACACACACACACACACACATATATATATATACCATAACATCCAGCTCCTCTATCACTTGTCTAAATGCCCGTCCATCTGTCTAGTCATCCATCCATCCATGTCATCTATCCATCTGTCCATCCATCCATCCATCATCCATGTCATCTATCCATCTGTCTGTCCATCCATCCATCCATCCATCCATCATCCATGTCATCTATCCATCTGTCTGTCCATCCATCCATCCAACCATCCATCCATTGTCCATGTCATCTGTCCATCTATCCATCCATCCATCCATCCATCCTTCCATCCATTGTCCATGTCATCTATCCATCTGTCTGTCCATCCACCCATCTGTCCATTATTCACGTCATCTATCCATCTGTCCATCCATTCATCCATTATTCACGTCATCCATCCATCCATCCATCCATCCATCCATCCATCCATCTTTCCCTCCCTCCCTCCATCCACCCAAGCAAGCATGTTTTAGATTTGAGTAGTCCATCCTCCCACACTTCTGCTCACTCAGAAAATACCTTTCCATAACTGCTCGACGCTGGGTCCTATGCCACACCCGTGGGACACACAGAGATGAACAGCAAACAACTTCCTTGAGTTCCAAGAACTCTTGGTCCAAGCCTGTCTTCACTGCAGGCTGCCTGTTAGGCGACTATTTGCTGAGCTCCCTTGGGAGTCAGGAGCGGGTGCAGGCACTGGGCACAGACACTGCTATGATTCCCACACTTTGTAGATGTGAGAACTGAGGCTTGCAGGTGATGTTCGCTGGGGACAGCCAGTTTCGGAATCCTGGCTTTCCCATTAGGATCTACACTCGAGAGCAGACAGTGAGCAGGGGTCAGGGGTCCCGGCTGGAGACTGCTGCAGTGTTGTGGAGCTGGGGAAAAGGATGTGTGTGGTGGGGGCGGGGATGAGGGCACAGCTACCCTCTGCCATCTCTGCAGGTCTCCCAAGGGAGACTGAATGTCTCCTAAATCATCCGCACAGAGCCTCAGCCAGCACCCATAAGACTGAGGCTCCTGGGGTCAGGGCTTGGCAATGGGCAAGCTGGAGCCACCTGTGGGGATGCCATCCCAGTGCCAGACCCTATCGGAGCAGAGGGGGCCCTGGGGTCTTCCAGGCATCACAAGATACACAGGGGGCTGCCAAGGCCCAGGCTCCATGTCATGCATGGGTAGACACTGGCTGCTGGGGTCCCCATTGACAGTGTGGTTTCCATAGCCAGCCAGGACAGGAAGGTTGAGGTAAGGAACTCATTAAATCAAGGCCTGGCTCAGTTCCTGGCTAGGGGGGCCTGCAAGAAAGTACAAAGAAACCCAGGGCTGGGTGGGCTTCACTCTGGTCCCTGGGCAGCAGCCGAGGACAAAGGGCCTGCAGTAGCTCAGGCAGCCAGCAGGGGGCGCTGTTGGAAAGCCTAAGAGCCCAGAGGCCCAGAAACAGCACTGGAGGTTCCAGGCATGGTCCTGGACCTCCTCTGCTCCCTGTCTCCAGAGAGCACCTGGAGCTCTCAGCCAGGGGGAGTTTCGGGGCAGTTTTCGGGTTTCTGGGCCTTGTTTTCCCGTCTGTAGAACAGGATGGGGCTGAGGGTGACCACGTGGTCTCCAAGGCTCTATGTCTAAGAAGGCACTCTCCCCAGGATGGACGTGGCCTGTGTCCAGGGTCAGACACCTGGGGAGCCTTGACTAGCACCAGCGCCCAGGAACGCAGACCCCTGCCCCCTCTCCTGCCAGGCACTGCGGGGCTCACGGCTGTCTTTCCCTGGGTGGGGGGCGAAGGCGGGGGCTCACTTCAGGAAGCAGAAAACGAAGCCAGGGGAGCTGCCGGCCTGCCTGGGGACCAGCGGCTGCCGAGCATGGTTTCTGGATTCAAAGATGCCCAGAACGTCAATGGCCCCGCCTACCAGACAGTCCAGTCGGGTTTATTTTGGGGGACCCCGAGCCCTGCCTGCCGGGGTACCCCTGGGCTAAGTCCAGACCGCAGGAGTTTCCTCCCAGGCCAGGGTTCCACCTCATAGGAGCCTAGAACCGGCTGGGGCCTGGGACACCTGCAAGACACGGGGGGTTGGGGAGGAGGCAGCTGGCAGCACAGACATCAAAGATCACAGGGACAACTGGGTGTCCTGCACTTCATCTATAAAGGGCCGAGCGACCGGCTGATCAAGGAGACGCCCACAGCTGCCGTGAGTTTTCAAATGATTGAGATCAAGAGTGGGAAGTGGGATTAGGAACATCGGGGATGGGTGGGACTGAAGTCTACAGTCCCCAGAATGAAAAGAGATCGAGGCCTTGAAAGCTAAGGGTCCCCGGCACGCAGAGCAGACGTGGGCTGGAGCAGGGGTGGGGCTTGTTCAGGAGACAGGCCGAGCTCGCCCCTTGTGTCGCCACCTGCTACGTCCAGGCACCAGGCTCAGAGTGGTGAAGCCGCTCACCCAAGGCCACCCAGTCCGGGGGGTGGGGGGTGCAGGGCTGATTCACAGCCTCGGCTTTTCTCATTGCGAATGCGTTGTTCTTTCCACTGCTCTAGGACTGGTGGGCACAGCCTCCCGGCCACCCCCAGCCCAGGCTGTGAGTGGGCCCAAAGAGATATCCTCTTTATTCCAGCCAACCTATCCAAAGGCAGCCACTGGCTTCCAGGGCCGTCATGGCTGGAGTTGCATGCCCGTGGGGTGAGCACTGGGTGGCCAGCAGAGGTCGCCCTCCGCCATGGGAGCCCCGAGCACGGCTGGCTGCTGCCCGCCTTCTGCCTGGCGACTCCTGTAAGCCTTTACAAGCCACTACAAATCCCCCAGACTCCCTCCCAGTCCAGCCCTGTGCTCCCACCGCCCCAGCCCTCCCTGCTGCCTGTCTGCCTCTGAATGGGGGGTGGGCTCCATCAAGGGACCCCCACCACCTCTCTGAAGCAGCCAGAGTCTATGGGCCACGCAAGCGGGAGAGCCTGCACCACCTCCCTCCTGCCTGCTGTGAGAACTGGGGAGCTGGGCCTCAGTTTCCCAGCTGAGTTGGGCTGGCAGTTGGCCCAACTCCAGCATCTGTGGTTTCTGAGCCAGGAGCTCCAGCCGCTTGGAAAACTCCAGGTAGACACTGGGCTGTGAAATGGCACGCCAGGCCGGCCCAGGGGACTTGGGGACAGCCATTCCTCCGGGGTGGCCCAGGGCCATGGACGCTGCCACCATCGCTATAGCTATGTGCTCTCCTGTGCACCTTAAGCCCAAGCAGGCTCACCGGTGCTGTGGGAGTCCCAGGACACAGGTTTCCCCGACTCCCAGGGGGTCTGTGGAGGCTTGGCATACGAGGTGTGTTCAGGGGAAGGTAGCCACTGTTAGGCACAATGACTGTTCAAAGAACAGAATGCAGCCCATTGGAAGGACCTGGAGACGTCCAGTCTTGCAAGCCCCTGCGACAGGGTGTGAGGCAGAGGGAGAGGCCAGACATGGCAGGCCTGGTGGATGGTGCTGGACTGGAGCCCTCTGGCTGTCCTGAGTAGGTCCCTGGATCGTCCTGGTCCTCCCAGGACAAGTGGCACCCACAGGGTGGCAGGGCCACCTTCAGTGAGTTGGCTGCACCTACACAAGTAGGTTTTATTTCTCACATTTGAGGCCTACATGGTCAAACGGTACACTTATCACACATGCAGCCAGCGACAGAGGTCTCGGCACGTGGCCTTGTGTGTGCACAGGCACAGGCCGACGTGCCCCTTTGCACGCCTTGAGCCAGTACATGTGCATGCTGGAGGCTGGCACAGACCCACCGGCACACACACCTCTGTGACAGCTTGCACAGGCGAGTGGTGGGTCCCCGGGGGAGCTGTGTGAGCAGTGGTGTGCAGAAATGATTCAACCACCGTGCACATCTGCAGCTCGGGTCCCCTGGGCACGGGCACCGGTGGCAGCGGTGGGAGGGGGCCCTGCCTCCAGCTGTTCTCAGACCCGGCCAGCGTCAGGTCAGCTCGCTGCAGGGCCTGCCCGCTGCTCAGCCTGGGGGGCCAGACAGTCCCAGACTCCAAGAGGGACGATGTCATGGGCTCAGCAGTGATCAGTCACCCTGCATGTCCACCTCAGCCTGAGCCCCACCCCAGGTGGGCTGTTCCCTGCCTGTGGGATGTCACCCTTAAGGCTACGCCTCGTGTCTGCTCTGACTGTCGCTCGGCCCCTCCCATCCGTCTTTCTTGGCTCACTTCCACTCCCACACCCTCAGCATTTGTCCTGCACTCCCACCCTGATGGCACCAGCCCAGCAGGTGCCTCTGCACCCATCTCCTCCATCAGCTCCCCGAAGCCCAGGGCCTGGTTCCCAGCAGGTGCTATTTAGATGCATAAACAAGTGGGTGGATTCATGGCCACTGCTGGTACACGTGACCCGGAGGTGGCAAAGGTCAAGAGCCCCATGACCCAGCTGTACTCAGAGGATCCTAGGACTGGGACGATGCCAGTCACCCCATCCAGGGTCCCCAGAGAGTGACGCACGTGCCGCTGGAGGGACAAGGACAACTCCAAGTGGCCCCTGGCAACCCTTTCCCATGGTGGGGTTTTTGGGTGAGGACGGGGATTCTGCAACACACAATGATGTTCCGGTCAGCGGTGGCACGCGAGTCCAGCAGCCCGTGATGCCATGCCCACGTTAGTCGCGCCGCAATGTCGGCATGGCGACAAAATCACCCAACGCATTCTCAGGGCGCATCCCTGCCTGGGAACGCAGTCAGGAGACAGAGCGGGACACCCCGGCGGGCTCCAGAAACCCCGCAACAGAAGCGGGTGGGATGGAGGTGACCGCGGTTAGGCAGGCGCACCGCGGCTCCACCCCATCCTCATCTCGCAGGGAAGCCCAGGGAGTGCGGGGCTACCTGGGGCCACCCACGGGTGCGTCTTCCCCTTGCTATCCTCAGCAGCCCGCAGCAGGCATGCAGCCTGGGGGTGGAGGCAGAGCGCGTGGTGGAGCACACAGCGAGAGGAGGGTATTTGGAGCTCCATCCCAGGCAAGTGAGGAAGCAGGGGAGAGGCAGCCAGGGGCAGCTGCTTCCCATTCCTGGCCAGGCAGCTGGAACTGCTCCTGGGCCGGGTAGGACCCTGGGTAGTGGGCGGGTCCTTCCTGGCTGGGAGCTGCGGGAGACCACTGCACCTCCCTGAGCTTCAACAGGGAGAGCCATCTCCACCTCTCCCACGGGGCTAAGGAGCTGAGTCAGCATGGTCAGTTAGGATTAGGGAATGGAATTCCGAAAGATGACATCCTGGGTTTGGACCCAGCTCTCCCCAGCACAGCCCAGGCGGCGTCCCGGGACCAGGCTCCCCACCACCTGGCCGCAGAGGTCCAAGGCTGTGGCCTCGCCCTCCAGGCAGAGTGGCTTCGTTCTGCATGGCCTCACTCACGTCCCACGCTGCACCCTTGTCCACAGGAGCACCCACCCGTGGTCAGTGCTGGCTCGTGGACGACACAATGCAGCGTTGGCATCTGGGAGCGCCTTGGGGCACAGAAGCTGATCTAGGAGTGATAACAGCCTCCCAGGGAGAACAGGCTGCCAGCCCACAGTCCTGACCACGCAGGCTGTGCCTCGTGTCTCTGGGCACGCGACACCTCAGCAGGCCTGGGCCACGGCTTTGAGGCCAAACCTGGCTTCTTCCTTCCTCCAGCACACTCCATGTCCCTGACTTCACAGTCACAGTTTCTCTTACCAGAAGGCCCCGGGAGGGATGGATGCACCCTGGACGGGGCCTCCTGGGTTCCTTCCCATGCTCACTTTGGGCTTCCTCGGAGCAGAGAGAAGCCAGACAGCCTTGGAGCCTGCTCGTGTGCCACGTCCCTTCCTGTAAGCCTTGCAGCTCGGCTGTCATATGCCAATCATCACTACGGATGAAGGAACTGAGGCCCGGCGAGCTCCAGTGGCCTGCTCAAGTTGCAGTGCCGGGACTTGAACCCGAGCCCGATTCCAAAGCCATGTAATGTTGCATGCAAATGCCACAGGCCTTTGGCCAACAGAGATGGCCTCCTCTGGCCCCAGCTGCCCTGAGCACGAGCAAGGTGACCATCATGGGCTGTGGCGAGCCGAGGATGGTGCAGAGTTGGGGGTGGGGTCTCAGGCTGGCCTGATGCTGTCCAGTGTTGGGCCTGGGCCACAAACCCCTCCCAGGACAGCGATGCTCGGACAGTGGCCCTGAGCTGGCTTTGCCTCCAGGAACTTGCCTGTGATTTCCAAGGGTCAGATGCCAGGACATGGGGAGGGCAGTGGTGGGAATGGCTGTCACAAGGCCCTGGGAGAACGTAGGGAGGAACGAGGCTAGAGAGGGAGGCAGGGCTCCCTCACCACCAGCCGGTGCCCTCTGAGAGGCTGTCACTCTCCCAGATGTTCTTACTGCTCCCCAAAGTCCCCAATCCACCCAGGGACGTGGCACCTTACAGGAGCTCTGTGCTCAGGGACAGCTGGAGAGCTGGACAAGCCCTCCAGGACCACCTGCACAGGGATGGCAGGGCTGTGGTGTGCCCTGTGGTGTGGATGCCACTTCCACCTCCAGCACCCAGGGCAGGCCTGGCTAATCAGTCACCGCACTTCCTGCTGAGCTCAGACATGCCTAGCCAATCCCTGACCTGCCCTCTGCCCAGCCATTCTTAACCACTGGTACCAACACAGGAGATGAAGACTTCTCAGTGGCCCATCTCTGAGAGGACAGAGAACGGAGGCCCAGACCTGGGTGGGCTTAGCCTGAGGCCACCAGGCAGACCCCCCAGCTCCTGACCTGTGCCTTCCCCTCGGCCCTTTCCCAGCTGAGTCCCCTGAATGGAGCACCCGGGCCACCCAGGAGGCTTCACACAACCTCACACTCTGGTCCCACTAGGGCCTGGATTATTCCATTTTGCAGAAGAGAAAACTGAGGCTCAAGCTGCCCAGGACTGCCCGGCATATCACAGCCTCGAAGGGCCCACTGTGGCTCCCCATCCAGGCCTCAGGGGGCCCCCGCTGTCCTGAGCTTCCTGGCTCGTTTTCCACCCCATCCCTGTCCAGGCTGAACGGCAGTCAGTGAGCAGATGGCTCAGACAGGGGGGCGCCCAAGCAAGTCTGCCTGGATCAGGGCCTCTGCACCCCCTGGGGAGTGGGGGGTCCCCTGCAGAAGCCCTGTGTGGTCTGACTCCATCCCTGGACTTGATGGTCCCGGGTGGGTCGAGGCTGCCACCCGAGGCCTCTCTGCAGAAAGCCGTCGAGGTGGGGGAAGGGTGTGGGCAGGGTCTGGCCCCAGCACATGGGATCTGCACTCAGGAGTCCCTCACCCCTGGGGCCCTCCACCCCCCAATCTGGGCAGACTGGCTGCTGACAAAATTCACGCTAGGTGCTCCAACGCGGCACGGCGGCTCAATACCCAAACCGCACAAAGCTCTCCCCAGTTCACTCAGCACTGCGGCACCGTGACCTCTGACCCTTGGACGGGCAGCACAGCTTAGTGGTTAAGGGCACCAGGCTGCCTGGGCTTCAGTCTTGCACCTGCTGCCTTCTGCACCCTCCACGTGTCTCAGGCTCTGCAGGTGTAAACCAGAAGCAATAACAGCACCGACCCCAAGATCTGCTGTGCCATTCAGGGATCTACTAAGGAACGCAGTCCAGCCGCCAGTCCAGGTGGGCCTCACCACCTCACCACAGGCGGGGAGACCGCCAGAGGGGGCAGCTTTCACTTGGGGGCGACATACACCCCTGATCCGAAACTGAGACTTCCAGTCCTTAGAGGAAACCCAACAGCTATTGCTTAGACCGATCTGATCAGCCTTGCGGCAACATCTTGGGGGACGCTGACTTAATTGAACAGGGGAGGGGAGAGGCAGAGGCAAGCACTGCCCCTCCACTCTCCAGCACACACTTGCCTCTGGGGACCATGCCCCAAGCTCTGTGGTGCCCCCCAGAGGTCGCAGGTAGCTCAGTGGGGAGCAGTGGCCTGGGGCCCACCAGCTCGGATGCAGGCTGAGGCGTTGGAGGGACTCGGTTTAGTGGCACAAGCCAGTCCTAGGAAACTTCAGTGGGAAGAAGGGTTGGGAGAGGGGAGTTTGGGAGATGCTGAAGGAGGAAGGAGGCCAGAGAGGAGCCACTACCTCATCTGAGCCAAGCGGCGACAGCGGCGGGGACACCACCGAAATCCATCTCTGGGAGACCAGGCCCTGCGGGCTGCCCCCAAATGAAGGGTTCTTGGGTCCCATGAGTGACAGATTCCTGTCCTCTGGGGACTGCTAGGGCCCATTTGCCTGTGGAGGCCTCTGAATGGCCAGCCTTGCCCACAGTCACTGCATTGCAAGACACTTTTCCCACGAATCACACGTTAAAACCCACAGCAAAAGCTTTCCCCACACTGTACTTTGAGAGGTGCTGACCTGAAGGGTGTGGACGGCTGGGCTGAGAGCCAAGGAGGGACACTGCAGAAGGGTGCCCACTGAGGCAGGGCCGCTTCCAGCTGGGCTCTGGTCACAGAGCGTGGCCAGCAACCAAACAGCTGAGGGCAGAGAAGCCACAGAGATCGGAGTCCTGGGTCCTGATCCAATACTGTGTCCGGCGGCCACCACCGCCTCAGACAGACACAAGCAGCCAGGAGCCCACCTGCAGACCTCCTGAGCTCTCTTCCCCTGTAAGCTCTGGCTCAGGTGGGCAGAGGGGCCCAGGCCACTTCCCGGAAGGGCACGAGCCAGAGGTGGCGACTCCATCTTGCCTGGGGAGAATGACCCCTTGCCTGAGGGATGACCTCTGCTGCAGGAGGGCACAGAGCCAGGTGTGTGCACACCCAGGTGCCCTCCCACACCCATGGACAGATGACCAAATTCAGGCTGAAAATAATTCAGGAAGTTGCCGAGATTGGACACGAGCAAAGCCAGGATTCGAACCCAGGTCTGTGAGACTGCAAAGCCCAGCAGCTCCCCGTGGACCGGAGCCAGGTCCACATCTCGCTGTGGCTGGGGCTATGATGTCACAGGTGATGAGGCTCCTGGCTGACACCTTTCAGTATACCCATCCGGAAGTGCCTGGCCTGACGCAGGACACATGGCCAAGAGGCGTGCTTCCTCCGGGAGCTCCTGATCTGAGGGACCCCAACCAAGCAGGCCAGCACCCAAGAAGCATTGTGGACACAGAGTTGGCCTCCCTGCACCCATTTCCTCCACTCCTAAAGGATTTGGGGCTGATTGCTTCTCCTTGAACCGCCCACCCATCCCTAAGGAGGGGGCGGGGTAGGAGCACCAGGCCCGTTGGCACACGTCTTGTCACGGATTCTCTCACTCTGAGCTGGCCATGTGGGAGACGGCAGCCCAGGGAGGCCATGGAACTTGCCAGGGTCACACAGCTGGGCAGTGGGGCTGCTGGGCTTTACCGCCGGCAGTGGCCCTGGGCCTCTCCTGCGGCCACACGGGCACAGCCTGAGGCTGGAGGAGGTTTCCCGGCAGCCTTGGTCCACACCGCCCTGTCACTGCCGCCCACAGCCCTTCGGCCGCCCTCTGCCTGTGGTTTTTGAAGCTTTAGCGCTCTGGCAGGGAAGAAAGGATCAGACAAAAGAAGGAACGTGGAGTCTCTCACTTCCCTGAGTCTGAAGTCCAGCCGAAGCTGTGTGGTCCACCTGTTGGGGTCAGGTGGGGGGGGGGTGGAGGCCACCCTCAGAGACGACCTGGAGGAGGAGAGAGGGAGCCAGGCCTCGGGCCGGAGTGGGCAGGGGAGGGGTGCTGACCCCCAGCAGGGGCAGTGGGGCTGGGCAGAGGGGCTCAGGCAGCCGGGTGGGAGGGAAGGCCTGTTTTATTTTGGAAATGGAACCACATGGCCAGTGCCCTTTTGACCAGGCCTGGCTGGCCAGCACTGCAGGGTGGCGTGAGGGTCTTTCTTAAAGGCGAAGACCCTGAGATAAGGCAGCCGTGGCACAATTCATCTGCTTTTTAATTAACTCGCCCTGCCGCCTTAAGTGACTCCCCGCTTACGCTCATTCTTTTGAAAATTCCAAAGTGCTATTTCTGACCTGTGCTTTACTATTGCCGTACGTCTCTATAGGCAGTGTTTTAGCTTAAGTGGCAGTTGCATATTAATTACAAAGTTAATTATGTGCTGTGTAATCACGCGGTAATTCATTAGTTTACTCTACTCTGAGAACCTCACGCTAATAGCGAGATCTGCAGGGTTTCAGGAACCCACCAGAAAGATCTGCCGGAAACCCAGAAATGGGGCTGGCAAGGACTGGAGACCCTACCCAGGTCCCTCGTGGGAAGCCCCTGGAGAGCCGGTCCCCGGGAGCAGGCTGCCTGCATACCCCAGTGTGTGACTGCTGGAAAACCCAGCGGCGTTGTGTTTCTCCCCCTTGGAAATGCAGGGACAGGCACAGAATTTGTTGAAAATGACTAACGGAACAGAGAGCCACTTGTAGGTGAAAACTGAACAGCTCAAAGTGGCCGGGGAGCTGACCAGTGGGCAGAGCCGGGAGGGGGCAGAGCCGGGAGGGGGCAGAGCTGGAGGGGGCAGAGCTGGAGAGGGCAGAGCCGGGAGGGGGAAGAGCTGGGAGGGGGCAGAGCCAGGAGGGGGCAGAGCTGGAGGGGGCAGCTCTCAGGCAGCTGCTTGGATACAGGGGTAGAGTCGCGTCTGGGAGTGGGACCAAGCTCTGCCCAGCTCCTTTTCGTCCCCTACTGGATCCTCACAAACATGCAGACATCTGAGCGTGAACACTGGTCACGTTTCTCTCTCTCTTGTCTGTCTGTCTCCTAACAGTCACCCATGGGGTCCTGCGGGCCGGGCCGTGAATCCTGATTCTCTTCCTCAAACAATCTCAAAACCTCGCTGAGGCCCCGGGTCCTGTCTGAATGGGAGGGCTGAGAGTTCCCTGCACCCCTGCCCAGGAACCCCATGACGGACAGGAAGGAGCCACAGCCACCCAGCCCCCGCCCACACCGCTTCTGCTCTCTAAGGCACCACCTCTTCCAAGGTGCAATGTTGTCAGCCACAAGGAATCAGCTCCATCCTCCCCTGGCATTTGAAAGTCACTGTGAGTCCACACGGGCCTGCTCCAGAGCCACCCACCCCAACCTCCCACCACCGGGGCCCCCCCGCCGCTGTCACTCCAACCCGCTCTGCAAACCCCCAGGCAGATCACGTTTCCAGCCCATTGCAGAAGGGGCTGCAAAACCTACGACCTGCCCTGGACATGGCGATCCGGGGGCTGAGACCCTCTGCTTTCCAAATATAAACCTGCCTGCTGTATTTCTGCTGACAGCTGAACGAACAACGACGTGGAGGTCCCTTCCCTCCTGGCTCCAGCCACCAAGAGCAGAGAAGGACCTGGAGCCCCAGCTGGCATGGAAGGAAGATAAATAAGAAAAAACAAAACATGTCCTTCTGCTACGGTGGAATGTTTAAAAAGGGGGTCAGAAGCACAAGGTCAGGGCAGACCGCGTTTCTACCGTTTCGGCAGGCTCGGGGCGGAGGCAGGATGCTGCCGACTCAACAGCTTCAGGGGAATCAGCCTTGCAGGGAACTCATTTTGGGGGGGGTGGGGGGGTGTCTTAACAGCCAAAGCCCTGTGGTTTCCTTTCCAGGGAACACACTGGTTTCCCTGGCAACAGAGAAGGCCAGCCTCCAAACTTCTGCCAGGAGACCAAGCCTTGGCCTGGGATGCTCCTGGGCAGCACCCGTGGCCAAGGTTTCACTGTCCTGCCCGCCGGGGTAGTGAGCTGGGTGGGAGAGGTGCAGAAATATCGGCTCTGCAAAAATACGGGCGCTGGTCCCGGCTCTCCCCGCCTCGCTGCACTTGTGCAGGCAGCTACTCATCCCCAGATTCATTGCTGTCCAGGGCCTTTATGGCTGAGCAGGTAAAAATGCCAAGCAGCAGCTTGGAAACAAGCCCGCACCTGACAGCACCCGAGGATCCCGAGGAGGCTGTGGAGGCTCCAGGGTGGGAGGCGGAGAACGGGGAGGGCGTGCGCGGTGTGCGGCTTTTGTGCAGCCGGCACCAGGCACCCGGGTCACAGGCATCAGGCTGCAGCCACGCTCGCTTGCAGGGCTCCAATGGCCTGGCTTTAATGCCCGTCTTCCCGGAGAGAAATATTGAGCCGTCTGGCCTGGGAAGACGCGGTGTGTGCATCAGGTGCATCGAGTGGGGGAGGGAGGCGCGGGCGAGAGTGGGTCTGAGAGCGTACAGGAGGCCGAGCGGGGCCTCGCACGCATTAGCAGAGCACTTACGGGGCCGCGGCCAGGAGCTGTGCTAAGTGTTACATGCACATTATCTCATTTAACCTGCTCTCAAGCCGCCCGGAGAGGCAGGCGCCATTATCCTGCACTGGAGTGGGTAGAGGGGTTAAGTGACCTGCCCAAGGCCACCCAGTAAGAGCACGGCAGAGCCATGAGTTGCACCCGCCAGTCTCCGAGGGCTGCTCTCACACTCACGGGGCTGTACGCACTGCTGCAGGGAGGGTATAGGAGGAGAATCGGGGCATGGAGAGGCGCTCAGCGAGCCAGCCCTTTCTCCTCGCCTCAGTTGGTGTGGGAGACAGAGGTTCTGGAATTCTCTCTTAGCAGTCTGCACACTGTCCTCCCCGGGAAGACGGACCCCAGAGCAGAGCCACCTGGAAGCTGCGAACCTTTGGCCGGGTCCCCACGCCCCACTGCTGACTCCTCCTGAGAGCACGGCTTGGTCCCTTTGTAACCTTTCTCTCCTTTAAACAACCGCAGGGGCTGGGGAGTAACACCCCATTGCAGAATCGGAACAGGAGGCTCAGAGAATGCCAACTTCACACTGCTAGCAGGGGCCAGGGCTGGGATTCTAGCCCTGGCGTGACCCCAAAAACCCAAGCACACCTCTCCACCCACGACGACGAGGATGGCAGCCAAGTCCTCCTGAGCTCTGGTTCTGCGCTGGAGTTGGCCCCATTTCACAGATGGGAAAACTGAAGCACAGAGCTTCGGCAGCAGCATGGTCAAGGGCACACAGCTAGTGAGCCTCAGGGCCAAGACTTGAATCCAGCCAGGAAGACTCCAGCACTCACACTTAGAATCCATGTGCTATGTTGCTCCCGCAGCCACTGGGATACCCTGCCTCCTAGCCTCCTGGATCCTGGGTGGTCCTGGGACCCTGTCCGGGTAGCAGCTAAAGGCCTGAGGTTTTCCCTTCCTGGAGCTCAGTTCCCTGGGGACGGCTGCCTCTGCTCCGGGGACCATCGGGCAGGACCTGGCCCTGCGACTCTGTGTGTGTGTGTGTGTGTGTGTGTGTGTGTGTGAGAGAGAGAGAGAGAGAGAGAGAGAGCCTGAGCCCTGTGCTGCTCCACAGTGTGCACACAGCTGATTTATAACCCTCAGAGAGAGCAGAATTGCAAATCTCGCTCACAAATCTTCCTTATCGAGATACTTGCGACAGGCAGACACGTCGTGAATTCCCGAGAACAGGCAGGCCGCCCCCAGCCTCGGCTCGCTCATGCTCTCCCTGCTCCTCGGGGACAGAGAAGGGCCCTGGGTCATCTCCGCCAGCTCCTCCGGCTGCCGGCTCACCCTGGGAGTGGGGGCCCTAGGTGGACCCAGCACCGCCCATCAAGAACACAGGCACGGAGCCCAGAAGAGAGAGCATCCAGTGAACAGGCCCCACGCCCACACCCTGCGCCAGTGCTCCCGGTGACCAGCCTGGAAGCCCCAGAGGACCCCCGGAGGCAAAGCTCACACAGGTGGTGCGACTCGGGGCATGGAATTAGACATAAGCAACTGGATACCAGAACCATTCTGCCATATCCTGTTGAACCCCAGGGGTCCTAAAATCCACCTCGGGGGTTCCCACGGAGGGATGTGGGCAGGCTGGGGCTACCTTACTGGAATGTCATCCCATCCCACTTTTTACAGTACAGACGTGAACCACAGCTCCTGCTGACCCCAGCCCAGGGCTGCCTCCTGGTGAGTCCTGCACACGCCGTTTCCGCCAAACCCAGGCCCCGGAGCCAAGGTGGTTGCCCAGCACAAGAGGGGTGTGTGTTTAGACCCTGCCAGAGGCCGGGTCTGCCCCTGCCCGGGGGAGAGGGTGGCCAGCAGGAGACGGCCACACAGGGCAGCCTCGGGGCAGGGGCAGGTCCGACCCCAGTCTGCCCTAACCTGCCACGGGACCCAGGCCACTCTGCTGCCTTCTCCGATCTTTCTCTTTTCAATCTGGAAAACAGGCTGGGCTTGTCCCCTGGGTTGTTAAATCACACCATGGAAAGAGGCTTTGACCTCCAGGAGAGACACACACATGCACGTGTGCTGCATGCCACACATACACACACACATGCACACGCAGAGGGCTGGTAGCGCTGGGTTACAGGAATCCCCAGCTCAGCCCAAGCAGCACCAGGAACCAGCCCTGACTCCGTCGTAGGAGGCGTCTCTCTGGCCTGGCACCAGGGTGACTTCCAGCTCTTCCTCCGGCTCAGACGCCCTCAGCCCCAAACCTATAATCTGGGCAGGGAAAATGGTAGCCTTGCCCAGCAGCCGCCCTCGCGGGGCGGGTGGAGAACAAGGCAGTGGCCATGGTGGTGGCTGGGAGGCGGGCCCAGGACACAAAGTTGGGGGTGGGGGTGGGATAAATGCCCTGGGGACTGCGGGCTGTGGGCAGAGCAGAGGGGGAGGGGGGCACAAGGCCCTGGGGCTGGCCTGAAGCGGCCTCTCTGCAGGACAAGGTCGGGACCCTGAGGCAGGCTGGCCAGGGCTCTGGGTGGCCGGCGGTTTGGGATCTGAAGCTACAAGCATGCTCATTCCTGGGCCCTGCCCCAGCCTCTCTGGAGAGCCTGAGGACCTTGCATTCTCGAACGAGCTGCTAAGAAGCCGGTGATAGCTGGCAGGCAGGTGGTGAGAGCGAATACCAGGATTGCTTCTCCTTGCCCGTGCTGCCTTCCCTTGGCACCCAGCTCCCCTTAGCAGGAGGGCCAGGCTGCAGGGCCAGCCACTCCCAAGTCCCACCAAGCTGTCTCCTTGGCCCCTCTGTGGGCACAGTCCCTGGTTCGTGGCCATTTACGGAGGCTCAGAGAGAATGCAGCCTGCATCACCCCTGGGTGCCCTTCCCAGGCCCCTCTCCATGGAGAAGGCCACTAAGGAGCCCAGGAGCTAACACCCTGGTGCTGTCTGCCACAGACCCTAGGGGAACCGGGCTCTGCGTCGGGGCCTCGTGGGGCCTCGGCCCACCTCCCTGGGGATGGTGAGGACTTGTCATTTCTTGCCCTCAGCTTCCCAAGTATGGGATGAGGCTGGGTTAGGGGATGCACAGGCACTGGAGGAGGCAATGGTCAGGGCAGAAGCAGGGGGTGGTAGAGGGGTCGGGACATGCGCAGGTGTGCTGGCCCAGGACGCGCTGCGTTTGAGCTGGGGCTTGATCTGGGGCCAAGGCTGAAACTGGAGTCAGGTTCTGCGCTGGGCTTCTCTGACGGGCCCTGCTAGAAAGGGAAGTCTCTCTGGACAGCTCGGCCCTCCGGGGCTGGGAGCCAGCTGCAGCCCCCATCCTGTCTGGATCACATGGAGGGTCCAGCTGAGGCTGCCTGCTGGAGGGAGCAGCACTGTTTGCTTGGGGCCACGCCAGAAAGCCAGCTCAGGCTCTCCCCATCGGGGAGCAAGGAGGTGGAAGTGGGTCTGTCCAGCCTCCCTCAGACCAGCTGAGCAGGTGGTGGTAGGGTCTGGCTTACCTAGGGGTGCTGTCCTCAGACTCATGCCTTGGGGTGATGCCAGAGAAGACAAGTGGCCCCCAAGGGCCTACGTGTGCAGCAGGGCACCTAGCTCTGGCCCAGGTCAAGGTCATAAGGACGGCCCAGCTCAGGCCTGAGAGCTGAGGCCATTTGCATGCTGCCTCTGTCCCCTGGCTGTGCGGGCCAAGACCCCTGCTGTCATGTTCCCAGCCACCATCACACCCATTCTCCTGGGCCCTGGGAGACACAGCCACTTTGAGGAGTGTTTTGCTGTGTGACCTTGGTCACGAAAATGAACCCAGGCTGGCACCCTCAGGCACTGCCCCAGCCCACCTGCCAGGGGAGGCCCACAGATCCCCAGGGATAAACAGTGCTAGGGGGCGGGCCGCTGCCCCTGTCCTGGTTCCCATTGTCTTCACTGTGCTAGCTCACTCCATCTGTCTCCTTGACCTCTGGGACATGGTGAGGCCAGAGCCTGCCTCCACCCTCAGAATGCCCCCAGGAAGGGGACAGACGGACAGGCAGCAGGACAGGTGGATTGGGGGGGGGGGGCAAGTCAGTGGAGGACGGTGCCTGCCTGCTAGGTCCCTGTCTGGCTGTCTCAACCCCAGGATGGTGACCGGAAGCCGAGGTCCCAGAGAGAGGGCAGGTGTCACGCGTGGCAATTGTCCTTGCGGCCTGCCCGCCCGGCCCGCCTGCTCACCCGCTGCCCGGTCCCCACTTGCCTCGGCCTCGCCAGCCTCTTCCCTGCCCCCTCGCGGGCCTGAGATGGCTGTCGCCATGGCAACCCTGCTCATTCAATCCGGGGATAATGAAGCCAATGTGTTTTTCATTTCCATGAGCTGGAGTGCAGAGCAGAGCGGAGAGAGGGGGAAGAGGCAGACTGGAGAGAGACGGTGAGAGGGGCCTGGCCGGCAGAGGTACAGACACCGGCGGGAGGGGCTGAGACCTGGGGCCACCAAGCGCGCAGCCCACCATCGCAGGCATGGGAGCCTGCCCGCCAGCACTCAGACGAGACACAGCCTGGTGCCGCCCACAGCAAGCGGCAGTGTGGACAGCAGGCTGAACAGGGCGCATTTCTGGCTGTGTGACCCAGGGCTGGAGACTGCACCTCTGGGGGTCTCACTTCAGTAGAACCCAGTCTTCCCCTAAGCACGTAGTGGCTCCTATCTGAGTGTCTGGCCTTCTGCACCCCCAGGGGTCCATGCAGGTCGCAGACAGAGTCCCTGTCCTCCAGGAACGCACAGGTTTGTGGGAGACGGAGTTTGTACTCACATTCCCCAGCTGCAGATTGAGGCCGGGACCCCTTACCTGTGGCCCCCAGGAACAGTAACTCTTTGAGTCCCCATTGGAGGGTGTGAGCCCGTCACAGTAATTCTTTCACTTGTGGAGGATTTAACCTCAGAGTTGCAGCTGGAGGCTTGCGCACAAGTAGGTGTTTCGGGGTCCGCCTGCCTTCTTCCTCCTCTGGGGTCCCTGGCCTGCAGGGCCCCTGATGTCTCTCTCCTGGGTCTGGGTTGAGATCTGCCCATTCCTCTGCAGGTGACACTGAGGTCTGAGCGGGGCTGGGCTGGGAGGAGGGCAGGGCTCAGCAGGGCAGGGCTGTCTGGGAGATCAGGGCCCACAGTCCCTGCCATCACAGGCCTCCCCCAACCCCTCCCCAAGGGCAGGAAGCCCTGGCCTGTCTCCCCCCACCCCCAATAATTCAATCACCTTGGAGGCCAGGGCGCCTCTCTCCTGGCTGGGCTGACAGATAGAAGGGGAGAGAGAGGAAGTGTGGGGGGAGGGGCAGCCGGTGTGGAAAAGTAAGAGCAGGGCTTGAGAAATGGAGAAATAAACCTTCCAGCAGGGAGACAGCCTCAACCCATCCCCCATAAAGCTGTCTCAGGGCCACCAAGGACGTCGGCGGGCGGAGGGGCCGGAGACGGCTCCTCCTGGGACCCCCGCAGCTCCCCTCCTACCCAGCTGGGCTCCAGCTCCTGCCTGGGGAGGGGACTGGAAGGAAGGGGGGCGCAGTGGGTTTGCAGATCCAAAGGAGCAGGAGCAAGGGAGGGGCAGCCACCTGGGAGAACAAGGCTTCTGACCAACATGTGCACACAGTGGGCACCTAGGCTCTACTTAGGGACCGACGGAGTGAAGGAATGCCCGGCTGTGCCGCAGGCGGTCAGCAAGCAGGGCTCATACATAGCAGGCTGTCCAGCAGCTCGAATAGAGCCCATTTGCCCATTTCACAGATGGCAAGATCAGCCAGTCAGCGCCAGAGTCACACGGCAAATGAGAGCCACTGGGGCCCAGGCCGAGGCCCCTTCACCATTTCACCATGAGCTATGCTTCAGGGTCACAGCGTCTGCCCCGATGTCCCCGGTGACCCCTCCATCCCCTGAGCCCGGGCCAGGGGCCAGCAGACTAAGACGGGTACTCTGTGGTCCTTCAACGAGCCCCTGTGTGGCCATAAAGGGCCATGTTTTCTAGGGAGACTGAATGGCCCTGAAACCTGCTCCTAAAGCAATAAAGAGAAGGAAAGAAAATCACAAAGTGACCAGAGGGAAATACCCGACATGTGGGCCAGCATGACTTTTGAGGGCGAGGGTTATGGGCAGCCTTATTTTTCTTCTTGCACTTTTCTACGATTTCCAGACTGTGCAACAAGCAGGCATCACTTTGCAACAAGGAAAAAAAAAAAAAAAAAGACACCGCTGAAGTCTCCAATCCCCAAGTCACCTCCCCCTCAGTGCCACCTACGCTCGATTGCCTGTTCATAGGACACAGTCACAGAAACCCATGCTGGGTCGGGCACACGAGGGCCTCCCGCCATGGCCTGCAGCCCCGGGAGGAAGCTCCAGGGCAGGAAGGAGGGGTCCGGGGCTGCCCTCGCTTTGCTGTGTGCCTTCCAGCAGGTACCACGCCTCTCTGTGCACAGGTGTTCTCCCCCTGCCTTGCTCTCCTCACAGAGCAGGTACAGGGACAGATGGGCCTGATGTTGGACTCCATGAATTGGGGGCACGGGGCTTCTGCCTGGGGCCAAGGGGGCAGCTGAGGTCTTCCCGAGACGGGGCAGGCCGGTGCAGGGCGGAGGAGCCTGGCCCGGGCAGCTCCAGGAGCCAGGGGCCAGCTTCCACCCCCTGTTTACAGTGGAAATACAGACTTGAAAAGGTTTCACTTTTCCACTGTTTTTGTGGCGGTGCTGTGGGGAGCGAGGCCAGCTTTCCAAGGCCACACGGCGTCCAGCCCTGTGCTGGCCTCCAACAGGAAACATCATGTTTTCAATTTGCAGGTCCCTGCCAGGCACTGCGAGCAGGCCTGTGCCCCATCGGCCCTGCTGTGCGGCTGGGAAGCCATGGCAGAGACCCCCAGGGCTACAGTGGTGGTGGTGGTGGGGGACTTGCTCCCAACAGTTCTGGCCACGGGTGCCTGGCAGAATTTGAACAGTTGTGCTAGTGACTGAAGCACCAAAGGTCTCAGGAACTCCAAGCCCTGTCCTGTCTGCCCCATCTTCCAGTCCTACCCTCTTACTGGACACGTGGGGAAACTGAGGCCAACGGAGGGCACAGGCTTCCTGGAATCACCAGGTTATCAGCAAACAATGACCTCAACCCAACGGCAGATTCCCAGCTGGGTCCTCGGCAATCTGAGACTGTCCAGCCTCCGCTGCACAGCACCACAGGCCGGGCCATGCATCCTGCTGATACCTCTGCCCGTCACAGTACACAGATGGGGAGACCCGGGCCCACAGGGGTCACACGGCTGATAGCCTTGGAGCCCTCTCCACCCGTGCCCAACACTGCTCTTGGCTCCACTGCTTGTGTCTGGAGCGGCCCTTGCCCAGGCTGTCCCGAAGCCTTGCCACCAAGCAGGTCTGGCCAGCCCTTCCCATTCCCAGGTGCTTCTGGGAGGTTCCTGGTAACCTGAGTGATGTTGGGTTCCCTCCGCCAGTGCGCACTAAATGCCTAGGGCTAGGCTGACAGGCAGGAGGCTGTGCCTTGGCACAAAGCAGGCTCTTGGGCTGTGCAGCCCACTGCTGTGGGCCTGAGAGTTCCCAGCTGCCTAATCAGGGAGGAGGACTGGACTGGACTTCTGGGAAGGCCTGGAGCTTGAGGATCCATGCTCCCCTTCTCTCTGGACGGCCAGCTCCGTGACTCGGGGCCGTTCTCCTGCTCCCTGAGGCGCCCACTCAGCAGAGTGCCAGAACACAGTAGGTGCTAAATACGAGTCCACAGAATGACTGAGGGGTGGAGGCTGGGCGGGGGGCTCTGCCTGGGAATTCTCCCCACTAGTCACGCATGGACGACACGTGGAGGGGGACAGGAGGCACATCCCCGCCCTGCAGGCTCCCGGGGCCGCCCCTCCCATGTCGCCGCTGCTCCCGCGGCCCAGCCCCGCGCACACACTGCCGTCCCTGTGTCCGGCTTCTCACTTTCTGGGACTCCCTGCCTCGCTAGAGCCCTAGACAAAGGGCACATTCTCAGGGAACAGAATCCCTCGCTTGTTGGTGTTTTTCATGGACTGACCCCTCTTGGCCTCTTCCCGGCCAGTGCAGCCCTGCTCCCAGACAGGAGCCTCGTTCCAGGCCAGGTGACGGCCAAGCTCCCACCAGCTCTCAGGAGGCCTGTGGGCTGCAGCGGGGAGGTTGCCTGCAGCCGAGAGCAGAGAGAGAGAGCACCCGGGCGGCCAGCGAGGTGGGTGCTCCTGACTCCCGCTACAGGCGGCGTTCCAGCTGGCCGGCCCCCCCAGGGAGCCAGGCTGTGCCCCAGGAGTGGAGAGAACCTGAGTCCAGCCTGCAAAGGCATGTGTGTACATGTGCGTGTGTGCACTTGCATGTGCAGACGTGTGGAGGACAAACCCACACATTGGTACACCCAGAGAGAAGAGACAACAGAAAGCGAGATCCAGGAGGGGAGAGACAACTCACACGGGGACTCAGAGACAGGCCAGCGCTCAGAGGACATCAGAAACCAGCTGCAAGACACAGGAGACCACGGGTGGGAAGGACGCCCCCTGGGGTTGTGTGGCTCACACCTGCCCGGGCAGGACAGATCGCAGAAGAGAGGCAGGGACTGAGACAGAGAAAGCAGGCAGGTCAAAGAGCCTGGCGAGTGAAGGGGCCACTGTGAGGCCACAGGCAGACGGAAGGAGGCAGACAGATGGAGCGGCTGGGGGCAGGAGGGGGCAGATGGCGCACTGTGGACGTGGCGGCTCCACAACCTGGCAGACATCACAGGAGCCGAAGATGCACTGGCACCAGCGGTCTCCCTGCCCGTCTGGATGCTACGACGCCAGTGTCCAGCGACAAGAGAGAAGTCCCTGGTCTCCTGCACGGACCCCCTTGTTCTGCACCTGCCCGGCTCAGGGAGGTACCCTAGGTGATGCACATGGATCTTCTCCCTCCTGTCCATCTCCAAACCCCATCTCAGCGCACGCTCAGAGAGGCCTGGGGCAGGAGGGCAGAGATGCACATTGGGGCTGCTGCACCCCGCTCTGCGATGAGCCTGCTCTCTGTAGACACGCCCCCTTCCCATCTCCGGAGCCCACGTCCCCCCATCCAGAGGATGATTGCATCCTCAGATCCACCAGCCTCTGACCCCCCCCGAGTCCCGAGTCTCCAGAAGTTCACACTCGGCCAGTGTCTTCTGTGTGCTCCAGCTCCTCACCGCACCCCGTTGCTGATGCTTTGATCTCGCCTATGCTGTGCCCCAGCTGGGCCCGGGGCTGAGAGGCCATGATCCCATGGGGACATCTCAACCACAAGGGGATCCCCGTGCCCGCATCCCTTCCCTGCCAGCACCCCCCGGAGCGGAGCTGCTCTCTCAGTTGCCCGAGGCCTTTGCATGCTCAGTTTGGATGAAAACTTGGGAAAACAGGATGCCTGTGTCCTTTCACCACCAGAGCCTCCGCTAGCTGCCCGGGGCCTGGTCCTGTGTCCTCCTCCTACTTGCTCCTCGGCAGCCAGCAGCTAACTGGAGCCTCTGTCTTCACTCACACTGTGCTCTCCGACCCTCCATGGCCTCCCCTGCCACTCCCAGAGGGAGTGGCAGGGCCCAGGCAGCCCCGAAGCAGACCCCACCTGGCTGAGGGGATGCTAGGACAGGCTCCGAGCCACAGCCTGACGGGTACAAAGCTGTGCCGGCCGCTGCAACCATCCCAGGTGGACGTGAGCGGTGCGCCCACTCCAGGGAGCAGGCTTTTAGGGAGGTTGGGGGCCTAAAGACTATGGATCAAGTCCATCGGGGACAAAGTCTGCTGTGTGCCCCCAGACCCCTCCTCTGCCCTGGCTGGCTGGCTGCCGGGGGCTCTGTCCCTGCAAAGCTTGGAGCAGGGGCTCCGTGCTACGGATCTGGATGAAGGCCCAGGCTGGACAGGAAGACGGAGCTGCCTTGACACCTGGTCCTTACTCTCCAGCGGCCGCGTGACTGTGGATGTTTAACTTCACATCTCTGTTTCTCAGTTTCAGAACATACAGTGATGCACACATAACTACCGCTAAGACTCCCCCGACACACACACACACACACACAGACCACAAGTATAGCATGGTGATTGACAGCAAGGACTGGCAGGGGGCCTTGGGCAAGCCGCTTGCTGATCAAGGCGTATTCTTAAAATCCTCCCTCATTACTCCGCAGGGCGCCCCTCCCATCTCCCCGCCCCCACAGGCTGTGCTGGACCTCTGGGCCTGGGAGGTTTCCGGCACCTGGGACACCAGGCTGCCCTCTGACCCTCTGGCTCTGTTCCGCGTTCCCAGCTGCTGCATGGCTGCCAGCCTCCCTCCCGGAGCGCCCCAGCCCACGGCCCTTCTCGGATGGGACCCAGCTGGCCCTGCAGAGCCCAGACCACAGGGAGCTCAGCCCCAGCCCAACGTGGAGGCAGCCTTGGGACTTGGTTCTGCTCACTCTGGGTGCAGAGCTGGCAGATTGGGGAAAAGGCCACTGTTCCGAGTTTAGGCGCTGAATCCCCCAGCTGACTCACCACTCCTCCTGGGGCCCCAGAGTCATTACCATTTAAACACCTGAATTATCAAACTGCCGGGCCTCAGGCTGGCAGGGGACGGGCACCGGGCATTCTTCTTCCCAAAGAGCTGGGAAGGCACTGGAAGGGCTTGTGTAAACATCAACAATGGGAGAATTCAAAGAACTTTTTTTTTTTTGGCGATTTTGTGACTTCCTCCTTCTTGGCGTCTGAAAGGCCGCCGCCGTGGGCCCCGATCCCCCGCCCCGTGCCAGTGGTGGGGGTGGCACAGGACGACGGGGCAAGAGGCACAACAGTGTGGCCGTCCACTCCGGGGACACACGACCCTACCCTGGCTCTGCCACCTGCCAGGGAGCTGTGGGATGGGGACAGGCCGTCATCACTGTCAGCCTGAACTACAACCATCTCACAGCCTGTGCTTAGCTCTCCTTGGCCCCAGGCCCCATCTCCTTGTCGCTGCTACTCCTGACCTGGTTCCCAGGCACTCTGCAGACACCTGAGTGCCTGCTCTGTGCCTGGCCTTCGATCAGCATCTATGCACCTGCTGTATTACTTCTCAAGTGACTGCCTTGTGCTGGCCATGCACTCAGCCCGCCGTGGTCTACCATGCCCCAGGCCTGAACCCACGGCTGTGCAGCACCACACACCGCCCTCACCGTCCACCACACGAGAAAGGGCCAGGGGTTTATTCTGGTACCAGCACCCACTCCTGCCCTTAGAAATGCTCTGAGTGTCCATCCACTCTAACCGGCCTCCTCCAGGGAGTCTTCCGTAAGTGCTTACTCCCCAGGGACTCCTTTTGAGCTCAACACGCCCCAGCCCTGTGGCACAACAAGCAATACATCGGTTCTGCACACAGCCTGTACGGTGAGCTCTATGAGGGCTGGCACAGGGGTCCTCCGCTCCCCACCAAGAGCCGAGCACAGATCCTCACAAACAGTAGGCGCCCACTAAATACTGTAGTTGGAGAGTACAGGCAGGAAGGGCTGGCTCGTGCAAAGGCCTGGAGGCGGGCCCTGTGCCAGGTACCAGGAGGGCCCAGGGAGGAGACAGAGCCACCCATCCCAGCCCCACATCCGAGGCTGGCCATGCAAGCAGGAAGGCAGTGGGCAGACAGCACTGCCCATCTTCTGAGTGCCAGCACAGCCCAGACCCTGAGCCCCCGGCCCCAACATCATCGCAGGTGGGCGCTGAAGGCCTGAGCGGTGAATTCCTCCTCTGTCACTCACCAGCCAGGTCTCATTAGGACAGGGCCAGCGTTTCCCCCTCTGCTTATTACCTCCCGGCACTGGCCAGTGCAAAGAGGGAGGGAGGGAGGGAGTGTGAGGGCCTTTTCGTTCCTGGGGCTCTGTGCCCTGTGGGTGGGTTCTTCTAGAAACCTTCCATGGGGGTGGCCCTGGCTGGTGGGGGGACCTGGAGCCCGAGAGGGGGGGCTGTTTTAGACAGGCCCAGTGTTCAGCAGCAGGCAGGCCCTGGGCCTCCATCCTGAGAGGGCTCCATCCTTCCCGGGCCTGCAGGGTTGAAGGCATAAGTCTGGCAAGGCTGCCTGTCCCAGATGGACCCAAGAAAATGCACAGTGAGCAGCACGTGTGATCCAGAGGACAGGCTGTGAGCCGAGAGTGCTCCTAGTACTCCCTGCCACCGCCCTGCGTGACCAGCAGGACAAGGCCACCTGGGACCTCAGTTTCCCCATCTGTAAGAAAGAGCTCGTAGGGTCACCTTTGGTTCTGGCACTGCAAGCTTCCATGGGCTGGACCAGCCAGGCCCCTCACAGGAGCCGACAACCTCGCTCCACGCCAGCCCCCGCCTGGCCTCCCTCGGCCAGCTCCAGGTGAGTGGTCTTGGCTCCTCTAGCAGCCAAGGTCAGAGCTGAGCGCACTCTACCGATGTCTGCCGATTCCCAGGCCTCCTGGAAAGGCCAAGGGAAGAGCCACTAAGTGGCCCATCACACCCAGGAAACAGCTCCCATCTGCAGCTCTGGGGCTGGCCAGAGGCCAGCAGACCGAATGCTCTGTGGCCAGCAGGGAGTGTCCATCTGATTATCATGGGGCTTTAGGCATAAGCAGAGTCCTCTCCAGCCATCTCAACCCCTGGTTTATTAGTGCAAGCCCTGAGCCACGGAGAGGGGACAGCATCACCCAAGTCCACCTAGTGGGGCCATAAGCCGGCAAGGGTCCTGCCTCTAGGCTAGCTTCTCTTTGCAGGCACCAGCGTGTCACAGACAGGCCCGATCACCAGTGTTTCTGGGGGTACCTGGTAAAGCCTCAGAGACCTGGACCCCAGCCAGCTGACGAGGGGCCTGAGGATATGCATTTGAGCAGGGCCCAGGTGCTGTGTCTAGGCTGTAAAGTGTCATCCTGGAAGTTCCCGGCTGCATTCTCGAGAGAGGACCTGGGGCTGGTATCTCTCAGCAGGGACACGTCCAGGTACCAGAGCTAACGGGTGCCAGCCTCAAGCAGGTGCTCCTGGCTGAAGGGCAGGAGGTAGCCCCTTGAGGGCGTCATCCTACCATGAACCCAGAAGACGGGCACTGTGTGGCTGCCACTGTATGTCACCCTTCCTGATGGGCACGCTGTTTCCCGCCTTACAGAGGAGAAACAGGAGACAAAGGCAGAAGGGCATGCCAAGACTCACCCAGATGACAGGTGACAGAGCAGGGATCCGAACTCAGAACCATCTGTCTCTAAAGCCCACGCATGAACCGCACGCTAACCTGTGCCCTTGTCTGCAGTGGATTCACAGGAGCAAAACGGTGGGGGTGAGATTTGCAGCAATGGCCGTGTCCAAGCAGCAGTGGGAGGAGCCGCTGGCAGGTGCGAGAGGGCCTTTATCAGCCCTCCCCGGGCCTGGCCAAACGGGCAAGAGGACACAGCACAGTCACCATGTGTCTGCCACACACAGAGGAAAATGTTCCCGATTATTTACGGGGTCTAGTTCATCAACATCCCCCCGGCTAGAACCTTGGCTCCCCTGGAGCTGCCAGGTCAGAGACGGCCAGGAGCTGCACCTGCAAGGTTGGGACATAGATAGTGGGTGCAGAGTGGGTCCCCAGGTGGTGAGAAGAGTGAGGCTGGGGTGGCTTCAATGGGACATCTGGGTGGGATGGGAGCCCAGAGAGTTCAGAGGGGCCCCTCAGGGAGAGCTGTCTCAGGCTAGACCATCCCGCTGGCCAGAGGGTGGCCAGCAGGAGTTGGCACCATGGGAACATTCCACAGAGGTTAGGGAGCAAAGATGTTCCCACGGGCTCCCCAGGAGGCCCCCAAAGATGCCTCGGGGAAGTGGTGGCGGGTCCCAAACAGCTGTGAGGCAAGATGTGCTGTCTCCCAAAGCGGAACTGAGGACGGCTGGGAAGCCGAGGGCCGGGGAGGCAGATGTGAAGGGGGCACTTCCAAACTCCTGCGTGGAGACGGACCACTCCCGGCCCTCGGCTAACCAGTCCACTCTCCGGGGGCTCTGCTGCCCCGGCAGCATGGCAGAGGGGCACAGCTCCTCCCTCTCCCGCACTGGCCACAGCCAGAACCGACGGAACCTGCTAAGTGGACCTGGCACCCTGAGAGCAAAGGCTGAGCCAAGTCACACACAGCACTGTTTCTCACACAGCCTCAGAATCCTTCTTAACACAGCCCACAAAGCAGAGGAAGAAGTGGAAGACGAGGTGAAACCTTGTTGCCGCCAATGGAGGATGCAGAAGGCACACAGGGTGGGTGTCCACGGATTCCTGCACCCTTCAGCGCTGGAGTGTGGCACATGTGTGCCTGGGATGTGGCTCCAAGCCTGCCCTGAGTCTGCCCTGAGCCTGCAAAGAGCTGACTGTCCAGTGGGGCCTGGCAGACGCTGGCTGGGAGGAGCAGAAACAGCAAAGGCCAGGGGTGTGGAGGGCTGAAGGAGAGGAGGGTGCGTCTCCTGGGGCTGGGGGCTTCTAGCTCTGCAGTCCCCAGAGGTCAGGAGGAGGTGGGTTCCTTGGAGGGAGCTCCTCCCTGGGGCATGGCCCCCGCCCCCCCGCCCCCATGTGGTTGGGGGACACGTGGAGGGAGGCAAGCCCAGCACCAGAACTGTCCCTGACTCCCTGCCACGCTGCCTGGGTAGAGGCAAACAGGAGAGGCGTCCCAGTGCAGCTAGTGGGGTGGGCCGAGAAAAACAGGCTGGGGGGCTGGGGCTGGCCTGAGACACCCACCTGCTGACAGGGGCGGAGCCAGGCCCCAGCGATTCCTTCTGGCTGCTCTTGGAGCAGTTGATGTGGACATGTCCCTGCCTGCCCTGGGAGGCACAGGTTCACGGGGACACCCCTGCAATCCAGACTGTGGGGCAGGGGGCATGGGGCGTCCTCCTCTCCTGGGAAGGGCAGGGGGCTCACGCCTGCAGAGCCCCTCGAGGCCTTGTGTGCTGGGTCAGGAAGCTGGGAGGGCCAGGGGCAGGATTAGCCCGCAGGGAGCACTGCCCGTGACAGCGGCCTTGGTGTGTTCGGGGGCTAGTGGGGGGCAGCCCGAGCACACCGGCACTCGGCCCTTCCTCCCTTCACAGCGAGGTTCAGAACGCAGCCTGAGTGCCAGTCGTGCTCCCACCAGCCTCGCTCTCCCTCCACGGCCCAGGGCGGTGTGCCTCAGTGCTGCAGCAGTGTGGGCCACGTGTGAACCCACGCGTGATTTCAGGCTTGCCATGAGACACGGGATGCAAGATGTGTGCTCTGTGTGTATCATCATTCCGATGCATAAGCCATAAAAAACAGAAGATGTGCCAGGGGCTCTGATGTGCACATTAAAGGCTGGGAGGCTCTTGGAGGTGAGGGGTGGCCAGTTTACGAGAGGGCTTTGGGGGTACTTCCCGAGCCCCCTAGGTGAGGCTGGAGGAGATGCAGTGGGGTGCAGGGGGTATAGGGAAATACAGGCCAGCATCTGACCCTGCAGGGGAGGCGTCAGGAGGGTCAAGCCATATGGCAGCAGGGGTGGGGCACTCCAGGCAGGGGGGCCGCCAAGCCAAGGTGTGATGAGGACGGGGGAGGGCCGGTGCTGGCAGCAGGCTGGCGTGTGATGTGGCTGCGCCAGATGGTGGCTGCTCTGAGTGCCAGGCTGGGTCAGCTGGGCACACAGCAGGCCCTTCCAGGAAGACGTGCTGACCAGGGACTGGGGCCGAGGGAGGGAGTATCCCCTGGGGTGGGGGTGGGGCCTCCAGGTGAGGGGTGGGGTCACAGGCCCACCTCCCAGGCCACTGAGACCTTCCAGGCCTGCAGTTCTGTGGGAGCACTCTCCCGCCTCCGGGGAGGACAATTCACTTATTCATGAGCGCACCCGGGCTCCCGCCGGGCAGCGCTCCTGCACACCTCACTGCTAATTACAACAGGGGCTTCATTAACGCTGCAGAGAAGCGCCAGGCTTCCAGCCGCCCGTGAGAGGCAGTGCGGGCGCCCTCGCCCTCCTCTTCCTTTCTCTCTGGGGGCCAGAAGCCCACCAGGGACAGGCCAGCTGCAGGGACAGGCAGGGCAGGTGAGAGGACCCCTGGCCTGTCACTTGAGCGTACACGGAGGGCTGCTTCCAAACATCTGTGACTGTGGGGCGCTGCCTGGGACACCTGCAAAGGTTGGGTGGGAGGGAGCAGTGAGTGGGCTGGAGCTGGGAAACCAAGGCAAAAGACGCAGAGCAGGCTGCGAGCCGGGGCAGGGGGAGGGTCCTGGTGCAGCTGAGCCCCCGTGATGACATAGCATCTGTCATGCTAATGGTGAGCCCGGCAAGGCGGGTGGAGGTAAGGGTGTCCAGGGCCCAGGGAGAGGAGGAGGCTGCACGGGGCTGTCGGGCAGAGAGAGGGGGGAGATATTGCCCCCCACCCTCCCCCACCCCCCACCCTGCCAAGGTCCAGGCATGGACTCTCAGTACCAGTCAGGACCGAGTTGGCCTTGGCTGAGCAGGGACTCTCCAAGCAGAACTGCCCCCCCCCCGGGGGGGGGGCACTGGCTGGGTCCACCCAGATCTTACAGGTCAGTGACAGAGCTTGTGAATCTGCGGTGGGAAGCCTCGCCCTTCCAACCACTGGGGAGGGTGGGCAGAGCCGTCACCCTACCCCTCGGCCAGGAAGTGGGATGGTGGGGCTCACCCGGTCAGTCTGAAGAGCAGCAAGGGTCTTGACAGTGCGCCACGCATCATGGGGGGTATTGACACCCACATAGGGGGGCTCCCCACCCCTTAGATGCCTGTGTGCATCTTCATAGAGCCTCCCCCATGTGCATGTCATTCATGGGCACACACAGCCTACTGCTGCCCTTCCCTTCCCTCCCTGAGCTCAGAGTCTCAGCCTCAGGCCAGGCTGCAGGGCCTCTCTGCCACACAGCAGGGCCCAGAGCCACAGCCTCTCCTAAGGGGAAGCTGGGCTGCATCGGGCGGCTCTGGCTCCCACTCTGGGCTCCCCTGAGCAGGGGAGGGGGCCATGGGGAGAGGAGGCTTAGCGAACATGCTCCCCATCTGCCGCCCCCTGCTGCAGACCCTGGCCCAGATCCTAGGGAGGGTGTGGGAGCTGCTGAGGCCGCCAGACACGACCAGCAGATCAGGCCTAAGCCTGGGCCCCGACTCCGGACCCAGGATCTCAGCTCCCTTCTGGCCCCACTCAGCCTGTGGACCGTCCCACCCTGGCCTAAGAAGTGTGGATCCTTCTCTAAACCTGCTCCATGCACTGGGGCCAGACTGGGAGCAGGGGTCTCTGGGAAGGGGGTCCTGGGTGACAGCCCCTTCCTGCCCCATCCTGCCTGGCCTCCCCAGGAGGGCCACATGACTCTGGGGTACCTCATTCCCCACCCCCTGCCACCTGCTGCCTGAGTGCCCTGTGCAACCCCACCCCAGCTTGCACACTCTTCAGCTACAGGGACCTCACCACCTGCCCAGGAGGCAGCTTGTAAAGGAAACTCTCCAGGAGCTTAGACTTTTGGGAAGGTGACCGTACAGAGGCCGGGGGGACAACGTGGCCACTGAGCGGCCAGAGTCCATGGGGCGAGACTGCTGTCATCATCAGTTTGGAAAGCGACAGACCTGGCCCACCACCCCATCTGCTGCCCCACGTTAAAACAGAGCTGGAGGAACCATGTCGTGTGGCCAGGACCCCCTCCTTCCCTGAGGGTCACTCACCAGGACCCCAGATGACCGCTACCTCTCTCAACTGATAAAATAACAATGGGATGTGGAGCGAACGAGGAAAGTCCTGGAATATTCCTTTGGGGTCTAACACCTGCCCTTCACCCATTGTGCAGATGGCAACGCTGAGTGCAGAGGCAGGCAGCAAAGAAACAGAGCGAGCGAATGGCCAGAGAGGAGGGCTCAGGCTGAGGCTGTGGGCGCTGACAGCCAGGCTGCCAGGCCCAGTGAGGAAGGGAGGGGGCTGCATGTCCACCTGCCAGCCCCACCCCTGCTGCCCCGGAACGCTCGGGTATTGATTCTGCCTGCCCCGGGAATGAGTCTTTCCTCCTCTGTTCGCACCAAGGTTTTCCAAGCTCCTCACTTTTTGTGAAGAACAAACTTGAAGCTGCTCCTATGATTAATCACTAGCTGCTCAGTGCTCCGCCACTGGCAATTTCAGCAAAGGGAATGAATTACCTTGAAAAACATCCGGAAGGAGAACCCACCGTGAAGGAGAACGGCAAAGGTTATGCGACAATTAGCAGAGGGATCCCCGGCCTCAGCCCATGGCCGCGGGCGCTGCGGGGAGAGCAGGCCGGCCGGGAGGGCTGGGCCTTGGCTGCGTGCGAGGCAGGTGGGGGCGCAGCTTCTCCAGCAGCTGGTGAGCGCCCACCCTGCAGCCTCAGCCGGGGTCTCCACGGCTTTGAGCGCTGCTGGGTTCCCACAGGCTTTGGTTCAAATCCCCACTGCACCACTTAGCGTGCTAAGAGATTTTGAAGCACGCTGGGCCTCTGGAGACCCAGGCATTAAACCAACCTCCTCATGGGACTCGTGTGGGCAGAAATATGTATTTAAGGAGCACAGCGCCTGCACACAGCAGCTGCTCAAAGCCGCAGCACTTCAAAGCCCTCGTGGCGGCTGAGTATCCTCACCCTGGCCCTGTCGAAGATGCTGGGAGAATCAGCCTCACTGACAGGCAAAGAACTGACTCCTGCCAGGTATGGGACTGGCCCAAGGTCACGCGGGTGATAAGCAGGCATCAGGATTTCCTGCAGCAGGAAGGAAGCTCCGGCCCAGCTCCCTGGTCCCAGGGCCCCACTGCAGCTCATCCAGCCCCGCCACGGGGTCCCTGGGAGCTGCATGAGGGCAGCACATGAGGCTTGCACACCACAGCAGAGATCCGGGCTCTCCCCGCTGGCACCTTGGGACGAAGGGCCCTGGCCCACGCAAGCATTTCTGTGGTCTCTGAATCGAGGCATGGGCCAAACGGAGATTCGACAGGTCACCCTCTGTCCCAAGGCCAAGTATGCTCAACTTGGAATGCCACCTGCTGGTACCACAAGCAGGGCCAGACGACCAGCGTGTACCCATCCTGGCACGAGCGGGTTCTCAGGGAGAAGGCGATGGGAAGCCCTGAGGTGTTAGGGAGAAGAACTCTACATGTCCGCACGGTTCCCTCAACACGAGGCCCTGCCAACTCATCCCCATTGCACAGATCAGTAAACTAAGGCACAGAGCAATGGCACAAGGTCACGGAGGACAAGTGTCAGAGCCAGGGTCTGAACCTAGACGGTGTGACCCCGGAGCCCAGGGTGTGTCCTCTCATGTGCTCACAGGACAGAAGTGTTGGGTGGCAGCAGCACTCACATCAGTGACTGCACCCTTCTGCCCACCCAGGCCACCTCCTGCACCTGCACAAAGCTGCCAAGGCCAGGCCTGCCCCACTCCTCTGCTCTATCCCCAGCCTTGGCCCTGGTAGCCTCTCTAAAGAAAGGCCTGGCGGAAGGGGTCCCTTGATGCTGAGCAGGGGGAAGGCCCTGTCCAAGGCACAGTGAGTTCCCAGCAAAGATGGCCTGCATCCAATCCCACTCATGACAGCCAAGGTCAAGTCAAAGACACAGCGAAGGCCAGAACCCCATTGCCACATCAGGACACAGCCGCTCCGCTCCCAAGCGTCCAGGCCAGCCCAGCTGCACACCTACCTCAGTGATCCACCAGTCACCAGTGTCCCACGTGCCGGTCAGCAGCTCGTGGCCCGGCCACCTCACTCCAGCTCCATTCTCCTGCAATGACAAGGAGGTGGTCAGGGGGTCAGCCTCCTGCAGGGACCCCGACCCTGGCCACGCTGCCAGAGCCCAATGCTTGCGAGAAAGCAGCCAGCCAGAAAAGCTTCACCTGCCATCTGACAGGTGGGGAATCTGAAGGCGTGACCGCTGTGTGGCCACGGGTGAGCTCCCGGCTCTTGGGGTTTCAGCCTCTACAAGTGTCCAAATGGGATCAGTCTCTAGGTCAAGGTTGTGGGCAGGACTCCAGGAGACAGGGGCTCTTGGCCTTCACTCCTTCATTCAACATCTAGTGAGCACCTCGGACTGTGACATGAATGGTCCCTGCCCTGGCAGGAGCTCAACAAGCAGAGAACCAAAAATAGACAATGAAAAGTGGCAGCTCCCACAGGCTCAAGGTGGCCCCTTTGGGGAAGTGTAGTTAAAGGATGAGCCCGAGAGAATTGGGCCAGCATGCAGGGAACAGCATTCTGGGCAGAGGGAACAATATATGTGAAGACCGTGAATCAAGGAAAAAGGCCTGCCCCCTAGCCCCCCACCCCGGGGAGGACTTCTGTATGGGGGGTGTGGCGGGTATAGTGGGCAAGGGAGGAGATAGTGTGAGCAGGGCAAGAGGCAGGACCCGTCCCGGAGAGGGTGGACTTGGACAGAAGCCACAGGGGCATGTGGGCAGCTGAAGGCCACGACTCTGGTTCAAGGTTGGGAGAGCCCTGTGGCTGCTGAGGGGGAGTGGTCTGGAAGGGACAGAAGTGGACAAAGAGGCCAAAAAGGAGGCTGCTTCAGGATCTAGACTAGAGATGGTGGTGGTACTCAGGACACAAGCAGGAGGCATGAGTGGCAGGCCCTGCTGGTGCACTGGCCACCTAGGGGTAGGATTCTCCCTGTTGGGTGGGGTCTGGCTCCAGGGATCATCAAGAGGCTTCCCAGCATCACCCAGGGATGGGAGCCAGGGTGCTGGCTGCTGGACTTCTTGGGAACCAAGAATTTAAATCCTGGGTGTGGAGGCACCTTGCTGTGCACCATCACTGTGCCTCTGTCCACGCCCCCTCCTCTAAGAAACAGAAACCATGGGGGCTGGCATTGTGGTGCAGAGGGTTAAGCCGCACCTGTGACGCCAACATCCCTTATCTGAGCATCAGTTCGAGTCCTGGCTGCTCCGCTTCCAAAACAGGTCCCTGCTAACGTGCCTGGGAAGGCAGCGGAAGACGGCCCAAGTATTTGAGCCCCTGTCACCCACGTGGGAGTCCCGGATGAAGAAGCTCTTCGATTCAGCCTGGCCTAGCACTGGCCATCAAGGCCATTCCGGGACTGAACCCAGAGGGAGGCGCGTGGCTAACAGCGGCAGAAGCAGTGTCTGTACCGCATGAAGCATGGGCTTCCACACACACCGGGGACTGGGCAGAGGCCTGAGACCTGGCCACACTGCACTGGGCAGCTGGCAGGGGCTTTCTGGAAACAAGGGGTGCCCATGGCTTCAGCAGGAGGCACTGAGGCCTAGTGTAGGAGGGATGGGCTAGGAATAACCAAATCACATCTTGAATCCTGGGTTTGCCCTCTTCTTAAAGGGTGTGCCTTGGACATGTTTCTGAAGCTGCTCTCTGCCTCAGTTTCCCTAACTGCGGGGCGGGACTGAGGAATGAGGAGGAACCACCCTCAGAGGCTTGCGCGTGCTATAGACGCCCTGCAGGGGCCACCACTGGACCCCAAGCCCTGAGCTCCCGCAGTCACCACCCAGCAGAAAGGGAACGGCTCCCCCACCTTGTGACCCTGTGACTCTGCTGCTCCCAAACTCTGCTCACCTTGGACACACAGCCCTGGAGTTCGCGGAGCCCAATTCCCCCATTTCACGGAGGACAAGCTGAGGCTCAGGGAGGGGTCATGCAGCCAGGCAGTGGCTGGGGCGGAACAGAATCGGCCCCATGCCTCCCACTCCTCACAGCCCAGGCCTGGCCCAGAGGCACGCCGGCCAGCAGAGCCACTCACAAAGAGAAAATAATTATTTTGGCAGCTGAGACGGAAGCCAGAACCGGAAAGTTCTCACTTGCTGGGCGAGTGTCGTCCAGGGTCCCAGAAATGCCGGCTGGCGATGCTGCCTCGCGGGGTGTCGGCTCACGGTGCCCACCGTGAGTCTCACAGGCCCTGGCCACCCCGGCCCCTGGTGCAAAGGGACCCCCTGAGACCAGAAAGGGGAAGGGACTTGTCCAAGGTCACACAGCAAGATGAGGGAGCTCTGGGACTGCATTTGAGACCCTGCTTTGCCAGGCACTGCCAGCCTGCCATGCAGCACCCACCTGGGAAAGACAGTGGGATGCAGGAGGTAAGGTAGCATCCCAGGGGACACACCAGCCCTGAGAGGTTGTCTAACTACCTAAGGTCATGCACCTGGGGAGAACACCCCTGGGCTGTGTGCGTGCACAGTCCGTGTCTACCACACTCTGCCCAGCCTGGGAGCTGCTCAGAGCAGATGGCAGTGCTGGGCACCAGCACACCGGGGAAGGAGGGCTCAGGAACCAGAAACCGGGGCAGGACTCTGCACGCAGAGTCGACGTCCTGCATCCCACCCTGCGCCTTTGGCCAGGGCTCGCAGCCTGTGTGGGCCGGGCCACCCGGCGAGACCAGGGAGAGAAGGCTGGAGACGCAGCGTGGCTCCCCGCCCGACCAGACCACAGGGTAAACAACGTGGGTGCGGGAGTTCCCGTTCTCTTCCTGAAACACACCAGGGATGAGGACGGGGTACAGCCTGGGCCTCGGGGCCAGCGGTGGGTGTGGGCAGCAGAGGTCTGCCCAACGTCCCCCTCCCGGGACAGGCAGCCCAGTGCTCAGAGAGCTGTCAAGCTGGTACCCTCAGCTCAGCACTCTGGCTTCTGGGGTGTATGTGGGGGGCCCGGAGGGCAGGGAAGCTTCTGACTGCGTGGCAGAAGCGGCCCTGAGACAGCTGCAGGCTGACACTCATTGGGTGCCGTCGAGGGCACAGCGGTGGCCCGGGTGCTCCAGGGGAAGAGAGCTTGCTATGTGTGGAGTGACCAGCTGGAGTGACCAGACTGAGTCTTGGACAAGGCAGAGGTCAGTGCCCCCAGTCACACTCCCCTCCCCTTCCCAGCTTCCCCAGGGATCCCTTGTGCAGGGGGCACCCAGCCAAGCTGGCCTAGCGGAGAGACACAGAAGTGGGTCAGGATTCGAGGAGGGCAGAGCATGCCGTGAAGGCCCTGGGCTGGGGCACCGCGTCTGCAGCTAAGGGACGGGTGGTTCTCTACAGCTGTGGAGGTCGGGGGGTCCACATTCTGGCTGGAGCCCTGGCCCTGGCTTCCGTGGTGAGGTCAGAGGCAAAGAGGGCTTGGCTGGTGTGACCCTGGGCAAGGCACTTGACCTCTCTGAGCTCCCTGCTCCTCTCTCTGCAGGGACTGATTGTCCCCCTGGGGCAGGCGCCAGGCTCCTGGCTCACCTGGTAGAGGCAGATGCTGGAGGGGGCATGGACCTATCCATAGACCTCCGGGAAGGGGAGGGACAGCCCCGGGTGCTCTGTGGCAGGAGCCATGCCAGTGGAACCCTGGAACCTAGAGTTCTGAGCTCTCGTGCCCTGGTCTCAGCATCTCATCTCGCGCCTTGTCTCACCCACACATGTCCTGGGGCCCCTGGTGGCCACGAGGGCTCCAGCAGACTCAGGTGTCACACACAGGTGCCGCAGAGTGGCAGGTGGGTGGCTCTCTGGGGAGGAGGGTAATGGCTCAAGGGCACAGTTGCCAAGTGGGGGGGGTCCAGAACCAGTCACGTGGGCATCCACCCACGCCAGCTCCAAGCTGCGGCTGCCCTGGCTGAACTGATCTGAACTACCTCCGTCGCCACAGTGACCCTCAGTGCCTGAGGCAAACCAGGTGGCTGCTCCTATCCCATTTCACAGACGGAACAAGTAGCTGCTGCTCTGGTGGCCAGGGTCCAGAGTCCAGGGTCCTCTGGCCCTGCAGAGACTGTGGAGTGGTAGGGGGTCCCCCACCCCTGAGACCCGCGTGGGCCTGCATCCCCTTACGTGACCCTGTGGACAGGCCCCGTCCTCCCCTGGCGGCCAGTGCTGGCTCCAGTAGCAAGGCAAATATTTACCCCTGATGGTTATCCAAGCCTCATCCCCAAAGGCGGCTTCCCCGCCTCCCGCATTCCTGGAATACATGTTCCCTGACCTCACCGAGCTGGGGGCCCCATGCAGACCAGGGGAAGCGCCAGACCCAGGCTGCAGGGCCCAGGCGGAGGCCAAGGCCCACCAGCTAGAGGACATAGTGGCCTCGGAGTGCTCCTCTGGCCACACACCCACTAGGGGAGGCTCCAGACTGTTCTTGTAGAGCAGGAGGTTGGCCAGAAAAGCACTGCCTGCCCTTGACCCCTGGAGAGGAGACCGACTGCCCTGCCACCTGGCCCTGGGTGGGGGTGGATCTGGGGGCTATGCCCATGTACCCCCCAAATCTGTGGGTCAGGGCGCCTGTCACCAGGGCCGAGGGCCTTACACTCACTGCTAATCTCTCTTTCTCCCTCTCTCTCATACACACACACACACACTCGGCCCGCCACCAACACGGCAGATCCTCCCTCTGCCAGTCCCAGCAGCTCCCACCGCCTCCCTCTATCCTCGCACTTCCTGCCATCGGAGAGCTGTGAGGTCCCCCTTTCAGACCAGAGAGCACACAGCCGGAAGTGGCAGACATGAGCTAGAGCACCCAACCACGCTCAGCAGCTGATGCCTCACCGCGTAAGCCAGGGCCAGGGCTCCAGCCAGAATGTGGACCCCCACCCCCGCAGCTGTAGAGAACACTGGCCCCTTAGCTGTAGGCCTGGTGCCCAGCCCGGCCAGCACAGCACCCTGTCCCCCCCAGCCCCTGCTGTGCTCCACCCCTGGGAACTCTCAGCCCATCTTTCCAAAGGACCACCTCCTCCAGGCTGCCTTCCCTGACAGTGCCCCCTCCCCAAGTGATCTTTCCTCTCTCTGAACTTCCAGAACACTCTGACATTCTTTTTTCCCTTGCACAATTAAAACTCGATGCCTGGTTATCTCTTTAGCCATAAAGGCAGGGACCTTGTGGTCCCCATTGCAGATGCAGCAGATGCCCAGGGACTCGGGCAGCCTGAGTACCTCCTCTGAGAATAGTGACTGCAGGTGGCCTCGAGGGACGGATAAGAAAGACATTGAGCAAGCTGGCAGTACAAGGTTTAGGGACCTCGGAATCACAAGGCTCCCTCAGTTAGCCAACCCTGTCTCCCCTTCCTGTGCGAAGGCGTGGAGGAGCTCCAATGCCTGTTACCCCAGCCCAGGGAAGTCCAGGCCGCCCGGACACAGCCTCAAAGCTCCCCAGCCTCCTCTCTCCTGAGTAGGATTCTCCAAGCAGGCTGGGCAGGGGCAGCCTGGCTGCGTTTAGCCAACCTGAGCCAGGACAGTGCAAGTCTGGCAAGCCCGGACCATGGGGAGTCGGGCCAGCGCCTGCAGCTGGGCCCTCCTGGGTACCTCCCTGTGCAGAAAGAAGACCCTGGTGTAAACCCGGGCCACAGCCTGGTACCCTGGCAGGGCAGAGAGTGGGTGCTGGGGAAGGGGGGCACTCAGAGCTGCTCCCCACCCACCTAACATCTCTGAGACTTGGATTCCTCATTTGCAAGTGGAAGTGGGGGCTATAAACTGACTCCCAGGAGCCATTCATTCATTCATTCATTCGTTCATGCCCCTCTTGCTACACTATAGTGGCAGTGCCTGCTGTGTGCCAGGAGAGGAAAGGTGGGGAGGGCAGGATCAAGACCAAGATGCACTGCCCAGGGTGTGCACACTCCCTCTGGTGAGGTGGGTGATTCTAGGAGAGCCAGGGCCCTGTGGGCAGAGTGCTGGAGGGGGTGCCCAGCAGAATGGGGCTTGGGTGCAGGAGGGCACCCCTCCCATGTAAAGGCCCAGGTCTGCCCGGAGGGAGGCTTGCAGGGGAAGTGCTGAGGGCTGAAGACAGAGCCGCAGGTGGCTTCAGGGAGCGGGGACTGCTGCAGGCACAGGCCGGGCTCTGTGCACAGCCCTCACTCCCCCTTCCCATCTCAATGTGCTGTGTCTCCGAGGCCAAGCCAGAGCGGCACCCTGTCCAGAGATGCCTGCTGGGGCTGGGAAGTCCTCGGCTACTTGGTGAGCCTCACCCAGGCCTCCCAGCCTGACTTCCGCCCACTCGGCCTTGGCGTCCTGCTGGCGCTCAGCTCCTGCCACTTGGCGTTGGGCTTCCACAAAGAAACAAGCTAAGGCCAAGGGGGAAGGGACTAGCCCAGGTCACACAGCAATACATGGGGGCACTAGGATGGGGGACTGGCTGGGGACTGTGAGTCTGCCTTAGATCCCCATCTGGGGAAGGGAAGGGAAGGCGAGGTTCGCTTCTGGCCACAGCTGCTGCTGACTGCCCCGACCAATGCCTCCTAACAACCAGAGAGAGGCCTTTGGCTCTGGTGCACGGCCCACTCTCCCCAGAGGAGGAGGGCAGGGTCTCCCCTCTGCCCATTTCATCCAAGGGGACAACTTCTCCTTTCAGCAGGGAGCACGGGGGCAGCACCGACTGCTGGCACACAGTGGGGCTTGAGGTTCTGTGGGACGAGATTTCAAACCTCAGCTCTGCCGCTGATTGGCCTGTGTGATTGATGCCAGGCAGGGAACGTCACTTCTCTGGCCTCAGTTTGCTCATCGGCAAAATGGGGATAACTAGAGGACTTGAGAGGACCACGTAGGGACTGTCACCGTCACCACTGGCTCAGGTTTGCTGCTGAGTACGCATGTGGCTTCCTGCCCGAGGTGGAAGCACTGGTCCCCACGTCACAGAGAGACCCAGGATGGCTCCTGGTCTCAGGCCCTGTCTGGGGCTGACTTGGGAGCAGGCCTGGTGGATCCTCACCAGGAGAGGGGCCCCCACCTCCCACTGCACAGGAGCAGCCAGAGGTGCTGAGTACCCTCCAAGGGAAACTGTGCCAGGGGCTCCCTTCCACGCCCTCCATTTCTGGAGGCCATAGTCTTGCTCAAAGTGGTACTTGGGTTGGAAATGGCCAAACCAGGGCCCCTGTACCCATCTTCCCAACGCTAAAAACCTCCGTCCACTCCTAGGATGGCTGCCTTCCACCCAGCCCTTCTGCCCGTCAGCAGGGTACCCATCCCTACTCAAGTGCCCTCAACCTCAACTGCCCTGCAGCTGGGGCTGGCGTTGTGGCACAGCGGGTTAAGCCACCACCTGTGACAGTGGCATCCCCTGTCGGAGTGCCGTGTCGAGTCCTGGCTGCTCTGCTCCCAGTCCAGCTCCCTGTTAATGCTCCTGGGAAAGCAGCATTAGATGGTCCAAGTACTAGAGCCCCTACTACCCATGTGGAAGACCTGGGTGGAGCTCCACGCTCCTGGTTGATGGAAACCCTCTCTCTCTCTCTCTCTCCCCTCTCTCTCTCTGTCACTTTGCCTTTCAAATGAGTAAATAAATATTTAAAAACTTAAGTAAATAAAAGCAAGGTTTTAAAAAACATCTCCTGCTGTGTTACTGGGGCCTGCAGAGCTCAGAGGAGTCGCAGGAGGTCCCTGAGGAGCCCCGAGCCTGTCAGCTATAGAGGAGGGGACGCAGCTTCGAGAGGGGTGGGCCAGGCCCAGGCCGGGACCAGAACCAGAGCCCCTGTGCTGTGGGAGGTTGGACGGAGGAGCCAGGGGCTTCATCCCCGCCCACGAGCGGGTCACGTGTTCCCGGGGGCTCAGTTCCTTCATCTGGGGCTCACACTGGCTGGAGGGTCAGAGGTGCTGACGTCACACCCACGCTGGCCGCAGGAAGGGCAGGAGGCTGCAGGGCAGGGAGCACTGTTGGTGGCACAGGCAAATGGCCCAGCACTGAGTGTTCCCAGTGACCCTCTGCCTGGGACGGGGCCAGCCCCAGGGGTCACGTTCCTCAAGCAGGCATCCCTCTGGGCTTCAGGCCACACGCAGGCCTGGCCAGTCTGCAGCGATGGCCGAGGCCCAGATTTAAAAACTCTGGACAAAAGAAAGCGGTGTTCTTGCTGGTGGGGGGTGGGGGTGGGGTTCTGAGCAGGGGCCCTAATGTTCCCCCAAGCCTGGACAAATTCCCAGCTCTGCTGCTCACAGCGCACATGGCCTTAGCCAAGTCACTGTGCCTCCCCTGCCTCAGTTTCCTCAATGGTACAGTGGGGAGGGAGAAGGTGTAAGGGGGCAAGGGCAGGGCCGTCAGCCGTGCCCACCAAGGGCAGCCAGAGGTGGTCTACAGGGCTGCTGGAAGGCCAGGGAAGGAAGAGGCTTAGGGGTGTGCTGACCATCACACTTCACTCCACAGCCTGTCACAGGACACTGCCCCAACGCAGGCTCTCAGGGATACTGTCTACATGGAGGCGTGGCTCAGGCCTGCCTTTGAACCTGGCCTGGGGCGAGTGCCTCCCCAATCCTTGAAGCCTCCATCTGTCCATCTGCTGGGCAGGGAGGGTGGGAGGATGATGCAGGACACTGTGGAGGATGTGGCCAGGCCTCGAAGGTCCATGCTCTGTGCCACACACCGCCTGCCCTGGCTGGACAGCCCTGTCCAAGCCAGCATACACACAGAGACCCAGTCCGAGGCACTGAGGACCTGCCCAGCTGGGGCCAACAGAACAGGCTTATGCTGCCCCTTTTATTCTCCCTTGGGTCTGGGGTCTCCCTTGTTCTTTACAGAAAAGGGGCTCTCTTAGCCTAGCAACTGGGTGAGATCCTCAGGGGGGCCGTCACTCACCTTCCCAGCCATTCCTGGGACTGACATTAGTCACCCCAGGGGCCCTCGGAGAGGCCCAGGCCAGCCCCTGGGGCTGGGTGTCTCTTCCTGTTGCCAAAGCACCCACTCCTGAGCCTGCAGGTGCAGGAGCCCTGGGATTATGCTGGACAGACAAGTGTGCAGCGATGGCAGGACTCAGCCCGACTCAGAGATCCAAGATGGAGGCAGCTGACCTCGCACAGTGCATCCTCTTAGCATGGCGGCCGTCCCAGGCCCCGTTCTGGTGGATGCTGCTTACATATGTGGATCCACCCGGTACCCCAGCAGCTCTGTAAAGGGGGTTGTGTTATCCCTGTTTCACGGAGAAGGAAACGGAGGCCCAGAGACGGGGTGTCACTTGCCCACTGTTAGCAAGCAGCAGAGCTGGGCTCAGAGTGAGCTCCGAGCTCCAGCATGCACAGGCTGGTTCACACAGTGGCCTGGGTCTCAGACCCTCTACCTAACCTGCCATAGAACTTTGGTTGGGTGGAGAGGCCAACATAGGAATCCGACGCAGCCGGTCTGGGGTGCATCATCTTTCCGATGGCTAGGGCTGAGCGCACTTGATCAGCCCGGCCCTGCTCTGCCATCAGGAACCCTGGCTCGGGGAGGGGGTGCCCACCTGGGCCGAGGAACCTACCTTTTCCATCCTGGGACTGGGGCTCTCGGAAACACTGCACACACACCCCCGGCCGAGCAGCCCGCGGGGCCCCGCTGTGGGTGGGGGAGCGAGGCAGGCAGGCTCAGCCAGCCGCCCGATGACACACAGGCCCAGCAATTCCTGACTCACGGCCACCCATCCCGTGACTCCACCCTCGGCCAGTGCCCCCACCCTGGCTCGTACCCCACAGCCCGCTGCAGCCTCCAGTCCCCCCCCCCCCCCCGCTCCTCCGTAGGAGCAGAAAGCCACAGAGGGAGGAAGGAGCCGGAGGGCCCCACCCAGGGCTGAGTGGGAAACCCGGACAGCCCCGTGCTGCGGGACCCAGGCACACCCCGAGGGGGAGGCATGGGGTGCGGCGCCAGCGTTCGCTCCGGCCCCTGCTGGGAGTCTGCCCTTCCCAGCAGGGACACTGGGGCCTGCCCCAGCCCAGGGTGGCTCACACCCACCTGGGCCAACTGTCTTCGCCACGTGACTCCTTGGACCAGGGCCTGGGCTTGGGTGCGAGTGCCAGGCGTCCCTGCTGCCAGCTCCTCTCCCGGCATCCACTTCTCCATGGAAGATCTCAGGCCCTCCTCCCACCATTGCCCGTGAGGTCGAATGCAGCTGCCAGGGTGCCCCTGCTCCTGGGGCCTGGACTCCCAGGGAAAGGCTGCAGGGGTCAGGCACTGGGCCCCCGAATCTCCAGGAGTCCTCACTGTAGCCTCTGAGCAGCCCGCTGGACAGAGGCGGACACTGCGGTTTACGCGCGCTGTAAGCTAGACCACTCGTGTCTGAGCGGTCACCACAGCACAGGGGAGGGGCTGGGCCACGCAGGCACGGGGTCTCCATGTTGCTGACGAGCTTTCTGCTGGCCCACGAGCTCCAGGTAGCCTCCTGGTCTGTCTTAAACCATGCAAGGTCACGACCACCGGACCTGGTCCCCTCGGTCCCGACCCTCGCCTTGGCCCCCTTGGGGACACGGTCAGCACTCTGGGCTGCTGCCTGTGGCTGGTCACGCTGGCTTGCAGAGGTGAGCCATGAGTCTAGGGGCGCCCACAGGGAGGGAGGAGGACGGGAGCCTGCTCCTCGGCACTGCCCCTAACCTGGCTTCTGGACCACCCACCTGCCCGAGTGGTGCAGACAGCTGGGTCTGTTGCATGTCCTGGCTCCTCCCCAGGAGCCTGTCCTAAACTCTTTATCCACAGGCTGCTTGGCTGGGGAGAGCATCCTCTTCCCCCGTATTCTGCAGACAAGGCCCAGAGTGGGACAGCGACTTGCCCAAGTGCACCAGCACGCCAGGGCCAGTGCTGGACTAGAAGTCAGGCGTCAGGGCCCCTAGGCCTAGTCCTTCTATGAGGAGGCTCCTGCCAGGCTCCCTCCTGGTCACTGTGTAGGAGTAGAGTTATCAGGGGTGTGGGGGAAGGGAGGGGTGTGGGCCACCCACGTCAGGGGGTCAGGGCCAAGCAGCGCAGGAGCCCGAGGCCAGTGCTTCCTTTCCCAAGAGGGCAGGATTCCTGGAGGCAGCTCCCACGGGAATGGGAGAAGCACCAGCCTCGGGAAACACAGGGTGGGACGGAGGCGGTGCCTGGGCAGGGCTTCCTGTTGGGGGACGGCCCTCCCCGAGGCCGGGTGACCTGTGCGGCTGTGACCCTGGGGCCAGGCCAGGGCGGCTTGAGCCTCATCCCTGGCTCAGGCCCAGGCCACCCCGAGTGTCTTACTCCAGCCAGCCCCAGCTTCCTGTCCCACAGGCCCCACCCGGCTCAGGGGAGACGGAGCACCCACAGAGCCCTCCTCACAAGTGCCAATGTTTTCAGGGGCCAGGAGTGAGCCTTGGTGGCCTCTGGCCTCTGACCTCCAGGCCTCCAACCACTTGTTTACCAGGATGAGGCCTTGACAAAAGTGCTGCTGGGGTTCCTTCCTGCAGTGGGGTCATGGGACTTGGCCCTGCTGGTGGGGTCACTCCAGGCAGGGGGAAAGAGGGCCCACTGGAGGCCTCAAAGGCTACACTTCCTAGTGGTCTGCGCTCCTCCTGTGGGTGTGGCATCCCAGCCCCCATGCCAGGGACCTGGAGGAAGACCCCTTCACCCACCTCTGGCACTGCATGCCTGCAGCAGGGGTGTGGTGGGAGGGGAGCGTGGCAAGGCCACCGTGGCCTCCGGGTGGCCCACCCCATTCTCTCTGGCCTCCGGAGCTGGGGTGTGCCCATGACAGGCTGGAGGTGGTGGGAGTGGAGAGGGTGGCGGCCTGGCACAGTGAGGGACAGATTTGAACAGAGGCCTTCTTCAGTCCCCGAGGGCACACGCTATCCCACGCCTCTACCCCGACTGCTCGGCAAATAGGCAGCTCAGAACGTGAGCAGGCGACACAGCGGGCCTCAGGGCCCAGCCTTGGCCAAAGCCTCTCCTGGCTCAGAACTGGGAGACACAGATGGGAGGGGGCTGAAGTCTGAACAGGGCCTGGCCTTGCCACAGTCACCCCAGAGGCAGGGACAGAGCTGGGACCCAAGCCTCCTGCCTGCATCCGGGCAGCCCTGGGACCTCCACTTGCAGGCAGACTCACCACATAGTCCCTCCGGGCCCTGGGGTTCCTGCCGGGCAGGTGGGAAAGTGGTGGGCTCTGCTTGGGCAGGACTGCCTTCAGCCCCGCCCCTGGGACTCACGTCACTTGTCCAGATGACCCCAGTCAAACAGGCCTGCCTGGATGGAGGCTGTGGAAGGCTGTGCTCTGCTAATCTCAACCCCAGCCTCACCCAAGTCCTGGCACACCGTGGGCGCTACAAATCTGTTGAATTCATCAGTGGCTCGAAGGATGCACGGGAGGGGCTGAGGCCAGGGCTCAGGACAGTCCAGGGTCACAGCAGGGGCGCTTGCGTCCACGCACGGCCCCTTTTTCTGGTACAGAAGCTGCCTCTGAGCACCCCCTGGTCTTGGCATGCTTGCCCTCTGCTTTAAGAACGGGAGGAGGCTCTGTCATTGAGCCCAGAGCTGCCCTTGTCTTCAGAAGTGGCGGGCAGGGGACACAGGTCTAGGGAGCACAAACAAAGGGCGCCGTCCCCCCTGCCTAGGGCTGGGGGCCTGAGAACTCCAGGACTCGGCTCTGGGCTCCACGCTGCCCACAGTCATTCTCATTTCCATGGCTGGCGCCAGGGGGGCCCCCTCTCCCATGGGTCTGTGTTGCAGCTCCCGGCTGCAGCCGGCCTGAACTGCTTACTTAGACAAATAGGGAAGGAAGCAGCCACGTGACTCCTAAGGTTTCCTTGACCAGACACACACACACACACACACTCGCTGCAGGTCAGGTGGTCACGTGGCCCAGCAGAGCAGAGGCTGGGCCAGGCTGGGTCAGGACAAGTGACTGGGCTGCCCTTCTGCACTTGGAGGAATACCCTCTCCAAACACTCACTTTCTGCTTGCTGGGCCTGCCTGGACTCCACAGAGGGAAAGCTGGGCAGGGAAAGGGGGCAGCCTCAGTCCGGGGTTTCTTTCCGCCCTCTCCACTCAGAGGGCAGATGTCCACCAGGAAACTGGCCCCCCTGGCCGCTCCCTGGCTCCCTGAGGGCAGGGAGCACTTCAAAGCCTGGTGAGGAGGCCAGGGCCCCTGTGTGCACTGAGAAAGGCCACAAGGACGGGGGAGGCGCGGCCGAGATTCCCCAGATGGAGTGAGTCCTCCCTTGGGGGCAGCAGCGACAGCAGCCCACTGACCAGCTCCAGGCTCTGACACAGGCATAGAAACAACCCGAGGGTGGCAGCCAGAAAGGGGCACGGTCAGGATCTGAGCCCACCCGACGCAACCCCAGAGTGCGCATCTTCTGCTGGTACTCCACCATCCTGCCATCCCAAGGGCTGCTCCCCTAGCTGTGGGGCCAGGCCTTGGTCTCTCCTGGGGCCCCAGGCCCCTGACCCATTCCCGGCCAGCCCCAGGAAGCAGTCCCCTATGCTCTGGGCTCCATGCCAGCTCTCGGGTGGACAGGTGGAGAATGGGGAGTGGGGGCTGAAGGGATGGAGGAGGAAGGAGACTCGGGGAGGGGAGGACTCTGGGGGGGAACTCCAGAGAGGGGCCAGGAGGTGCAGCATAACCCAGAAGGATCAGGAGAGGAAGAGGAGGAGGAGGGGAGGGAAGGGGATGGTGCTGGAGGGAGACACCACGTCAGAAGGAGATGAGGCAGAAGGATGGTGAGGAGGAAAGCCCAGGAGATGGAGGGGTGGGAGGGCGGAGCCACAGACAAGCGGAGAGCAGGGAGAGAGACAGCCGGGCAGGGGGTGGCAGGGAGGGAGGAGGCCTTGGAAAACCGAAAGAGACAGAGGGAAGGCGAACCCGCCCACCGAACATTAAATACCTAACAGGAGATGACAAATCAAATGGGAATTACTGCGGTAAAAACATAATTAGAAACTTGATTGAAGTTAAACAGAATTTACATAACACTGCAAATTAACTTTACACGGAAACTATTCACTGGCAAGGCAATGAAAAGGCATTTCATTAGTAATCTATATTTAAACAATAGGCACAATGGAGCCTCCTCGAGAGGAGCCGGGTGCCTTCACCCAGAGCTGGCGGGCTGAACAACGAGGACCCAGCGCCCTGGGAGCTCTACGCGGAAGTGGGTGGAGCGAGGGGCGGGACTCCTGCACCTGCTGGTGGGGGGGGAGGGTGCGGTGCAGAAGGACCAGATGGTGCCACTTCCGCCCCTGACTTGCTGTGTGGCTTGGGGTGAGTATCTTACCTTCTCTGGGACTCTCACCTACACAGAGGCAGTTTGCAGGTGTGGACAATGCTAGGACAGCCTGGAGAGAGGGGAGGGAGGTGGCAGGCCCGGCTCAAAGCTCTACGCTGCACTCAGTGGTGGCAACACGCAAGCTTGTTCCCATTCAGCCCTGGTTTACCTGTCTGCTCAGTGGAGATCAGTCTGGCCAGCCGGTCGTGACCGAGGCAGTGGCAGGATTTAGGGAGAGGACAGTGGAGAGAGGCTTAGAGAGAAGTGAGCCTGAAGGCACGGGATTACCTGTGCATCCAGCTGGCACTCTAATTAGATTACCCGTGGCTCCTGCCACAGGCCTGTCACGGAGCCACGCACCACAGGAGTGGCTTCCGCAGGCTCCCCTGGTCTGCCGTGCACAGCCAGAGGGGCCCCCTCTCCTAACTGTGCCTTGGAGAAGGGGCTCACCACGTCCCCATGGGGCTCCACCCACTTCTTTGTGTAGGGAAGTCTCCGGAGCCTTTGCCGACATCCCAGGCACAGTAGCCCAGGTGGCTCCTGCACCGTGGCCAGGTGCCGACAGCGTTCCCTGCTACACTACAAGTTTCTGTTTCTTTCCCAGTCCCCACCACCCCACTGGACTGCCAGTTCATGAATCCCGGGGGTCCCCTCTCTGTCGTCATCTCTGGGCATCCTGCTCTGAGCCCTGCCCTTAGCATAACGCAGGTGCTTAGCAAAGGCTGGCTGGCACCCCACTGCTCAAGAAGACTTCCTGGGGAGGAGGCCTTGGAGCGGGGTCTGGGCCCAGGGCAAGGACGTGACGGCACCCAGCATCTGTGTCCCTGAGGGAGGGGGGAGTAGGCCCAGGGTCAGATCTCAGAGGAAGGGAACAGTGCAGCAGTCTCTGAGCGTCTGGGGGCCCTAGCCTGTGCCTTGCCAGCACAGGGCAGCTGCAGGTCCCAGTTCAGTCTGCTGGGGGTGACAGAGCTGCAACTGCAGCCCAGGCTGAGCTGCTGGACAGGAAAGGGGTATGCCCAGGAGCTAAGACAGGGAGCAGGCTCAGGGGCACAACTGCCCCTCAGTGTCCCGCCCAGCCTGCCTCTCGGCCCAGAGGGGAAGCTGCTCAGAAGACTAAGGGAGACACATGGATGGACGGACTAAGACAGAGACGGAGTGAAGGAAGAGGCAGAGTGGGAAATAACAGAATCTCATACACTCATACACACACACACACCTGCACACACACACAGTTCTCCGCCAAAGGCTGAGCGCTCCTCCACCTGCTGGGTGGGCAGCTCTGACACAGCCACTGGAGGGACCAGGGACCCACACGGTGCACTTCGGAACTGGATAGGGAGCTGCCCGGGGCCCTTCCCCGACGGGCCACCACCCTGAGACAAGCGCTCCAGGCAAGCGGAGGTCCCTTGGGCCCTGGAACCCCAGAGGGAAGGGCCGTCAGAAGAGCCAGGAGGAAAGGGTAAGAGTGAGCAAATTTCATGGCGAGAGGCTCAGCTGGGGCTGGGAGTGGCAGCCAGGGAACAGGGAGGCTGGGACACGGGCTCACCCACAGCCCTGCTCCTGTGTGGTCGGGGGTGGGAGGAGGGCACTCTGCTCCCTCCTCCCTCCCTCCCATGCCTCGTTTACGGAGCCTCTGAGCCTCTGTGTGTGTCGTTCCCTCTGCCCTCAGTGCCCTTCCCCACTTTGTCCAGCAACACCTTCCTGGTCGCTCAGAGCCAGCACATTCTGTTCTGCTCCCGCACGTCCTTCACTTCCCCCGCGCGTGGCCCTCCCACTAAGGCCTGGATGCACCATGACTCAGAGCCTGGCTTCTGACCCTCTGTGTCCACTCCCGAGGTGACTTCATCAGCTTTGGGCTTGCCGCACCATCCGTGTGCGACATCTCCCAGATTGATGCCTCCAGCCAGGACCTCTCTCTGCCTTCCAGACGCATCTATCCGGCCGCCTGCTCGGCCTCTCCACCTGCATGTCTCAAAGGCGTCCTGGGCTCTGCGCGTCAAAGCAGCTCTCCTGGCCATTCTCCCCGGCGCCCCAGTCACTCCTGGCTCCTGTCCCGAACCCAAGAGCCTTCCTCGACCTTGCCCACTCTTCTTTATGTTCCACTTCCATTCTACCAGCAAGTCTGTCTGCCGGGTCTCCGGAATACACTTAAACTCCAATGGCTTCTCACTTCTTTGCTGCCAACCCCCATCCAAGCCACCAGCACCTCTACCTGGACCGGACACCAGCTGGCCAGCCATCTCCCGGCTCCGACCTCTCTGATTGCACCTCCTGCCCTGGCCTCCCAGCAGCCCCAAGGCCCCTGCTGCTTCTTTGAACTTGAGTGCTTCTCTGCTCTCTCCCACATTGCATTCAGGGGTGAGGTCAAATGCCACCTGCAGAAGCCCTCCACGGCCACCCCTGTCCACGAACACCTGGACTCCTCCTCTGAGAACTTAGCGTCAGCTGACTATTGCACGTTCATTTTCTATGTGTTGACTGCGCTTGTCTCCTTGTGCAGACAGCAGTGCACGGGCAGGGAGTCTGGTCCGTCTGATCCCCTCCTGTGTCTCCCAACTCGAGAGCTCCTGCCACGGAGATTCTCTCAGTCAACGGTTGGGGAATGAACAAACGAACAAGGCCCCTTCCTCTTTCTTGAACAATTGCCTGCAGAATCAGCACACGGCCCCTCCCTGCAGCCTGTGCAGACGCCACGCAGGCCTTGAGCACAGGCCTTGCGGAAGGGAGTACAGGAGCCGGCATCGGCCTCCCTCCCAGCAGGTGCCCTCCCAGCAGAAGCCTGGGTCTGGTCCATCTTCAAAACCCAGCCCTTAGTGCAGGCCTGGCCTGCTGCAAGACTCAGTGTTGGATATGTGCATGAGTGAGGAAATGCTGGTTAGGTGAATGGGTGGACGGAGGGACGGATGACCCATGGGTAGATGACACATGGGTGAGCCGGTGGGGTTACAGAAAGGGTGGCTCAGTGAGTGAGTGGATGAACAGACAGAAGGTGGGTGGGTAGAGAGACGGTCGGGTGAGTGGGTGGACGATGGGTAGAAGGAAGGGTGGGTCCCGCCACCGGCACCCAATCAAGAACGGGGCTGCATGGGAGCAACAGCAGAACCTGTCAGGGGAAGCTGGGTGAGACCAGTGCGATGCAGCCACGTGTGGATGCTGGCAGGCCAGCTGGACCTAACACAGCTGCTCTGAGCTCGCCGTGGGAGGCTGGCGGGCACGTTCGTCTCCCTGGGCCTTGACTTCCTGGTCCGAGAACACAGATGAAGATTCCTGCCCAGAGCTGCCAGAGAGAGCACAGCCACAGCTCAGCGCCATCCACCCTAGAAAATCCCTTCTTCCCAAGCCCTGCCTGGTCCTGCTGACCTGTGGGCCTTATCATGCTACCTACACCCACAAGGGTTGGGTCGCCTGGCTAGCCAAGCTGAGCCAGGCTGCTAACACGGCTTAATCCCAAACAACGGAGTCTTTGAGAACTGGAGAAAGTGGAGGCCTGAGGCGAGCGCCCATTTCACAGACAGACAAACTGATGTCCAGAAGCACTCAGGTGACACAGACACCATGTGAGGAGGGCCCTACAGCTGTGTCAGCCGAGACAGGCAGAGGGGTGACAACCCTCAGCACTGGTCCAGCCCCAGCACGATCCACTCGCCCGCCTCTCTCCTGTCCAGGTTTTGCACAACACAGCCCGGCCACCAGGGCACGGGTTGGGGGTTGGGGGCCTGGCGTTACCTTTCCGGGTCTGGCGGCTCAGTGACTGACAGCAGCTCCTCTCCTCACACCCCTTGCAGCATTAGTCTGATGTCACCAGGCCTCCTCCTCTTCCTCCTGGGCACACAGGGGACAGACGGGACACACGTGAGCAGCCAGGAACACAGCCAGCCAGCCACTCCCTCCCACCTCTGTCCCGCCACTGGGCCAATCTCAGTGGCCTCTCAGGCCACTTAAGCAGGCCGGAGATGCCTGATTTATCAGAGCCGGCTGCCTCTTCCCCGCCCAGCCACACTCCAACAAGTGAGCCAACTCCTCCTAGAGGGATTTTTTTAAGATCTAAGTTTGGCTCCTTATGCAGCCTGGGGGCTTCGTGTTGTCCTTCCGTGCTTGGTGAGAAAAGCAGAAAGCCACGGCTCCCTGGGCAGCCCCCAGGCAGGGCAACAGGGAGAGGCTGTCGGGGGGTATTTTTAGCCTGGCATACAAAGCTCTTCCTGGTGTGCCCTCGCACGGTGCCTGGCTTCGGGTAATAATCTCACACAGCCGGCCCTCAGTCACTTCCAAAGTCACTCGGTGACCCCTGCCTGAGTTCTCCCCTCCATTTGCATTGCTCGCCAGAGCTGTGTCCAACACGTGGAGCCATTTTACATGTGTGCAGACCACCGAGGGAAAACTGGCTCAGCCCTGCCTCGCCCGCCGGCCAGAGTTTAGGGCGGGCTGCTTAGCCTCAGCTTGAAGGAGGAAGCTCAGAAACAGAGTTGAGAGCAGACAGGGCCCTGGCGGCTTCATCTGTGTTGCTCAAACTTCAGGCCTTCTCCCAGGCCCTCAGGATTTTTGGTTGGAGCTGAGTCCAACCTAGAGAATGACGTCACTGAAATTCACCTTTGCTTCAAATCCCTCTATTTTTTTTTTGTTAGCCCCAATTAATCCGGCCTTGTCCAAAGCTATCACAAGCTATCTATTTCTTTTTTTTTTTTAATTATTTTATTTATTTATTTGAAAGTCAAAGTTATAGTTGGCCTCAATTTGCCACAGCGGCCGGAGCTGCGCCAATCCGGAGCCAGGAGCCAGGAGCTTCTTCCGGGTCTCCCATGCGGGTGCAGGGGCCCAAGGACTCGGGCCATCTTCCACTGCTTTCCCAGGCTATAGCAGAGAGCTGGATCGGAAGTGGAGCAGCTGGGTCTCGAACCAGTGCCCATATGGGATGCCAGCACTTCAGGCCAGGGCATTAACTTGCTGCGCCACAATGCTGGCCCCCACAAGCTATCTATTTTTTTTTTTTTTTTTGACAGGCAGAGTGGATAGCGAGAGAGAGACAGAGAGAAAGGTCTTCCTTTTTGCCGTTGGTTCACCCTCCAATGGCCGCTGCGGCCGGCGCATCGCGCTGATCTGAAGCCAGGAGCCAGGTGCCTCTCCTGGTCTCACATGCGGGTGCAGGGCCCAAGCACTTGGGCCATCCTCCACTGCCTTCCCGGGCCATAGCAGAGAGCTGGCCTGGAAGAGGGGCAACCAGGATAGAATCCAGCACCCTGACCGGGACTAGAACCTGGTGTGCCGGCGCCACAAGGCGGAGGATTAGCCTGTTAAGCCACGGTGCCGGCCAAGCTATCTATTTCTAATGCACCATAATAAATACATAGCTAGGAGTTGGCATTGTGGCGCCGTGAGTTAAGCTCCTGCCTGAAATGCCAGCATCCCATATGAGCCCTGGCTGCTCCACTTCCAAGCCAGCTCCCTGCTAATGCGCCTGGGAAAGCAGTGGAAGATGGCCCAAGTGCTTAGCCCCTGCACCTATGTGGGAGTCCTGGATGGAGTTCCAGGCTCCTGGCTCAGCCGTTAGGGTCATTTGGGGAGTGAACCAGTGGATGGAAGATCTCTCTCTATCTCTCCTTCTCTCTATAACTCTGCCTTTCAAATGAATAAGTAAACCTTTAAAACAAATAAATATATAACTAATGAAAAAAGTATCTATCCTGAGTAGTGTGTCACTCCAGAGTCTTGTCATAGACACAAAGCTTGGGTAGACAACACACAGAGAAGCAAGAGGGGCACAGGGGGTGGGGGTGAGGGTGGCTGCACACTCAGGAGTTTGAGCCTTGGTGTGCTGGGCCCTTTCAGCGCTGAACTCTTTCCAGCCCTGGGCCTGGCCATGCCCCATCCCGCACTTGAACTTGGCTGTGATGGACACAGGCCTCCGGAGGACAGATGGCCATGAAGAGGCCTGGGTCCAGGGCAGCATCTTGTCCCGGCAGTGCCCGAGGGCTCTGAGTCAGCCCTGCCCCTTCCATCAGGTTCCCCAAGGGGTGACGGCCAGGAGAGCCCTGCTCTGCCAGCAGGGCTGAGTGTGCAGAACTCAGTCCCAACAGCTGCTCCTGAGGGCCCCGGGGGTCTCAGTCTCCGTGTGTGTGTGTGTGCTGGGGGCAGGCCACGGCCTCACGGCCCACAGGTTGCAGATCCAGGCCGGGCAGGACCTGGCCCCGCTTGCAGGCTGCCCCCTCCCGTGGAGAACAGGATGTGGGTGTCAGGAGGTGAAGGAGAGTGTGGGGGTCGGGGTGGGGAGTGGCCTTGGGACGGGACTTCCTGCAGCCAGATCGGTTTACCACAGTCAGTTGGGCCCAGGACCGCACAGCTGTGAGTTATAAATGTCCCTGTCGGGGCCGGAGCTGAGAGGCCCCGCTGCTGAGGGAGGCGCCCAGGGTCCACCCGCAGGCCCCCATGACCTCGGGGCTCTGTCACCTGCTCTCTCTGACATGCCTGATGTGATAGGGCCCTGATGCCACCTTCCCTGCCCACTGTTCCCTTCCAGATAGAGGGACTGCCCTGGGCTTGGCCCTTGACTAGACACTCCAACCATGGCCACAGAGCGACTGTCCCACTCGGCAGTCAGCTTCCTGTGGTGCTTGCCCACCTCCAGGGCATGGGGGGCAGCATGGGGTGGGCACCAGGCCTCCGTGCCCCATGCATACTCGAGATTTTCCTCCAGGAGACCCTTCCCCAGCACCCCACCCTCCCTGTCCTCCTCAGGGATCCTTCAGTCTGGGGTGAGAGGCCGCCCACAGCTCAGGGGCGAGCCTGCAGGTCACGCAACTGTCTACAGATAAAGTCAGACCCCCACCCTCACCACAGAGGCCCGGCCCCAGGCCCTGCTGGGTTCAGCCAGGTGAGCCGTACAGGGCTGGGCCACAGGCTGCAGTCACGTGACAGAAACCAGGAGTCACTGGGGATTGCCAGGCCTGAAATCTACACCATTTGAAAAAAATATACCCCAAATCACAAAGTCCCATTTAGATCCAGTGACAAAATCGCAAGGAACTTGTAGAGGCTTGAGGGGCAGGCCCCTTTCTCACGAGGCCTTGTTGAATAACTTGCACGACGTGCTGGTGTAGGACCACTCCTGGCCGCACTCCGCTGCGCCTCCCCGCCTGCAGCCCCCAGCCCGTCCTGGAGCCAAGCAGGACAGGGGCCCGGAAGTGAAGCTTCGGGAGCTGCCGGTGTGTGCTCTCTAAGGACAACAGGCAAGAAGCTGATGATGGCCACAAATCCAACACTAAAGGACTGGCAGCTACGCTGTTCTAAGGCCTTGCTGAGGGCTGTCATCTATCCCACCACAGCCTATGAGCTAAGGGCTGTACCCATTTTCACAGATGAGGAAACACAGCCAAGGTCACACAGCTAGGACATGGGCCCAGACAGCCTGGCACTGCTACCACGGCCAGCTCTCACCGTTCCTCTCTTCTGCATCTCAGCGGTGGGTGGGAGGTGCAGGGGAGTGACAGCCACTTACCCATCCCGCACAAGGGCACCCTGATCCCAGAATAAATGGGGTCCCCTGTGTGGGCTGAGACGGCACAACCTCTATTTTCTAGTGCTGGCCGGGGGCGGGGAGCCCCAGAGACCCCAGTAGGGGGTATCGTCCAGCTCTCTCATGTTATATTCATGAAAAGGCGGCCTGGTGAGAAGTGGCTTCCCGGTGGTCGCCTGGGCAGCAGTGACCCCATGTGAGCTTCTTGGGGGAGGGGGAGGGGCGGGGGCAGGTGGCCTGCGGCCTCGGGGTGGAACGGCCGGCCAGGCGGCTGCAGGAGGAGCAGGTGCCTTTTGGCCTTCTCGGAGCAGTGCCTTTGTTTTCCCTCTGCCTGGCTGCTGCCTGCCGGCCTTGCAGGCTTCCCCCGATTGTGTCCAGGGTGATAAAGCAGCCGGACAGCAGGAGATCGCACACAGACTCCGTGGCGGCGGCTGGGGGCCTCAGAGGGCTGAGCTCCCCACCGCCTGTGGCTTCTCCCAGGAGCCCTCGGCTCGTGGCTCCTGGAATCCCTGCAGCACAAACACGCCCGGAGACGGGGGCTGCAGGCAGGGGCTGCCAGGCCTGGGAGGCGGCCAGGATTCCAACCCTGACCCTGAACTCTCGGCCACGCAGACAATGGCACCTGGCCTTTACCAAAGCCGTCCATTCTCGCTTCACCTGAGAACCAGAGAATGGGCAGAGGGTCGGTTGGGATCTCAGACCAATGCCAGGGAGTCCCGGGGAAGTGACTCAACCCGAACCCAGCCCCTGGGTGCAGGGGAGGCACAGTCCAACCCCTGGCTCCCTGTAGCAGTGTCATCTAAAGCACACCCAGGGGGGCACCTGACTCCTCTCTTGTGGCCAATTCCTGATCCACTGCAGGGTTGGGGACAGGAAGGTCTGATGGAGGGACAGAGGCACGGCATGGGGCAGTGGCAGCCTGCAGGACTGGCCAACCCTCCCCCATCTCTGCCTTGCCTGACCTCAGCACCTGGCCCTCCGACCTCTGACCTGACACAGGCCCTCCTCCAGTGCGCCTGACTTCAGTTCTTGGCTACCAGGTTCCACCATGCTTATCTAAGTCTCTTTATTTAAATCACTTTACACCAATCACTTGCCTTTCACTCAGCCTCATGTAAAAGCAATCTGATCTGTGCAATCAAGGGTGTGATGTAGTAAGTATATGTTTTTTCTAATTCCCATGATAATATATACATAGCATCAACATTTGAAATGTAGACCCTCCCACACGTGTGGGTGGCCCCCAGGGAGCAAAGCCTGGGATCCATCCAGGCTGGGACAGAGCCCTGCAGAGTTCCTTCAGGGCCTGGGGAGCAGAGCAGAGCTTGGTGCTGGACAGGAAGCAGGAGCAGGCAGAAGTTTCCTGAAAGGCCACAGCGGGTTTTGTGAGGGTCACGGGCTCAGAGCTGGCTACGCCTCTACTCCCTCTGGGCTGGAGCTGGTCCCCAGCCACAGTCAGCTCCTGGCACAGTCCTTCTGGCTATAGCAGGGCGAGCCAAACACCTGCACTAGCTTCTGCCTCGGCCGCTCCGGGCCTCAGTTTCCCCATGTGTACAGAAACTGTGGCTCTGCCACTGGCTCCTCTCTCAGCTCTATCAGTGTGTCTGCAGCCCCCTGAGCCGTGGGGGTGTCAGCACTCCTGGGGACCCCTGGGCCTCCTCAGCCCCTCCCCTCACACCTGACCAGGGGCCTTTCGTGGCATCTGCAGGGCGAAGGGGAGCCAGGGCCATCCTGTGTGACAGCTCTAAAATCAGATAATCAGCTAATCACCAGCAAATTAGCATCCCATCTTTACATAGAACAAATATAGTATTTACGTAAAAGTTGTTAGGAGTTTCTCTCTTTTTAATTAGCAGAAATAAATGCAAAATGAATGGTAATTAGGCAGCTGATGGATTCCGTAGTACAATTACGCCTGCAGTGGTGCCCCAGTCCTTAAAACCCTGTGCTGTAAGGAATCAGAGGAGTCTATTTATATAATTTATTTATGAAACAAAGTTAACAGGAACAGAGGGGCGCGGCTGGGCGCTGCTGGGGGAGGGGCCGTGGCCACAGGGCAGGGCCCTGGGACAAGAGTGAGCAGTTAGTGGCCAGGGAGAGGGAGGGAGAGGGCCTGCTGGGCGTGGGGCTGTGCACACGCACCACCAAGGCCCCTGTGTCTATTTCAGGCCCGGCATGTGTCGCTGGGGACGGCCTCCCCGGCAGGAAGTAGGCTAGAGTGAGTGGCCTGAGGCCCGGGAGCAGCTGTTTTTGCTCTCCCTGCTCTGGTCCCCACCTCTCTCTTCTTTGCTGGTCCTAGACCTGCACCGAGCACGTCTCTGGGCTGCACCCTGGAGTGCAGAGAGAAAGGGGCTCTTTTTGCTCCCCAGAACTCAAAAGAAACCAGATCCAGGAATAATGCACTCAAACACAGCCCAGGGGAGCACCCAGTGCAATGGGAGCTGAGAGGCAGGAGCCCAGAGAGGAAGAGGCTCAAGTGGCTTTGAAGGATGTGTAGGAGTTTTCTGAGAAGGCGGGAAGCAGCGTCAGGACTTGCACATGCAAAGGCAGGGCACTGGACCGGCACTGTGGTGTGGCAGAGTAAGCCACTATCCAAGATGCCAAATCCCATATGGGTGCTGGTTTGAGTCCTGGCTGTGCCACTTCCTATCCAGGTCCCTGCTAATGCGCCTGGGAGAGCAGCTGAAGACGGCTCAAGAACTTGAGACCCTGCACCCGTGTGGGAGACCCAGAAGAAGCTCCTGACTCCTGGCTTCGGCCTGGCTCATCTCTGGCTCTTGTAGCCATTTGGGGAGTGAACCAATGGGTAGAAGGCCTTTCTCTCTCTGTCTCTTCCCCTCTTTCTGTAACTCTGCCTTTCAAATAAATAAATAAATCTTTGAAAATATATAAATAAATAAAAAAGAAAGAAAAGGCTGGGTACTGGGAAACACAAGGGTACTTCAGAAAGCTCATGGAAAAATGCCATTAAAGGAACAGATTTGGGGGCTGACACTGGGGTGCAGCAGGTTAATCCACCACCTGCAATGCTGCCATCCCTTATGGGCATTGGTTTGAATCCCAGCTGCTCTACTTCCAATCTAGCTCCCTACTAATGGCCTGGGAAGATAGCAAAGATGGCCCAAGTGCTTAGGCCACTGCACCCATGTGGGAGACCCTGATGGAGTTTCAGGATTCTGGCTTCAATCTGGCCCAGCCCTGGTCATTGTGGCCATTTGGGGAGTGAACCAATGAATAGAAGATTCTCTCTCTCTCTCTCTCTCTCTCTCTGCAACTCTGCCTTTCAAATAAATCTAAAAAAAGGAGAGAGAAATAAAAAGGATCAGTTTATTTTGGTGAAAAATTTTTTTTTTGAAATCCATGCATACAAGGGATCTTCAAAAAGTTCATGGTAAGTGCATATTGTGAAAACACTAAGATTTTCAAATATTTTTGCTCCAAAATAAACTGACCTTTTAATTGCATTTTCTGTGAGCTGTCTGAAGTCTCCCCCAAACAGCGTGTGGCTGCAGGAAAGACTGCACCGGGAGCAGGGCGCAGGGTCTCGGATGCCAGGCTAAGGGCTTGGATTGGATTCTAGCAGCTGTGGAAAAGTCTGAATGGAAAGAGAGGGGCAGCCCCTTCCTACTCACAGCTCTCTCCCTAGCTCCCCCTCTCCCACCCGCAGCGTCAGGAGGGGCCCAGGTCCTTAGGCCATTAGCGGCAGCTGGGCCAGCTCGGGGTAGAGCAGGAGTCTAACCTGATTAAAGGGACAGGAGGTCTGTGTGGGGGAAGCAAGGCAAAGGGAAGGGGGGACACGCTGGGCTACTCTCAAGTCCCCTGAGTGACAGGCCTGTCCTGCCCCGGCTCCCCGACTGCTGGGAGGGGGAGGGGAGACAGCACTGCGGGCCTTGTCCCTCCCCCAGACTCAGCCCCTAGCCGCATCACTGCCTTGTGCTGTGACCCGGAAGAGCCGCTCCACCTCTGGGCCACACATTCTCATCTCCAAAACAAGGGGTGGGGGAGGCAGCGAACCTGGCCCGTGGCCCCATCTCGGATGCCCCCTCTCGCCTCACCCCAGCCTGATTCACGCACACGTTGTAGGCAGCAGAGCTGGCACCCCTGTAGGGACTGCCCAGGCCCTTGTAGCCCGTGACTTGGACTCAGGCAGACAGAGAGCCTGGGGCAGGTGAAAGAGATGGGGAAAAGGCTGGCAGCCACAGTGGCCCCTGCAGGAGCTGGGACAGGGCCCAGCACACCCTGGCCGTGAAGGACAAGCAGTCCTCTGGCCCGCCATTGGCTGCCCTGGCTCAGTCTGCCGGCCTCTAAAGTGGGACTGGTAATACCCACTCACCCAAGCCCTCAGGGCAGGGATCTGAAGTGCAAGGCCTGGGGGGCCGGCTCAGCCGTGACCTTGAAGGATTTCACGTAGGGAGGCTGCACGGGAGCGCTTTCAGACCCCCAGAAGCCCCCCTTAAAAAGGCAGCGTTCAAATGCCTTCCAAATGCCTTCCACGCCTGCAGGGGCCAAGGCCTAGGGAGGGAGCCTGAGCTGCTCTCTGCTGCCTCTCTCGGGTACCCCCAAAATTGTAAAGGAAACAAGATCACACCACACCACTTCTCTGTCCTGGCTCTCGCGCTCCTGCCCCCAGCCAAAAATCAATACAAATCTCCACCGCGATTGTGTCGCCAGAAAACCGGGCCAGGCCCCCCGGCGAAGACATTCCACCCCTTTATCCCCTGACCTCGGCCCCAGCTGCGGGCGGGCAGCTGAGTGTGGGCCGGGGGCGGGCTCGTGAGTGGGGGGCTGCGAGGGGCGCCGCACGGGGCCGCTCTAAGTGCCTCTCCAAAGGCAGGCCTGGTGCTATTCATCAACTGGTTTTCAGGGCTGTGAGAAATCAATGGCATTTGTGCTGCAAACTCATCATTAGGACAGGAAAAACTCTGCAATGGAATTGATCTGTTTAAATATAATAACACGACTTAGCAGAGAACCGCGAGGCAGGCAAGGACGGCCGCGAACGCCACACGAGGCGATGGCTCAGAGAGTGGGGCGACAGCCCGGCCTGGAAGCTCCTTCCCAAGTGGCTGCCGAGCCCTGTGCCACCAGGAGGCCAGAGGGGCCATGAACCCAGGCCTGGTCTTGGAGATGGCCTCTGCAGCCTGGGGCTGGGCCCCGAGGCCTGGCTGCCTCTCTGCTATTCTTGGAGGTGACTTTGCCCTGTGGATATTGGCTCCACCCACAAACTCTTAGGAGGCATCCACCATGGCACTGGCACCTGCACAGGCTGCGGGGGGAGCAGGAACGAATCCGATCCCAGCTCCAAAGGCATCCAGGAGCCAGGAAAAGCTGGGGTGTCAGAAGGTGTGGTAGTGCAGGGCTCGCCTCCAACAAAGGCCAAAGAGGGGGCGGTGAGGGCAGAAATGCACGGTCCCTTAGGAGAGTTCTCTTGAAGATGCCTTATGCCATGGGTGTGGCGCCCACCTGCCCTGACATTGGAGGAGGATGATGATGGTGAGAGAGGAACTGGCCGGTCCTTGAAGTGTCCTAGGACCCTGCAAACACCCTCTACATGTCACCTCGCTGAAGCCATGACGCAGAGGAGGGGCCATCATTGTACACACCCCACCAGGGACACCCTGGAGGCTCCAAGAGGCTAAACGACCACCAGAGGTCACACAGCTAGGACGTGATGGAGCGAGGATGACAGCCCCCTACCCCCTAAGTATGACCCACCCCCCGCCCCGAGCCTGCCATGGACCACCGTACCTCCCACCCGCGCTGGGGCCTGGCCTCCTTGTGGGCTGGGGGGCCAGGTGCTTCTGCCCTCCAGCAGTTGAGGTCTGGAAGGCACCAGGCAGCTTCACTGCCTGGGTGGGAGGTGGGAGGCGGAAGGCTGAGCAGAGCGTGGGGCAGGTGGTGTAGCCAGGTTGGGTCCTGGGCCCGGCCCTGCTGAATGCCAGGTGAGGCCAGGGCACTGACTGGGCACAGAGCAGGCACTCAGGAGCTCCACAGGGCCCTGGGCAGCCAAGGGTACCTCACAGAGCTTGAAAAGGGCCTTGGTGTCGGCCGTGGAATTTGGATTTCATTCCCGGTGACAGAGGGAAGCCGGGGAGAGCTGGGAAGAGTGATTCAGAGGCAGGAAGAGGGTGAGGCCTGCAGGCAACAGGGGTGGGAGGGCAGGGGGTGGGGACAGATCCAGAGGTGGCCAAGGGCCCGAGGTGACTGAAACAGCGGCTGCTAAGCTGACCCAGGACCCCAGGGAGCAGATCCCCCTCCCCCCAGGAAGCCCTGACCTGGGGGAGGACACCGCAAGCCAGCAGGCCACCGGCAGCTCAGCTCTGTCCCCCTGCTGACCTTTGTCCTTTGTCAGCAGTGTGTCCATCAATGCACGGAAGGACCATCTCTCCCCTGGGGCAGGGGCTGGGGCCAGGGGCTCACTCCCCCCTCCAAACCCCCCACCCTAGCCTTCTCTCTTTTAAGGAAGTGATTTCCAGAGAGCTGAGCTCTGCCAAAGCCGGACTGAGGCCTGGCGAGGGGCAGCCCAGGACACACAGTGCCGGACAGGAACGCCCCAGAGCCCTCCTGCTGGCAAGGTGTGGGGGGGAGGGGGGAGGGGAAGACACAGTGGAGCCAGACCCTGGGGGACAGAAAGGGAGAGAGGCTCCTTGGGCTGTGGGAAGGGGGCCAAGTGCAGACTGCACCAGCAAGGACCCTGAGCTGAGCAGGGGTCCAGAGTGCTTAGGAGCAGGGCTGGTGCACTCGGGGGGGGGGGGGGGGGCAGGGGTGGCCCAGGACTGTCCCAGGCACCCCCGGCTGCTTGGTGACCCTGGCAGGACCAAGTCTGAGTCTGGTTTTCAGTTCCCCCATGAAAAACTTTTGCTGGCGCCCCGGGTGTGGCTGCTGGGAGGACTGGCTACCTGAGCTGGCTGAGCCCCTACTCAGACACCAGGCACTCCGCAAGGCCCCGTGGCTGCTGTTGGTACTGCAGCTGCTTGCACCTGCCAACATGCACCAAGCACCGACCCTCGCCAGACATTCTTCTGATGGTTCGTGGTTTCCTTGTCACACTGCCTACAGGGTAGACGCCATCACCATGCCTGCTTTCAGATGAGGAGACCGAGGTTCGGAGGGAACAAGGCCTGGGCTGTCCTAGCTGTGTGAGTGCAGAGCTCAGACAACACTGCTAGTCCCCCACAGGAGGCTGGCCACACGGACCCAGTGCAAGAACACGGGCTGGGTGGGCCGCTCCACAGCAAGCAAGAGCCCCCGGCCCCACCCCACCGCACCCCAGCCTGCTTCTTTCCCTCTTGGTCCACACAGGTCACTCTAAATTGGGGGTCCCCGAGGTCTAGCTACCCAGCAGGACAAAGGGAAGCCCACGGCGCACGCCTGCCTCTGGCCGGCCCGGAAGCTCTGCTCTCGGTCTGGCACATTTTGCATGTGGCCGCCGGTCACTGTTGTGACACCAGCTGAGACGATGACGCCCATTTCAGAGACGAGAACGCGCAGGCTCAGAGCCGGGTGGAGGTCACACCGCTGAGGCTTGAAAGTCTGAGCTCCCCTTGGTTGCTGGTGTAACCGGATGAGCGAGCAGTACAGGGTAGGAGGCAGCACTGTGCATGTACGGGTCAGGTGCAGGGCAGGACGAGAGGCCAGCATCAGATAACCCCGAGGAGGGGGCCAGGCCCTTCTCTCAGCACCCAGGTGACCCAGGAGAAACTCTGGCAGCTCCAGGCACCGCAGGGGTAGGGTGAACAGCCTCCAGGTGATGCACCCACAGACAACACCAGGGGGAGAGGCCAGGTTCGGGCGGCAGCCCGGGTAGGCCTTGCAGGGACTCCTCTTCGCACTCAGAAGCTGAGTCAAACGTCACTCCCGCTCCAAGCCCTGGGAAGTCTCGGTGCGAGGAGCCACATGCTCTCAAAGCAATTAGCTTCCAGCACCCACAAAAAGGTCGCTGGGGCGCGCAGGCAGGCTCTGGCTGGGCAGGGGCCCTGGGAAGCTGGGCCTGGTTATTTTTAGCATCGTTTTTCAAGAGGGCCCGGGCCCTCCTCCCACCAGGTAAATGTCAGCGCCGCGGGCAGACCCAGCCAATTAAAGCCGCTGGGACCCAGGAAGGAGGCGGGGCCGGTGCCTCCTGCTGCCCCCCCCCCCCCCCCAGCAGCTCAGTCCACCAAGGAGCCTGGCCAGGGGCCTGGATGCTGGGTTTGAGTCCTAGCTCCTTCTCTGACTCTGGCTCATGCCCCTAAGCCCACGTGACAGGACGCGGCTGAGGGGAGTCGGGGTGGGTGGTGAAGCCGCTGCGTGATTCGGGAGTTCTGCCACCCTGCCGTGAGCTGGCTGGATTTTTCTGGATTATTCCAGAAAAGAATTCTGGGCTTCCCGAGCAGGAACCTGCGCCAGCCCGGAGCTGACAGGGCCTGAGCTGGCCGCTGTGCAAACTGCTGAGGGGATTTGCGCAATGCCGCGTACTTGGCGTCCAAGGAGCCCTGTGGCTGCGGACAGTAGTTGGTGGAGGCTCAGCAAACACGCACTGGGCTGACTGAGCCCAGGGCGACGGGGACGGCCACATCTGGGGAGGGCACTGGGCACCCGCGGCGGCACCCACAGCACCTGCAGCAGATTGCCACCAGAGGCTCACCCGGGGACCCCTCTGCATCGGAGTGTATGGAGGACCACGCTCACGCACCTGGCCACTTGCTCCCAGGGGGAAGGAAACCGAAGCCACCTCTCAGGCTATCCTGGGAATCCGATCCTTAGCGCTTGAGTGGGCCTGCCCCAGGGCCCTCGCCCCTGCCTTCCCTGGGTGGTCCACACTGGCAACAACCAGCAGTGCCGGGTCAACTCTGTGCACCCAGAGAGGAGGTCCAGGCCCAGTGTCCATGGCCAGTTGCCCCCCAGTTCCCCACAGAGCCCTGTCATTCCCTGGGCCCAGAACCCTGGCAACTGCTCACAGCTCCCCAAAGGCAGACCATTGCACTGGTGCGGGGCCCCCAGGCCTGCAGCAGAGCCACAGGGGCCTGAGATGCGCCCTCCCTGGGAAGCATACCTGCATGAGCCTGTCATGGTGATGCTGTGTGTCCCTGGGCTGGTCTCTGGGCATCTCTGATCTCACCATGTCACTAGGCATTGCCCACCCCAATCTCCTGAGCTATGAGGATGGTGACAGCAGAGGGTGACACCTGATTCCAAGTGACTTCTCCCTGCTGGTCAAGAGCACCTGGCCCAGGAAAGATGCAAGGGTGGCTGAAGAGGGCTTGGGGTGCAGAAAGGGCCCCCAGCCCCTGGCACCGAGTCGGGCTGGACTGCACCTCACCACTGCCCCAGCTTGCAGGCTGAGCTCAGCCCTCCTGGCCCCTGCCCCACCGGCCCTCTCAGCTCCCTGATCCTCTCAGGACCAAGGCTGAATTCTGGCCCAGGCCCTGAGACTGCTGGGAGCTTCCCTAGCACGTGCTTCCAGCTGGAAGTCTCTTCCTATGGAGCGGGACTCCGGACTCCCCGACTGCCCCCTCCAAGTCATGCAGAGACCCGAGGGAGGCCCTACTTTTCCACTTTGGCCTCCTCCAGGCAGTTTTCCCTGGCTGCCTCCTACTGTTCTCAGCCACCCAGCTCTCACTGGGCCCCCACCCAGAGACTGCACTGCATACTCCGTGACCTTTGCACAGGCCTGGGGCTGTGCCTACCCCGCTCCTCAAATTCCATCCACTTTAAGTGCTCCACCCCCAGCTGATGGAGCAAACGCATCACTCAGCAAGCCTACGAGGACCTAGGAGTGCCACGTTGACCCAGTGGGCAAACCTACGATGGCGTCAGATCACCAGCTCCGTGACACAGAACATCGCCTGACCTCTCTGGACTTTTGAGTCTCCCCATCTGCACAACAGGATAATCCCAGCTTCTCTTGGGTTCTTGGTACCCTCTAAGACAGCGGCTTGTGACCCCTGACCTATTCCCAACTCTCTGGTTTTATAGACCAATGAACAGCCATTCAGAGAGGGGCAGCGACTTGTCCAAGGTCACACAGCAGGTCTACAGTGGGCCAGCTGGAACAAGTCCTGCCAGGCGGCAGCCCCACCCTGCTGACCCCGAGGGGCAGCCCAGCTCAGGCAGGAGTGAGCGAGCAGTGGGCTGTAGATTCTTGCTAGCTCTGGGCCAGGGAATAGGGCAGGCTGCAGAGGCTGGGGGGATAGAAGGGCCTGGGCTGCAGGCAACAAATTCCAGGCCGGGGGAGGGGGAGTTTGCATTCTCAACTGGCACTGTGGACTTGACAGACATGCCACCTGTGGACCCTGGAATCCCGGCTCTGCTGGACCACGGGCTGGGCCACGGCCAGCACGGCTGGGAGCTGGCCTTGGCATTCGAGGTCTCTGCCACCAGCCCCAAACCTGCCCGTGTAACCCTGGCAGTGTGTTGACTGACTGATGGCCCAGAGGCTGGCAGCACGAGGCCACACCCCCGGCGCTGGTGGAGCTGGGGCTGGCGGGGGACGGAGTGTGGCCTCCGCCCCAGGTGGCCTCCCACAAGGCTCTGAGCAGCAGCTGTCTACAATCCTGTGTGTGCCTGCGGCTCACGTCCAGCACCACCCCAGCCCCCCGCACTCCCTTATTCTCTTCTTAAAGGGCCGTGCAACCACACACCCGCGTGCCCTCGGCGCAGGCTCCCTCCACAGAGCGTGGTCTCTGGCCTGGCACTGCTGTGCGGGCCTGCTCGGCTTTCCCTGGTGCAGCCGGCCGGCTGCTCAGGGTGCCCACTCCGCAGAAGAGGAAACGGGGCACAGAGACGTTAAGTCGCTCATCTGAAGCCACAAAGAAAGCAGTGGCGCATCGGGAAACAGGCTGAAGCCCAGGTCCAGGGTCATGGTGGCGGCCACTCCCTCACCCCTCAGCAGCGCTTGAGAGCCTCGTGAAAAGCATCAGTGATGTGGGACACTCTGGCTTGTCCCCAAGAAAACACCCTCTTCTGTGTCCAGCCTTTGCTGGCTAGTGCAGCCCGGGCCGACCAGGGCCTTCTCACTACACCTGGCTGCGGTCCACCTGGCTCAGTGGACGGAGCCACGCCACCCCCAAGGACGCACGGCACCGGGCACCTGTCTACTTCAGCTGGCTCAACCTCTAGCACCCAACAGGCACCTTTTGTGGGCCAGGGGCTGCAGTCTCTACAAAAGATTGCAATGTGGAGTCTGGCCCAGGGACCACCCTCTGCCACCATGGTGAGCATCCCTGTCTGATGTGGTCAGGCCCAGAAACAGCTTGGGGTGGGGGTGGCACCTCTGAGCCTCTGTTTTCCTATCAGGCAAAGGGGAGCAGTGGACACTGAACTCTATGGTGTAAGAGGTCATGGTGGCTATAGGAGGGAAAGGCTGGGGTCCCAGAAGTCTGGTGTGCAGGAGCTAAGTCTGCCCAGCAGATGCGGATGGGCAGAAAAGGGGCAATCCAGACAGAAGCCTCTGCACGTGAGACAGAGCGGACCCCTTCAGCCCCCACTACTGTCGGGCCTGGCACAAAAAAACTCTGGCCTCAAAGGTATTCAGGGCCAGGCTGGAAGGTAGACGGGGGCCTTGACTACCATTGCCTGATGTCGGGGAAAGGGTGCAATCCCACCCTAACCCGAGCCTCTGTCCCCCACCACTCGGGACAAACTGAATGCAGGTCCCACGGAGCCTCTTGCATTGAGGAAGAGGGTGTTGGAGGGCAAACCTTGGCAGCTGAGGCTCCCAGAGGGAAGGGGGTTTGCCCCAGGTATCTGGGCCAGGAAGGAACAGGGGGAGCCTACATGGGCACCTGGTTCTCTGCACTTCACCACACAGTTGCTGGCCTGATTCCAGGCTCCCCTTCACGGGCCATCGCACAGGACCCCACGCCCAGAAGGACCCCGTTCTGCTGTCACCATCCGGAAATCCTTACTGATCTGCGACCAGGGTCTGCGTTCTCCTTCTGCACTCAGCCCTCCGAATCGAGTAGCTGGTCCTGATCCCAGGAGACTCCGAGGACACTGTTGGGTGCAGGTGTGGAGGACTGTGAATGAACCTGCCCTTCTCTGCAGGTTGGTAGGAGCCATGCTGCCCTCTGAGTCTTCCTCTCTCCCCACGTGAGCGCAGCAAATTTCTCCTCTTCCTCCAAGGTCCAGCCTCACTGTCGCCTCCCAGGGGTCCCTTTCTAGACCCTGATGCCAGGCACAGCTCAGCTCCCTGTGCTGTGGTGCCATGCCCTGACCCGGCAGCAGGCTAAGGAGCCTGCTAAGGGAGGTGCAGAGAGCACCTGGCTCCTCCAAGCCTAGGGCCCTGCCAGGGCTCCTGGACACCCAGGAGCTTCCTGCTGGCCACGTTCCCCAAGGACAGTGCCAAAGACACTTTCAAAGGCGCCTCAGAGAGCAAACAAGTGATTGTATCATATTAGGTAGTAGACCCCAGAGAACAATCTACCTTTGAATTTGCAAAAAAATGGCAAATATGCCCGGGAATTCTGGGCCAGGACTAAAGCCTAGATCATCCCAGCAGCCTCCTTGGAACTCCCTCCAACTTGGAGGGCCCCCCCCTCCGGGAAGCAGGGAGGGGAAGGAAGAGGAAGCCTTGAATCTGGGGTGCAGTGTGCTTAATAAGCACCTGAGTCCAGCTCTGCCACTCCCTGGCTGTGTGGCCCACACTCTCTGAGCCTCAGTGTCCACATCTGAAAAACGGGCCTCACTTGATCTATTCCTAAAGGGAGACAACCGGATTAAAGAGAGAAACTAGGCACACGACAGGCCGGCTGCAGCACTTCCCAGTCAGTGTCCAGAGCTCCGCATCCCCCTTCAGGGCCTCAGGGTCCTCACCTGGAAACTGCCAGTTAAAGGCCTCCCTCCCAGGCTGCGGGGGCACTTAGGGGCCCATATGTACCAGACCAGTCCCCTGGCAGGGCCTCCCCTATGACCGGTATACTAAAGCCGGGGCGGGGGGGGGGGGGGCGGTCACAGACCCCAATTCCCCAGGAGTCCACAGTGCAGCTGGGGGAGGGGGAGGGATGACTGAGACCCACCACCTTGCAGTGCTGCCTGTTGTGCCCCTGGCACTGAGGGAGTCCCGGCCCCAAGAAGCCAAGATGGAGACCCCAGCACATGAGGAGCAGGGAGGGGCCCCGTGGCATCCCGTGACCATGCCCCAGCATTCCACCCTACCTGTAACCTGTTTTCTTCTCTCGGGCGTACCTAGTCATTTACACTGGTGGGCTCTGATCCACAACACCACCCCGGGAGCTAGACAGTGGCTGTTCCTGTTTCCAGAACAGGAAGCTGAGGACAAGCAAGGGCTTGTCCACGGTCAGTCACATGGCTGGCCATCAAACTTGCCAGTCACCGTCTCCAGCGTGCACACAACCAGAGCCACAGCTCAGCCTTGGCCCAGAGCTGCCCGGAGTCCCAAGGAGCTGCACTGACTCCTGAACTGCTCCTTCTCTCTAGGGCACTTCCCTCCTGCACAAGCACGCATGTGTAGCCCCACATGTATGTGTAAACCCGTGTGCTATGACAGCTTGTGTCCCTGTGCCTGCATGCAGGGCAAACACACAAGTTTATGAGCACGTATGCACATGCAAGTGTTTCTGTGTGCATGCATGCATGAGATCTCTGTGTGCATACATACATATGTGTGTGAGAGAACACACATCAGCACACGTGTGCGTGCATCTGTGCACACACAATCACTTAACGACACAGCTGAATGTCCTCAGCACGCATGGCCCATCTGCATGCACACAGTGAGGTAGGTGCACGTCCGTGCACAAGCATGTGTGTGCAGGAAGTGTGGACACAGCCACACCTGCGAGTTGAGGGAGTCCCGGGTGCACGTGTAAGGATGTTTGTGTGCACTTCTACACTTTAAGTGAGAACATCAGGCCCACACAAGGCCATCTAAGTTGTCTTCTTCCTCGAGATATTCTGGGCTGCAGCCTGCTCCGCCTCCTATAAGAAGCCTTCCTGGATCCCAGACTCGGCCTCCACTCAGAATTTCAACATCAACCCCCACCCCCATCACTGCCACTCTCCTACCCTGGTGTCCTCACTCCCAGCCCCTCGCAGCCAATGCAAACTCCGCCGAATTCTCTTCCTCCCCGCCGTGGTTCTCTCTGGCCTCAGCTGAGGCTCTGCAACCTCTCATTCACTGGGCCCTTGGGACAGACCACTCGTCTCCCTGCTTCCGGCCGGGCCTTCCCTGTGGCAGCCCCAGGGATCTACTGGCTAAGGTGCACCCATGACAGTGCTCCCTAACTGAGAACCCAGAGTGGCCCCCATCACCCCAGCCCTTCATAATCCCCTAGACTCACTCGTGATGTCCAGGAGCTCCATCTAGAGAGGGAGACTGGCTGGAGAAAGCTGGAGACGCGGTCAGCTGGGCCTGACTCCTGGCCAATGCCTCCCCCATGCCACCAGGCTCTCCCACCTCCCATCTGCTCCTGCCTCCCCATGTGGGTGCTTGCTCTGGGCTGTCTCCCCTGCACTGTCCCTTCAGCTCTCTGTCCACCCTGCTGTCGTGAGGTTAGCCCCGTCTGTTGGGACCCCTCTCCCTTTCCCTTGCATCAGACCAGGCATCCACTTAATGCCCAGGACAAACTAGGAAACAGAACTGAGGGACAGGGGGGTCAACCTCATCCAGCAACACCCTTCCTCTAGAGAGGGCCTTGGGGGCCGGCCTGGCTGATGTCAGCCCACAGCCACATGGGAGCCAAGACCCTGGACCAGGAGCAGCTGCCACCCCCTTACAAATGGCCCCTCCCTTTGCCTGGAGCTGGGACAGGACTTAACCGTCCTGATGACACCCATGGTGGCCCCTGTCCAACAAGAAGCCCGCGGGGTGGGGCAAGGCCAGCGGCAGAGTGGTGGGGGGTCAGAGGCTGGTGCATGGGAGCACATAGACCCCAACCTGTGCCCCAGGCTGGGCAGCTGTGTGATCTCGGGCAAGGCTCAGTCTTGCCATCTGTGCAATGGTGATGAGGACAGGCTTGTCATGATCACGAAGTGTCAATCAGAGTGCAGCACTCAGAACGGCGCTCAGGGGGACAGTCCAGAGCTCGCGGCATTCTGGGTATTATTGTCATGATTCTGTCCATGTTCCACATCACACTGTCAATGCCGGAGGGACAGGCGCGGCGACCCATGGCCACATTGGGAGTAGGCATCAGAGTAAATCAGACACCCCTGGCCCAAGGCAGGGCACCTCCCACCCACCTGCTTCCCCTGAGAAGAGAAGGCCAAGGAAGAAGCAAAGACAGGGAGCTAAGTCCTGCCCCCTCAGGGCTCCCCAGGTCTCTGGTACAGCTCCCACCCTGGCCAGGGCTTCGCAGCCTATGTCTGCCCCAAGGGACAGGACCCCCTGCTTACCTGCTCAGACCTCTGCCGGTGGGCCGGGACGGGAGGCCGCTGAGGTGGGGGTCAAGGCAAGGAGGCCGCGGCCCAGCAGCCCTTGTTCAGCCCAGCACTGCCGCTGCCAAGTCCTGGGGAGACAGAAGGGGGGCAGTGAGCTCCAAGCCCTGCTCCTGGGGGTGGCCCCCTCCCCTTCCACCAGCACCACCTCCTGAGAAGTCAAACTGGCCCCCATAAGAAACTGGGTGTGCGCCTTGCCCCTACCCCTGAATTTGACCTTCCAGGACCCAGGTGCCGCCTTTAACATGTCAGCATGCTGACCACCAGTTCCCGTCGGTGCAGCCTCCCAGAGCCCCTGGCCGTGGCACGTGCTGGGTGTCCTACTCGGAGCTCTTCCCCCATTTATCTTATCGGTCTCTCCAGGCCCCAAGCCTGGGAGCCCTGCCTGACCTGCCTGACCTTTCTTTGTCCATGCCACAGCCAGCTTTGGACCCTGCCGACTGTGTCTCCTCCAGCTTTCTACAGGCGTCTCCCTCTCCGGACAGAGCTCCTGGACATCGGAAACTGAGTCTGCTCTCCGTGTCCATCCCCTGAGACTGTTGGCAAGGACCGGCAACTGCCTGATGGATGTAACAATGGTGAACGAATGAATGACTGACAGGATGAAATGTCCTGGAATCAGGACGCTGACGGAAATCTCCAAGGTCTCCCCCTGTCCCGCCCACTGGTAGATTCTAGAACACAAGGGTCATGTTGATGAGAGCAAAGAGACTTGGTGGGGCACGCACTGGCACCAGCACTCCCGAGAACAGCTCAGAAGCAGCTCTCCTACCCCAGGGCCTCTTATTCTGTGCCCCAACAACCCTGCTTCCACAGAGCCAACGAGAGCATTTTCACCCAAAGACATGTACTAGAGTGTTCTCAGCACTGCCGTCCAAAACCCAAAACCCAAAAGCTTCCCAAATGGCCATCGACTGCCAAGCTGTCGTATTGGTGGACCCCATGGTGGGTTATCCCCAGCACTGAGAATGAGTGATCTGAAACTGTATCTGACCACATGAGTACATCTTGCAAGTTAACATTGGCTCAAAAAGCCAGACACTGGGGCAGCATTGTGATGTAGTGGGTAAAGCTGCTGCTGTGACACTGGCATCCCAATTCATGTCCTGGCTGCTCCACTTCTGATCTAGCTCCTTGCTAGTGGCCTAGGAAAAACAGTGGACGATGCCCCAAGTTCTTGGGCCCCTGCTACTCATGTGGGAGACCAGGATAAAGCTCCTGGGTCCTGGCTTCTGGCTATGGCCTGGCTCAGCCCTGGCTGTTGTGGCCACCGTGGGGAGTAAACCAGCAGATGAAAGACTTGTCTCTCTCTCTCTCTGTTTGTAACTCTTTCAATATACAAATAAATCTTAAAATAAAAAAAAGCCAGTCACAGTAGAAAGCGCTCTCAAAGCTCAAGAACAGGCAAAACCATGCTTGTAGTAGATGCCATACGGCCAGAGTCTGTAATTTTCCCAAGAGGTAGAGTCTGTTCTGTGAGCCCTCACTCTGGGCTGCCCTTGACCCTTGTCTTGACCCACAGGCTTTGGTGAAAGTGGTGTTTTAGGAGTTACAGAGGAGGCCTCAAGTGGCCCTGCCTCCTCGTCTTCTCTCTGGGAAAGAGGCCAGTCTATTCTGCAGAAAGACAGAGAGGGACGGAGGCCACCAGCCAACAGCCAGCACCAACTGCTCACCGAGTGCAATGGAGGCTGTCTGCAGGCCTTCTGGTCTAGCCAACACCCCGGGCCACTGGAGCCACGTGAGCCCATGGGAAGCATGAGTGGGGGACCATGCAGCCAAACCACAGAACCGGCAGAATCCTATACCGTTGCTGGGCTCATGAAGCCACCCAACGTGGGGCAGTCTGTGGACAGCAGGAGCTGAGGGCAGGCAGCTGGAACTCGGCATAGTGACCCAGTGTCCCCGGGGGGAGCAGTGAGGGAGGCAGCCGGGGGCTCGCGGCGGTCTTGACGTATCCGTGTCTCAACGTGCATGGCCGCCACACAGGCGTGCTCACTTGGAGCCACACATGTAGGACACGCCACCTTCCTGCATGGGTGTCACACTTCAACAGAAGGGACAAACAAATCCTTCCGTGGCTCTCAGCCCAGGCGCCGGCTCCAGTGTACCTCCCCGCCTACCCCCTGCCCTGCCACCCGGCCTCCCTGCTCTCTGCACACCTTCAGCATCACCTCACACCTGTGCTCCTGGGATACCTGCCCCTTCTTACCATGTCTCCTGTCTGCAGCCAGGCAGCACCGCCTCCTAGAAACCTCCTCTGCCCACGCAGGCCCTGTCCACACAGAGCTCTCTAAGCAGAGGCCTGGGCAGGGGCAGGCATCCCTCACCTCTTACACAGCCAGACTGGGATGATTAGAGCCCGTTTCCGGGGGGTGAGGGGCGCAGTGTCACACGGCAGGTTACATGCCAGCCCCAGCCCAGGCCCAGTGCACAGACACCAAGGGCAGGGCTGAGTGTGGGGGTGCAGAGGGGGCCGGCAGAGCGGGAGGGACTTACGGGCTCCCCACTTCGCCACGGATGATGGCACCGGCAGACAATGCGTTCGCCTCCTCCCCTCATAATTATCTATGGAAACAAACCTGGCAGACTGACTGGCAGTCACACAGTGCACACCTTCTGCTACCGACGCAGACTGCCTGGGAGAGCCAGGAAGCGCTGCTATGGCAGGCAGCCAGACTGTGCTGCTACGCCTCTCCCCTGCGTTGACTCAGCTCCGCCCACAGCCCTCGGGGCAGTGACTGGGGCGGGGGTGGTCTCAACGGACCCCCAACACTTAGGTGTCCCTCAGTGTCCCTCCAGCCTCCACCTTCGCAACTCCAACTCGGTCCTAAACAGAGGTGTGTCCTCTGGGGACCCCCCTCCAGCCTCAGTTTCTCCTCCTGTCATCTGGGACCTGGGCTATTCAGGGATCTCCAAGGAGTCCCAGTTTGCTTTCCTGCAGAGAGTCTGAGCCCCTGCTAGACCAGTTTCTTCCTGCCTTCCTCCGAGTCCCCACTGTGCCGGCGGCAGTGCCTGCCAGCAGCAGGTGGATGAGGCCCCCTCGGTCCACCAGGAGCAGGCCACGCGGCACCTGTCACCTGCCTGCCTTCTGTCTCAGACACCCTTTGCCAAGAAAGGAAGCTCCCTCCCCGACAGAGAGGCACAGACAAGCCAGAGAGGCCGAGCTGGGAGGAGAAGGCCATGGGGACGGGGGAGGCAGGCCACAGGCTAACGGCAGAAGCATCTGCAGCCTCGTGGGGGTGCTGAGGCACCCCGGCCCCAGAGGTGTGCAAGCAGAGGGAAGCAGCTGTGGGGGCTGCGGGTGCTATCAGCATCCAGAGGAGCTGGACTCTGTATTTCCCAAGCTCGTCTGGTGCTAAGTAGCACCTGGGCGGATGGTTCAAGTCACAGCTTCCCAGGCTGCTCCCCTGAGAACGGAAGGCTGTGGGTCTGGAACACGGCCCAGAAACTTCAGTGGTGAACACGTCCTCCAGGGTGATCCTCTGCATCTGGGGAGGTCGGGGAAGTGCTGGCAGCTGGCCTCCCAGGTCCCTCCGGGCCCAGACATGGTCCCTCCCCCCCATGCCACTCCACCCTTACCCTGCCATCCAGGACACGGAGGCAGGGCTGGAGGCGGCCTTAGAAGGGGGCCAAGGTGCCGGGGGAGGGGCATTCTCAGTCCATGGTGACAGCAGCAGCAGCTCCTTCCTAGGCCATGCTGCCCGCCCCCCACCCCGAAAAGCTCAGCCCGCGGGGTGGTGCTAAGCTGCCAGCTGTTCAGCCACTGCTCAGTGAGGCTGGGGTGGGGGGGCGGTGGGCAGTGGGAAGCCATTATCTTGCTCATAGCAGAGAGACACGCTGGCTTTTGCCCGCCCCTTCCCTTCTCCCTCCCTCCCACCTTCTCTCTCTCTCTCTCTCTCTCTCTCTCTCTCTCTCTCTCACACACACACACACACACATGCACACATGCACACACATGCCCCACCCAGCCAGGATGCCTCAGCTGGCTCTGCACCCACCTCCCCCACCCCCAGCCCCCAGATCTCTCCGACCGGCTCAGCCTCCACCCTCAGAGCACATTTCCAACACTTAAATCATTTAGCCTGCTAAACCGGAGACGGCAAAATGGGTGCTATTTCTTAAAAACATACAGAGAGCGTATTAAATTATTGATAGCCATTAAACAGGGGGAAAAAATTAAACAGCTCTCAGCTCTTATCAATCATTCATACAGTTTCCACTGGGGTGTTTTCTGGAGAGATCACTCGGGCAGCCCGGGGAGCCGGCTCCTGCTGGCAAGAAAACAGCGCTGGGTGGACGCAGGAGGGGGCCACCCCAGCTCCCTGCATTCCTGGGGCTGCACCTCGGAGGCAGCAGGGGCAGGGGTCAGCCTCTCCGCGTGCTCTCCTCCCTCTTCTCGAATCATTAACAACAGGAATCTCCAGCATGGCCGTCAGTCCCTGCTTGCTGAAACCCAGCCTTGCTTTTATTGAGCGCCTACTGTATACCAGGACTGCGGGATGCACAGCCTGCTCAAGGCCCTCCCATGGGCCTGTGAGAGGGCCCCGTGCAGGGAGGAATGATCACCCTACATCACGACACAGCCAGAGCGGAGAGCATCGGAGAAGAGGCCCAGGAGGACGCTGCCTAAGAAGTCATTTGTGCGTAAATTCTTGGCTAGGGAGGAAGGACTGCCCGGAGGACGAGGCGGACAGCCCGGGTGCAGGCAGCACAGCTGTGCGCGTGTCAGAGCGCCCTTCCTGTCAACCACAGCCCTGCCCGTCTTGATTGGCAGCTGTTGGCCATGCCAAGTGGTAGGCTCGGGCACTGGGAGCAGAACATGGAGCAGGCTATGGCTCCAGCCTCTTCTCCAAGCTCTGGTCAAATCCAGGCCAGGCCAGGGGAGGGTCACATGGGCCAGCACAGACCCGACCCCTGCCCCCAGCCCCAGGTGTGGACAAGCAGGAGATTGGGGCTCACCCCAGCTGCCCGGGGCAGCAGCGACTCCACCCCCGCGATGGACGGATCCATTTCCTGGCTCTGACTCAGGACACCTAAGCCAGCGTGACGCAGGCCACAAGAGGCTGCAGGGCCAAGACGCTGCTGGTCTCCCGGCCACAGGCGGGCCTGGCAGAGCTGCCCTGGGGAGACAGGGTCCCTCCTGCCGCTGAGCTGTGCCAAGAACCCAGCAGCAGGGCTGTGCGAGCCAACGGACATCTGACACGGCCTGCCTCGCCACCCAGGGACCATGCACAGCCGGGGCCATTTGAGGCTCCCAGGCCAGGCCAGGCCAGGCTGTTGCGGGGAACAAAGAAGCCTGGCCCAGGCCTGCCTCCTCCGAGCCCGAGCCGCTGCTCCAGCACACAGGGCAGGCTCTGCATTCCTGAACACCTTTCAGAAGCTCTCACTTGCTTGGAGCCCGAGCCCGAGCCGGGAGCCGGGAGCCGGGAGCCGGGAGCCGGGAGGAGGCCCTGCCAAGTGTTGATAGCACCCTCGCCAGAGAAAGCTGCTGTCACAGGGAAACATTCTGGGGAGAGAGCTTGTTTACCACCAACGCCTGGGACTGTCAGGAAATAATCAGAAGAAAGGAAATTTGCAAAGTCGTGAAAGACACAAAGGAACCCCCTCTCGCCGCACGCCAAGATGGTTGGCCCCGGAGCACCCGGTGCTTGGCTCGGAGGAGGTGTCCTGGGAAGCTCAGGGGTGGGTGCCACTCGCCGGGACTGGGAGACGGCGGACCCTGCGGGGTGCGGGTGCTCTGCCGTCAGCACCCCCTGCGTGCGTGAGAGATGCAGGCCCTGGGCCCCGCAAGGCCTTGTGGGTCTTCCCACCTCCAGGTGGACCCCCTGCAAAGCCTGCCGGGAACACGGAGTTCTGCAGCTGACTCCGGCTCCTCTGCTCGGCTCACCTGTGGACTTGGAGTGATGGAGCTGGGGGGGGGGGGGGGGGGCGGGCTGAAGTCAGCAGGCAGGCCCGGCCTCCCAGGCTCACGTCCATGGCATGTGGCTCTACCGGGTCCTTGTCACCCTCACCTGGATTGCTAACCATCGGCCCTTTCTAGCTGTAGCCCAGCCCCCGTGTGTGCAAGGCCCACAGCCGAGCTTCAGTCTCTGCCGCAAGGAGCAAGCGGTTAAGGAAGGTCTGCTGTGCAGCCGAATTAAAACCTGGATGGGCAAGCGACCCCACAACCCCAGCCAAACGCACCAAGGACCAGCCGGCTTCCACCACCGGCTTCCTGCACCCTTCACTGGGAGGGTGTCCACACACTCCTCAGTGTCACCACATCCTCTCCACCGAGACCCTTTGTCATATGAGCCTCAGAACAACCTGTGAGAGGTCTGGCAAGGTGATCATGGCCCCGTGATCAGACCCTCTTACACTGCAGCCACTCCACAAGGACTCAACCTCCTCTGAACATTTGCGTGTGGTCCTATGCCCCCTTCCCAGCCAAGCCCTACTCCACGTCAAGCTCTGAAACTACCACAGCACCTTATACATTGGACTGGGCTAAATTCTATTCCAAACTAAATTAGGGGTACCATGCACACACACGGGGTACCATACACACACACACGGGGTACCATACACACATGGGAGCACCATGCACACACACGGGGGTACCATACACACACATGGGAGCACCATGCACACGCACAGGGGTACCATACACACACATGGGAGCACCATGCACACACACGGGGTACCATACACACACACACGGGGTACCATACACACACGGGGGTACCATACACACACATGGGGTACCATACACACACATGGGAGTACCATGCACACACACACGGGGTACCATACACACACACGGGGGTACCATACACACACGGGGTACCATACACAAACACAGGGTACCATACACACACATGGGAGCACCATGCACACACACAGGGGTACCATATACACACATGGGGTACCATGCACACACACACGTGGTACCATACACACACATGGGAGTACCATACACACACATGGGAGTACCATGCACACACACATGGGGTACCATACACACACACGGGGTACCATACACACACGGGGGTACCATGCACACACACGGGGTACCATACACACACATGGGGTACCATACACACACGGGGTACCACACACACACATGGGAGCACCATGCACACACACACGTGGTACCATACACACACATGGGTATCTCATGCACACACATGGGGTACCGTGCACACACACATGGAGTACCATGCACACACACACGTGGTACCATACACACACATGGAGTAGCATGCACACACATGGGGTACCATGCACACACACGGGGTACCATGCACACACATGGGGTACCATGCACACACATGGGGTACCGTGCACACACACATGAGTACCATGCACACACACACGTGGTACCATACACACACATGGGAGCACCATACACACACATGGGAGCACCATGCACATACATGGGGCACCATACACACACATGGGAGCACCATGCACACACATGGGAGCACCATGCACACACATACATGGGGAACCACACACACACATACATAGGGTACCATGCACACACATGATGGTCCTCACAGGAACACTCCAACCAACCACCCAGCCCCCCAGCCTGCAGCCCAGAACCAGTCCTTCCTCACAGCTAACCTGCAGCACTTCAGCTATAATTTACAAAGCCATTCCCTGGATAGCGGGTGAGTCGCTTGCAGCCAAGCATAAATGAGACTGTATTCTCAGAGCTCCCGAGCCAAGGGAAGGGGCAGGCTTGGGAATTTCCAGGCAAAGGCCAGCAGAAACTGGCCACAAATGAATCATTAACTTTTGAGTCGAGAACTCCGAGGAGCTGGTGCCAAGGTCTCGGGCTCTGGCCTGTGTGGGCCACTTGGCCTTCCTTGGCTCAGGCCTGCAGACATATTCCCCCTCTCCCCACCCCTGCCGGCCATCTGTTTCACCCCACGGCCACTGGTCACCAAGAGCCAGGCCAGAGTAGCCCAGATGTCTTATGGGAGAGGACTGGCTCCAAACTTTGCCTCCATGCTCCTGTCCTGGAATGCTGCCCCTTCCAGCAAGCTCACTCCCTTTGTCCTCAAAAGAGGACAAAGAAGGGCCCCAGCCTTGCCCACCTGCTCTCTTGCCTGGGCGTCTCTTGGCCTCAAAGCCCCTGAGTCCCTGAGCCCTGACTGTGTCTTCCAGCTGCCTCCTCTCTGCCGTATCTGGGTGCCAGGGCTCCACAGCTTCAGGGAATCCCAGCGTCTGGCAAGCAGTACACCCAGGCTGGGGAGCCCATGTGGGACGGGCATGGCTCCCGGCTTCTGTCTGCAGACCTGGGGCTGCCAGTGGGCTCTGCAGTACTCACCTGGCTCAGGTGAGACACTGTGTTCCCCTCTGGGCCTCCTCTCATGGCACCAAGTGCAGCTATTATGTGGCCCAAAGGAGGCGGGGGCAAAGGTGACCTTGGGCCTCGCATAAGGGGCCGAGGCAGCTGCTGGGGCACAGTGCCCTGATCCCTATGAGCCGGATCCTTTGCAGGCAACAGAGACCAGTGCCCGCCGCCTCAGTCCCCAGGGCACCGTCCCGGGGCTGGAGCTGCTATATCACTGCAGCCCCTCTAAGCTTCCTTGAACCAGGGCCTGGATTCTTCTGGTGGGGGGCGGGCACTGGGCATGAAGTCTGGACACAGGTGACAGCTCGTTAACGCCCGGGCTCCCCGATGTCCCATCAGGACGCCATTCACCACGCCTGCACCTGGGCCTCCGGGCTGAGCAGCCACCTGCGCAGCCCCCGGCAGGCAGGAACAGTTGCACGCACCGCGGGGTCTCGCGGCTGCTGGGTGCCAGGCTCTGTGCTACCGCTGAACACACGTTTCTGCGAACCCTTCCACTGCACCGCCCGGTGGGAAGCAGCCCATTCTAAAGATGAGCAATCCGAGGAGCACAGGGATTCAAAGGAAGACAAAGGAGCCTGCACCTGGCACAGAGCAGGGAGTTCAGAGGTTGGCAGCAGCCCGGCCACACGTGCCCTCCGTCAGTGCCCGCGCCCCTGTTGTCCTGAGCGCAGAACAGGAGCAAGTGCTGTGGGCAGCACCCCACACCCTCCACGGAGTCCCTTTCTCATCTGATCCTCAGCACAACCTGGGAGAGGTCCGGTGAGGCGATCCGGATCCTGTTACAGATGGGGAGACCGAGGCCTGGGGCAGGAAAGAGCTGAGGATGGGAGGGGCAGAGGGAGCCTCCTAGGGCCGTATGTTGGCGACACAGCCCTGGCTCTGAGGACCCTGACCTGCCTGGCTCTTCGGCCTGGGCCGCCTTTGTGGCATGGGGCTGTTCCCATGGCCGGACAGAGTCAGGGTGGGGTTGTCGAGTGGTAGGGAGAGGCAGTTGTGGCTCAGGAGCACAGGGTGGGAGCGAGGGTCCCTCTCCCACACGCCAGGGACAGGGTGAAGGCACTCTGAAGACAGATGAGGCTGCCTTCCCCATTTCCTGCAGGGCTCCTGGGCCACGCCACTCTACCCTCATTGACAATGGCAGAGAGACTGACTGATGAGGCCGGGGCGCCTCAGCCACGCTGGCAGCGCAGGTGTGAGTGCGTGTGCATGAGAGTGAGTCGGGCAGCATCCCTTCCAGAAAAGACTGGCTGAGGTGGCAGCTGCAAGCCCGCGTGTGTGTGTGCACACAGACAGATGCTCCAGAACACCCCTGACATGGGCGCCTGTGCACCACCCCCCAACACACACACAGCAATGTACACCCAGGCGGCCACCATACAGGCACCCCAAGAGTCCCAAGCCGACCAACCCAGAGGGGGCTGCCCAGAGGCTGCAGGCTCACAGACGTCACACGTGTGTGGACATCCGGGGAACACCGTTGCTCCTCTACATGGACCAAGGGCAGCACACACCCACGCCCACACCCTGGGTGCGGGGTTGACACGGGTTAGGGATGTGAATGGCCCATGCCTACCCACCCAGGTGTGGGCCCGGTGCACACACACATGCATACGCAGAGACCGGGTGCAGGAGACAGGGCCAGAGGAGCAGGTGGGCCGGCAGCCATCTGCAGAACGGTGTGAGGCGCCCCTCGCCGCCGCCGCTCTGCTGATGTAGTCAGGCCCGTCCAAAACAGCCCCATCAATCAGGGAGCCGCCTGCTGCAGGCGCTTAAATCAGTCCCTGGGATACGGCGCTTAGGAGGGAGAAGCAGCCAGCACCAGGCCCTGGCCCGCCATCTGCGTGTGTGGGCGCAGCAGAGGGAGGAGAGCTGGTATTTGGCACTCCTTCCACCCTCGGCCCCAACCACCTGTCCCACTGGCCCCCCAGGCCCTACTTCCCTCTGGCCCTTCTTGCCTGAGACTGGTGAGCCCAGGAGCTGCCCTCCCACCCCCACTCTGACAGCTTCTCCCAGCATCCAGCACCCTGGGGCACGTGGGTGGGGAGGGTCCTTTGTTGGACGGGAAGGCTGCAGGTGGTCAGCAGGCCTGGAATCACAGCCGGCTCCCCGTGGGTGCGTCCCTGGCCTCCCCCCCCCCATCCTCGCGACCCCTGTCTGTGAAGTGGGGGTGGGGGTGTGAGCCCCCACAGGGCTGCTGCTGGTGACGAGTGGCTGCCTGTGGAGAAGCTCCTCCATGGGTGCTTATTAATTACAGCGATTAATAATCCAGCCATCTGTGTCTTGTGGTGGGGCTGGGATGATGTAAACAGGGCCCCGGGCCCCAGCGGCAGCAGCATAATGGGTCCTGGGGTGGGCTGGGGGGCGTCCACACAGCCCGAGAGCAGAGCTCCACGGGTGCGTGGTTGATACCACACAGGCAGATACCGAGGGCAGAGACAGACAGGCAGGCGGATGGCCAGTGCGGAGATCAGACGATGAACAATAGACAATTACCCCCTGCGACGGCTCCCAGGCACAGTTCTCTGGGCCTTCCTGTGGCTCCGCCAGCTCACCCCCACCCACAGCGCAGCCCAGAGCCTCCAGTGCCGGGGGTGCAAAGCGGCAGGCATGGGTGCCATCCTCCGTCCTGCGTGCTGCTCTCCACGATGCATTCAGAGCGGCACCCTTCCTGCCCTCTGTGCGCTCCTGCCCCCCGCCAACCTGGCTCCAAGCAGCCTCCTCGATGGGGAGAGCGGTTCTGGATGCTTCCTGTGTTCTGTCCCTCCTCCCATGGCGCCATGGAGCCTGGGGCGCCGGTGACCATGCCTGGCCGCCTGAAGGCTCTTTCTTGGTGCACGCATGTGTCCTGCTACACACGCGCCAGACCACGCACTGCTCCTGCCGGCTCCCTTGTGCAGTTCCACCCAAAGACGGGCCCCACAGAACCCCATCAGTGATACTTATGCCCATGTTACCAATGAGGAAACTGAGGCACGGGGCGACGAAGGAACTCACCAAAAGCTGCCTGGCCAGAAAGTGACCGAAATGCAAACCAGGCCATCTGTCTCATCCACAAGACTTCAGAAAGACTGAATAAATGGATCATGAATGAATGGACAGGTGAAGCTGAGATGCCAGGACCCATGAGCGTGTAGAGCTGTCTCGGGGACAGGAAGGTGCAGTGGCCAGGTGATGGGGGCATGGGTTCAGGCCAGGTCTCTGCATCAGCCAGCTGTGCGACCTCAGGTGAGCTGCCTGCCAACCTTGGGCCTCCCTTTCCTCACGTGTAAAATGGAGACCAAGGGGGCTCCCCATGCACTGCCAGAGAGCAGGGCAAGGAGGAGAGGCCTTGACCAGGGCAAACACAGCAGCCGGGATCTCCAGGCCACAGCCCACACGCCTGCTGTGTGGGGACACTCACCAGTGGGACGAGGGCTCTGACACCAGGCCTGTCCTGGAAAATCTGGGGCCCCAATCACCTGCACGATGCCTGTAAATGAGGCTGTGTTGCGTGGACCGCTGCGGTCCCCTTCCACCTGCTGTGCCCTGTGGGATCTCCGACCATTTCTGTCATCCCTGGGTCTGAGTACCTGCCCTGTGTCCAGCCCTGGTTGGACAGCACAAATGCAAGGACTGGGTGCTGACCCTGCAGGGCCAGCAATGCATCTGGGGACACATGTCGGCACAGCAGGCAAGGGCTGCCCATGGTGCACCTGCCAGGCTCCAACAGGAACTTCTGGGCTCTACCACCTGCTGATCATGGTGCCGGGCACTGGGGGTGTAATGGGGGTGGGAGCCAGCCACAGGCTTGGGAGGCTTCTGTGCAACAAATAAAAGCCTGCACGCCACCAACCTTCCTTCCCACACCCACAGCAGGCATAACCAATCTATCCCCATCTTCTCTCCGAGCTCCCACATAGCTTCAGAATTACTCTCCCATGCCGCACTCACAGAGGGCGAGACAATACCGGCAGCATTTGCCACCCCTGTTAGTGGAGCACGGTCTACATTCCACTGGGGTCAGCTAGGCCTGGCAGAAGGAAGGCTTGGCCTCCATCTGGGACCAAGCTTGGACACTCAGTTTGGAGACTTCAACAGCGAGGCACAGAGCACGGGATGCTGTTTGGCCACCAAACCTCAGGTTCTTGGCCAAAGGCCCTAGGAGAGCGATTCCCTTGGCCTGGGCCCCAGGAGAGGACTTCCTATGTGCCCTCCTTGCTCTGGAGGGCGATGGTCACGTCCATGGGTCATGCAGTGAGGAGATAGCCGGCCCCCACCTACTGCTCCGAAGGGACGGAAGCCAGCGAGCAGCGAGGGAAAGGCCTCGGGAGCTGGGAGAGCCCCGACGTCACCTGACATCATCCTGGTTCTGTCACCTCCTCCCGCCATCTTGACTGCCACTGTGCTAACATTTTTCTTGAAATCAATTCACAATGTGTGCTGAAATATGCTTATTGAAGACAATGTAATAGGATTCCCTGAAATACAAAATTAGCTTCACTCACCTCGAGTAGAAGTTAAACATACAAACCAATGCAAGGAAGGGGCTGGTGCTGTGGCCCAGCGGGTACAGCCACCACCTGTGATGGCAGTATCCCATAAAGGAGCACCGTTTCGAGCCATCCATCCAGCTTCCCATCCAGCTCCCTGCTAATGTGCCTGGGGAAAGCAGCACAAGATTGCCCAAGTGCTTGGGCCCCTGCACCCCCGTGGGAGACCCAGAGGTCCAGGCTCTCGGCTTTGGCCTCTCCCCTCAACCCTAGCTACCGCAGCTATTTGGGAAGTAAACTAGCAGGTGGAAGATCTCTCTTCCTCTCTCTCTCTCTCTCTCTCTCTCTCTCTCTGTCACTCTGCCTTTCTAATAAAATAAATCTCACGCAAGGAGAACAGACAACGGCATTGTCAGGCAGCCTGTCTCTGCCTAGCAGCTAGAGGTAGCCGGAGAAGGGGGCCCCGAATGGCTGACGGTCACCCCTGGCCACCTTCGGGGAGCACCAGCCCAGTTCAGGGACCAGTGCTCGCAAGACCTGCGGTGCAGGCAGTGGCACCCTGCTGCACAGATGAGGTGCAGACAGGAGTGCCCCCAGCCCAAGGTCACACAGCCACAGCGAGTGGCCGCGCTGGGCTCCTGGCTGAGCCCACAGCTCTGCCCCCGGCTGCCCCGCCTTCTCTGTGCCACGGCGAGTCAGTTAGGCAGAGCGGAGCCATCGTGACCCGCGGCTGGCGCCGTAGCGTTTTACACCTGAGGTTAACGACTGTGATTTAAGAGGTATTTGTCTTCATTTTCGGGAATCCGCGTCTTCGGGAAGAGGTAAGTAACACGTCGGGCGCGGGAAGCTAGTCTTTTTAGAAAATATTTATAGCATTTCAAGACAGTTTGGTGGCAATTGGATACAGCATCTGCTATTTTCCTCACTTTGTACCGCAGCGCTAAAACCCACCGCGGTGAAAACACACACACAACAACACACACACACAACAGCAGCCACATCAGCACACGCAGGAAATCAGAGCCTGTGGCTGCGCTCGGAAACCCACTGTGGTCCTGGTGGGATTGCAAAGCGCTCACTGCCACCTCTGGTCCACACCCAACGCACCGCCTCCAGCCATGCCCAGGGCGGATGCTGCCGCGTGGCCACAACACCGGTCCCCAAGGCCACGGTGAACGTCGTGGCCCCCTGAGTGCAGGATACACAGGCCCAGGACTGTGGCTGTCACAGGAAGCCCCTGGTACTAGCGAGGCCTCCCTGGATTCCACTGCCCCCAGAACCAAAGGCCTCCCTCATCCAGGTACTGAGCTGTGGGCTCCCCACTTTTCCTCCACTCTGGGAATTCAGTGATGTTTCCATACCCCCATTTTGCAGATGGGAAAGTAGAGGCTTTAACAATGGCTCGGGTGGAAAGCTGGTTCCCACCTCCCATGGGCGTGACCATCCTGCAGGTGGCCTCTGTCACACACACCTGTTCCCAGTGCCCCACAAGCACCGCCACAGCCCACCCCTGGGCCTTGCCTCACCCTCTCCACACCAAACATCCACAAGCAAAGGGCAGGCTCTCACCGGGACACTGAGGCCTGTCTGCTCCATCCCAGGCTCTCAGGTGGGAATTCCAAGGCCCAGAGAGGGCAGGGGACATGTTCAGGGTCACAACATCAGCTGGTGACAAAACCAAGGGGAACTAGGTCTGCTGTGAAAACGTCCCACACCTGTCGCTGCCCCTACACTGTGACAAAGTCACCCAGCCGAGAGCCACGCTTGACACGGATGCCCGGGGCCCCGCTGGCTCACGGCAGGGTGCCTCTGCCATATCCAAGCCCCAGCCCTCGCCGCATGGCCTTGACCTGCTGCTGCTGAGGCTGCAGGCCAGCCCCACCCCCACTCATGCCCGCCTACAAGCCAGGGCACCGCAAGGCCCTCACCCATGATGCACTGGGACAAAACCCCAGGCCAGGCCCTGAAGGAAGCGCCCGCCCACACGGCCCGGCTCCAGGCTGGCAGGGAGCCCCAGGGAGCGGGGCCAGCCCAGCCCTCCCAGGGCCTGGTGCGCCCCTGAGGCCGCTCCCCTGGGCTCTGCTCCCCTCTTGGATGTCAACCTGTGTGCCCCGGATGGCCGTACAACCACCCCCCATCCACAGGCTCCTTCCGGATCGACTGCCAGCCCCGCTGCTGCCAAGTCAGGCATCCACTCCAAAAGTCAAGGAGCCATCCTGGGTTCGGATGCTCCCCTGCGCCAAGCCATCTGCCATCTCCCTGCCCTGCCCCCCAGCCCTGCCGGCTGATAACGCCGCTTCTCACAGCTCCCTGCCTGGGCTGGGGCAACAGCCGCTCCCTGGCCTCTGGCTCTCGGCTCTCACTTCCCCCCTGCTTCCTTGCTGCTTTTCCTCGTGACAGCTTACCTACCCCACCCCAGCATCCCCACGACCCAGCTGCCCAGGCACTGGAGCTCCTCCACCTTCATCACTACCCCGTGGTGGGCTCCATCCTCAGGCACCACACCACGCATAATCCTGCCCCAGGCCCTCTGCACCTGCTGTTCCTGCTCCCTATCTCCTCCCCGAATCGTGGCCGGCTGTCTCAGTTTCTAAATTGCATGACCACTCCCCTATCCCATCACTCCATACACACCACTTGCTATTTTTCCTGTATTGCATGTCCTACAAGCTGACGACTGTTCATGGGCGCACTCGCTCTGCCCAATGACATCAGCCCTGGGAGAGTCAGCGCCTCATGAGGCTGGCTTCCCGCTTCTTCAAGGGTTACAACAGTGGCTAGCCCAAGACTGATGAGGCTCGGGGTTTGTTGAATGAACAAGTGAGCGACCATTGAGGATCTCCTACCTTAGCTCACTTCCACACTCCAAGCTAGGTGGGAAGGATCCCAGTCTATGGGTGAGGATGCTGATACACAGAGACCCAGCAAAGACAGCGCAGGCCTGCTGGTGCCCAGGCTGGAGCTCCACCACGCACCGCATTAGCCGAGCCTCCAGCGAGACCATGGACGGCCCCGGGATGAGGGAGTAAGAACCCATGGAAAAACTCGTGAACTTCTGCAGCTCCACTACTTCTGCAACTTGAAATGCCGCCTCTCAGAAAGCCACAGCTGCTCCGGGCTCTGGGCAGCCTCACCGGGACACTGGGACCCCTCCCCCCGCCGCCCTCCAGCCAGGGCTGCTTCTAGAGGGTGCTGGAATGCACTGGCCCCGTCCGAGACCCGCGGAGGGGAGGGTGGGTGAGGCGGGAGGAGGGGCCCGAGCCAAATTCGGATCTCGGCCGCGCACCCGCAGCCCTCGGCGGGCTAAAAATAACTGTGTTTACACATTTCCAGAGCTGGGCCTGCTGCCCCTGCCAGTGTTCAGGGACTCCACGACGCTGCACGCGCCCCAGTGCACACCTTCTGCTCAGGCTGGGGCCGGGGCGTCCTGGCTTTGCTGCCTTGGGAGCTTGCAGAGGGAGGGAGGCGCAGAACGCTGACCAAGCCGGGCCTTCACACCAGAAGTGCTCACCGCTGGGAGACAGCTCCCCTGGGAAGGGGGCCAGGTCCTGACCCATGTGTGGGCCCATGAAAAGGCTGGGAGCAGACCGGAAGTCCAACTTGCTGTGTGACTGGAGCAGTCCACCTCCCCTCTCTGGTCTGCGGCTACCGCCCCATTTTGTGGCAACTGATAGTCATTGATTGATAGCTGCTCCCCCAATGCCATCCTCAGAGCGTGTGTACACGGGAGAGGTGCGTTGGGAGGACAGGAGCTGTTGGAGAAGCAGCACCAGCACCTGGGGCCCCGGGGCTGTCTCTGTGCCAGACGACAATGCACACCTGCCAGGATGGCTGTCACCTGCCCACTCCCTGCCCTGGTTCACCCAGCTGGACTTTAACCACCCCGGGGTCAGCTGCCAGTTGCCTGCCTAGAGAGTGCCCCTCCCTCTGGACAAACAGGCCCTCCTCTTAGTGCGCAGGTGCCATGAGTGTGGCAGCACCAGCGCCAGCACCTGCAAGAAACCCGCCGGCTGGCTGAGGACTGGCTGGGCCCCTCCCTGGGCAGGCAGTGCCCCTTAAGCACTGGTCTTCCTCCACCTAAATGGCCCCCAGACCTGGTAGCGCCTGGCGTTTCTTCTCTGACTGCCGAGGTCTGGCAGGCTTGCTGCCCCCAAAGTCCATACCCGCTGGCCTGGCTTCGAGCACTGGAATCCCCCCTGACAACCTCGCCCCGCACCCTGTGCCTCGCACATGCTGTTCCCTCTGCCCCCCACACCCTTCCCTCACTTCCTGGCACGCAAATTTCCCACTCACCCCGGAGGACTGACTTGGTGCTCCCTTCTCCAGCAGAAGGGGCTCAGCCCATTGGCTGCTCGGAAGAGCCCCCCCCCCCCCCTCCAGTAGACAGCCAGCAGCTCCCCAGCGCCAGGACCCTGTAGCTGCTCGCGAATCACCCCTGCGGGGAGGCACCTGGCCACGCCCACACCCTGCAGCCCCTCCATGGACCCCTCCGAGATTCTGCAGCCAGTGCCACCCTCTTCCTTCAGAGGTTCCTGTCCTTGGGGACGCTTGGAGGCCCAGCACCCATGCCCCTCACCAGCCCTGCTGATGGGCGGGCGCCCAGAGGTGCTAGGGTGCCCCACAGTGCTTGGAATCCACTCCTGTGGGGTCCTACAGCACCCTGCACCCCCACCGCTCGCCGGCCACAGCCGGGGCCACCTGACACCAGCTCTGCTCCATGCCCAGGCCCTGGCCAGCGGTCCTCGCTCCTGACCACAGCAGGGCCCACAGGGCTCCATGAGACCATCCTCCAGGATGCCGACAGCCATCGTTCTACAAGTCAACCCCAGAATCTTCTCCCGCCAGCCCTGTGCCCAGGATCAATTCCAGAGCATGGGTGGCGTTCCAGGCCCTCCACGACGTCACTGGCCCCTGAGGAGCCCCTGGGTCTTGCCTCCTTCTAACCCAGGCTAGATGCCCACCCTGGCCTCTTTCTGCTGAGCATTCTCTGACTGCAGCTCAGAGGTCACCACCTCCAGGAAGCCCTCCCCGGCTGGCTGCTTAGTCTGCCCTCTGGGGGCTCCTCTTGGCAGGGCTGTTGTCCAGGGCCACCAGGCTATGGTGCAGTAGGATGTCCCCCACCTGGCTTGCTCCCTAGAGAAGCCCTAAGCTTCTGGGCTTAGGCTAGGAGCAGTCACTCAGGGCCCAACCCAGGGTTGGCATGGAGCACGGGCAGGTCCATCACAGCCCAAATCAGGTGGGCAGGGGACGCACATTCTGGTGGCCAGGCAGGTGATGTTCGGAGGGCCTGGAGGCTGGTTCAGGTCACACCAGCAGGAGTGACAACACCCACGCTGTCAGGACCACGTCAGCACAGTGCTCCTCCCTGCCCCCAGACAGGCCCTCCAGGTGGGAAAAAGGGGCTGCCCGCACCCCCGAATGCACCTGTGGGCTCTGCACCGGGCAGCATCTCTTGGGGCCCTGCCCGGCTGCCATTCCCTCAGGAGCAGCTCTGGACAAGGGAGATGTTTCCTCTAAGCCCAAGCCACAGGGGTTTAAGGAGCCAGAATGTCCCCAGGCCTGTCACCTGGGAAATGCATGACCAGCCATCCTCCAGACCAGAGCAAGCAAGCATGGCGCCCGGGGCTCCGCAGCCGGAGGGCCCACAGGGGCACGGAGACTCAGGGAGACCCAGGCCCAGGGGCACCTATCCTCGCTGACAGTGCCGTGTAGGCCCCTCCCCCCCTCTTTGCCCCTGGAGACCTCATAACTGCCGTCCTTTCAAAGCAGACACAGTCACAGCCACAGCCAGGAATAGGCACTGGAGTCCCCAGGGCTCGGGGAGGGAGGGGTAGCTCAAAGGCAGCCTGGGGGTGGAGGGACCAGGGACACCCCAGCAGCGGCACACCTGACTCCCAGATCTTCATGGCCAGCCCGCAGCAGCTGGGCTACACCACGGCTAGGTCAGAATGCCCTCCATCCTCCACCCACATCCCAGGGTCCTCTTTCTCTGTTTCCAGAGACCAAGGTTCCAGGGTAGGCGTCAAGCAGGGGTATAGGCCTTGCCGGCTCTCAGGGCCTGCTCCCTGGCTGGGTGCAGCTAGGACCACTCGAAGCCTAGCTCTCTGACCATCTGTCGTGGGCGGTAGGTGGTGCTTCTGTTGTTATCCCATTTAACAGACAAGGAAACTAAGGCACCAGTGGTTCGAAGGCTTGCCCGAGGTGGGCCAGCTATGGGAGCTAGGACTCTGAGCCCAGCAGCCTGGCTCCAGAGCGCGCACAGCAACCCATATACACGGCACCTCCAGAACACCAGTGCAGCTGCGGCCTAGCCTGACCCGCCCTGCTCCCCCACGAACTCCAGGGTCCCCTGGGGCTTCCCGGCCTGGGCCCACACAGTTCCCACTGCTCCTCCCAAGGCACACACTTCTACACTAGCTCAGCTACTCCATCTGTGTCCTCTGACCCTTATGTGAAATGACTGACAGCCCTCAAACCCCAAGAGCAGGTGCAATGGTAGTGTTGCTCCCAGTCAATGCTCATGGAACGGTGGAGTGACCCGCAGGACCACGTGCAAAAGCCCCTGGTGCTGCCTGTCCACACGGGCCTGAGAAGCCCTTGGCATACAGGCCACACAGCAGGGTTTCAGGGTGTCCGTCGAGACCCCTCCAGCAGCTCCTCTTTCTCACGCTGGGGGGGTGGGGAGGGCTCACTGTCCACACAGCCCACAGAGAGGGGCCACGAGACCACATATGTAGTGAGCACAAAAGCCCAAAGTGACAGAAATTGATAAAAACTTCACCGCGCCACTGACACCCCATATATCAAAGGCCCCAAATCTCATTCTCTGCTTGCCTCTCGCTTCTCTCAGAGCTTGCCAGCTGCACATTTATTGAGAAGTTTGTGATCTGACAGGCACTGTATTACTAACATTAATGATGCATCAGTCTCTAGAGTTACTGGTGAAACAGTCCAATTGATTTTATTATCATCTCCAGTTCTTCGCATCCTATTCCAGGCCGCTTGCTACCGGGGCTCTGAGCGAGCAGAGAGGTAAATAAATAAAGGCTATGGGACCAGGGCTGACCCCAGGCGGGAGAACCTGGGCTGGTTCTGGGACCCTCAGCGACGGCCCCAGCACTGCCCAGCTCGCTCCTCCCTGGACGAGAAACAGCAGGTGGTCCAGAGACTCGCCAGCCTCCCATTCATGACTGCAGAAATAGCCAGTGATGTCATTCGTCCTGTGGCCCTGGCTCAGGCAGGGAGCAGGCCCCACACAGAACGTCCCAGCAGCTACGGGCCATGTCCACACATGGGATGGCTCCCTGTGGGCAGGTGGGGCCGAGTGCTGGACACGGTACCCACCATGTCTCGGGAGACTGTCCCCTTTGCCCGTTGCCCTGCAGCCCTGGGATGTAGCCTTTGCCGGTGCTGTCTGTCCCCTCTGCCTGCAGGCTCTCTGCTCCCTGTCCTCCCACCCCATCATCTCACCACCCCCACCCCATGGTAGTTCCCGTCCAGCATCCTGTTCTGTTCTTTCTTGGCACTTAGTGTAATTTACAAAGGTGTCATTTATTGGCTGTTTACTCCCTTCAGCTCCTGGCAGCCAGGGATCTTAACTGTCCTGGTGCCACCTTGTCCCCAGAGCCTGGTAGGTTGCTGGCACCCTGTAGGCCCCCAGTCCCATGTATGAGAGCAGCAGAGACCAGATGAGTCAGTGCCTACCCAGCCCTGGGTCAAAAGTGCTTAAAGAGGGGCCGGGGTTGTGGCACAGCGGGTTAAGGGCCGGCATCCTGCATCAGAGCGCTGGCTTGAGTCCTGGTTGCTGTGTTTCTGATCCAGCTCTCTGCCAAGAAGGCAAGAAGGCCCAGGTGCTTGGACCTCTGCACCCATGTGGGAGACCCAGATGGCGTTCCAGGGCCCTGGGTTCAGCCTGGCCCAGTCCTAGCTGTTGCGGCCATTGAAGGAGTAAACCAGTGGATGGAAGATTCTCTCTCTCTCTCTCCCTGTCTATCTGTCGCTCTGCCTTTTAGGTAAATAAGTGCTCAAGGAAACAGGCAGTGGTCTCATAGCTGAGACAGCACTTCTCCCTCCCGACTGCCCCCCCCCCCCCCCCCCCCCGCCGCCCGGTGAGAGTCCTAAGAAGAAGCCCTGTCACCAGCTCCTCGTCATCCGGGGCTCAGCTCCTGCTCCTCCCCTGCAGAGCCTCCCCCGACCCCCAGCCAAGGAGGGCAGCAGGGAGGAGCCTGAGGTCAGCCCCAGCCCAGGAGCAGGTTGAAATCCGGGCCCCGCCCCTTACGCAAAGCTGGGGCTGCAGGGAGTTCCTCCCACTGACCTCCCTCACAAGGTGGGGGTGAGAGGTCCCGGGCCCCTGTCTCATGGGGACTTTTGCGGTCAGCAACACACCCAGGAACCCTAGTGCTGCCACTGCCTGCAGCTGCTTCAGACTGCCCGTGAAGACTGAGGCTTGGGGAGCCCAGGCTGCCCCAGGATGGGGGTCTGAGGAAGGCTCTGATAACGAGCACTGGTCTCTGACCAGGAGACGCAGGGGCACGGTTGCAGGCGTTAAGGACCCTGGTTCCTTTAGTTAACGTGTTCCCTGCCCCAGGCCATGGGCGAGGCGCAGGAAGAAGACAGAAGAAGCAGCAGGTCCCTCCTCCGTGGTCAGAAAGGGAGAAAAGGCCCTCTTCATCCACCAGAGAGACCAGCTGGACACCTGCCAAGGCCACAGGGTCAGGGGGCACCGGCAGCGTCAGGCTGCACGGCATGGGCTTTGCACCAAGTTTCCGTTGGGAATCACAGGGGGCAGTCCCTACCCCCCACACTGGGCGGCGTGGTCGCCACTGACCTGCAGTCCCATTGCGGGAGGTGTGACCTAACAGACTTGAAAACAGATTTTTTTGTTCCCTGAGAAGAATGTCACGGACGTCATTTATTTGTGAGCATGCTCCGTGGGGCCGGCGTGGGGAACGCTGACCGCGCACTATCGCAATCCATCCTTCAGACTGGCTCCTGTTGTTGCACACTGCGGTGCTGGGGGGCGGGGAGGTGCAATGCCCAAGGTCCCCTCCGCGGGGGGATGCAGGGCATAAAGAGGGAACTGCAAGGGGTGGGAGCAGCCCCTTCTCCCAAGGGTCCTCAGCCTCTGACCACCACCCAGCCCTATGGCTGCTTTCCCAGGAGGTCAACCAGGCCTAAGGAGACCTTGGACCTGTGCAAAATCACCCAGCAGGCAGGGCAGGGACGAATGGCACATCTCTTGGCTGCATGCTTGACACGACGTGAGGAGCGAGCCGCCTCCATTTCCAGACTACAGAATCGAAGTCCATGGAAGGGGAAGCACCTGCCAGCAGGTGTGAGGCTTTGAACCTGGGCCCCTCAGCCTTGGAGACTGCCTGGTTACCGCCGGGCAGCTGGGCCCAGACTCCCGGCACCTGGCTCTCGCGCTCCCTCCCTCCGGGCAGCGGGAGAGCAAAGGCTGCCCGGCCCCAGCGCTCGCGGTTTCTGAGTCCCCTGAATGCCACTGCCGGTGGCTTCTGCACCTGGCACGCAACGCCACAGCCTCGGTCAACAGGAGCGGCTGCAGCCAGACTCGCCCGGCCAGCCTGTGCCGGGGACCAGCAGGTCGGGTGCCCTGGCATTTCCAGCAGCTTGCTCTTACTCAAGGAGGACCTCCTGTCCATGCAGCACTGGGCTGTGATGTCAACAGGAGCCCAGCCTTGTACGGCGGAGGCCAGACAATGCCCTCGGCTGACTGTTTATTTCTAAATCCACCCAGAGCTCGCTGTGGTCTTTACGCTCAGCTCTCTCCCCAAATGCAAATCGGCTTCTTCCTGTAAGTCAAACCCGCTTGCTCAGGCTGATAAAAATCATCCCAAATGGGCTTTTCTTTTATCTCCCCAACACAGAAAGACCTCTGCACTCACACCTCCTAGAAAGAAAAACCGTCTGCACACCACTGCACGGCAATGCCCAGAGACGCAAGAGACGAGGGGAAGGGGGCCGGGCAGGCTATGGACAGAGACGCTGAGCTCTGAGACCCATGGCCTCTAGGCCAGTGTTGTGTAGTGATGGGTTAAAGCCGCCACCTGCACCCCATATGAGCACTGGCTCGAGTCCTGGCTGCTCCACTTCCCATCCAGCTCCCTGCTAATGCACCCAGGAAAGCAGCAGAGGATGGCCCAATGGCTCGGGTCCCTGCACCCACTTGGGAGACCTGAATAGAGCTCCAGGCTCCTGGCTTCCGTCTGGCCCAGCCTCAGCTGTTGCAGCCATTTGGGGAGCAAACCAGTGGATGGAAAAATCTCTCTCTGTAACTCTGCCTTTCAAATAAATAAATCTTAAAAAAAAAAAAAAAACCTGCCTCCCACACACTTGAACTTGGTGACCTGGGTCACTCAGAGTGTATGTATGTAAAATGAGGACACCACAGCCCCTCTGTCACAGGCTGCTTTGGACAATTAAATGAGACGACGCAGAGGACTCTGGGGCACAGTGCAGAGAACCCAGCAGGTCCTGGCCGTGGTGGGAGTGGACAGGGACAGCACTATAGTCGTTGTCACACTCGAAGCCCGGTCGGTCTCCTGCTGGGTGCCTGCAAATCCCTTCTGCTCCCGAGCCTCAGTTTCCCCTGCAGTTCAGCGAGCCTCTCCCTGGCTGGAGGCTCAGGCCTTCTACCACTGCCTGCTCCATATCCCAACAGCGACAGGGTGCTGCTTTCCGGTACTCGGTCCCCTCTCTTTGACCAGAACGACAAAATCCATTCTAGAACAATACAAAGCATGCTCCTCTTACAGAAAAGCCAGCTCCCTCACTGCCCCCTCTGCCAGCTGGTGTCCGGATTTCAAACAGCCCCGGCATCACTTAAAGGCGCACGCCTAGCGCAGAGCTAGCTGGGGGATAACGGATCTGATAAGGGTTTGTTACCAAGAGGGAACTGAGGGGCCCCCAGGGAGTGAGCAGGAAGTGCAAGTGAATGCAAGATGGCCCAGAAGCTGCTGGAGGCCCAGTGGCGCACACCAGGACCCCCTGGCCGGGGCCCCATGGCTTGCACGGAGGTGCTGGGGTGCTGAGCTCACCAGGGCACTGCGGAGCGCTGCCCTGCCCACCCTGCCTCGCCTCCTAGCATGAGGCACGCACTCACCGAAAGCCAGGGAAGCAGAGGCTCTCAGGATGGGCCCATTTACGGAGAGGAAAACTGAGGCCTGGAGGAGGAAGTGGCCCGAGGTCATGGGCTTGCTGGTAATGCACCCCAGATCCTGGGGCGGCCACCCAGCAGGAGCATGGAGCGGGGCTCAGTACCAAGGCGCCGCACTCCTGTGGCCCCTTTTGCAGAACTGATCAAACATGGCCCCGCCGACGTCAGCTCTCAAAGGACTTCCCTCCTGGGCCTCGGTGCCGACTCCTGACAGCCAGGCGTGTGGCTGGCCGCCCCCAGCGTGCAGGCCAAGGGCAGCAGGTCGGGCACAGGAGTCACCAGAACCCTCTGGGGCTCCTGCCTGCCCCCCGCGCCCCCAGCACAGGGGGCTGCTGGCTTCGGAAGCGAGCGCACCTGAGGGCTCCACACTCACCAGGGTAATTAGCAGGGCTCCTGTCTCCTCCTCGGCCCGGCTCCCTGCCGCCGGATTAATCTCCTAAAACACTGCTCCGTCCCTGCCCCTCCCTGCTCAACCCACCCACCCTGTCTGTCTCCCCCTCCCCCCAAACCCTGCCTTTCCCCTGGGGTTCTCGTCATCCCCAGAGACTTGGCCACCAGTGGGCGGAGCTGCCCCCAAGCACCCTCCACCCCTCCCAGAAGTATCTTTCCTCCCCTTCGTCCTGTCTTGTCCCAGCTAAAGCCTCTCTATCCTCAAGAGCTTCCCTGAAATGCCCCCTCCTCCAGAAAGCCCTCCCTGACCGCTCTGGCCCAATCTCAGCTCTTGGTTCCTGGAGCTTCCTAGCCAGCTTCTTTGGACCCATCAGCATTCCTCTCCCCGGCTCTACCCACACTTGATGCTTCACATCCAATCCAGACCACAGTGCTCCTTGAGCTCAAGGTCTCAGGAGCTCTGTTGGGGTATCTTTCCACTAAGAAGCGCTGCCTTGGCCAGTGCCCTGACCGCCCCCGTGGCAGGGGCCACAAGAAACAGGGTCCTGGCCTTCCAGGCAGGGGCCACCCCCACATGGCGGGGACTGGAAGGGGAAGCAGAGAGGCTGTGGGAAGGGACAGTCCCCGTGCAGGGGCCCCACGGTGGAGGGCCCTTCCTAAGCCAGCTCAGGGGCCGCCTTGGCAGTGAGCAACTGGTATGTCAGGGTGCAGGACAAAGCAGGGAGTGTGGCCCCCAAGGTGTGTGTGTGCAGTGGCGGGGGGGGGGGGAATGTGTGTCCATGGACGGGCAGGCAGCAGGTGGCCTTGGAGCCCCAGCACCCGGAAGCAAGCCCTGGGCCTCAGGAGCAAGGCCCATCTACCCCAGAGGCAGGGCTGCTAGGTGGGATCGGGGCACCCGCACCCCTGGTTCTCAAAGCAGGTGCCCACGAGCCTTTGCTCCCACCGTGGTGGCAGCCTTGGGTGTGCAGTTATGGCGGGGGGGGGCAGGGAGGGGCTTTTGTCTTCTTTTTTTCTGCGCAGCCCCTCCAGATGGGCCAGCGAGGGGAAGCTGGCTCTCGACATCGCCACGAATGGGCTCCTGGTCCTTACAGCCCAAAGTCCTCTCTGCAGGAGGGCGCAGGCTCCGGGAGAAGTCAGTCAGTGGGCTCCTGCCCGCCAAGGGGGCCTCTCCAACCACACCTGTCACCCAGCGCCTGGCCCAGGCCGGCAGCAGCCCCCGGCCCGGCCCTCGGGGTGGAGGGAGAAGCACTGACTCCATGCTGGTGCCCTGGCCGTCTCTCCCTTCCCCTTATGCGGGGGCCGCTGAAACAACGGGGCCCGAATTCTCTGAGCTTCTTTCCCCACCTGTAAAATGGGACAGATAAAGCCTACGGTGGCCTCCAGGTGCACAGCTGCGTTTTGAGCGCGCCTGCGGAAGCAGCGGGGTGTGGCCTGGGCAGAGCTGGCTGTTGGAAGGTAGAGGGAGGAGCAGGAAGGCGGGGTGAAGGCCAGCTGGGGTTCTTAAAAGCGGGTCAAAGGCTTAATCCTGCATAATGATTTACAAAGTGACAAGTAAAATAGATTGACCGTGACAACTCGAAGGGAAAAGCAGGGAAATAAAATGACACTCTGGCTCGTCCCATCTCTCTGCAACCTGTCCCCTCCCTGTCATAAGCCCAGGCCCCCATACATGGACACAGCATAGGAAAGGGAGCAGGTGGTGTGGAGAGGGGAGGAGGGGAAGGGGCACACCTCACAGGGCTGCCCCCTTCGTCACAGGCAGACACATGCTGGGGGCACACCTTGCATGGGGTTCTCTTGCAGGGAGCACACAGCAGGCACCCCCAATTTCCACCTGATCCGCCACAGCAGTCTGGGGCTCCTCCTGGCTTCCAAGCCCAGAGAGAGGGACCCCTGGTTCCCTTGGAAAGGCGGGGGCTCCAACAGCACTGGCTCCAAACCCAGAAAGAAGCAAACAAAGAAGCCTAGAAGCACCCTCAGCTGGGTCCACCACGCAGAAGGAAAGTGGGTGGGATTAATGGACAGCACCCACTTCCACTGTCAATGCGGCTGCCCCCAGTGGGTGTTCACACAGGTGCCACCAGCTAGTGCAGTGGGGCCTGCCGGGCTCCGGCTGGGGAGGGGGGACGGGAGGAGAGTGGCCCAAGATGCCAACGCCAGCGCCATGGACCACACAGAGGCTCTCCTCTGCTACAATGTACTCTGCCAGCTTCCCCGGGCTCCAAGGCTGCCCGCCCATCTTCCCCAGGGCAGCACTGGCCCGGGGCTTCCTGTTGGAGGGGGCGGGGACAGCCAGTCAGGCCCAGTGGTGACTCATTTGCACCGACAGACACAGAATGGCTCCAGAGAGGGAGAAAGGGACCCAAGGCCCCTTAGCAGCAGCAGCACCGTTCTATGGATGGAGAGGGAACCACTTGCCTCCTAGGGCTGTTGTGACAGCCTCGGGAGCCCAGGTGACTCTGTCTGGGGCACAAGGGCTTGTCCCCAAGGGTGGCAGCTTTGCCCTGGGTGACTGTGGTCTGAGACGCATTTGCAGGGGGATGGCTAACTGTAAACCTCAGATGTGGCTCGGCAGGTGCACCTGTAATGGCCCGCCCCAGACAGCTGACAAGAGCTCAAGGGTGGGGGGCAGCAGCCAGAGGCTGCCTAGAGACCCCCCAGCCCCCCGCAGCCCATGCTCTGCTTCTGGCTAGGAAGGGAGAGGCGAGGACCTCCTTCACGTCCTCGCCTGTCACCTCACACTGACACCTGGCAACTCTGGCGAGGTGAAATGCGGACCTGCACCTTTAACCGACATCACACAGCGACGTGCCTGGGCAGGCCTCGCCACCCGTGTTTACCCAACAGAAGGGAGTCCCGCCCTCCGCCCTCCCCCAGTACCGTGGCAAGCTGGAGCCCATTCGCCCCGTGGACTCGCCTGGTGCGTAGGCCGTGTGTACGAGGCCCCAGCCCCTGGCCCTGCCCAGGGAGTCTTGCCCAAGAGGCCCTGCGGCCTGGCCCAGGCTGCCGTAGCTGAGCCAATTCTCCCAGGAAGCCGAGCCTGGACGGCGGCACAGCTGACTCACAGGTGTCCTCAGACCCCGGCAGCTTTGCGCAAAACAACCCGGCTGGGGGAGGCGCGCCCAGGAGCCTGGCACAGCCCGGCCACCCCTCCAGCTCTGCCTGGAGAACGGGAGGGGAGGGGAGGGCGCCAAGGGGACCACGTTTATTCACTCCTTTCTTAACCAAGGGTGCTGCTCATTTCCAAGGCACCGACCCGCAGCACACGTAGGTACAGAAATGCAGACACAGACTCCAAACCACAAAATCGACCAGCTCCACGCCAAAAGTGGCCCTTGGCTCAGGATCTGCCTGTGCAGGGAGGAGCATCTGCAAATGTGTGCCGGGCGCCAAACACGGTGCTAGGTGTGGGGGAGTTACGGCCTGCCTGTGGCTGGACAGCTCTGTAGGCAGCGGTGAGCCTGCCAGGTGAGGGCTGCAACAGTGGTCAGGAAACAATGCCTGGGGCACCCGAGCGAGGGGGGCCCAACCCACGGCACCTGGCTGGGGCACAGGGCAAGCTGAGGCTTGAGAGGGCTTTGCAGAACGCGTAGGAGTTCATCAGGCAGGCAGCAGAGGGGACCAAGGCGCATGCAGCAGGCTGCAGGAAGTGACAGGCACACAGGCACCTTTCACTGAGGCCCACACCGGTGGCCAAGTGGAGGGAGGGCAGGGAAGAGGAAGTAGGAGGTGGACACTTGAGGGAGACGAGGGGTGCCCGGGGGCAGGAGGGAGGCTCTGGACACATTCAGCAGGGGAGACCCGAGGTGCCGGTTCCCTGGCTGACTGTGCAAGCCCACAGGCTGGGCAAGGCAGTGGAAACCCCATGTCCTGGGTTCCAGGCCTGCGGAGGCATCCATGTGACTTCCCAGGTGCAGCCACAGTGGCTGGGCAATGGCAGCCCCACTCCTTGACCCGACAGGGGCTTGGTAAGAATCAGGACAAGGCTCCCCGTCCTCAGAACGTTTCGCCACTACCTGCCAGAAAACTGTCTTGCTTCATAGTCCATGGAGATGAGCGTGTGAGTGTCACCCTAAGTTGCTCAGTACGCAACACGCACTCCCACACACAGCCCTCCTAGTAGACCCGGTGACAATAAGCAAGCAATGGGAAGAGGGCAGGTTGGAGGCCCGGGGCTCAGAGAGGTAGCAAAGGTAGATAACACCAAATACACAAAGAGGCAGAAACACTTACCAAAGCAGTGAGCAAGCAAGGCAGGCTGTTTGCTAACCATCCCTGCCTTTTTTAAATCTAAATGCGTGAGAATAAATAAATAGAGGAGAAATCTAAATAAATGAGAGGAGCAGGTGATTACCATATGGAATCCAAAAGAGACATGGGAGCTGCTCAGACTAGGAGATGCAAAAGACACAAGTGTGAAAGCCAAAGATGGGCCAAGGTACAGAAAGGGACCAGGCCCGCTCAGCAAACCTGCAGCCCGGCCCAGAGTGACAGCTGCAGCTTTCCGGCCCACGAGGGCCCCTGGAGAGCTGAGGGTCTCGGTCATTCATCCACTGAGGCCCACACAGGAAGAAGCCCGCACAGGGAGCCCCAGGGAGGGGCACCGGGCAGTGGGGACACTGCAGGGGGCTGGGGGAGCCCCGAGGAGCACAGCCCAGAAGGCCCTGGGAGGAGAAGGATGGCACTGAGGCTGGCCCGCAGAGAGTGGACGGGCAGACTGGGTCTATCACTGTCCCGGTGATGAAACGCATGCGTACCCCCGCAGACAGGGCCATGGCCTGGGTTTGAGGAAAGCGAGAACTCGGAGCGTGCAGGTGAGACGCGCCGAGTCCTGGGATCTGGTGCAGGGGACTCGCCCATCCGGGAGGGGGAAATATGAAAAAGCCCAAGTAGGTCTACAAAACAGAGTCCCAGCTGCACACAGCTGGGGAAACCAAGGCAGCGAGCACAAGGAGCTTATCTAGGCTGGGAAGCTGACCGGCTTGTGAGGACCTCCCTCCCTCCCCCCAAGTGCCAGGTGCTGCCCTGGGGGGCTTCATTCAACCCCACACTGGAAACACAGGAGACACTGGGCAACAAGGAAGGATCATTTTGATGGCTGCTTGGGGCCACCCTACCCAGGGCTTCTCGGCCTCTCCTGGCAACCCTAGGAGGCAAGCACGCTCCACTCGTTTTACGGATGAGGAAGTGGGCCCAGAGGGCCACAGAGGGGAAGGCCAACCTACTCCAAGGCAACCAGGCAGGAGTCAAGGTGGACATGCGGCACGCTGAGGCCTCTGTCCACTCTAGCCAGTGGCAGATGCAAAGGACGTGTGGTGGGGACTTGGCTCAGAGCCCCTGGAGAGGCCAGCCTTGAGGCCTGAAGGCTGGCACAGAGCTCCTGGAAGCCTCCTGCCCAGGTACTGCAGGGCGGCAGAAGAAGGTTCCAGCCACCAGGCTGCGGCTTTGTGCTTGGCTAACTCTTGGCTTCTGAGCAATGAAGTGGAGAGGGAAGAGGCACAGTGAGAACACGTTGCCCACCCACTCTGCCCTGCCACTGGGGGCGTGGGCAGCCTCTGGAGCCACTCCGGGACCTGCCGGCCTCCGCACGCAGGCTGGGTTTCCCCAGCGCAGCAGCAGCATGTGGAGTGGGCAGTGGCCTGCAGAGGCAAGGCCACCCTGCAAACGCTGGCTCCAGCCATCACGAAGGTGAGGGAGGTGAGGGAAGGTGACCCGGGGCCTGTGCAGTGGTGGTTCTGACCGGAGCGAGCTGGCTTGGTTTCTCTCCTTGGCAACCCACCCTCCTGCTCTGCCTGCTGCCATAGGAGTCCTGGACACTGCGACTCGGAGATTCTGGAATTGCTGGATGAAGGCGGGTGTCTTCATGGCGAGAGAAATGAACAAAATCGGGAAACTGAGGCCCAAAGAGAGCAAAGGGTCAGCCCGTGGTCAGGGGCAGGATTGGAGGTATGAAGGTTATAGCAGAGAGGCCAGCAATCCTGATGCCTCCCCCCGCCCCTTACTGATGACAAGCTGGGGCTCAGGGATGAGAAGGGGGCTGCCTAAGGTGACTGAATCAGCAGAAGCCCAGGACGGTCACACTGGGCTGGTCCCACGCAGCCAACACAGAGCTGCTCTCTGACCCCAACCTCAAGTTCGGGAAGTTGCAACACTTCCTTGTTTCCATAGAAACCGGCTACTGCTCCAGGAATACACTGAAATGTTTTTGTTCCCTCCTCTGCGCCGGCCCTGGGCCAGGCTGTGAGGACACAGAGCGGAAAGAGGGGGTGTGAGGAGGGGAGGCACAGACTCAGCACGCAGCGGGATGGTCCCGGGCGACGGAGGTGGGGGCGGGGGCGGCGGCAGAGCAGGCAGACCGCCGGGGGGGGGGGGGGGGGGAAGGAAACCCGGCTTCTGAGGGTAGGGAGGTCAGGGCTGGCAGCTCCTGAGCTGGGCTCTTAGGGATGAGCAGGAGTTCACCGGCCGAATCGTGGGGCTGCAGGGACTGTCACAAGCAAAGGCCCCGGGTTCGAGGGTGACAGGCGTGTTGACAACACAGGGTGGGTGAGGTGACAGAGCAGGGCGGAAGGGGATTCAGCTGGGGGCCACATGCAGAAGTCACAGATGCAAGGGTCCACGGGGCGCCAGGAACACTGCTCCACAGTGCTCCTTGTGGCGGCCTGGGGCATGAGAGGTGACAAGGCTCCGACTCCCAGCTCTGCAACCCCACGCCCTGCCCTCGGCCTGCTTCTCAGAGGTGGACAGGTCCCCAGTGGGCTTCGGGCACATCCTCAGGCAACCTTCACGAGACACCAGGACCTGACCTTGGCTCCTACTCGCGCTGACTTCTGCACACCGGGCCACGGGAGCCGTCTACAGAAGCTGCCCGGCTGACAAGTCCTTGTGAGCAGCTTGTCTGCTACAGTCCATTCTCAGCTCACCAGCCACAGGGGTCCTCTGAGAGGCCACAGGGCAGCCCAGGCCCTTTGCTTAGAGTCCTCTAGGCCTGCAGATAAGGCCCTCTGGGACCAGGGCCCTGATCACACTGTGGATTCTCCTCCCTCCCACCTCCTGCTTCATGCCAGCTACCAAGTCCCACTGGCCTCCTTACCTTACCTAAAGTGTGCCAAGCATGCACCTGCTACAGGGCCTTTGCACAGGCGTTTCCTTGCCTGGAGAGCTCTTTCCCAGATGTTCACGGGGTTCACTCCCTTGCCTCCCTAGAGGATCTGCTCATTATGTAGCCCCTGCTGAGAAGTCCCCCTCCCCCACCTACCCAGAGAAGTCCCACTCCCAACCCATCTCCCTGTGTCACTTATCCTGAGTTATTTTTTTTCCCAAGCATTTACTGTAAGTCACCGTGACCTCACACATTAAGTTTCAGACTTGTTGACTGCCTGTCTCACCTATTAGAATGTGAGCAGGGCCACTGTCAAGTTCACAGCCATCTCTCCAGGGCCTGCAGTTGTGCTTGTCACCAATAGACACTTGAAAAACATGAAGAATGAATAAGTTGGTCCATCTTGCTCAGGAAGCTGGGGAAAAGGTGGCCCAGGAGGGGCCCAGGCACTGCTCACCCAGGCTCCCTCACTCTCAGGTTGGCATGAGACCCCCCTCACTCTCAGGTTGGTGCAGCCCTGTGCAGGGGCTCCCCGGTCCTGGAAGGCGAGCAGGGGGTGGTCTGGGGGCCTGGAGAGCCCTGAAGGAGAAGAAACTGCTGTTGCACTGTCCGTCATCCAGGGAGCACCAGGCCTGGGTGGACCAAGCTCAGCTTCAGAGTAAAAAGGATGGCAGGAGAGGGAGGCCAGGCCCTGGGCGGGTGGGAGGGCTCAGTATCAGCATCTGAGAAATGATAGTGAGGACAGCATGAGCTCCAACCTGGGCCTCCTGGGCTCTTCAGAGTTCAGCAGTGGGGAGGGGGCATGTGGCTGACACAAGGCTGGAACTAGGACCGCAAGTTCAAGTCACGGTCTAGGCCAGCTGTGGCCAGCTGGGCCAGAAATAGTGGGCAAGGGGTCTCAGATGGGATCCTACTTCCACTCAAGGAGATGGCTGGCAGAATGCAAGGCAGCCCCATTCAAGGCAGCAAGGGAAAGGAAGTGCCTGACTATAGAGCAGCAGCAGCAGCAGCAGCAGCCATAGGCAGGGAGCTGGCTGTCCAGCAGAGACCCCAGGCCCAGCGGTTCTGGCGAGCACAGCCACAGCACAGGGCCCAGCAGCTTCACAAGATGACGGTGAGTTCCAGGCCAGGCTGGCACCAGCGCCGCAGCCAGAGAGGGACCAGTCCAGGATTTCTGCAGAGTGATGAGGCGGGGGCCGGGCTGTTAGCACCAGCTCTGCCAGGTGCTTGTGCTAAGATCACAGCTAAGTGAGGGGTTGGCCCGTGCAGCCTTTATGCACTGACATCCCACTGCCGCACATGGAACTGCCGCACACGGTACGGAACCACTACCTCCCTGTACAGCAGGCACAGGCCTGGCCCTCCCATCCGACTCTGGCCACAACCCCCAGGCAACACCACCATTGCTCCTTGTGGACAGCCCGTGTCTCAGGGGCCTCAGGACATCTGGACAGGATAGCAGCTGGGCAGAGAAAGGCTCAGCAAGAAGTCCAGCAGAGGCAGTCGGGGGAGAAAGCACAACTCACAGGTCCCGGGTGCCTCCCAGCCAGCGGCTCTGGTTCCGGGGCAGTGAGCATAGTGGGAAAGGCTCGGAGGACAGACGGCCTTCTAGAACCACCCAGCAGGTCTGGTCCTGCGGGAGCAGCAGAGGCCAGGATGCTCCCTTCCCTTGGGTCCCCGGAGAGAAAGTGTTGGGGCGTCCCCAGCCTACTCCACATCTCACCACCTGGACTGGGTCATTCCAGGTCAAGCCTGAGGTTGCCCAAGCTGCCCAGGCTCTTAAATCCCCAGGTTCAGGGGACACAAGAAGGCCACATAGCACACTCCAGTCTTGGACTCAGCTTAGAGAGAAGTCTTTGGGGACACAAGCCCTGGTGAGGAGCACGGAGAGGAGCCCCCGAGAACCTCACGCACCACATTCTGCAGTCCAGAGAACTGGGGGCGGGTATCCTTCCAGGCTGTACTAAGAAGGAACTTGTCGGCTGGGGAGGCCGGGAACAGGGTACCCCGTGGGGCACTGCAGGTGAAGCATGTGTCATGTGTGTAGCCTCCAAGGTCCTGGGAATCCCAGGCCTGTGAACACCAGAAATGGGCCAAGCCCTCGGGTGGGGCCCGGGCGCCTCCAGGGAGCAGACTAGGAGGGTAGGCAGTCCCCAGAATTCTAGGGCCCCCAAAGATGCCAGCCCCCAGAGCAAGCCCACGCCTTCTGCCTACTGTCACCAGCCCTGCAGAAAAAGCCCCGCAACACAGCAAGGGTGAGTCTGGCGAGGCTGGGAAGAATCCGAAGGCCATTTTCCGCAGGAGAGAAGTCGATGGGCGACCCAGTTTCACACCCCACCATCACCAAACGCCAAACAAAACTCCCAGCTCAGCTCTCTGCACGTCTCCCAGGATCTGAGGCACGAGGGTCTCAGAGGCCGAGTGGGCTGGGCAAACTGAGTGGGCCGTGTGTGGCAGGGGGGTGGGCATGATGGCTGAGGAGCCCTTCACTCACTCCCCGCCAGCTACAAAGCCCTCTGCTCAGAATCCCGGAAAGCTGGAGCCATGAAGGCTGTGCACCCACTGTGCAAGTATAGGAGCCAAGTTCAGGGCCAAAGTGGTCCTCACGCGCCCACTTCCTCTCCCCGAAACAGCGCAATGCTCCCAGCTAAGGGCTCCTAGGTCGTCCCCACCAGAACTTCTCAAGATCAGGGGCCTCGTGGTCCACCCACGAGGGGATGTTAACTCGGCAGGGTAAACAGTGCAGCCAGCAGAGCTGACCCCGGCCTCCGGACCCCCAGGAGGGGAGCCCTGAGTCATCCGGCCCCACCTTCCTAGAAGAGGGGGTGGGGGAACCTCCCCTTCCCCTGAATCCCCAACTCTTTCTGACACTTTGCCTCCCAGCACCCAGGTGTATCCAATAGAGAGCAAGATGGACAGTCCTACAGGGCGGTCAGCGGGCATGGCAGGCCACCCCCAGCTGCCAGTCACCCTCGGTCCCCAGGGGGCCATCCTAGCCTCTGTGCCGGGGCTTATGTTCCACTGTGAGTGACCTCGAGCCAGTGCCCTCCCCTCCCTTGGCTTTGGTTCTTTGGTTTCCTCATCAGTAAAAAGACAGGCCAGATTGAAAGCCAGGCTTATCAATACCAAGTCTTCAAGGCGGGAAAGGACACGCACAGGGCTGGGAGGGAAGCGTCTGGAAGGAATGGAGACCGAGCAAGCAGCACAACTGTTCTCCGCAGGGCCCAGCGACTTCAGACCCTGGGGTTGAGGACACAATCCTGACATGCACCTTTGTCAGAGTGCACTCGCAGGGGCACAGGGCAGGGCAGGGCTGGCTAAGAGGCCCCTCCAGTGCTGACAGCCAGGAGACCTGCAGACCCATCTCTGAGGACATCCCTGCCACCGGCCTTGCTTTGGGAACCGCCCAACCACAAACAGATCTGTGGTCTGTAACAAGAAGAGGAGACAAGGGGGCCAGAGACCCACAGGCTGGAGGGCGGCCAGAAGTCAGGCTGAGTGCCAAGAAAGCAGGCGGAGGAAGCCGGCGCCGCGGCTCACTAGGCTAATCCTCCGCCTTGCGGCGCCGGCACACCGGGTTCTAGTCCCGGTCGGGGCACCGATCCTGTCCCAGTTGCCCCTCTTCCAGGCCAGCTCTCTGCTGTGGCCAGGGAGTGCAGTGGAGGATGGCCCAAGCCCTTGGGCCCTGCACCCCATGGGAGACCAGGAGAAGCACCTGGCTCCTGCCATCAGATCGGTGCGGTGCGCCGGCCGCAGCGCGCCTACCGCGGCGGCCATTGGAGGGTGAACCAACGGCAAAAGGAAGACCTTTCTCTCTGTCTCTCTCTCTCACTGTCCACTCTGCCTGTCAAAAAAAAAAAAAAAAAAGCAGGCGGAGGGGAGATTTCTGTCCAGGTGGACACAGCCCCCGTTCTGGGAAAGGGGATTTTGCAGTAGCAGGTAAACCATCCCATGGACGGAGCTGTGAGTGCCGGCACTGGAGGGGGCCATTTGTCCAGCATGTCCGGAGGGGTTTGCTCCACAGGCTTGGGAAACATAGAGGGGACTTCAGGCCCAGAGCAGGGCGTGCTCTGCTACTCTGAGAGCTTGCTTTGGGAAACCCTGATGTAGAAATTCAGGCTCAGAGGGGTCCACGGCCATTTGCCCTCTCCCATGATTCTGTTCAATGGGATCCAGTTGACAAGGGTCAGCCTGTCCGGGTCTCCTCCCCACCACACAGGAAGAGGCAGCATCATGCCCAGCCTCTGCCTGCAGGTGGAAGGGTGAGGCTCTTGGCGGCCATGGCGGGAGGCCGTCATCTGTAGAACCAGGCTCCCCGGCGAGGCTGAACTCAAACATACTGGGGCTACTACATGGGCCTCTCGGCCATCCCTGGCCAGTCCTCAGTGCCACCGGAGAGATTGTGGATGGATCTGGAAGCTGGGATCCCAGGTGGTCCTAAGGCACCATGAGACCACCCCTGGTCTCACGGAGCCTCCTCACCTGTACCCCGAATGTAAGGCCATGGCAGTGATGGTCACGATAAATGACAAAGGTGATTGTGGCTGGGGCGCTTACTACGCGCCAGGAGGTGTGCTGGCTCCACCTCCCCAACCTTCCAGGAGGGCAGTGTGCTAGTTATTGTCATCCTACTACTAGTTATCACCATACCACTACTAGTTATCATCATACTACCAGCAAGTCCACTCTATTAATTAAGAAGCAGAAAGTCAGCTCTCATCTGCTGGTTCACTCCCCCAAATGCCCCTAACAGCCAAGGCTGCTGGGCTGGGCTAAAGCCCAGAGCCAAGAACTCGACCCGGGTCTCCTACATGGGTGGCGAGGACCCAACCACTTCAGTCTTCATCAGCTGCCTCCCAGGGTGTGCACTAGCAGGAAGCTGGGGTCGGCAGCAGAGCTGGGACTCGAGTCCAGGCACTCTGATAGGAAATGTGGGCATTCCAAGTGGCAGATTTCACCCGTGGGCCCAACGCCTCCCTAGCAAGTATGTTTTACAGAGATGCAAAACTTGCTCCAAGTCACAGAGCACGCAGCAGGGCAGAAGAGAGAGCAGAACCCAGGCCAATTAAGAAGAGACTGAAACAAATTAATTAGACCCCCACCCTCAAAAAACATTGCTGGCCATTAGGATATTTACGGTAGACTTTGCTGCGCTGTTTCAATGACATAAACAAAGACACCAGAGTCCCACTGGGTGACACACTCCCGTGGCAGGGGGACCATCCACAACCTGCAGCCATCCCTTCACCTCTCTGGCTTCCCACCTGCAAAACAAGAAGGTTGCACGGAGACCCTCGTGGGTCCTTCCCACTCAGAAACACAGGAAAGGGTTTCCAGACCTTTCCTTGCACAGAGATCTCTGTGCCCTGTCTGTCCAGCGGCCATGTTCCTGGCCAGCAGGAGCTGTGTGCTTCGTCTCCCAGCATCGGTCAAGGTTCACCAAGGAGCAGAGGGGGAGGTCTGGCAGGGAGCCCCAGGGACAGGGCAAGGTACAGGCATCTGGGATCGCCTCTCTCCTACTGGTCCCAGCCGGTTCTTCCTCCTGTGCCTTCACCTGGGCCAGACACAGGTGACTCCCAGTGTGGGGAGCAAGGAGGCCCCTGGCCTGCTTCCCCATCCACAGAGGAAGTGACAGAAGGAACTAGCCAGTGGCACACAGCAAAGGACACACCACATGGAGAGCTGGGGGTGGGGTGGGGTGGGGACCGGCAGAGGAAGCCACCCGTTTCACCCCCTTGACTTAATCAGGCCTTGGCAAATGAGAAACCTTGTACCCTAGAAGGTTCCTGTTTTGCTTCCCTCATGTCCACAATGTAATCAAACTTTAAAGCCCTGTGCTATGGGGTGGCGGTTCTAAAGCCAACCCAGGAGCGTCCCATCATCCCCTGGCTACAGGGGACCTGCGGTTGCTGTACTACACAGCCCCTCCTTAGCTCTTGGTCTGGAACCCAAAGCAGCCTTGCCCTCCCCAGGTTTTAGCAGGGCCTCCCCAGCACGGGTTGGAAAAAGCACTTATATATGTACCCAGAAGAGCAGCGAAGGGGGCCAGACTTGGCCAGTGGTAGAGGGTCAATATGTATTTAATGAACTACGGGTTGGGAGAGAGGGCTGGGCAGCTCTGGCTGTCACCCACTCACCGCCGACCTGGGCTAAGGCTAGTCATTGGTCTCTGCCATCCAGTCTCCTGGACTAGGAAAGGAGAGGCCACACTCGGGGCCCTAACTGGTCCCCCTGACTCTACGAATACATGCTTAGCCGTTCAAAGCCCAGCGCCCAGCGAGGTTCAGAAATGAAATGAGAAGGAGGCAGAGGGGAAAGCTCATCGGGAATGGGGGCAGCTTCCATGCAGACGCCAGAAAAGAATTCTGGGAGGAAGACCATTGAAAGTACAAAGACTGCATTTGACAGCAGCCCCTGCCCCGCCCCCCATCAGAATGCTCGGTCACTTGGGAATCTGCACTGGACTGGATCCTTCTAGAGGGAGTGGGCAGGATGGGACAGGTGAGTGCCAAGCAGGGAGCAGGCCTGCGGACAGATCACGCTTCCCAGCCTCTATCTCTGGGGGCAGATGTCTCTGGGGGGTGGGGGTGAGGGTGGGGGTGGGTTCATCAGCCCCCTTGGGAATTCCAGATCTGCCCTCAATTCTCCAGAGACAAAGTTGACAAAGTCAGACCACAGGTCCCCGACACTTGGCCACTACTAGCCATGGAGGCCCTGGGCCAGTCCTTGTCTTCCTGAGGGCCTAAGTCTGCTCCAGGAAACAAAGAAGGATTGAGCAGGTGGACCCCAGGGGCTGTCTGCTCTGCCAGCCAGTGATGCCTACTCTACAGAAAGACAGAACGCCCACCCTGGAGACTGGAGACGGTGGCTCCCGGTCCCCAGCCGGCTGTCTAGGGCTGGGGCTGGGGCAGCGCGGAGTCCCCACACCGTCTGTCCTCGGCAGCCTGTCACGGCCGAAACCTTCAAGTGGTTACAATTACAGCCGGGCTAACAGGATTAGGGGAGCACTGAAATCTAAGAAATCTAATTAGCTCAGACACCCCAGCCTCCCCCAGCACAATCCTGCAGTAACCCCAGCAGCTGAGCCTGCTGGGTGGGGCCCAAGGCCCTCCTGGGCTCCACTCATTACCTGTGCAGGTGTGCCAGGCTGGGCCAAGCTTCCTGGAGAGCTGCCAGCTCAGCCTGCCCGGCTGCACCCTGCCCTGAGCTCCAGCAGCTGCAGCCTTGTCCTAAGGTAGCACTCAGCTGAACCCCAGAAAAACCAAGCGCAGAAAGAACCACTCCACACAGCATGGGGGCCCACCCAGGCCAGCAGAGGGGGAGAATGGGACAACATTTGCATGGTTGGAAACCCTGACAGTTCAGGGAAAGGCCTTGGGCTGCACAGGGCCGGGCCAGGAAGTCCACTCCGGGTATAGCTCAAGGAAGCTCGGACCCTATGCCAAAAAAAAGGGGCACTGCCGCTGGGGATGTGGACAGAGGAGGTCCATCTGTGACCCCCCTGGGATCAGCACCCTGTGACCACATGCCCCCCGCTCCTCATTCTTGGAGTTCACATCAACCTGTGGCCGGGCTGGGGCTCTGGCTCCAAGGGCTGTGCGGGAGGCAGCAGAGCACAGCAGCGACAAGGCCTGGGGTTGAGTCCTGCCTCCGCCCAAGCTCGTCTGACCTCTCTCAACTCCGCTCTCCTCTCTGTTAAGTGGGGGTAGCCCCAGCGAGCGGCTGGCTTACACTGCTGCTGCTGGAGTTAAACAAAGTCAGTGACGGCTTCTCCATCCACCGAGCGGCATCGGAAGGCCGGGGGCCGACCCGTGGCGGGCAGCCAGCTGCTGGTGGTTAATTATTTATTTGCCCCATCTTCCTGCCCTTACCGAACTGCAAGCCCCTAAGGGATAGGAGCTGTCTTGCGGGTTCTGGGTGCCTCTCAGGCCACCTTCTTCACACTGTGGACTCCCAATAAACACCCGTGACATCAGCGCTGGGTCCTGAGCTGACCCCATCCCTCCTTATCCACCCCCTTCCTTCTTACATCCGTCCCAAGAGGCAACGGAGGTGCACACAGACAGATGACAGTGGGGCCTGTGGGCAGCCCTCGGAGGGGTTTCCGCCTCACCCTGTGTCAGTACCGCCTGCCTGGGCACTGGGTCTGGAACCCACGCTCTTTCAGGAAAGAAAAGCTCTGGAAGTCTCTAACACCTCAAACCCAGAGTGTGGTGGAGAACCAGCCCTTTGTGGTTTTATCCATTCTGCACCCAGACTCTGCCAGGCTTGCCGGAGCCACGTGCCCAGGGCGCTCATGCCTCATCCTGCTGGCAACCAAGGGGGAAATTAGTCCCTTGGACCCATTTTAAAGATCAGGAAACTGAGGCCTCAGCAAAGTTACGAAGCTCCAAAGCAGCCAGCAAGCTGCAGCCTCCTGAAATAGTTTCCTCTCCCACAGTTCCTTGGGCAATAGGAAGACCAGCACCCTAGGGAAGGGTTTCTGGCCTCTCCCCAGAGCCTTGTCTAGAGATGCTTTTTCTCAGCCTCCCTTCACCCCTGAGGGCAGGGCCCAACCTCAGAATCACCCCGGGGAGCTTAGAGCCCAGGCAGACTGCTGGCTCCCCCATCCTCAGGGGGCTCTTAAGGACAAAGAGGGCATGGGCAGGGGCCAGTGTGGCCTGCTGGGAGGTCAGGGCAGTGGCAAGGCTACAGCAGCTCCCAGGGCAATTATGGCAGCCCCGCCTTTGTTGTCCGCACAAAACCCCAGGAACCTCGTAAAGATGAGGCCCTGACAGGAGCCGGGCAAGGGCCCTCCAGAGCAAAGTTATGAATGAAAATGTAGGGGACCCAGTCGCAACCCGCGACCCGCAGGCCCTACTTCCTGGCCCCGGAAGGCTTCTGGACGTGAACTTGTTGGGGCCTGGATCTCTTGTAGTCACAACTCACCCCGAGACCCGGGTCACGGCATCCGCAGCTTCATCCCCAGGCACTCTGCTGTCCAAGTTAGCAGGCCAGGCAGGCCTCAGGGTGCCCCTTCCTTCCCGCCCCAGTGCACCCCCACTGTCAATCAAAAAAAGGGGGAAGCCGCAGCAGCACTTCTCTGCTGGGTCCCCCTTTCCCCCGCAGGTTTCTGGGACGAGTGGAGGGGGACACCTGTCGTAGGTTGGGGTGCATGGATGCGGGCCGGGGATGGCGATAACGCTGAGTTACTGCAGCAGGGAGAAGAGTACGTGCGTGCATGCATGTGCGTGCGCCTGCGTGTGTACAACTGGTGCTGCGGCCACAATCCCACCGTTTCTGGATCTTTTCTCACTTTCCTCCTGGCTCCCCCTTCCCAAACCTTCCCTGGGAAGGAAAAGAAACACTCTGTCCCCAGGAGGAAGGCAGCAACCTCTGTCTCCTACAGACGAGGCTACTCCTTCAAAGTTCTGTTCGGCCAGTGATTCCTTCTTCCCAGCGAGCCCCGACCATCAGCCCAGCTCTTGCACACAACCCCTCTCCTCCCCACCGCCCCGCCAACTCTGAGAAGTCTCAACTCTTGGGCTTGCCATGTGAAAATAGTGTTTCATAACCTCGTGGCTTGGGACAAGGGGAGGCTTCTGTCCTTTTGGGAAAAACAAACTTCAGGGCGATCATAAAAATCAGAAGAAAACACCCCGGCCCTGCAAACGCACCCCCCCCACCCCGAGCCCCGAAGTCACACGTGCTCCCAGGCAGACAGTGGGGCTTTCAGTGTGGCTTTTGTTTGATGCTGGCGTTTCAACATCCTCAACTTTAAGAGGGAAAGGTCAGCCTAAGGCTCCCGGCATTCACAAACCCACCCCGCCTCTGCACAGCGGCCAGGGCACCGGCGGGTGAGGGGCCAGGAATCCTCCTGGCCTCCGGACCCCTTGAAAAAGTAGCTAGGACGGAGGAAGCCAGGGTACTTGAACCCTCATCCAAACTTTACTGCGCGCCTACAGGCAACTAACTTCCCCACTCCTGGGACCAAGCAAACGCCAGCCCAGCTCCCTGCTCCCAGCGCTGGCCTTCCTAGCCCTACCTTCAAAAAAAAAAAAAAAAAAACAATAATAAGCAAACTCAGGCACCTCTGGGAACAGCCTCTGGCCTCCTGCCCTGCCCTGTACAACCAGCCTGTCCTCACACCCACGAGGGAGGAGGAGACAGCGCGGCTTAACCCTCTGGTCTGCCAGGCCTGGCTCCCGGCTCGCAGCAGCGAGACAAACTGTTGCTCAAGAAAATCCTCCAGGAAACGCTGGGCACCAGGAGGCAGCTCGGAGCAAGCAGCTTCTGCACCCCGGCGCCACGCCAGGGCTTCCATGGGCACTGCCCACTGCCCTTTCCAATCCCCCATGCCCAGGGCTGCCCGCCCAGGGGGCTCCATACGGCCATGGCAGAACAGGGAGGAGGGCCAGGCTGGCGAGCAGTGCCCTCACCCCGCCAGCCCAGCCGCCAGCTTCTTGGAGGACCTCTGAGAGAACATTTGTTTGGGCTGCCAAGTTAAATCTTCCTCCCTCATGTCAGGGCATTGGAAAAGCAGTCAGGGGAGAGGAGGAGGGGCAGAGCGGGGGAAGGAGCCGCGGGAGGGAGGGAGGGCGGTTGGCTGGGAGGGAGGGAGGCAGGCCCGGAGCCCCAGTGACTCGGGCACTGCCTGCCCGGGAGGCTCGCGGCTCCCGGGCAGGCGCAGCGGGGAGACCCGGCATCGAAGCAAGGGACCCGGCCGCCGGGTCTCCCGGGGTGGGCGCAGGGTGCCGAGCGCCCTCGGCCCCAGAGCGGCAGAGGCCCCTCGCTCTCTGCCCGGCTGGAGGCGCGAGGTGGGTAGGGAAGGCAGAGGAGGAAAAGTTTGCGGCAGGTACAGGGGAGGGCAGGGCGGCCCCGCCGCCGGGCTGTCCCCCAGGGAGGGGTGGGGGGTACGGGCCGGCCGCCCTGGCGCGCTCGCGTCCGCCCGCCCTCCCGCCCGGGTTGTTTACATTCCTGGAGTGTCTTTTAAACCCGGGGCTGAGGCCGGCTCCCGGCCTTCTCCGGCGGCTCCGGGGCAGTCTCCCGTGAAAATCCGCTGGCGCACAATGGCCGGGAAGGCGGCCGCCCCTCGCCCGCGCCCCCGCCGCTCCGGGGCGGAGGGGCTGCCCCTGCGCACCGCGCCCTCTCCCCGCCCGGCCGGCTTCCCAGACAGATGTCCCCGGCAAGGGGGCGACGCGCGCCCGCTGCCCGCGCCCCGGGCGCCGAGGCCGCGCTCCCCACGGCTTTCTCCACAGCTCAGACGCCAGGAATGTGAAAGGAGCGCTAGGGCCGGCTCCCTCCCCCTCAGCACCCCCCACCGCCCAAACCCCAGCTCTGGCCCGGGCCGGTGCCCCAGCCTCCGCCCCGGCCGGCCTCCCACTCCCCCCGGGGCCACGGCCGCCCGGGACGGAGAGGAAGAAAGAACACGGGGAAATTACTTTCGTATTTGCAACGCGCGCGCGCACACACACACGCACATCCCTTCGGGGCTCCCCTTCGGGCAGGGGCAGCCCCGTCCAGGCGCTGGCCTGGACGCCCCTCCAGCTTCCACAGCCCCGCGAGGGGCCCCGACACACACACCCCTCCGCGGTCCCCGCCGTGCGGCGCGCCGCGGTCCCCCGGGCGATTCCCAAACAACTTAACCGCGCCCCCACCTCCCGCTCACAAAAGTGTGTGTTTTCCCTAGAAATTCAGATGCACAACTCAACGCCACCGCCGCTTGCCACCCCGAAGCCCCGCGCCTGCCCCGAGACTCCCGTCCGCGCGGGCGCACAACTTCGCGTCCCCACACACAGGCGCCCAGGGATGTCGAGGCGGTCCGTCCCCGGCCCTTCGCTGCCTCCTCAGAACCCCGGTCCTGCCCGGCCCCGGGCGAGCGTGCGGAGCGAGGGCTGGGGGTGCGCCGGCGGGAGGCGGGCACCCGGTCCGTGCGCGCCCAGCCGCACTCACGCCCCGCACACCCGGCGAGCCCCGGCCCCGGCGCGCAGCCCGAGCCGGCTCCGAGCAGCTTGGCGATCGCCGACCGCCTGGGCCTCCGTCCCCGGCCGCCACGGGAAGCGCAAGCCGAGTTGGCGGCGCCAAACCCCTCGCCGCGCTCGCCCGACCGCGGCGGACCCTTTAAGGGAGAAGCCCCAGCAGCCAGCACCCCAGGCTCGCGCCCAGAGAATCCGCGGGAAGCGGGAGGAAGCCCCGGGGCCAGCGGGCGCCGGGCTCCGGCCCCAAACTTACCGGGCGCTGCGAGCCCCGCCGCCGCCGCCGCCGCTGGAGGACGCGCCGCTGCTGCCGCTGCTGCTGTCGCCGCCGCCCGGCAGGGCCGGCTCGGGCCGGGAGGAGCGCAGCGAGGGCGCCGAGATCCGCTCGGCTCCGGCTGCGGTTGCTGCTCCGCGCCGGCCGGGGCTGGGGTCACCGCGCTGCGCCGACGCTGCTCGCTCGCTCGCTCGCTCCGCCGCCCGGCCGCTCGCTTTTTTAATGTCCACAGACAGTGGAAAGGAACTCGGCGTTAGGGGGTAAGTGAATCAACTCGCCCGGAGCCGAGCAAGTTGAAGTGTCAGATTACATTGGCTATTCTATTTCCAAAGGGCCCCGCGCCGCCGGCCGCCCGCAAAAGCCGGCGCGGAGCGAGCCCGGAGCGGAGCGCCGCGCCGCCGCCGCCGCCGCCGCCTGCGCCGTGCGGGGCTCCGCTCGGCTCGCGCTCTGCGCTCCGGCCGCGCGCGCTCTTTCCCCTTTCTTTCCGCCTCTCCTCCTTCCTCCTGGCCTTCCCGTTCCCTTCTTTCGCTCGCTTTCTTCCTCGCCCTACCGTAGGGGCGCTCTGCACGCTTGGCGAAACCCTCTGGGCTCCGAGCGGCTCCGCTCCGCGGCGGCCCCGCCCCCCGCCAGCCGCTCGCTCACCTCTCTCTCTCCCTCTCTCTCTCTGTCTCCTCTCCCCTTTCCCCGCCACCCCCAGCGCCCCCCGCCCAGGGAAGTTTGGGGACGAGAAGAAAGGCCGAGCCTGGGACGGGACCACTCTGGGGAGGAAGCCAAACCCCTCGGCTCACCGGCGCGCCCCCAGCCCCTCGCGCCTGGAGTGCACGCGGGGCCGCGGGCGCTGTCAGGTACACGAATTGGGGGTGCGCGAGTTGCCGACAACATCTCCAAACCCTTTCCTGGAAGAGACTTTGGGCTTGTTTCTAAAGCCCGGGAGCTGGCGGGTGGGAAGAGAGGTGCCCCCCCCCCAGCACCACCACCACCACCACGGGCGATGTCGGGGGGGCGGCGGGGACGCGGTTCCCCAAACGTCTTGGGAGGAGCGGGGGTGCGGTGCGGACGGGCCGTCCCCAGCACCCGCGCAGTCCGGGGGCTCCGGGCGCCCCGAGGCCCGGAGGGGAGCGCCTGGGGCGCTGTGCGCGCGGGCGCTGTGGAAGCGGCGGGCCCCGGGCCCTGCGCCGGGCCCCGGGCTCGGCACTGGCCCCGGGCTGGCAGAGAGCGAGGGCACTCACAAAGTGCAGCCGGGTGCGCCCACTGGCGGGGTTCCCTCCGCAGATCCGCCCCCAAGAGCATCCGAGCGCGCGCCCACTTTGGCTCGCGTCCACTGTCGCTCCCGCGGGGACGCCGGTACCGGCGGCCCACACCTCGGCGCCCGCCCCTCACACTCCCGCACACTTTCCGTCAACTCCGCCCGCGTACAAGGCCGCAGCAAGCCCACAAGCTGACACGCCGTGGCATATGACCCCCCCACCGCGCGCACTCGGAAAACAAAACACGGAGCGTTTCCCTGTGCACGCACACAGACACACGCCCTGCCCCCGCTTCCTCGTCCACGCCCCTTCCTCAAGGACCCCCACCGCCGACCCGCGGCCCCCTCGGTCCGGGTCACAATCAGCGCCCCCGTTGGACACGCGTGCGCGCGCACGCTCGCCCCTCCCGGGGCAGGCGGGGGCGGCTCGGGCCCCGAGCCCGCTGCGGGGTCCAGGTGTGGCTGCGACTCCGCGCTCCGCGTTTTGCGAGCCGCCGCGGTGTCGGAGGCGAGGCGAGGAAGGGAGCTGGAATAACAAAGGCAAGTTGGGGAGAGCGCAAGGGGGCGCAGCCCCGGCCGGGCCGCGGGGGGAGCCCCGCTCGGCCGGGGCTCTGCGGGCTGCGGGGTCGCGGGCGCCGCTAACCGGAGGTGGGGAGGAAGGATGGGGGGCGAGGGGCGGGGCCGTGGTGTGACGTCAGAGAACAATGACACCGCCGGGGGGCGGGCGCGGGGAGGCAGCCGGGGCGGGGGTCTCCCCCGGGGCTGGGGCGGGCGGAAGAAGTCCTGGCCCAGCGGGGGCCTCTGCCTGCTGGACGGGGCCCGCACGGGAGCGCGGACGTGCCTCTCAAACGAGCGGGTCGCCGGGGCCTGGTGGGCGGTGACCAGAGCGGATCCCAGGCCGAGGAGGATCGGAGCTGGGGGAGCAGGCCGGAGTGAGCCCCCCACCACAGACCCCCATTTCCGAACATCCTTTGGAGGTCTTCTCTGACCTCGGCTTGAACTCCTTCAGGGCCAGAGAGATCACTCCTTCGAGCACCGAGGGAGAAGAGGCAAAATGAATTGGCCAGCCTTGAATTCTTTCTCAGGGCCGGCTGGCCGGTGGTCTGACAGCGGCCTGGAATTCCTGCGGGCTCCTCGGTCCACCGGGGCTGCAGAGCCGCGAGGCGCGCCAGAGGGAGCCTGTTTGATTTTCCCAGAGGAATGTCTGCCTCCCTCTGTGTTAGGGCAGCAAGGGAGGGCACTCTGGGGGGGTTCGGCCCAGTCCCTGTCATGTGGACCGTGGTCACCACTGGGCTCCCCCCACCCACTCACAGGTGGCAGAGGATGATCCCTGGGGAGGGCGGGTGGGATGAAGGCATTTGCAGATCTCCAGGGCCCTGGGGGAGGCTTGGTCCCAGCACATTCCTGTGGGTGGACGCCCCTCCTTCTCAGCCTGTGGGTGGCCCCAGTGCACAGGTAGGGGCAGGGGGGAAAGGCCTGGCAGGGGCCTGGAGGGTGGGCGTTCAGCGGCAGCTGTCCCATCTCCAACAATCCTCAGCCTTGCAACAGCTGAAAGCAGCCACATCCCAGGGTCAAAACCCCAGGAGAGAAAAGCCAGCTCCAGCTGACACCTAAGCCAGTTTATTACCTTGATGTCCACCTAGGTCAGGATGGCCTGGCCCTCTTGAGGTTTCTGTCCAAATCCTTCAGTGAGTAAGCAGGCTGGCCACCTCCAGGAAGTTGGGGGGGGGAGGTGCAAGGGACCTGGGGTTGTTGGGTCAGATTCAAAAGCCCCTGTCCAGAAACCACCCCCAACCCTCAACAGCCCCATATTTATATCTTGGAAACCAGGAAGTGGTTACAGAGGGGTGAGGAGCCATGCAGGACCCATGGTTGGTGGGATGGAGCCAGGGGTAAATTCCAGCTCACCTCAGCTCTGCAAGCATGGTGGTTGATGATGGCAATTCTGAGAAACCCGACCAGGTCGCTGGCTTGGGTGCCTCTGGGGTCTTGGAAGAAGCTCTGATGTTACTGCCCACTGCGTGTTGGGAACCCTGCTGAGGGTCCCAGGAGCATTCGCTTATGGGATTCTCACTTTGCCTTGAATTGGGTGCCCCTTCCATCCCCCCTTCCAGAGAGAGCTGGATTGTGAAGTACCTGGACGGGGTTCTTTGGGCTGCGTGCTTATCCGAGTTTCTGTGCTTCTCTGTGCCTCTGTAACCAGGGTCTCCGGGCAGCCATCAAGGCTTCATTGGCGGGAGGTGTGGGGGTGTCCTGTGCCCCCAATCTCAGAGGCTCAGCCTCTCTGGCCTGCAGGTAGAGCAAGGAGGAAAGTGCCATCGTGTGCTAGTCTCTGGGAGACTGAAGGTACATCCCGCTCAGCCAGGGCAGGCACGGAAGAGGCAGCTTCAGTGCCCATTAAGAGAGTCTGGCTACATGGTACTGGCCTTAAGGTGCCATTGCTGGGCACGACTTGCACCCCACTTCCCAGCAGACTCCAGGGCTGTCAGTTCCTCTGCTCCTGGGGAGACAGCCAGAGAGGGCCAGTGCAGCCTGACCGAATTTCAGGAGGTAGGAAGTCCAGGGACAGGAAGAAGGCATTAGTAGAAGGCCTTCCTGTGCCTGGTACAGTGAGCTTGACCTTGTGCAGTGGGCTGGGGCCTGTCCAGGAGCTACCTTCTCTGCCTCACTTCTCCACGCCCCCAAGGGAGCTGGAAGACATCTGAATCGGTTCTTGAGAGGCAGGAGAAGAGTCACACTTGCGGAGTGCTGACCGTGCGACAAACACTCGAGGAGCTCTCTCTTGGTCCCCTACCTCCACGGGCAGGTATGGGGAAGAGGCTAAGAGGGACCAAGAGCAGGCTCCAGTTTGGCCTGGGCATGGGGGTTGTGAGTGGGGCCTTGCCCTCCTCTCACTGCCAGGTGAAGGCGACCTTTGGGTGCTCTGGGGTGGAGTGCAAGCCTCCAGCCCCGTCTGCTGGGATGTGCATTTCATCTTGATGGCTCGGTCAGCCCCTGCTCACCTGCATCTCTGAGCCCTGCATCTCCTAGTAGGTGAGCAGTTGGGTCCAGCAGAGAGGGGCTCTGTCCCCCACTCTGCTTCCTCCACCTCTTCCTGCCCTCAGATTTCCCCTTCTCTCTCTGAGCCCGCCCTTCCCAACACCAGGCCTTGGCTCTCAGAGCCCTACCCCAGCAGGCCGTCTTCTGCTGCCCCATCATGGAGCTGCATTGTGTGGTTCAAGACCCAGCTCAATTATCACCTCTCTTATCCAAGGGAGGTCCTCAGAGTCCAAGGAGAGCCTGCCTGGCTTGCTGTGTGGCTCCAGTCTGTCATACTCTCTGTGCCTCTGTGCAAGGTCTCAGGGCTGTCCAGTGGCACATTGGCCCCTGTAGTCTGTGGGGCTGAGCTGCCATCTGCTTAAGGGTCTGAGAGTGCTCCCTTTGGTGGAAGGGGGACAGAGAATCCTGTGGACATGGAGGCTGCTGTCTAGGACTAGAACTGTCCGGGACTGGGACTAGGTCACGGCTGGCATGTCTTGCTTCAAGTGGCACCTGTCACCTGCTGAGCCTCACAGGTGAGTAGACCAAGCCCCCAAGGAAGTGGCGGCTTTCTCAGGGCCACAGCACGGGCAGTGCCAGGGCTGGGAGGAGAGCTAGGTCTCTTCATCCTGTGTGTGCTACATCCTGCCGAGTAGCAGCCTGGGATTGCCATAGCCAGCACTGGCAGGACACAAGACCAGAGGAGGACCACGGCTCTGCCCTGCCCCTGACAGCCCTGGACCCTGACCTGAAGAGGGGAGGAAAGATCTTCTGGCCTGGACATTCAGCCTGCTCGGACATTCAAGGCTCAGACCCCCTTGTCCTGACCTTGTGTGGCAGCCACTCTGGGTGGTTTCCAGAATCGTTAGCATTATGTGCACGCTCCTGCCTCCCTGCCTGTGCTGATGCTCCTGCTACCCCCTGAGACGCACCCGCCCAGCCTTCAAGGCTGCATCGGTGGCCACCTGCTGCGAGCCTGCCCAGCGTCCTCTCCTGGAGCTTCTGCCGATGTGTTCTCAGCAGCCCCATGCCATTGGCCCTGCCTCTAGCATCAGTGTCATGGTCACAAGCCGTTCTTAGCATGTGCTGGGCACCAAGGGGTTCACATACCCAAACTCCTCTGATCCTGATCGGAGCTGAGGCTTAGTATGCAAGTCTCCATTTCACAGATAAGAAAACTGAGGCACAGTGCAACACCTGGCGGGCTAGAATGTGGTGTGTCCCCACCTCCCCAGGGGGGTTGCAGGCTGTAGGATAGCCCACTACTCCATCCTACCATCCAGCACAGCTCCTGGGGCTGACAGTACAGTGGGAGCTGTGGGGACACACAAGGATGACCAGAGCCAGCCCTCCAGGGGCCCATGGGCTCTCAGAAAGGACCGCCCATTCCCAATGCCATTGTGAAGAGTTTGGGAGAAGGAGAAGACTTGGCCAAGAATGGGACTTCAAGGCAAGCTCTGGTGGGGGCTATAGAGAAACCGTCCAGAGCAGGACATGGACCTGCCCAAGGTCACACAGCCAGCGCGGGACAGCAGTGAGGCTGCGACCTGGGACGCCCAGAGTGACCCGCCTTGCTGCACCTTGCAGCCAGCTGTGTGGCCCTGTAACTCGGCTCTTTTTCAAGGACACACGGTCCCAGACGCCTCCACGATGCTGAGCTGCTCAATGAGTGGCACTGGTCCTTCTCCCCCCGCTATTAAAATGAAAAAAAAAAAAAAAAAAGAAGAAGAAGAAGAAAGAAAGAAATCCAGGCATTGTTCCTGACTGCAGCTGGTGCCAACCAGAATCCCGCCGAAGAGAATGGAGCCGAGAGCCTGGCCGCCCAGGGGCCTGGCTGCTGGCACAGACGCTTTCTGTTTTGCTTCCCACTGGGGGCCCGGGCTGACGTCGGGCCCTCCATGGTCGCCCTCCACCTGCCTCCCTGGCCCCGCTTTGCAAAAATCAGATACCGCTTGGGAGGGCTGGAGGAGCACTGCCAGCCCCAGCTTTCCCTCCTTGTCCGCCCGCAGTCTGGGGGTGAGCTGGGCTCCCCCTCTGGGCCAGCCTGGCCCCAGACCCTGCCAGGAGGGGACTGGGGACGCCTGTCTGGGAGAGTTACCTAAATCCCTCCTCCTTGGAATCATTTGAAACTCTGGTTTGGTTCCAGGATGTGTGAGGATTTTCCACCCCACCCCCACCTGACTTGGCAGGTGCCACAGGGCTCAGCTCACACATTAAGGCCATTAGCAGTGGTGATGGCCTGGGGGGTGGGAGGGGAGGCCAATAGGATCAACAGCTCTCCAGGGACAGAATCGCCCTTTAAAGTCCTGGGTTTGGCTTCTCCCTTCGGTCTTAGGAGGAAAAGCACTCCCCAGACTATCCCTTTTGCCTTCATGAGTTTGTCTCCCCTCCTCTGCCCCTTTGTGTGAGCTCTGTCTTACACACATCCCCTGCCCCCAGGCCGTGAGCTGCCCTGACCCAGACTACCCCAAACATCAGCCCAAAGAGAACAACATCCCGGCCACCAGGACCCCTTGAGCTGACTCTGCTCCCGGAGCAGCTTCCCGATCTCCCCTCCTCCTCCCACGGCACAGCACTTTAGTTTGTCAAAGTACTTTGCATCTGATGTGAGTGCCGCAGCCAGCCACGAGAGGCAGGTAGAGATTGCACAGCCCACTGTGGAGAAATAGAGTGGGCACTCAAGAATCCTTGGGCGTTGGACCTGGGTTATGCAGCAGGAGGGCAGCTCTGGGATTTGAACTCCAGTCTTTTGATTCTGTGTAAGTAAGCAGAAGCAGAGACCCAAGCACTGAAGGTCCCAGAGGGCAGTGGTCCCAGGGGATAGGGTCTCAGACAGATTCCTTCATAGGGGGCTTGCCGTATGTCGCATCTCCAGCAGTGACGAAAGCAAGTTTGGTGCAGTTGCCACAGAGCTCATATCCCAGTGGAGCAGACAGACAAACTGCGCAGGCTGATCAGCCTGTGTGTCGTGTAGGAGACCTGGACAAGGAGGCTGGAGACACGGGTTCTAGTTGCGATATTGTCTCGGACTCGCTGGGTGACACTGGCCTCGGTGCTCCACCTGGGAGGTCGGCCAGCATGTGGCTCCTCACACAACTTCTCAGGTCCCTGCCCTACTTGCTGCTTCTGGGTCAAGTGGTTAATGATTTCCTGGCACGAAAAATCACCCTGATTTCGTGTTTTCTTAAACCCAACTTCCCAGAGGCTCTTGGAGCCAGAAAGGGGCTTCTGAGGTCGTGTGACCTGAGCCCCTAACTAAGCAAGGACCCCCAGGCCTTGTCCTCCCAGAAGGTGACGGTCCTGGCTGGTCCCCTTCTAGGGAGCTCGGCCCCTCCCGGGCAGACCTCTGCCCAGCTGCTGGTAAATGTTTAACATCTGGCTCTCCGAAGCGGGGAAAACCTAATGTGTAGTATTTGACGACTTCCATCGTGTAAATACTCCCACGATGGCCAGTTTCAAGCTGCCAACCCAACAGCCGTCGGCTCACGTGTTCCTGAAAATGTGGCAGTGGCTCTCGGGAGCTGGGACACGCAGGCCCCAACACGCCGCTGCCTTGTCCAGCTTTACTTGCTGCGAAGTTCTTCCTGGCATGGAGTGAAACGTGGCGATTGTCAGGCACTCTGGGCGAAAATTCCCGAGCTCCTTCTTGGGGCCGGGGCATCACGGGGCGAGGGGGAACCTCAGAAAACCCCTCAGACAGTGGGGCGCTGCAGCTCTGGGGCCTGTGTCCCTGAGAGAGGGTGAAGCTCCCAGGCAAAGTGGGGTCGCGTCGGCCTGCCTCTCTCCTGGCCTGTCCCTCTATCTCCTCTCCTCCCTTCCTTTCACAAATATTTGCTGGGCTCCTGTGACATGTCAGGCACTGAGCTAGGGCCTGGGGTCACAGCACCCGCCTCTGACTTGGCCCCGGCATCGACCCCCTCCCATCTTGCTCGTAGCCCTCGGATGCTGCCCCCTCCCAGGCCCGTCTCGACTGCCCCTGGCCACCCCCTCCCCGGCAGCAGGCAGGCTCCTACCCTCGCAGTGCCGTCCTCCACCCTGTTTGGCATTTAGCACTCTCCACCTTGGATTACAGCTATTTGTGTGCGCAGTTTATCTCCCTGCCAGACCGAGAGGCAGCACGGGCCTGTTTCACAGTGTGGACTTTGAGCCGCATGCACACGACCTGGCCCTCCTTCCCAGCCCCGTGAGCCCGTGAGGAACTCACATGGCCCTGATGTCCTCAGTTGCTTTATCTGCACGTTGGGACTGGTGGGAACTTAGGCCGAGGTGGTGCCAGCCCGTAGGTGGGATTAGAAATGTGGGCCTCCTTTTCTGCTCCTTTCTGGACCCCCCAGCCTCTTGTGGACAGAGGCTGTATCTGGTGTTAGTAGTCTCCTGGTTGGTCTTTTTTTTTTTTTTTTTAAATATATATATATATTTATTTTAGTTGAAAGAGTGATAGCTCAGCGGGGTGTGAGAGACGCAGAGAGAGATCTTCTACCCACTGGTTCACTCCCCAGTTGGCACAGGCTGGGGCTGGTGCAGGACAAAGCCAAGAGCCTGGCATTCCATCCAGGTCTCCCACACAGGCACAGGGACCCAAACACTTGGCCAACGTTTACTGCTTTCCCAGGCACAGTAGCAAGGGAGCTGGATCAGAAGTGGAGCAGCCGGGCCACCAACCATGACTCCAATATGGAGTCCCGCCCCTCCTGGTTCTTGTGGTAAGAACTCAGCCTTGTTAACTTGTTTCAACCTTGCAACAACATTGTGGCATTGAAGCTATTACTCCCGTGGACAGATGAGCAATCTGAGCATACAGAAGTCTCATAGCAAGGCCAAGATCACACAGCCAGTGAACAGGAAAGCTGAGAATTGAGTCCAGATACGCTCCACACTCTGGCTGGTGAGCCCTGTTACAGGGTCTACACAGGTGGCTTCTGGAACACACGCTCTACATGTGTCCCCATGGTGCCCTCCAGCCTTTGGGCATCCTGTGTGCCCTCCAGGACTGCCCAGCAGGTGAGATCGTTAGCCCTGACGGTTCTTGGGGAGAGGGGATTGAGAATTCACCAATGGATAAGGCAATCAGAGGAGGGCTCCTGGAAGAAGAGACATTTGCTGTGGGCCTTGACAAATGAGGATTTGGACCAGGATGGACAAGGTGGGAGGAACAGCAGCAGCAAAGGTATGGAGATGGCAGGGTGTCTCAGGCTCATGGGTTCTGGTGAGGGGGACGGAGCAGACATTGTGCATGTGGGGACAGGCATACCAGTCACCAGGCCTCTGGTTGAGGAACGGCTAAGGGAACCGTGTCACTGCCCTGACAGCCAGTGCACACCCAGAAGAGCTGAAAGCCAGCTGTGTCTCTCTCAGAGCCACAGTGGAACCTTGCTTCTCTACAAGCTGCTCTGAGAGTCCAAAGTCCTGTGTTCCTTCCATTTCTCAGTTTCCCCACCTGCAGAATGGGCCTGAAGAGTGCACCCTGAGAGCTGGATGAAGGATAAAACAGGGCTGGGCAGGGCATTGCCTGCTGTTCCCAGGTCAGGAGGTGAGTAGAAGGTATTGGGGGGGTCATGGGGAGAGGGAGAGCAGGAAGCTGGAATGGGAGGGGTGAGGTGGGAGGCGCCCGTGGGCACGGCCAGTGGGAGCCAGGTCTGCCAAGGTCGTTGGCCCAGGTTGTTGGCCCTGTACCACACGCTGTCTCTTCTGGGCACTGCCAAAGGCTGCCGCGCTCTTCAGGCTCAAAGCAGTCTGCACACAAAGGCTTTCGAGGGGGCAGCTCTGGGCTGAGCGCAGTCACTCTGTGCACCCAGTTCAGCCTGGCCACGGGGCCCCTCCAGGTAGCAGTCACTGTGCTAATGCATCCTTGGAGAGCATGCACTCCACCGCAGAGGGCTGTCTTCCGTCTACTGCTAGGTTTATAGCAGAGGGGAGAGAGCGCATTCTCAGGTTGATACCCTAGATGCCCACAAGTGGGCCGCCCTGAAGCCAGAGCCAGGAACACAGTCTCCGCGTGGGTGGCAGGGGCCCAGTCACTGCGCAGGGCTGTCTCCTGTGCTTGCCCCGTATTCGCCACACTGTGGGCACCCTCGTGTCAAATAGGGAACCTGCGGCACAGAGAGGTTCCGAAAGGTGGTCCCACAGATTCCACGGCAGATGAAGCCCCAGGGATGGGGCAGCCCTGGGAACCTGGGGGTGGTCGTCGGGACCCCCTGCCAGCCATTTCTCTCTGGGAAACAGCACGATGCTGAGTCCCACTGGCGCCTCCCCTCCTGCTCATTTCAGGGTGTCAACTCCCGGTTCATACCTCCATCCTCCGTGTGTGTGCACACTCAGCACCAGGGGCTCCCAGGCCCTCGCACGCACTCACAAGGCTCACACACACACACACACACAAGCATGGACTCACAGACATGTCTGAGGGGAGTTCAATTTAAAGAAAATAGAAATAAAATAATTTTACTTTGATGCAAAACCAATTTGGGACATCAGGACCTATGTAAGGTCTCACTTCATACAAAATGCATATTATGAAAAAGCTACATGAATTTCAAAATGTTTTGTAGCAAAAGAAACTTATCTTTTAATCCTATTTCCATGAACTTAAAGAAAAAAAAAAGATTGATTTATTTGAAAGGCAGAGTGACAGTGAGAAAAGGAGGGGGGGACTGGTTCACTCCGCAAATGGTTGCAACAGCCAGGGCTGATCCAAGCCAAAATCTGGAACTCCATCCAGGTCTCCAAGTGGGGTGGCAGGGGCCCAAGCACTTGGGCCATCTTCTGCTGCTTTTCCAGATGCCTGAGTAGGGAGCTGAATGGGAAGTGGAGCAGCTGGGTTGCAGGATGCTGGTGTCCCGGCGGCAGCTTAACCCTTGGCATCACCACGCCAGCCCCTCCGTGAACTTTTTGAAGTGCCCTCAGGGATGTACAGGCTCTGTACCCACTCTGCCACCAATGCACACACAGGCACGTGGAGGCTTCAGGACCCCTGGGTACTGAAACTCACCCCCCAGCACCCACACGCCCCGTGCCCAGAGTGACAGCCACACACGCCAGGCTCGGGTGTACCCATGCAGCAGGGGGCTCTGTGGACTCTCCCTGCATCCCTGGCCCAGGCTCCAGCCTCTACAGACTTTTCCGGCAGCCCCTGTGTCTTCATTCCTATCCCTGTAAGCCCAGGACCCCAGCGTGCATGCGTGCCCAAGGGCTGTGTGGTCACTACAGGTCCCGCCCAAATCTCTGCCTCTGCGGGTGGAAGGAGGTGCCCCTCCCCCAGGCCAGGCCTGCTCCCGGGGCTGACGAAGGAACAGCAGGAAGAGCCCAGTGAATTAATCCTGGCCTCCCCTCCTCCAGGCTCACTGTGATGCTAATTTTCCCCGCCTTTGATCCTCGATCCTCACTCCCCAACCCCGGCCCGAACACGGCCCGAACACCGAACTACAGCCAGCGCTTAGCCTGCCAGAGATTAGGGCTGCCCGGGGAGAGGCCCTGGGGCTGTCCCCACACACAGCAGATTGGGGTTTTACCCCTGGGGAGGAGTCTTGGAGATTAGAGCCCTGGTTACTGACCTAGCACTCATTGTAGTGTCCTCTCTCCTGCCAGGCCTTTCTCGGTCTCTCCTGTCCAGGGGCGGCTTCTGCAGTGGAGCAGAGAGAGACCAGGGAGAAAAGACTCCTTGTCTCCCCTGGGGTGCGGTGCAGCCAGGCCCAGCCCAGAGCACAGATCCTGCGACCTCTGCTTCCACCCTGTTTTCCACTGTGGGTCTTTGTGTGATTGTTGTTTAAAGCAACAGCTGTGCAGCATTCACCCGGTGCCAAGGGCTGTGCTGTCGTGGACATCAGCTCCTACCATCGTCACAGCATCTCTGTTACAGGTGGGGCAACCGCTTCGTGTTCCTGCAAGGTCAGTGGTGATATCTGACCATACCCAGGCCCTGGGCTGACCAGGGTCCCTCACTGTCCAGAGGGGCTGCCATGACCCAGGCAGGGGACTGGAGCTGGGCCCTGACCCATACACGGGGTTGACTGGGCACTCACTTCTACCTTCGCGTCTACACCAGGCCTCGTTCCAGAAATGACTAGAATCTTCCATGAACTCTTTGGCGCTGAGGCAAGAGTCCAGCCCCTGGGCTGCCTCTGAGCAGGGAATAGGGCAGCCTCGAGGATGCCAGGCTCAGGTCATCCGTCCTCCCTGCCAGCCAGGCCGCATGACAGCCCCGTAAATGTGGGCATAAACGCAATGAAAGTGTTTATTACATTACATTTCATGCATATAAAAGACTGTGCGTGAGCCACAAAGCACATGAAAATGAATGCCCATGACCCTCTCTGTAACGACCTGGGCATTGCGGCACCACCTTTTCCGGCCCCCTCCTTCCGGGGAGGTGGGAGGGGGACACCCCCTTGTCCTTCCTCTTTCTTTAGCACCTGGATGGGGATCCTGGAGCTGACTGCACTGCTGAGACCTTGAACTCTGGCCCTGTTTGAAAGGGAAAGAGCTACCTATGTTCTTGCCTTCCAGGACCCACTTGCACCCCTGATCTCCCTCCCTCCGGTGCCGTGTATCTGCCCCCCTTGGCCCCCTCCCTCACTGTGGTGAACTCCCTTCTTCCTGGTACAGCCGTGGCACAGGTGGGAGTCAGGCAGATCCTGGGTGCTGCTGTCATGCACTCACCCGGGCTGCTCCCTCCCCTGGGATGCCCTTCCCACCTAGGCTGCTCAGGGACCCTGGCTTTTTTTTTCGGGGACCAGATCCAAGGGTTCATTTTGGGTGCCCTTCCCTGTGACCCCTCCTCCCATCACCCTTGGCAGAGGTGGCTCTGCCTTCCTCTGCCTCATCAGAACCCTTGTCCCAGGACACTTGTACAGGTGGCTGGAAAGGTAGCCTTTGTCCCCAGATGCCCCCAAAGCAGCTGCTCCCTGAGTGAAGGCCATGGAGTCGGAGGGCCAGTGGCAGCGGTGTGCAATCCTATGTTTCCTCCAGCATCCTAGCCAGTTTGCTGCATGGCCTGCCGGGGCCAGGGCTGGGGCTGCACTCTGCCCCTCTGCTGTGTCTGTACAGATCTGTGACGATAGGACACAGGTGTGCAGTTTAGTGAGCCTGGTGGCAGGAAGGCACCAGGTCGCGCCTGTGCTTGCACACACACACACACACACACACTCATGTACTGATCCACGGTGCCAAACCACAGGCCTCATGGAGCATCCGGGGCACATCCTTGTCCTGCTTCAGCTTCCACTCCCAGACAGGCCTGCCTTCTCTCTGCCCATCACATGGCACGCGTTATGAAGAGACTGAGGGGTTGGGGCAAAGCAGTGTGTGTGGCCGCTGGCCCCCGAGGGGGCAGGAGTGACTAAGGACCACGAGCCGTGTTCGTGTCCCAGGGCCCCTGCACGGTACCCCTGAAAGCTGGTGCCGCTGCCTGCGCTTCTCGGCCTGGGACCCTGAGGGGCCGAGGCCAGTGAGTCAGCAGTGACAGTGAGACCAGCAGCCCTGTGGCCGGTGTTCAGTTCTCCATGAGTGCTGGATGGTAAAAAGCCTGCCAGAAACCCCTGCTTCTGGGAAAAAAGCTGGTATTGGGAGGACCCCACATCCTCCCTTTTACTCACTCCCTTCTCCCCTGCTGGAGACTACTTGGGGGCATTTGCTTGAGCCTCCAGTAGGGAGGCGCCATAGCTGTTAGCAACCAGCAGGGATTAAGGGCAAATCTGAGCTGAGTCATACTGGACAAGACCAGAAAGTGTGAACTGGGGACCGGGTTGCTACTGCCCCCCAAACATACCATGCATGCACAGACACAGCACTGTTGCCCCACACAGACACCCCATGCGTGCACACACATGCGTGTACACACATGCCACATGCCACATACACGCGTGCACACACATGCGTGTACACACATGCCACATGCACACACGTGCACACACATGCCACATGCACACACATCATAGGTGTGTACACACATGCCACATGCATGCACACAAAACACATGCCGCATGCACACACATACACACACATCGTGCACCTGAGCTGTGAGAGGGGCCATGACTGTTACCATGTACAGTAAGTGCAGGCCCTCTGCTCCCCAGCCCTCCTTGCTCCTTTCACTCAGGCTACCCCCACAAGGGACCTAAGGCTGCCAGCTTTCCTGCCCCTCCGTCTGAGATGAGCTCAGGTGTGACCAAGTGCCCCCTTCAGGTGGCAGGTGGCAGGGCTTCTTAGCCGAGGACCTCTGCCTCTCCCCCCAGCACCCACATATGGCCGGGAGACCCCAGGTGAAGGGTCTTTGCGGAGTGCAGCTGGCACTGTGCCCAGCAGTTGCAGTCTTGGGCTGTGGCCTCTGATTGCCTTGGGAAGAATCTGGGGTCCTTTGATTCTGGCTGGGGGTTGTGGCTGCTGCTTCACCTCACAGCTCAGCCCCAGGCCTGTCCAGAGGCATGGTGTGCAGAGACAGCGGGGCCAGCCCAGGCCGGGGCCCAGCAGATGGCAGCGGGGCTGGTCAGTGCTTGGTCTTGTCGGTCCGGGCCTGGCCACTCAGTAGGATTTGGGCCTGCCTCGTGGAGGAGAGCCTGAGTCCCAGTCCTGGCATTGCCTCGCCAGCTGCCAGCTGGGTGGCCTTGGGCATGTCGCTGGCACACCCATCCCAGGGTCACGTGGGACGAGAGTGAATGGCAAGAGTGATGGCACATCACAGGGCTGTGTCTCCTTGGGCATGCTGGATGGAGCGGCCAGGTCCTGAAGACTCCCATGGGCCCCTGTTCCTGGACTGCCCGCCGCAGCACCCGGCCTCCAGCGAGGCTGAGAGGGGAGAGCTGTGTTCACGCGGGGCCACTCCCCAGAGCCTGCGTCCGCCCTCCCCGCCCAGCCCCTGGCTGCCACGTTGCAGAGCTCTCCCTTGGGAAGTGCGGGCCCCTTAGAAGCTGGGAAGTGTGCACAGGAGAGCCAAGGGCAGCCTGGACTCGAGGTGTCTCTCCTGGCCCTTAATTACCCTTCATCACCCACAGGTGGGATTTCCACTGGAAGAGCTGGAGAGAGGCGCCCACGCCGCCACCAGGGACCCGGTCTCCCCGTGGCCTCCGTGTGGCAGCCGCCAGCGCCGCGGTGGCACACGGCTCAGGTTTCTGATTTTAATGATTTCCTCAATGTATTTCGTTTCCTACCTCAGGGAAAGGAGGAGAGGTGATCCTCTTGGAAATTCACATAATTGCTTTTATTTGATTTTTATTAAAATGCATTCAGGAATAATGTGATTGCCCCCTTTATTACGCTGTTCATCAATCTGGCATGGGGAATCAGCCTTGAGAAATTGGTGGGCACAGGAGCCTGGCGTGTGGCGGGCACAGGGGGCCCACTTTACCCTGGGGGAGACACGGCCTGTCCCAGCGCCAGGAGAGAAGGGGGTGCTGAGTGGGGAATGCTCAGAGCCCGTTCTGCATGTGCTCTGCACCCCTCCTGCACCCCTCTGCCCGCCTGGGAGACCTGGCAGAGGTGAGGCTGAGCTCCGTGCTGGTCTGTCCTCCTCGCTCGTCACCTCCAGGCTCCCCTTGGCACCGCCAGTTGCCTGCACCTTGCAGAAGTCTCCTTGCTCATCGCTCTGTCTTCAGGGGCAAGGCTGCCAGTCTAGTGTCCCGCAGTCCACCCGATCATGCCCCTGCCCTGCTCAGAACCCTGGGTGGCTTCCAGAGACCCCTTTCCTGCGAGGGGCCTTGGCTGTGGGCCCATTGGCTGGCAGTGGGAAGAAGCCAGACCTCCTGGTCAGACCTGGTCACCATCCTTGACTCGATGCCTGGGGTGGGAGAGTGGACAAGGCAGCCTGCCGCTGACCGTCTCCATTTGCTGATGCAGGCACTGGGAAGAGCACAGGGCTCTGCAGAGGCTGTGGGAAAGACTGACCAGGGAGCACAGGTGCATATGCTGGTCCTGGGCGGGCAGGAGCCCATCTAGCAGGGGGCTTCAGGGGCTGCATAGACCCTTAGCAAGGGGGCGAAGGCAGATCCGGTACTGGCCCCTGCAGTGGCCGCTGTGACCGTGACAGGCTGCTCCCAGCACAGGAGTGGGGTCTTCCAGGTCCCCTGATGCCCTGACTCTTGCCACCCTTCTGGTAGGATTTGTAGTCTCCGTGTCTTTCATAAGGGTGGCAGGGACCCAAGTACTTGTGCCATCACAGCTGGTTCCCAGAGTGTACATTAGCAGGAAAGCTGGGGACAGGAGCCAGAGCCAGGTCCCACCCCAGGCACTCTGACAGGAGACCCAGGAATCATCTAGGCCAAAAGCCTGCCCCTAGATTTAGAAATTTGGCTGTGTAGTCCTCGAGGCTCACTGGGGACCACCCTGCTAGCTGAGTGCTCAGTACAGGGCTTGGTGGATGGCACACCTCCCCATCTGGCCTCCCAGCCTTGCCTACGTTGTTCCTTCCTGAAATGCTGTTCCCTGCTCTTCCTTGCTTGTCAGACTTTGCTCCCAGATCTCCACTGGGAGACCATTCCCTGCACATCCCTGGCTCCTGCCCCAGTGCCTGTATCTGCTGTCTGCCCCCAGCCCCAGCCTGTCCCAGGGTGTGCTGCGCTGGCCAAGGCAGGTCTGAGTGCTTGTACGAGAGGGCAGGCTCAGTGCTTGGTCACCAAGTCGGCTGTGCTGGGAGCTTGGGGAGAACTGGAGAGTGTCATCAGAGGAAATGGTGGCCCAGGGGGACACGGCTGGTCCGGATCCGCAGGCTTTCCTGGGGCTCAGGGCTCTCAGGGCCACGCAGGGCCAGTCTGGGTTCCTCTGCAACACCCCCCCCCCCCCTCCCCGGCCAGGTCCCCAGCCCAGCACTGTGTTCTGAAACCATCAACACTCTCCTTTGGGAGAGCCATGGGCCAGCTGGCTGCAAAGCTGGGCGAAGGGGACCCCAGGCTTTGCTCCCTGGGCTGGGTCCCACATCCAGGCCGTGCCTTCTTGCAGAACAATCCAGCATGGGGGCCAGCAGCCTGCCACAAGGTGGAGGGGGCCTCACACAGCCTTGCCACCTGTGGCACAAGTGCCCCTTGCGGTGGCTGCCCCTGGCCACCTGAGTGCCACCCCCAGCTCAGCGGTTGCAGGGGCTGAGCCTCCGGGGTGCCCACGTCCCCACCGCAGCGCCTGCCCCTTATCAGATCTCCGTTTCTCTTCCCCCTTGCTGCCTCCGCCCCGGCCCGCGCCCACCCCCGGTGGCCCCTTCCTCTCTGAAGCGGTGCTGCTTTTCCTGCCACGGCCACATGCAGCACACGGAACTGTTTGCTGCTTTTGCTTAAAAAAAAAAAAGTGCCTTTTGCGGAGGATTTGTTTACTGGGCCTGCACAGGCCCACCGTGGGGGCTTGGGGGAGGGTGGAAGGCGCACCACAAACCTGCGCCTGTGGGTTGCATGCACAGGCAAGGCCTGTGGGATGCCTGCCCCTGTGTGCCCTGCTCCTGCCGGGCTGGGCAGCCCCCGCTGTGCATGGCCGCCACCATGGAAGCCCATGAGCTCAGGGGTTCCTTGTCGGTACTACGAGCCAAGCCTTGGGGCTGTGCTCTGGGCCCTGCCCGCCGCTCAGTCGGTGCTGCCTTCAAAACCTTCCCTTCCACCTCCTCCTTCTTAACCTGCCATCCAGCTCTCCATACAGGGGCTGGGCTCTCTCCAGCCAGCCAGGGGCACAGCTTCCTGCCGATTCTGTCCTGGGCCCTCGCCCCCTGCTTCCCCGGGGCACAGGGTGGTCCTGCTGCAATGGGCAGGTCTCCCCAGAGCAGCTTTGCTCCACGGGGAGCTGCTCAGATGCCCCTCCAGGCCTGGCACTGCCCAGACAGGCAGTAGGCTCCCTGCAGGAAGCAGGGTGATGTAGAGTGACTTCTTTTTGGATAGTGCGGGTGTACCAGGCCCTGCCTGTGTGTGCGTGTACGTGTTGGGAGGAAGAGGATTTGGCCTCAGTCACTCTCCTGACAGCAGCCTTTGTGCCCTGGACAAGCCCTGAGCAGTGTTCCATGGAACGCTGGGGACAGCTCCTGCCACTTCCGGTCACACAACCTCGGGCACAGCCAGTCCTCCTTCAGGCACCGGGAAGGGCAAGGAGAGCCTGGTTCCCCATGTCTTCCAGGACTTCCGGTATCTGGAGGGAGCCCAGGAGGCTCTGGGGTGGTGTGGGGCAAGGAAGTGGGAACGCTGGTCAGGCTCCTGGCTGGGGGCTGTCACCTGAGCCCAGACAGAGAATCCTCATCTTGCTGACTTGCTGTGTGACCCTGGCCGACCACGCAGCATCTATGGGCTTGCACTTTCTTTATTGGCATGCGATGGCTATCCACAGTGCAGGAGTGGCCCACGTCAGGTGCATTACTGCTTCGTCAGCTTGTATACTCCTGCTCTGCCAGTGTGATGCCCACTTCAGGGCCGGCTCCAGACCCCACAGCCAGTGAGAGGTGAGGACCGGGTTTGCATCCCAGGGCTCTGATTGGGCTCTTGGAGTTATGCAGAACAAATGCCAAGGAATGCGGACACTGTAGCCATGACAACCACAAGTGCTGATGTTTGTGGTTTACCTCTCCAGGTGCTTTATGAGATAGAACCACCTCGTTTATGCCTATGACAAGGCTGCTAGGACACCTGGGAATTACGTCTGCTTATGGAGAAGGAAGCCGAGGCAAGTTGAGGAACGTGGGCAAGGTCATCTCGTTGTCTGGTCAGGAGCCGGAGTGGAATCCAGGAAGTCTGACTTCAGAGTTTATAAGGCATACGTGTGAATAAGTCTCCTGGCACATAGGAGGTGTATACAGTAGGTGCTCAATAAATAATTGCTGGATTGCACTAAAGAAACCCTATAAAGGATTAGGATTTTGGGTCCCCTGGTCTTAACTTTGTCATCTCTATTGGCTGTCCCTGCAAGGGGAGATAGGAAGGAGAGAGAGAGAGAGAGAGAGAGAGAGAGAGAGAGAGAGAGGTCTCCCATCCTTTGGTTCACTCCCCAAATGCCTGCAATGGCCAATATTAGCTTTAAGAGAACTTGGGAGCTTGGGAACACAGATCTCCCACATGGGTGGCAGGAACTCAAGAACCTGATCCGCCACCTGCTGCCTTCCAGGAAGTGCATTAATGGGGAGATGGAATCAAATGATGCTGGGAGTCCAACTCGGGCACTCCGATATGGGATGCAGGCATCCCAAGTGGCACTTTAAGCTGTTTGGGTTTTGACAGAGGTATACAGTGGTGTCAAAATGCAGCACATTTCCATTATCCTTCAAAATTTCCTCATATGTCCCTTCTTAGATAACCCCTCTCCCTGCCTCCACTCAAGTAACCTCTGATTGGATTTCTGCCTTTATAGATTTGTTCTGGTTGTTCTAGAATTTTCTGTAAGTGGAATCCATCAATGTAGCCTCTTAGTGTAGAGCTATCCCTGTTGTATCACATGCGAGTAGCTTGGCCCAAGCTATGCTATTATTGCTGAGTAACATTCCAGTGAATGGATGTATCACAGTGTACATTCACCAATCGATACATATTTCCAGTTTCAGGATTTTATGGGTAAAGCTGCCACGAGCACCTCTGTGCATTGGGCCAAGATCTAGAAGTCGCACTGTCAGAGGTTGTGTTTTGTTCCCCAAGGCTTCATATGTTGGAAGCTTGGTCCCCAATGTGGAGATGGGGGAGGTGATGCAACCCCTAAGAGGTGGGGCGCAGGGGAGAGTCCTTGGATCATTGAGGGCGCTACCCTGGGACGCTGGTCTCAGGAGAGCCTGAGCCCAAGCCCCGGATGTTTCTCTGGCTTCCTGTCTCGAGATGTAGGATCTCTCTCCTGCACACATCATTATGACCTCAGCCACCATGAGCTCCTCCCCAGAGCTGAGTGGATGTGGGTGCCATGGGTACTAAAGAAATCTCTTTTCTGCTTCAAGTGAGCCTGTCTTGGGTCACTCGTTATAGTATGAAAAATGGACCGGTAAGTAGGGTAAGTGAACGCGGCTCTTCCCATGTGCACATGGCTTCTCCGATGGATCTTTTGCCCAGTGTTCTTAGGTTGTCTGTTTTCTTCTTACTGCATTATAGATGTTCCTCCTGCAAACACGTCAAGCTCTTTCTACCCGTTCTGCTGTGTCTGTGTGAGAGGGGAGAGGCAGAGGTGGGGCCCACGCACCAGCGGTTGGTTTTCTCTCCCACACTTGTTACTGTTGTGGATTGTCCTCTTTGTATTTTGGTCCTAGTTTTCTCTTCTGTCCCCCCCCCCCCCGCCCCGCCTTTTGTGGTTTTAATTGAGCATTTTATAAGATCCCATGTTCTCTTCTTTCTTAGTGTATGAATTATACTTAAAATTTTTTAATGGTAGTTCCTGAGTTGGTCATAAACATTTTTTTTTGACAGGCAGAGTGGACAGTGAGAGAGAGAGATGGAGAGAAAGGTCTTCCTTTGCCGTTGGTTCACCCTCCAATGGCTGCCGCGGCCAGCTTGCTACGGCCGGCGCACCATGCTGATCTGAAGGCAGGAGCCAGGTGCCTATCCTGGTCTCCCATGCGGGTGCAGGACCCAAGCACTTGGGCCATCCTCCACTGCACTCCCAGGCCACAGCAGAGAGCTGGCCTGGAAGAGGGGCAACTGGGACAGAATCTGGCACCCCAACCGGGACTAGAACCCAGAGTGCCGGCGCTGCAGGCGGAGGATTAGCCTATTGAGCCACGGCGCCAGCCAGGTCATATACATTTACAAGTAATCCAGCTCCATTTTGAAGCACTGAACTGCTTCAAGGGTAGAGCAGGTACCTTATCATTTTTTTTCTAAGATGTATTTATTTATTTGAAAGTCAGAGTTACACAGAGAGAGGAGAGGCAGAGAGAGAGAGAGAGAGGTCTTCTATCCGATGGTTCACTCCCCAATTGGCCGATCCGAGGCCAGGAGCCAGGAGCTTCTTCCAGGTCTCCCACATGGGTGCAGGGGCCCAAGGACTTGGGCCATCTTCTGCTTTCCCAGGCCACAGCAGAGAGCTGGATCGGAAGAGGAACAGCCGGGACTAGAACCAGCCCCCATATGGGATGTCGGCGCTTCAGGCCAGGACATTAACCTGTTGCACCACAGCGCTGGCCTCCCCTTATCATTGTTAAGAAAATATTCCTGCCCCCCCCATCTCTTGTATTGCTGTCTTTCATTCCACCTACCCATAGACTATATAGCCGTGTTGTATATAAATAGACCATGTTTATACAAATTGGTCAAATACACTGCTGCTACTGTTTTTGACAAATTGTTACATCAATTAAGAAAAGAAAAAAGTGTTCCTTTTCCTTTTGCTCCCCCCTTCTCTGATGCGCTTCCTTTCTTTATACGGATCCAAGCTTTTGACCTGGAGCGCTTGCATTCCCGCTGAGGAACGTCTTGTTCTAACATTTCTTGGAAGATAGGGCTCCGTTCTCCCCCAGTTTTTGTTTGTCTGCGAAGGTCTTCGTTTCTCCTTTACTTTTAAGTGACGATCTGGCAGGATACAGAGTTCTAGGTAGATGGGATGGTTTTCCTCTCAACGCTGTAAGTATTTCTCTCCTTTCTCTGTTAATAGTTTCTGAGAAGTCTGATGTAATTCTTATCCTTGTTTTTTTTTATAGATAGGGTTTGTTTTTTTTTTTTTTCCCCTGACTTACTTCGAGATTTTTTTCATTATCTTTGATTTTCTGCAGCTTGAACCTGACCATGTAGATTTTTGGAATTTATTTTTTGAGCTTCCTGGGTCTATGGTTTAGCATCTGACATTAATTCTGGGAATCACTTTTCAGTTATAGCTTCAAATCTTCTTTTTTTCTCCTCCTGATATTCCTGTTATGTGTGTATCATACTTTTTGTATCCCTACCGTTCTTGGATATTCTACTCCGTTTCCTTTGGTCCATTTATTTTATATAGTTTATCTTATTTCTTTGAAAGGCAGAGTTACAGAGAGAGGGCGTGAGACAGAGGGAGGGAGAGAAAGGGGGAGGGGGAGAGAGAGAGAGAGAGAGAGAGAGAGAGTTTCATTTCCTGGTTTACTCCCCAAATGGCCACAATGGCTGGGGCTGGGCCAGGCCAAAGCCAGGAACCCGGAGCTCCTTCCAGGTCTCCCACATGGGTGCAGGGGCCCAAGTGCCTGGGCCATCTTCTGCTGCTTTCCCAGGCACATTAGCAGGGAGCTGGATCGGAAATGAAGCAGACGGGAGTCGAACGGGTGTCCATAAGGAATGCCTGCGGCGGCGTTACCGGCTACGCCACAGCGCCAGCCCCTCGGTCTTTTTTCCTCCTTGCTGCTTGGTTTGGGACGTTTCTTTGTCGTAGCGTTAAAGTCCTGATCCCTTCCTTAGTTTCATCCAGTCTGCTAGCGAGCCCATCACAGGCATGCTTCGTGTCTGCCACAGTGTTTGATTGCGAACTTCTCTTTTTGATTCTTTATTAGCATTTCCCTCTCTCTGCTTATTTTCCCATCTATTCTTGCACCAGTGCCCTTGGCATATTAATCAGAGTGATTTTAATTCTGCTCTGATCATTCCAATCCCCCTGCCACGACCGAGCCTGGTTCTGAGGCTCCTGAAACTCTCTTTTTGCCTTTTTGAATGCCTTATACTTTTTTTTTTCTTTTTGCTAAAGCTGGGTGTGGTGTCTTGGATGAACAGAACCTTCTACTGAGGCAACAGTTTGCCTCAGTACCTCAGTTCTCTGATGGATCTAAGAAGACTTGTGGGTTTTTAGTCTTTTTTTCCTGGGAGGATGGCAGCGATGGTTCCGAGTTGCTTGCATGCTGGGATGGAAAAGAGTCCGACATCCTTTGGTTTAATGCCTTTTCTCACAAACAGCCTTTGCCCCATGCAACCCCATCACTTTTGTACGCAATTAAGTGTAAGGGGAGGTGGACCTATTTGCAGATTTTATTCTGTTCCAAAAATCCATATTCTGTTCATATTTTTTCTTGTGTCAGTTTTGGTAATTTGTGTTTTGTAAGGAATTTGTCAAAGTTATAATCTCAAAGTTGTTCATGATTTTTTTCTGCATCTTTTTAATGTCTATGATATATATAAGATATATAGTGATTGGGGCCGGCACTGTGGCTCAGCGGGTTAACGCCCTGGCCTGAAGCACCGGCATCCCATATGGCTATTCCACTTCCGATCCAGCTCTCTGCTATGGCCTGGGAAAGCAGTAGAAGATGGCCCAAGTCCTTGGCCCCTGCACCCATGTGGGAGACCCGGAGGAAGCTCCTGGCTCCTGGCTTCGGATTGGCGCAGCTCTGGCCGTTGCGGCCAATTAGGAAGTGAACCATCGGATGGAAGACCTCCTTCTCTCTCTCTCTCTCTCTCTCTCTCTCTCTCTCTCTCTGCCTCTCCTCTCTCTGTGTAACTCTTTCAAATAAATGAATAATTCTTTTAAAAACAAAGATCTGTAGTGATGAACCCACTTTGATTCATGATATTGATCATCTAGGTTTTATTTTTTTTTCTCTGATCAGCCTAGCTACAGATTTATTGATTTTATGGATCTTTCCAAAAGTATAAGCTGTTGGATTCATTAACCTTTTGTAGGCTATGTCCATGTTCAAGTTCATTGATTCCTGCTCTTTGTTACTTCCTTTCTCCTGGTCACAGTGGGCTTAATTGGCCTTTTCTACTTTCTTAGGTAAATCAGTAGTGTGTTGGGAGTCCCCAAGCCCACCCCCAGGCTCAATGATCTCCTAGGAGAACCCATAGGACTTAGAATGCTGTCAGAGTCATCGTTAGGATTTATTTCAGCAGACGATACAAAGCAAAGCTGCAAAGAGAAGGGCAGCCGTGGTGGCACAGCGGGGGAAGCTGCCTCCTGGGACCCCTGCACCCCACGTCAGAGTGCTGTTTGAAGTTCCATTTCCTCTCTTTCCATCACCTTCCTACCAGTGCACCCCGGGAGGCAGCAGATGATGGCCCAAGTGCCTGGGCCTCTGCTACCCATGTGCAAAGCCCAGATGGGGTTCCAGGCTTCTGTTTTCAGCGTGGCGCAGCCCTGGCTATTGTGGGCATTTGGGGAATGGACCAGTGGATGGATGATCTCTCTCTCTCCCCATTCTGCCTTTCAGATAAGTGAAAATAAGTAAATAAAACATCTGGCGAGCTGCAAAGGGAAAGGCAGATGGGCTGAGGTGTGAAGGAAACCAGCCACCAGCTTCCCGGAGCCTGCTCGTGGTGGAGCCACGGAGGATGCACTCAATCCTCCCAGCAACAAGTGTGACCACACGTGGGAAACGCTGCCCGCCGGGGAGGCCGCTGGCGAGTCTGTGCCCAGGGATTCCACTTGGGGCTTAGCACGTGGGCACCTTCTGCGTGGCAAATACCAGCCTGCCCAACTCCCTGCGGGGCAGCACCAACCACGTGGGGCATGAATCGACTCGCTACGTGAGCGGCGCAGGTGCGATGAGCCATTTTTATAAGGATCAGTGAGAACCCCCCCCCCCCAAACCCCAGTTCCCACATGCCAGCCCAGGGCCAGCCTGTGAGCAGTCTCAGCCCTGCGCTGCTAACGTGTTTCTGTTTTCAAGCTTCCATTTTGTCTAAAAAATAAGAATTTGAAGCTATGCGTTTTCCCCAGCACTCTTGTAGCTGCACTTCACAAATATTGACAATCGTGTTTTCACTCATTGCAACATGTTCGCTCGTTTCCTCCTGATTTCTGCCGTTCTGTCTTCAAGTTCATAGATCATTTGTCTACTGTGTGTTATCTGGTATTAATACCTTCCCATGAAATTCCCACTTCATATTTGTATTTTTCTGCTCTAGAAGTTTTGTTCATTTCATTTTTATGCTTTCCATTTAATCTCCATATATTCATGTTTTTTTAAATCTTGGAATTTTAAATGAATAATTTAATTTATTTGTCTGATAACTACATAATTTCTGTCATTTAGATTTGTTTCTATTCAATTATTTTTCTTTGAGCTGTGGGTTGCGGTTTCTTGCTTTCTTGCAGGTCTAGGAGTTCTTGGTTTTGGTGTTGTGGGTTTTTAAAGCTTTTTGAGTTAGTTTTTTTTTTTTAAGGATTTATTTATTTATTTGAAAGGCAGAGTTACAGAGAGGCAGAGAGAGAGAGAGAGAGAATTTTCTGTCTGCTGATTCACTCCCTAATTGGCTACACTGGCCGGAGCTGCGCCAACCTGAAGCCAGGAGCTTCTTCCAAGTTTCTCACACTGGTGCAGGGGCCCAAGGACTCGGGCCATCTTTCACTGCTTTTTCAGGTCATAGCAGAGAGTTGGATAGGAAGTGGAGCAGCCAGGATTTGAACCAGCGCCCATATGGGATGCCAGCGCTGCAGGTGGCTTTACCTGCTACGCCACAGCGCCAGCCCCTTGAGTTAGTTTTTCACAGATTCCATTTGATTTACAGATACAATTCTTTTTTTAAAAAAAAAAAGATTTATTTTATTTATTTGAAAGACAGAATTACAGAGAGAGATAGAGGTCTTCCATCTGACGATTCACTTCCCAGATGGCTGGAACGGCTGGAGCTGCACCGATCCGAAGCCAGGAGCCAGGAGCTTCTTCTGGGTCTCCCACACGGGTGCAGGGGCCCAAGGACTTGGGCCATCTTCTACTGCTTTCCCAGGCCATAGTAGAGTGCTGGATCGGAAGTGGAGCAGCTGGGACTAGAACTGGCACCCATATGGGATGCCGGCACTTCACACCAGGGCTTTAACCCGCTGAGCCACAGCGCCGGCCCCCAGATGCAATTCTAAGAATGTAATGACGTTCTCTTGGTTGTTCTGCTCTGTGTGCTGGACACTGTGGTCTGATGTTGTCTGGGGTCCCGGTATTCCGCGTATTGCTGTTAGGCAGTTAGCTTGCATGTGGATCAAGCCGCCCCTCCTACGACGCTTGTACAGGTTCGTTTAGTCAGTCAATGGGTCTTCGGTCCTCTGGTTAGAACTATGTCCCAGCCCTGGGAGAGCCTTGTGGCTGTCCCACTTGCAGCTCTCTGCCAGTCATTTTTCTTTAGTGGTTGCTGTTTGCCTGGCCTCCCCCTAGGCACGCAGAGCTCCCCGTTCAGCCCCAGGCCCAAGGAGAGCCCCCGGCAGGACCCTGAGCTCCTTCCTCCCCGGTGCTCTGCGCGCCCTTCCAGCAGCCTCAGCCTCCCTGCCCTCCAGCCTCTGGCTCCTCGGCGGGGTGAGGCTGATGCGGTACCGGGAGTCAGTCTCTGCTCAGCCGTCTGGGGTAGCTCTCCAGTTAGAAAACCAGCACATCTTCTCGCAAGAACCGCGCACCTGCGCGCCGTGAAAAGAGGCGTTCCTGCATCTGTTCCTTTTTGAAACTGTTGCTAGGGCTGCTCTGGCGGCCAGTGCTTCCGGCATGGCGAGAAGTGGGCATCGCTGGCCGCCTCTTTTGGACTCCCACGCCGGTGTCTGTGACGCGTGCCACCAGCTCAACAGGCAGAGGCACCCTGGGGAGGAGACAGCCATCAGGCAAGAGTGTGTGTTTGAGGCACGTTCAAGGATGGTGAATGTGTGTGTGCCGGGAAGGTTGGGACGAGCCGGGGATAGGCAGGGATGTGTCTGCCAAGGACCTTGAACCGCAGACGAGGAGGTTTTGTGTTTCTTGGAGGCTCTAACTCGCCGTCACTATTATAATTGTCATGGCAACAATAGGGACCTGATTCCTTGTGGGCTGTGTCAGTGCTGGCGACCCGTGAGTGTGTCAGTGCAGGTGGTGTTGGTGGGCTGTGTTCGTGTTTGTGCGCCATGAGTGTTAGTGGGCGTCAGTGCACGTGGCCACCATGCCTGGCATTCAGGTGACCTCTAGGATAGTCGGAAACGCTCTGTTACCCAAAAGTGATCTCTAATCCCCTCCTCTTCCGCGTGGGACTGCCTTGGTGACTCACTTCCAATGAACAGAGTATGCCAGACGTGATGCTCAAGGACCTTGGAGCTGGCTTTTTAAAGGCAACTCACTTCCGACCCGATTTGTGTTCTTTGGAAGCCCTGACCCGCTTCTGTCATTCGCTTTCTCTGGGACATCTTGTGAGCAAACTCGCCCCGTGCGCAGACCGAGTGTCCACCTTCCTTTCCTTAGGATGTTGTTTATGATGGTCCTCTGTGTTGGCACTGCTGATCCATGCAAGCGCTGTTGGTTTGTACACCCGAGAGCTGGCCCACGGAGGCTGTTCCACCAGTGTGGAACAAAGGGTGAAGGTGGAGGCTCCTCCACAGTCTGTGAAAACCAGGCTCAGATGGGGAGCAGAGGAGGCAGGCGATGACGCGTATCGTTCAGTCCTTCGTAGTATTCAGTGACGTCCTACTCTGTGCCAACTGTTGTGCCAGGGAGTGATGAACGGTTCCTGCCCACCCGGAGCTGGAGGTTCAGCAGAGAAGACAGTAACTCGCCCAGCAGCTAACATGGGGGGGGAGGAGGAAGAGCAGGGCAGGGTGGGGGTGGATGGCAGTGGGGAGTTGGCGAGGCCTCTCTGGAAGTCAGGGCCTGCAGGGAGTCAGGTGTGCTGGACCACGGGGTGGGAAGCACGTCCCAGCAGCAGCATGGTGGTGCAAAGGCCCCTGTGTGGGCAGCTTAGAGGAATGAGCCCTGTGTGAATGTGGGGGTGGTCCAGGCAGAGACAGGAGAGGTGGGCTCGGCACAGGTGAGAAGGGCCCTAGGTTACATGCACAAGCTTGGTTTCCATTCAGAACACAGTGGGGATCCACCCAAAGACCCTCCACTGGAAAGTGACCGAATCTGATCTTTCCATCTCTGAGTGGAGAAAGGGCAGATGCTCAAGAGTAGATAGGGTTGGCCAGCACCGTGGCTCACTAGGCTAATCCTCTGGCTGCGGTGCCGGCACCCTGGGTTCTAGTCCTGGTTGGGGGCGCCGGATTCTGTCCCGGTTGCTCCTCTTCCAGTCCAGATCTCTGCTGTGGCCCGGGAGTGCAGTGGAGGATGGCCCAAGTGCTGGGGCCCTGCATCCACATGGGAGACCAGGAGGAAGCACCTGGCTCCTGGCTTTGGATCGGCGCAGTGCACCAGCTGCAATGCGCCGGCCGTAGCGGCCACTTTGGGTGTGAACCAATGGAAAAAGGAAGACCTTTCTCTCTGTCTCTCTCTCATTGTCTAACTCTGCCTGTCCAAAAAAAAAAAGTGGGTAGGGAGACAGTGGGGATATTACGATTACATGGACTGGATCCCAGGTTTGGGACTTGGGCAATCGGACAGGTGGTAGTGCCGATCTCTGGAACAGGAGCAGGTAAGGAGGTTCTGGGGATTGCAGGGGATAAGGTATCTGCAACATGTTCACATTGAGGGAGGGGTCAGCATTGTGGCTGATGGTTTAAGTCTCTGCCTGCAAGGCTGGCATCTCATATGGGCCCCCATTCGGGTCCCAGCTGCTCCACTTCCCATCTAGCTAGTCTCTTAATTCTCAGAGTGGCTGGGCTCAGCTGGCCGCTTCTTCTGGTCCAGGCTGTTTAACTGGAACATCTGTTATGCATGTGGCTGGTGGCCGATGCTGGTGGTGGCTGGGAACTCGACTGTACCCCCTCCACATCCCCTCCCCGCCACTACTTCCCACCATCTCTCACCTTCTCTGCCTAATGGCTGGATTCCAAATGCCCCATGGCCAAAGCTGCTGAAATCTAAGATGCTGTCTTGGGAGTCACATGGACCCACCATCTTCCGGTGGGAGGAGCTGCACAATACTGTGTCAATCTTTAATGTCACACAGGAGAGGGTGCACCTGCTAGAGAACCATTGAGGGACCCACTGAGAAAGCGGCAGGACTTAGGGCCCAGGCCATGTTCCAAGGGTCATCTTGATTGGAGCAGGCCTACCAAGACAAAGTTCCCAGGTATACAAATTACTGCAAACTTTTCCCTTCCTTGGTGGGTAGGTAGGAGACAACCTCTCATAACAACCCCTTTTACTGATGCTAATGTGAGGCCTCACCAGTTCCCCCAGTGGCCTGGTGAGGTCGATGCTGTGATGCCCATTTCCCGGGTGAAGCAACTGAGACCTAGCAAGTCTGCCTCTCAGCTCCTGTGCATGTCTGTGCCGTCTTCACATTGGAGGTGCTTGCCATCTCCTGTCGGAGGAGTAGGAAGATGTCACAATAACTCCTTAGAGGTCAGAACACATAATGGATGAGAATTTCATTCCACGCCCCAGGGAGAAGGAGGTGAGGGTGTGGGGGCTCCCTCAGACCCTGGCCACCTGGGCAGAGTCCTGGGCAGCCGCAGAGCCTGGGACATGAAGTCTGAACCCCTCAGGACACGAGGATGAGGAGTGAGGAAGAGCCAGTAGGTTGCAGGAATTGTGGTGACCACCGTTCCCACCGCCCTAATCATGCACTTGGCGATATTCATAAAAATAATTTATGTCATGTGACTGCTTTTTAACTAGCTGCTTTCAAGACTTAAGACCGGGATTATAAAAGGCATGCATTTATAAATTATTAGCCCAGAGCTCATAAGCACATATACTTTGGGGAACACTTTGGTAGCACTTTAAATTAATTTATTGTCATTCATTCCAGCTGTCTGTGATGTAAACCTTCAGCTATAAATTTGTACCATCATCTGACACACCATTAACTGAGGTGCTGCCCGAGCCAGATCACGTAATAAAACATGCACACACAGTTTCTGTAGGGACAAACGTCTCCCCTCTCCTCCCTCTCCCTCGCTCCTCCCCTCCCCTCCCTCTCCTGCTGATGACAAGCACTGGAGAGAGAAGGCAGGTGTTGGAGAATTGTGCTGGCGGAATCTTAGGGGAGAAGACCGACTCCAAGAGCTCATGGGGTCCAGAGAGGCAGTGAGTTTATCCGAGGCCACACAGCCAACTGCAGCCATGACCGCTACTGCACCCCAATGCCTCCTAGCTAGTCAGGCTGAGTCTGTGCTTTGCAGAGCTTTGTCCTGGGCATGTGTCATCCCCCCAAACTCAGGGGAAGCTTAGGGCAGGCAATGAGACCTTTTCTTTAAAAAAAAAAGATTTTGTTTATTTGAGAAGCAGAGTTACAGAGAGAGGGAGAGACAGAGAGAAAGGTCTTCCATCCAAAGACCTTGGAGCTGGGCTGATCCAAAGCCAGGAACCAGGATCATCTTCTGGGTCTCCCCTGTGGGTGCAGAAGCCCAAGAACTTGGGCCATCTTCCATTGCTTTCCCAGGCTATAGCAGAGAGCTGGATCAGAAATGGAGCAGCCAGGACTCGAACTGGCGCCCATATGGGATTGCCGGCGCCATAGGTGGAGGCTTAGCCCACTGCGCCACAGGCAGAGGATCAATCACAGCGCCTCAGCGCCAGCCCCAATGAGACCGTCTTTGAGAGGAGCTTTGGTGGGGCCACCAGAAAGGACTTCTGAGCAGTGCAGGCACAGGGAAGGCAGGAATGGAGGGGACGCAGCCCCCGAGCAGACAGGGGGTCCCCAGGGACGGAGCCCTGCGGCTGTGGCTTGGCAGCCGTGGGAGGCGGCCCATGTCCCAGGAATTTGCCAGGGTGGGGTGCTGTGTCCCTTCCTGTCATCTATGATAGTGAAGGGACACAGGAGCTGTGACGTGAACCACACAAATGCAGCATCTGACAACAATGGGTGTTGACACCCAGAGAGGTCTCTCGGGGCTGAACTCAGGGGGTGGGCCCTGCCACGTCCCTCCTGGAGGCTCTGGGGGCCAATCTGATTCCAGTCTTTCCCAGCCTCTAGGGGCTGCCCGCTTGCCTTGGGCGCCGGCCCCTTCCTTCTCAAAGCCAGCAAGGTCAGGCTGAGTGCCCTCACACGGCCAGGTCTCTCGGTCCCTCTCCTGTCCTCCCTCCGTCCCGGCATGTACCTCCGTAATGACATGGGGCCCACCCGGAAAACCCGGTCCCCTCCCCCTCTCCCGGTCAGCTTCATTCCTCCTGCAGCCCGAGTTCCCCTGTGTGCGGAACCGAACACATTCGTCGGTGGCAGGGATGAAGATGTGTCCATCTCCAGGGGAGCGTGGGCATCACTCTGCACCCCAGAAGGGCGGTGAGGCCTCTGCGGTCTCCCCCAGCCAGATTCTCTCTTCTAGAGCCAGAGGGGGACATGCATTGCTTCACTCAAGCAAGTGAGGAAGGAGGAGAAGGAGAAAGGGGAGGCAGGGCTTGGAGGCAGAATAGGAGTGGAAAACAGGGCAGGAGGAGGAGCAGTCGGGGGGGGGGGGAGGCGGAGGAGGAGGGAGAGGAGGGAGAGGATGAGGAAGGGTGTGACATCGCACACTGGATGGCTAGAGCCCTGGCCCTGACCATGAACCCAGCGGCAGCAGACCTGAGCTCAGATCCTAGTCCTGCCATGGACCAGCCCCGGGACCTTCAGCTGCTCTGCTGGCTGAGACTGGCTGCAAACGAGGTCCTTCTGGTCCTCTGGCCCTGGCCTTTGATAGGAGTGGGCCACACCAAGGGAGGCCATGGGGCACCCATGTGGGGACTGGCCACGAATGTTCCAGAAGGGTTGCCTGGCTGGCTGGAGGCAGCACCGTGCTCCAGAGGGCAACTGGTCATCACTGCTCCTTGGAGGGAGGACTGTGGGGCCTGGACGGTCGCTGGATTCTACAGGGTCCATTCTGGGAGCTGTAAATATGCACTCTTGCCCCGAACTCCTCCGCCCGAGATAGGGTTCAGCGTCTCCCCGCTCACAGCTTGGCCTTCCTGGCTCACCCCTGGGAGCCCTGACCACCAAGGGGGGCTGGTCCCTGGGGTTTTGGGGCAGCTCGCAGGAAGCCCTGGAGGGGCCTGGGGTGTAGGGTGCCAGTCCTGGCTTCTTCTCTTGTACCCGTTAGGGGCAGGCCTACACCTTCCTGACCTCTCATCTGTCTGCCTCCTTTATTTCTCTCCAACCTTACAGACGAGGTCCCTCACCTGGCTGGTAACAGTGCTCACTCACAGGGCTGTGGCCAGTGCACGATGATCCCCAAATAGCTCAACGGCACGGTGGCCAGCACCGAACGGATAGTAAGTGGTGGTCAGGGCTCCCAGGGGCGAGCCAGGGAGTCTCAGCTTCCTACCAGGACTGTCACCGCATGTTCCTCACTCACCTGCTTCAAACGTCTTCTGCTCCAGACACCTGCCGGGGACTCCAGCCCCAGGTAACTGCAGGCCTGAGCTCGTGGCTCTCCTGGGAGGTGGCCTTTGGGGTCCATGTTTCTGTCTCTTGTCTCCCCAGAGGCCACGGAAATGGTGATTTCCCCCACCCTCTGATTGGCCCCTGGGGCTCCAGGAGGCGCCCCTGGTAGGCTTCCGAGGGGGTGCTAGGTGGAGTGTTGGGATGAGTGGATGTAGGCAGGGAGGGTGGATGGCGGACACTCAGCTCGGCACAGCTTCTAGGAGGTGGGTCCTGCCCCAAGTCCTGTCTTCCAGGGGCTCCCTGTGCAGCTTCTGCCTTGCATGGTGAGCGTGTGGAGTGTGTGGACCATTGGCATCGGGGTTAGGGAGGACAGGGTTCAGGATGGGGGTGTCTGCGGCCTGCGGCCCTGGAGCTGAGCTGTGGAATCCGTGGCTCCCCCTCTGTGCTGGTACTCCTGTCTCCTCTTATCTCCAGCCAGACCTCAAAGAGCCAAGGACCAGCTCTGTTAATCAATTATCTGCTGCCTGGCCAGATAAAGCCCCAGGGGAGGGGAGCGGAGGGCAGGGGACCAGGAAACAGGCAGGGTAGTGAGAGAAGCCCACTCTCTTTGTCCAGACTGTGTAGCAGGGTAGGCACGCCCCGGTAGGTGTGCATTGCCACACACACACACACATCTGTGTATCCTTGGGGAACACACCTCACCTCTTGCATGCACACATACCATGTCTCACCCTTGCACAGTGCCTCCTACACATGCCGTGTCATGTACGTGAACTGGCAACCACATCTGAGTCCCTGTGGCAGCACAGACCCTACCCAGAGCCCCCACACCTACACGGTCACATGCACCTGACACAGACACATCCTCTCCCTACCTGACCGCCCACCTGCACATGCTTGCCCTACACCTTGACAACCACACACACGTGTGCACACACACACACACATGCACGCCTTGCCAGTGCCCAGGGCTTCTTTCAGCTCCCCCCAAGGCAGGAGAGGAGCCAGCAGGATGGCCTTGTGAGGTCTCTGAGAACAAGTGGACCATTATCTGGAGCCGGTCGGTTTGGTCGGAATTTTTGGCCATGGAATCAGGAGACCTGGCTCTGAGCCAGAGGCCTGAATTCACTGACCACGCGGGACGCTGGCTGAGTCCCTTGCCTCATTCATAGCACAATTTCCTCATCCGAGAGATGAGAGTGAAAGCCCCCTCACCCGGGGAGGGGGACATTGGCAGGACCTGGCCAAATGGTGAGGATGCCGTGTGGGCATGGCGAGGGTCAGTCTGCAGTCTTATTTATAACTGTCCCACCTGCTGCCAGCATTGCTGCAGACGGGACCCAGGGCAGGGGAGCCGTGCCGTGTGCTTGTGACCAAGAGACTCTGGCTGGATCCTGCAGTCCTCAGGGTCCCACAACCCCGACCCCAAGTCCCCTGAGTCCTGCCGGGATCCCGCTCTGCCACTGTCCGGCCCAGCAAGAGGCACCGGGACCCCACCCCACCAGGTCCAGACCACTGCCTGGTCCACACCTGTGTCCCCTCCACCACAAGGCCACAAGGTGGGCTCCTAGAGTGTCTGCTTGGCCCCCACTGCCAGTCTCCTGCCAGGCAGAAGCGTGGGCTCCTTGGGTGACAGCCCCACACGCAGGGCTGGCCGAGGTGGGGGTGCACATGTGGTGTGTGTATCTGGGAGGGTGCAGTGTGGGGCTTGCAGGGATGAGGGAGCAGGAGTGCACGAGCAGGTTTGTGTAAACAGGGGTGCATGGAGGGGTGGGAGAGAGGACTGTGTGTGTGAGTGTCCAGGTTGGTGTCTGAGTGTGGCAATGCAGTGTGTGCGTGTGTGGGTGAGTGTGTGTGGTGTGTGTCTGTCAGTACTATGCTCAGTAGCTCTGTCTCCTTGGGACAGTGTAGGATATGTGTGTGTGCCAGAGCCGTGTGCCGTGTGCCTGTGTGTGGTGTGAGTCAGGGCCTGTCTGCACGGAGAGTGGGTGTGCCTGTGTGTCAGTCCCCTGTGTGTTTTGTACCGTGTGGTGTGTGCGTGTGTCCCCGTGGAAGTAGTGCACGCAGCAGGTCTGCCTGTCTGGGTGGAGTGTGGGTGTGTCTAAGGCTCCTCTGTGGGGTGCTGGGTGGGAGCGTGCAGGAGAGAGGCGGGCGGGCAGGCGGCCAGGGCGCTCCCCCTCTTCCCCCGCACACGGTGGCGGGGCTGACAGGCAGGCGGAGAAGCAAACTAGACGTCAGGGAAATCAGTCAGAGACAAATCGATCCCCTTCAGAGGTGAGAAAAAGCAGATGCTGCGGCTGCTGGGGGCCTGGAGGGCTCCGTGCCACGTCCGCCCCCTCCCCCACGCCCGCTGCCACCGCCCCGCCTTGGCCGGGGGCCCTGCTGCGGGCCTGCTGTCTCCCCTGCCCCTCCTCAGTGGGGCCTGCAGAGAGAGCCTGGTGCGTTCCCACGTGTGCGCGTGTTTGCAGGGTGAGTTCAGGGCCGCAGCCCACGGCCAAGCCCCTCGGGGGCGTCACAGACGTTGGCGACCCAGGGAATGGAGATGGGGGGCAGGCGGGACCCCGGCTGCATCCAGAGGAGCCGGGCTGGGCAGTGCAGGCTCCACACCGTGCCCTTGGCCTGCTCCCAGGCCCAGGCCCACCTGAGCACCATGCTCCTTCCTGAAGCCTGGCGAGGAGAGGCTGTCCCCAAACCCCACTCTCCTCCCACCTGGCCCAGGTCAGCCTGCTGGAGCTGTAAACCCCATGGGGACCAAAGGCCCGAGAGGTGACCTCCCCGGCCAGAAGGTGTCGGGGTTCCTGGGTCCCGGAGCCCACGCCAGGGGCCTGCAGAGCTGCTGCCGAGACAGGGACAACCCCTGCCCGGTCCATGTTCCCACTTCCTGTGCTCCCTGCCCCCTCCTTTTCCATTGGCTGGCAGCACCTGGAGGCAGGAGCCAAGCCTGTTGTGGCACAGGATCGGTGACTGCGGGCGGGCTCAGCAGTCAGGGTTGATGGGCCCTTGCAGCATGAGTTCCCAGCAGGCCCTGTGCTCAGCAGGGCGCCACCTGGAGTGGTGCATCCAGCCAGGGAGACCAACCGTGACGCTCCCGCTGGCACTGGGAAATGCAGTGTGGGAAGAGCTCTTTTGTGGCGTCCCCACATCTGTCCCGGCCTCCTCCCCACCCCGACTCCTGGGCTCCAACCTGAGGCCTGCAGACTCCGCTTTTGCTCAAGCTGCTGCCCTGGTTCTCACTGCTGGCCCTCCCACACCCCCACCCCCCGAGCCCTTCCCAGGGTGCAGGTACAGCCACCCCTCTCTCCACAGCCCACCTTGCCGCAGGCTCCACCCCCTTCCTTTTCGGGGCCTGGTGTGGCCCGGATGCCCTCCGTGTGAGCGTGGAAGTATTGGAGGTTTGAGTCGCTCAGGTGCGCAGATGGTAGGAGAGGCGGCTTTTCCAGGGCTTTGATTTCTGTGCAGCCCATGTCAACAGTGACTCCTCTTCTCCACCCCCCCTTAGGGCCACACAGACCCTGGAGCCCCTGCCCTTAGCTCCCCACTCTCAGGCACATCCGGACACCTCTGCAGTCGCCTGAGCCGGTCTTGCACCGCATCCAGAACCTGCATTGCTAGCCCTGGCTCCCCCACCTCTGGCTGTGTGTCCTGAGATAGCCACTAACCCTCCCTGGTCCTCGCTAAGGGGCTGAGGATCCAGGCCTTGCTCACCCTGGAGGAACTCAGCGCAGGCAGTGGGTACAGCTCGGAGCAACAGCTGTGTTTTTGTTAGTGGTGTTCAGGGAGATGGCTCACACAATGATCCCAACCCCCGCCCCTGGCCTGGATTCCCAGTGTCCAGCCAGATGGGGGAGGCCAAGAATTGATCTACAAACATCGATTGAACCAGTTTTGGTCCAAGCCCTGTTTTGGGCAGCCAGCACTTGGCATAGTGCCAGGCCCTCGGGGTGAGAAGGAATGGAAGGCTGCGTGGTGGGGGCATTGCGGGGTGTCCCCCCTCCCAGGGAGCTGCCAGTCTCACCGAATCCAGCTCTGCTTCTGTCCTGTGCCCGGAACTTCCTGTTTATCCCTCAGCAAGCTGGGGAGCTGGAGCTCCGTGCCCCTGAGGCCCGTTTCCTGCTGCGATATTAATACCACCACTAATAATACCAGGAGCAGTCGAGGCAGGAGCAGGCGCCTAATATTAGCTGCACCTGTCCAGGGCGGAGCACGTGCCAGGCCCCTCCGTTAGTGATGACGTCAGGCCTCACAAGTCCTCACTGCGCGCCCAGGGTCCCGGAGCCAGAAGTCAAGGCTATTTTGGTTGTCGCTCAGCTGACCTCAAGGAAGCCAGGGCCGGGTGGAAGGTCGCGCTGCGGGGCCTTGGGTGAGTCACTCCAGTGCTGCAGGCGGAGCCGGGAGCCTGCTGGGGAACTTCGGGGAGCCCCCGGGCCTACCGCCCCCGCAACCAGCAGCCACCGAGCACCTCTCCCAAGCTCCCACACTGCGTTCTCTGCGTCTGGACAGGACCTCAGCCCTGCTTCTCACAGACGTGGCTGCCCCGAAGCCCCAACTCTTCCCCCTTGGCTTCTTGCTGCCTGCCCTGTGCCGTGTCCACCTCCTGGGCAGGTCCTTAGTTCACTTTTGCCGGGCCCCAGACCACTGTCCGCCTCTGGATTGGCTGCCTGCTGGCCAAGCCCCACCCTTTGTCCAATCAGCTGCAGCGGGCGGGGCACTTCCTCGGACTCCTACCATTGTTGAAGACCTAGCGCGCTCTTGTTTGCACGGTTCTCCCTCTTGATCGTCATCGTATCAGAAGCCAAAACGGAAATTGTAAAGTATTCATTCATTCTTTGAAAGCCCCAAGAATAAGCCACCCCATATTAACGTAATGCATTTTTCATTTAAAAATAACCGTTTTCTTTCTTTCTTTCTTTCTTTTTTTTTTTTTGGACAGGTAGAGTTAGTGAGAGAGAGAGACAGAGAGAAAGGTCTTCCTTTCCGTTGGTTCACCCCCAAATGGCTGCTACAGCCGGCGCGCTGCACCAATCCGAAGCCAGAAGCCAGGTGCTTCTCCTGGTCTCCCAAGTGGGTGTAGGGCCCAAGGACCTAGGCCATCTCCACTGCCTTCCCGGGCCACAGCAGAGAGCTGGACTGGAAGAGGAGCAACTGGGACAGAATCCAGTGCTCCGACCGGGATTAGAACCCGGGGTGCCGGTGCCGCAGGCGGAGGATTAGCCAAGTGAGCTGCGGCACCGGCCAAAATAACTGTTTTCTAAAATGAAGGGACAGGCAGGGGTGTGGCGTCACTTTCTGTGTTTACTGGGGCCGGCACCTGGCACAGTGGGTGACTTGCTGGTTGGGTTGCTGGCTTCCCATGTCAGGGTGCCTCATTCCAATCCCAGTACCTTTGCTTTGGATGGCGCTTCCTGCTAATGTATATCCTGGGAGGTACCAGATGATGGCTCAAGGACTTGGCACTCCATGTTGGAGACCTGGGTGGAGTTCCAGACTCCTGGATTCAGCTTGGCTCTGCGCTGGCTGTTGCAGGCATTGGGGGATTGAACCATTTTCCATGATGATGTTGGGATTCCTTGTATGTTAAAACAACAACCTCCTTCCGATTTCTGGGCTGCAGAATTGTGGACAAGAGCACAGAAATGGGACTTTCCCTGTGTTCTGGTCCCACACTGTGGTAGTGCTGGAGTGGTGGGCTTGCTCCACCTCTTAGGTCATGTGCAGGAATGATGAGCAGGGTGGGCAGGGCATGGGGGTCTGAGGAGGACCTCCAGTGCTCCTAGAGCACCCTGTGATTCAGGGAACCCGTTGAGGGAGAGTCGGAACATCCAAGCCCCAGCAGGTGTGCAGGAGTAGAAACCCCACGACCCCCACAGCTGGGTAGGGGCTGATGCGAGCAGGCTTCTCCACGGCCTCCCATCTTCCCACATCCTTGAGGGGCACGGACCTGGGAGGGTTTAGGAGGGTGTTCAGGAGGGATGGCTGCTGGCAGAGCTGGAAGGCGAAGCCGAGGCGAGGGTGCTGTGTGACGGTCCAGGGAAGCCCAGTGCGCCGCTTCCTCTGGCCTCTGTCTGTGAAGAGGGATGCTGACCCGCAGATGGCAAGCTTTGGGATGGTGCACCTGGTGCAAGCCCTGGCCCCCGGGAGCTGGCTCTCGTCTCTCCTCCCGTGCTACGGAGCAGGCCCCGGGTCCCAGGAAGTGCTCACAAATATTTGTTGGATGAAAGAATTCATAAATGCACACAGCAGTACTTGGGTCATGTCAGTTCCTTCCTAGTACCACTACCTCATTTTACAGATGAGAGACCAAGACTCAGGGGCAAGAAGGGACATGTTCAAGCAAGCTAGTACCTGAGCTGGACCCTGAACTGACCCTCTGCTACTGTCAGCCCTGGGGCGGACAGTGAAGACCCGAGGGGTGTCAGGGGTTGGGCCTCCTCTGTGGGCGTGTACACACGTGTGCAGCTGGGAAGCCAGGAGACCTGATCCTCTCCTTCCCAGGGCTTCTTCCTCTTGCTGGGAGGCCTTGCCCTATTTATTGGATCTTCTGGGTGGCCTGAACTCCTGCGGGGAGGGATTGTCTTCTGGACTGGAGCCCTATCTGCAAGGAAGCCGCTGTGCTGTCTTGGGGCTTTGAAGAGACCCAGGCTGGAACAGGAGAGCAGAAGACTGGCAGAGGTGGAGGAGGGAGGCAGGTGTTTTCACACGTGTTGTGATGTTCCACCCTGACAACTTCCCTGCAGACTGGGTATTGTTATTCTCATTCCGTACGGGAGAAAACAGACTCTTAAAGAGACCAGGGGCTGCAGAGCCTGCCAAGGACAGGCCCAAGGCTGATGCAAAGCCAGTTCCTCTTGATCCTGGAGGCTGTGCCCTTTCCCCTGCTTTGTGTTGCCTCCTTCTTAGTGCACCTGGGGATTGACAGGTAGATGCTAATGGGCAGGCTGATTTGAGAATTGCACCCAATTGCCTATGCTGTCTTGAGGTGAGGCCGGGAGCTTTGCAAGCAGAGACCGGGAGTCCTGTGGCCATGGCGCTGATCCTGTGGACTGTAGGGGGTCAGGACTGGCACCAGGTGGTCCTTGATTGCCTCCTGCCCTGGGAGGTGAACCTGCTCGGGCCTGCTCCTGGAGGGTCCCCTGGATGGGGGCTCTGAAGCCAGCTGCTCATTATCTGCGGATCCTCTAGGGGACCCTGCCAGCTCCCAAGCAAGAAACATGTCCAGAAAGCTGTAATTAGAGCCAGGAGCCACAGGCCCGAGAGGTGCCTGCCACGGCTTCAAGTGCAGACACGCTGCTCCGGCTAAGTCCCGGGGAGAACCCAGTGAGTGAGTCAGGGCCTCACGTCCTCTCCCTGTGTGTGGCACCCCCACCCCCACCCTTCCCCCAGGGAAGGAAACCAACATTCACTGGGCGCCTACTGCGTGCCTGGGATTCACATCCGTTCTCCGCTCTGCTCCTCCCTGGAGGCCTGGAAGGAAGCATCCACTGTAGGCAGGTGAGGGGCCCCAGGCTCCCAGGGGTCACCCGATGCAGTCATGGTCAGCCTGTGGACGCAGAGCCCCATTTCAGCTGGTACCTTGGAGAATGCCTGGTCTAGCTCTCAGCTGTCCTAAGGCAGGATGTCAGAGTCACAGATGGAGCACAAAAGGCCCGAGGTCCAGGGAGAGGAGGCGCGGGTGGGCCTGGGCGGGTCTGCTCCGACTGCCCCTGAGTCCTTCCAGGCTTTTCTGAATCCGAGGAGGCAGGGTCCCAGCCAGAGCCCCTGCCAGGCTGCTGGACAAACATGTCATCATGGTGGTTTTCAAACAAGGCCACGTGGTCTTTGCCCCTTCTCCACCCAGACACAGGGTATGTGTCTCCTCCTGAGGCATTGGAGCAGGGCTGTGACTTCTCAACCCCTCAGGCTGTGGCAGGAAAGACCCCAAGTCAACGCAGACTGTGTGACTTCCATTTTGTTCCTTGGAGCACTTGCCCTTGGAGGAAGACGTCAGAAGCCCCCCGCTGCTGAGGGTGTCCTGGCCCGCTCAGCTCTCCAAAGCCCCCAGATGACCCGTGCTGTGCCCTGCCTGAACCCCTGCCCCATGGCATCCGTGTGATGGGGCGATTTGTAAGGCAGTGGTAGCTAACAGGCTGGGAAGCACCATGCTGCCGTCTCGGGGGTGCTGCCCAGGCCAGCTCTCCCCACGCTCAGTGCACAGCATTGCTGAAGAGCAGGGCACCACATCCGGGACTCTGTGCCTCCTGGGCTGAGTATGACTCCGACCTGCCTGCCTTGGGCTTTCTTATGTTGGAGGAAGAGTCCTGACCCCTCCTTCATCCAGCTCGTCTGGGCTATGAGGTCTTGGGCAGGTGGCTGAGCTCGGTTTACTGGTTGGACGGGGAGGATAGGAGCCCACCGCTGAGGGTGAAGGTTTGAGCAGTACACAGTCCGCACGGAGTGCTATGCTCAGTGTGGTCCCCACGTCATCCTCTTTCTGGCTCTGGCACTGTCTCCATGTGCACGTGACTTTACCAGCCCTCCCAGGACCCCGTGGGTTGGCTCAGGGAACAGATGAGAGTCGGATATGGACCTTGAGCTTGGGGTACCCTATCCAATGCTGGCCTGATTCAGTGCCTGCTCACCAAGTACAGTTGCATAAATGAATTTTAAGAAACAAACAAAGCCGCAAGTACAGGAACACTCGGTGTTTGAAATACCCCAGTCTCGTCCGCCTAGGCCTTCAGCCCGGCCATGAGAGGGTGACTCCCTAGCACCTTGTCTTGGTCCCCACAGAGCAGCTTTTATTGGGCCGTCTGTGGGCGTGATGGCATCCCCCAGAAACGTCTCCGGGAGCCTCGCCTGCGTGTCTGTCCTGAAGAGTCCCTACAATGAGGACTGCCCGGACAGATGCCCGCTCCACGGCCAACGTGGGATGTGCTTCCTACTAGTCAAGCTTCACACACTTATTATTTTATGTCGTGGGCGTGTGCACCTGACCTGGTCTCCACCTTTGCACTTACTGCCAGGAAGCTCAGGTCTCAAGCAGTCATGTTCAGGGCAACGTTTACTTTTTTGAACGAGGCGGACTTTCAAGTCGTTTAATGCCTCCTCCGCTGCTTTGCTCCCGGTGTTCCCTTCCGTTTCTAATGTATGTTTTATTGGGCCGCTTCGGGTGGTCTTAGCAATGGCTTACGGATTCCTGGGTGCTTTGATTCATTTTATTATTTATTTAGTAAAGATTATTTATTTATTTGAAAGTCAGAGTTACACAGAGAGAGAAGGAGAGGCAGAGAGAGAGAGAGAGAGAGAGAGAGAGAGAGAATCTTCCGTCTGCTGACTCACTTCCTAAATGGCCACCACGGCCGGAGCTGGGTTGATCCAAAGCCAGGAGCCAGGAGCTTCTTCTAGGTCTCCCACGCTGGTGCAAGGGCCCAAGCACTTAGGTCAACTTCCACTGCTTTCCCAGGTCTTAGCAGAGAGCTGGCAAGGAGTGGAGCAGCCGGGTCTCGAACCGGCGCCCAAATGCAATGCCGGCACGGCAGACGGCGTCTTTACCTACTACGCCTCAGCGCCGGTCTCACATTTTATTTTTGGAAGCATGACAAGATGTAACTAGACAGATACACACAGTACCCCAGTGCACAGTGTTCCCAGCCTGCCCCAGGACTCAGCTTACAAGCTGAGTGGTGCTGGTACTAGGCTGCTCTTGGCCACACGGATGGGTCCCTGTCCAGGCTGTAGACACACAGGGCCGTGGCAGCCCGGTTTGAGTTCTGCAGGCCGGCATTGGATGGCCATTCCCTGGCTGGCGCACAGCCATCTCCCGGAGCTGTCACCCTCGTCACACTGCTGCTGGTGACGCGGCCAGCCTGGCCTCTGTGGTTCCTGCCCCCTCCTGTCCGGCCGGTGTGGATGTTTAGCGCTGTGCCTGAGAACTGGCTCCGCGCCCTCCGCAGCTGAGATCTGACCTCCTCTCTTGGATGTGGTCTGACTGCAGTTGCCATGGACAACCACACTTGGTCATCCAGGCTGACTCACTGCTCTCATGCCGGCCCAGGCCAAGGGAGGCTGCGCTGCGGGCCCTGAGGCCTGACCCTGGACAGCTTGAGTCAGGGAGCTAACAAGAAAGCAGGTGCAATATCAAGTGTCGTGATCCTCTGTCTGCAGATGGATGTTTACCCCAAGACGAAGTGACAGTGGGTAGGAGGAGCCCTACTGGGCCCACAGGGAAGCTGAAGTTCAGAGAGACAGGATTCACCCAGGTTTGCACAGGAGGTGGCCTTGGGCTGGGTCCCCTCTACCGACCTCCTTCCACCCCAGAGGCAGGGGCCAGACCCTCCAGTAGAGGTTCCAGTGCCTTCCTGGCATGGAGCCCGGGTGTAGCCATGTCGCACGGTGTCGAGGGGCTGGCGGGCTTGCAGCTGCTGCCCCTCTCCTCCACGAAGTGTGCATGGAGGAGGAGAGCCAGGCCCCACGCTCTGGTTACCTGCCAGTGTGTGCAGAGCTGGCGAGGCAGCCACAAGGGATGTCTGGTCGGGGTGGGGAGGGGGAGGCTCCTGCCTCCAGGAGGCTTCTCTTTGGACCCTGCCGGGACCCTGCACAGCCAGATTTCTTCAACTGCGTGGGGCTGCCGCGTGCTGCACCTGAGCCGGGTCTCTGTCCTTCCCCCCTGCCCCCACCAGGCCTGGGGCTCCATGCAGGCTGCTTTGGAGGGGACTTGTAAGACCCGCCCCGGGCTGGACATCAGGACCTCCCTCTCTCAGAGACACAAGTGTGCCCTTTGCCTGTGGGTTTCGTCGACTGTTAAATGGGACCCAGCTGCCTCCGGGTGGTATTGGGATCACCAGCACCTGCTTGTTTTGAAGTGCTTCCCACGGCTCACCTGGCAGGCTGGGCAGAGACGACTCCCCAGGGGAAGGCTGGGCCCCACCTCCTCTGGCTCCCCCTGCTCAGAGCCACAAGCCCTTCCAAACCCCAAGGCCCATCAGCGCGTCCCATTCATAGGCCGATGGCGGTGCTGGAACTGGAAATTGAATGGAGGTAGTCTGGGTTGTGTTTGGTATCAGAGCTGCATTGATGCAGTGGGACTTGGTCAAGGTTTTCTGCGGGTCCGCAAGTACTCGATCATGGAGCAGGAGAGGTAGACAAACCAGTATGTGGGGAGAGCTGTTGGAGTCGGCCAGAGCTGGCCCTGGTCCTGACCACTGGGTGGCCTTGGGTAACTTCACCCTGCCTGAGCTTCCGCTGTCCTAGGCATGATGTGGGCGAATGACAGAACCTCCCGCACCGCGTTGCCGGGAGGGTCAGATGAGAAAGTGCAAAGCTATTTTTTTTTAATGAATAGTGGCTGCAAGACTGAGTGTGGCTATTGTTTTGTTAGCAACAACGAGAAGCCCCAGGCCCCGTGGCCACGGCGGTTGTGGTTCGGTAACCCACGAGCTGTGATCCTGGGAGCTCAGGGCTGCTGAGGCAGCGTGTGCCGGAGGTTGCGGCACTCAGCCGGCAAGGCGATGTCGTGGAGCTGCCGCTGACTTCCTGGCAGCCAGCAGGGAGCCCTGCCTGAGATCGCTGAAGGAACAGCTCTGTGGGCTTTAGGGATGTCCCGGCTGGACTTCTAGGGAGACAGATCTCGTGTCTGCCTCACAGTCTCCCGCTGGCAATTTCAGGAACGTTCTAACCACATCTGCATCCTCGTGGGGGCTTCTGGGAAGATGGAAGGCTGTAGTAGTGGGTTCATCCTTGGAAGGCTCCATGGTGGTGGTGGCACTGGAATTGCAGTGGGAGGGCAGGGGCGGGGAGATGAGTGGGAGGTGCAGCAGGCTCTCCAGGTGCAGGATCTTTCTTTAGAAAGTAGCCTTGGGGCCGGCACAGAGTCGTAACGGGTAAAGCTGCTGCCTGTAGTGCCGGCATCCCATATGGGCAATGGTTGAGTCTCGGCTGCCCCACTTCCAATCCAGCTCTCTGCTGTGGCCTGGGAAGGCTGTGGAGGATGGCCCAAGTCCTTGGGCCCCTGCACCCACATGGGAGACCTGGAAGAGGCTCCTGGCTCTTGACTTCGGATCAGCACAGCTGCAGCCACTGCGGCCAACTGGGGAGTGAACCAGCAGATGGAAGACCTCTCTCTCTCTGCCTCTTCTCTCTCTCTCTGTAACTCTTTCAAATAAATAAATAAATAAATCTTTTAAAAAAAAGATTTGTATTTTGTTATAACAACAAAAAGCTAAAACCCATGATGGAAAGGAACAGTGGTGGTGATGGTAATAGTGAAGGTGGTGGTGGTGGTGATGGTGATGGTGGTGGTGGTGATGATGGTGATGGTGGTGGTGATGGTGATGGTGATGGTGGTGGTGATGGTGATGGTGATGGTGGTGGTGATGATGGTGATGGTGATAGGGTGGTGGTGGTTGTTGTAATGTTAATGGTGATGGTGGTGGTGATGGTGGTGGTGATGGTGATGGTGACGGTGGTGGTGATGGTGATGGTTGTGGTGGTGGTGATAGTGATGGTGATGGTGGTGGTGATGGTGGTGGTGACGGTGGTGGTGATAGTGATGGTGATGGTGGTGGTGACAGTGATGGTGGTGGTGATGGTGATGGTTGTGGTGACGGTGGTGGTGGTGGTGATGGTGATGGTGGTGGTGACGGTGGTGGTGATAGTGATGGTGATGGTGGTGGTGACAGTGATGGTGGTGGTGATGGTGATGGTGGTGGTGACGGTGGTGGTGGTGGTGATGGTGATGGTGGTGGTGACGGTGGTGGTGATAGTGATGGTGATGGTGGTGATGGTGGTGATGGTGATGGTGATGGTGGTGGTGGTGGTGATGGTGGTTGTGGTTGTGGTGATGATGGTGACAGTGATGGTGGTGGTGATGGCAACAGCTGAGCCCTCACCTGGAGTCTCCTGAGCTGTCACCTTGCCCCAGTCAGGAACACGCATTGCTTCACTTCCTCTTTCAGAGTGTACACAAAGTCAGCAGCGCCCCCAGCTTTGAGCTGTGCAAGGGCCCTGGGGTGAGCATCTTGGGCCCTCTATGTTCGCACTTGGGGCTCCCCTTGTCTTCTTTGTCCCAATGATGTCAGTGAGCCTCAGGGGTGAGGTGCCTTGTCCTGCATCCCACAGCTGTTAAGAGGCAGTGCTGGGATTTGTACTGTGCGCTCTTTGACCTTAAACTCGTGTGCTCCTGCCCACTGATGGCCAGACCAGGGGCTTTTGCCTGCAGCCACAGCAATGCCGGGGCAGCCTACGGTGCAGACATTTGGGAAATGCTTGTTGATTTAATCAAGGAGAGGGACCCCTGAGCACAGGAAGTCAACCAGGAAGAGGCTGGGCCACGGAAGGCCTCATATGAGCAGGGGCTGGCTTCCTGTAGACTTATTCTGGGGAGTAAATAAAGCAAACAAGCACCAATAGAGCACCTGACGGCAGAGCAAGGCTGCGTGATCATTCTATTCCCAGATCAAATGACAGCACAGGGAATGCCTTCTCATCACCGTGATTACCTTGGGGGAATCGGAGACAGGGAGTTTTATTAAATGAGACAATCTTGCTAAAAGGAAGCCTTGCATTAGACTTGGGGCCTTAAATAATATTAGTGTCAAGGCCTGACAAACACTGCACGCAGCATCTGAGAGCACATTCCTGCGGGGGTCCTTGGGCTTTGGAGCTCCTGGGGCAGTCTCCCAGCCCAGGGACCACATGGGCACCCAGGCTGGGGCTCTTTGGCCACCAAATAAAGCAGGTCAGGGGCAGCTTTACTCTCAGGCCAGCAGGTGCCCTCGCCCTGATGCCACCACGGCCAGGGGATACCCTGCAACCACCAGGACGGGGGCTATGCCTCTTCTGCCCCCTGCATGCGACCCTGATGGAGTCCCATGACCAGCCTCCCCCCACCCTACCCACCGGGAGCGATTGCCCCAGTCTGCTCCTGTGCTGGCAGCCTGGGCCTCAGCTCCTCCACTGCATGTGTTTCTCTCTGTAGGGCTAGCATCCCTCGGGGGTCCGGAGCATGGTGGTTGGAGACACAAGGGCCTGGGAGGCCTGAGTCCCAGCCAGACCTCATTAGCCCTGTGCACTGCGGCATGTTGGTACTCGAGCCCTTTGGGTGTCAATCACTGGGTCTGTAAAATGGGTTACCTAGTGCTGATCTCATAGGCTTGTTTAGGGCCCTGAATAGGTTCCTCTGTGTAAGAGCTCCTGGGACAGTCCCTGGCACACAGGAAGTACCCACGTCTTGGCTCCTCTCGCTGCCCTGTCCCTTTTGCCCACCTCCCACAAAGAGGGAGCAGCCAGCTCAGGGCAGGAAGAGAGCATCTTAGGGGGATCTTATTCCATGAAGCCTGTAGATCTGGGGGCTCCCCGAGCTGATCCGATCCATGCCCCCCCATGACAGATGGGATGCTTCCCCTGGGCTCAGCCCGACCTTCCCTCTTCCTCCTCTCTGTGGGATCACACACAGAGTCGTAGCAACAATACTGGTTCTCGCTGAGCAAAGCCTGAAGTGGGCTGGGCCGCCTGCGATGGACAACCTCAGGTACCAAGGGGATGATGTTGACAGTGACAGAGGAGTCAGTGGAGGCTCGGCTGGTTGATCACCTGCTCCAAAATGAACCTGAAATCCCACTCGTCTGCCTCCTGGTCTGTTTCCCATACAAACAGCAGTGGCTGAGGCCACAGGGCAAGGAGCCGCCCTCACAAGGTCAAAGACAGGTCGGCAGCGCTGGACCCCGTTTCTCCTTCGCTGACCTTGAAGAGGTCCTTTGGCCTTTCCAAGTCTCAGTGAGATCGCTGGTGACGCAGAGGTGATAATTCACCTACGCTGAGCACAGGAAGCTGAGAGCCCTGGAATCTCCACTGGAGGGGCCCTATGTCATCCCATCCGGCTCCAGAGAGATCAAAGGCCCAGGCAGGTGGAGGAGCTGGGCGAGCTGCCCCTGAGATGCCATCGGAGACCCTGGGCTGTCAGACACGTGCTGAGCAATCCCCCGATTTTCAGTTTTCCTAGCACCTGCCTGGACTGACTCTTCTGGGGTGCTGTCACCCTTTCCCTACTGGCTTCTGGGTCACTGTTGCACCCGCACCCCCACCGGCCCTGCGCAAGGGCGCTGGTAGATCTGCAGGGTCGGGGCTGGACTGTGGGGAGCTCTGGGCTCCAGTTTGGCTTTGACATTGGGTGGCAGCTACATTCTGCAGACCCCTTCCTCTTCCTGCCACTCCGCATCACCAGGCACCGTGCTCTTATCTGAGAAGCACTGGACGTGTTTATCTTTCCCAAGCTATATTCCATGCCGTAGAGGCTTCTAAGGCATTGCCCCCAACAGCCACTCATCCTCAGGGAAGTTTGGGAAGTGCTGGGTTAAGCAAAAGGAAACAGTTTTCTTTTCCTACCCCTTCTTTATGATAGTAATTGATTTAATTTCAGAGGTAACGCCTACTGCCCCAGCCCCGCGAGGAGGGCAGAGCTGCACAAAGCAAGCACCGATCGCTGGCGTTCCGGGTGGTGCTTGCCCTGTGGAGCGAGCCGTGGATCGGCGCTCTTCCCTCCTTGTGCTGATAAGATGCATGTACAAACACACACACAGGAGGTCTAAGAAGCCTGTCTTGTTTCCTCCCAAAAGCCTTGTCTGAGGTTGCAACACGCCACGGGCTCTTGCTCTCTGAGTGCAGCTTCTCCAGGCAGCTTTCCCAAGTACTGGGCCCTTGTCATCCCCGCCGAAGGTCTCTGGGAACCCCCAGGGCAGGGTACCGTGCATGGGTCTTGGAGACTCCCAGGCCGAGAGGGGCGGCTGTGCACTGGGTGTGGGCCAAACCGGCTGCTGCCCATGGAGCTGCCCCGTCCGTGGACTCACTGGTCACGGGTGGGTGTGCACTGTCACAGGGCAGGCCGGCGGTCTGGGGAGCTGGCCTGGCCCTTGCTGCTTCGCTGAGAGCCTCCGGAGGAGTCACAGCCTGCAGGGAGCCAGACAGACTGCATGGGAAAGGGCAGGGAGTGTGTCAGCACCTGTGTCTGCGGAGGCACAGCAGGCACAGCAGGCCCGCCTGGCCCCCAAGGCCTTGCTCAGCACAGATCCTGCCTGGTGTTACGTTGCATGGGCAGTTTGGTTTGCCTGCCTTCACCAGGGCGTGTGTGCCCTGCTCATCACCTCTACCCTGAGGTCCAGGGAGTCAGGGGCAGGCAGGGGTCACCTAGGGACTTGGTGGTTGGGCCAGGCCACACCCTCAGGCCCCAGGCTCCAGGTGACATCAAGCAGGGCCATTATTCCCTCTGGGGGGCCAGACCACGGTGTTGGAAGACTTTGGTGCCAGTGCCGGCTCCGTCACCCCAAGTAGCGTCAGACCCCGAAGACTTCCTGCTGGGGGCTCCATTTCCGGGTTGGTTGCGCTGGTCCTAAGAGCCACTCAGAAAAGCCCACGTGGCAGTGCTGTGTGGGGGTGAGGCTCCTTTCACAGCAGTTCATTGCCCAGGAGCTTCTGGGTGCCCGGTCCTGGGCCAGGCACGGAGGCATTGGGGAAGGAGGACGGGAGGCAGGCAAATTGGTGTCCTTAGGGGGTACCCAGCTTGGCCAAGGACTCAGCTGAGAAGGTGAACAGCCGAGAAGCCGAGCGTCCTGAGCGACTCAGAGGCACGGAGCTCGGCACCCAGCGCGGAGCTCTGCAGGGCCAGGGGGCGCTCCCCGAGGGAGGCCTGGGACGCGCATGTAGAGCGGGCATCCCGGGGAGGGGTGCAGTGCATTCAAAGGCACAGAGGGGGAATGGGCAGGCGGCAGGCACCAACCTGGCTGGGTTTGTTTTTTTTTTTGGGGGGGGGGGAAGGGGCAGGGAAGTCCCCAGGGTCTCCAGCCTGGGGTGGACCTGCACCTCCTGTGCTGGCTCAGCTCCGATACAAGAGCCGGGCAGCAGGGGCTCCTGGTTTTCCCCCTGGTGGGGATGGAGTGCTGGCCGCTGGCCTCACCCTGGACTCCCACAGGCCCGAGCCGAGCCGGCTGAGGGATAAACATCTCTAATCGTTAATTACCGGCCGTGGTGCGATTTTATGACTTCCCAGATAAACGCTCTCTGAGGGAGTGTCAGCATTACGGACTTCCAGTTTAATGATCTGGGGAGATGATTGAAGAGGTGGGGTCCCAGGTGGCTGGAGGAGGGTGGGAGCAGAAGCTGCTGGGAGGCCAGCGGGACCCCTCAGGGCTAGGGCTCAAGGCTCCCGCCTGGGCAGTACTGGTGGAACTGGCCGTGCATGGCTGCCACGCTCCTAAGCTCACGCACCCAGAAAACACCTGTGCCCACTGCTGGCTGCTCCTGTGACCTGGCCCCTGCCAGGCACCGCACAATGTCCTAAGTCATCCCTGCTTTTGTCCAGCTGCCTGGAAGGCGCTCACCCGTGAGCTCGGCTTCCAGGCGCGCCCCCGCCCTGTCTCGGGATGTATCTCCACCCGCCCGCCACCTCCCTGCTCAGGATCCCCCTTTGCCAGGAAGCCCCGGCACCCTGGGTGGCCCCTCTCCCGGATTTCTCTGGCTCTTACAGCCCCGGGGACATGGCTGAGTCTGCAGGAGTCCCTGTGCAGACTGGCAGCCCAGACTGGGGGCGTGGCGTGCCCGGGCCCAGCGTTCACAGCACGCAGGCCTCTTCTCAGGAGAAGGGATGCCTGGGCTGGAGGGGCACTGGGCTGGCCTCTCCCTGAGCCCCACCCTGTGCTGCGTGCTGTGCCCTTTGCAGAGAGGGTCTGTGCTGGGCCCCGGGGCCAGACTGCCCGGGCGCAGCGCTCATCTCTGCCGCCGCTGCTGAGCTGGGGGACTCGCGGGGTGTACGGGGCCTCTCCAGGCCCTGGATCCCTCATCGGTGCCTCCTGCCCAGGTTCACGAGGGGCAGCTCCCCCCTAAGCTCCCTGCTCGCTGTTGTCAATGCCCTCTCGGCAGATCCTGAGTGATGGGCGCGCCCTGCATGACGGGAGGCACAGCGCAGTGCAGTGACCAAGAGTCTGGGTACGCGCTGGGCACCTGTGTTTGAATCCTGCTGTGCAACAGTGGAACCTGGGAAAAGTTTCGTTTCCTGCTCTGTAAAGTGCCGACTGCCATTGTGCCTGGAGAAGCTGCCTCCTGGGATCACGACTGCTCTGATTAAGCGAGTTATCACCTGTGCAGCGGATAGCAAAGCACCGGGCGTGGAGGTGGGTAAGGGACAGGCGCTCCCATTTGACAGATGGGAAAGCTGAGTCCGGGCAGGGCAAGGGTATGCCCGAAGAAGTCCTTTCAAGTCAGCTCCATCTGATTCCAACACCACGGCCTGGGTCCCTAGCATCCCTCCCCAGCTTCCTCCCATGAACAAGCATCCAGTTCAGACCTTCTCGGTCCCCCAGCCCTCTCCTCCAGGGCTCACATTTGTAAAACCTCTCCTGACCCAGCACACTTATTAGCTGAGTGACCCTGGGCGAAATGACCTGGGCGAGGGCGCCCCGTCCTCCAGGAAGCAAGGCCAGCCGCCGAGTCCGCTCCCCCGACCTTGCTGGGGGTGACCAGCCCTGAGCAATCAGTCCCTTTTATGACCACCAATTTTCTCTCTCTCTCTCTGATTCTCTCTCCTGAAGCCTGGTGCGGCCGCTCCGCCCCGGCTCAGCCTCCTGATTTCATTCTGCTCCTGTCTGGCTGCCCAGCCCCGCGGAACATTTGTCAAGTGCACTCTCCATCTCGCGCCCCCACCTTGCCCTCTGCGGAGTGCTGAACGGGCAAGCAGGACGGGCCGGCTCGGGGCTGCAGACATCACTCTGCCGTGATAAGGGCCAGCGCGCACCCTTGAACGGGGGCGCGTATCATTTTTCACGAGCGCCAGGCAGCCGGGCAGGCAAGGCCGCCTCCAGACACCAAGTGGGGCGGGGTGGGCCGGGGGCGGTGCACAAGGCGGGAGCCGCCCACTGCAGGGATGGCCAGGGTCAGCCATGGGCTCTGGAGCCCTGTGGCCTGGGAGGAGGCAGATTTGCTTCCCATAGGGTGCTGGGCACAGGGTGCTGGAGTAACGGGGTTCCCAGGGCTATGTGGTTTCAAACACGCAGTCTGGCATGGACTGCAAGGTGCTACCCTTGGGGTGCAGGCCATCAGCCGCAGCTCAGTTGCCATTGTGGCTACCAACAATTGGGTTGCATTTCAGCCCAGGTAGATGGCAGGTGGGAAGTGCTTAAAACAGGCCCGCAGGGGCCCATGGGCGTCGCAGAGGTAACAGCAGTCCTTGTTCACTGAGCGCCTGCTACAGGCGGTTTCCCGGAGCCCTGGCAGCCTCAGCACCACCCCCTACCCCAGTGGGGGTAATCGCACAACTCACGTTCCCTTCTCAGTGGTGAGGACATGGAGGCACAGAGAGGTTAAGCAAATCACTCATGGCATCAGCTTGTTGGTCTGAGCCTCTGCGTGCTGGCCCCAGAGCCTCAGTCTTGGCAAAAATGAGAGGCCGCCCGGAGGGCGCCCCCTGCAGGCAGCTGACCCCAAAGCTGAGAGGCGCCTGTGGGTGAGGAAGGGCTCAGAGGGCTCTGGCTCAGGCCCACAGCAGGCAGGGCAAGAGGAGAGGAAAAGGGGCCCCTGGGGAGAGGAACATGGAAGTCTTGACCGAGGGCATTGGCAGTCACTGGATGGACCTGGGGCCCCGGGTCCTGGGAGCTGCCCCTAGAACTCCTGGCCGAGCTCTGTGCACGGTGCAAATCTTAACAAAATGCCCTGAACACACAGCTGGAGCGGCTCTGTACGGCTCACACCATCTCAGGGAATTCTCACCTGCCCGTGGGCGTGCTGCTCTCCTGTCTGCCCTCTGTCCCCAGACAAGACCCCGGGGTCCTGATGGACTCCGGCTGTCTCCCAAGCTCCCTGCCTTGTCCTCCTTCCTCCCACACTGCTGCACCTGTCCCCAGCCGTTGACCCCTCCTCCTGCTTGCTGGGCGCAGGCACCGACTCCCAGCTCCGGCTTCTCCTCTACCCTGGTCCCTGGCTCACCTTTCAGACCGAGGGTCTTCCTAATGCACCAATGGGATTGTTCTCCCTGCTGGCTTGCTGGACCTCAAGGTCAAGCCCACACTCCTGAGCTTGCCTCAGATCCAGAAAACTGCTGTGGGCGGAGGTGGTCATCGGAGGCTTCCTGGAGGAAGTGACCACTAGGCTAAAGGAGGACCAGGAGTGTGGCCATGAAGCACTGGGAAAGGCGCTCTGGGCCGGTCCCCCTGCATCCTGGAGCCCTGGTGCCTGAGGGATTTCCAAGAGGAAGCAGAGCTGCGAGCCACACCTCCGGTCCTGCCGTGCGGGTGATCTGGGAATTACGTCGGAGGCTAGGAGGGCAGGCGGTCATCCACACAGGAAGGGGGTGCACGGGGCTGGATTTGCCGAGTCCAGATACGCGGCCCCCGGAGTGCCGCAGAGAGGAAGGCCGTGAGCCGGGCAGTGCGGTGTGCACGTGGGTGATAGCATCCCTGGGGATGTGGAGGCCTTGAGTGACCGTCACACACAGACTGGAGGCAGAGCAGGGCTCTTGGGAACCAGACGGCGGCCCGCAGGGCGGAGAGAGACCACCAGTCTCTCCCGCAGAGGGCCCGCGGAGACCCCAGCCAGCCGAGAGAGGGGGCAGGGGGCTCCACACTGCTTGACCTGAGTGTGGGGAGCTCACCATCCCATCACAAAGGCAGGGCTGGGCACGGGAGCTGAATGGAGGGCTGCCCTGGTGTACCCGTGCTGGGTGACCGACTCCCTACGTGTGAGCCGTGTCAGGCCCAGGAAAGAGCGGGCCTGGGCACCGGCGAGGATGCCACGTGCTGCCACTCTGGGATGTTGGGCACCCAACATCTCCCCATCTGTGAAGTGGGAATCTTAGTAATAATTAGCTGGTGCCTAAGATGGTTGGAAAATCAACCAGGCTCACAGAGGTGAAGTTACCCAGGAATTTATTTGGTGAGCTGCGTGTGGGCCATCAATGTAGGTGATGGGGCCTCAGCCAATCGGGATAAGGATGATGGTGATCTGCCACCTCCTCCAAGAAGCCTTCATGGAATTCTTCTGGGGAAAGCAAGTTATATATCTGGGGAGCACCCATGACTCCTAACAAGAGCCCCACCAATAACACATGCATACACCCTCCACTTCATTTATCTCGGGGATGCTGTGGGTCCCCCTGCCAACCTGGCCCAAGAGCAAGAACTGGCTGGACCATTATTCTTTGTATCTGTCCCAGTGCCCAGCACAACACTGAAGCAAGAGCGACTCTGACTGCTTTTGTCCAACAACTGACTTCAAAGTGGTTGCTCAGCACTGAGTAGCCTGCAGTGGGCCTGTGTGTGGAGAAGTGAGCGGAGCCGAGTGCACGGTCCTTGATCAAGGCTGGTACCCTAACGACCTGTTTGCAGCCCCATTCCAGGCTTTTCTGTGGGCTCCGTGCCTGTGGCCCTGGAAGCCAGGCTCCGGGAAGGCGGCTCTCAGAGACATCAGCCCACTCTGGGAAAATGAGAATTTCCCTGTGCAGGTATTAGCTAATGGAGACCCTCATTACTCGCCGTAGCATTAATTTTAGGAAATGGTCCTGGTGCACATTAGGAAGCTATTTTCGTATCACAGGGATCAGACGCCTTTATTAGCCCTGGAGGTCACGGAGGTGGTGAAGTCCTTGAGGTAGGGGGAGCAGCCTGGCTTCCCCCCGCATCCCGTCATTCCCCCCAGCGTCAGCTCATCTGTCAGACGCGGCCCGCGGCCTGAGGGGGTCCCAGCGCGTTCCCGAGTGGGAGGGTCTGCATGGTGGCCCGCTCTGGCTGCCAGCGCGCACCCGTGGGGATGGATGGGTAGCAGCGTGGCGTTGACGTGAGTGCTGTGCACCTGTGTGCACACGGGTGTGTAAGGAGTAAGGGGGCTTCTGTGTGTGCGGGTACAGCACCTTCTCACTGGGCAGCAGGGAAAGAGCGAGCTGCCTGGGAGGAGTGGGCGCCCCTTCCCGGAGGCCTTTGTGGCCGGGCTCGTGGAGGGGAGGGAAGAAGAAGGCTGTGCAGATGGTGGGCGGCCTCCCGGCCTGACGACTGTGGCACCCGCGGCAGCCAGACTGGGCTCCGGGAGGCTCAACTCCTGTTCCCAGCCTGGCATTGCTGAGTAACCCACGGCCTGAGTCATTCATTCCCCATCCCGCCCCTCAGCTCCTGCGGCCCAGGGGCTTCAGACTGGCCCCTTCCACCTGCTTCCTAGGAAGCTGGGGTGGCCCAGGTCAGGCGGGCTCAGTGAGGTTTGTGTGGGCTGTAGGCCCTTGGCTGGCCAAGGTGGACTTTGGGGCTCCCTGCTGCCCAGGTTGGGGTGATCGCACCAGTGCTGGGGTCAGTGCCCCCTCTCCAGGCTGCTGGCTCTGGGGGCAATGCTTCAGGAGTGCCCGCTAGCCTCCCCCGGCCCAGTCGCTCTCAGTTCCCTGCTGGGACCTGGGTGAGACCCTGAGGCTGTGGGGACAGCAGCTTCCCTGAGAAGCAAACTGACGTGGATGGGCAGCAGCCCTTGGCGGGCCTGGCCGGGGCACTCACAGAACCGGGGAGGGGGAGACTGGGATGCCCAGAGCTCCTCCCAGCCCCCAGGGTCACTGTGACCCTCAAGGGTGCAGCACTTCACGGTCTGCCTCGGCCTTTCTCCTCTACCTGCCCAGGGATCCCCAGGACATGTGGGAGCAGCCTTAGCTCACTGGACAGAGCGAGGGCCCGAGCTGGCGCTGCCCTGCAGCCTGGTGCACCTGCTGGGGACTGTGCCCACGGTGGCCTCCCTGCTTCTCTTCCACCTCTGGAGCGCCCCCAGCCCTGGCAGGTGACAAAGACGGGCGGGAGCCGAGCAGGCAGCAGGGAGGCAATGGCTCTGGAGCCGCCTCAGGCCCAGACTGGAGCAGCTCGTCCGTCTTCCCAGGCCCTCCTTCTTCACCCGCAGAGGCTGGAGAAGGGTTGAGCGTGCTCCTGCTCTCGGGTGTGCGGCACACGGCGATTCGCCTTCTTTCCCCCTCGCCTTAAGCTTGGGTGCATCAGGCCTTGGCTCGTCTTTGCCAGGGACGTGGGTGGGGGCTGGATTGTGGCCTGGCTGCCCCCTTGACCCTCACTGACCTCGTGACCTGCCTCAATGGCCCCCAAATGCATCAGGGAGGAGGAGCGCAGAGCCCGGACAGGCAGAGGGCATGAGGGACACTCAGCCCTGCCCTGCCTGTTCTGCAGGGCTGGAGGGGCCCAGAGTGGTCCCGGGGCCTTTTTGGCCGGGACTTCTGAGCCCTCCCCCCGGTTTCTGGATGCCGAGGGGCACCCCGAAGGCAGGGCAGTGTGTGATCTGTCACTTTCTCTCCATAGCCCATTTCCCGGTGTGCCTGCTACTTGGTGCTTTGTTGCCAAACGAGCAAACCAATTGGCGGAGCAGCAGGGGAGTGGTCCAGGGACAGGGCAGCCTGGGTCATTCTCACCCTCTTCCCACTGGTGAGCGAACCAAGGCCCAGGAGAACTACCCGGGGTGGGGGGAGAGTACTGCAGAGTGGAGGGAGGGGCAGGCTCGGACCCCGAGCTCAGGGGCCTGGGCGGGGGATGGAGAGTGGGGACAGCTGGCTGGCGTGGTGGACGGAGGGCCGCCTCCAGGATCCTGCACAAAGGTTAGTAGGGCGTGGGTCTGCCTGAGCCCCAGAGTGGCTGGATGAAGCCAGAACTAGAGCCCCGTCTGGTAGGCCCCTTGTCCAGGGCTCATTCCCCTGTCCACCTCGGCCGTGCCCCTGTAGCCCGGGCCGCCAGGGAGAACTGGGGCCAGGACTCAGTCCCCTGACCGTCTGTGACCCGGAACAGGATGGCGAAGTCCCCTCCCAGCCCTGCCCCCCAGCCCTGCCCCCGTAGATGAGCTCAGTCTCCTGGACAGAGCACAGGGGCTGCAGATGGCCCCTGCCCGCCGGCCTCGTGCGGGGACACCCTGTGTCCTGCGGCTTTGTTTTCTCCGAGGGGAGGAGGGGGCAGGAGCGGCCTCCACACATGGCGGCAAATTTGGGCCGCCGATTTCATTTATTTCCTGCTCAAATGATCTAGGCCGGCTGCTGCCAGGGGTGGGGGCGGAGAGAGGGGGGGTCCTTGAACATCTTAAGTTTGCAGATAATTGGAGGAAAATAACTCCAATAATGAAATCACTGCTGGATCGCATTCTGATACGTGACAAATCAATTCATTTATGATACCTTCTTTGTCACACTGAGCCATTCTGACACTCAGTGGAAACCTCTTAAATTAATAAAACTGTTAAATCCATAAAATCCTCCGTTCCGAGTAGCACATCACAGCACAAGTTTGAATCATTAAAGGAATAAAACTGATAAATGTGAGCTGGGGAGTGCCTGGGCTGGGAAGAGGGGCTGGCTTTTTAAAGGCAGATACAATATAACAGTCATAAGCTCCGCTAGGCCTGACTGGGGAGCGGGGGAGGGGAGGCAGGGTGGGGCGTCTGAGCTCTCCCCGGGGGTGAGGGGGGAGGAGGGCTCTGGGAGACAGCGCCCCGCCAGCGTGGGGCAGGCCGGCTCCTTCACTGGTGATTTGTGGGGCTCCAGGCTTTTAAATAAAATATGATTTAATAGCAAAGAGAAAAATCTAAAGCCTTTATTGGAGCTGGTCGGACTGGACTTCCGCCCGACAGGGATTTCTCAAAGTAGCCGCACTTGTCTGCCAGGGAGCAGAGGCTGGTGACGGGGAGAGGGCAGGCCGTGGGGAACAGGCAGGCTGGGGGCCTCCTGGCTGGCCTGCTTGCTGGCTCTGTGATGCTGAGCAGGCTGCTGTACCTCTCTGTTTGCTCCGTGTGCTCAGCTGTAACCTGGGGATGGAGATGTTGATCCCCGAGAGAGGGTTGAGAGAGAGAGAGAGAGAGAGAGAGAAGCATGAAAGGATGGTGGAGGAAGAGCTGTGGCGAACTACAAAGTGCAGGGGGGAGGTCCATGAACACTCACCCCTGACCGTGGCCCCAGCCGGTAAAGGCTCCTGCCATCCTCACCGCACTGGGCTGTTTTTTTTATTTTTTATTTTTGTTTTTTAGTGGGTTGTTGGGGTCAAGCCACGGGATTTTGCTAGGATGTCCCATAAAATGCTGGGCTCGTGCACCATATCACCCACACCACGGCCGTGCGCTCATCTGTGTGTGCTCCTGTTCAGGTACACGCAGCCCAGACAGAACCCTGACGTCGCTGCCTCTGCCTGGGTGGGCTCTGGGGCAATCGGCCGAGACGCCGGAACACAGCAAACAGCCAGGGAGGCTTTCTCTTCTCTCCACGGCCGCCAGGCTGGGAAGCCACTCAGAGGGCCGGGGAGGGCCGTGGGCAAGCGTGGGCAGCTGGGAGACACCGAGACAACCGAGCCCTGCGAAGCCCTCGGTGCCTCGTGTGGCCCCCTTGTTTGTCCTTTTGCCTTTTACTCCAGGGAGACCAGAAGCTCCCTGGAGCCAGTGGGGGTCTCCTGGCCCATCTCCTGCCCAGATCTGCTCACCTAAGCAGAAGGGATGAGTGTTGAGCCCTTCTAGAAGCTACTGACACATCCAGTGGGGCAACTCTGAGACACTGCTTTCCGGGAACGGAAACATTCTACGTTGCCCCAAGCACGCATCCATGTGTGTGCACAGAGAACTGGAACCACATTTTGAGAAAATAGTACTCATCTTTAACACGCGTGACACATGTCTGTCTATTCTGTCTTAACCTAGGATCTGGTTTTTTGTTTTTGTTTATTTGACAGGCAGCCACACAAAGAGAGAGAGAGAGAGAGAGAGGACTCCCACCTGCTGGTTCACTCCCCTAATGCCTGCAATGGTGGTGACTGGGCTGGGCCAAAGCAAAGCCTGGGGGTCAGGAACTCAATCCAAGTCTTCCATGTGGCTGATTGACAGGTACCCAAGGATTGGAGCCTCCTAGGGTCTGCACTGGCAAAAGCTGAAACAGAGCTGAGTCGGGACTCCAATCCAGGTACTGATATGGGATCTAGGCATCCCAAGTGGCCTCTTAGCCACCAGGCCTCTTCCACGTCTCAGCTATAATTTACTTTTTATTTTTCAAAAATATTTACTTATTTATTTTGAAAGTCAGGGTTACAGAGAGAAGGGAGAGACGTAGAGTGAGAGATATTTTCCATCTGTTGGTTCACTCGCCAGATGGCCACAACAGCCAGCAATGCGTCAGGCAAAAGCCAGGAGCCAGGAGCTTCATTCGGGTGTCACGTGGCTGACAGGGGCTCAGACTCTTGGGCCATCTTCCGCTGCTTTTCCCAGGCCATTAGCAGGGAGCCGGATTGGAAGTGGACCACCTGGGACAGGAACAGGTGCCCAAATGGGATGCCGGCATCACAGGTGGTGGCTTTACCCGCTGTACCACGACGCCGGCCCCCGGTCTTAGCTTTTAAAATACTACCTTGACCTATGAAATCAGTTTTATGATCCATTCATGGAAAGTGACCCAGAGTCCGGAAAATTCCCATCTGGCCCTGCAGCTCAGTGTTCTGGGAAGGGCTTTGCCGAAAGCCACACGAGAACACCCACCCCCACCCTGCAGAAGGGTCTGCCCTTCTCTCCGGCTCCTCAGGTGTCCTGCCGGAGCCCTGCCCTGGGGTCACCCTGTGCGGGACTCAAGGATTCCACAGGGAAAAGATACGGGGAAGCAGCACCTCTGTCCGTATTCCTGAAGAAAGAGTAGAAGTGACAGGTGGCTCACCTGCTCTGCCACCCCGCCCCCCTGCCCCCGAGATTAGAGCGGCGGAGGCTGGGCCCATGCCCCTGGCAGAACAAGCCACCTGGGCCCCAGAGCCGACCGCCTTGGCTCCCCCCGGGAGTCGGGGTTCTTGACAGCCGCCAACCTGTGCGCTAATTGCCAGCCGCGATCCGTGTCAGTTACGGGCATCGGTCACGGCCGGGAGACACAAAGCTTCTTGGAGGCTGTCAGGCCTGGGTGTCATTCCGGAGAGGGGTGGAGGCGCTGAGCCTACAGAGGCCTCGTGGAAACAATGGCCACCTGCCACCCCCATCGCCTGGCAGCCTGGGCCCTGAGCACCACCCGACAGGTGTAGGACAACCGCAAGGCCCGCCTGGCCTGCCTCGGTGTCTTGGCACCGTGCTTGTCATGCCGGGGACTGAAGGGGCTCTCATCACGGCCGTCACCCCTCACCGAGGCGACACGTCGGGTCAGGCTGTCTGTTTCATCCTTTGATTGATTTTCCAGGTGGGGAAGCAGAACGACTCCCCAGAACCTCACGGCGGTGGTATCCACACGAACAGCTGCTGCCGGGGAAGGGAGAGGTGAGTGGGGGGCACGCGGGACCCCCGGCCCCTGCTCGGGTTACATCTGTTTCTCAGATCAGGATCTGGGTGAGCTCTCAACGGTGGAGGCGTCAGAAGCCCGTGCAGGGCTGTTAAACAGAGACTGCGGGTCCTGGCTTCTGTATCCATTCAGTGGTCTGCGGTGGGGCCGTCCCCGGCGGCTCCACCCAGCTCTGGGCTGGTGCTGACGTAGCCAGCCCTGGGACACCCCATGTGGATGGCAGCATGGTCCTAGCAGGGCCTGGGCAGTCTCTGTGTTGTGTGTACTGCAGGCTAGGGCACCGGCCCAGATTTAGAGTTTTCGGACCGGTGCTGGGGACTCCCCCACCTGCTGACTCCCTGGAGATCCCACAAGGTGTCGTGTCCCGCACGATGGTGGAAGGAGCTTTCTGAAGATATACAACTGTTCCCACAGAAAAGCGCTGGCTGGAACTAGGTCAGCCCCCTGGTGCTGAAGCGGTCCAAGCCCAATTTGGCTGCTCTGCGTGCTTAGGTTGTGCTGGAAGGGGTGCCAAGTGGCACAGAGGTTTTCCCCTCTTTCCCAGGATTCTGCAAGCTCCGAGCTTGGGGACATAGTGTTTGGGCTGGACCTGGGCTTGGAAGTCTCCCTCCCACGTCCCAGGATGCCCAGGGCTCAGCTGCTGCATCCCCACCCCGCTGGCTCCATGAGCCATCCTGATCAGCCCCGCTGCAGATCTGACCTCCCCTGTGAGAGAGGCGAGGTGGCCAGCGTTACCACGTGGGCAGGTGAGAGAGCTGGAGGTGGAATGACACCTGCTCGGGGCCACACAACCCTGGTGGGGAAGGAGAGCGTGGGGACAGTGGGGGAGACCAGGCCAGCCTGGCGTGGCTCAGGGCACGGGGCGGATGTCCCACAGTGAATGGCCACACGTGGGAAGCCTGCTGACGTGGTCTCTGGGCCACCCACAGACTTTCGGCTTTGATGGACTCAGGGGGCCCTGACTCAGGCTGTCTGTGCCTGGCGTTTCTGTCTGTGGCCTGGGGCTCTGATAGCTCCTGGAAGCCTGGTCCAGCTCTCTGCTTCTCGGTGGCCGGCCCTATCCTCGGGCCCCGTTGTCTCTTCTGTACCTCGCTGGGCTTTGGTGTAATTTACGTATTGTAGAGCCGTGCACTGCCAGCGCACAGTTCAGTGGGCTTGGGGAAGTGTATCCAGCCCCTCAGTGCTAGAACATTCCTGTCGCTCCCTGGAACATTCTCATCTCTCCCTGGAACATTCCCGTCTCTCCCTGGAACATTCCCGTCATGCCTGTTTGCAGTCAGCCCCCACGGCCCCCTCTGCCTCAGGAAAACTACTGAGCTGCTTCCTGTGTCTACAGTGTCGCCTTTTCTAGAGACTTCATTGAAACAGAGTTATGCAATAAGTGCCTTTGGTGCCTGCATTCCTTTATTTATTTATTTGGGCGGCAGAGAGAAGAGAGAGAGAGAGCGAGAGAGAGGCAGACAGCTCGCATCTGCTGGTTCACTCCCCAGGGACCTGCATTGGCAGGGCTGGGCCGAGCTGAAACAGGGACCAGGAACTGCACCCAGGTCTCCTGTGTGGATGGCAGGGTCCCAGGCACTGGAGCCGTCCCAGCTGCCTCCCAGGGGCTGCACTAGCAGGGACTCGGGCACTCAGGTACGGATGTCCCATCTGCTGGATCAAACGCCTGCTCTGTCTGGCTTCTTTCCCTGAGTCTCGTGTTTTTTGGTGTCTCTGTGTTGCTTCCTTACAGGGGCGCTTTGCTCTTGTTCACCCCTGGGTAGCGTTCTAATGTGGGGTTACCACATTTTATGGGTCTCCTTCATGGATATCTGAATTGTTGTCAAGTTTTGGAGATTTCAAATACTGCTGTTAAGAACACTTGTACCCAAAGATAGTTCAGAAAAATTCATGGGATATAGAATTAAAAGGTAAGTTTATTTTGGTATAAATTTTTTTTTGAAACCCACGTATAGTTTTTGTTTTTTGTAGAAAAGTTAATGGAAAATGCATAAAGTGAAAATACAGTTGTGTATTTCAACATGTGGCAGCAAAATAAACTTTTTTGATGAACTTTTTAAATAAGATTTATCTTATTTATTTGAAAGGCAGAGTGATAGAGAAGAGACAGAGAGAGAGAGAGAGGTCTTCCATCCACTGGTTCACTCCCCAAATGGCTGCAACTCCTGGTGCTGGGCCAGTCTGAAGCCAGGAGCCAGGAACACCACCCAGGTCTCCCACGTGAGTAGCAAGGGCTACTTGGGCCATCCTCCACTGCTTTCCCAGGTGCATTAGCAGGGGGCTGGATGGGAAGTGGAGCCACCGGGACTCTCACGGCGCTCTGTTATGGGATGCTGGTGATACAGGTGGGCAGCTTAACCCACTGCACCACTACAGCAGCCCCCACCATGGACTTTCTTTTTATTTATTTTTTTAAAAATTTGTTTATTGATTTGAAAGGCAGAGTTACAGAGAGGCAGAGAGAGAGAGAGAGAGAGAGAGAAAGATTGAGAGAGGTCTTCCATCTGCTGGTTCCCTCCTCAAGTGGCCACAATGGCTGGAGCTGCGCTGATCTGAAGCCAGGAGCCAGGAGCTTCTTCTGGATCTCCCACGTGGGTGCAGGGGCCCAAGGACTTGGGCCATCTTCTACTGCCTTCCCAGGCCATAGCAGAGAGCTGGCTGGGAAGTGGAGCAGCCAGGGCTCGATATGAGATGGCGGCACCGCAGGTGGCGGCTTTCCCGGCTACACCACGGCGCCGCCCCCCCACCTCCCCCAGGACTCTCTGAAGTGTCCTCATGGAAGTTCTGCTTTCACTCGTCTTGGGTCGATGCCCAGGGTCACTTCCTCTTCAAGTAATGTCCAATCGTTTTCCAAGGCGACTGTGCCATTTTGTGTTCCCGCTGGGGACGAACAAGGTGCCAGCTTCTCCCCTTCCGGCCGGCACTTGTTATCATCTGTCTTTTTTCCGTGGGAGCCGCTTGGCTGGGTACGTAGGGAGCGCCGTTCCCCTGTGTTAATTTGCCTAATGGCTGACGATGGGCGTCTCTCGTGGTCAGTTAGCTCCTTGTGCATCTTTGGTGAAGCGCGTTGTCAAGTCTTTGCATTTCCTTCTGGTGCGGGGTTTGTCTTTTCCTTTTCTTAATACTCTATTGAAACATAAAGATTTAAATTTTGATGAAATCTAATGTGGAGATTTTTCTTCTGTGAGTCTTTTTTTTTTTTTTTTTCCCAGCTGTTGCATCATTGCAGTCCTTTATATTTAGATCTGGGATCCATTCTGAGCTAATGTGGTGTGGGGTGTGAGGTGAGGCTCCAAACTCTCTTTTTTGGCACGCAGACATCCAATCATCCCTACATCACTTGTTGAAGTGCCAATCATTTCCTCCTTAGATTGTCTCGGCACTTGGTTGAAAATGAAGTGGCAAAACGTGCGTTTGCGTCTGGCTGTTCTATTCTGCTGCACGACGCTGTCCATCTATCTTTATTTGAGCACAGCACTGCCTTCAGTACTGTCATTTTATAGTAAAATTGGGAACAAAGTAGTAGCGGTCCTTCTGCCTTGTTCTCGCTTGTCAAGATCGTGCCGGTGGCTGTAGTCCATATAGATGTTAGGATTGGCTTATCATTTCTACCGAAAAACCCGTCGAAATCTCGTTACATATTTGATGACAATTTGGAGAAAACGCCTATCTTCCTAAGGATTGAGTCTTCTGTTTTGAATATTGACTTACAGATTCATTTGTTGATATCTCCTTTAATTCCTTTCAGCGATATTTTTCAGTTTTGTGTACAATTCTTTCCTTATGTTTATTCTCTGTATTCTTTTTGATGGCCCGCGGGGGAATTATCTTCTTAACCGAAGTTACAGACTGTTCATTAGCAGTAGATAGAAACGCAGTGGGTTTCAGCATCTCGGTCCCACGAGCTGTTGGGACTTTAAAACTCCACGTGTTGACACCGAGTTGCTTGACCAATAAAATACGGCAGAGGTAAGGCTGCCCGGTTTCCAGGCTCAACTTTGCGAAGCCAGCGGCTTCTGCTTCCTGTCCACTGGGGTACTTGTTCCGGGAACCCAGGCACCGCACAAGGAGCCGTGTGGAGAGGAGCTGCGGCTGCCGGCATCGGGGGTGAGCCGTCTTCAAGAGGGTCCTGTGGCCTCCTGGGGGACCACCGGGGCCGGTGCTACAGGCAGGAGAAGGGAACACTTCCTCCTGGCCGTCAGTGTGGAGTGGCGAGAAAGATAAATGCCGAGTGTGGACTGGGGCCACTAAGTGGCAGGGTGGGTGGTTTCACAGTGTGGGTGGCGGGACATTTGCCCTCTGAGTCTGTGGATTCAATACTCAGATAGGGCGGGCGTTGTGGTACAGCGAGTTAAGCTGAATCCGGGGACGCCTGCATCCCGTAGCCTGGTTCTAGTCCCGGCTCCTTCGCTTCTTTTTGGCTTCCTGTTTGTGCGATCCTGGAGGTAGCACGTGACGGCTCACGTGGCTGAGTCCCTGGTACCTGCACGGAGATTCGGCTGGCATCCCAGGCTCCCTGCCTTGGCCTGGCCCAGCCTTGGCTATCGGGAGTCTTTGGGAGAGTGAGCCAGCGATGGAAGATCTCTCTCTCTCTCTCTCTGTCTTTCATACAAATAAAGTATATATTTAAAAAAGGACTCAGTTGGAAAGGAAAGAAGAAATGGGGTGGGCGTTTGGTCCAGCAGTTAAGGGGCACCTGCAGCCCACGCTGGAGGGCCTGGGTTCTATACTCAGCATTAGCTTCCTGCTAATGCGAGCCCTGGGAGCCAGTGATTACGGCTCAACTGATTGCGTTCCTGCCACCCAGGTGGGAGATCTCAATTGCGCCCCGGATTCCTGGCTCCTGGCTTCCGCCAGCCCCACGTCTGGCTCCTCTGGCTCGTCTGGCTCGTGCAGGCATTCAGGGAGCGACCCAGTGGGTGGGAGCTCTCTTAACCTGTCTGTCTCTTAAATAAATGCATAAAAATCTTAAAGAACAATGGAGGAAGGGGGAGGGAGGGGATGAAAGGAGGCAGGAAGACAGGAAGTAGGGAAAGCGGTAGGCAGAAGAGGACTGAGCAGAGCACCCGTGTGGGAGATGCCTGTTTAGGTCAGTGCCCCGCCATCCCTCTCCTCGAGGCCTCGGTCTTCCGGTCTGTACAATGGGGTCACTCGATTCTCTTTGCCGTAACCCAGGAGAGAGGCGGAGCCAGGTGAGCCGCTCCTGGGCTGAAGCGGAAGTGGATATTGTACTTGGAGCCGCCCGGTGGGACTTGGAGCAGCCAGGAGGGCTACCTGTGGCCAGGACATCGGATCCCATTAGGGGTCTGATGCTGTTTTTGAGAACTCGCGGGCCTGACGGAGGAGTAGGAAGACTTGGTGGAACCAACATAGCGGGGACAGTGCTCTGTATTTGCAGCGTTTTGGAAAGTTAAACCTTGCATTTGGAAGGAGCTGCATCCCAAACCCCGTGCATCAGGGACTCTTAACCCACCTGGTAATGGCCGGTGACACGGGGCTCGGTAGCAAGAGCAGTCAGACCCGGAACATTCCATCCCCGGAGCCGTGTTCCTGTCTGGGAAGTAGGATTGGACCTGAGTGAGACGCAGAGGGAGAAAACGTGGCCCCAGTGGGGATCCGGGAAAGATGCAGTGTGATGGGGCGGGGGAGGGGGCTGCATTTCTACCCTGCTGGGGGGGCTGGGCGGAGCAGAGCTGGGGGTCAAGGGCTGGGTCTGGTCCTGGCAGGGCTGTCTTGGCCCCGGGCAGGATGGGGCTTGGCGGAAAGAGGGAGTGGGGACGGAACCAGGCTGAGCAGCCCCCGCTGGGCCCCTCGTGGTAGAGGTGGTGGAGAACCAGCACCAGAGAGGGAAAGCTGGACTAGAAAATTCTTCGACAGGCAGGGGTGGGGTGTGGGGTGGGAGGCTCTGAGACCAGATCAGAAGCCCCAGGCTCCTCCCCGAGGGGTGCTGCTGGCCTGGCTGGGCTCTGTGAGCCCTGGCCCTCCCCGCCCCGGCTCCTCTTGGCACAGCCCCACGGTGCCCAGGGCTCCTGCACTGCCCTGTCCTGCCAGGGTCAATCCGTGGCCACAAGGCTCAAGGTCAGACCTGTTTGTTTGGAGTTGTCTGGAGAGCAAAGCCCTAAGGGTGAGGAGGGAACGGGGTGGACAGGTGGCAGCTGGCCCCTCTGCCCTGGCTCCCTTCCTGTGTGCCGGCTTGGCATGCTGGCCCCACGGCCCGGGCCCCTGCCTTCTGCCCTTTTCTCTCCTGATTCTCCTCATGTCCTTTACTTTTCAGCCCAGAGGAAACCTCCTTAGAGAAGCCCCCCAGGATTGCCACAAAATATGTCTGCCCTCTCCTCCCTGGACGCCCAACCCGCTCCTGCTTGCCTGGTCCTTGGCACCATCACAACCTATCACTGGTAATCCTTAAAACTATCTTAACTGTAGTGATTTATGGGCACTGTGTGATGGCGCGACACCTGTATGCAATGTGTGATGGTCAAGTCAGCGCCGTGGGCTTAAATTTCCATCTCCCTTAACATTTTTTTCAAAAATTTATTTACTTATTTGAAAGGCAGGCTCTCAGAGAGGCAGAGGCAGAGAGAGGCAGAGAGAGAGAGAGAGAGAGAGAGAGAGAGAGAGATCTTCCATCTGATAGTTCACTCCCCAAATGGCCGCAACATCCAGAGCTGGGCTGATCTGAATCCAGGAGCTTCTTCCAGGTCTCCCATGTGGGTGCAGGGCCCAAGGACTTGGGCCATTCTCCACTGCCTTCCCAGGCCATCAGCAGGGAGCTGGATTGGAAGTGGAGCAGCCGGGACTTAAACCAGCGCCCATACGGGATGCCGGCACTGCAGGCAGCAGCTTTTCCCACTGTGCCACAGCACCTGCCCCCTTAAACATTCTTTAAAAATTTGATTATCACAGAATAATTGCACATGCTTATAAGGTCCCGCGTGGCCTTTCTGTAAGCATCTACAGCGTGCACTGGTGACATCAGGGCCACGGACGTTTGCCTCTCCTTGTCATTACGCCGCGTTTGGAGCCTTTGAATGCCTCGCTTCTATTTGCCCATACAACCTAGAATGGGTCATTGTGAACTCCAATCCCCAACTGGGCCGGGGAACACTGGAACTGCTTCCTCCATTGACTGCGTTTTTGCACCTGTTACCCAGCCTCCCTCTCATCTCACCCCCCCCCCCCCAACCCCCCGATTCTTCCAGCCTTCAGGAACCTCTGTGCAGTTTTCAGGTTGATTTTTTTTTTCAAAGCTTTTGCGTGTGAGACAGAACATGAGCTCACGAGAGCTTGGTCTCCTCTGTCTGTCCTGCTGGGCCGCCAGCCCGGGGACGGTGGGGCCGCTTTGGCTCGTTCTCGGCTCATTTCCCCGTGGCCAGGGCAGCAGGGGCCTGATGGCTGGGGGAGCCGAGGCAGCTCCCACCTGCACAGTGTGGGGAGGCCGGGGACCTCTCCCCAGTGTCTCACCTATATTGACGGAACGACCTCAGAGGGAGTTATCACGATCCTCGGAGCCAGGGACAAGAAAGCCAAGTGTCTCCCAGATTGTCAGCGGTAGGGCTGGGGCTTGGACCCACAGCAGTCAGCGTGGGTGCACAGTGCTGGGTGAGCGATGCGCCTGCTTCTGGCCCTGACCCTGGGCCGCAGGAGTCAGGGGCACCAGGCTCCGCTGCCTCCCCCCGCCCCCAACATCATCCATGCCCGACTCCCTGCCTGCTCCCTCCTCACCCTCTCTCCAGGCCGGAGCTCAGCCTCCGAGGTCCCTGCGGGTCCTAGCACAGCTCTCCTCCCACAGCAGTCCTGTGGGGGAGGCGAGGGAGCCAAGCTTCCGTAGGGAAAAGGCGCGCACTGCCCGCTTCCGCCCAGAGCCCTGGCTGCCTTTTAGCTGCACGGTCAGGCAGAAGGGTGGCAAACATGGCTTCTTCTCCCCATTCTGTTGATGGAGAAACTGAGGCCTGGAAGGTGAAGCCTGCTGCCTGCCAGCACTCAGCCCAGGAAGACCCAGGCTTCCTGACTCCCATCCTGAGCACCCGCGATACCAGGTGGCAGGTGGTTCCTGCAGGCCCGGCACACGGTAGGGGAGCACTACACCATCAAACTGCTTGGAACGTGGGCTGTGAACTCAGGCCTGGCCAGGAGGAATGAATGCATGGAGGAACAAATGATTCCCTAGAGGGGCCTTGGCAATAGAACAGGTACCTGGAGGGGACCTGGAAGTGCCAGGGGCCCAGGGAGTCCTTCAGAACTAATCTGTGTGACCCAAGAGCTCAACCTGGACTCAGTGACCCCTTTGCTAAGGGAGAGGCGAATCCAGGGATATGGAAGTCCAGGCAGGCTTCCTGGAGGAGGCAGCATTGGCACAGGGCATGGAAGGTTGGAGGGAGAAGCACTCTTAGGGTTGAGGGACAGGGGATCTTGCAGGGTCCTTAGGCGTCCTTGGTGGGGATCCCTCCATGGGCTGCACAAGGTCCACCACAGGCATGAAGCCATAGGCTTATTCCTCTGAGGCTCCCGTGCTTGTGTCTGTGTCCCTGACATGCTCCTGGGGCTTCCCTCCCAGGGCCCTCGCCCCCTTGGCCTTGCTGGATACAGGTGGGTTCCCCGGAAAGGATTCCCGTTAAGAAAATCCACACTTCCGGGGGAGGGGATTCCACTGACTGCACGCCCAGGGGTTTTACGAATGCTCATTTCTTCCTCACAGCCCACGAGGCAGCCACCGTTCTTTGGTTTCTGGAGCAGTTTGACTGTTGAAAGTTTACCCACTTAGGGGATGGTGTGTCAGGTAAAGCCGCCGCCTGGGATGCCCGCCTCCCATATGGGCACTGATTCCTGTCTCGGCTGCTCCACTTCCGATCTAGCTCTCTGCTATGACCTGGGAAAGCAGCAGAAGATGGCCCAACTGCTCGGGCGCCTGCACCCACGTGGGAGACCTGGAAGAAGCTCCTGGCTCCTGGCTTCGGATGGGCTCAGTTCTGCCCATTGTGGCCACCTGGGAAGCGAACCAGTGGATGGAAGACCTCTCTCCCCCGCCCTTCTCTCCCTCTCTGTAACTCTGACTTTCAAATAAATGGTCTTTAAGATTCACCTGTTTTTTTTTTTTTTTTTTTTTTAGATTTATTTATTTATTTGCAAGTCAGAGTTATACAGAGAGAGGAGAGGCAGAGGTAGAGAGAGGCAGAGAGAGAGTCTTCCATCCGCTGGTTCACTCCCCAGTTGGCCACAGCGGCTGGAGCTGAGCCCATCCGAAGCCAGGAGCCAGGAACTTCTTCCAGGTCTCCCACGCGAGTGCAGGGTCCCAAGGACTTGGGCCATCTTCTACTGCTTTCCCAGGCCATAGCAGAGAGCTGGACTGGAAGTGGAACAGTCGGGTCTTGAAGCAGCGCCCATATGGGATGCCGGCGCTTCAAGCCAGGGTGTTAACCCACTGCGCCACAGCGCTGGCCCCTAGATTCACCTGTTTTAAGTGGAAAATGCAGTGGTTTTGTGTATATTTGCAGAATTTCGGAGCCATCACCGTAATCTAATTTTAGAACATTTCACATCCCCCCCCAACAGAAATCTTGGGCGCATCGCTAGTGGCTCCATCCCTCCGACACCCCCACAGCCCGGGCACGGCAGGAGATTGCCTCACTGAACACCTCTGATCTCACCACCAGCTTCTGTCCTGGCTGTGCGTGCCCTTGCGGGAAAATAGCAAACCCTCAGTACAGCAGGTGTGGGCTGTGGACCAGCAAGGGCGCCCCTGTGCGCTGGTCAAAAATGCAGGTTCCCAGGCCCCAGCCCTCCTGTGTCGGCATCCATCCAGGTCCCCAGGCGGCGTCCGTGTGCAGCAGCAGGGACTTGAGCAGCCCTGGGACGCCTTCCTGCACTTCAGCGCTTTAGCCAGACCCTGGGACACTGCTGGCAGCCGTTAGCACAACGGCTGAGACAGCCAAAGGGCCTCTGTGCCTTCCCAGGGTGGAGGCAGACCCCGAGGGCTGAGGTCCCAGCTCCAGCTGTGGAGTGGAAATGCACCCCAGCCTCACGGGGCCGTGTGCTCTTCCTCCCTGCTCCCTCCCTGTCCTGAGCTGCCCCACCCAGCTGGGGAGCTATGGCCAAATTCTCCCCTTTCCCAAGGTGGGCCTTGGGCAGAGTGCAGGGTGGACAGCAGGACACAGGGGCCGCCTGTGCTTTCTCGGGGCACCAGTGACTGCCTGCTGGCTGGGGCAGGGCCAGCCTGCCACCGCCCTGCTGTGCAGCTGCTCCTGCTGCGAACCTCCGTCCTAAGGGAGGCCACACAAGGGGACCTGGGCCTGGGCCAGTGGCGTGTGCCTTGTGCCACCATCACAGTGCCCATCCGTGGGCCGTCGTAGGCTCTAGCACGCTGGTGCTCAGACTCCCAGTACACTAGGGGGCCCTCTGCTTGCTAGGAGGCACCGGCAGGGAATAAGAGGATGTGTTCCCTGGGCTTGTGTGGATGGAGGGGTCAGGCCTGGTATCCTTGAAACCCTGGAGGGGGCCCATCCCGGGAAGCATGGCCCCTGGGACTGGCAGATGACAGTGGCGGGAAGAGCCAGCATGGGTCCCACCCATAGTCCGGACTCTTCATTTGGTGGATAGGTAAACTGAGGCAGCCCAACACATATGCAGGGTTTCTCACGACGCTCTGAGAAGGCCAAGAGCATGCTCATGGGCTGGGTCCCCTTGCTTTGCGCTTACCACAGGGCGGTTGGGGTGTGGGCTCTGGGGACAGGTGACCTGGGCTGGAACCGCTGCTGTCTCTTAGGAGGTATGTGCCTGGGGGGCCAGCACCTCGGGGAGGGTGGGAAGGAGGCCAGCTCCCTGGCACACGGCCCTGGGGCGAGAGATGTTCCTTTTTTTTTTTTTTTTTTTTTTTTTTTTGACAGGCAGAGTGGATAGTGAGAGAGAGAGAGAGAGAGAGAGAGAGAAAGGTCTTCCTTTTTGCCGCTGGTTCACCCTCCAATGGCCGCCGCGGCCAGCGCACCGTGCTGATCCGAAGCCAGGAGCCAGGTGCTTCTGCTGGTCTCCCATGGGGTGCAGGGCCCAAGCACTTGGGCCATCCTCCACTGCCTTCCCGGGCCATAGCAGAGAGCTGGCCTGGAAGAGGGGCAACCGGGATAGAATCCGGCGCCCCAACCGGGACTAGAACCCGGTGTGCAGGCGCTGCAAGGCGGAGGATTAGCCTGTTAAGCACGGCGCCGGCCGAGAGCTGTTCCTGTTACTGACAAGTACCTCTGGTCAAAGCCCCATCGTCTTACCAGGAGGCCCGTATTTCTCTCCTGCCGTAGCTCCTCCTTCTCTGCTTTCTGTGCCAGCCGCACAATCTTTAACTTGCTTATTGAGCTGGCTTCTTCCTCCCAGACCCCTGCCGGCTCCGTTCCATCCAGCTGAAGCTCTTTCCTGAGGGTCTCCACTTAGGCCTCATTTCCCTGGCAACCTCTGCTGACCCAAGTGGGGACGGAGCATCCCTCGGTGCCGTGCATGGATCCCGAAGGCTCTGCACGGCTGTTGCTTGTTCTGCTGCCCATTGTCTCCACCTGAGCGTGAACTCCGTGCAGTGTGGGGAGTCCCCGGCACTCAGCACGGGCTCTACTCCCCAGGGACCATCGATGGGCAGGGTCTGTTGGTGTACAGTCAGCATCACATGCGTACAGGATAACTGTGGGAGCCTGCTGTGCCACAGTGTACACTAGTGGGAAGTGGTGGTCAGGAAGTTTTGCTCTAAGGCGTGAGGCTGGAACGTGGCCTTGGGGGTAGCCGTTCAGGCACAGAGGAGAGGCAGCGACCTGGCAGTAGGCTGTCCAGATCCCAGGAAGCCCTTACCCGTGCTGCGCGTTTGAGGAGTGAGACCCAGATGGGGTTCACAGACAAACGTCATGTTGATTGCCGTGGGGAAAACAGTGGGCACTGGAGTGGGCAGTTTGGGGAAGGCGTCAGATAGCAGGTGCCACTCGCACTGGGCTGTAGAGGGTGCATAGGAGTTCCCAAGGTTGGCAAGAGAGGAAGGATGGCCTGTGCCAGGGGGGCGGCCTGCAAGCAGGGACGGAAGGAAGAAACGGGTTAGGGGAAGGCTGAAACGCTCTGCAGAGGGGGCAGTGAGCCCAGCAGGTGAGCACCTGCATTCAGTGCCCGGGTCTGAGCCCCGGCTCCACCCCCATCCCTGCTCTTGCCAGTGTGCACCCTGGAGGCAGCTGGTAATGGCTGAAGTAGCTGGGGTCCTGCCTTCCAGCTCCAGCCTAGCCCAGGCCCAGCCACTGTGGGCATTTGGAGAATGGACTCTTAATCTCTCTCACTGCCTCACAAATAAATAACAGGTCACTTTCTACAGATAAATTCAGTAGGTTGAGTGCAAGACACCAAGATGGGCGGGAGGACATAGGACCAGGAGCTGTGACAGCCTGGGACGTTCAGACACCATCCGACAGCTTACTCATCCAGGAATCTTCCCTCTCTGCTATTCATTGTGTACTTACTGTGTGTCCGGTGCACCCCAGTGGACGGAAGGGCTTAGCCCCTACCTTGGTAGAGCATTGAGTCTAAAGAGGGACCCACTGAGGATGCTTAAGCAACAAGTGACATGGTCAGGCCACGGTCTTAGGAAAGTGAGGTGTCCGGGCAGCTGGAAGGGAGGACGCATGGGGAGGCAGAGACTGATCAGAAGGCCGGGAGGAGCACAGGGCTGGGGGGTGCTGAGCAGAGCCCCGGGCAGGGGTGGAGAGGAGGTGGGGAGCGGCAGACTAAAGCTGACGGCACACATTTTGCCACGCCTCCCATCAAGAGATGGAGTCTAACTTTTGACCCTTGAAGAACCCTGCTTGACCAACACAATGGGCAGAAGCAGCATTTGGGACTTCCACAGCTGGCCACAAGACACCTGGCTTGCCTGGGCCTCTCGGCACACTCCTTGTGGGAGCCCTGAGCTGCCGTGGAGGAAGTCCCACCCTCCCAAGGCCGCCATGCTGCAGAGACCCCGTGCCAGCTCTCTGGGAGACACGCCTGGCTGGGCTCCGCCTTCCAGGTGCCAGACGGGAAAATGAAGGCAGCGGAGCCTCCACCTGGGCCCATCGGCCGGCTGAGCGTCATGAGGGGCATCCACCCACGCCCCGTGGAGAGGAAGATTCGTCCTACTGAGCCGTGCTGAGTTTCTGACCAACAACATTGTTAAGCCAGCCGGGCCCCCAGCAATGTGAGGAAGAGCACCTGTCACTGTGCATGGGACTGAGGGTGGGGCACGTGCATTAGGAATGCCAGATTTAGCCAATGACAATACAGGGTGCACGGTTACCTTTCAGATGATCAGAGAACAGGAGTTCAGGAAAAGGATCTCCCAGGTATGGCGTAGGACATACTGGGCCTAAACGTTCGCTGTTAACCTGAAAGTCACATCACACCAGCTCCCTGGTATTGTCCTGGCCACCCTGATCCCCATCTGGGAATGGACTGTGCAAGGTTGCAGGTGGGGAACCCAGGAAGGCATCAGCCTGGGAGACGAGGAGACAGGGGCCAGGGGTCTGTGCATGTGCCAACTGCACGTTGGCTCTGGTGCAGGTTCTGTCGGCAGATGTCTGGGGCCTGGGGCCCCTCACTGGAGGCCAACACCTCCCCCCCTGTCTACATATGGTGCTGGCCATCGAGCAGAGGAGGCACAGGCCACCCTGCCCTGGCACAGCGCCTTGCTGTATCGTGAGCAGTGTGGCTGCTGCCGGGTACCCCGCCTGCCTCCCTGAGGGGCCCCCAGAGGCGCCGCTCGCCCGTCCCATTGGCTCTGCATGCAGCCCGCTCTCTCAGTCAATGCTAAGTTCTCCATGCTGGTGTGGGGACAGCTCCCCTGAGCAGGCCCGGCCAAGGAGCAGGGGTCCGCTCCTCCCTCCTGGCAGGGGGCTCCCCTGCACTCTGTTCCTCTCTCCCAGCCCTGGGCTGCAGGAGACCCCACAGAAAGGCCCATCCTGGTGTTCTCTCTGAGGTCTGCTACTTCTGCCTGGTCCCTCTGCAGGTGCATGGACCTGTGTGACTAGACTCCCCCAACAACATCTCACGGTCCCTCACTGGGGCAAAGAACAGTCCCCTCTAAGTTCCCCGACAGAGAGAGCTGCAGCCCTGGGGTGTTCTGGCCTGGACTGGAAGTCCCTCCTACAGTGATGGTTCTCCTTCCTGGGGCTCTGGCTAGAAGTCCGGTCAAAATAAGCCCACTCTCGCCTTTCTCTTTGGCTCTCTCCCCCTCCCATCCTCCAGTGGCACCCATTGCCCAGGTGTCAGCGTGGACGGCTTAGTGGTCTCTCCCTGCCTAACCCTGGTCCACCTTTTTTTGATGCAGAATCAGTGCCCTGGTGGCTGGGGCGGGGGTCCCCTCCTCTGTGCTGCCCCTGAACTCCCTTGCGAGGAGACCACCAGCTCCGCTGGGCACTAAGAACCCTGCTGGGTGCTCTGGGGGACCCCTGTGAGCTGGGCAAGTCCCCTGTGTTCCAGGAGTGGAAGCCTCACCGGGGGAGAGGCAGGGCAAAGCCGGGAGCCAGAACCCGACTCTACCCTCTAGGGTGTCCTGTCTACACGCAGCCCGGCTCCAGCACCATTGCGACTCCTCTCTCCTCTACGCGGTGTGGGGAGGGAGGGAGGCAGGGGCAGAGCGGCCACCCCTCTCCTGGTTGGCGGGGATTGCATTCATCTCCGTGAGAGCCCAGCTTTGCTTGTTTGTTTGTTTGTTTGGAGTGCAGCTTTGCAGAAGGGGAGGATAAATTGCTCATTTCCAGCTGTGGGTCTTGGAGCAGACTGTGGGGGAGAGGGACCTGGAGGTGGGCCTGAAGAAACAGCAAGGAATTTTCCAGGACGATGAGCTACAGGTGGGGCTGGCCAGGCGGGGGACGGTGTCTCAGGGACCAGGACTGGCATAGGCAAAACCACGGGACCTGGCTCGCTCAGCCATGGGGGCTGACACCCGGGACATGCGAGGGAGGGTGGGATCAGACGGGGTGGGGGGGCCCAGGGCTGCCGGAGGAGGGGAGGGGTCACTCTGCGGTCAGCCCGATGAGCCTGGACTTTATCCACTGGACAGCGGGGAGTCCAGGAGGTTTTTAGCAGGAGCAACGCGATCAAAAGCGTGCCTTGGCTTTTTCTGACGCCGCGCCCTCTTGTCAAATCCTGCCCCCTCCACGGAGCTTTCTACAGTGTTCTGAGCACCCCCACCCCCACCCAGGGCACAGCTGATGCTCTGGGGGCTGGCGGTGGCCAGGCACCTCGTGTCCCCCTCCAAATCCCTCTGACCGTCCCAGCACGCATAAACCGCGCGCCGGCTGGCTCTGGGATGGGGCATGAAGTCCTCCCAGGCCACCGCAGCGAGCGTCTGGGGAAAAGCAGCTCCGATGGACCAAGTCGTGCCCTGTGCGATTTCCCTGGATTAGACCGAGCTTAGTGACTACGCCGAAACAGCCCCTCCTCCCTGGCTTTGGAAGCGTGGTCAGCGCCGGCCCTGGGGCCCCGGCCTGTTGGTTATTTTTAACACCCATGGCTGTCTCGGAGCTGGGGATGAAGAGCAAGAGGTGGAGGGAGGAGGCCGGAGAGGAGGCTGTGCTATCTGGGCTTCTGCGCTGGGGGACGCGGCCTTCTCCTAGGCCCCCTGGGGACTCCATGCTGGGCTCCAGCCTGCAGAAATCCTGTATGGAGAGCTAAGGACACAGGGGGCCGTTCACGGGGACTGCGAGTGGGACACGCCAGCTAAGATCACACTGGCGCCAGCGGTGGCCGCATTTTCCCGGCTGGGGCTGGCTCGGTGCTAGGGGACTGAATGGCGGGAGGGAGAGCTCACGGTTGAGGACACGGCTGGCAAGAGGGGAGACACGGGGAGAAGCTGGCCTGGAGCTGGCTCAGCCTCGGCCACACACTCTCAATGGCTCATTTTAGACGCTGTGACGGTGGCTTCCAAAGGAAGCCTCTGCCACGGGGCAGGGCGGCCAACCTGGCAGTGCCAGGCCTCTAAAATTCGGAGGATGGACGGAGGCGCCACCCTCAGCCCACATGTGCCTGGGGCATCAGCTGGGCGCCACCGTGCCAGGCGTCCTTCTCACCTCCATCTGACCTCCGCTGACTCCCTAGAAGATTCTGGGTGCGGAGACTCCGGGAATTGGTGGGCAAGACAACTCCCTAGACAGTCTTCTGAACAGAAGGAGCCCGCCTCAGAGCAGAGTGTGACCCTGCCTGGGGGGAGGTCTTGCTGGAAGATAAGGTATCTGAGCTAGGTCTTGAGGGTCAGAGGGAATGAAGTGGATCGCAGGTGAAACCGTGCGCCCCACACCAGGGAGGACGGAGCTGTGCGAAGTGCAGAGTGCTGTATGCTGTGACGGCACACGCGCCAGCTCCCGCGGGGAGCAGGAAGACCCCAGAGGGCTCCGAGGGGACCCGCTCCACTGGCTGGCCTTGGAAGTTTGGGTTCATCCTTGGGGGTTTAAAGCCAGGGAGCGCCTCGTGTGCATTTGTGTTCTACACCGTGCCCCTGGCAGTTGCACTGCAGCCGACGCAGACCGAGCCAAGGCAAGAGGCAGGGAGGCCGGCGAGTCAAGCTACATGGGCTTGGCTGTGGGCTTGACCTTGGGCTGTGGTTGCAGGACCAGGGGAGCGGAGTGAGTCGAGAGCCCTGTTTTTGGAGGACAACTTGTGAGGACCTATCGGCTGTGAGGGATGAGAGACAGGGAGGAGCGGGCTGGCTGGCCGGGGCTGCACAACCCCAGCAGGGAGGAATTCAGGGGGCGCTGCCAGCCGCAGACCCAAGGCTGATCCCAGGTTTGCGACAGGTGAGGCTCAGCCCGCGGGGGTGTGGTGGTCAGGAGACAGGGCTGGGCCGGACACGCAGAGCTGGAAAGGATGAGCGTGTGAGAGTGGTGGAAGCCGCAGGAGGGGAACCATGGCCCAGAAGATGGTGCAGAGGGTGGGGGAGGGGGCCTTCAGGGGTGGATGGAGGAAGGGGGGCCCCTGGGGGAGGATTGGGGTGATAAGAGAGGTAGGAAGCAACCAGGACCTGGTGATGTCACGCAGGTGCAGGGGGCACTTGGCTAGGGGACACGGTGTGGGCACTGCCCTGACAGCTGCAGAGTGGCAGTGGGCACAGGGCCCACGGCGGCCAGGAAGGACTGTGTGGCCTGGGAGCATGTGCTGGTGTCGGAGGCCCGGTGGAAGCAGATGGTCCAGCTGCAGAGGGAGTTCTGTAGCCCTGGACACCTGGGACAATCCACAGAGGGCCAGGGCACCCGTGCCCAGTGCCCATGGCAAGGCAGCACTGGCTTCGGCTTGTGGTTCTGAAAGAGGGTGGGGGGTGAGGCAGTGTGTGAGGGTGGGCAGGGGGAGCCTTCTGGAAATCGGGTGTCTTCAGGAACCGACGTGGGCCACGAGAAGAGGAAGAAGAGCAAGGCAGAGAGCTCACCAGGGCCCTGGGCTGCGGGCTGGCCAGCGCAGCCCCAGAGGCTTGGGTCGAGCGGCCAGCTGAGACCCGAGACCCCACTCTGACCTTGGGGCCCAACCTTCATGCTTCCGGTCTTTGTCAGTGTGAGCTTTGCTGTGGGAAGCCTGCACTTGGCTGGTCCCAGGTGAAGCCTGGCTGGTTGGGTGAAGGCAAGGACAGCGCCCGCAGGGACCGGAGGGCGGGGCCGGGGAGAGGACCAATGAGACCCAAACTTTTGGCGGGTGTGGGGGCTGCACTCTGGAGGGGAGAAGGAGCCCGGAGAGTCAGGTGTTGGATATCGCCCGTGGGCCAGGGGCAGGCCTTGGTGGCATGGAGGGGAGAGATGTGAGCCCTACCGTGCAGGATGCGGAGAGCTCGGAGGGGCGACCAGGCTGGGTGAGGCCGGCACAGGTGCACCGGCTGGCCTGTAGGTTGAGCAGGAGTTCCCTGGGGAGCAAAGGAGGAGAGGAAGCAGGGCAGGGGCGTGGTCAGCCAGAGGGCCCTGTGCAGGCGAATTCATTCATTCATTCATTCATTCATTCCACAGACATCATGCAGGGTCTCTGTGCCACAGGAGCTGCTTTGTGTGGTTGGGATGCACCAGAGAACAAAGCGGCAATGCTCACTCTTCTGGTGCTCTCTTCCAGCTGGCTGGGGGGGGGGGGGGGAGACAGGAAAAGGGCACACGTGATAGGAAGTGACTTTTCGAGTAGGCGAGGGGCTACTCGGAGCAGGGTGGCCGGCGTGAGAGGGGTCTGGAGTCGTGCAGGTGGAGCAGGACAGGGGGCTGGGGAGAAGAGCTGGGGTCTCGGGGTCTGTGGAAAAGTCTGCCTGGGCGGACACACGTGGGCACAGGGGTCGAGGGTACGGGCCGAGGGGCCGATGGCTCCTCCGACGGGTGGTGTGGGCGGCCGCTCTGAGGCAGGCAGGATCTTCCAGGCTGGGTGAGAAGCAGTGGAAAAGGCAGGAGGAGCAGACGGACGTGCAGGTGCCGAGCCGTGTGCGAGAGTGGCTTCTGCCAGCTCTCTAGACAAGCGCTATCCTTGCAAGGGCAGGCTCCCCAGGGGCTGTTGAGGGCACGGTGCTGTGACGTATGCTGCCTGGGTCTGCCCAGCGCACCTGCCCGGGCCCCCGAGCGGTCCACGTTGTTCCCTCCAGCTCCACTCGCTGTGTGCCTTTGGGCAGTTCCTTCCCGTCTCTGGACTGGGCCTCCTGAGCTGCAGCTGGGGGCAGTACCAGCCTCCCAGGGCTGCGGTAAGGAGCGAGTGAGATCACACATGCCAGGCACACGGGACAGGTCCCAGCACGCAGCCGGCGCCGCGCGAGGGTGCGCTGCTACTGTCATCACCGTCCAAGGCCGCTTGGACAGGAAGGGGTTGACCACGGCTCTGGGCCAGAGCCAGCGCCGGGGGCTGCCCCCTGCCTCTTCCCGGCTGAGGCTTTGTCCTGGCTGCTTCTGGACTTGCTGACCCAGGCTGGGGAGCAGGGAGCTGAGATCCCCCCGCCCCGCCCCGCCCCACCACCGCTCCGAGGAGGCAGACATGTGACATATGTTCTCCCCTCGCGGTGCAAGGCGTGACTCAGAGGGGCACGCGGGGGAAGTGTGCTTCTTGCATTTGCCCACCGCATGGTCCTGCATTCTTTAGACAGTCTTTCAATCAGAGCCCCCACCCCCCCTATCCCCGCCAAGCCTGATAGGTGTGGGAAGCAGCAAGACACCCCCCCCCCCCAACCTGCTCCTCCTGGACCCGGACAGAGAGCCGCGAAGGGAGAGAGGCAGAGGAGGCACAATCAAAACAACCTTTCCTCGCTGTGCAGCCTGGGCGGCGGCCAGGACAGCGCGTCCCCCGCCGCGCCCCTCCCTCCCGGGCTCCTTTCACAGGAAGCCAGGCCTGGAGCACTTTCAACGCGCCCCTCGAGGCAGAACAATGGGGCCCTTGAAGCAGCGGAACCCGGCTGGCTTCCTCCAGTTATCCGGGGCCTCGCGGAGCCGGCGGCGCGGAGGGGCGCCGGGGGCACGGCCGGGCCGCGGGGGAGGGCCGGCCGCGCGAGGGAAGCCCATTAGCCAAATAATAGGTTTGCATCCGCCTGTTTTGCCAAGGTACCCGGCAGTTACCCGGCTCCCCGATTGGGGGCGGGGAGCCGGCAAGAGGCGGCGGCGAGGATCCAATTACGGCGGCTCCTGCCCGGTCGCCGGGAGGTGGCGACGGCCCCGGGCCGGCAGGCCGGGGCGGGGAGGAGCGGGATCGGCCGCGCGCGGGCGCCCCGCGCCGCTGCGCCCGCCCTGGCGCTCAGCTGCTGCATTGTTTATTGTGGAGCCGGCCTCGCTCCCGCCCGCCCTGCGCTCCTCTCGGCCCTCCTCCCCAAGGAAAGAACAGCCAGTGTGTGCAGACCAATGAGTCATGAATAAACAAACAGCAGTGGGGGGAGCTGTCACTCCGAGCTGACTTCCTGGCTGCAAACGCCCTGCGAGGGCGCACGGGCCGCAGACCCCCATTCCCGGGCTGGCCTTGGCTTCGTGGCCCTTAGAGGGAGTGCGTGGGCCCGCTGCCCCGGGGGAGGGGGGGAGGCTGAGGTTGTGAGTGGGGTGGCCAGACAGGCAGTGAGCCCTGGCATCCTTTGGAGGTGCTTTGCCTGTGTGTGTGATGCTCTGAGAATGGGTAGGTAGGGTGTGTGGCTCATATGTGCGTGTGGTGTGTGTGTGTATGTGTGTGTGTGTGTGTAGGGTGTGACCTGTTCCCTGACCCGGAGCTTGCTTCTGCCCCTTGAAGCCCGGCAGGTCTTGCTTGCAATCCTTTTTCTCCTTCCTTGTTGATGCTGTGGGTCGTCTGGGGCCATCTCTCGCCATTAGTGAGGCCTGGGAGCCCCAGCGGGCCTCCGGGGCCTGGCCTGGCTGCCTCAGCCTCCAGCCAGCTGTGGCCACACACAGGCTGATGATGCTGACTCACGCCAGGCTCCAGCTGAGCCCGGTGTGACCAGGGCCCTGGGCCTGGCGAGCCCCCACGATGGGGAGGGCGCTCGGGTCTGGCCTCTGGGGGCCTTCCTGGGCTCCTGTGGCTGGAGAAAGGGCAGGAGCAGCCAGAGGTTTCGGGGGTGGGGGTGGAGGGGGGGGCGGCTCATGCCAGCAGGGGGTCACAGACAGTCAAGTAAGTCACTTCTCGAGTCCCTGGCAACCATGCATACTCAGCCTCACACTGCACCCACTCCTGGGCCAGGGCTGGTGGCCTCCTTCAGGAATGTTGGTGGGACCAAGGCAAGGCTGTGACTCAAGCGATGGCCCAGACCCCTGCTGGCTGGCTGGCTGGGTCTAGAACCCTGCCAAAGCCGGCCCTGCTCCTTCTCCCAGGGCTGGCCTCGGCTCCTGCTGCTGCACGATTGCGGATTTATAAGCAAGGACAGATGGCCGGAGGCGTGCCGCCCTTGCCCTGCTGCTGCAGCCCACAGCCGGTGCCCGCTTGCTGTATCTGCCAGAACCTGGGTGGTGACACCGGGCAGGGAGGCGGGCTCCGGGTTGCAGGGGACCAGCCATGGCCATTTCCGGCATCATCCCCACCCCTGCAGCCAGCAGGCATTGGGACGACTGAGAGGCAGGTAAGTGTAGGATTTGAAGGCTGCCTCCGTTTTCTAGCTCAGCGGCCTAGGGCAAGTTGCTTAACCTCTCTGATCCCCTGTTTCCTCTTTCGGAAAAGGCATCTCCTGACCCTGGCCCCGTGGGGTGGTTGCAGAAATTAAAGAGCTTAATCTTTGCCAAATCCTGAATACAGAGGAGAGTATGACACACTAGAGGCTCAGGAGGGGCTGGCACTGTGGCATAGTAGGCTAAGCTTTTGCTTGCAGTGCCAGCATCCCTTATGGGTGTTGGTTCGAGTCCTGGCTGTTCCACTTCCGATTCAGCTCCCTGCTAATGCACCTGGGAAAGCAGTGAAAGATGGCCCAAATGCCTGGGCCCCTGCACCCATGTAGGAGACTCAGATGTGGCTCATGGCTCCAACCCTGGCTGTTGCAACCATTTGGGAAGTGAACCAGCAAATGGAAGATTCTCTCAATCTCTCTCTCTCCTTTTTTGAAAGATTTATTTTATTTTATTTTATTTGAAAGGCAGAGTTACAGAGAAACAGAGGCAGAGAGAGAGAGAGAGAGAGAGAGAGAGGGAGAGGGAGGACTTCCATCTGCTGATTCACTCCCCAAATGGCCACAACGGCAGGAGCTGTGCCGATCTGAAACCGGAAGCCAGGAGCTTCTTCTGGGTCTCCCACACAGGTGCAGGGGCCCAAGCACTTGGTCTATCTTCTACTGTTTTCCCAGGTGCATTAGCAGGGAGCTGGATTGGAGCTGGAGCAGCTGGGACTCGAATGGGTGTCTGTATGGGATGCCGGCATCACAGGCAGCGGCTTTACCTACTACATCACAGTGCAGGGCCTGAAAAGAAATCTTAAAAAACCGGAGACTCAGGAAAGGAGTGTTTGCTCTCTGTCCACTCCTCCCTTGGCTGGACCTTGGTGCTGGGGCTGAGCATTTTGTCTGTCCAAACTTGTTCATTCCCTGAGCCAGGGAGGTGGTGGGCTAGAATTTGCATACCCAGAAGCCGCCCCCACAGAGTACGTGGGCAGTGTGGGGTCTGGGCTGGCCTTGCGAGCCACGCTGGCCTGGAAAGGACAGCTGGGTCCTGGCAGCTTCACTCTGGGGCTCTCCCTGGGGACAGAAGTCTCCGCCCCTCAGCTCTCACTTGTAGACAAATCGCTCCATCTCTGTGGGATTGCAAAAGACACATTTAGGAATGCAGACATTTCACGTGCAAGTGTGGCTTCTGAGATTCCCTCAGTAATTTGCAGGACTGATCACGCTAGCTCCCATGTCCACGTGGCAGGACCTGTGCCCTCCAGTGTACCGCAGTCACCACCTCTCCCGATCACCTGGCTCTGAAACTTGAGCTGGCAGGAGAACCACCTGGGGGGCTTGTGAGGACACAGGGTGTCGGCCCCACCCCGGAAGCCCCGTTTTAGTCTGGGATAGGCCTGAGAAGTTACCTGGGTGAGGCTGAGGCTGCCGGCCCAGGACACACACTGAGAACTACAGAGTCACCTGCCGCTGGGGCCGCGATTGGAGCCCACGTGGTCTGTTTTCCCACGCAGGATGGAAATATTTCTCTGGACGCACACCCTAGCAAAAGTTGGGAAATACGAAAGGGACAGAGAGTGTCGTGTGTTCTAGCAAAAGGGAGAGGACCATGTTTCTTTGGGAGCATGAAGGCTATTCCTTGTGTTTACATGCTGACGACACACGTGCATATCACATGAACACTGTACGTCCCATGAACACAGGCTCGGGTACCGCCGCAGGCTGCTGCCCATGTGCCGGCTTCTTCCTCCCGGCGCTCACTGCACGCATTTTCTTTGTCTGCGTAGCCAGGCAGGGATGAGCCATGACGGCTGCCACTTAGTCATTCATCAAACAGCTGTGCTGTGGACTGGTTCTGTCGCCGCACCGTTAGGACAGGGAGGCACGGAGGGAATGTGACAGATGGGGTCTCTCCTGCCGTGAGGCTCGAGAGCCACAGGGATGGACAGACAAAACGCTCCCGACCAATCCATCAGAGAGGGACTAGAAGCTACAGAACGGGCAGGTGTGGAGCTGGGGAATTGTGGCGTACAGGGGTCTCCTTTGGTCTGCGGCTTCTCTGGGGGCCTCTGGGTGTGACTCAGACACACGGGATCCTGGCCCAGGCAGCTTGCATCTCTGTCCTTGGAAGGTGGAGGCCGGGGGACAGCAGGAGCCCAGGCCCTGAATCCTGGCTGCAGTCTCACTCCCCTCGGCCCTCCCCACCGCTACTGCCTTCCCTGCCTGCGGATCCCAGCCCGCTATCCACCGAACCTTCATTTAGTTACCTGTCGGAGAGGCATCCAGTTACAAGTCAGGAGCAGAGATGATCCAGGCCACTTAAGACGGCCCCTGTGAGATCTCCCCGATCCCCTGGCCCTGCGTGGGTTTGTCGACTGTGACGTCCCTGAGGGTGGCCCGCACTGTGGTCAGCATCCTAGCCGCATGGCCTGGTCCTGGACGGAAGCACCAGTGGCTGAGAGAAGGGCGCTCCTCTTTCTGTGGGCTGCTCCACATAAGCTTCATGGAGGGGGCTGGGCGCTCCTCAGGTCTTCCTTGCACCCAGTGAGCCGGGGAGGCTCAATCTTCCGACTGCACACTTTGACCTCGCCACTGTGGACCCCTGGGTCTGGGACACTGTGGGCCTTGCATTGTCCTGGAGCAGGCGCCTGGGTGCCCCTGGGAATGCTGGGTACTCCAGCCATCATCTCCAGATGCTGCCCGAGGGCCCCCTGCCCCGCCTTTGCCTCCTCTGTTTCCAGGCCTGGAACCCCCCTCCCCTGCTCCATTCCACCTGCTGGGAGACCCTTCCTCCTCTAGCTTCTCCCAGTCAGCCCCCCACCCCCACTGTGGACTCTGAGTATCCTCCCCTCTGGCTCAGGGTGTGAGTCTTCCTTTCGAGCTGGCTGCCGCCCTGGGACTGTGGGTCCTGAGGGCAGGGCCGTGTCTGTGTTATTCCCCGCGTGTCCCCGTGCCCACTAAAAAGACCCCTGGGCGATACTTGCTACGTAACCACTTCATACCAGGAGGGCACGCGAGAAATGCAGCTTTCTTTTCTTCATTTTTTTAAGATTATTTATTTATTTGAAAGGCAGCAATAGAGAAGGAGAGAGAGAGAGAGAAAGAGAGAGAGAGAGAGAGAGAGAGAGAGAGAGATCCTCTGGTTTACTTCCCAAATGGCCACAATGGCCAGGGATGAACGACGTTGAAGCCAGGAGCCTGGAGCTTCTTCCAGGTCTCCCATGTGAGTGCAGGGCCCAAGCACTTGAGCCATATTCTGTTGCTTTCCTAGGCCATTAGCAGGGAGCTGGATGGGAAGTGGAGCAGCCGGGACTCGAACCGACGCTCATGTGGGATGCCGGAACTGCAGGAGCAGGCTCAACCTTCTGCGCCACAGCGCTGGCCCACAAAACACAGCCTTTCTTAGCAAATGTGGCCTGTAGACAGCCTGTAGCCATGGCTCATGCGAGCCTGCCAGTGGGATGTTCTATCCCGGAAACTTCGGCCCTGGGACAGTCCGCCTGTCTCGGGAAGTGCCTGCTTGTGCTGGGTTTTACAGCCAGCCCAGGGAGGCGTGCTGAGGCCTGGGGCAGCTCTGTGCACCAGGGCCTCCCAGGTCCAGTCCCAGTCTGCACACAAGCTGGCTAAGCGGAGGATCTGTGTTCATCCGGGTCACTGCTGCGCTTGGCCTGGGGCTCTGGGGTCAGCGCCCACAGCCTCCAAACTGTGCCTGCCTCTGGCATCTGCTGTGGACCCCAAGCGTGGTGTTCACATCCCTTTATCAAGTCCCTCAACTTCTGGTTCCGTCCAGTGGGCCTCAGTTTCCCCATTTGTGTGCTGTGGTTGGGGACCTTGTGAGAGAGGCGGCAGTACATAACCAGCGCTTGTGGCACTCGACAGGTGGTAAACCTATTCTGGCTCTGTTCCTGGCAGAATGCAGGGTCCCTTCTTTGGGGTCCGGGGAGGTGGGAGATGCATGCGTGAAGATTCAGGGTGCTATGGTGTGGGTGCAACGCTGGGGGGCCCTGCGTGTGTGATCACGATGTACGCAGTGCCCCTTGGGATAGAGCTGAGAGCTAGGACTGCGGTCGGGGGCAGACAGATGGCTGACACCCGAGTCAGCCCTGCGCTTGGTGGAGCCCTGTGTCTCAGCAGCGGCCGGCCCTGCAAGGTCATGGCTAGCCCGAGCCTCTCACACCAGCCACGAGTGTCCGGGGCCTTCCTGAGCCCGGAGGACAGCAGTCTTGGAAATCCCTTTCCAGATTCCCTGCTCGGCTCAGGAAGAGAGACGCGCTTGTGTGGGCACACACCTGCCCGTCTGCTCGCAGGTGCACGCACGCGCAGGCGCAGCGTCCGAGCCTGACCCTGGCTGTCACACACAGGACAATGATTCCCAGGCCACTTCCGGAAGGAATATTCCATCGAGTTCCCTCGTGCCTCCTATCATCTCCGTTTTGCAAACTGAGACACTGAGGCCAGAGAGTGTGGGCAGTTAGGACCGGGCAGAGCCCAGCAGCACCAGGAGGTGACCTCTGCCCAGCCAGCGAGGGTGATTGCAGCCAGCTCGCCTCAGCTCAGCACGCCCCTTTCACAGATGAGAACGCCGTCTGCTCACATCTCAGCGCAGGCGCAGCTGGGAGCCCTGGACTGCGGGTTCTGCCCCACATGGCCGGGGAGTTCCAGGTCTTGGGCTACTGCTGAGAAAGCCAACCCCATGCAGATGGTGACTGACGGAAGGGAACCTAATAAACAGGGCAGCGTGCAGACGTGGGGGCCGGGCTCTCCCGGGGCTGCCAGCCCTGCAGGCCCTGCCTGCCGCAGTGGGGCCCTGCGGCCGGCCAGCCAGCAGCCCTGCCCGGTCCTGCTCCCTCCTGGCCTCGCCCCTCCTGCTGGCAGGCGCGGGTAACAAGATGCCCTTTGTGTGTGCTGGGGGGGGGGGGAGGGGCTGCGGGCAGGCTCCCGCCTACTCCTTGTGCTGAGTCACAGCCCCACGCCAGGCTCTGGGGACGGAGAGCCGCAGGTGACTGGCCAGGCGGCATGGAGCCCAAGACCTTGCCGGTGACCTTAGGCAACCCCTTCCTCGTGCAGGTGGGGACATCGAGGCTCAGAGGGCCAGGGGCCATTCCGTCCTCTCCTGGGGGCTGACATCAGGACCAGACCCCCTGCCTGCAGTCTGTGGGGAGGGGGCTGCAGCGGGGTCCCGCTTCCCTGGGGAATGGCCTCGCGCGTGGGTGTAGCCCTACTTGGGAGCAGTGAGGGTGCGAGTGTGTGAGTGGGCAAGTGTCTGCCTCTCAGGGTCTCCTTGCCTGCTCCCAGAGATGCCCAACCTTGCTCAGTGGCACTGTCCCTTCCCTCAGTCCCTTAGAGCTCACCTGGGCTCACCTGGGCTCACCCTTGCCCACGGCAGGATTCCTGCCCTGGCAGCTGAGTGCATGGGGCGGGCAGCTCGTGATCTGGCAAATCACCCCCCGGAACCCAAGCTGGGGTGTCCCTCTGTGCCCTCCACATGGGGTAGAGACTCACGGGGTGACGGTTGGGGATGGGGTACATCCGCCGGAATTGAGGGGCCTGGGAATGCATCCTGGCTTTGTCACGTCCCAGCTGTGTGACTTGGGCAAGCTACTTCTCCTCTGTGAGGCTCTGTTTTCTCATCTGAGAAATGGGAATAGCAGCTGTGCCTTCCAGAGTTGTTACAGGGCTGGGGTCTGTGCCTGCAAAGCTCTTAGACCAGTGTGCACGTGAGGAACGTTAGCTGTTGCTGTTAGTATTATAAGCATTATAATTGCTATCCTCGGCCTGAAGGAGACGCGGGGCTGGCGGTCGCCTGTGGCGTGAGAGGCCAGTCCCCCCAGGGCCCTGACACCCAGGCGTGAGGGTGGGGACTCTGCCTGGCAGGAGTTGCCCGCTCTGTGCTGAGTGGTGTCACTCTGAACGGTGGCGGCCAGGTGAGGTCTGCCCGGCTGGACACAGGCCCCTGCCTCTCTGCACACCGAGGCCAGGCCCCAGGAGCCAGAGCAGGCTGGCTGGGACCTGGATGCTGGAGCTGGAGCCCCGCCCCCTTGGATGGGCCCCTTGGCGCTGGCCGGTTTTCTGTTGCTTCCACAGTGATGCCCCAGCCAGCACTGGGGACGGCCATCTGGGCCCGAGGGCTCGCGAGGGGGCCCCGCCGGCCATCTGCCTGCTTGGCGCTGGCTGCTTCCGACAGCCAGCGGGGCCTCCTTGGGCTGCGGCTGCGGCTGCGGCTGCGGCGGGGGGCCTTGGAGGCCGGCTCTCTGGCCTGGGCAGGCTGTCAAGGTCCAAGCTGCTGGGAGGAGGCCGGGCCCACAGCTTCCTACCCTAAGTCCCCCTGACTCAGGGTGCCCAGGGCCCGGCAGCCAGGAAGCCCGGTTGCCACATGAGCCGTGGCAAGGAGTGTGCGGGACCTCAGGGTAGCCACACCCTCCCGGCTCTGGGTTCCCATGTGCACAGTGTGCAGCCTGGGCTCCCGCACCCAGAGCTCTGTCCAGGCAGGGCTGCCTCTAGCCCTAGGGTCTGACGGTGGGCGGGCGGGTGGGCAGGGGGATCTCGCTGGGGCTTGTGGGTGGCTGGGGGGCTTGTCATTTGTGACTTTTCCTCCACCTGGGCCAGCTCCAGAATCTCACGAGCAGGTTCAGCTGAGGGGCAGAGCCGGCATCCGTGCTCTGTGACAGCCCAGTGTTGCCGCCTCGCTTGGCGCACGCAGGGGAATGAGACCCGAAGGTAGGAGCTGGCTGCGATTGAACCTGCGCCCTGCTCATACACTCACAGTCACTCCCGCCACCGTCTGCGGCACGCCGGCCACCGGCCCACCACTGTGCCAGGCTCTCGGGATCCGGTGAAGAACGCGACTGTGTAGGAGACCCACCTGTGACCTGGTGGTCACAGCATGCTGTGCCATGTGGGGAGTGGGGGGCAGACTGAGCAGGGGGCTGGGGAGAAGTGGGAGTGAGCCCTGGTGTCTTATCTCCTTGTGGAATGGGTGCCTGCAGTCCCTGCTCGATGGACGAGAGACCTGGCTCAAAGAAATAAATACCCCAGCTGGCGCCACGGCTCAATAGGCTAATCCTCCGCCTTGCGGCGCTGGCACACCGGGTTCTAGTCCCGGTTGGGGCGCTAGATTCTGTCCCGGTTGCCCCTCTTCCAGGCCAGCTCTCTGCTGTGGCCAGGGAGTGCAGTGGAGGATGGCCCAAGTGCTTGGGCCCTGCACCCCATGGGAGACCAGGATAAACACCTGGCTCCTGCCATCGGATCAGCACGGTGCGCCGGCCGCAGCGCGCCAACCACGGCGGCCATTGGAGGGTGAACCAACGGCAAAAAGGAAGACCTTTCTCTCTGTCTCTCTCTCTCCCTGTCCACTCTGCCTGTCAAAAAACAAACAAACAAACAAAAAAGAAATAAATACCCCAGAAGCAGCTGGGGAAGTGGCCGAGTGGGCACTGGGATTCTCTTGAAAGGACTTGTTCATTGATTTGAAAGGCAGAGTGACAGAGAGAGGGAGGGAGACAGGGAGCACCATCCGACTCCCCGTAGAGGCTTCTGATATTTGAAGAGTGGGGTTTCTTGGGGAGTGAGTGGGAGGTGCAGAGTCGCAGGCTATTGGTTGTTGGTTCAGGCACCCTCCATTCTGCGTGGTCAGGGTGAACTGAGGTTCCGTGCCTCAGTTTCCCCCTGGACATGCAGGAAACCAGGCCCCTGGGAGCTGCACCAGGGTCAGAGGAGATGCCGGTGCAGGCACAGAGACGCTCTGGCGTGCAGAGAGCCCCTCCACGATGCCCCACGATTCCAGGGCGCCTTGGTCCCTGCGCCCACGCTGCTGCCGCTGCTGCCTCTGCCTGGGGCATTTTCCACGTGGGAGAAGATGGAGAGGAAAAGCTGGCTGCGCTCAGGTGCTGGGTGCCGGGGTGCGGGGATCTGTTCTGTTTTGCCTTTTGGAAGCCGGTGCAGTGCAAGGTTACCTAAGGTCAGTGCCTCTGTCCTAGGATCTCTTACGAAAAGGGAGGCGAGAGAGCGGGCCCTGGTTCCAGTTTCTTAAGGAGCTGGCCAAGGGCCACCACTAGACTTCCGAGGCCGGGAGCTGAGCACCGGCTACCCGTGCCCCATCCAGAAAGCGCCTGGCATGGGGCAGGAAAGAAGAGACGCTTCTGCAGGAACTGCTGGGTGCCCTGCCCCACGCGAGGAGCCTTGTCCCAGGCCGTGATGACCGAGCGTGCGTGGGAGAGGCCAAAGGTGGCTCTCAGCTCTTCGCGAGCAGTGATTCGGTTAACTGGATCCTCCTTCCACCTCTGTGCCTGCATATTATCGCTCCCATTTTAAAGATAGGTAAGCTGAGGTACAATGAGGTTAAACTAACAAGTGCAAAGACCATGTGGGTATGCATTAATCCCAGTCTCACAGCTACCTGGGGATGAGGAGTGTTACTACCACCACTCTGTACATGGGAGCCTCAGGGTTTGGAGAGGTTAAGCAGTTCCTCCAAGGTCACACAGCAAAAGGGTACCGCAGGGCTGGCGCTGGAACTCCGGTGTGGGTGGATGCAATGCCAGGCAGTGATCCGTGCTGTGCCGCTGGGCTGGTCTCTGTGCCTCGGATGGGGGTGCGGGACAGGTGGCTTTTGAAGCCTGGGGGGGGGGGCGCTGGCTGGGGCTGAGCCAGCCCCCAGAGCTGCTGTGGGCCCCTCTGAAGTCCCTGCCAGTGGGGCCTTAGCCCAGACCTAGAGGAAGGGACTGAAATCCCAGGAAACCTCCCTGTTAAGCCGCCTGCTTTGTTATCACAGGGCTATCAGGAGAGACAGAGGAAGAAGCCGCGTCTGGGCCCCGCTATCCGGGAAAAGAGCGGGCAGTCAGCCCGGGAGGCGGCCGCGCGGGGCCCAGGCGGGAGCTGGCCCAGGGGCTGGCCGACATCCAGCCTGCGCGATCCCCTCCCTGTTGGCCTTGAGGACCCCCGCCCCCCTCCACTCTGCTCTCCACACCATGGGATGCGCCCAGGACCTGGGAGCCCTTGTAGCTCGGCAACCTAGGAGCCTCCGGAGATCCAGGCTGTGGTCTCATCCTTAACAGTGACTACCCCAGGAGATAGGCTATCCTCTGAGGCCTCACTTTCCTCGTCTCTACAATGGGTGTAAAATATGATGTCTCAGTGCCCAGGCGACCATCAGAGGGGGCGATGGATGAGAAGGCGCTCTGAGCATGGACCACCTGTCCTGGAGCCCAGTGGTTTGCCAAGTTTAAATCACATGGAAACATGTAGGGATCCAAACACTTGATGTCCGGCTGCTTCCCCAGGTGCTCTGATTTAACTGGCCTGGGGAGGGAGCCGGTGTTAGGAGTGGTCATTCTAAAATGAGTTCAAGTGGGAACTTCTGGGGAGCGCGTGGGTCAACCCCAGGCACAGGTTTTTCTCGTGGATGCCTGTTCCCCTAGATTTGCCCTACTGTGTCCTGCAGGGGGGCTTAGAACCCGAAGCGCCTGCTTCCTCTGGACTCTGCCTCTACCAGGTGTCTGGGAGTGGGGCCAGGGTGGGGCAGAAGCAGCCTCGCTCCTTGCTGATGAACTTCTGTGTGTTGCGGGCTTGAAGTGGGGGACTCAGGCCTGGCCTTGCTCTCCCCACCCTCCACCTGGGCCTCTTTCTCTTCTGAGTTCTCACCTGTAAGGCCAAAGGAAGAAGGGCACACAGCACGCCCGGGCGCTGCCTCGCGGGCTACCTGGGGGCTGGATGGGAAAGCTGGTCCTGCTCATGGATGATGGAGCTGAGCCCCCCCAGCATCACAGACGCACACGTGGCCTCTGCGAGCAAACACCAGCGGCCTCGGCCCCGCCCACCCACTGAGCTCCTGCTGCTGCAGGGTGGAGACAGGAGCGGCAGAAGCAGGTGTGTTGCAGTGCGGGCAGGCAGGCAAGGCGGGGACCAGGGGCAGGGTTTGGGGGACAGAGTGGGTCTCTGCTCTCTTGCCCATCGCCTTGGGTTTCCCAAGGCAGAGGATCACTCTGGATGACATTCCCTTGCTAGGGGGCCTGCCGTGTGCCCCCTGCCAGGCCAGCAGGGGTAAGGCCTCTGACTTCCCCTTCCTTGGCTCATGGAGGGGTCTGGTGGAAGTCCACGCTCTCTGACAGAGCGGACGCCATCCTCAGGCTCAGCCTGAGCCTGGGACAGGCAGGGCCGTGACCACCAGCGGGTGACGTGGCCAGGGGCAGGCTCCTATCTGTGGGGGCTTCCATGCCAAGCTGAGGGGGGTCAGGAGCGGCGTTCTAGGCCCTGCTGCTTTGAGTTTTTTCCGGGAGTGCAGGGTGGGCTCTGGATCACCCAGCTTCACTGTTAAATGAGAGGTGCTTTGAGTCCTTGTGAAGGTCACGTCGTGTCATGGTGACTCCTGTAATGAGAGGGCACGAAGGCATCCATTTTCCATCTGTCTGTCCATCCATCCATCCATCCGTCTGTCCGTCCATCCATCCATCCGTCTGTCCATCCATCCATCCATCCATCCGTCTGTCCATCCATCCATCCATCCGTCTGTCCGTCCATCTATCCATCCGTCTGTCCATCTATCCATCCATCCGTCTGTCCGTCCATCCATCCCCACTGACCCACCCATGCTTCCTTCCATGCGTCCACCATGCACCCATGCCATGGGTCCCTGGGTGAGTTAGCTCTGAGCAGACCTTGCATGCAGAAATGAGTCAGAATTTCCCCCTGCTTCTTGGGGCTTTCGGTCTCCGCAGGGAGGCCAGCCATGTGGACAAAGAAGCCATGGTTGGTTCAGTCTGGGCCACCTCTTTGAAACCTACCCAGGTGGCCTGGCTTGAACCACTGGGGTGCTCCAGGTGGTGCCCTCTGAGCTGGTTTGAGAGAAGGGGAGTTTACCGGAAGGATGGGAGGGGAATGCCCTGGGAGTGGCACAGGGGGATTCCGGGCGTCCTGGGTGAAATTACAGAAGCGGCTGATGAAGCTGTCGGTGGGGGCGCCCGAGCCAGGGCAGAGCAGGCTGTAGGGAGTAGGATCTGTTGACTCAGAGGGGACGTGGGGTGGGGGGGACAGCGGGCAGAGCATGGCAGGCCTGGAGGGGACGGGGCTGCTGGGGCAGGTGGTGCACTGCTCCCAGCCGGTCCCCACAAGGAGACCGCACTTCCGTCCCCCCCTCAAGGCCAGGAGGCCTGTCCTGCCCAGACAGAAGGGCTCAGACAGCCCCGGTTCCCCTTTCTGCCCCCGTGGACAGACTGAGGTGTCGTTTGCATTTCAAACCCTGTATCTCCCTGCGTCTTCCCTTAATGGGAGCCAATTACACCTCTGCCCAAACCGCGGGTTGCCTGCCTGTCATTGGGCTTTCATCCTGTTTAGGGTGGGGAGGAACTGCTCCTTTAAATGTCACATTTCGCATATGCAAATGAGGAGATAATTGTCCTTAATGGAAAATGAACTCACCTGCTGGCTGGGAGTTCCAGACAAAAGCAGGCCCTGATGCAATGAGGATCCGGGTGAGCCTGGGGGCTGCTGTCCCACCCCTGCTTCAGCCAGGGGCTCCAGCGGCCTCATCCACCTCTCTCCCCACTGGGGAGGAAGGCGGCAGTCCACGGGTTTCGGGCATTTGGAAGGGGGCTCGCTTAGATACCCTTCCTGCATTTGACAGGTGTGGACGCCCAGGCCTGGAGGGTGGGAGGCACTGAATGCGGGCACAGGCTGAGTGACGCTTCTCAGGGGATGGCAGCCCGAGCCCAGTGATCCTCCAGCCGGGCAGGCAGGAGGGAGCGACAGCCCTGGGGTCTGGCCCTTGCTGGGCTGTTTGTGTCCTTGGTGGTTTCTGGTCTGGGAATCTGGAGGCTGGGGGTAGATGGGGGTGGGGGGAATAGAGCGAGCACGGGCTTCAGAAACTATCGAAGCCACGTCCCCGTGGAGCACGGTCCTTCCCCACTCCTGGTTGTGTCACTCAAAACCACGAGGGGAGGTGGAATGCATTCAGGGGGAGCAGCGCTCTGCCACTGGCAGTGTGCAAGACTGGACGAAGCTCCTGGCTCTGGCCTGGCCCAGCCAAGAGTGCTGGCTGTTGTGGCCATCTGGGGCGTGAATCAGCAGATGGAAGATCTCTCTCTCTGTCTCTCTGTAACTCTTTCAAGATAGATAAATAATATTAAAAAAAAAACCCTCAAAAACTAAAATACCTGCCTTGTTCTCTTGGCCTGTCCCTCATCCTCGAGCCCCACCTGGCTTCCTGGGAAGACAGTGGTGCTGGGGAGACAGACTCAAGTCTTAGCGGATCCACTCGGCCATGGCTCTTACCCTCTGCGAGCCTCAGCATCCCCAGTAAGGCAGGAGTAGACATGAGGATCCGTACCTCCTGGCAATGTGGGGATGCCTGGTTTCAAAAATCACTTGCTGTATCCCCTCTGTTGGCCTGTGGAGGGGCCTGACTCCCCCAACCGCCCCCGCTGCCCTGGTGCCCTGTGCCCCGTTCACCACCTCCTGTCCAGCCACCTCCTGTTGTCTCTTGCAGGGTGGCCCAGATGCTTGGCTCAGCCCTGCCCTCCTCACTACTGGCTGGCATGGAAATGTTTGTGACCTAGGGGATGAGGCCCTGGAAATCCCCCAGCTGGCTCTCTCCAGGTGTCCTGACGAGTCTCAGAGAGGCGAAGGGACTTGCCCGAGTTTGCACAGTGAGGCCAAGGGTCAGGAGGCCCATCTTCAGCTTCGATGGCCAAGTGCTTCTGCTGTCATAGGGAGGCACATCCCTGTGGGACATGGAGGACTCAACTGCTCCAAGACAAGGCCACAGCCCTGGGTACCCTGGCGGTGCTGACCCTAGGCAGGGGTGAGGATGGGGGGGTGTGGCTTGAGCAGGTGATCTGACAGGTACCACAAGCAGGAAGTTGACTGGGGCTGTGTTAAGCCACGGAGCTTTGTGGGCTTGGAGGCTGGCTGTGCCTGTAGCAAAGCTAGCTCCTGACTCATTCCAGGGGCTGGCAATGTCTGTAGCAAAGAGGGTAGGTTTCAGGCGATGCGTGCATGGAGGTGAGTGGTGGGCACTGAGGGAGAGACGGTCAGATGCCTGCTGGCCTGGTCGTGCCCATCTGCGGGTGATTCAGACTGGGTGAAGGACCGCAGCTGACTGCCCCTTCTGTGGGCCCAGGAGGAAGCTGCCCACGGTGTGAAGCCTTACTCTAGAACGAGCACACAGGTAGAGCCAGCTCTTCCTGCAGTTCACAGGAACCAGCTGACGGCCAGGCCCGGAGCCAGCACACAGCCCTCTGACTGAGCAGAGGCCGGCAGGTGTTTCTGGGGAAGGACCTAGCAGCCATTCTCTCCTCCTTTTTAGGCCCACCGCTAGGCCTGGCTGGCTCTCCAGGGGTCTTCCAGGCATGGACCGCAAGCCACTGATGGCTGCAGTCTGCGCTGGGTCCGAGTAGGAGCCCGGGCCTCCCCTGAGACCCTGTGGGCAGCATTGTCCCCCAGCCCTGCTGGTCTCCTCGGCCTGTCTTCGGGGCTGCCCGGAAGCCATCTTCCTGTGATTAATGAGCGTTTCCCCTGCTTTGGGCCCCACACTGGGGGACGGATGGGATGTGGCTTTGGCTGGTGTGGGTAGGGCTGGGGTTTGGGGAGCTGGGGAGCATGGGCTACAGCTGTTGGTTTGGCAAGGCCTCACTTGCAGATGTGAGGCTGCTGGGTGGGTGGGGAAGCCGAGAGTAGCCGGTGCTATTGCCCCGTGGCCCCTGCTCAGGACTGCTGCTCTCAGAACCTGGCTCCTGGGGAGGGGGCGGCCACGCTGCCTCCTGCTGGCTCCGGAGGCTGGTCCAGCTCCTTCCTGTTCCTCCAGGTTCCTGGTCCCAAGGCCTCTTTTTCTCAAGCCAGTGTGGTTTTGGTTTTGGGGTTGAGGCAACAGTGGGCTCAGGCCCAGGCTCCAATTATCTTGGGCAGTGGAATTTGGAGCTGGGAGAGGTCAGGCTTGGAAGAGTTCTGAGCTAATGGAAAGATGGGGCTGTGGGCTCCTCCCTGCTTAGCTCATCCCAGGGGACCGGGCAGGCCCGGCTTCTTCCTAGAGTGCAGCCATGGGTTTCCAGGATGTGAGCTCAGCAGCCCTGGGTGGGGGTCCTCTTCCCACCCCATCTGAGACATTTGCTGGTCCTTGCCCAGAGGGGCCTGCCAGGTCTGTGTTTTTCAAACTGGAACAAAAAGTTTTGCGAGGGGTGCAAGCAGGAGTGGCTTCCTAAGTTCTCTGCTGGGTGTTAGAGAGCAGAGAGTGCATTCGATAGACTGTCAGCTTGCAATGGTTCTGGGCCAGTCGGTGTGAGTAACTCCTTCATTCCTCCCCTTCCATCCTTCCCAGCTCCGTCCATCCCCCACACCCCATTCATTTTTTAAAAAAGATTTATTTATTTATTTGAAACTCAGAGTTACAGAGAGAGAGGAGAGCAGAGAGAGAGAGAGAGAGAGAGAGAGAGGTCTTCCATCTGCTGTTTCACTCCCCAGTTGGCCACAACGTGCCAGAGCTGTGCCAACCCAAAGCCTGGAGCCAGGAGCTTCCTCCGGTCTCCCACAAGGATGTAGGGGCCCAAGCACTTGGGCCATCTTCTACTGCTTTCCCAGGCCACAGCAGAGAGCTGGATCGGAAGTGGAGCAGCCAGGTCTTGAACCGGCACCCATATGGGATGTCAGCACTTCAGGCCAGGGTGTTAACCCGCTGTGCCACAGTGCCACCCCCCCCATTCATTTAAATACCCACCTATCACCCACCTATCCATCCACCCCTTTCTTTATACAGTCACACACATCTCCATCCAACCTCCCATTTAAATCCATTCATCTATCCGTCTGTCCAGCCGTCCATCTGTCCATCCATCCATCTGTCCACCCACCTAGCCATCCATCCATCCATCATTTGTCCTTCTGTCCATCTGTCCATTCATCCATCCATCCACCCATCCACACCCCCATTGGCCCATCTATCCATCCATCCATCCACCCATTTAGCCATCCGTCTATCATTTGTCCTTCTGTCCACCTGTCCATCTGTCCATCCACCCCCCCCCACTGGCCCATCCATCCATCCGTCCATCCGTCCGTCCATCCATCCATCCATCCATCCATCACCATTATCATCTAGGTGAGCGCTCCGATCGTGGGCCAGGCTTTGTTCCGGTTGCTAGGATACATAAACAGTTCACAAGCCCTGCCCTTGCAAACATTCCCAGTCTGGTGACCAGATATTTCATAAACACCAACGTCTCCTCGGCAATATCACGTCGTAGTGAATGTGAATGTTGTTTCACGAACCCAGAGGATTAACTGACTCCGATTCAGATAACCCCTCGGCTAGAACACTCTCTCAGATTTCACTGTGTGCCACGGGAACTTGACAGGCAGAGAAGACGGCAAAGGGCATTTCTGGCAGGCGGGCCAGGCTGTGCCCGGCCGGAGCCCTGCAAGCTCATGGCCTGTGTGAGGGAGGGCAGCGCCGTGGCTGCAGGGAACAGGATGGGGGCTGGAGGAGGAGGAGCCGTGCTAGGGAACCAGCTGGGAGGGCATGCCGGCGCAGGTGGCAGAGGGCTTTGCATGCCGGGTTAAGACTCTTGGCTCTCTCCCTGCAGCTCTCAGGTGCCCAGGAGTGGTGGGACGCCGTGGTGAACCACTTAGAGGTCTGTCAGGGAGATCATGGAGACAGGCGTATCCGGGTTTGGACCCAGCTCTGCCGCCTTCTAATTCTGTGGCCTTGGGCGAGCAATGTGACCTCCCTGATCCTGTTTCCTCTTTCCCAAAAGTGGAGGTGATGCTCTCTGCCCGACTGGGTTGTTGTGAGCTGTAATAAGAGCCTACCTGGGAAGCACCTGGCACAGTCCTCGGCACACAGCAGATGCACCAAGTACCTTATTCTGGGATCTGCCGGGACCCGCTGGCGCAGAGCTGAGGCTTCCACTGAGGGCTCCGACTCGTCACACGCATCTGAGCCGGTCACTCCATCCCATGGGCTTCCGTGTCCTTATCTATGAAAGGGTCATCCAAGCAGCCATCGCCCTCCTAGGCTTGCCGCGAGCAAGAAAGGCCGTGATGAGAGGGCCTGGCAGGTTGTCCAGGCTGCAGGTGCCCTGGTGGTATCAGATCTCGCTGACCTCTGATACTTCAGCTTGGGAAAGATCTTGGGGATGGCACCCATGACCCCAGGTGCCCTGGCACCGGGCCACTCGAAACTCTTCCTGCCCGTGAGTAGGTCCCTCCTCCCCGCCCTGCCCCGGCTCCATAGCTGCAGCGGCTAATCCCAGGGAACAGCGAGACCTGACACGTCTGTGGGGCTCAGCCACCCAGTTCACCCGACTCTTTGCACTTGTGCCATCCCCCCCACCCCTGCTCGGCACCCTGGGCTGCCTGTGGCTCCTGCCTGACCTTGATATGTCCAAGAGAAAATCTACTCGACCTGCTCCTCTGTGGGCCTCCAGGAAGGTGGATCAGAGAGAGCGTGTCCCCTCTCCCACGTATCACTTAGCCTCTGAGAGATGGGCCTTTGACATTGATTTCCCAGGTTTTATCTGGGGGGAGGGCAAAAGGAGATGGTGAAGGGAATTGGATTTGTAAAATACAGCTGACGGGTGCTGGGTGAGTAATGGCAGAGTCACAGACAGTAACTTCCTTCAGTGGAAGGCCAAGTGCAGATAAAGCCGGTGACCTCCAGCGGTGGGAACCCCTTGTAGAGGGGTCAGGACCCAGTCATAAATGCCAACAGCCGGGACCCGCCGACGCCATCCCATCTCACCTGGCCCTCGCAGTGCTGCACACATGCATACCTGCATGTGTGCAAACACATCCGTGCACGTGGGACCCAAGTATGCAGCTGTGCACTTACACGCCACATACACACAGCCTGACACACACACAGGCCCATGTGTCTGGTGCCGCTCTAGGAGTCATACACACGTGCACAGCCCCGTGCCCGCAGCCCGTCGGTGCACCTGCCATCCCATCACTCAGGAAGACTTCTCAGAGGTCCAGATAGCCCCCTGCTCTGCAGCAGCAGGAAGTCCTGGGGGAACCCTGCAGTGCTAGGATGCAAGCGCTTGGGACCCGGAGCACCGTGGGGGACGACAGAGCGCCCGGCCCCTCAGGCTCACTTATGGGTGGGGAGGCCGAGGCTCAGAGGGGCGGAGGAGTGCCACTGCTCTCTGTGACTTAGCACGGGTGGGGGGTGGGGGGCTCTCGTCGCTCTCACGGACGGTCCCCTTACAGCCTGCGACTCCCTTCCTCCCTCCCAGCTCTGACCATGGTCTCCGGCAGCCCCTGCAGCCACCAGCACCCTCACCGGACTCTCAGCTCCTCAGCTGAAGGCAGGAGGAGATTAAACCCCCAGGCAGAGAAGCAGGAGAAGTCTGGGCCAGGGTCGGCTGTTCACGCCAGAGTGGGCTGGCTTCTCTGCGGGCACCCTCTACCTGGGACCCATGGGTGACAGTCTTTTCAGGCAAGCTTGCTAGGCGAGAAAAAAATTACCAACTTAAAAAAACAAAAAACAAAAAAACCTCCAAAACCCACAATAACTGATGCTGGATTGAAAAGGTGCGCAGCGAGTGTGAAGGCTGGCTTCATTCACTTGCCTCGGCTCCCATGATTTTGCATGTAAATGGCATTTGGAAGTGGGCTGTGCTGTGTTCTGATGTGTTTATTAGGAGGTGATTGACAGGCTGCGGTGACAGGGTTGGGGGTGTCTAGGATGCTGCCTGGCATAGCTGAACTGCTATTTTTTGACTGTCCTGCTGATGCCCACCAGATGCCCCTTGGGAGATTGAGCGTTTCCAACACCCACGGAGAGACGTGCTAACCTCGCGAGAGCTATGTGAGCTGATATTCTAGAATATTCCCGAGCAATCTGGCCAATTCCTGCAGTGTCTGGGTGCGCCGTGCTTGTCCCCACATGCGTTCCTCGAACTGGGGACATGGAGAGTGAAGAGGAGAGTGAGGGCTTAGCTTTGCGTCTGCACCCAAAGCAGCCCCCAGGGCCCAAGGGCAGCCCGTCTGGGCCGTGGGCGCTCTGGCTTTGGGTTTCCATAGGAAGCACGGCAGAGCTGCTCTGCTACCGGTGCAGCTTCTGCACAGCGCTCGGCTGTCTGCAAATCTTTTTGCTGTGCTTGATCTTGTTTTCGCTGGGGAGGCCAGGATCAGTTTACACATCTGGGCAACGGGGCCAGGCCATGGAAGCTCAAGAGGGCTGAATGAGTCACCGGGGTTCTCACTGCCCAGAGAGGATGACTCTGGGACAAGGGCCAAGCCCTCCCGACTTCCAGGCTCCGCCCTCCCCCAGGCCGTCCTGGTGAGGAGCTTCTGCAGAAGCGCCCAGCCCATCCTTGGTCCCTTGCATTTGCACGTGGCTTGCTCTGCCTCTCCTGGGCCCGCATCACGCAGCTGCTGTGAGCCCTGCCTGCTGTGGTGGAGGTGGCAAGTGCTCACCTGGGTGGAGACTGGGCCCAGGCAGGGCTCAGGCCAGTGGACGGTGGTCGAAGGGGACATGTCCCTCCCAGGCCCACCCCCTCTGGGGGTCCACTTCCCTGGCAGAGCGCTGGCACCGAGCTTCCCTGCTGCAAGGAGCCATGGGTATTTTGTGCGAATGCTTGTGATTCCTGTATGCAATTGCTGTGGGCATTTAAAAAAAAAGATTTATTTATTTGAAACTCAGAGTTACAGAGAGAGAGGGAGAGACAGAGAGAGAGATTTTCCATCTGCTGGTTCACTCCCCACATGGCCGCAATGGCCAGGGCTGGGCCACGCTGAAGCCAGGATCCTGGATCCCCATGTGGATCTCCCATGCGGTGATAGGAGCCTAATGGTTTAAGCCATCTTCTGCTGTTGTCTCAGCTGCAGTAGCAGGGAGCTGGATGGGGAGTGTAGCAGCCAGGATTCAAACTGGCGTTCATATGGGATGCCGGAGCAGCAGTTGGAAGCTTCACCCACTCAGTGCCAGCCCTGGGCATTGTACGTGCAGGCATTTGGGTGAGTTTTCAAGCTCCGGAGTCATGCAGGTTTCAGGCCCATGCAATGTGGCTGTGCCCCCAGGCTCCACAGTTCAGAGAGGCGCACCTGCTCCCTGACTCTTCTCCCCAAGTCTGCAGTGGCCTTGGAGGTCAAAGCCACAGACCAAGGGCTGCCTGCCCAGCACAGGCCTTCAGATGAGGGAAGATAAAGCTGTGTGGGTGTCTAAGCCCATTTGCTGTTGCTATGACAACAGTCATGGGTCTGGGTGACTTACACAGAGTTGAGGTTGATTGGGCTCATGGTTCTAGAAGCTGGGACATCCCTGAGGGTTAAACATAGGTTGAGCATCCCTAATCTAAAACTGAAATCTGAACCGTTTGAAAATCAGACACTGAGCACCAACAGAACCCCACAAGTGGAAAATTCTACACTTGACCTCAGGGATGGGTCACTGTCAAAATCCCTGTACACTCAAAATATTTTATAAAATTACCTTCAGGGGGCCGGTGTTGTAGTGTAGTAGGCTAAGTTTCTCCCTGCAGCGCCAGTAGCCCATATGGGCGCCAGCTCGAGTCCTGGCTGTTCCACTTCAGATCCAGCTCCCTGTTAATGGTCTGGGAAAGCAGTGGAAAATGGCTCAAATCCTTGGGCCCCTGTACCTGCATGGAAGACCTGGAAGAAGCTCCTGGCTCCTGGCTTCGGATTGGCAAAGTTCTGGCCGTTGCAGCCATTTGGAGAGTGAGCCAGTAGATGGAAGGCCTCTTTCTCTGTCTCTCCCTCTCTCTTTCTCTGCCTCTCAAATAAATAAATAAATCTTTAAGAAAATTTGCTTTGAGACCGTGGGTATAAGGTGTGTATGAAAGAAAAGTGAACTTGGTGTTCAGACTTGGACTCCTCCCCAGGATGCATCAGGACATACATGCAAATATCTCCAAATCCAAAACCGGAAGCACTTCTGGTCCCACACACCTCAGCTGGGGCATGTTCTGTCTACACCACGAAGCCCTACCTGGGTGGCGCCAGGGCTGCCCGACTAGGGGCGACAGTACCTGTGATAGAAACTGTAACAGCCGGCGCCGTGGCTCAATAGGCTAATCCTCCACCTGCAGCGCCGGCACTGCGGTTCTAGTCCTGGTTGTCTGCAGCTCCCATCTGTGTCTGTGCTGGGCCCCAGCTGACCAAGCCAAATTGCATGGCGGGAGGGAGGTGGGTCTCTGAGGCTGCTAAGAGCTGAACTGTGGTCTGGCTTTGTCTGCTCCTGCCACGGTCCAAGCCTGCCAGCCCTCCTGGGCATACAGAGCTGCACCAGTACTCTCCAGCCCTGCACATCGCCAGCATCGTGCCCTGTAGTCTCTTGCTGCCCCAGCGAGCAGCCTGGCAGCTCCTTAGCAGAGGCTGGGCTGGAAACCTCTGCGTGTTGTCTTAGGTCAGGTTCATCAGCCGCAGAGCTGCAGCACGGGTTCCTGCACAAGTCGGGTGATGCTGAGGGGAGGCCTTCTGGAGAGTGCAGTGAGGTGGTGAGGGGTCAGGCCAGGGGAGGGGAAGCGGCTGGAGATGTGAGGTGGGGCCCTCGTCTCACCTGTGGGCGTGCTCAGATGTGTGATTGCCCCAGAGGTTGGTCTACCTTGAAGCCTTCAGAACGCTGGGGATTTGAACTTGGACATCAGAAAGTCATGGACGGAGGGCTGCCCCTTGGAGGGGTGGACTAGGGGGCGCCTGGGGGTGGGGAAGGTACTGTCAGCATTGTATCCCACCCCCAGTGGCGGGCCCAGGATCCCACAGTCACACCTGCCACACCCTGCGTGCCCACTGCTTCTCTCTGAGGATGGTCTTGTCTTCTCCCCAGACTCAATTCCTTTTTTTTTTTATTTGACAGATAGAATTAGAGAGAGAGAGAGAGAGAGAGAGAGAGAGAGAAAGGTCTTCCTTCCATTGGTTCACTCCCCAAATGGCTGCAACGGTGGAGCTACGCCGATCAGGAGCCAGGAGCCAGGTGCCCCTTCCTGGTCTCCCATGCGGGTACAGGGGCCCAAGTACTTGGGCCATCCTCCACTGACTTCCCGGCCCACGGCAACCGGGACCAGAACCCGGTGTCCATATGAGATGCCGTTGCTGCAGGCAGAGGACTGACCAAGTGAGCCACGGCGCCGGCCCCCCCCAGACTCAATTCTACTTGGCTCGGCCTGGGATTATCTGGGCCTGCCATGTGCCAGGCCCCGGGGAGGGGCCGGGTGTGCCGCAGAATGGACAAACGACAGGCGTGCCAGGCTGGCTCTGCTGCTGCTGGTGCCGAGGGCTCCCACGGTCACCCACGTCTGTTCCCTTGGGCATTGCTCCTCCCTCTGAAGACTGCCCCAGGCCAAGTTCACCAGGGCTGCTGTCAGCGTCTGCTCCAAAGCAGAGAAGGGGCAACCTGCAGAGTGGGTTTCTCTCTTGCAGAAGGAGCTGGGATGGTTAGGGAGGTGGAAAAGGGGACGGAGAGCCGTGTGTGTGTGTGTGTGTGTGTTGTTCTTGCACACTTTCCTTGTGCCAAACTGAGGAGGTAGCACTCTCTCCTCTCCCTTCCTGCTGGGCCGTCTCAGCTGCAGCCTTGGCCTTGGAGCTACTGCTGGGGAAAACAGAAAAACCACAGCTATGCGGCACCAACAGGCCTGCATCATGTTTACGAAATGACAGCGTCTCGGGCCCGGCTCCAGGGAGGCTGGGGCTCCCAGCAGCAGCTCAGACAGCCCGTCCGCGTCCCGAGCTGTGCCTTGCGGGCCGCGAGAGCTGGAGAAGCCCTTGGCGGTCATCATGTCCAAGTCTCTTATTTCATCAGGGGGCCCAGGGAAGGGGAGCGAGCTGGCTGTGGACTCGCAGAGCCCTGAGATCTGGTTTAGGACACGTGGGAAGGAGGCCAGGGGTGAGGTTCCTGGGTGAGGAGAGGAGAGAAAGGGACTCAAGTTCAAGTTCCCATTCCCATGTGACAGCTCTCAGCGCCTGCCTCCTCTGCTCCCCTCCTGTCTAGCCCACTGCTGGTTTTCAACCTGAGGACACAGTCACAGGACAACAAAGGCAGGGGAGGCCCCACCCCGCTCAGCCTCTGCGCTGGATTTTCTCAGCCTCCCTGGGTGGAAGGCACAGAGGAGTGAGAGCTGTGACTGGCAGCGAGGGGTGGGGAAGCCTGGGTGGGTTTGGGTCCCGCATGGAGACTTCTTCCCCACAGACCTGCAAACACCACTTTCTGTCCCCCGCCTGCTTTTGTTGGATGACCCCATCTCCTGCTTCTGTCAAAACACAGGCAGAGGGGGCCAGTGCCGTGGCTTAGAGGGTAAAGCCGCCACCTGCAGTGCCGCCATCCCACATAGGTGCCAGTTCGAGTCCCTGCTGCTCCACGTCTGATCCAGCTCTCTGCTATGGCCTGGGAAAGCAGTGGAGGATGGCCCAAGTCCTTGGGTCCCTGCACCTGCGTGGGAGACCTGGAAGAATCTCTAGGCTCTTGGCTTTGGATCAGCGCAGCTCTAGCTGTTGTGGCCATCTGGGGAATGAACCAGCTGATGGAAGACTTTTCTCTCTCTCTCTGCCTTTCAAATAAAATAAATATTTAAACACACACACACACACACCAGAGGCAGACTTCTCTCCTTGGCAGCTGGCAAGTGCCCGGCCCCTCCCCTAGCTGGGAAGACAGCAGGGACCCGAGTGCCCAGTGTGCCCCTCCCTCTCCATATAGTGGCTCTGGCGTCGCCCTCCTGTGCAGTGCCTGCCTCTCCTTGTCCCAACCCCTCTCTCCAGGCTGCCCTGCAGCTCTCTCGCTGGCCTCACATCTGCAGGAGACTTTGTGGCAGGCCAGGCCTCCAGCCCGCCCCAGGTCCTGCCACTTGTTTGCCTCTGCCCCAGTGGCCCTGAGGCCACCAGTGAGTGGCCAAAGTTCGTGCCATCCCACTGGGGCCCTGTCCGGGATCTGACTTTGTGGTTCCTCCCCTGACTCTCTGATGATGGCTCCTCCATCTTGGCCCATGCCCCTTCCACTGTCTCCTGTCCAAGTGGGATTTTCCTTTGATTTCCAGCCCTGGTCCCCCTTTCTTTGTGCCTGGGAAATGTGAAATAACGCTTCATCTATTCCCGTGGGTACACCTGTGTCTGTGTGGCTGGAGACCCGAAAGTCACACCTCTGTCTGGGTCCACACGGACCCTTCCCTACGGGGGCTCCCTTCCTGGTGGTCCCCCAGGGTCCAGTGAGAACCACCACTGTCTGCACCGGACTCACTGTCTTCCCCCCAGCCTTCCCGCTCTCAGCTGAAAGCACCGCTCGGTGGCTAATATTTCATTCTCATGCCAGGCTGAGTAATGTGCTCTCTCTCTCTCTCTCTCTCTCTCTCTCTCTCTCTCTCTCACACACACACACACACACACACACACACACGCACACGCACAGGATCGGTCTCCTAATCTGGAACCTGTGAAGGTTAGTTGTAGTGGCCAATGGGACTTGGAAGATGGGATTAAGTTCCGATTGTGAGATCCAGGAGAGCCTCACAGAACCACCCAGGTCCTTGTTAGAGGGGAGCAGGGGGTCAGCGTGAGTAGCAGGAGCTGTGACAATGGAAGCGAGAGGTGTGACCGCAAGCCGAGGCGTGCTGACCGCCAGCAGCTGGAATGGGTCCTCTGGGGGCTCCAGAGGGAGATGGCCCTTTGGATGACTTGATGTTTATGACCTGGACTGTTGGGGCTGGCACTGTGGCGCAGCAGGTTAAAGCCCTGGCCTGAAGTGCTGGCAGCCCATATGGGTGCCGATTCGAGTCCCGGTTGCTCCTTTTCTGATCCAGCTCTCTGCTGTGGCCTGGGAGTGCAGTGAAAGATGGCCCAAGTCCTTGGGCCCCTGCACCCGTGTGGGAGACCCAGGGGAAGCTCCTGGCTTCAGATCAGCTCAGCTCCAGCTGTTGCGGCCAGCTGGGGAGTGAACCAGCGGATGGAAGACCTCTCTCTCTGTCTCTACCTCTCTCTGTAACTCTTCCAAATAAATAAAATAAATCTTTTTTTAAAAAAAAAAGACTTGGACTTCTGACTTCTAAAACTGTAGAAGTATATTTGTGTATGTCAGGCAGCCTAAGCAACTGATCCAGTCCTGATGTTCTTTCCCCATCGCTCGCTGCCTTCATTTAGTATCAAATCCTATCAATGTTTTCTCCAAAATGCCTCTCAGGGTCACACCTCCCTTGCATCCTTGAGAGCCTGCCATCGCCATTTCTCTAAGAGCTCATGTGAAGATCCTTCATCTGCTCTCCCTGTCTCCCAAGTCACCCCTTCCATCACAGGAGTCAGTGTTTTATGGAAGACACGGTGCCCCCCCACGCCCCCCCCCCCCAACCTTGGCTTACTGGCCAAAGCAGGGAGGTGAATTACACAGACTCTGGGGAACCAGGGACTGTGCCGGCCTCTCGCCTGCCTGCATCCCTACCTCACGCCCTCCCCCGCGGTCCCTTGGGGCGGTGGCGGCCGGCAGTCTGCCGGTCGCTGCTTCCTCACCTTGGCTCTTCCTGCAGACTTCTGCCAACTCTTGGAGAGCCTGAGCCTTCCCGGGGCCTCTTCTGCACCACATGGGGCTTGTGCTGAGGGGCTCGGAGCTCTGTGGAACTCTTCAGCCTGAGTAATTGAGCTAAGTAGGTTTCATTGACCCCCAGGGCTCGGAAGGCACCTCCAGAGGCCTTTTAACCCAGCCCTGCCTTGGGAATACACCGTGCCTAATGGGCTGTTTCCCCAGGATGCTCTGTAGGAGGCCGTGAGCTGTGCATACGTGGGCTGCATATGTGCGCATGGGCTTGCGTGTTTTAGGGGGGAACAGCTGAATTTTAAGCGGTTTATTAAAGAGCCGCTAAAGGCGCCTCGGATATGAAATTTTTCCAGGAAAAAAAAAACCCTCTCTATTTTGACGATTTAAGTGTTAATGATTCAAAACCATATGGATTACATTTCCCTCCATCCGCACGGTTTTTAAAGAGTATCCAAGAGACTGCTTAGGGCAAAACGCATTTATGATTCTATCGATCCGGCAGCTCTGTGAGGCTGCTCCCCAGAGCTGAGTGAGTGCAGGGTGTCGGCCTGGACGCCTGGCTCTTCCCTGGGCCCTGCCTGCTCAGTCCCCAGGGGGAGCCGCTCCTGGCGTCCCGGGAGCGCGCTCAGTACACAACTTGGTGGGAAAGGAACGATGCATCCCGGTGGGGTTTTTGCAAAACCTCCAGAACTAATTTTAAAATGACTTAGGTTTTGGCAAGCTGAGGAGGTGTTAACTCAAACTCGGGTGTATTTCAAGGGAAATGTAATTAGAAAAATGTTCTCCCAGTTAGCTGGGAGGCCGTGCCGAGCACTGAAGATTCTTGTCGGGGGATTGTTCGGCGAGACAAAGAGCGTGCGGCCATCAGGTCAACGTGCAGTCAGGCGCTGGCCTTCTCACCTTGCTCCCCTGCCAGACCGTGGCACCCACACCTACATGCTGGGGCCTTCAGTGGAGGGGGAGCTCCCTGCTCCTAAGGACCAGGCCACAGCTGAGCCAGGTACAGCTGGATTCTTAGCGAGCGGAGTCCACGGAGTGCAGTGGGGGGCCCGGTTGATGGCGAGTACAGATTTTGATCTCTCCAGATTCCTGGGCCTAACCCTTTTGTAGCCCTAAGAAGATGGCCCTGACCATCGGCCAGATCCGAGCATCTGTAGCAGAAGAGTGGCAACTCTCGCCTCTCTTTCCTGGCCTTCCGCCACGTCGGCTTTGTGGCAGCCCTTCGCCAGAGCTGCCCCGGTCTGGTTCTGCCCTGCCTGAGCAGGGGTCCCTCTGCCGGGGACACACCAGGCTCTCTTACTTCTCCAGAGAACGACGCACCCCTCAGAGGAACACTGCAGAATCTCTGCTTCCCTGGTGAGAAGCCCCAGGGGAACCTGCTGCGTTGGTCTCCCTGTTGGGCCTGCAGCCCAGCCCGAGCTTTGAGCTCCCGAGGGGATGGGACATAACAGAATCCTGTGTGTACCATGCTGGGGACTAGCGTGAGGTTTGACATGTGGTCAATCCCTCAACAAATGTGGGATGGACAGGCTACACTTCGAGACTCTTTAGCACTATTCCTGCTACTCCTCCATATGATACTTGCACCATTATCCCACCCATACGTTAACCTATTCTACCGCCACTGACCTACCTATCTCCCCATCCCCCCACCCATCTGTCTATCCCCCCACCCATCCATCTATCCCCCCACCTATATGTCTATCCTCCCATCCGCCTGTCTATCCCCCCATCCGTCTATCCCCCATCCTTCTATCCCCCCCACCCATCCGTCTACCCCCCCCATGCCCTCATCCCCCCACCCTCCCCTCCACCCACCAGCTATGTACGATTCAGATTCATCCTTCTCTACCACCACCCATCCACCCCCGCATCAGGTACGCAGTCCACACACTGGGTCCTTTTTCTGGGTGCTTTTCCCATTGCACTTAATATAAAACGATCTGGGAATGTTTCAAGCCCTAGAACACTGTACCGCACGATCTCGGCCACCCACAGAGCTTTATCTGTTCTCCGGATTCTGCCATCTGCACTTCAGCTTTTTCTCTTTAAGAAGTCGAGTGCTATAGATGTGCCTGTGGTCCCATATGTGGACGGGGCCATCCGAGCCCTCTGCCTTTCTCCCCCGAGACAGCGGCTCTCATTCTCATGCATGTTTTCATGGTTTCAGCCATGTATTCGTAAACAATATTCAGAAGGGCTTGTCAGGCTTCACATTTTTATGGAAATGCTGTCCCACTGTGTCTGTCACTTTGTAACTTGATTTCTCTTTGCTTGTTCTTACGATCATATTGCACGTTTTGTATCTCTCTTATGGGGGTGCCTGTCATCCGGTCCCGGTTGTCTCTCTATTTGGGGGCCACAGGGCTCGTCTTGACCTCTCCATTCACCCTGAGCTTGGCAGGAAACCACGGGAACCATCTCAGACCTTGGCCGAGGGCTGACGCTGCATGGAGCACCAGGCGCTGTGGTGGGCACCCAGATGTACCTGAGACCCCGTCCTGGCTCCCCAGCAGTTGCAGAGGCATGGAGGCAGCCCCACAGAAGTGCAAAGGAAGAATGAGAGGGGAGCGGGCCAGGGGAGGCTCGGCAGGGGTGGTGGGGGTGGGCATTGGAAAAGAAAACATTTTACAGGCGGGAAAGGGGAGCGGGTGTTCAGGGCAGAAGCAACAGTACAGCCTAGGCCAGTGGGTACATAGCCGGTTATTCCTGTCGCCTTGCCTAAGGGCTGTTTCCATGAGAGTCATTCTCCCGGGGCAGCCTTTGGATCGGAGGCAGGCCTTGGGGAGCCGTGTCGCATTCACCCACTCCTGCCTTCCTGACCTTGGTCAGCAAATATTTACTGAGCTCGTACTACACGCCAGGCTCTGTGCTCGTGCTGGGATGCAGGAAGTCCCAGGAATAGGTTTCTTGCCCTCAGTACTGGGGGAATGAGGAAGACGTCAAAACCAGCAGACGTGGGAACTGTCAGATGCTGAGCTGTCTCCCGGCATAGGATTCTACTGTGCCATGGCTGCTGCGTCACGGCCGAGGGTCTTTCTGGGGTGATCTGTTCAGTCTCCCTTAAGAGGGGACACTCAGACTGGAGGTCTGGGTGGTGGGAAGGCCAGGGACAGAGCACAGAAGGGGGAGAACCCTGTGTGCAGAGGGAGGGGGCCAGAGCAGCCGTGCCGCATGACCGTGTGCGGCAGGTAGTGGCTTTGGTGGGATTTCAACCAGATGCAGACTTCAGAGGGTCTTAAACAGATGAGCGATGGGATCAAATTACCTACTGAATTAATTAAAGTGGGGGCTTGGCTCTCGTGGGGCAGGTCCCCGTGGCTGCAGCGCGGCCCTGGCTGCCGGCACAAGGATGGAGTGGGGTGCTTTGGGCTGGGTCTCTGAGGCACCGTGGCCAGGCAGGCCTTGCTGAGAGGAGGGAAGGAGGAAGGCAGGGAGGAAGAAGAGCTGAGGGTAACTGCAGGGTAGGGACCTTGAGTCTCTGGGTGGATGGGAGTGTTCCCCAGGAGTGGGGCAGGATGGAGGCTGGGGTGGGAAGGAGGGTCTGTGCTACCTCCATTCATTTGGAAAGCCTGGAAGATGGCCAGATGGAGCTGCCAGTCAGGGGCTTCCCTGCAGGGCCCCAGGGAAGGTCATCTCTCCCCTTCAGAGTGAGGATGATGCCTGGCGACCAGCAGGTGTGTCGTCCCGCCCACCTGCCTACTGGTGCAGCTTATGGCCTCTCCCTTTGGATTAATGTGCCCACTTGATGACTGGGGAGACAGAAGAGCAGTGAGGCAGTGACAGGCCCAAGACCACACGGGCAGAGCCAGCTCTGGCCCCTCTTCCCCCTTCCCAGGCCGCCTCTGCGTAGGCACATGACAAGGACGGCTCCAGCCTGCTTGGGGCCTCTGCTCCTGTGAGTTCCTCTGTTTTTGTATTCATCATGCACCCAAGGTCAGTGGCTAAAAGAAGTCAGAGCTGAGGCCCAAGCCCAGGCTGGTTCTTGTGTGTGTTCCCTGTCTCCTGGCTGTGCTGGTGACCAGAGCTGGCCAGGGGCTGGCGGGCACCCAGTGGGGAGCCACTCTCCTCCACTCAGCAAGGGGAGGACAAAGAAAGGGTCTCTGGCTCCTCTTCTCCAGTGCTTCCGGGGGAGCCCTGCAGACCTGCAAAGCCGGTGCCGAACACACACCCGCTGTGGCGAAATGAGCTGCTGGGGTCAGGCAGTGAGGATCGGAGCTGAGACGGGGACCTGGGGGTTGGAGCACCCATGCAGCCCTGAGCCCTCTCTTGGGGGTGGTGTTACACAAGCAGCTGGTTGTTCATCTGTGCATGTTAGCACTGGGGAACCAAGGCCCCGTTCTTTTCCGGGAGGAGCACCCAGAAGCCAGGGGTGCAAGAGGCCAGGCCCCTGTGGTGTCTGGAGGCACTGGGGCCAAGGTCCCCTAGGCCCTTGCCTGTGCCTGCCTGTTTGTGATAAGCCCTTGACAATGTCAACAGGGTGTCCCGGGGAAACAGGAAGGGCAGACAGACGCCTCGGCATGCAGGCCGTGGCCAGATTAGCTACAGGCTAGGAAGGCGGGGCTCACGTGTCTCAGCTCTGCTTCCCGCCCTGGGTAGGGGTGCTGCTGATGGGATGGGAAATCAAGGGCCTCTTCCAGGGAGGGGCGGGACTCCCCCCCCCAAGCAGGTGCGGGGCTCCCCCCCCCAGCAGGTGTGTGATGGGGTGGGGCTTCAAATCCCGGACCAAGGTGCCTTGGATCTTCCATTCAGGGGGTAAATACTGAGTGATGCCCTGTCCCCAATACAACCTTGCTACTTTGTCTCACTCCTGAATTCTTTCTTGGGCGAAGACAAGAACCCTACAACTTCTCTCCAGTGACAGAGACACTGGGGAAAGTGAAGGGATCTGCCCAAGACCACATGACTGGGACAGAGCCAGGGTGGGCCTGCCTGTGCCTGAGGCTCCTCTCGCAGCCCCTGCGGCCCCTAGATACGGGTCTTCAGGCCAGCTGGGCAGCTGGTGAAGAATTCAGATTCCAGGCTGGGGCCCAGGCATCTGTGTTTCCATTTCAGGGTGTGGAAGGGTCAGGTTAGCACCTGGGGGCACAGACAGTGGGGTCCCGGGCACGGTGATCTGCGGCCACGGTAGCCTCATGGGGGAACTTCAGCAGTGACAGGTGCTGGGCTGGCGGCTGAGGGTGGCGAGCTTGTGGGGGCCGGGGGAGTGGGGACAAAGGGCTCCCCCCGCGTGTCCCCAGGTGGGTGGGAGTCATCCCGCTGACAAATGGGCCGCTGTACTCACTAATCCATGGAGTGGCGTTAATAATAAAACGCTCCTTAAAGCTGCAACGTGACACGAGCGACCGAGTTTCCAGATCCTGAGCAGGATCATTAACTGCGTATGCAAAGGTTTTACAAACATTTGGTAAACTCGCTGTGCCCGCTGTGCCCGTGGAGGTGTGAGAGCCACCAGGGGCCCACAGGAAAGGTACAGGCCTGGACCCAGGACCCTGCTACCCGCCATCAGAGGCCCTGCACGGCCAGCTTCTCCCCTTGGCTGTGAAAAGAGGCGGGGAGGGTAGAGCAAAGGAACCTTTACGCTGAGGGAGACAGCAATGTCAGAGGCATGGGGGCCGGCCTTGGGGTGCAGCGGACCCAGCAGCTGCTTAGGACGCCAGCATCCTATATAGCAGAGCGCCGATTCGAGTCCTAGCTGCTCCGTTTCCAATCCAGCTCCTTGCTAATGCATCTGGGAAAGAGTGAAGATTGGCCCAAGTCCTTGGCCCCCTGCCACCCACGTGGGAGATGCAGGCTCCTGGCTTCAACCTGCACAATGGCCACTGCGGCCTCTGGGGTGACACTGACTTAATATTCACCTGCCGAATTTCTGGGGGGAGGTTTGGTGAAACAAAACGTGTAGGCAGTGGGCTCCCAGGAGACTTCCCTTCCCTCTCTCTCTGTAGAAGTCAGAAGAGGGCCTGAGGCTACAGGGGTGCCCTTGCTCTTGGCGTCGGGAGGAAGGCCGAGGCCTCAGATGCACCTGCGCGGGGCCCTCCTCTCTCCTATCCTGAGTTTTCAGTCCTTGCCTGTTTGCCCTCTGATGGAATCACTGCTCGGTGCTTCCAGGAGTGCAGGGAAATTCTTGACGCATCGTGGTCTGGCCTCGGTAGCCTCTTGGGCAAGGGGGGTGGGGCGGGGCTGAGCAGGGCAGGAGGGGGGCAGTGAGCGGCTGCTGGGAGCCAGGTGACACGGGATGGCAGGAGGCAGTCAGGGTGAACAGGGCCAGGGCTCCAAGGGGAGGGGCCCAGCTTCTCCACACCCCGCAGCCCCAGGCAGCCCCTTCCCTTGGCTCAGGGAAGCCTTCCTGTGTGGTTCCACATTTCCCACAGGGGCTCGGGGGTCTGCAGCAGAACTGGCTGCCCTCCAGTGTCCTTCTCCTCCGGCCCGTCAGCTCCAAGAGCTCAGCTGCTGTTTCTCATCCCGAGGCAAGTCCACGAGGCTGCTGCACACAACACCGGCCTGCTTATTCACACAGGTGCTCAGGCTGACGCCCTAGCAGGGCCGGCTAGGGAGGAAGGGCGAGGTGGGGCCGGCGGGGGAGAAGGGCTGGGAATGTGTGTTGGGATCCACTGTCAGGAGTGACCCTGCTGAGGCCAGAGCTGGGCGCCCAGGAGAGCGTCAGTGTTCATGTACGCACGTGGGCGTACACGCATACACGTTCTCGATGCTGCTTGGAGGAGGGGAGCTGGTGAGCACATTTCGACTCAATAGCTGTGTTCCCAGGCACACTGACATCCCGTGAACCACAGGATCTTTGCACTGATCATTCGGAGTGGTATGTGTTCTCTTTATCTCCATTTTACACAAAAGAAGAGCGAAGCTTCAGAGGTTAGCTGCCTCTGAAACCTTCCCATGTGTCCTCGTGGCTAAAGGACGTCAGCCTTGGGAGAGCCTCGCCATGCTGCCTGTCCCCTTGTCCCCACTGTCTCCTCTGCCAGGAATCGGTGCCCCTCCCCCAGCCGAGAACGTGCAGACCTCGAAGCTCCAAGCCTGGATCATTTTGTCCACACCCACTCAGCAGGACCGGGCCTCCCTGCTCGAACCTTACAGCGGCCTCTGCGGGAGCCTGTGGTGCCCTGTGGTTGAGCCACTGGGTCCCCTCCCATTGAGCCACTGGGTCCCCTCCCGTGTCCGCCCCTTGCTCCTTGCACTAGAGCAGACCTTGGAGCATGGGGGAGGAGCCTGTGAACTCTGGTGGATAAATACATGGCTGATGGCCCCTGGAGTGCAGGAAGGAGCCCCTAGGTGTGTGTGTGGGGGACCTGCTGCAGAGACCGAGCCACAGCAGAACCTGATCCCTATGATCCAGGCTCCCAGAGTGGGCTGCCCATCAGATGGCCCCGCTCGCTCCATCTGCCCTGGGGTCCTGGCGCCTGTGTGTTCGGAGTCCCCAGGAGAGGTGAGACCAGCCTGGTGCAGAGGGGGACACCACCCATGCCTTGCTCTGTTCCTCTCAAGGAGCGCTAAGAATCTGCAGGGGAGGCTATGACACAGTCTCACCAACAGAGGGGCCATTCTCATCTGAGAACCTCACAGCCAGGAGCAGAGCGGGAAATTGAGGCCCAACAGCAGGAATGGGGCCGGCCGGGCTCACAGAGCGGGTGGAGGTGGGGCTGGGACTAAGCTGCAAGATGCTCACCTGGTCCCCAAGCCCCATCTGGTAGCTGCAAACCCAGTGGGCACAGCAGGTGTGCTGACGTCACAGAGCAAGGGAAGCAGGAACGAGGCGGCATCGATGACTACGGGGGTGGGGATGGGTTGGGGGGCTGCGGCCCTGGTGCTGCCTCACTCTGTTCAGCGGATCCCTCCTTCCCTCTCTGGGACATGTTCCACCTGGGACATCCCTCGTGCAGCACGCCAGAATGGCAGAAAAGAGTGGGAAGATTCTCTTTGAAAATGAAAAGAAAGCGAGAAAAAGAAAATCCCTCCCTCCCAGTTAGCTGCCTCCCCTTCCGTGCAGGGCCATGCACGCGTGAGAGACGTGACTTGTCGCTGCGTTTCTTTGCAGCTCCTCCAGCCACCGCGGACTTAACAGCCTGACCTCTCGGGAAGTAGCTCGGGGGAGAGAGATGGGGCATTTCCTGCTTGCTAATTCAAAGCGAGCGTCACGGTTCTTGCACGTTGGGGAGCATTCCTGTTAAACCAGTCCCGTCTTTCGGAACAGCTGGAAGAGCTTGCAGGCCCGTGTCCTGACCAGCCCCCGTCGGCTGCGTGCGCCGCTGGCTTCTGTGGCCGACCCATGCTAACCCACGCGGGAGCAGCGAAGGGTGACCCAGTGCCCCAGTGCCCCAGACGCCAGTGCTCTCAGGCTCCTGGTGTGTGACTTGCAGGGACAGGGCAGTGGTCCTGGGACCACCCGGGCTCACCTTGGTGGGTGGGTGCTGTGCGCATCTTTCATACCAGGGACCCCTGAAGGAGGGCTGAGCTCTGGGGAGAGTCTGGGGTTCCCTTGGGGGACACATGTGTCTTTAGTTTGTGGTGAACGTGGGATGAACGTGACAGAACCAAGTCTGGGGTGGGATGGGAACTGGCCCGGGGGAACTGAGGCCTGGGTCACGCCTGGGGCCGCGAGGGAGAGTTTGGCCCCTCAGTGTAGCCAGTGGCAGCCGAGCCCTGCACCTTGCCGCAGACCGGAAGGGGAAGAACACAGGCGAGCTGAGCGCCAGCTCCAAATGCAGGATCCTGCGTGATGGGCCAGGCAGCCAGGCGGAGCCCCACACTGTGAGCTCGTGCTGGGCGTGGCTCCTCTCGTGCCTCCATGGGCGGAGCAGGTGTCCACATGCAATCCGGGGCTGCACGTGGGGCGGCACCAGGGGCCCGTGCTGACCTCAGAGTGGCCTCTGGCTGACAGGTGCCTCTGGCTGATTTCTGAGGGGGGCGTGGCCGGGCCAGCGGGCAAGGTCAGCTCAGGGGCAGGCCCTGGAGGCTTCTGTGGCCGGAGGACCAGGCAGCCCTGGGTAGCAGTCAGGACGACAGCTGACGTCTTGGCTCCCAGGGTCCGAACGTCTGCCTGCTTATACGGCTTTACCTCCTAGGAGCTCTGATGAGCTGGGCTTGATCCTCCGTTTGCAAAACAGTCATCAGGACACTGCCATGAGTGTCTGTTTCCCAGGGCTGTTGTCCTGTGGCTGTGGCTGAAACAGACCTGCCCAGGCCCTCCAGGGGTCTGCAGGACCCTGAGCGGCCTCTCTGGCTCCTCTCACTCTCTCTCTCTCTGTCTTTGGCTCTCTCTTGCTTGCTCTTTTCTGTCCTTTCCTAACCCCCTGTCTCCATCACTCCTCTTCCTCACTGTTCTCTCCGCTCTCTATCTGCTCCCCTCTGCCACTCTCCCCTCGCCCTTTCTGGCAGGAAAAGCCACACTCACCACCCCAGGACTGAGAGCACAGCAAATTCCCTCCCATCCTTGTCTGGAAGGTTCCTGCACCTCCTGGAAGGGGGCGGTGTGGGGATGCCGCTTGCCCTGGGCGCTCACACGGCTGGGGGTGCATTGCATGGGCTCAGGGTGGGGAGGAGGCTCGAGTGCAAATGGTAGTTGGTGTGCTGAAGGAGTGGGGTTGTTTAGAGGTCTAGGATGCACGCGCGCTTGCAGGAAAGGACACATTCCCCGTGCTGGAACTGGTGTCCCGTCAGCCAGGTGGCCTGAGTAAGTGGCCAGCTCCCCGTCCTCGGAAGACTGGGGGTGGGAATTGCCTAAACACTTGGTGGGACACGGCAGAGCCAACAGAGCATCGCTGTGGCTGGGACGGTGGCTTCCAAGCTCCCTCCCAGGCCCGGTCTTGTTGGGCTGTCCTAGCTCTGGCCTCTGCTTTTCGTGGCCAGCTGCCTTCGGGGTGAGTCAAAGCCCCTGCTGCTCCAGCCTCCTCTGGGTGGGGCTCCGAGGGAGCCGCCAGCACCTCCCACTCCTGCAGAACGGGGTCACTGCTTTCTGGGCCTCTGGGGTTGCCTCCTGCAGCCACCACCCTCCTAGAGTCAAGAGCTGGTTAAACAAGAAAAAGGCAACACACACACACACACACAGACAGGGAGACTTAATCTGCAGTGAGAAAGCCCGTCTTGCTCTGGCTTTTATCACAAGCCCATGGAGATGAGTATTCTGACCTAATAATCAAAACAAGCTGTAATTGCAAACAGACCCTGTCAAGGCCGTGCAGATACCTGCTGCGCACAGCGGCCGCCGCCAGCCCGCCTCCCTCCCGCCGGCAGCCAGCGGGTCCACGCGGCCGTCCAGGCGCAGGCACCATTTTGCTGCCTGCAGCCCTGCTCACCCCAGGCCTCCCTCCGGGTCCCCCCTCCCCGGGCACCCTTTGCAAAGGGGAACCTGCTTGCGGGCAGCCAGCCCCACATCTGCCCGAGCCCAGTGATTGGAAGTCCCAAGGCCTCCCCAGGACCCTCGAGGAGCAGGGCGGGGGGGGGGGGGGGGCAGATGCTCCCACCCCTCCTGAACTTGGCCTCCACCTCCTGGCTGCCGGGAGGTTCTCTTGGGTGCGACAGCCCTGGAGCTGGAAGGCCTTCCTGTCCCCACCCCCCACCCTGCCTCCACCCCCTTCTCCGTGTTTTGTTTCAGACACGCCCTGGGCTTTGAAGGTCAGTAATTTCCATTTCTTCTTTTCAAAACAACTGCAAGTTCTTCTGGGACCCGAATGGGGATTCTCTTCAACAACAAATACATTCCAGAAATGTCCGAGATGGCCAGGAGGGGCCGGAGGGGCGCTAAGCTTGGTCCTTGTCCTCAGGGAACAGCCCGCAGTGAGGGCCCAGGGGACCCGGCAGGCAGCTCGTGCTGCTCTGGACACCGAGCCTTGGGCGCCCTGGGGACACTGAGGGCGGCTGTGGCTGGGACTCGAGCCGGGTCCTGGGGAAGGGCTGCTTGGACCAGCAGCAGGCTGGCACCGCCATGGCAAAGGACGAGGCTGGGCGCGTGGCTGGGGCTCTGCGGCCCACGTGCTGCTCTGTTGTAGGGGGTGCACGGGGCTGTGGTTTCATGACGGTAGGGCCTGTGTGGAAAGATGGACAGGTGTGTGGAGTGAAAGCGCTCTGGGGTGGACTTGAAAATCTTGCTAAGGATCCGCACGTGCACCACCCACACTTACACCTCAAACCCCACCAGCTCCTGCCCGGAGACCTTGGGGGTCTCTGTCTGCACTCGGGAGCTATGCGTTGTGGCTTCTCCCACGGGTCTGCTTTCCAAAACACTGACCTCCCTCGGCCACCCTGGGCCCTCCCTGGCGATGAGGCGGAACTGGAACGAGCTGGGCAGCTTTTGGCTCAGAATCTGCAAGGCTCAGGTGAGCCCCATTGGCTCGAGCTGCGCGACCGAGAGCCTGCCTTACGTTCCCTTCTTGTCACTCCAGGCCCTGGCGGAACCTGGAACCTGGCTCTGAACCCCACCTTGCCCAGTTAAGCCATGACACCACTCCCTGCCTTACCCCAGACCCAGGTGGTCTCGCCCTGCACCTCCTGCTGCAAATCCTCAGCTGGCTCCAGAGTAGCATCACTGCCCACAAGGGCCTAGAGTCACCAGGGACCACGTCACCATCTTAGGGACAGGAAACAACCTCAAGCAAGGCCAAGATGGCATATTCTTAGAAAAATAAATTTAATTAGTGAGAAAGGCAGCGAGAGAAAGAATCGTCCATCTGTTCCCGCCTCAAATGCCCTCAATAGCCAAGGCTGGACCGGGTCAAAGCCAGGAGCCAGGAGCGCCTTCCAGGCCTCCTATATGGGTGGCAGGGGCCCAAGTCCTTGTATCATCATCTGCTGCTTTCCCAGGCACGTTGGCAGGAAGCTGGGTTGGAAGCAGAGGAGCTGGGCCCTGAATCCGAGCTCTGGCATGGGATGCAGGTGCCCCAAGCTGCAGCATCACCTGCTTCACCTTCATGATGCCTGCTCCTGGTGCGTTCTTTGGAGCTCTGCACACGGTGCTCCGGGCTTGCACCTGCTCGCCGGCCTCCCAGCTCTGCCTGCCAGCTCCCTTGCTCTCTGCAGAGCTGGGCTGAGAAGACGTTCCCTCCTGCACCGAGTCACTGTGCTGACCCTGGGGTCTTTGCCAGGGAAGTCATGCAGGCCAGGGCTGCGAGGTGCCTGGCCCTTGTGTGGCCTGTCCAGTCTGACCTGCCCTGTGACTCCGATCAGCAGCTAATCCCTGAGCCAGAGGCAACCTCACTGCTGACCACAGGAGGCCTGCACCCCCGGAAGAGTTACTGATGTGGGTGGGTTTGGGGAAGCAGAGTGTTGTCAAAATGGGAGAACTCTGGCTTTGCTACTGGGCGTGCTGTGAATTTCCTCATCAATTCTATCTCATCTCGAAACCATTTGGGGAGCGTCTTCCGGGTCCCAAGTGCATCACAGACATCATCCCCAAGTGAGGGGTCTCATAGGAGGGGGACAAGGCTCGAGTATTCTCTTTTAAAGATTTATTTGAAACACAGAGTTACAGGGAGAGAGCAGAAGAGAGAGAGAGAGAGGGAAAGAGAGGTCTTCCATCTGCTGGTTCACTCCCCAAATGGTCACAATGGCCAGGGCTGAGCCAGGCCAAAGCCAGGAGCCAGGAGCTTCTTCTGGGTCTCCCACATGGATGGCAGGGGCCCAAGCACTTGGGCCATCTTCTACTGTTTTCCCAGGCCCATTAGCAGGGAGCTGGATGGGAACTGGAGCAGCTGGGACTCGAACCAGTGCCCATATGGGATGCTTGTGCTGCAGCGGGCAGCCTCCAGTCCACACATACTGATAGAGCCCCTGCCGTGGGCACTTTGTTGTACTTGATGCAGGGGCTCAGGACCCAACCCATCTTTATCTACACAGTCATGAGCTGACCCAGGCCACCCCCTGTTGCTTGCTTACTCCGTGCGGCCAGGACTTACCCAAGGCCAGGCCTCCCTGCACTGCCTCTGGGTCTGTCTCCACGGACACAGCGGAGCCCCAAGTGTGCAGAATGTCTCTCGGATTCTCATCTCCTCCCACAGCCCCTCCCCAGCCTCACATGCGGTCCCTCCCTCGGGTGGTCATAAACTCTCCCCCAGCCCTTGCACGGCGGCTGCCTTGCTGCACAGCGCCTTGCCGCCTTCTGCTCCCGCGGCCTCCCTGGCCGGGGCTTCTCCACCCTTCCTTCCCGAGCACAGACCCCCTGCAGCCTCTGTGCCGGCCAGGGGGTGGGAGGGCAGCTGGGCGGCTTTCCAGCCCACAGCTCTGCCCTGCCTGACCTCTCTCTGGGGTCCAGGAATCTGCCTCCCGCCCGGCTGGTGTGCACGCTCCCCGCAGGACTCCTCCCAGCTGCTAGGATGGGAGTGCCGAAGGAGGCTCCGCAGTGCCAGGAATCGGCGCCTTCTGGGCTTCCTTGGAGAGTCCGGGCAGGCGCTGGGGTCACAGCTCTGTTTCCAACGTCCGTCTGAAAGTGGTGCTTACCTTCTGCGAGGAGCATTTCACCAGCCAAGCTACACACACGCGAAACTTGCTAATAGGTCGTGGTGCGATACAGTGTGACTGCTGGCTCTTACACAGCCACAGAGGCGAGGTCGTGTCCAGAGAATGGACCCCTCTTTCTGGAGCGCATCTGGGGCTGCTCAACCAGGACCCCGCTCCACAAAGGCCCCATGAGCCCCTTTGTTTTTTCTTGATAGGCACAGAAGAGAAAATTCAGACGATCCCTGCTTTGTTTCTTCAGGTGGCCCCTGTTGCGCCCCCACCCCTGGCCTGGATAGACAACCCAACAGCAGTGCCGTGAGCCAGGCTGAGCAGTCTCTGTACACAGGGACATTGTAGGCTGGCCCCTGGCTCCTGCCCCTGGGGCCCTGGGAGAGCTCCTCTGGCCCCCTGAGAGTGAGGCTCGGTGCTCCTCCTTCAGACACTCACAAATCCTCACTCCTCTGCCTCCACCTGCTCGTCCAGCCCGGGACCTGGTTCAGCTTCCGCTCGGGGCTCCATCTTCCCCTGGGCCTTGGCAGCATGCTCAGCCCAGACCAGTTGCTCGAGTTGGGGTGGCATTCCTGATGGCGCTGCTGAGCACCCCACCTCTGGCTGCTTTCACTGGCTCCTGGGAGCGCCCCGTGGCTTCCCGGTATCCCCAGAGGGTGACACATCCACCCTAGGCGCCTTCGTTCATCCCGCCGAGACTTGGTGCACCAGACACGGCACTGAGGGTCTGCCATGTGGGGAATGTCTGCTTAGCTCCCTTGGGGACACCTGCCACCCTCTCTGTGTGGCTCCCTCCCTGGCCCTGGGGACCCAACACACATATTTCCTGACCAAAGGCCAGTGAGGGCCTTTGGGGAAGGCTCCCCTGCAGGAGGTGTGAGAGAGGAGGAAGCGAACTCTGGCGGGAGGAAGGGCTGGGGAAGACCACTCCAGGCAAGGAGGCAGCTGCCGTCTGCCGGGGGAACCCGAGTCGGCGAGCATGGGAGCCTTGAGGTCACCCCCGGGGGGTTCGGGCTTCTACCTGATGGGGGTCCCTGGGGAAGAGCATCATTGACTTATTTCCTAGGTCAGTTAGCACAGGCATGGGAAGAACAGACAGCTTGGGTGGGGGCCAATGAGAGAGAGAGAGAGAGGGAGAGAGAGAGAGAGGGAGAGAGAGAGAGAGAGAGACTATTCAGGTCTGTTCAGCGTTTGTGTGAGACTCCCTTTAAGTATGCATAGATTTAATAAAGCCCCAAATAGTGACAAGGGACCACCCACCTCCACACACACCACGAAGGGCAGACAATGGCTTTCCAAATGATTCTGTTATTTCCATGCAATCAGAGAGACCGCTCTTCCGGGAGGACCTGCTTGCGATGCCCGTGGAAATGCTTGTGTGTATTTAACTCTCATTTCCTTTCTGCTGGATCAAAATAATTTAATTTTCTCATAGTCTGTCCATGCAGCCAACAGAATATAATTATTCAGAAAAAAAAAATTGTGAGTCTCATAGCCTTGTTTATTAGATGACACATCAGCTTTCCTGGGCGAAGGAGACGCCTGATCTTTGTAAAGCGAGGCTGAGCGCAGTCGCGGTCACGTGACCGTGCGCACATGTTTAGCATACCTGCAGGAAAAACAAAAGACCTGAGGGGCTGCACAGCCTGCCGGGCGTACTTGTGCATGTCAGAGGCGTCGAGCTTTGCCCACAGCGCTCATCCGTGCTGAAGGCTGCCGATGTGGAAGTGAAATCTCCGTGGTCTGTGTTTATGGTTGGCATCTGATGTGAGACATTATCCATCAAGTTAAAGGACATCTCCAGCGCTCTCGGGCGAGCCCTCACACCCCTCCCTGCCACGTGCACACACACACACACACACTGCTGCCTGAAACCAAGCCTCAGGCCGGCTGCTCAGCCTATAGGATATGGTTGCTGGAAAAAGAGATTTTGCAATCATTCAGGCCAATGCCTCGTGTTAGAGATAGGGTGATTCACGTAGCCCAGAGAGGGGCAGGGGCTTGCCCCTAGGTGCTCAGCAAAGCAAAGGCTGGGGAAATTCTGGTAAACACTGCTGCTGGGCTGTGTCGCCGTCTGCAGGTGCCAGTGTCAGCCGAACCGCTCCACGGCAGACACTGCTGGCTCCACCTCAGTTCTTGTTTGGTAAGAGGAGCTGGACGGTTCCTGAGAGGTGGTTTTCACACAGGTTGGATCCTAGTCTACCCGTCTTGTTCCTTGGGATTGGTGTCCCTGCGCCCTGAAGCTCTCCATGGCGCAGCAGCCCCGCCTGCCAGGCGCACGGCTGTGATTTGCTGTTCGCTCCTGGCGCAGTCTGCTCTCATTTAACTCCCAAGCACAGCCCTCGCTTTCTCCGTCCTCCCTCTCGCGTGTTTGCAGGGAAGGATCCTTACTCTCTGCCGGTCCTTCACCCACAGCACGTCCTGGAGCACCTGCCACCCACAGGCTTGGCTGGGGTGGACGGCGGGAGGAGCGCCCGGGTCGGCAGTGGGGGCTCCGCCCACGGCAGGTACACAGCGACCAATGCTATCGCTTCCTGGAAGGCGGGGACCGCCTCTTAGCATCCATCCACCGATTGTTTCACTAACCGCCTCCACGCCAGTCAGTGGCATCCTCGCATGGAAAAGCCGTGTTTCGTTTGCTTCCATGTCCTCACGTGTGGGACGTAATTACTCTAAGCATCTGCTGCACTCATTGTGCGGCTGACCAATGACCGCCTCAGATGCCCTTTCCCGGGGACGCCGTGTGGGTCCCATGGCTGCCACAGGGCACGGCTGTTCCTGCCGTTTGTCCAGGGCGATGCTTGGGTGCCTTTTGCTTCGGGTCACACGGGCGAGCAGCAGCTCAGAGGACACTCCCTGCCAAAGAGGAGACGGCGTGTGGTCAGACAGAAGGCCACTTGTGTGGCCAGGGCAGGCGTCCTGGGAAGCTTGCGTGTTAGGGGGCTTCCTGTGCTTGACGGGCCACTGGAGGGGCAGTGGGAAGAGTGGGGAGCTTGGCAGAGCAGAGGGGTTGGCCAGCAGGAGAGCACGTACCCCATGCAGCGTTCTTGTGCGGACCTTGTATGGCAATGTCTCCAGGCATGTCTGGCTGTCGCGGCCGGTGGGTGCTATGGACATTCGGGGAGGGTAGAGGCCAGGGCTACTGCTGAGCACCCCACCTGGCAAAGGACGGCCCCACATGTCAGCAGCGCCCAGGCTAAGACCCCCTGCTGCGGAGGCAAGAGACAGGAGCTTCAGAGCAGAGCCCGGAGACACGCCCACACTGGGGGATGGGGCGTGCAAGTATCTTACCCTGGGGACCCCCTCCGATGGTCCCCTGGCCATGACCACTGCGCCGCAGGGCTCCTGGGGGTTTTATAGAACCAGGCTGCACACAGTGCCTTCTATCAAAGTGGAACGAGAGATGCCGGAGGCCCGGCAGGACTCAGGGCGCTGTGGCCCCCGCCAGCCCCGGGGCTGTCTGCTCACCGCTCACTGCCCTGCCTTCCAGTCACCCCCGGGCTATGGGCACGTCCGGATCCTGGTGACCTCTGGTGCCTGTTGCCTGTCCCCAGCCCAATGTCTTGCCAATCTCATAACAAAGCAAAAACTTGGGAGAGAGATTGAGTTTGCTTCTCGCAGCAGAATTTGATTTAGGGCCAAGGAGGTGCTGCGAAGCGGAGATCGGCTATTTCGGGAGTGCTGGGACAGATTTCTTCCCGTCTCCAAGGGACTGTGCACATCTCCTGTCTCCCACTCGACCGTGCGTGTGGTCAGCGGTAGGCCTGGGCACCCGTGGGCCCCTGTTGCTGCTCTGTGTGATGGACAAGAGGAGCAGGGTACCTTGACGACGGGTGCTGGATCGACATGCTGGAGAGTCAGGGGAATTTCAGCTCCCAGCAGCCTTCGTGGTCAAGAGGCTAAGCTGCTCAGAGCAGGGCTGTCCACTGCCGCCAAAGGCTCTGCCTGCTGGGCCCCCTTGGCTGTGAGTGCGACAAGCGGCTGCCTTGGTCACTTTCGGGGCTCCCTGTATTCTTCATCCCCACTGATGTCAACTCCCGGCTCATCCCCCCACACCACCGCTGGCCCTGCCCCAGCCCGGATGGTCCATATGGGGTACGGTCAGGAGTCCAAGGCCTTGGGTTTGGCTCTCCTCCGCCGCAGGCAGTGGGCCACCCTGTGAAGGTCCCCTCTCGCCTCTCTGAGCGGCCGCTTTCCTGTCCGTGGGAGTAGCACTGGCGCAATCACAGTGCTGGATTAGCAGGAGGCCTCTTATCTGCCTGCCTGGGTTCCTGGGCAGGAGCTGAGCCTGCAACCCGGGCAGCAAGGCTCCCAGAAGGCACGGGCGAGGGCGTTACAGGCAGAGTGGACAGGGAGAGAGAGAGACAGAGAGAAAGGTCTTCCTTTTTGCCGTTGGTTCACCCTCCAATGGCCGCCACAGCCGGCGCACCACGCTGATCCGAAGGCAGGAGCCAGGTGCTTCTCCTGGTCTCCCATGGGGTGCAGGGCCCAAGCACTTGGGCCATCCTCCACTGCACTCCCGGGCCACAGCAGAGATCTGGACTGAAAGAGGGGCAACCGGGACAGAATCCGGCACCCCGACCAGGACTAGAACCCAGTGTGCTGGCGCCACAGGCGGAGGATTAGCCTATTGAGCCGAGGCACCAGTCGTGAGGGCGTTTTGATAAAGGGACGCTGGGTGTGCGGTATCCAAGAGTCCACATCGAAAAGAAAACTGACGACCTTTACATCCAGACACGGTGCCCACCAGAATCCTGCCCCTCCCCCACTCTCAACATCCCCCAGCGCCCCTTGCTTTCTTATTTCTCCATTCCATTCTCATCCCTCTGCTGCTGTGCATGGCCAGAGCAGGCCAGGTGATCGCCTGGGATAGGGGACAAGGGTGGTGACTGGGCCGGCACCATGGTACAGTAGGTTAAGCCTCTACCCCCAGTGCTGGCATCCCATATGGACACTGGTTCGAGTCCCGGCTGCTCCACTTCCCATCCAGTTCCCTGCTAAATGGCCTGGGAAAGCAGTAGAAGATGCCCCAAGTGCTTGGGCCCCTGCACCTGCGTGGGAGACCAGGAAGAAGCTCCTGGCTCCTGGCTTTGGATCGGCCCAGCTCTGAAGTGATCCAGAGTATGGAAGACCTCCCTCTTTTTCTGTCTGTAACTCTACCCCTCAAATAAATAAATAAATCTTTAAAAAAAAAAAAGAAAAAGAAATAAAACTAAAACAGGGAATGGAAAGCAGGTGCAATGTCAGGGTCCTGCAGGGCACTTGGGGGTGCTGGGATGCCAGTGACGGGGGCCTGGCTCCTTCTGGAGAGCCTTGGTCTCCTGGCGCTACCCATGCGTGCATTCATTTATTCCATCAGTGTTTGCTGAGCAGTCACCCCAGGCTGCGCTGGCGAGGAAGGCGGTGAGGCGGGCGCCTCTGCAGCCTGCTCACCCCTCCCGCCATGGAGTGGGAGGACCTGACTTTCCAAGGGGGTGTTTTCCCAAAGCACATGGGCCGGCAGAGCAGCGCAGGCGTCAAGGAGAGGGGCAAGCCTGCTTCTCCCGGCCACCCAGCAGCAGGGGCCGGGGCAGAGGGGACCCAGGCCGTCCTGCAGCGCCCATCCCACTCTCCCTGGGTGGGTCTTCTCTCCTGCCACACCCACACTATGCCAGTGATTACAGCGAAAGCCATCTTGGTGCTATGGGTCTTCACAGATGCACAGGGCCAGATGGGGCCCAGCATAGAGAGCACAGCGGGAGGAGGCACCGGCTGCGTTGGTGCACCTGCTGGAAGCCTGGGGCAGCATGGGGCATTCCCTGCGATTTCTGATTCGCTCCTAATGACAAACACTTGAGGCGTCTGCCGGCTCCCCTGTTCTCTGGTGGGCAAACCGGAGCTTGCAACAGGCACATGTACCAGTGAGCCAGAGCCCCGGAGCGGGAGGAAGGGGCTGGGTCTGCTGCTCCCTATGGCTGAGTGTAAGAGGCCTGTCTCCTGGGGTCTCTGTGTTTAGGAAGGCAGACAGGAGTTCCTGCCCTGCTCGTTCATTCGTTTGTTGGCTCATTCATTCCCACTGTAAGTACTTGCTGAGTGGCATCTGTGCCGGGCACTGTTCCACCTGGGGTGCGACTGTGAGCAAAATAGGCTGAAACGCCTCTCAGGGCACGTACATGGTCACGAGCGGTACCGGGGCGAGATGATGGGCAGTCCGTGAATCATCGGTTGAACTACGGGCACTTGCTAATCTTCCCCCATTTTGATGAGCGTAAATGTCCATTTCATATGATTCAACCTAATACGTGTACTACCCAGATGGTTATAGGGGCTACGATGAGAATGAAGCCCGAAGGGAATGGGTTAGGGGTCCAGGGTCAGGATGGGTCTTTCTGGTATGTTCCTCTGGCCATATCAGTCCATGAAAAACTGCCAGTGTTGGGGTGGGCCCTGAGGAGGGCACCCACAGCTCAGGATGCAGTACGTGGCGCCTGTGCCTGCCTCCGGCTCCGGACTCCAGCTCCCTGCCTGTGCAGAGCCGGGGAGGCCGTGGAGATGACCCAGGTGACTGGGTTCCTGCCCCTGGCCCGCCTGGGAGACCTGGAGTGCGTTCCCAGCCCCAGGCTTCCGCGCCCCTCCCAGCCCCACTTGGGGAATGAATCAGCAGATGGTAGCTCTCCCTCCCCCAGTCTGTCTGAGTCGCAGATGAATGCATTTTTGAAAACACATCCCACAAACCTCCCAGTGTCGGGGTAGGAGCCCCAGTGCCTTCCTGAGCGCTCAAGGGTCCTCCTGCTGCGGTCAGCCACACCTCTGTCGCCCGGGCGGGCCCGGAGCTCCGGGAACACAGGCCACTCTGTCTGACATCGCCCTCGTGCCTTTGTCCGCCGGCCCCTTCAAGCCCAGCTGGCGTGTGAGCGGCTCAGAGCGCCTTCCTGAACCTCGCCCGCCCGGCTTCTCCCAGACAGTTTTAATTGCTCCCTCCTCTGCACTCACACACCACTTTATTATAGCACTTAGCGCTGCTCTTCTCTGCAGAAGACGCTGTGATTTATTCGTGTGCCTTGTTAATGGTCGCATTCCCAGTGGCTGGTGCAGTGCCTGGCATGCGCGAGGCTCAGGGCAGGTTTGATGAGTGAATGAAGGAAGGGAGCGCCGAGTGGCATGGCAGGTGCAGAGAATACAGGGCCCAGAGAGCGTGGTGTTGAGGGAGAGCGGGGGAGGGAGGAGCGGCGACTTCATGGAAAGGAAGCAGACCTTGAGGATGGCGATCACTCAGGCCCACCCTGCCCGCACCTGCCCGCACCTGTCCACGCTTGCCCATGCCTGTCTGTGCCCAGCCTGTTCCACCTGCCCGTGGTGCCTATGCTTGTCTTTCTATGCCTGCCCACGCTTAGGCAACCCACAGTTGTCCACACCTGCTCACACCTGCCCATGGCTGTCCACACCCAGCCTGCCCACACTTGTCCATGCTTGTCCGTACGTGTCTATGGCTGGCCTGCCCACACCTGCCCACACCTGCCTGTTCACACCTGCCTGGGGCCAGCCTGCCCACACCTTGCCCCCACTCTGCCTCCTGCCACACCGCCCTCTGACACCTCTCCCAGCCTCCAGCCACGTGGGGCTGGCTTTCCTTCCGCCCTGCCCCCTGCCCCCACCCACCTCCAGCTTCTTCCCAGAGCTAGTCCTCAGCCTCCTTCGCGGAGGCCTCTCCCGGTGCCCAGGACTGGGGAGCTGGCCCCGGAACAAGCACCCTGACTGCCCAGTCTGACCCTCAGAGCTGTGGCAGCTGCTGCGGTGGGGGTGGGGGCGCCGTGGCTGACTTGATGGGTCAGTTTGCCTGAGTTCCAATGCTGGCTACGCCCTGGAGTCACCGGCTGCCTTTTCTCTCATTGCTCGGTCACGTCTTCTGGGAAATGGGGCTCCTAGTGGGGAATCCGGTGGTTGCAGGAACCCACACACAGCCACACACACACACACACACACGTGTGGGAGCTGAGCATGCTCAGTTAGCACTGGTTCCCCTGGCCAGGCCTTTGCCTCTGGCGTGGACCCCCCCGTCGGCCTCGTGGTCTTCCTGGCACATGGAGGAAACCTCGCGATGGCTGCTGGCTGCTGGCTGAGAGGTCACAGGAGGAGGTGGAGACCCAGAGCTGGGGCTGAGCAGAGAGCGGACCAGTGTGGCAGGCCAGTGGGGAACAGTGCAGGTCACGGGGGGTGGGGGCTCGTGTGGCAGTGAGGGGCCGAGCTGTGGCTTTTGCGTGGATGGGTGGTGACCCCCTGGCCACCAGAGAGTGAGGTTTCCCGAGGAAGCGGAGACACCCAGAGCCACGAATGGCCTCTGACTGAGATGCTTTTTCCCTGCAAGGTGACATATTCCAGACCACCAGGGTCACTTCCCTCCCCTCGACGCTTCCTCCCTCGCTTGGCTCCTCTCCCTACTCCTCCATCATAGAAGTCTCCAGAAACAGGTTTTGTTCAAAGTGAATGAGGCCATAAATTCCCCGTTTCTGACAGGCCGACAAGAGAGAGCAATTCCGCACGGGAGCGGCAGCCGTGCGCCGTGCCCTGTGGAGCTCGGGCTGTCCAGGGCAGAGGCCCCGTGCTGGGGGGAGGAGGGCGAGGCTCCCGCGGGCCCCTGCGCCCATCCAGAGGCCAGGAGGCAGCTTAACGCGGCCCACTTGGGGGGCCCAGGGCAGGGGGTTCGGGTTTGGCTGCGTGGCTCACTGCCAAGTGGGACTGGCCAAGTCGCATTCATTCAGTGCGGCACCCATCAATTCCTTCAGTGTCCCCCGGCGTGGAGAAGAGGGGGTGCTTCCCTTCCTTCAGTCACCTTCCCACAGAGGCCCCAAAGTCTTTGCCATTCAAGGCATAGCCCGAGATTGATTTCCCTGGTAAATAAAGAGCTCCTACCAGTCATTAAGAAAAATAAACAACCTAATAGGGATCCAGGCAGAGGATCTGGATAAATGGCTCACAAAGAGGGAATACAAATGGCTCTAAAACCAATTATGTCTGAGAAGAGACGCCCTCTCCCCCCTCCGCCACCCCCAGGAGGGGGGTGTCTGTGGAAATGTCACGAAGTCCCCCTCCTCCTGTCCGCCCCGCCCCCAGCTGGCTCCATCAAGGTTGTGGTGATGACGGCGTGGACAGATGTGCGGTGGCGGCGGATTTTACTGAGAGCCCCTCTGGACGCTGGGGTAGCGGGGCCTCAGCCCTGCGTGTGCACCCCAATGGCCCCTGGAGACTCAGCTGACCTCCACACGTACAAGATGACTGTACCCGTGCAGGATTAGTCAGGGAAGCACCAAATACGCACCCCTGGCAGGCTGCCTAAATAATGTATGATACATTTGTACAATCGGATGCTAGGCAGTCATTAAAAAAAAAAAAGGCATCGAGGCGCACTTCATGCCCTAATGTGCATGGAGCGCCAAGATACATTTTTAAGGGAAAAGGGCAAGGCTCACCACGGAATGGAAGGCAAATTATGCCGCTGTTTGTATAAAAATGCGGGAAATGGAAAAGGCGTGTCATACGCACATGCCCCTGTTGTCTGTGTCTCCTTGGAAAGGACAAAGCCTGGGAACAAAGCTGCCTTGGGGCCGTGCCACCGGGACCCAGAGGCTGGCGCACGGGTCGGAGGGGAGCCCGTCCTCTGCACCTCTTTGTGCCTTTTGCTTTGGAGGTGTGAGGCTACTCCCGGTCCGAAGCAGAACTACCACTCGCGCTGAGCATCTCAGCGGAAGGAGGCCGGGAGCTGGGAGCTCAGCACCTGAGGACCTGCGGGCGGGAGGGTGTGCACCTGCGGGGCCAGCGCCCAGGGAGAGCCTGTGCTTGGGTGTAGTTGGAGCAGAGTTTTGGGGAGTCCTGGCTGTTGAGAAACACAGGACAGAGGAAGGGGGACTGGGGTACCACGCTGCAGAGTGTGGATTTCACGGCGCTGAGGGCCTGCCTAGGAGGGTCTTAGGCAGGGAGAGACATGTGCGGTTGTATTTTAGGAAGAACTTCCTGGAGGCGGTGTGGGGAGTGACCCAGGGACAGGGCGTGCACCTGCTTCGCCGACATGCTCTCCCATCTTCAAGAGTCGTCACATACGGGGAGACCGAGGCTCAGCACAGCCCTGTAACGCGTCCAGGCTCTCGCAGCATGGGAGTTGGGATCCAAACTCAGTCTTAGTGAGACTCCACAGGCTGAGCTGTGCCCAGCACCCTGCCACATCCGGCCCTTCACCCTGCAGTTATGCGCTCTGGGGGCCCTGGGTGTGCACGCAGCCCTGTGAGAATCCTGATGCCAGCGGCCAAGCTTTGTGTCCCTTTAACTGCAAGTGCACGGCCAATTAGGTCATGGGCTGCACCGGCAAGATCTTATCAGCCCGCTTCCAGGACTCGCTGCTGGCTGCGGCTGTGGTCTGCTCCCTCTCCCGGCTCGCTGGGACGTGGCTACGCAAGTCCCTCACCTTACCCTTTGCCCGAGCGGCAGTGAACTTCTTAGGGCCCATTTTCCTCTTTAAGGCCACAACCAAGGTCAGAGGCAGACTTCCTGTGGGAGTAACAGGAAGTGATGGAGGTCAGGTTCCTTGGGGTGGGGAACCTGGGGGATACATTTGGCTCCAATTATCCAGGGACTTCCAAATTTCCTGGTCATTTGGTTTGCATTTTCCTGTCATTTCTTCACCCGCATTTTTCTGTGATTCCCATTCTATAACTGTGACAACTGAGACTCCGTCACTCACCCCAGGCCACCCTGGTTCATCAAGGGTGCACTCGGATCTCCCAGCCTCGCCCTGGGCTCCAGGTCTTTCTACCATCTCCCAAGTCCTTTGCTTCCTGTTGCTATGGGTTTCTTAGGTATCTCCTGCCACGCATTCATAAAAGGCTGTGACCCCTTCCCCAGACGTTTAAGGAAAAGGAAGCGTGGCCCTCCTGGTGGCAGTGCTGGGATGTGCACTGTTGCTGCTCAGGGGTCAGGCCTAGCAGGTGCTGGGCCCCGGGGCAACATGGGAGCCTGCTGGTAGCCAGGGCAGGGCAGTGAAGGGTAGCCTCTGGGTATGGGGTGCCCAGAGGGGAAGAAGGGTGATTGTGTCACAGGGAGCTGGTGAGGCCAGTCAAGGGAGACCCAGAAACCTGAGGACACTGCCTGCCTCCGATGAGGGCCCAGTTTGCGGTATGCACTGCACAGGACGCTGGCGGGGGACGTGCGACAGGGGCACTCCCTGCCAGGCTGGCTGCTGCTCTCTCTGGCTGGGAACGGGCTCCTTCCTGTCTTTTCCCAAAGCCATCACCGGGGCTGCCAGGAGGTAGGTGGGTGACCTCAGGGAAGTCACAGGCACTTCCTGAGCCCCAACTTTTCACCTGCAAAGTGGGAGTAAACACGGTTTGTGTTGCCTACCTCAGCCGCTGGAGAAGCAGAGGGGGTGCCATTTGGAACCCAGGAAGCACTGCGCAAGCATCGCTGTGCCATGGCCACCAGTGCCGCCCGCGTGACCGCAGCCACGCCCCAGCTACCTCATCCCCTCCTTTCTCACGGGAACAGTGGGGCCCCCATCTCGATCTCTTTTAACGTCTCAACCAAAAGCGCTTTATTGATTTTCTGATTCTAAAGGTCATACAGGTTCATTATAAAACATCCAGGAAATATTTTGTTTAAAAGAGAAAACTCAAGATTTCCAGCTTTGATGGGGTCACCGTGTGGTTTTTGGTTTCCCTACGTAGCCACGCGACTGACAAAGCTGTAACAGAAGCACTGCCCCACTCTATCGCGGAGGTACCGTCACATTCTATCCTACTGTTTCTGGACACTGCTTCAGAATCCTTCTCAACACAGCCTCCGGGCTGCTAGCATCACTATACCACAGTAGCTGGGAGAAGAGAGCCCCTGTGCGTGGATGACCGGGTGAGGGTGGGCAGGGTCCAGGCCCTGGGGCCGTGATGGGAGAGCCTCTGAGCCTGGCCCAAGGGAGGATGAGGCTTCCTGGGATTTGGCTCAAGCCTCTACGTGGGGCTTGGCAAACCACAGCTTCCACTGGGGAGTTCCTTGAAAATGTTCAAAGACTTAACATCGTGCAAGGTTGAAGGCACGCAGGCGAGGTCCTGCCGACACACGTGCTGGGCCCCTGTCGCGGCTCAGCTTGAAGCCCGGCGGGACCGATTGGAAGCTCTGGCTCTGTTAAGTGTGTGGTGTGGGGAGGGGAGCCCAGGCGGCCAGGGTCCTGCCCGGAGCAGGTGTGACCATGCACTTCTCATACCACGGAAGGCCAGTTACCCCCGGCCTGCCTTTTCCAGGGGGAGGCAACAGAGGCTGGGAGGACAGAGTCAGTTGTCCGGGGTCCCTGTTTGCAGGTGACAAGCGGGGGCCTGAATCCAGCCTCCAAGGCCCCTGCTTTCCTGGGGAGTGCACACAACCTGCCCAGGAAACTTCTCATAGCCTGGGCGACGTCTTTCATTGAAGGATTTGAAACTCTTGCACAAAAGTTTTTGTTTATTTGCAAGGCAGAGTGGGGGGGGGGGGGGAGAAAAAGAGAGAGAGGGGGGGGGGGGGAGAGAGAGAGAGAAATATCTTCCATCTGCTGGCTCACTCTCCAAATGCCCACAATAGCCAGGGCTGGGCCAGGCTGAAGCCAGGAACCAGGAACTCCACGCAGGTCTCCCCCATGGGTGGCAGGAGCCCAAGCAGTTGGGCCGTCCCCTGCTGTCTCCTAGGTGCGAGTTAGCATGAGGCTGGATTGGAGGCAGAGGAGCGGCTGCATCCCAGGCTCTGTGTTGTGAGACACGGTGTCCCAGGTGGTGGCTTAGCCCACTGCCCCACAACGCCTACTCCTGGACTGAAGTGGGTGCTTTGTCATCTTTGATGCTGGGGACCACCCAAGGGTTGGACGTGAGACCTTTCTCTCTATTATCCGCTTTCAGTGTAGGGGTGAGAGTAGGTAGGACAGGGAAGTGTCTGGGCTGGAGCTCCTTTGTCCAGTTCTGCCACCTTCAACTTTGCCGTGCCTCAGTTTCCCCACCTGTTAAACGGGAGTCACACCTCCACCCCTTGGGCATAGGCTGCTGTGAGGAGTTCGTGAGTTAATCCACGAATGAACCCAATTTGAAACAGAGAGCACTTGGCAACTGTTGGCTGTGATGGAAGGGACTTGGGGCTGTGCAGAGAGAAGAGAGGCTTGGCTAGACCTGGCGGTCCTGGCCGAGTTCAAGGGGGGGGCCCTCAACTGGGGTAGCACCTTCACTCTAGTTTCTCTTCCAAGAAGAGCTTTGTTCCAATATTTGGTTTGCATTCGGTGACATCAGCACCTCTTCCAGGAAGCTCTCCTGGATGGATGGACCCGGACCGGCCTGCACGCTCCTTGCTGCAGGCTCCCAGCCCCCAAGGCCGATGCCACCCTTTGGCCTCAGACAAAGCGGGCACCAGCAGCGGCAGCAGCCGGCCGCTCGGTGGCTTTCAAGAAGCGGGAGCTCCTGGGAGCCCGGGCCGGGCTGTTCTGCTTTGAATGCTATTTGCATTGCAATAGGCGAGCCGGGCCTTCAATACAGGCCCCTTCTCTTTTGACAGGACAGCCTCACAATCGCCTATTGACCGGGCACCTGTTCTTGCCCCAGACATTATGCAAATGCCGGCCAGGAGCGAGGCCGCCAGTCCCCCCGGGCCATTGTGCATTGAACCCTGATGGCGCCCTGCCAGCTCCCAGCCGGCCTTTGTTCCCCGGCTGGGCTGCGCACCCCCCTCACCCCCACCCCACCTCCGCCTCCCGCCCGCCTGAGGTGCCCTGTGGCGGAGCCGCCCGCTGACGGCTCCTTGGGTCCTTGCACCTGAAGAAAAGGCCGGGTGAGCTGGAGGCCAGGCCCACGCTGCGGCCGGGCTGGGGGCCCAGAAGGAGGCGGGCTGGGCCTGGCCCGGGCGCTAGGCTTCCTGTCCCCAGGGAGCCCCGAGAGGGGCCTGGCAGGCGGAGGAGGGGGCAGCCCGGCCCGTGCCATCTGGGGGCAGGCAGATTATAGTAATCGCTCTCACATCTGCTGAGGGCCTTGCAGCCAGTGGAACCCTCTCCCCGCCAGGCACACCTGCCCCTCGAGGAGGAGGTGGGCCGGGCGCGGGATTGTACGCCTTTCACCCACCCGCAGGGAGGTGCAGGCTGGGGCTCCAGCCCCTGGGCACAGCGCGGTTCCTTTCCCTCCGTCTGGTCCCCCAGTCCCGCCTCGGGGCTGGGACTCCCCGAGCCACCACTTTGCTCTGTGCAGCCTTGTTCTTCCTCTTTTTGCTCTCTCGCTTGCTTCTGCGCCTTCGGCTTCACTATCTTGCGCCCCATAGGCTCTTGAAGCAGGGTGCTGCGCCCAGCCTGTGGGCATGGCCTGGCATCCATTAGAGGTACCACTCTCTGGGCCCTGGGGCGGACCTGCTGGCCCAGAGACACCGGGGGGTGGGCCCAGCTCTTGGATGTAGGTGATGCTGCGGCTGCAGGGGTCCCACACGTGGGCAAATTGGAGCATCCTGCCTCAAACTATCCTCCCTACTTCCTTTCCCCGGCCAAGCCTTGGCCCACATCAGTTCCTGCTGCTGTGTTGCTGTGCACCTGCCTGGCCCCAGGCTCCAGGCGTCAGAAGAACGAGGCACCGGAAGCAGCTTGGTCCAGCAGCGACAGTCTCGGGGGACAGTCTGCTCCTTCAGAGCTGAGTGCTCAGGCTGTGATGCGGAATGGAAGACTCGACAGCCGGCAGCCCCCGGGGGCGTGTGCCCTGGAGGTCACTGGACTGGCGCCTGTGTCTCATCGCCACTTCCACGTGTCCCCGTCCCGAGTGGTTACATGGGGAACCCACAGGCCACTTTGCATCCACAAGGAGGCTCAGACTCCAGGAAGCCAGGCGGGCAGGGGCTGCGGAAGACATCCTGGAGGACATTCTCATCCAGGGGGAGACGTCTGCCCCAGCAGGTGCACCCGTCAAAGATCCCCAAGTAGGGAGCGCTGGCACTGCCGTGGGGCCCCAGCTGCCACAGCCGATGGCTTCAGTAGGGGGGTATCCCCAGCCCCATCCTGTTCCGCATGCGTAGCCCAGCCACCGTGGTCCCATGTCCCTGCTCCAAAGGGGCCACCATACATGGCATAAGAGCTGGGCAGGGTTAAGCCCCAGGAGGACCTGGGAGCTGTCCTCGGTGCCCCTCCTCTGCCCCCACAGCACTTTGGCCCTGAGAGTTTTCTACCAGAAGCCAAAATGCTTTGGAGAGTGTGGTCCAGAGCGAGGGGACTTGATCTCGTGAGAGGCCAGGGCAGGCGCTCAGAGCCAAGTGCTGGCCGGCTCCCACAGCCTATCTTCCTCATGCACTGGCTCAGTGCCCTTCACCCCAAACACAAATCCCCGAGAGAAATAAAGTCAGCCCCCCTCAAACCATGCTCCTCACCATGGCCTCAAGGCCCTGGTGCTGTCTGCAGCCCGCCCGGGCCGGGCCTCACCACTGTGTCGCTTTGCTACCTCCCAAGGCTCTGTCAGGTGGGTCTCTCCACCCGGGGACTGAGGGAGGGGTCGTTTCCACAACACCGCCCCTGGGCCCACACGCCCTCAGGCATTGCCATTCTTCTATTGCATCCAAGAAACATTTACGAGTGCCTACCGGGTGCCTGGTCTGGGCTCTGAGGATACGATGCTGAGAGAGCAATTCCCCATCTCCCACGGGAGCCTAGCGGAGGGAACAATACTCAGGACTTAAAGGAATCTGTGAAAAAGTGGAATTTAAAGATAAGCTGGGGTAGGGAGCGCGGTGCAGCAGGTTAAGCCACCGCTTGGGACACCCGTATCCCATATGGGTGCTGGTTCTAGTCCTGGCTGTTCCACTTTTTTTTTTTTTTTAAGATTTATTTATTTTACTTGAAAGTCAGAGTTACACACACACACACAGAAAGAGAGAGAGAGAGAGAGAGAGACAGAGAGAGAGAAGAGAGGTCTTCTATCCGCTGGTTCACTCCCCTGTTGGCTGCAACGACCGGAGCTGTGCCAATTCGAAGCCAGGAGCCAGGAGCTTCTTCCAGGTCTCCCACACGGGTGTAGGGCCCGAGGACTTGGGCCATCTTCTACTGCTTTTCCAGGCCATGCAGAGAGCTGGGTCAGAAGTGGAGCAGCCGGGACCCAAACCGGCACCCATATTGGATATCGGTACTGCAAGAGGCGGCTTTACCCGCTACTCCACAGCGCCGGCCCCCATGGCTGCTCCACTTCTGATCCAGCTCCCTGCTAATGTGCCTAGGAAGGCAGCAGGTGATGGCCCAAGTGCTTGGGTCCCTTCCACCCACGTGAGAGACCTGGATGGAATTCCAGGCTCCTGGCTTTGGCCTGGTCCAGCCCTGGCTGTTGTGGGCATTTGGCGAGTGAACCAGAGGATGGATGGTTTTCTCTGTCTCTTGCTCTCTCTGTTATTCTGCCTTTTAAGTAAATAAATACATCTTTTTTAAAAAGATACATTTATTTGGGTGCAAAACGTTTTGGAATCTGTGCACAGCTGTTTCCTAACTCACATCTTCTAACTCACAGCTTTCTGGAGTGAGTGTGAGTGGGTGAGGTGGGCGTGGGGAGGCATGAGGGGAGGTCAGGGGTAGGGGGACCCAGTGAGGGGCAGGCTCAGCTAGGAGGGCTATGAGGCAGGGGAGGGGCTGGCAGAGGCTCCAGCTTCCGGGTGCTTCCAGGCACGTGGGTGCGGGGCTGCCCCCGAGGAGGAGGCAGTGTGGGGTGACCTGGAGAGGAAGGTCTGGGCTCCTGCTGAGCAGAGTCCGAGGGCCGGCGGTGCAGGTGGACAGTGAGGCCCATGGGGAGCTGAGACAGGACCTGGTGGGCAGGGAGGGTCCGGACTGACCAATCACCAGGCACCGGCGTCTTGGCAGACCCTGCTGAGCCCTGGCCAGGACTCACAGGCAGTGTCTGCCTTGCCTTCTGTGGCCCTACCCTGCGTCCAGCTGTGCTCCCAGCCCCGGGCCTGCTGGCTCCACGGCGTCAGGAGCGCTGGGGGCGGGGGAGATAAGCCTGTTTCTCAGTGATGGGGGTCCCGAGGCACCCCTGGCTCCTCTGCAGAGCCCCTTGTGGGATGCCCGTGTCTCTGCTGGCATCTTCAAGGAGGTCTAAGAAACACATAAGGAAGGAAGAGAGCCCCACAGTCAAGGCTGCCCCTGGACCTGGGAGCGAGGTGGGGCTCTCCCAGCTCTGGGAGGAGGAAGCCCAGGCCTGGAGGCAGCTGGGAGGCTTCGTGGTGACACCGTGATGGCAGCATCAGCGGGGAAATGACCAAGCTCCAATTCTGCAGATGGGGGTGGGACCCCGGGGGGGCAGGCGACTCACCCAGGCCCTACTTCTCTGGTCACAGCCTGTCCCACTGTCCTGTCCCCTCCTCTCACTGCTGGCACATCCCTGGTACGCCAGCCTCTGCCCCTCAGGAGGAGGGTCGGTCAGGCCTCGGCGGTCACTGGGCGTGGGTGCCCCGCCTCGCCCGCGCACTCCGCAGGGGGCTCCATCTCAGCAGACGTTGACTGCGGGCTGTTGCAGTCTCCAAGTTTCCTGTGAGTTATCCCAGGAGGCTTCCGGCTACCTCCAGAAGTGAGACAACCTCTCCCTGCGTTTCCAGCTGTGCAAACGGGCTCAGGCTTTGCACCAGGCCGGCTGAGCCCACCCTGCTTCTCCACCGTGGTGCGCAGCCTCCTAACACCTGCACACCGGAGGGTGGCTGTGGCTTGGCTCCCTCAGGGACTGGGTCACTGGTGGGTGCCCTTCTTTCTTGTTGGACCCCACACCTCCCAGTTTTGGGACTGGGCCACCAGGAGCCCCTGACCTCAGAGCCAGCTGCTTCTCCAGAGCTCTGTCGGGGCAGGGTTCTCCCTGGAGTTTGTTTCCACCTGGCCCAGGTGATAGCGGCCAAGGTTGGACTGGGAGCCCCCAGCTTACACCTGGTTCTGCCACCGTGTCGCTAAGGGACCCTGACAAGGTCCTTCCACTTGGAGTCCCAGGTTTCCCTGGGAGCTGGGGACGCCCCCTGTCCCGTGCCCCGCCACATCCATGGCCACGGTCCATGACTTTTCCTTCCATGGGCCCTGTGCTGTGTGGGACCTGTGATTGGGCCTGTGGGACCTGTGACTGGGCCTTCCGCAGGTACATGCTGTTTCCTCTGTGAATCCGGAGTGGGTGGAGGACAGTGGGCTGCCCCCCCCCCCCCCGCTGTGACAGCACTTCTTGGGTACCCCTGAGACTGCGCAAGTGGCTCACAGCCAAGTGGGGTGCTGTGGCCTGGCTGTTCTGTTGGCTTCGTCCCTTCATGGCTTGTCCCCTCCCCCTCCAAGGCTCACCCCGGACTGTATTTGTCCCCTGGGAGTGGGCTCTCCGGCCTCCTTGCCTGTTCTGAACACCCCCACCCCTGCCCCTGAACACTTGCTTCATGCACACGTCCAGACCAAGCTCCATTGTCGAAGGCCTACTGTGTGCCAGGCTCTGGCTTGCTTCTTCCTGGTTTCCCTCTTTTTAAAAAAACTTTTCTCTCTCTCTCAATCTCTCTCTGTGTTTTTAAATAAGTTTTTATTTAAATAAAGATTTATTTATTTACTTGAGAGGCAGAGTTACAGACAGAGAGAGGGAGAGTCAGAGAGAGGGGTCTTTCATCTTCTGGTTCACTCCCCAGATGGCTGCAATGGCCAGAGCTGAGCTGACCTGAAGCCAGGAACCAGGAGCTTCTTCCTGGGCCATCTTCCACTGCTTTCCCAAGCCACAGCAGAGAGCTGGGTCGGAAATGGAGCAGCCAGGACTCAATCAATGCCCATATGGGAAGCTGGCACTGCAGGTGGTGGCTTTACCTGCTACACCACAGTGCTGGCCCCAAGAAGTGTTTATTTTCATCTATTGGAGAGAGAAGGGAAGGTGAAGGGAGGGGAGAGGAGGGAGGGGAGAGGGAGAAAGAGGAGAAAGAAGAGGTATCGCCGTCGAGTCCTTTTACTCAGCTGTCAGCACCTTAGGGAGCGGGTGAGCTCACAGTGAGTACACAGACAGCGCTGCTCCCTGCTAGGGCACAAATCAAATGGACCGCATGGCCCCGGTTTGCAGGACTCAGTGTGTGGCTGCAGTGCCCAGGGACTATTCTGGAAGCAGTAGATCCGGGCCTTGCCTGCTTGCCGGGGATCCCATTCTGGTCTTACACGTGGAGCTGAGAGGCTCCGGACAAGTGTCTGCGCCTCCTCTGCCAGAGATGACACCGCGCCTCCTCCCCGGAGCCGCTGTAAGGATTCAGGAAGTGTCTGTGGGCGGAGCCTGCTGTGCACCTGCCAGGCACGGGTTAGTGGTGACAGTGGCAGTAGCAGGGTGCACTGGGCCTGTAGAGGGGACCTGAGGATTTGGGTGATTTTTTGTTTTTTTTTGGGGGGGCTTATTTTATTTTATTATTATTTTTGCTCCTGTGAGCGAGGAGGCCAAGAGGGCTTGGGGACAGATTGGCAGCTGTGGCCTGGGGAGTTGGGCCTCTCAGCCCTGCATGGCTGCCCCTGCTGGGCACCAGGAGTGCCAGGAGGGCCATTCCTGGGCATCTGGGTTCCTGGGGGTCCAGTGGGAGGTCCCTGGCAGCTTCGAGCTGGTGTTGACAGAGCCAGGGCTGCACATGACCCTGGCTGTAGCAGGTTCCTCATGGTGCACAGAGGCACCAGCGGGAAGAGCGGGACTGGGGCCTGCAGAACTCAGGGCTGCTGGTCCCTGCCAACTCGCTCCTTCCGGCCGAGCTCTGGCGCCGTGGACAGCGCTCCCCGGCGCCCGGGCAGTTCTGCAGACATTCACTTTAAGGTCTTAAGCCTGTCTGACCAGCTCTCCCTCCTGGTGGCCAGAACTGAGCCCTAGGAAGGCAGGGTATGGAAGGCGGACCACGAGAGCCGCCATGTGGCTTGGACCTCCTCCTCCACAGAGCTCGCCTTGCTTCCCTGTCTGTTTCCAGCTCATCCTCAGCCAGTGTGGCGCAGCTGGTGGGAGAGTTGGTGTGCCCTGGGGAAAGTGGAGCCATTCCTCACCTCCGTGCTTATTTTTGAGGGGGAAGTACTAGTCAGGTGGGACAGGGGGGCACAGCTGTGAGAAGGGGACCCAGCTGCCTGCAGGAGCCTTGCCCAGGCCGGCTGTGCTCCCTGGGGTCACCTGGGAGCCCCCTCCCCCTGCCCAAGGCTCCAAGGTGATGGCAGAATGGGAGTCAGCCGGGCTAGCCTGGCAATGAGATGGAGGGCTGGGGAGAGGAGGAAGAGGAGGAGAGAAAGGAGGCGGGGGGCAAGCAGCCCCACAGATCCCACCTGGGAGCATCTGCCATTCTGCTCCTGTGTGGGAGCTGCACAGATGGGGCAGTGTGGGGCAGGAGCGCAGGCGGGAGGCACCTGTGGGAATCCCAGAGAGCCCTCAGGGCAGGCAGGGAAAGGGGCGGAGTTAGGTAGGAGGCTTGGCCCAGGGCCTGGCTTAGGAGATGAGGGTTCTTCAGGAGTCACTGAACGCCCCAGGCCGCAGGATGGGTGTTGATGGGTGATGGTGGCCTTTGTGACAAGGAGCTGGGAGGGGCCCTCAGCGGCCAGCCAGCCGGCTGTGGCTCCGTGTGCCGCAGTGGCCCCGGGCGCGGCGGTCTTCTGGGCTGCTCTGCAGCTGGCTCTGGGCCAGGCACACGACAAAGGAGCCTGGCTGCTCAGGGCGGAGGGGACGGGAGTAGGGGCGCTACAGGCAGCACAGCCCAGAAGCTGCCGTGCGACTGGGCGGGGCCAGGCCAGGCTTCCAGGACCCTCCGGCACATCTGGGGCGCCAACGCTGCCCCACTGGAGTCAGGTTGACTGAGCTGTCAGGCTTAGGTCAGAACCAGCCCTGGGAAGTTCAGGTGGGCGGGTGCCGTGCTGGCACAGCCACAGGTTGGGACACACGGGGCACAGACGCCCTCATCTGTACTTTGCAAGCTCTGTCGGGAGGGGCCCTGACGGCTGTGCGGCTTTCCTCCCTCTCGCGGGCTCTCCGTCTGTGCCCGGTGCACACGGCAGTCAGAACGCCCCTGCCCTTTCTTCTGGAACCCTGCCTCTTTGCAGAGCCATTGTCGAGAGCAAAAGAGGTGACAAGCGTGAAAGTGAGCTCTCGGCTGTGCAGGCGGCTCCACGTGAGAGCAAACAGACACTTGTGTAGGACAGGAAGGCGCGCAGGCGAGCAGGGGGCTGGGCTGAGCTGACTGCACTCCCCAGCCTGTGTACCTGGGGCTCCACCCCAGAGGCCTGGGCTGGGTGGGGCCGGGCAGGGCACAGGGAGACAGGGAAGATGGGGGTGAGAAACATGCACGCATGCACGCACGCACACACTCATGCGCGCACACAGAGACAGAGAGACCAAGTTCTGAGTAATATGCACAGAGCGGGCAAGATACTGACACCCACACTCCCTGGGGAGGGGGGCGGAGAGAGAGAAGTAGAGATAGGTGGGGAGAGGGAGGAGACAGGGACGTGGAGGCAGAGGGAGACAGATACAGAGAGAGGAGAAAGGTCAGAGACACTGATAGAGAGACACACAGAGAAAAGTGGGAGAGCCAGACACAGAGACATAAGGATAGAGAGGCAGCAAGACCCAGAGAGAAGAGAAGCCCTGGGGAGAAAGGCGAGGGAGAACCGGGGGCATGAAGACAAGAGGGTGGGAGAGTGAGGGGCAGAGGTGGAGGTGACGGGCGGGGATGGGGCTGCAGGGGCTACCACAGGGCCTGGACTGACGGCTGAGCCCCTCTTGCTGGACCTGCCCCCACCGCAGAGCCGGATGTCCCGGGGCCACCTGCCGGAGAGGACCCCTTGCTGTGGTGAGTGGGGACATGCCCCAGCCCTGGCCTGCTCAGGGGCATGAGGGGCCAGGCTGCGGGGCCCTAGGGACACAAGGCAGCCTGGGTGTGGGCCGTCCCTGTAGCATGTGGGCCAGGCGGTGGCCCACGGAGCACCTCTCCCAGCCTCAGTTTCCTCTCTGCAAACCAGGTGCCATCGGGTCCTGTGGGGCAGCTGTGGCAGCCTGGGTGCTCGCTGCGTCCCTGAACCCGGGCCGCCGCGACCTTTCCCTTTGTGGCCATGAGCCTCCTGTGGCTGAGTAGTCTTGTCTCTCCAGTTTCTGGTTTCAGTGCTGAGTGGGAATGGGCGGGGTCCCAGATAAAAGAGGCGGAGCCTGTTGCTAACGAAGCTGGTAGGGAATTCTTCCCTTGCCACTGTCTTCCCTGCTCCCTGTCATCAGACTCTCTTTAGGCCCCTGCCTGGTCCAGGTAAACAGGTTTGGAGCAGAGAGATGCAGCCTGGGGGCCGCTAGGGCTCACTGGTGATTGACAGGATGTGCTGGTCAGGAGTCAGTGACACGGCTGGACACCTGGACGGGGCCGAGAGCGAGGGCGAAGGCTTGGGAATCCCGGTGGGGAAGTTGACCCTTCTACCGTAGAGGCAGGGTCTTGTTGAGGAGTTAGCCATGGGGAGTCTGAGAAGGGCCTGGGGACTCCAGATGGGGGACGGAGCGTGTGCTGAGATGGAGTAGAAAGACATGGCTTGTTCAGGTGTTGAGCTACGAGGTAGGGCTGGCGGAGGGTGGGGGGATGGGGTTGGGTCGCTGAGTCGGAGTCAACATCTCAGGCTTGTGGACAGCAGAGACGTCCAGAACCGCGATTCTATCTGTGATTCAGGAAGCACAATGGTGCCAAGTCCAAGGTTGATCCATAGGGCACAGTGAATGGAGACCTGGGAGGGAGCAAGGGTGGCGATGCTATTGATGGTAACAGTGGTGACTGGTGAGGATGATGATGGCCACAGTGACAGCAAGGTGGCGGTGGTGGTGGTGACGAAGGCAGTGCCCACAGTGATGGCTCTAATGGTGGTGAGGGTGGTTATGGCGATGGCACATGGTGGTGGTGGTGATGGTAGTGGTGATGATGGTGAGGTGGTGGTGAGGGTGGCTCTGGGGATGATGGTTATAATGATGATGTTGGCCGTGAGCTCAGGCCAGGACAACAGGAATGAGGTAAAAAGGAAAGGCTATACCCTTTAATCGTAGGTCAGAATTGGCTGAGTGGAGACATGAGGGAGAGAGACAACCCGAGTTCCTGGCTTGGAGGCTCCCCTCGAGCGGCTGGTGACCCTCAGCCTGAGCCAGGAACCCCTGAGAAGGAGCTGATTGCCAGGAGAGAGGTGTTTTTCCTCTTGGAGGGGCGAAGTCCGAGATGCCTGGGGCCTTCGAGGGCAGGTGTCCCGGGGGCAGTGAGTGCTCTGTGTGAGCCCAGCGAGGCAAAGGTTGGGAAGTCACAGGCAAAGCAGCAGCGGTGCACGCGCCGCAGGGCGTGGGACCCTGGGAGGGTGCGGAGAGGAACAGGGGCCGGAGTCAGGGTCCTCAGGGCCCCTCGGCATTGGAGAAGGAGTGCAGTGGAGGATTCTGAGAGTCAGGAGTCGGGCTGTCCAGGGGCTGGGGCCGGGCCCTGGGGGAGTGGAGGTTGGTTTTGGCTGCATGGTTCTAGGTGAGATGTCACTTGAAAATAGATTAAAAAAAAAAAAAATCCCTTTCTAATACAGGAGGAGGAACTGGGGCCCCGAGGGGAGGGACCTGCCCAGGCGACCATGGCAGTGGTTTCAGGCTTCCGACATGAGCTCCGCACTCTGTTGGTGCCTCCTGGTGCACCCCACGCTCTCGGGCAGACGAGCCGGGGCTGAGGAAGGCTGCTATGGGGCCCCCTTTCTCCCTTCTCCCTCTGCAGCTTCCATGGCTGCCCCGCGTGAGGTCTTGGGCGGGGAGCCCCCAGGCGTGGGTGTAGACAGTCACCAGCGACCAATATTGCCCAAAGCCTCGTGGCTGGTCCAGCCCAGACACGGCACCCCAGCAGCACATGCTGGGCTGTGGGCCGGGCTTGGCGGGAGCCGGCAGCCTGGCCCGTGCTGCCCTCCCCGGCTGCGGGCCTGGTGCGAGGCCGGAATGTCCTCAGGAAGTGGCTACCTCTCTCCAGGGGGTGCTCTGGATTCCCAGCTGCAGCTCCAGCCAGGATGTTTTGCAATGAGCTCAGAGAGAGCATTCATTCCGGGAAGCATGGGGGAGCGGAGCGCGCCCTGCCAGCAGGGCTCTGGGGGAGAGGGCGTGGGGCTTCGGTGGGGGCTGCAGTGGGGCGCGCAGCCCCCGCTGGCTGCCGGGCTGGCCCCTTCCTCAGCCCCTCGGGGCCGTGGGCCTCTAAGCTGTTTATCTGTCTGTCTGCCTGTCCATCTGGATTAGGGAAGCTGCCTGGCTCGTGGTCTGCCTACTACAAGACAGCTTGAGCTGTTTGGTTTTATTTTGCTTGTGACTGTGGCTCCACAGTGATTACGAAATGAAAAGGTAGACTCGCTCCCAGCCCTGTTTCTTCTACCCAGGCACCCTCGCCCGGAGAAGTACATTTTCTTCCCGTGTTTTGGATTATTCACCCAGCATTTCCATTGCAAATTGAAGCAGCAATGGAGCCACCTTTGGCTCTTGCTCCTTTCTCACCCCAGTGGAAGTGTTCTACAGTCATTGCTTTGCCTCCTGGTTTTCCCATTGAACAACCTCACCTGGAGCTCGCTGCCCACCGGCAGCACAGCCGCCTGCGTGGCAATCTATGGGCAAGGGCTGTGCCGTGGTGGGTCAGGCTTTTGAGGCATCTGCTTCATTGTGTAGGAGCTCCAGCCGAAGGTGCGAGACTCCTGCCTCCCGGAGTAAGGCCTTGCTCTGTGCTGTGCCTTCCTTCCTGCCCAGGGGCCGGCACTGCTGTGTATATGTTACCGAGGAGGGAACTGAGCTGTCAGGTGACACACCTGGAGGGGTAACTGGTAAGGGATGAGGTCAGGCATTTGAGCTGGGGTGTCTCTGGGTCTAAACTCCTTCTGTAGGGGGCCGGCGTTGTGCTGCAGCCGGTTATGGTGTTACCTGCAATGCGGGCATCCCATATCAGAGTGCAGGTTCGGGCCCCTGCTGCTCTGCTTCTGATCCCGCTCTCTGCTAATGCACCTGCTAATGGGAAAGCAGCCGAGGACGGTTCAAGTGCTTGGGCCCCTGCCACTCATGTGGGAGACCTGGATGGAGTTCTGGGCTTCTGGCTCCCTTGCGGCCATTTGGGGAATGAACCTGCAGATGGAAGATCTCTCTCTCTCTCCCTTTCAAATAAATAAATAAAATCCTTCTTCCTCCCATGTCAGCCAGCTGGGGCATGTAGAGCCCCAGGCCCTGTGTTTTCAGGAGCCAGGTGGAATGCCTGAGGCGGGAGGGGCAGTGACTCCGTGGAGGTCACACAGCTGCCCAGCAGTAGCTCCCCAAGGGAGCAGTCTTCCTCCACTAGGCCTGCTTCCTGGGCTCTAGCCCACGTGCGTGGGGACTCCCCCATACCCTGACCCCCCAGGCAGAGGGCATTAAGCCTGCAGCAGCCCTCCACCCACGTGAGCAGATGTGTTTTACAGAGGGACCCAGCGAGGCAGCAGAGAGAAAGGGAAGAATCACGCAGCACACGTGGGGCTCCACTCCAGGTCCCCGGCCCTGGGTCCTGGGTGCCCCGTGCCCAGCACCCTGCTCACCTGCAGGGCCTGGTGTTTGCCACATGCAGCCCGCTGGGCTTCCTCCTGGGCCACTCGCAGGCTCCTCTTGGCCCTTGGCCATGGCCTAGACCTTTATTTCCGTGGTTAGTTGGCTTCCACTGGGCTCCGCCAGCCCGGGGGAGTGAGATGGTTCATGAACAGAATCCCAGCACAAGGGCTCAGACCCAGCGGCCACCCCAGGATCACCCAGCAGCCACCCTTCCTGGCTGTTCCCAGACACAGTGCTAACAGTTCATAGTCCTGGGGGCTAGGGGAGGGCTGAAATTCTCTGGGGGCTTAAAGGTAGGCAGTGGCCTGAGGTGGCCCAGCTGGTGGTCCCAGGGAGGACTCAGACCCCAGGGGACCCTGAGACCCCGCCACATGCAAGCTGCCCCCCCCCGAAGTGTGAGACCTTGGATGGATCACTTCCTCCCTCTGGCCTCAGTTTCCCCTCCCCAGAAATAGAGCCAAAAACCCCTGTTATCTAGGCCCAGTGTCATGGCACCATGGGCTGAGCTGCTGCTCGCGAGGCCGGCATCCCATATGGGAGTGCCGGTTCGGGTCCTGGCTGCTCTGCTTCCGGTCCAGCTTCGTGCTAAGCATCTGGGAAGAGAGTGGAGGACAACCCCAGTACTTGGGCTACTATAACCCATGTGGGAGATCGGGATAGAGTTCCTGGCTCCTGGTTTTGGTCTCAGGCAAACCTGGCTGTTGCAGCCATCTGGGGAGTGGGAGATCCCTGGTCTGTCTGTTTCTCCTCCTGTCTTTCTGTCATTTTGCCTTTCAAATAAATAAGTAAATAAATATTTAAATACATCTTTTAAAGAGACATGTGTTTATTTGAAAGGCAGAGTTATATATATATATACATATATATGAGTTATATATATATATATATATATATATATATATATATATATGGAGAGAGACAGAGAAAGAGAGAGGTCTTCCATCTGCTGGTTCACTGCCCAAATGGCTGCAAGGGCTGGAGCTGGGCTGATCCGAAGCCAGGAGTCAGGAGCTTCCTCTGGGTCTCCCACATGGCTGCAGGGGCCCACGGACTTGGGCCATCTTCTGCTGCTATCCTAGGCACATTATCAGGGAGCTGGATTGAAGAGGAGCAGCCGGGACTTCAACGGGTGCCCATATGGGATGCTAGTTCTGTAAGCAGTGGCTTTACCCTAAATACATCTTAAAAAAAAAATCCCTGTTGTTTCACTCTAGGGAGCGTTGTAGGGGTAAAATCAGCTGTGTGCTGGAAGCTGTGTGAGTTGTCCCAATTCTGATATTTCCACGTTTCGCAGGCCAAATCAATCCCTGCCTGTTGTCATGGACTTGGATACGGTGTAGGGATGCAAACCCGAGCTTAATTTTGTGCAAGTGTGCGTGCAGGCCAAGGTCACATGTTTGAGGGGTGGGTGCTTATGTGTGCTCATTTGACTTTAATGATAATCACATCCCCGCACCTCACATGGGGCAGAACAGGGCCTCGCCAGGATCCAGTCCCACATCTCGCCGGGCTGGGTTGACCTGGACAAGCCACGCAGCCTTGGTGGGCTCTCTGTCTTCACATCTGGGAAATGGGGCTGAGAGTGCCTACCTCGACTCGCCTCGGGATTCGGTACACTTGATGCCCTCAGCACGTCAAGTTCCTGGCACAGCCTTGGCCTCCCCTATCACACTTGAGCAGCTGGAGTCCTTATGTCAGCCTGTTTACTTGGGCCTGGAAGCGACATGGTGTGAATTCCTAGGAGAAAGAGCGTGGTGTCCTCTGCTTCCCGCCTCCCAACCCCCTGCCTTTCCCAATCGCCTGGGCTTTGATCCCTGGGTGGTTTCTGTGTTGCGGGGGCGGGTAGGAGAGTGAGGTGTGTGGTGCACTCCTGCAGCTGCTTGTCTTTGCCTCCTGGATATCATTTGTTGCAGAGAAAACCGCCCGGACCAGAGAGCTGGGACCCACTCCCCGGAGTGGCTCTTTCTGCTCTCCGGCTTGGTGGGTTGCGATGATCTGCACATGCCAAGAGGGGTTCCCTTACCCAGCGAGTCTGGGAAACGCCTCAGACTGTGCTGCCTCTCAGGGACGTCAAAGTGCTCGCTGCTGTTACAAGGAGGCCGGAGACTTGCAGTCACCAACATCGTTGTAATCTGGTTTAACCCAGCATTTCCCAGCTGCCCTGTGTCTTCCTCTGTATGATCTCCGCTTGCAGGTTCTGGGTTGTACCAACTCGGCTCTGCAGAATTGATAGTGTGGAATCCACAGCACCACGCGGCTACGGGTCCGTGGCGGAGACAGGCAAAGATGTCCTAAGGCAATGCTCTCCTCCAGCAGTCCACGCGAGGGCGACGCGGGGAGCTGGTGCAAAGACAGATTCTGCAGCAGCAGGCCCAGGTGGGGCCCGGGGCTCTGCATTTGTAACAAGCTCCCCGGGGACGCCCAGGCTGCTGGTCCAAGATACATGAGGATGGTCATGACCCCTCTGCTGGTGTCCGTCCTTACGGCGGCGTTTGCAGACTGGTGACCACCCACAGCGGTTCTGAACCAGGCCACCAGGCCACACTGGCAGGGGTGCTTGTCCTCGTGGGACAAGCAGGCCCTGTTAGGGGAAGCAGTGGCCAGGCTGGCTTAGTGGCTGATGCTAAGGCCACGTCCACGGTTTGGGGGCGCCATGTTGGCAGAGAACGACCCCGAAGCTGACAATCAGTCACGCTTCCGCCACTTCCCCTGTCTCCACAAATAAGGTTTGGGTTGTTAGTGCTGTAATTTATTTATTTATTAATTTTTAAAGAGACATTTCCCCTTTCTTTCCTTGGGTCTGGAGTCATTAAACAGGGATTAGCTGGATACATAGAGGAAGTGATTTTTAAACTGTTTGCAAACTTAATGTGAAGAGCCCAGCCTTGCAAATTATCACGTCTAATCAGAGGCCCTCGCTTCACTGCTCCAGTAATTGTACTGGTATTAGTCAAATTCTTGTTGTCTCCTCATTAGCCGTGAAAAGGAGACTCAAGACGTACTTCATTAAAGTGTCCTGGAAATATATCGCTATCGCGGAGACGGGGGCGGGGGCCGCAGGGAGGTGTGTGGGGGCAGGGCGCGAGCGTGCGCATTCCGGCGTGAGGCCCTGGAACCCTGAGCTCTCCCAGCTCCTCCTATCACCGAGCCTCGAGCCTCCGCTGCTTACCTGGGGAGAAGCAGGTGGCCTGGGCCGGCTACAGCCCCCTGGGGCTCCGAGGCTACGCCCCCGCCCCCGGGGCGGCTGACCTGGCCCCGCCCTCTTCTTGCTCTGGACTCGGTTTCCATCTATGGGACGGGGAGGGTGGGCTGGCGGGGGTCTGAAGGCCTGTTCTAGCTTGGAGGGCAGAAAGCCCAGCGAGTTCTTCCGCTGTGTGAGTGTGGCTTCCCCCGGGGACCAGGAAGGGCAGGCCACCCCCGTTCTGCATACGTTGTGATCGGCTCCTACGTGGACTCTGAAAAGCTCATGTCCTGGAACTTGAGAGCAGAATGGAGGGTGCTGGCTCCTGCGGATGGGCGGGACCAGGTGAGGAGGGTCTGCTCGAGGATGCTGAGTGGCTCCTGGACAGGGGGCCTGCGCTCTGGTGTTCCCTCGCCCATGCCGATCACCCTGGTCTGATCACTACCAATGCAGTGCGTGGATCAGAGCGGCACACCACACGCCATAAATATGCACGATTCCCATCTGTCAGTCAAAAATAATTTTAAAAAGGAGTCATTATCAACGTTTTCTCCTCCCTCCCTTCCTTCCTATTTATGGCATGTCTAGGCCTGTAGCTATTTAAATTTAAATTAATTAATGTAACATAAAATGAGGAAGCCAGGTCTTCAGTTGCCCCAGCTGCATAGCAAATGCTTAGTCGTCACTGGTGGCTGATGGGTCCTGAACAGCGGCAGAATGTGCTATTGGAGGGCCTGTGTGGGTGTCAATTCCAGTCCCGGCTGCTCCACTTCCCCTCCAGCTCCCTGCTAAGGCGCCTGGGAAAGCAGCAGAAGATGGCCCAAGTACTTGGGTCCCTGCACCCATGTGGGAGACCTGGAAGAAGTTCCTGGCTTCCTCCTGATCTGGCCCAGCCTTGGCAGATGTCTCCATTTGGGGAGTGAACCTCTCCCTCTCTCTCCTCCCACCAACTATGCCTTTCAAATAATAAATAAATCTGCCCCCCCCCCCCTTTTTTTTTAAGAAAGCGGTACTGGACATCTCTAGCTAGTAGGCTCCTTATGTTGGGCAGGTGCTAACCAGCATGGTGTTGAGGGAGACAGGGGGCTGTGCTCCCAGTCAGGTGGAAGGGACATCACAGACCGCTGTGGTTAGTTGAAGATGAGGGCCGTGTTAGACTGCAGGTGCACACCTGCCACTCCCGGAGCCTGGGGGGTGGGCTGGCCAGGCTCGGGAAGGCCTCCTGTAGAGCTGGGGTCCCTCAAAGTCCCAGCCTGTCTGGCCTGAGTTTTTTGTCAGAAAGAAACTGACCCTTCAGTGCATGTGAACAGCAGAGCCCTTGCTTCTGACCGCGGGGTGACCTCCCTGCCTGGCAGGGGGGCCCTGCTCACTTGCTGGCAGGCAGTGCGTCCACCCTCATGTCCAGGAGCCAGAGGGATGTTGGAGAGCACCGACCTGACCACACACCATTCCTATAGAACGTTTGCAGGGTCTCTACATCAGTCTCGGGGGACCCCAGAGCCTCGGCGGACACGCTTGGCCCCGTCCACCTCTGCCTCCTCTTCTCATCTCTTCTGGAACTCCACGCCCCGGGCACACTGTCTTCCTTTATGCTTTGACAGCCATTGGCCTCTGTGCTGCGCCAGGCAGGCTCCCTCGTCTGGCACCCTCTGCTGGGGCCGGGGGAAGCCTCCTTACTTTGCGGCCCCAGGGCCAATTCCTGACCTCTGGGTCCATACCAGGCCTGGCTGTGGGCTGTTCTTAGGGCACGCACGGCACTTGTGATGCTGACGCTCTGTGTTCGGTGTCAGCCACCCATTGTAGGCTGTGAGCACCAGGGATAGCATTCTGGGTTGAGATAGGAGGAGACTAGAAGGCCCGGCGTTGGCCAAAGGCGTAAGATTCCCCAGGTGGGGAGGGGCCAGGGTCTGCTCTGTGCTGGTCCCTGAGGTTGAGGGCTGGGGGTGAGGAGCAGAGACCAGATACTGGCTCGCCAGGTTGACAGGTACAGGGTCCTGTGCAGAGTGCCAAGTACAGGGGATGAGGGTGTGGATTTGGGTTTGGGAGGACAGGATTTAGAAACCATGGTCTGTTACCTCCTGGCAACAGAAGGTGGGCTGATCTTGGTTTGTAAGAAGGGACACACCGAGGGTGGAACGCGAGTTGTAGGACACAGGGGCTGGGGCCTCACTGACCTTTACTGCACGGGTGAACGATGAGAGGGAAGGAACCCAGCAGAGGGTGGTCTGTCCCTGCAGGGGGCAGGCGGGTGACAAGCTGCTCCTGGGCGTGCTGGTGCCGTCCCCCAGGGCCTGATCTGTGAGAGTCGGGCCTCGATGAGGCTGCAGCACGCCCTTCTGCGCAGAGCTCCCTGTCCTCGGGAGTGTGCAAACCCCACACCTCCCTCTTACTCGGGCTTTCCTCAGGCTGCACGCCTTCAACCCAAATCCACCCTAACCTAAGCTTATGGCTTCCCGATTGGCATGAAGACAAATGCCCACCAAGAAATGCCATCGCTTCTAAACCGTCCCCATTCCTCTGCAGGGACCACGTATCCCGGGCTCAGGCCTTGGCAAGCCTTAGCTGGTAGAAGCAGGTGATACTCCAGGGCCTCTCCCCACAGCACCCCCCTCTCCTCTCTCCTTCTAGATCCTTCTGGGAAGCTAACCCAATGCGTGGCATGGGGCGGTGGGATGCACCTGGCTTTCATGGTTGGACACATCTAGATCCTCATGCATGTGCAGTACTGTCGCTTGCAAAATGGGGATAATAATAGCTACCAGGAAGGCTTGTTGTTGCTGGGATTAATGGCCCGGCGTGCACAGAGCCTGCCACGGGGAAGTGGGTGGTAAACCTGCCCTCCCTTCCTCCCCCTCCCGCCCGCCCTGTGCTCTGCAGGCCCTGTGGGCTGACTCCGTCTCCGGCAGGAGCCTGCATCTCTCTGGGCCTCTGGGTGCAGACCCTGTCATCCTCTGAGCCTTGGAATCCAATTTCCCTGCCTGCATGAGGACGAAGGGCTGAGTCAGCTCCCGGGGGATTCACTCTCGCGGTTCCAGGGAGTCTGGGTGCCTGCGCGCCGGCACTCAGGCTGCTAATGGACTCCGAATGGATTCGGAGCTGACGACACAGCCCTGAAATGTGGAGTTCACCGGAGAGGCCAGCGTGGTGTTTTTTTTTTTTTAAAGTACTTTCCACACAATAGGTTTCCTTTTAATCAGGAACTGGTTGTCTGCATTTCTGGCTTCTGGTAACTTCCTCCCTGGCCCTATAAAGACCAGGAGAGGATCAATCAGATGCCCTTGGCGCTGAGAGATGGAACGGGGTCAAAGACGTTGCCTTGTGCCCCTGCCCGCTGCCCTGGCTGGGGAGGAGGGCGTGAAGCCCCAGGGGGAAGCCCACTTTACTGGGCACCCAGACACTCTGGCCTGTGTGTGTGTGTGTGTGTGTGGGGGGGTATTCCAGCTCTCTACACAAAGGCTTCCAAGTGCTCAGGGATCAGAGGAGGAAGCAAGGATTTGAGCTTTGGGCAAGGTGCCCTCCGAGGCCCCAGGGAGGCTAGCTGACCTGCCAAGGGTCGTGTAGCTGGGCAGGTGACCAGAGCCAGCCTCTGCTCCCCTGGGTCCTCTCCACACGGACCCTTCATCAATTGATCCACCATGGCCCAGCCCCTATTGCCAGACACCGTGGAGCCCACACACCCTGCATTGCACTGTGTCTGCTGCACAATCACTTTGTTTGCAGGTAGCACAGAGACTGCAAGCTCAGGAGAGTGGGGGGATGGCCTGCACCGCCGGGCCTCCGCCGAGCTGCTCCACTCTGAGCCGGCTTCCTCTTCTGTGGGGAACAAGGGGAGGCAGCAATAGCACCCTCTTTGGGGAGTTGCTGCAAGGCAGAAAGCAGGTGCCACATCAGTGCTCAGATTCCTTACGGGAAAAACCCTCTTCGAAGAAGAAAGTTACTTCCTGTGAGTTCTACAGGGTCAGTGGTCTAGACCCTACTGTCCCAAAGCATGGTCCTTGGGATGGTGACAGGAACAGCGTGGGGGATTTGTTAACATGCAAACTCCACAGCCCTTTCCATAGCTCCTCAATCAGAAATTCTAGGAGTGGAACCCAAAGACTTTTTTTTTAAAAAGATTTATTTATTTATTTGAAAGTCAAGGTTCCAAAGAGAGAGAGAGAGAGAGAGAGACAGGTCTTACATCTACTGGTTCACTTCCCCACCCCCATGGCTGTACCAGCCAGGTCAGGGCCAAGCTGAAGCTGGGAGCCAGGTGTTTCATCCAGGTCTCCCAAGTAGGTGACAGGGGCCCAAACACTTGGACCATCTTCTGCTGCTTTTCCCAGGGCATTAATGGGGAGCTGGATTGGAAGTGGAGCTGCCGGGACTTGAACCTGCACCCATATGGGATGCCGGCACTGTGAGCAGACTTTACCAGCTATGCCATGGCGCTGGCGGCCCCATTGATCTGTCTAGTAACAAGCCTCTCAGGTGCTCCCCTTGTCTCCTAAGTTCCAGAGCCCCTAGACAAGGCAGTCCCTGTCTACTGCCCAGAAGGGGACACCACTATGCACTGGGCTGCGTGGTCAGGGAAGGCTTCCTGGGCTTGCTGGCATTAGAAGTGGACGTTAGGAGGGAAAGTGGGAGCTGGGTGCTGGAGAGAAGTTTAGGTGTGAGGGACCGTGCACAGGAAAGGGAATGTAAATGGAAGATTGTGAAAGCTGTCCTGCTCCTCCCTGTGTCCACGAGACCAACAAAGTCACTGTCAAGGTCAGGGCCAGGGTTCAGCTCCGACTTTGATTGGGTGGTCACAAATGCTACACCTGTATCAAGTCTTAGAGGTGAAATCAGTATCAAATGCCCACTTATCCATCCACCTATCCAGCCAGCCAGCCAGCCAGACACCTATCTATCCATCCATCCATCCATCCATCAGTCCATGTGTCAATTTATCTGTCTATCTGTTCATCCAGCCATTCACCCATCTACCTACCCCACGTCTACCCATCCATTCACCCTTTCTTTCAACCTAAATGTATTGAGCCTTTACTCATGGCCAAGCATTCCATTTTGCCCTTGACTGCAGAGATGAGACAACCAGAGATCAACTTGTGTGCTTTGATTGGCTTAAACAACTGGGCAACTGAAAAGATGCTTCAAACAGAATTAACATCACCACTGTTTAAAATGCACCTGGGTGGCGGGCACGCGGAGCAATATTTCCATGTGGGGTCAGGCCCCATCTCTGGCTGAGCATAGGAGCTTTTACCCAGGGGAGGGGTCACACATAACCAACTGGTGTGTGGAGCGCTTGCAGCTTCCCGCCTCTCCTGCTCATTCATTTTCTGATTTACTCCTGAAAACAATACTGCAGCGTTGGAGGAAATTCAGAATCAGAATGTAAATGACTTGCCCGGAGATACAAAGGAAATGAGCTGCAGAACCATGACGGAATGAAAGGGAATCTTCCCTCTCTCCCCAGTCCTGGGCTCGGAGCCCTGACTTCCATCACAATAGTGGAACACAGGGCTCCGTGCTATGGAGTCCTGTTTGTGGCGAGATGAGGGAGGGCCCTCTACCCACTTCTCCTGTGCAGGGGAGGCACTGAGGACCCCTACGTGACCCAGAAAGCACTCAGGAAACGCCACATCCATTTCCAAAGAAAAGCCCAGCAGGAACCAGAGGAGGGGCCTGGGTGACGCTGGCCGCAGCACCAGGAGTGGCCACTCTACTATCAGAATAAGGGAGCAACCAGTCTCTAAGCCCTGCTGGTTCCCAAGAATTCCACACCTCACCCTTGCCAGCAGGTCAACTGCGGAAAAAAATCAAAATATACTGTAGTAAACGCGTGGTCCTTTGAACAATATTAAAACACTTCAGCAACATTTCATATAGAATTAATTAACATAAGTGCGGCATCCTCATTGCTACAGAGCCCTACAGTGGTTGCCAGAATTTAATTAGACTTAACCTTTTTTCTACACCAGTACCACTTTATAATAACTGCAAAACATTATTAATTCCTTTGGTGTTCCCTGTAATAACATTAATCATGATGAACTTCTTTCTGTAGTAATGTGTATGTAATATGTAATTCCATAGCAATTTAGTATTCGTTAAGGCTAAATTGAAATTAATTTCACAAAAAAGATACTCTTTGTTATCGGATACTGTATATTCATAAAATAATATTTTGGAGCAATTTATACGAAGGTGGCCTGATTAGGAGGCATTTGGCAAACGGCTAAAAGTTCACAGACAGAACTAGTTGCTGCTGATTCCTGGAGCAGGTCGGCTTGCTGGCGTCTTTTGTCCCAAGGTAGCTGAAATCTCAAACCAGGAGATGGGGAGGCCATCCCAGGATCCGCCCTCGAGCTGCGGGCACCTGGTCCACGCAAGGGTGCAGCGTTGGCCAAGGACTTCGACAGAGGCACTGCCAGAGCCTAGGCCCAGGGTTTCCTACACCAGAGCTCGGGGCTCACACCCACTGACCTGCCTCTCCCAGGCTCTGTCTTCCCCTGCCAGTTCCAGTCCCGGCTGCTCCACTTCCCATCCAGCTCCCTGCTGATGCGCCTGGGAAGGCAGTGGAGGATGGTTCAAATACTGGGGCTCCTGCCACCCCCACGGGAGACTCAGATGGAATTCCAGGCTCCTGGCTTCAGCCTGGATTGGCTGGCTTTGGCGGCCATTTGGGGAATCTCTCTGTCTCTCTCCCTTCCTCTATCACTTTGTCTTTCAAGTAAATAAATACATCTTTGGTTTGTTTTGTTTTTTAATCTCCTAATAACGGAGAAAAGAGAAGTAAAGATATGTGTGTGTGTGTGTGTCCTATTCTGTTGTCTTGTTTACTTAGGGACAGAATGTTTGGAAGTGGAGGCACTCTGCAGCCCTTTTGAAAGGTATCTGTAAGTTTTGGCACTAACCTTCCCCCTGTATCTGCCTGTCTCGGGTCTTTCCAGACAGTCTCGTGTTGGCCAGGCTCGGGGGCACTTTGCTCATCCATCTATTTTTGAGTCAGGGACGAGAAAAAGAGCAAGACCCAACTCTCCCTTCAGAAGCCGGAGTCTAGGGGACGAAGACTCTAAGTGTGTATGGGATGCACATCCTAGCAAGGGTATAGACATGTGCTCAGGTAGAGAGTGCAAGTGAGCGCATGCAAGGGATGGCCTTGACCAATCAGCCTGGCAGCTGGTGGGCGGGTCGGGGTGGGGGGGCGGCTTCCAGCCACTCAGCACGGGATGGCGTCCTGCGCCTTTCAGGGGAGCCTCCCAGGGGAAGGAGAACATCTTAGAGGAAAGAGGACTTTGGCCAAGAGCAAGGGACAACCAAGGCAATGCTCAGAGATGAGCTGTGAGTTGTGTGTGAGACGGCAACCGGGAGTGGTTTGTCACCGTGGGTGCCTGGTGTCCAGGGAGGAGGACGCTGTCCCCAGTGGGCGTGGGGTCCTCTTGGGCAGCCTCCCAAGCTGCACGGAGGAACCCGGCCTTTAAAGGCTGAGGGTGGGGGGCCAGGCAGGGGAGCAGGAACATCTTTTTAAAAATATTTTTTAAAGTGACCTCACCATTATGGTGAAAGTGACATTTAGCAGATAAAAATAAGGAATTCTGTCTGGCAATAGATACAATAAACAAAGTCAAAAGCTGAATGGTGGATGTTGGGAGGAAAGATCTGTCACAAAAAATTGATAGCCCATGAAAAGTAGGATTTTTTTTTTTTTGACAGGCAGAGTGGATAGTGAGAGAGACAGAGAGAAAGGTCTTCCTTTTTGCCGTTGGTTCACCCTCCAATGGCCGCTGTGGCAGGCACACCACGCTGATCCGATGGCAGGAGCCAGGTGCTTCTCCTGGTCTCCCATGGGGTGCAGGGCCCAAGCACTTGGGCCATCCTCCACTGCACTCCCGGGCCATAGCAGAGAGCTGGCCTGGAGGAGGGGCAACCGGGACAGAATCCGGCGCTCCGACCGGGACTAGAACCCGGTGTGCCAGTGCTGCAAGGCGGAGGATTAGCCTGTTAAGCCATGGCGCCAGCCGAAAAGCAGGTTTTTTTTTTTTTTTTACAAATTGATTAATAAAAGACAAATAAGCTGACAAGGAAAAGCCTCAAATGACCAATAACTTAGAAAAAAAGGCTCACTCACAAAGAAACAGGGAAATAACAATTATAAGAGCAATATGCTGGTTTTTAGATAAAATTAACAAACTCTAAGTATCCAATACTAGAGAGGGAAAATGGCAGTCTTATGCCTAGTGGGTGGGAGTAGAGCTAGGGTACAATCTTTTAAAGATTAAAGTTTAAAGTGTGCCTATTATTTTAACCCCAAACCCATTTTTTTTGAAATCTAGGCTACACAGAAAAAGTCGTAATGTGAGAAGGCGAGGGGAGATGCGCGGAGAAACCTGGATGTTCCCGCACAAGGAGACGCCTAATGAAAGGAAGGCAGCTTCATGCTGTGGAAGACAGGCACGCCCTGGAGGAATGGCCTGGGCCGTTACTAGGCGGGCACAGTGAGATGCACTACAGCCCCAATACTGCGACAAACAGGCAACGCGCGCTCATTTTAAAGAATTCAAGAAATTTAGAAAACTACTACGGACTGGGTAAATAACATCCACAAAACAGAATCTTCAGAAATCAACACATACAGGCATCTTTTCTTTAAGATGTATTTATTTATTTGAGTTACACACAGAGAGAAGGAGAGGCAGAGAGAGAGAGAGAGAGAGAGAGAGGTGTCTTCCATCTGCTGGTTCACTTCCCAGATGGCCGCAATGGCCGGAGCTGCGCTGATCTGAAGCCAGGAACTTCTTCCGGGTCTCCCACACAGGTGCAGGGACCCAAGGACTTGGGCCATCTTCCACTGCTTTCCCAGGCCACAGCGGAGAGCTGGATCAGAAGAGGAGCAGCCAGGACTCAAACCGGTGTCCATATGGGATGCCAGCACTGCAGGTGGTGGCTTTACTGGCTACGCCACAGCACCGGCCCCAACATCTTTTCTCTTTTTAACCAGTTGCTGGGACTGGCAGTGTGGCCCAGTGTGTTAAGCCACTGCCTGCAATGCTGGTGGCATCTCATATGTGTTTTGGTTTCAGTCCCTGTTTCTCTGCTTCCAATCCACCGCCCTGTTGATGGCCTGGGAAAAGCAGCAGATGGTGGCTCAAGTGCTTGTGACCCTGCCACCCACATGGGAAATGGATGGAGTTCTGGCTCCTGGCTTTGGCCTGGCCCACATCTGGCTGCTTGGGCTGTTTGGGGAGATGAAAGGTCTTTGTATGTCTCAGCCTCTCCTTCTCTCTCTCTCTCTCTCTCTGCCTTTTAAATAAATGTATAAATACTTTTTAAGAATCTATAAGAATTAGTTATTTGAGAGGCACACACACACATACACACACGGAGATGGAGGGAGGGAGGGAGGGAGGAAGAGAGAGTGCTCCTCTCCCTAATCCACTCCCCAAATGCCCACAGTGGCTGGGAAGGGGGGCAGGGGCTGCCGCCAGAAGCTGGGAACCCAGCCCAGGTCACCCAAGTGGGAGGCAGGGACCCGATTATTGGAGCCGTCCCTGTTGCCCCCCAGGATCTGCGCAGGTGGGAAGCTGGCCTCGGAGCTGGATCTGGACATCAAACCCAGGCACCCTCCGGGACACGGCGCCTTCTCTGCTGGTGTCAGCGTACCCACGGCCCTCCACCACCTGCTGCTCCCGGCCTGATGTTGGCATTCACGTTCAGAACTGGGTGACCTCTCTCTCTGTCCTGCAGGCCTGAGCAGACCAGTGTCTGTCTTCGGATGGCACAAAAAAAGCAGTGCTGTCACTCACAACTTCGCCAGGCCCAAATGCTTTACTGCGAGGTGTTGGTTGGTTGATGGATTGATCAGCATTTAATTCTGAAACCTACAACAGCAGCAACAAAACAGGGAGACTTAAGCAAAATATAAGCTTTTTTCTTTTTCACATAAATTTGTTCTGGAGCTCGTCGTCTTGGGAAGGCCTGGAAGACCCACACATCATCAGGCAGTCCAGCTCCTTGGAAGGTGAGCCGTGGTCCTCACGGCGGAAGAGCGTTGAAGATGAGCTGAGGTGTCCAGGCGCACCTGTCAGGTTTGTGTGGTCGTCAGCAGGAAGCATGAAGGCTGATGTCCTCCTGTCCCGTAATCAGACTTCCTCAAGGTTGCACCCACCACCCTGGCTTGTACACTCAGAACTGACCTCAGCCAGCTGCATGGGAGCTCGGGCGCGGCGGCTTTACATGGTGCCGGCGACGCGCCCTGGGAATGCGGAGTCCCTGTGGAGGACGCAGGAGGGAGCAGACCCCGGGAGGGTCCAGGCGGTCTGCGCCGCTAGATTTCCCACTCTGCTAGCTAGAGTTCATCAGCCAAGAGCTCTTCAACAAGCGGGTGTGAATATTAGAATTCCTGCAGCTCCTTCATATTTGCAGCGGCTTCCTAGGGGTCTTTATGGTTGAGTGCCATCTCGGCTGGATATAATAATCCCAGCTTGTGTATCCTTTCAACCAGAATTTTGAAGACCTTCCCCTATTATGTTCTGGAATTTTACAATGGTCCTTCAAAAAGTTAGTGTAAAGTGCATATCTCAGAAAAACTATACATAGGCTAAATTTTTTTTGCACCCAAATACACTGATTTTCCAATTCCATTTTTTAATCTCCTCGTCTATTATTACTAAAGACTGAGGCCAGCCTGGCTTATTACAGATGTTTGGTGGTTTCCTTTACCAGCTGGATTCTTGAAGAACACCTTTCCTTGCCGTTCAGGTTCAACAACTTGCCAGGTTATGTCTTAATGTTGATTTGTAAAAAGAAAGGCAGAGTGACAGAGAGAGAGGGAGAGACAGAGACAGAGACCTTCCATCTGCTGGTTCACTCCCCAAATAGCCACAAGTGCTGAGGCAGGGCCAGGCTGAAGCCAGAATTTCTTGATCTCCATCTGTTTTTTTTTCCCCCCTCTGCTGCCTTCCCAGGTGCACTAGCAGGGAGCTGGATCAGAAGCTGAGCAGTCAGGACGGGAACCAGCACACTGACAGGTGGCGGTTTAACCCACTGCACCACAACGCCGGTTGACTTCCCTGTATCATCTCCCTCTTTCTCACCCCTACACTCTTGGCTACAATATGCTTTTTAACTGGAAAATTCCATTATTTTCTCTTTTCAAAGACTTAGAAGTTCTATCTTTGATGGCATTTCTACTTCATTTGTTACGCTTTTTACTCGGAAGGCCTCTGTTGTTCTAACACAAGGCAAAGCCCATCGTCAGATCTGCGAGTCACGGGTTCTTGGGCGCCTTGTGCTCGCTGTCACACTCCCTGGGAGTGACTCGGGGCTGCGGGTGGCAGGACCCCAGCTCGCCCAGCACAGGCAGCGGCGGCATGCGCGGGGCTCCCTGGAGGTGTAGAACTTGGCAACCCTTTCTCAAAGCTTTCCTTGAGAGCAGGCATGAATTTTTCATCTGCGTTTATTCTGTTCTTAGTGTTTTATGGTTTATTTGTTGGTTCTCTAATGTTACTATGTTATGTTGGCTCTCGTTTTGTTTTCTTGGCTCTGCAACTTCTTTCTCATCTTGTACAATTGCTTTGAATGGAATTGACATATGATAAACTGTACATGTTTAAGTGACCATTTGATAAGCTTTGACATATGAATACACGACAAAACCAATAACACAATTGACACCAGAAACATACTGAACCCTGCCCCTCTCCAAATAGCTGTGTGCCACTTGTGTCACTCCTTGACCCTCCCTGTCCTCAGGAAAGCACTGATCTGATTTCTGTCACCTAAAGAGTAGAATGTTGGGGTCTGTGCTGTTGCGTAGCAGGTAAAGCTGCCGCCTGCAGTGCTGGCATCCCATATGGGCGCTGGTTCGAGTCCTGGCTGCTCCACTTCTGAGCCAGCTCTCTGCTATGGCCTGGGATAGCAGTAGAAGATGGCCCAAATCCTTGGGTCCCTGCACCCACATAGGAAGACCCAGAGGAAGCTCCTGGCTTTGGATTGGTGCAGCTCCAGCCATTATGGCCATCTGGTGAGTGAGCCAGTGGATGGAAGAACTCTCTCTCTTTCTCTCTCTCTCTTTCTGCCTCTCCTTCTCTCCGTGTAACTTTTTCAAATAAATAAGTAAATCTTATTATTAGAAATGATATTGTATATCAGATACACATGTATGCATAATACAAGGATGTTTCAGAACCTTTGTACAGTGTAAAGGGGAGGGGCTGGCTTCTTTCACCGAACGTGTTTTGCCCTTCATCCACGCTGTCACACGTGTCAATAGATCGCCTCTTCCTATGGCCCAGGCCTATCCTGCCGTACGGCTGGTGATTGTCGCCCATTGAGGGACACTTGGGTTGCTGCCCATTTGGAGTTACTGCGTCTCAAGCTGCTGGGACCGTTCATGTACGAGGATTTGCACGGACACAAACTTTCCCTTCCCTTGTGTAAATACCCAGGCGTGGAATGGTTGAGTCATATGGTTGGTGTTTATTGAACATTCCCAAGAAACTGCCCAGCTGGTTTTTTCAGAGTGAACGCATCGTTTTGCATTCTTGCTGGAGATGTTGGAGTTTGCAGCTACTTCACGGCCTGGCCAGGGGCTGGCATGGTCCACCTTTTTCACTGTGGACCTTCTAGTAGGCGTGTGCCTGTACCTCCTGTTGGTTTCAGCTAGAGGTTCCCCAATGACAATGAGCACCTCATCATGGGTGCATTAGGCCCACATGGTTTTCTTTGGAGAACTGTCTTTCTTCAGTTGTCTTCTTCAATTTCTCCCAGCACTCCTTGGTACCTTTTAGCTTATTTATCTTGCACGATTTTTGGCAGAAATACAACTTTTTGTACTGATTTTGTATCTTATAACCTGGCTAAAGCAACTTATTGGTTCTAGCAATGATTTGTGGATTTGTCGTACTTCACACTTGGGTCACTTCGTCAGCTGCCGATAAAGATGGTTTTACTTCTTCCTTTCCGATCTGGTTGTCCTTAATGCCTTTTTTCTTGTCTTGTTGAATTGGCTGGAATCTCCAGGTCATGTTACAACAACAGCGAGAGCAGGAATCTTTGATTTACTTTTTTTTTAAAAAGATTTATTTATTTTATTTGAAAGTCAGAGTTACATGGCTGGCGCCGTGGCTCAACAGGCTAATCCTCCACCTTGCAGCACCGGCACACCGGGTTCTAGTCCCGGTCGGGGCACCGGATCCTATCCCGGTTGCCCCTCTTCCAGGCCAGCTCTCTGCTATGGCCCGGGAGTGCAGTGGAGGATGGCCCAAGCTCTTGGGCCCTGCACCCCATGGGAGACCAGGAGAAGCACCTGGCTCTTGGCTTCGGATCAGCGCGGTGCACCAGCCGCAGCGCACTGGCCGCGGCGGCCATTGGAGGGTGAACCAACGGCAAAGGAAGACCTTTCTGTCTCTCTCTCTCTCACTATCCACTCTGCCTATCAAAAAAATTAAAAAAAAAAAAAAAAGAAAGAAAGAACGAGTTACAGAGAGAGAGAGAGGTTTTCCATCCACTGGTTCACTCCCCAATTGGCTGCCATGGCCAGAGCTGCGCCTATCTAAAGCCAGGAGCCAGGAGCTTCTTCCGGGTCTCCCACGTGGGTGCAGGGGCCCAAGGACTTGGGCCAATTTCTACTGCTTTCCCAGGCCATAACAGAGATCCTGATCGGAAGTGGAGCAGCCGGGACTAGAACTGCCGCCCATATGGAATGCCTGCACTGCAGGCGGGGGCTTTACCCACTTTGCCACAGTGCTGGCCCCATACTTTTAGTTTTAAGGGAAAGAATTGGGTCTTCACTACTAGGTGAGATGTTAGCAGTTTTTTGTTAACGTGGATATTCTCTATAAAGGTGATCATATGGTTTTTCTTTTTTGGTCTGTTAACCTGGTGATTGGTTGATTGATATTTTCAATGTCAAACCTACTTTGCATTCCTGGGATAAATCTTACTAATCATGATACATCATTCCTTTTGCATATTGTTAGATTCAGTTTACTAAAATGTCTTCCTACAAAATTTCGCATTTATATCCACTGGGGATAATGGTGTACATATATATTTTCTAGTAATACTTGTATTTGGTTTTGGTACCAGGGTGATACTGGCCCCACAGAAACATTTAAGAAGGATTAGCCCTTCACATTTCTGGAAAAGTTTGTGTGGAATTGGTGCTTTTAAAATAATGCTTACAAGAGGCCAGCGTGAGGCTCAACAGGCTAATCCTCCACCTGTGGCACTGGCACACAGGGTTCTAGTCCCGGTCGGGGCGCCAGATTCTGTCCCGGTTGCCCCTCTTCCAGTCCAGTTCTCTGCTGTGGCCCGGGAGTGCAATGGAGGATGGCCCAGGTCCTTGGGCCCTGCTCCCGCATGGGAGACCAGGAGAAGCACCTGGCTCCTGGCTTCGGATCAGCACGGTGCGCAGGCCGTAGTGCGCCGGCCGCAACAGCCATTGGAGGGTGAACCAATGGTAAAAGGAAGACCTTTCTGTCTGTCTCTCTCTCACTGTCCACTCTGCCTGTCCCCCCAAAAAAAAAAAAATGCTTACAAGATCGACTTTGCCAGTAAAACTATCTGTACGCGGAGTTTTTCTTGTGGGAAGATTTTAAACCACAAATACAGTCTTTAAAGTCAATGCAGAATTATTCAGGTTACTGATTTTTTTCTTCAGAGGGGTTGACGATACTTGCTTTGCAACGGATTTGTGCAGTTCATCCAAGTTATTGGAATTCTCGACATAGAGTGATTTGATTACCACTTTAACATCTGTTGGATCTACAGTGATGTAGCATCTCCCAGTCCAGTCTTTCTCCCCATGCATTTTTATGGGAGTTAGTTAATCTTGTTAATCTCAGAAATCTAACTTTTAGCTTTATTGATTTTTCTGTATTCCATTGGTTTGTATTCTGATGTTATTATTCTGTTCTGATTCCTTTTAATAGTTTAATATTCTTCTTTTCCTGATTCTCAGTTTGAAGTCATGGACTTGAGCCATTCAGTGCTACACATGTTCCCCTAAGTACTGCACTAGCTGCACCTCACCACCATTTAATATCTTGTGTTTTTATTCTCTTCTCACTCAACTATTTCCTAATTTTCCCCTTTGAATTGTACTTTAAATAATGGGTCATTTTAAGATAAATTATTTAATCTCTACATATTGGAATCTTTCTTATTTTATTTTATTTTTTTAAAGATTTATTTTATTTATTTGAAAGACAGAGTTACAGAGAGAGGTAGAGACAGAGAGAGAGGTCTTCTACCCACCGGTTCACTCTCCAGATGGCCACAATGGCTGGAGCTGCACCGATCTGAAGCCAGGAGCCAGGAGCTTCTTCTGGGTCTCCTATGCAGGTGCAGGGGCCCAAGGACTTGGGCCATCTTCCACTGCTTTCCCAGGCCATAGCAGAGCTGAATTGGAAGAGGAGCAGCTGGGACTTGAACCAGCACCCATGTGGGATGCCAGTGGTTCAGGCCAGGGCTTTAACCCACTGTGCCACAGTGCCGGCCCAGATCTTTTTTATTTTATTCTATTGTTACCAGAAAATATACTTTAAATTTCTTGAAATATAAATTAATCCTTGTGTTTTTGGGGAGGGAGTCAATATGATCCACCTTGAAAAATATTTTATATGTACTTGAAAAGAATGGGTGTTCTGTTGTTGGCGGTGACGTAGTCTATGAATGTCAGTTGGGTCAAGTGGGTTGATAGTGTTTTCAGAGTTTTCTCTGTTTCTGTTAGTTTTGCATCCACTTGTTCTGTAAATTATTGAGAGACAGTATTAAATTTTCTAAGTATGAGTGCAGATTTTAAAATTTCTCCTTGGAGTCCTATCAGTTTATGAAGCTCTGTTATTCTGTGTCTCAGGGTTTAGGATTTCTGTGTGCTCTTCATGGACTGACCCCGTTGTCCTCATGGCTTTTTCTTTGGTAGCATTCTTTGTTTTGAAATCCACTGTGTCTGGCCGACGCCGCAGCTCACTAGGCTAATCCTCCAATTGCGGCACCGGCACCCCGGGTTCTAGTCTTGGTCGGGGCCCCAGATTCTGTCCCAGTCGCTCCTCTTCCAGGCCAGCTCTCTGCTGTGGATTGGGAAGGCAGTGGAGGATGGCCCAAGTGCTTGGGCCCTGCAATCTATGGGAGACCAGGAGGAAGCACCTGGCTTCTGGCTTCAGATCAGCACAGTGCTGGCCGTAGCGGCCACTTGGGGAGTGAACCAACGGAAGGAAGACCTCTCTCTCTGTCTCTCTCTCTCACTAACTCTGCCTATCCAAAAAAAAAAAAAAAAAAAAAAAAGAAAAGAAAAGAAATCCATTGTGTCTGAGATCAATCTAGCCAACTCAGCTTTCTTACAGTTAGTGCTGCTGTGATCCTCATACATCTTTGCTAACCTTTTATCTTAACCTAGTCGTGTCTTCATATGTAAGATAGATTCCTTGTAGGTAGCATGTACTTGGACTTTGCTTTTTGTTTACATTGAATATGATGACTCTTATCTTTTTTATTATTATTTATTTATTTGAGAGGTAGAGTTACAGAAAGAGAGAGAAGCAGTTCACTCCTCATGGTTCACTCCCCAAATGGCTGCAGCAGCTGGAACCTAGCCGATCTGAAGGCAAAATCTAGGAGTACAGGGCCCAAGCACTTGGGCCGCCCTCCACTGCCTTCCCAGGCCCCAGAGAGCTGGACTGGAAGAGGAGCAGCCAGGTTACGCACCGGTGTCCTTATGGGATGCTGTGCCGCAGGCAGAGGCTTTTCCTGCTAAGCCATGGCGCTGGTCCCAACTCCTATCTTATCTGGAGAATTTATATCATTTACACATAGTATAATTATGAAAACAGTTAGGTGTTAATCAGCCATCTTTCTATTTGTATTTATCCCATCTGTTCTTTGTCTCTATTAACATCTTTTCTTCCTTGAAAGCTTTATTTTATTTTGAAATAATTGTAGGTCATTTCAAATAATTGTAGGAAATTGCAAAGAAATGCACAAGGGTATTCCCTGCAGGCTCCGTTGTCCCGTCCTTCTGTGGCCACAGTGTTGTGCTCCTCTCATTCTATTTTTTAAAAGACTTATTTATTTATTTGAAAGTCAGAGTTACACAGAGAGAGGAGGAGAGGCAGAGAGGGAGGTCTTCCATCCGCCGGTTCACTCCCCAATTGGCTGCAGCAGCTGGAACTGTGCCGATCCGAAGCCAGGAGCCAGGAGCTTCTTCCAGGTCTCCCACACGGGTGCAGGGGCCCAAGGTCTTGGGCCTGTTTTTCCAGGCCACAGCAGAGAGCTGGATCGGAAGTGGAGCAGCCGGGATTTGAACCAGTGCCCATATGGGATACCGGCACTGCAGGCAGCGGCTTTACCCACTATGTCACATCACTGGCCCCCTTCTTCTATGACTTTACAACTGTTGTATACACAGGCTCACACAGTATGTATCCCTCTGAGGTTTTCTCTTTTTATCAATATCATTTTCCTAAAGCTCATCCAAATTCTTGTGCATATCAAAAGTCTGTTCTTTTAAAGCAGCTAGAAATTTCTGATGTTTTTTTGGCTGTTGCTGGGTGATATGCTGTGGTATAGATGTTGCACAGCTTGTTAACCACTCACCTGCTGAAGCGCATTGAGTTGTTCAGCTTCTGGCTGTTGGGATTAAAGCGCCATGAACTGGCCTCTTTGTGGTGATAAGTTCCTTTTCCCATGAGAAAAATCGTCCGAGAATGCAATCACTGGGTGAATATTTACTTTTAAGAGAGACTGCTGACATATGTTCCAGAGTTGCCCAACTTTTCGGTTCCGTGAGCAGTGAGGAGTGATTTAGCTCCTTCTCGTTCTCACCAACGTTTGGTGTAGCCGCCGACTCCTGATTGCGGCCACTCCGATGGCGATATCCTGTGAGTTTTGATTTGATCTCCCTGAATGCTGATGATGTTGGACGTTTCCACGTGCTTAGTAACCATCCGCACATCCTCTGCCCGAAACGTCTGGCCACGCTTTTTGCCCGTTTTCTAATTAGACTTGTTTTTAAATGTTGAGTGGTGGACGTTCTTTACATAGTGTAGATACAAGTCCTTTGCCTGGTAACTTCTGAGTTGTAAGTACAAGGGTACTTCAAAAAGGTCAGGGAAAGATGGAAGGAACAGATTCGCTTATTTTAGTGCAAACATTTTGAAATCCGCAGTTTGTAATACACGTCTTCGAGGGAGGCTTTGGAGACCTCTAGTTTTTCTCTCGGTCCAGTTTGTATTCTCATCCTCTTCACAGCGCCTTCACAGAGAAATGGTCTCAACATTTTGGTAAAGTCCAGTGTATCAGGATTTCCTGCCATCGAGTGTAAGGGCACATCACTTCATCCTGTGGCAGGAAGATTTGTTCCGTCTGTTTTTCCTGCATTTTCATAGTTGCGCATCCTTTAACAGATCTTTAAAATAGATTGCTTGAGAGGCAGATAGATGGAAAAAGGGCTCCCGAATACTGTGCAGGTTCATCCCCCAAAATGTCCACAATAGCTGGGGTAGGGAGGACCAGAGCCAGAGCCAGGAACCTGATTCACGTCCCCCGTGTGGGTGGCAGGACCCCAACTACTGGAGCCATCACTGCTTCCTCCCAGGTCTGCAATCGCAGGAGCTGGGGCTGGGAGTCAACCCCAGGGCTCCAATGTAGAAGACAGGCCTCTCAGTGTCTTAACCACTTCTGAGGCTTCCCATTTGAATCCATGATCCATTTTATGTTAAGAGATATGGGTCCATTGTTTTCGTTTTTCTTTTGCCTATTAATGTCTAATTGCTTTGACATTCGTTGAAAAAGCAGTTACTCCTCCACACCATTGCTTTTGCGTCTTTTTCAAAAACTAACTGGACTCAGATTGGTATGGGTCAGTTTCTGTTCCCCCATTCTATTGAGTGCACTTATGTGTCCGTGTGTCTCTTTGCCGGTGCCAGGCTGTCTTAATCAACGTGGTTATTTCACATCTGATGAGTGAGTTCTTCTACTTCATTCTTCTTTACTCAAAAGGCTTTCATTTGCTTTCTTTGAAATCGAGCATTTTTATGATTTTATTTTGCCTCCAGGTTGGCATATTAGATGTATCTTTTAAAAAATCTTTAGTCTTTTTCTTGATTCCTGCTTTTAGAGTTTTGTAGTATAATCTGTTACTTACCACAGTATACCTTCTTTTGTTATCATTTCATGTCGTGCGTATTATAAAAATCACACAACCATATACTTGTGCTTTCTGTTCCAGGACTTAATGTTTTACTTCCACATATGCTATATTTCCTGGAATACATTGTGATTAATTTCGTTTAGAGCAGGCATCATTTAAATAAAACACTTTCATCATTCTACTCACCTGGTTATAGTCCCAGTGCTCTTCATTTCTTTGTGCAGATCTTGATTTGCCGTGTCATTTCCCGTCCGCCTACGTTAGCTTCTTTCCCATGTCCTATAGGGTAACTCTCTTCGTGATGAATTCCTTTAGCTTTCGTTTGGATGACAAACAGTCTTCGCTTTGCCTTCATCTTTTGAAGGACAGTTTTGCTGGGTATAGAATGATGCAAGCTGGCTGTTCTCTGCAGTTGGTGCTTTGATGGTGACAATCCATCACTTTTTGCTCATGTTGCTTCTGACAGAAATCTGTTGGATCTTGATTCCTTCTTTGAAAACTTCCCCCTCCTTTGTTATCAGACTTTGCTCGAGAATCTATTAGATTGCTTGAGTTTGCCCCATAGCTTATTCATGATTTGCTTATGTATTCATTCATTTTTTTAAAGTTTTATTTATTTATTTGAAAGTCAGCATTACACAGAGAGAGATGGAGAGGGAGAGAGAGAGAGAGAGAGAGAGAGGTCTTCCATCAATGGTTCACTCCCCAATTGGCTGCAAGGGCCGGAGCTGCACCGATCGGAAGCCAGGAACCAGGAGCTTCTTCCAGGTCTACCACATGGGTGCAGGGGCCCAAGGACTTGGGCCATCTTCTACTGCTTTCCCAGGCCACAGCAGAGAGCTGGACTGGAAGTGGAGCAGCTGGGTCTCAAACCGGTGCCCATATGGGATGCTGGCACTGCAGGCAGAGATTTAACCTACTATACCACAGCACTGGCCCCCATGTGCTAATCCTTTTCTCTGTGTCATATCTAGGTCAATTTTGATTGGATAAAATTTCCTCCTTGTTGTGGACTATATTTCCTGCTTCTCTGGGAGTTTCTGATTGGTTGCCAGTCATTTCAAATTTTATCCTATTGGATGTTGTATACTTTTGTATGCCTACATATATTATTGAGCCTTGCTCTGGGACATAGTTAAACTTCTTAAAAACCTGACCCTTTCACGTCTCTCTTGCAACCTTTGTCAGGCGTGACCAGAGCACACTTAAACTTGTGCTAACTTGGCTCCACTAATGAAGCAAAATCCTTTCAGTGATGGACCCCATATGGGGTGCTTCAAAAAGACTGGAAAGATGGAATTAAAGCAAAATTCATAAAACGTTTTTGAAATGCATGAGTAGGAGAGATCTTCAAAATGTTGTGAGGACACTCTACGGTGTCTGTGCAATGAGAAAATAGCCGAATGATGCACGTCTTAGAATGCATGCCCTTTGTGAAGGTGCTCACGGCTGCACTCCAGCCCTGCAAACTCTGACTGCTGGGGACGGACGTCTCCCCCAGGCCTGTAGGAAGACCGCATGCCCTCCCCAGGCCGTGCACGCATTTGTTTCTCTTCCTGTCCTTGTCACTGTCCTCTGTGGCTTGTCCTGTGCTTTGTAAACTATAGCTTCATATCTTTTGTCTGTTTTCTTTTCCATCGTTTCAGTAGGGAGGGTGGACTTGGTATCCATGACGTCATCTTGGCTGGAAGGCAAAAGCCATTGTTCTATTTTTTTATCTGTTCTTTTGGCTGTTGACAAGATTATTTTTAATAGGTCGTTTTATAACAGGAAAATGTTCTCCTTATTTGTGATTTTTTTTTTCCAGATTGAATTTTTTCTAAAAAGATTGATATATTTTATTTGAAAGGTAGAGTTACTGAGAGAGTGAGAGGGAGAAAGAGAGAGAGAGGAGAGAGAAGGGGAGAGACAGAGAGACAGATCTTCCATCTGTTGGTTCACTCCCCAAATGGCTGCAACAGCCAGGGCTATGCCAGGCAGAAGTCAGGAGCCAGGAGCTTCTTCCTGGTCTCCCATGCAGTTGTAGAGGCCCAAGCACCTGGGTCATCTTCCACAGCTTTCCCAGGTACATTAGCAGGGAGCTGGATGGAAAGTGGGACAGCCAGATCTCGAACCGGCATCCATATGGGATGCCAGTGTCGCAGGCTGCAGCTTTACCTGCTACGCCACAACACCGGCAGCCAGACTGAGCGTTTGTCTGAGTCATTCTTTTCTTTTTTCTCTGAATAGTATGCTCATGGTTGTTGTGCTATTTTAATCTTGTTTATCTCCAACACAGACATTGCAGTCTTGTTCTCGACTATGAAGCAATGAGTATATTTGCCCTAGCAATGTTCCCACTTTAATTGAGGCATATTTATCTTTCTGTCTGAACTCCATTTAAGGCCCAGGAGTTTTATTGTATCAATGATTCTGTAGTTGGGAGTGCAAGGCGCAGAGAGCAGATTCAAGCAAGAACAAACGTTCAGTTTTCAGAAAACATCCTGAGGGGGCAGGCAGTGTGCTGCAGCGGCTAAGCTGCCCCTTGGAACAGGTGCATCCCATATCGGAGTGCCTGGGTTCAAGTTCCAGCTTTGCTTTCAACCCAGCTTCCTGCTCACGAGTACCCGGGCAGGCAGCCGATGATGACCCAGTGGCTGGGTCCCTGCCACACATGTGGGAGACCTGGATGGAGCTCTAGCCACCTGCTTTTGGCCTGGTCCAGCCCTGGCTGTTGTGGACATTTGGAGAGTAAACCAGAAGGTGGAAGAGCTCACTCTCTCGCTCTCTCTCTCTCTCTCTCTCTGCCTTTGAAATAAATGAAGAAAAAACAAGAGAACATTCTGGGAAGCAGAATGTAAACACCAAGAAGGCGGAGCAGTTTTATCCACTGTTGTAGCCCTGGCACTGAGAATACGTAGTAGATGCTTCCTAAGGATAATCTGAGGAATCAGCGGATCACTCTTTGGTGATAAGGGAGTAGAGAGAGTGAGCCCCAAGCTACAGCAGGAGCTCTGTGACAATGCTGACCAACAGGAGTCCCCTGGCCCAGCGTTCCTGCAGGTGCGCATCCGGTCAGCAGCCGGAGTGGGGCGGCCCAGGCACGGGACAGCAGGACTTCCGGCCCACGTGGACCTCAGTGCAAGTCAGGGGACAAACCACAGCCTCTCCAGTGCAGACGCCACTTAAGCTTAACAGAGCTCTCAAATGCTTCCCCATTCCACCTCCTACTCTGCCCGTAGCACAAACCTTTCCCCAGCCCTCCCCTGGACCTTTTGCTAAGCTAGAAGAAACTAGAGCAACATTGGTCCACATCCAAATTCTTTTTTTTTTAAAGATTTATTTACTTGAAAGAGTTATGCAGAGGAGAGGCAGAGAGAGAGAGAGAGAGAGAGAGAGAGAGGTCCTCCACCTGCTGCTTCACTCCCCAGATGGTCCTCCATCCGCTGGAGCTGCACTGATCCGAAGCCAGGAGCCAGGAGCTTCCTCCAGGTCTCCCACGTGGGTGCAGGGCCCAAGGACTTGGGCCATCTTCCACTACTTTCCCAGGCCACAGCAGAGAGCTGGATCGGAAGTGGAGCAGCTAGGACTTGAACCGGTACCCATATAGGATGCCAGCACTGCAGGCGGAGGCTTTACTGGCTACGCCACAGCACTGGCCCCAACATCCAAATTCTGATAACCGTCTTTCTGTGTGATTTGCTCATCGATTGGTCGATTGTAAGGTGGGGGATGGGAAGGCTCCAGGTGCCGATGAGCTAATACTGGAATTCTTGCTTCCAACGGCTGCTCAGCTCCTCTCAGTCTTGAAAGGCAAGAATGCAAGTGGTTGGCAGTGATCCCTCTCCTTGTTTTATCTGTGCATCTCTATCATTTATTTTTTAAGATTTTGTTTATTTGAGAGGTAGAGTTACAGACAGAGAGGGAGAGACAGAGAGGAAGGTCTTCCATCCACTGGTTCACTCCCCAAATGGCTATAATGGCCAGAGCTGGACCGATCTGAAGCCAGGAACCAGGAGCTTCTTCTGGGTCTCCCATGCAGGTGCAGGGGCCCAAGGACTTGGGCCATCTTCCACTGCTTTCCCATACCATAGCAGAGAGCTGGATCGGAAGTGGAACAGCCAGGACTTGAACCAGTGCCCACGTGGGATTCTGGCACCGCAGGCAGAGGCTTAGCCTGCTAGGCCACAGTGCTGGCCCGATCTGTCATCTTTAAATCCCAGTGACTTATCAACTTTTCTTCAAGTCCATGGACTTCAGATGGTCTGTTTATTTACTGTTATTGTATACCGCCCTGCCCCAGCTAGTGTGTTTCCTTTGCATTCGGTCACTGTTGCCCATTTGCCAACATTTCTGCGCCATCAATGTCACAAAGCTTCTTGACCCCAGGGTGGAGTTGTTCCAACACATGAGGGTCCCTTAGCCTGTTTCTGGGGTGAGAGGCTCCGAGTGGCCACCTACACTGCTTTTGCATGCAATTGTGGGACAATGGGAATGAGGAAGAAGGAGGTACGGAGCTGTGGGATCCTGGGAGACCCCCAGTGAATACGAGAGGGAGGATGGTGGGGAAGACCTGTCAGGATCTGTGATGGAGGGGCACTGGGGGAGGGCCGTGTTCTTCAGACAGCCTTATCTCCCGGCCCAGGGCAGCCCTGAGTTCTCCCCCAGCACCTCCCATTCCCTGCCCTGGGGGTCTCTGTGTGCCCCCCTCGGCTTCCCCTGATGGCAAGCTTCCTGGGAATCCAGCATGCAGGGCAGGGTTAGGGTCTCCAGGGGTCTCGAGGTGTGGGGCCGAAGGGCCGCCATGGGATGGGGTCGTTCTGAGATGGGTAAATGCTGCCCAGAAAGTGGCCACCGTGGTACCTCCTCTGAACCCGTCCGAGAAGGTCCCTGGGCAGCCGTTAAGAGAAGCAGTAGACCCCGGGGGGAACGATGCTCCGAGCCTCGGAGGAGTAGCACGAGGTCGGACTGTTGGAGAAGTGTCTCCAATTCTACTTCCCAAATGACAGTGTAAGGAAGAGATGAATGAGGATAAGCATCATGGTCACGGCGCGGGCCCACATTTCTGCACCACTTACAGGTCACGGGCAGCTTTCAGAGCCATTACCCATTTGCCCCCGTGGCACCCTCGCCCAGCTCAGTGGGTTGTCAGGCAAATCAAAGGTTTCCCTCGGGAACGGAGACTCCAGGCATGCCCCGCGTTAGGCAAATCCTGCTGTGAGCATTTAGCTAAAGAAAGCCTGCTTCTCGGAGGAATTGGACTGGGTTATCTGAAATGGCAGGTTCCCCAGCATGCAGAGAAAGTAGGAGCAATTTACTAGAATGCTTGATTGATTGACACGTATCTTGTTGGGGGCCAGCTGTCTGCCTCTAGCGGAGATGTGGGCAGGACGCTGGTGTGGTCTGAGCTTAGGAGAGAAGAACTCTGCACCTTGCAGTCTAGCCTGCAGCCCCCTCCCCTCTGCCCAGTTAGGTGCCCAGGCCTGCAGGAGAAGGCCTCTCCCCGAGCCTGGCCGGCTGACCCCTCTCCCGACACTGTGGTCTTGGCCTTGGCAAAGACAGGCCATTTCTCCACCGTGTGTGGAGCTGTCAGATGCAGGAGTGGAAAAGGGAATTCTAAGATGTTTGCTTGCAGGCAGAGAAGATTTGAAATCCAGGCATATGAGGGTCTTCCAAACGGTCGTGAAAAATGAATTTTATGAACAAATTATGCATGGCTTTCAAGATTTTTTTTTTACAGCAACATAAGCTTATCTTTTAATTCCATTTTCCCATGAACTTTGTGAGGCTCCCTCAGTACTGTGCTTGCTGCCCTGTGGCGAGGGCTGGCTGTCACCGGGGAAGCATCACACACACACACACACACACACACAGGGGACAAGGGGCAGAGTCGCCTGGGTCCTCCTGGCGCCCAGGTCTGAGTGACCTGTGTTCCGAGCCTTGCTGTAGTTAAGCTCCTGCAATCTACGCTCCCATTCCTTCCCCGCTTTGATTTGAAGCTCGTTCAAGTTAAGGCCCCTTTACTCTCCATCAAAAACTCGCTAATGGAAATCTTGCTGAAGAGAGACAGGATGTGCACACACAACTCCTGTGCTTCTTGCAAAAGCAGTTAAATATGGTGGGGAGAGCTGGGCTTCCAGTGTCTGAAACAGCAAAGATCGGAAATCCGCGGATGCTGACTGGAAGGAGATCAGTTAAATAAATACTGGTGCAGATCCATACCAGGAAATAAGATGTCACTGCAGAAAAAGACGCGAGGCGCTTTCTATTCTGATCCAGACAGAGCTCCACGCTGCTCTGCCAAGTGGAGAGAGCAAGGTGCCCTGGGAGACGGATCTGGGCAGCCACTGGAATGGGTGAAAGAAGAGCCGCCGGTACCGAGTGCTGGCCACGAGGCAGAGCCGCAGGAGCTGTCCTGGGCTTCCGGTTGGGGGTGGAACGTAGAGCAGCCACTCCAGCACACAACTGGGCAGCTTCTTCCAGGGTTTATCTAGCAGTTTCCTATAAATACAGGGAAAATGAATATTATGAAAAAATATGCATGGCTGTCAGAATTTTTGCAGCAAAATCAACTTATCTTCCATTCCATTTCTTCATGAACTTTTTGATGCCCCTGGTACATGTACCATAAGACCTAGGGATTCCACTCCTAGATCTCTCCAAGCTAAAGGCCAACGTAGGCTTCTACATAGACCTGTGCACACATGTGCGGGTTTCATTTACTTATTTTGTTTTTTTAAAAAATGATTTATTTGAAAGGCAGAGTTACAGAGAGAGAGAGAGAGAGAGAGAGAGAGAGAGATTTCTTTCATCTGCTGGTTCACTCCCCAAATGTCCTCAACAGCCAGGTCTGGAGCCAGGAGCTTCTTCCGAGTCTCCTAAGTGGGTGCAGGGGCCCAGGGACTTGGGCCATTTTCTGCTGCTTTCCCAGGCGCATTACCAGGGAGCCGCATTGTAAGTGGAGCAGCCGGGTCTTGAACTGGTGCCTGTATGGGATGTTGGCGCTGCAGGCGACAGCTTAACCCATAGCACCAGCCCCAGGCAGCTTGCTTTATTTATTTATTTATTCATTCATTCATTTGTTTTTTAAAGGTTTATTTATTTTACTTGAAAGAGTTACACAGAGAGAGGAGAGGCAGAGAGAGAGAGAGAGGGGGGTCTTCCATCAATGGTTCACTCCCCAATTGGCTGCAAGGGCCGGAGCTGCACCGATCGGAAGCCAGGAGCCAGGAGCTTCTTCCGGGTCTCCCACGTGGGTGCAGGGGCTCAAGGACTTGGGCCATCCTCCACTGCTTTCCCAGGCCACAGCAGAAAGTTAGACAGGAAGTGGAGCAGCTGGGTCTCGAACTGGCACCCGTGTGGGATGCTGGCACTTCAGGTCAGGGTGTTAACCCGCTGTGCCACAGCGCCGGCCTCACAGCTTTATCTTTAATAGCAAAACAATCTACAAATCTTCCAACAGGTGAACAGCTAAATATAACTATGCTATAGCCACACGCGGAGGCCCTACTCAGCAATAAAAGAGTGAACTCATGCATGCAGTGGTTGGGCAGGCCTGAAGGCACTATGCTGAATGAAAAAAGCCAACCTCAGAGGTTACACACAGCATGACTCTGTTTCAGAACACTCTCAAACTGATACCATCAGGGTGATGGAGAGGAGCGCGGTGGTGCCTGGGGCTCAGGGCTGGGAGGAGGGCGTGACTATAGTGGGGTACTGCATAGGGTTTGCTCTGCCAGGGTGGCGGCGGGGCACAGACCTGAATCGTGTTTGAGGAGGTGTTTACACAAATCTACACATGGGATTCAACTTCCCTGAGTTGCTCACCATCTGCCCCTGGCCCCCAACCTGGTAAAATTTGAATAAGCTCTGTGCTTAGCTGTACTGTTGTCAATTTCCTGGAATTGATCATTGCACTAGGATTATTTAAGATGCGGTCATTGGGAGAATTCCCAAAGCTACACAGGAATTCTCTACTATCATTGTCATTTCTGAGTCTATAATCATTTGAAAATTAAAAAAAAGGAGTGAGACAATGTATATAATAGCTGATTTTATATTAAGAAGGAGCAATAAGAACTTGGACTGGTTTTCCCTTGTATCTACCTAAAGGATCTCTGGAAGTCGAAATAAGAGATGGAGGGAGTGGCCGTGGAGCCTAGTGGTTCAGAAACCCGCATCCCACACTGGAGGCCCTGGGGACAGCTCCTGAGTCCACTGATGCAAACCCTAGGAGGCAGAGGAGTTGGCAAAAGTAACTGGGTTCCTGCCACCCATGTGGGGCCAGTGGGTTGAGGTCCTGGCTTCAGGCTCCTGTCTCTGGCCCCGCCCACCAGATCATTGCATTTGTTGTGGGCATTTGAATAGTGAACAAGCAGATGAGAGTCTCTCTCTCTCTCTCTCTCTCTCTCTCCCCTTCTCTGCAAAGCAAAGAAATAAATAGATGTAGAATAGTTATTGAGAAAAGAGGGTGGTTATGGATGAAGGAGAATATTGAGGAAGAGGCTTTTTTTTTTTTTTTAAAAAAAAATAAGCTTTTTTTTTAATTTGAGAGGTAGAGTTACAGATGGAGAGAGGGAGAGGCAGAGAGAGAGGTCTTCCTTCCGCTGGTTCACTCCCCAAATGGCTGCAACAGCCAGAGCTGCATCGATCCAAAGCCAGGAGCCAGGAGCTTCCTCCAGGTGCGTGCAGGGGCCCAAGCACTTGGACCATCTTCTGCTTTCCCAGGCCATAGCAGGGAGCTGGATTGAAAGAGGAGCAGCCAAGACTCGAACTGGTGCCCATAAAGGATGCTGGCTCTGCAGGCGGAATCTTAGCTTACTATGCCACAGGGGGAGGAGGCTTTGGTCTGTAGATCTTTGATAGTTTCTGGGTTTTGAGTTGTGTATAGTTTCTTAATTTTCTTAAAGACTGAGAAAGGCTGAGCCTGGGCTGTGGCGTTGTGCGTAGCTACGTTGGAGTCTGTGTCACGGAGACCATGGTACGAGTGTGTTTCTCACAGGGTGGTATGCGGCTTACGCCACCTCAAGGCTGGGCGCTCCTTAGCCCTCTCTCCACCTGCAGATCATGGGGCTCGCATTCTTGCCCCATCTCCCCATTTTGCAGAGGGGGCAACTGAAGCCGAGCAAGAGCACCGGGCTGGCACAGGTCACACGTCAGTCAGCACCGGAACGTGAACCCAAGCCTGTGCCTGTCTCTCTCTGCAGCCACATTCTTGACTTCTCCACTCCCCTGCCTCTGTTTCCCCTTATGGGGGGGGGAGTCCTTCACGGGGAGCAGGAGAGAAGAAAGGAAGCCCCCTAGCCCAAGCACAGACGTGTGCTCCCTCCCAGGTCTTTCTTGTACCCAAATAACGTCTTTAATGTCACTGCCTTGGCCGACAGCTGTCCTGGATGTGAGAGGGTCATGGCACCGGGCATCCAAGGTCAGCATGGCCCCCACCAGGCCCCGCCATCAGGGTCCAGCGGCAGAGACAGGGCAGCCACGGGCCCGCAGCCAGAGTGTGGTTTAATCAAATGAATTAATTTCACATGCTAAACCGTGCGTTCTGTTTTCTAGTACACGAATAGCTCTCTCAGTGCATCTTGAGCTGAGTGCATGTGGGGGTGATGCTGGGGAAGTGAGGTTTGGCAACCCGGCCCTGCTGCGGCCTCTTTCCAGGTTGGAGGCTGGTGGTGCTCTAAGTTGGGGGGAGGGTGCTCTAAGGCAGTCGGGCTCTGGGTGGCGAGGTCAGGGGCCTCTCCCTCACCCTGCACTAACGCCTGGCAGGGGTCCACCATCAGGCGCGACCTTGTGCAGTGTGGGTTTTTCCTTCTATGCCTCAGTTTCCTTGCCTGCACAGCCATGCTGGCTGCCCTCTTCTCCCAGCCTCTGTGGCTGGGACCTTGTTTCAGCAACTTGGAGAGGGGTGAAGGGGCCAGAGGGAACATTGCCTTGGACCTGATGTGTGTGCACTGACCCAAGTTCAGGTGTGCAGAAGGAAGAGACGGCCCAGGCAGAGCTACTTGAATGTGCACAACGTTTGTTTATTCTTTCAACAAACATTGTTGGAGTGCCTGCTTCATTGTAGGCCTTTACTGAGTTGTTCTGGGTACAGTGGCCAATGTGGATGAGTAGGTGCTGTGCGTGGTGGTTGAGACGCCTGGTCCACAGTGGAGTGCTTGGGTTCAGTCCCTGGCTTTGGCTCCTGACTCAGCTTCCTGTGCCTGCAGACCCTGGAGGCAGCGGGGATGCGGGGATGGCGCAAATGACTGGGTGCCTGCCACCCACCTGGGAGACCTGGACTGTGTTCCCAGCTCTGGGATTGGAACCCACCCGGTCCCGGCTGTTGTGGGCATTTGAGGAGGAGAGCAGCAGGTGGGAGCTCTTTCTCCATGCACTTTTTTTTTGTTATTTATTTCAAAGTCAGAGTTACACAGAGAGAGGAGAGGCAGAGAGAGAGAGAGGTCTTCTGTCCGATAGTTCACTCCCCAGATGACCGCAACAGCCGGAGCTGCGCTGATCCGAAGGCAGGAGCCAGGAGCCTCTTCCGGGTCTCCCACATGGGTGCAGGGACTTAAGGACTTGGGCCATCCTCCACTGCCCTCCCAGGCCACAGCAGAGAGCTGGACTGGAAGAGGAGCAGCCTGGACTAGAACTGGAGCCCACATGGGATGCCGACGCTTCAGGCCAGAGCGTTAACCCACTGCGTCAGGGCGCTGGCCCCTCTCCATCCACTTTTTAAAAACATTTATGAAAGGCCGGTGCCGTGGCTCACTTGGCTAATCCTCCGCCTGCGGCACTGGTACCCCGGGTTCTAGTCCCAGTTGGGGCGCTGGATTCTGTCCCAGTTGCTCCTCTTCCAGTCTAGCTCTCTGCTGTGGCCCAGGAGTACAGTGGAGGATGGCCCAAGTGCCTGGGCCCTGCACCCTCTTGGGAGACCAGGAGGAAGCACCTGGCTCTTGGCTTCGGATCGGCACAGCATGCCGGCTGTGGCGGCCATTTGGGGGGTGAACCAACTGAAGGAAGACCTTTCTGTCTCTCTCTCACTGTCTAACTCTGCCTGTCAAAAAAAATGAAATTAAAAGATAAATATATTTGTGTATAAAATATTTTGATATATAAGAGGCCTTCAAAAAGTTCATGGTGGGGCTGGCACTGTGGTGTAGGTGGTAAAGCTGCCGTCTGCAGTTCTGGCATCCCATATGGGCACCGGATTGAGTCCCAAATGCTCCACTTCCAATCCAGCTCTCTGCTATGGCCTGGGAAAGCAATAGAAGATGGTTCAAGTCCTTGGGCCTCTGTGCCCACATGGGAGACTAGAAAGAAGCTCCTGGCTCCTGACTTTGGACTAGCCCAGTTCCAGCCTTTGCAGACATTTGGGGAGTGAACCAGCGGATGGAAGATCTCTCTCTCTCTCTCTCTCTCTCTGCCTCTCTCTCTCTCTCTCTCTGTAACTCTGTCTTTAAATAAATAAATAAATCTTTCAAAAAACAAAGTTCGTAGCAAATGTGTACTATGAAAAAACTGCATATATACAAAAATGTTTTATACCAAAACAATCATTTAATTCCATTTTTTTCTTGACATTTTTGAAACACCCTGGGAGAATCTACGCCTCTCAAGGGGTTCAAAGTCTCACAGGAAGGCAGACGAAAAGCTAAGGAGGTGCTAAGGAGGCGCCTGTGGCAAGGGCTGCAGAGAGAAACCACGTGGGGTAGAGGGGCTCAGCAGTCAGGAGGCAGGGCTATGGGAAGTGTGCTTGCTCTCTCTCTCTCTCTCTCTCTCCCCAAACGTACCTTCCACCTGAGGGAAGAAACCGGCTTCTGACATAGAAGTTCCCCAAACCTTCATCATGGATCCATTTTATTTGGCCCCATAAAGTAGGTTAAGCAGAGAGCGTTGACTACAGGAACAACACAAACAACCAAACGCAAGTGTGTAACCGCGTCCTCCCTCGCCCAGAGGGCTCCCCTCGGTTGGAGCGGAATCCAGACCACCCGATCCCTCGCTCTGTCTGCTCCTTTGAAACATCCTCCCCGATCCTGCTTCCTATTAGCATCCCGCACACCACGCTGTGCTTAAAGTTCAGCGCGCCATAGGATACGGAGCCGTAATTAATCTCCATCCCCGAGTTCTAGAACACTTAGAGCAATTATAATTTACTGTCGGAAAACCAATTTGGAGAAGCGGTGGTGTTCGCGCCCCTGATCAGGACGCCACCAAATGCCACTTCCCGTCCCCGTGCTGCCTGTGGGGAGAGCACGGCCTTTAGCCTCCGCACCCTGCAGAGGGGTCGGCTTTGGAGAAGTGGTCGGGGGGAGGAGAGGCTGGCAGTGGGCACGGGTTTGCCGGGAGCTGCCTCTGAGCTGGTTTCGTCCCCTGCTACAGGCATCTCTGGTCTTCCCGTTCATTCCAGTTTCATAGCCACTCTCCACGCCCGCTCCATGTCGCCGGCACTGCTGGGCTCTGGCAGGTGCCAGGTCTCTTTTCTGTCCTCTGTCCTCACCTCTTTCCTGGCCACTGCCTTTGGGCCCGCACACTGAAGCTCCCTCTTCTTCCCCCCCTTTTTTTTCTGTTGAAGGTCAGATTGTCCTGTCATGGGAATGGCTGGAGAGGACAGGGTCCACGGAGTCACCAAGCACCTTCCGTGTCACACACGGGGGTCAAGAATGAAGCACCATGGCTCCAACCGGAACGCTCGCATCCGCACGTGGCCAGGAACACACAGCCCTGGGCACAGCTGCTGCTGCTGGTCCAGTCTGCCCTGCTGCCTGAGCTGTCCACGAGTGAGAAGCCGCGTCCCATGCATCTCCCAGCCCCGGGACGCAGTGGGAGCACCCCATCTCCTCCCCGCAGTGGGTTGGGATTCTCAGGGCTACTCACGGCCAGACACAGAAGCCCTGTCCACCTCCATCCCCGGGGCTGGGTCCCCCATCCGATGGCAGCTGCAGGAGGCCCCTGTAACAAGTGCATGGAAAAGCCACATTATGAGAACACTGTGCATGGCTTTTAGATGTTTCCACCAAAACAAGCTTATCCTTTTCTATAAAAAATCATTTTGATGGCAGAGAAAGAGAAAGCTCCTATCTGCTGATTTACTCTCCCAATGCCTGCAGTGACCGGGGCTGGGCTGGGGTCAGGGCTGGAGCCAGGAGCTGGGAACTCAACCCAGGTCTCCCATGCACGGGGCAGGAATGCAGCTGCCCGAGCCGTCACCACTGCGCCCCGGGGTCTGCATGAGCAGGGAGCCGGAGCCGGGAGCCGGCGCCAGGCCTGCCGATGGGGGCCATGGGTGTCTGAGCCCCGAGGCCCCATGGCTGCTCCCACAGACTTCACCTTGGAACTGCGGGTTTGTGTCTCAGCACTGCCACCGCCTGTGGGGTGGGGACCTGCCTCTGTCTGCCCGCCCCCCGCCGCTGCCTCGCCGAATGGGAATAGAGGCTGCTGTCCCCCGACAAGGCCAGCCGGTGGGGGGCGCAGGTGAGACGGGAGGTGTGCCCTCCACTTGGGAAGTGGATTCTTTTTGGTGACTTGAGTGATCTGCTTGACTTGGCTTAGGGAAAGAGCCACACCCACCCGGCACAGGTTAAATGTTGCTATTTTATGCATGATGGATTTTTAAAAATATGTTTATTTATGTGAAAGGGAAAAAGAGAGAGCAAGAGCTAGAGCAAGGTGGGGGGGGGGGAGAGAGAGAGCGAGCTTCTATCTGCTGGTTCACTCCCCAAATGTTCACAACAGCCCATGCTGGGCCAGGCTAAAGCCTGGAGCCTGGAACTCCATCTTGGACATCCACGGGGGTGACAGGGACCCAAGTACCTGAGCCGTCACCACCGCCTCCCAGGTTGCACATTAGCAGGGAGCTCATCAGAAGCAGAGCCGAGGATGGAACCCAGGCACTCTGATATGGGAGGGGAGCGCCTGCAGTGGCGTCTCAGCCTACCCTGCGTGATGAAGTTTTTACATACATTCGGATTTGGGAAAGTATTGCATTAAAATAGGATTTATTCTGATCATGGAGATTTGTGATGCTTTTTAAAATTTTTATCCAAAGGGGCCGATGCTGTAGCATAGCAGGTACAGCTGCCCCTGCAGTGCCGGCATCCCATATGGGCACCGGTTCAAGACCCGGCTGCTCCACTTCCGATCAAGCTCTCTGCTATGGCCTGGGAAAGCAGTAGAAGATGGCCCAAGTCCTTGGGCCCCTGCACCCGCGTGGGAGACCCGGAAGAACTCCAGGCTCCTGGCTTCGGATCAGCTCAGCTCCAGCTGGTGCAGCCATTTGGGAAGTGAACTAGAGTGGATGGAAGACCTCTCTCTCTTTCTCTCCCTCTGTCTCTAACTCTGCCTGTCAAATAAATAAATAGATCTTCTAAAACATTTTTTTATCCAAGACAAGTGCCTCCCTCGTCTCACCCCTCGTCCATCTTGCCCGGTACCGACTGAGCAGGTGCCTTGTGACCCTGGCTGAGTGCGCAGACTCCAGCCCCTGTGTGGCAGAGTCACAGACTCAGTAATGACGGAGACAATGACGACAGCGAGTGCTCATGTGGCGCTGGGCACGGACCCTGTTCTGCTTGTTCTGATCTCTGTACGGAAGCTGCTGTTTTATTTCCATTTTACAGAAAGGAAAAACGAGGCTGAGAGAGGTCACACAGCAGGAACGCAGCACAGCTGGGATTAGAACCCAGCCAGGAGCCTGGCTCCAGCCTCTCATCTGCTGCGCACTCCACCTGTGCTTGAAGTCCGAGGCTGGTGGCCTCACGGCCGCGCTCTTACAGTGTGGCTCTCCATGGAAATCGGTGGCTGGGGCAGAACTGGGGCCTGCAGCGTGGCTGGACGCGCCAGCCTCTGTCCGTGTGTACAGCAGGGCTTGGTGGCTCACGCCGCTTCCCCCTGGCGCCCGGCAGGCCCCTCCCTCAGCCTGCAGAGCGGGAGCCGGCCCGGGAGCCCCGACACCAGGTCAGCGGTGCAGGCGGCAGAGCGAGGTCCAAGCCGCGCCGCTCTGCAGATGGAAATTTACATACATAATGTAATTGGGGCCAATTGAACCGCCGCTTGAGATGGAATCACTTGACAAGGAACACGCACTCTGGCGGGTGACCGGGGAGACGAGAGCCCCTTGAGACGGCCGCAGTGCAAACACGCTCTCCCGATTCCACGTTCTAACAGCCGCCTCGCCGCAGCCCTGTGCCCGCCGGGTCACAGCTGGGATCTGAGGAGAGGAAGAGCTTGATGGGCAATTAGCATGGGAACCTGAGACGCAGCGGCCTGCTGCTGGGTACAGCTGGACAGCAAGGGGCCAGCACACCGCCCCGGCCCGGACAGGCGTCTGCACGCTGCGAGCCTGGGCCTTGGATCTGAGCTGCTCGGGGGCTGTGCTGGGGCCATGGGGAGGAGAGCAGGTGGTTCCCTTGGGGTCACAGGGTCTGGATTTGACTTCAGACACCAGCCTCCTGGCTGGATGATCTTGGGCACCTGGCCTCACCTCTCTGAGCCTCGATTTTCTCATCCCTACAATGGGGAGAATGTTTTGCCATTACCTATAGTGACTGTGCTGGGGAAGAAATGTGATAACCTGAGACTCTTCAAAATCCTCATCTGATGTCGATCGTAACAGCGAGGGGTAACCAGAGCATTGTCCGGTGCTTCTAAATTCTCTGCGTCATATATTATTTTCAGGTGTATTAAGGCATTCAATTCCTTGATACCCCAGGGCATTTGCACTGGTCATTCTGGCTAAAATTCTGTTCTTTCCCCCTGTATTCCCCTTGGCCAGCTGGGCCTCTCCTCTCTGCTCAAGTTCCAGCCTAAATTCAGCTCCCTGGGACTTCCGTCTGCCCGGCAGCTCAGTGCAGCCTCCTGTTCTACACAGTCGGAGTCCAGGGCCTTCCCCTTGTACTCACCTGCGATTCAGTGCTGTTGGAATCATTCCTGCCACACCAGCCTCCTGCCCCAGCTGAAAGCTCCTTCGAGGCAAGGACTGTGTTTGTCTTATTCACGCTGACCCCAGTATTTGCTGCAAAGCAGGCATTCAAAAAGTAGGCACAAGATTTTCAAACCCTGCTCTCTCCCTCTGCTCTCCTGGCTAATTCCTGCTAAACTTTCAGATTGCAGCATACATGTGGCTTCCTCCGGGAAGCCTTCTTGGCTATCTCTGATGTACGCTGGGTGCCCTTGGCATGTGGATGCTACATAAGCCCCAGGGTTCGCTGTTGCAGGAGATGGCCCATGGGTTTTCACCGCTCCCTTCCTGCTTCTGTCCCCTACTAGGCTGTAACTTTCCGGGACTGGGGCTGGTGTCGTGTTCGCTGGGGGATGCCCAGCACCCAGCTCAGGGCCTGGCACACAGCTTACTGTGGCGTAAGTGATTCGGAGCCACCCAGTGTGGCAGGGAGAGCCCCTGCTGCCTCTGCTTGCCGCTGTGGCTGGAGAGGGGAGTGATGGACACTGGCCAGAGATGGGCCCGTGCCCCCTGGGCTTCGACAGGCCCTCTGGGGCACTGGGAAGACCCATATCCGGGAGAGCAGGGTACTAGAGTTCCTGCAGGCTTCCTGGAGGAGGCAGACTGAGCTGAGGGCTGGGGGCACGTGATGGTGTTTGAGACTGGTAAGCTTGGCAGTGGGCCCTGGCACAGAAAGGGTGTGTGGCAGGGTACTGTGGCAGAGACCCCCCTGTGGTCCCCAGGACTGATTGTCCAGGGGAGACCACAAGGTCACAAGACCTGGCTTTGTCCTCAAATGAGGGGCAGCGGCTGGAGGTGGCGGCCGCCTCTCCTGCCTACCGTTCCTCCCTCAGCTCTGCTATACCCACTCCAGATCTCGGCTCAGCCACAGGCACCTGGCACGGCCCCACCGCCATGCCGGGTTACCAGAGTGCACGCAGGCTAGGGCTGCTCTTGCCAGCTTCGTGCTGCCTTTGCCAGTTCCAACCTTGCTGCCAGTTAGGGGCCTGGGCAGCTGCATGGAGCCCTTGGGGTCCTGCCAGGCTGCTCCGGCCTCCAGCTGCGGCACCTGCGAGCTGGCCGGGCCTCAGCGGTGCCACCGCACGCTCTCTTCCTTCTGGTCAGGGTCGGCAGAGCCTCGCATGGCACTGAAGGAATGCTTGCTGGCACCTGGAGCCGCTGTCCCTCGCGCGCATGCTCCATCTGATTGGAGCAACACACACCTGACAGCCCCTGTAGACGTCTAGTGAGAGATGTCGGTGGCTGCGGGCAGAGAACAGAGCCCTGTGGAACTCCCCTGGAGACTGCCTTCCAGGTCACCACTGCCCGTGTTCTGCAGAGCCTGTGAGCTTCCAAGGCCACGGAGAATAACTCGTGCACGACCACGTGGCCAGAGAGGCCACCGCTTTTTGCCCTTTGCAGAATAAAGTGTGTGTTGGGGGTGTATGACTACACATTTCAGAAAGCTTTGGGTCCTGTTATCATCTCTGGGGTGCCCCAGGCACCTGTCACGCGCCTTGTGTCCCCACTTGGGGCTTGCCTCAGCGGGTCGTGTGTCACCAGCTCTGTGGACACCCGGCACAGATCCGCCAGCCGGTCCTCAGCAGGAGTGCCCTAGCTGGCCTCCCCTTCCTCCCACCCTGCCCGCCCTCCTCTCCCACCCCCAGGGAAGCAGGACAGAGTGTGGACCCGGCCTCCCCGCCCGTGGCGTGGGCCCTCAGCCCTGCGTTGTGCAGTCCGCCGCGCTGGTGGGAGGCTGCTGCTCAGCCTGGCTCAGCCACAGCGAGCGGGATCCGAGAAAGCCCCTTGTTCTTTGCGCGCCCCACCGCCTCTCCGAAGAAACGGGGTGGGCAGAGGGGAGGGCGGAGCACAGCAGGCTTCAAGGACCCTCCTCCCTGTTCCCTTTTAGGACTCTGAATCTTAATGCCGGCGACTTTAAGGAAAACTATTTAAAGAAACATCCCTGAAAGTCACTGTGCCGGAAGATTTGATCTTAAAACTGGTGGGGAAGGGAGATGGTGGGACTCCTCGTGGGGCGGCTGTGTGTGTGTGTGTGTGTGTTCTTTTTTCCTCCTCGTTTTTTACACTCCAGTGAATCAATCTTTCCAGAGAGTATAAAATGAAAATCTGCCACCTTGCAGTAAAATTAGAGCTGGCATCGCTGTCCTTAAAAAAAAAAAAAAAAAACTAAAAAGGCAGGAAGGCAGCCTCTAGAAAAATTACGAGCAGCTGCCTGCTGGATTCGCTCTGCGGAGGAGGCGCCCTGTGACACAGTTTACGGCCCCGAGGATTAGTGTGGTCTCGATGCTATCATCTTAATTGCAGGAGCAGGGCTGCAGCCGGCGGTCCCCGGAGCCCGTGCCCCGGCCCCCATGACGCACGCCCGGCACTCAATCTGACAAATTCCCTTCTCTCGCCGTACCTGCTCTAAATTACTGTGTGTGGGCTGCAGGCTTTCTGCCTACGACTGATATATTTTTTTTCCCCTTCCTCCCATGAACTTGTGGCAGCAGAGAGTAGGGAAATTGGTCTACCCGGGGTCCCCGCCGCAGGGGGCAGGAGAGGCTTGGGGAGCGGGCACTCTCTTTCTGGACTGGGTGCTGTGGTGGCTGTGAAGCCCACGATGGGGGCCGAGTGTTTGGGGGAATCATTGGCAATGGCACGGTCTGGGCTTTGGCCTTGAGACCAAGGGAGTCACCCATGTCTTGGGAGTCTAGCACCTGGCCTGGGAGGGAGCTGGGAGGCGCTCTGGCCCCAGACCTCCCCAGGCACGTGTGCTGGGGGTGCTGCCGGCTGCCGAGGAGGGGGAGCTGGGGAGCCCTGGCCTCTAGCAGACTTCTTGCCCTGGGACCTTCTGTGGGAAATTCACTTTCCTTCTCTGCGAGTTTTTGTTCTCTATGTGTAAAAGCTGGGTTTTGGGTCAGAGCTGGAGTCGGACGCAGTGGCCCTGAGATCTGGCTGGCCTACCTGGTTTGGCGGGCCTGAGCATGGCTGTCTGATCAGGACATTATTTGTAATTAATTAATTTCCGGTTGTTCTCTGTTATTTTCCAGTCTCTCTTCAAAAATCGGACGACTTAGAGAAAAAAAGAGACCCATGTTCTCGTGTGACTAACACTGGCTGCACCTGGCAATTGCTAAGCCGATCCTCAAATCTGGAGTCAGAGTAGACAAAGCGACCTTAAAGGAGAACCAAGCCAGAGGACGCACACTTCTGGATTTCAGAAGTCGCGGCAGAGCTGCAGTCACCAAAACAGTGTGGCACTGGCACAGAGGACACAGATCGAGGGAGCAGAACTGAGAGCGCAGAGATAAACCCTCACACTTGCAGCCAAGAGCGCCATTTTCTTTCTTTCTTAGAAATATTTATTTTATTTATTTGAAAGGCAGAGTTACAGAGAGAGGGAGAGACAGAGAGAGAGAGAGAGAGAGAGAGATTGAGAGAGAGAGAGAGAGAGAGAGAGATCTTCCCTCCCCAAATGGCTGTAATGGCCAGGGCTGGGTCAGACAGAACCCAAGAGCCAGGAGCTTCTTCCAGGTCTCCCATGTGGCTGCAGGGGCCCAAGCACTTGAGCCATCTTCCACTGCCTTCCCAGGCCATTAGCAAGGAGTTGGATTGGAAGTGGAGCAGCCAGGACTTGAACCAGCGCCCATGTGGGATGCCGGCACTGCAGGTGGCAGCTTTACCTGCTCTGCTACAGCGCCGACCCCAGGAGTGCCATTTTAACAAGGGCACCAGCAGAATCCCATGGGGAGGAGAAATCTTTGCAACAGGAGGAAGTTGGACCCTCACCTCACACTCCACACACTGCACATACTAATTCCAAAGGGACCACGGACCTACATCTAAGAGCTGAAACTCTGAGACTCCAGGAATGACGTGGGCATAAACCTTCATGACCCCGGCTATGGCCATGGTCTCTTAGAGATGACACCAAACACCAAGGCAAATGAGAAACTCGATGTTGCTGGTATGAAACCCGTGTGTCTGGCAAATGGCACCACCAAGAAAGAGAGACGACAGCACACAGCGTGGGGAGAGGATTTTCCAATCCTGTCTCTGAGGGGCTGTTCTGCAGAATATGCAAAGGAGCCTTACAACTCAGAGATACGAAAGTAGCCCAGTTAGAAAACGGGCACAGGCTCTAACTGGTCATTTCTCCAAAGAAGATCCAAACGGCCAATAAGCTCATGGAAAAAAAAAATGCTCACCATCTTTGGTGATCAGGCCAATGCAAATGAAAAAACCCACCATGAGATGCCGCTTTGCACCTGCTGGGATGGCTGTAATGATAAAAATAAGATGCTAACAAGATTGGCGAGCATGTGGGGGACATGGAACCCTGTGTGTCACTGGCTGCCGTGGAGGGCCGTGCTGTTCCTCAAGATGTGGAACACAGAGTGACCGCAAGCCCAATGATAGCACCTCGTGCCCAAGTGACTGCGGAAGCATCGCTCGCAAGAGTCAAGAACGGTAGGGAGTCGAGGCCATGCGCACCGACTGGTGAGCGAAGGGAGAGCTGATGTGTTCACACAATGCACTGCATCTGGCAGCCTAAGGGAGCAAGTTTCCGTGTCTGCCGCTTCACAGGTGAGCCTCAGGGACCACAGGGGACAGAGCAAGCCGTCACCGCATGGCGCCCATCTCCGTTGGCGTGGAAGGGCCGGGACAGGCACAGCTGTGGAGACCCCAGCCAAGGAGAGGCTGCCTAGGGCAGGGGGTGAGGGCAGTAGGGAGGGACCGCTCATGGGCGTGTGTGGCCAACACGTTCTGAAATTAGACTGCCGATTGCTACCCAACTCTGAGAACGCACTACAGAAACGTGGCTGCTTTCAGTGGGGTGGGGTGGGGGCTGCATGGCATATGAAGTTGGTGGTCTCCAGGACACGAATCATCACAGCCCCTCGCCAGTGTTGCAGCCCTGCAGTCAGCTTGCACACCAGGGGGTAGAGGCCCACTGGGGACGCCTTGGTCCTCTAACACAAGGCCTGTGGAAGTTCCTCTCCTCCCTCCTGGAGACACTCTCTGAATGCAGGACCTTGTGCCCCTCCCTTCTGTGAGCCTCAGTTTCCCCTCAGGTGCAGGGCAAGGCATGGTCTTGCCCATTGCTCAGAGCCCCATGCCCCCAGCTTCCTACAGCTCTCTGAACCCGAGGGCTCCTGGCCCTCACTCACTTCCCCACCTCTGCCTTGTCTTCTGACAACCTCCCTGAGCTCTGGGGGGAGGTCGTGGGGTGCAGCACAGCGTGCAGGTCCCCTGCTGGAGAGGCCGGCTCAGCCAAGGTTGCACATTCTGAAGGCACAACCCCATCTGGCCAGTGGCGCATTCAGAGCCGAGCACCGCCTTGGAGCCACCTAGTTTCTTCCCGGCCAGCTCCCCGGACCAGGCCTGGGCACAAGATGGGGCACAGCTGCGAGGCGGCTGCAGCAGCCAGCTGGGGCTTGCAGGCGCCAGGGAGCCGGGTCCTCAGCGCGCGGGGCAGTGCAGCAGGCAGGTGGCTGCTCCCCAGCCCCAGACAATGAGAAGCCAAGGCGGGGGGGGGGGGGGGAGCATTGAGCATGGACACTTTTCAAAGCGCTTCCTGCCTCTGTTCTAACCTCGCCACGGAAGTGCTCTCAGGACCGTGCTGCCTTTGCCATGCTGCACCACTTCCCAGGGAAGGAAACTGGGGGGAGGGAGTAGCCTTGGACCTTGCGCCCTGCCCCTCTGCTGGACCACTGAGGTGGTCCTGGGGTCTAGAGGCCACACACTCAACTGCCCCATAGATCGACAGCTGTGTTTGACGCTTTTCAAGCTCGCTTCTCACTGTGTTCAGAGGCTGGCATGGCCAAGGTCAGGTTTGTTCCCCGAAGGATCTGTCTAGGGGGATTGTGAATGCAGGAGCCAGGCAGAGGCTCCGAGCCCCCTTCCAGGAGCACCCTTAGGAGTGTCTGGGGTGTGGGCCGCAGCAGCCGGGACCTTGGGCAGGCTGCTATGCCATGTGGCCCCCAGCGTTCCTGCTGTCATCAACTTCAGCTAGGGAGCAGTGAGGAAGAAACGCACAATGTTCACAGCCTAATTGCAGCCGGGACCCTGTAGATAGAGGGCCTGATTGACAGGCGGCGATCGCTACAACGGCAAGGGCAGACAGGTTCTGGGACGATGGGATGCACCTGGGCGCATTGCGCATGGTGGCTCTGCACTGGAGAGACTTGGTCCTTGCCTTCACGGAGGGAGGGGGTGAGCATGTTTAAGCTCAACTGGAACCTGATTGCATCTCCCAGGGCACCTTGGCTGTCTACAAGGGAGTGCCCTGTGCACTTACCCCTGTCTGCACGCCCACATTTATGCTGTGTGTCCCAGAGGGGTCCTCCAGACCTCCCACTGGAACACAGGTCCATAGGGTCAGCAGTTTGGTGGGTGGATTCCATGCCATCACACTGAGTCACGTGTGTGTGTGTGTGTGCACATACGTGTTGGCTGGGGACAAGTCGGGGTGGGGTGGGGTCTGTGAACTGGAGGTGTGTTCTAATTTCAGAGCAAAGCAAGTGTCCTGAGGCCACAAACCCAAATGTCTAAAGGGGCCAGGCTGGGTTTTGTCACCAGTGAAGCAGGGTGGGGGTGCTGTAATAGGGAGTGGTGGGGCCTGTGGCAAAGTAGAAGACACAGGGTCTGTCTAAAGGGGCAGCTGCTGCCTGTTCTCCCCAATGATCCCCTATGAGAAAACGCCCCTGGAAAGGCGTGGTATTTTAATTTTCAGGGGAAAATGAAAATCTGCATATAAAATAAACTGGTTTGAAAAACACTGAGCAGGCCAAATAGAGTTGGTCCGTGCTATCAAAAATTCACACGCAGGTCTAGGCCATGAACCAGCAGCACGAGGCCTCTTCTCTAGGTGTCAGCCATGCGCCCCTGGGTGCAGTGGGCTCTGAGAGTAACCGACCCAGCACCAGGGGCACCGGCCAAGCCTCCTGCTGGACCCTCCTGGAGGAGGGGTGGAAATGACCAGGGAATGGAAGATGAGAAAGAGACCTGGAGACAGTGCCGAATGTGATAGGCTTCGGGGCAGAGAGAGAGGGAGGGAGAGGGAGAGAGAGAGAAAGTATTGAAATGAAATGAGATGAAGAGAAGTTGGTCCACACATAGCAGAAAGAGCACTGGACTAGGAGGCCATGGGCCTGTGTCCTCCCCACTGGCTGAAACCCATCAACAGAGGTTGATGACCCTAGTTCCTGTCCCATGGAGGGCCCAGTCCTCCACACTTCCATCTACCGCCATCTGTGATGCCTGTGCCAGGACTGGAAGAGGCTCTGGAGGGAGGGAGGAGAGGGGACAGTTGAGCTAGGTATAGAAGGATCACCTGCAGGCTGTCACCTAGGTAAACGGGGTGCAGGCAGGGGCCCCCTGCAGGTCTCAAGTGATGAGGCCCAAAGGACAGGGACTTCTGCAGCAGTGGAGGGTGCTGTCTGGGGCCTGGGTGCTGTCTGGGGTGGTGGCAAGAGCGGGGAGAAGAAGCATGGGGAAGGGGATCGGATCAGGTCATGATTGGCCTCGGTGCTGAGTAAGGGGATTTCCAGTGAAATCATCCAGGTGCAGAGAGCTACGGTGGGCTCTGAAGCCAGAAAGAGCCACGATCGATGCATGCATGCATTCATTCATTCATCATCATGACTATACCGAGCACTGGGGATCCAGCCCTGCACAAAGCCCAGTGGAGCCCTGAGCTGGGGTGGGAGAGCCCCACACAGACAACTTCCTCAGGGTGAGGGAAGCAGTGCAGGAGGAGGCTGGGGCTGGTCCTAGGGACCCAGGCTCTTGGATGAGCTTGGATTTTGTCCTGGGGGTCCTAGAGCCTTGGACTCAGCCCTGCCTTGCTGGGCACTGCCCCCACCCTCTGCCCCTGGACGTCCCATCTGTGCAAGGAGTAGGCAGGACAAGGCTGCACCAAGGCCCGGAGCCAACTTCCCCTCACCCATACCCCCAAGGCATGTTATTTTAGAAGACGCAGCCAAGTCCACATGAGTTCCATGTGGTGCTTTCTCCCTGGTCCCAGAAGCTCGCTGTGGCCTCGTGGGGTGGCACTGTCACCAGGGGGCCCCCGACCCTGCTGAGGGGGACTTGTGTATCTGGGAGGCCCTGGGAGGCGGGGTCCCGGCTGAGGGCTGAAGCCATCCGCTCAGCATCAAGGGCCAAGCTGGCTGAGGACGCGAGGTGGGGGCAGCCTGGTGGGGTGGCCGGGGCATCGGCCGGGAGCCCTGGGCCTGGGTTTCCTCCTTGTCCTTGCCGGGTTCCCCGGCAATCGTACCCATCTCGGCCCCAGTTCCTCTGGTGTCAGTCTTTGTCACGGAGAAGTGGCTTCAGGAACAGAATGCTGCTCTCTCCTTCCCCGCGATGTTCTCACCTGTGATCCTGCTGTGACCAACTCGCTGTGGTGGGCGGGGTCTGAGGACCTGGTCCCTTACTAGTCTGATGCCAGGGAGCCCTGGGGAGGAAGGACCAGGTCGGGGGTCTTCAGACGTCGGGGCAGACATTCGTGGCACTGTCTCACGGCCGGGAAAGGTGGGGCCTAGCCCAGCTGGAAAGAGGGTGAGGCTTCGAGGCCTGGGAGGGGGATGGCCTGTCCTGGTGCCTTGGGCACTTGCTCCTCTCTGTCTGCCCAGAGCTCAGGCTGGAGGGGCCTCTGGGGATCCAGGCGAGTTCGCCCCACCCATGTGCCCGGTGGCTCAGAGGAGAAGGTTCTGGTCTGATGGGGGCTCAATCCTCCTCACTGGTGGTCTGGGGACTTGTTTACCAGAGGCACCAAGATCCTGCTCCCCCATTCCCCCTTACACCCTCCCCTCCACCAGCCACAGCCCCAGCTGGGGTGGGGGGATGTGGGAGGGGAGGACAGCGGAGCCCAGAGCAGCCCCGGCCCAGGCAGCATCTTGAATTGTTTTGCAAACATGTTGGGGCCACCGCAGCCCGGCACACATGTGGTCCCCAGCACCCGTGCCCCGGGGCTGTGTTTGCAGTTAGCTGAGCCCATGGGGATGGGGCCGCTGCTCCCTGACAAAGCTTTGATGTCAATAACACACCCTGGGGGGACAGAACGGTTCCACGCCCTCCTCAGATGCAGGCCTGGAGGTCATACAGGCTGTCCCGAGGGAGATGGCACAGTAGCCCCTGTGACAGGACTACTGCGGAAGCTCTGACCTCCATCTGGTACAAGCCCAGCTGCCCGGCCATCCCCAGCACCCTCGTGCCCTTGGCCTTGCTCCCTAGCTGCACCGGCATTTGCCTATGTCCCAGATTCCTGAGCTCGCTCTCACCTTGGCTGGCGCTTCCTCAGACTTGTGCCTGGCATCAGGCTCTGGGACCCCCATGCAGCTCGGCTGGGCTCATTTTGGGCTTTGAGGCTCCCATCCCAGCCTTGGCAGCTCCTGGCAACCTTAGTCACGAGGGTCAGCTGGGGACCACACTGTCACACTGGCTTAGGGCGGGGGGTCCCCAATATAGTTCTTTGGGTTCCAGTGAGTTGTTCACTGGTTTATTTATTCATTGAAAGATTTATTTATTTAGTTGAAAAGGCAGAGAGAGAGAGAGAGAGAGATCTTCCATCCACTGGTTCACTCCTTAAATGGCCGCAATAGCCAGAGCTGGGCCGATCCGAAGCCAGGAGCCAGGAGTGCCATCCTGGTCTCCCACGTGGGTGGAAGGAATCTGAGCACTCACGCCATCGCCTGCTGCTTCGCAGACTCATGAGCAGGGAGCTGGATCAGAAGCCGGGCAGTTAGGACTTGAACCGGTGTATGGGCTGCTGGTGTTGCAAGCAGTGGCTTTACCCGCTGCGCCCTGTACTTTCAATGATTGACCCCTCAGCAAAGCTCTGTTGAGCGCTCCCTGGGGCCAGGCACACAGAGATGCAAGAGCCTCGCCTCCCGGGGCTCACCCTCTGGCGGAGGGGAGCCCTCCGACACAAGCCACAGGAGGTGATCCCAGAGCGACCCACACCAGGATGGAAATGCAATGGGGTGTTGGGGACAGAGAACGAGCAGGGGGCAGGCTGGGTGAGGCGGTCAAGGGGGCGACGCTGAAGCTGAGTGGTGAGGAAAAGGCAGCCACGTGGAGCTCCCCAGGGAGGGTGTTCCGGGAAGGGGCGGGGAAGCCAGGCAGCGTCTGGGACCTGGGACACGGACGGGAGGTTCAAGGTGCACAAAGAGGGCTGGTGCGGGAGCAGGAGGGGACCCGAGAAGCAGGACACGCTGGGGAGCCGGAGCTGGGCAGGGGCCCTTCAGGCAAGGCCTTGCGGACCTGACCCTGAGTGGGAGGGGCCTCCATGGAGGGGCGGGGCATGATCTCTGCAGGCTGCTGAGTAAGGGGTGCCAGGGTGAAACCACAGCAGGTGTAGCGAGAACCACACTTCTCCAGGGACAGCCGTGTCCCCAGCCCTTTAGAAGGCTGTCTGTCACTGAAGGCTTGGGGGCCCTGTGCCTTATCTTCGTCTTCCCCCTGGTGCTGCTGAGACTTCCTGGTTGGCCTTGGCCACTGGTCAAGAGCAGACCCAGGGAGACGCTGCTGGGGAGGGGGCGGGGACCAGTCGCTGCTGGCTTTGCTGTACGCCACTGTGTCTCCTGTGCACTCGGAGCACCTGCCAGTGAGCTGCCGCCTGTGGCTTTCTCTCTCGAGGCAGTGGCCCGGCCAGGCGATGCATGAGCCCCTGGGGACAGGGCAGCGCGTTTGCACTGCAGCCTGCTCCGAGCACTGGCGCTTGCTGCCTTTGCATTTTCCCATTTGAAAGACGTCGGATAACCTCTGGGTGCCACTGATAAAGATGGCGCCTCCAGTGACGTCAGCGTCACCGTTGAGTGGGAGACACTGACTCCCGCCTTGGGCTTGCCGTTGATGAGCTATGTGCCGGGGACCACAGTCACCTCTGCAGCCACAGCGTCCCCCCTGGAATGCGGGGAGCAGCGTCCCTTTCATGAGCCGAAGATGCGCCCGGCAGGCCTGGCGTCGGAAGGGCTCCCACACGGTGCTCCTTGAGCTGATGAGCAGAGCCACAGACACAGACCAGAGGGCAACTGCTGGGTCTGCTGGTGGGTCTTGCTGGTTCCAATACGACCAAGTGTTGATGCAGTCTGCATCTTGGCTGGGCGGGTGGCTTTTCCAAAGGAATGGCTTGAAGCTCGCCGTGGACTTGGCCTTCCCGGGTTCCCCCTGCAGAAGCAGAGGCGTCAAATGTAGGGAGGCCACGGGTATGGGCGGGAGGACACCAGCCCTTCCTTGTGTTGGGGCACGGGGGTGAGATCCTGCTGGGCTGGCGGCCCATGGAGCAGACCCACGGTGGACTCCTGTCCAGGCCAACTCACAGAGGATGGCACAGGGCCTGGCACACAGCAAGAGCTCAAAGGAACCGAACCTTCAATGCATGCATTTACTTCTGGGTCCCCATGGCTTAATCAATGCACAGCTGGGTCCTCCCGGAATACACACATCTAATGTCCAGCCGCCCTCGGACAATCACCTAGTCATGCCCGCTGCTGCGTCCTCATTCAGGGGGACCCACTGCTTAGATTTTGCCCTAAGCCTTCACAACGTCCAACACACTCACAGGCACACGCACATGCCCCGCACGTGTGCTCAGAGAGCCATGCAGGGGCCTAGGGTTTGATCTCGGCTGGAGCATCACCTAACCCCTCTGAGCCCCGTCTGCAAAAACGCAGAGGAAAGTAACAAGCACACCTATTTCTGAAAAGCGAGGGACGCGAGGCGTTCTATGTGCTGCTGGCTCACGGGAAGGCTTTGATGAATATCTGTTCTTTTTCCCACCAGGCCCCACACCAGTGCTCCAAGGAAATCGAGTCTGAACACGCAGCTGAGATCTTAGAGCGCCGCCTCTCGAGCCGGAGCCACCGAGCCAGGAAGTGGCCGGGGGCTGGGTCAGGCCGATGTCTGGGGAGGCGGCAGCCTGATGGTGCTGTGCTTGGTCTCAGTCTCGGGCTTGGGGTACGGCCTGCTGGGGCTGGGCTGGACAGTGAAGAGATGAGAGGAAGCCCACAATGCCCCTCGTCCTGTGCTCGGGCTGCTGTGGAATCCAAGCTGGCTGGCGTTGTCTCTGCCCCGCGACCTTTGACACAGAGTCTGTGTGTGTGTGTGTGTGTGGCGGGGGGCAGCACAACTGGGAGCAACCTTGGACGCCCCTGTCCTTTTCTGCTTTGTCCTTATTGGACAAGCCGAGTTTTTCAAGCTTCCAATTAAGTTGCAGTCAGAACCAGAGAGAGTGGACACTGTAGGGCCAGCCTTGTGGCACAGTGGGTTAAGCCACGGTCTGTGAGGACAGCAGCCAGATCCGAGTGCTGGTTCGAGATCCAGCTGCTCTGTTTCTGATCCAGCTCATGCTAACGTGCCTGGCAAGGCAGTGGAAGATGGCCCAAGGGTTTCGGTCCTTGCCACCCATGCAGAGACCTGGATGGAGTTCTGGGCTTCTCGCTTTGGCCTGGTCCAGCCCTGGCTATTGTGGCCATTTGGGGAGCGAATAAGCAGGTGGAAGATTCTCTCTCTCTCTCTCTCTGTCATTCTGTTTTTCAAATAAATAAATAAGGAATTGGGCACTGTAGCTAGAGGGGCCCAGGGAAGACCACTTGTGACCCCACAAGGAAACCCCGGGTTAAGGGCGGAGAGAAGGGTCTGGCTCAGAGCACTGGGTACAGCAGGGCTGAATTTGCAGAATAGCAGCCTCTGTTGCTAGGGGCGGGGGGAGGAGCCGAAGCATCTGGCCTGTTGCTGGCACCTTGGACGAGCAGGCTCTTGGAGGCCTGCCTGCCCGGCGTGGCACACCCTGGGACCAGAAGGCAGCCCTGGGCTCCATCTGGGGGAGGCAGCGTCAGCTGTGCTGGTCCCCACCTGCTCCAATGCAGAGGCACTGGGGGCCCAGACGAGGCCTGGCTCCTCCCGGGGCTCTGCCCTCAAGCGGGCATCGGCCAGTTGCATGTGGGAGGCTCTCAGGAGATCAGACACTGCTGAATGGTACCTAGGGAGCGGCACGGAGAGACAGCTCAGTTCTCCCGGAGAAGATGGCTCCTGGAGCGGAGCCTCCCCTGGGGCACAGGCCGGCTGTACTTCCAGCCACCCACGCGGGAAGCCCTTCCCTGGAGAGCCTCTTCCTCTTCATCATTCCCAGAGTCTCGGCGCCCCATTCGTGGAGTCCTGGCAGGTGCCAGGCTGGGGACTTCTCTCCCGTGACCTTGTATGAGTCCCACCGCAGCCCCTCCCCAGGCACAGACATCCTGCCTGCTGTGCAGTAGGCTACCCTGATCATCGGGAATGGCCCCACAGCCACTCTGCTCCCACGTGGCACTCCCAGAGCTCACACCTGCTCCTCCTCCGACGAAGCCGGGGCTGTGGCCCTCCGGCCACATGTGACTGTTGGAGCCGAGCTGGAGGCATGTTTGGAAAGCAGCTGCCGAGTCCCCACTGAAGGACCTCAGCACAGCACAGTGTCGGTGCGGGACAGGCTGGGCCGCAGCCACCTTGGGAACCTCTGCCCGTGCTGTGTCCTGTGTCACCGGCTTCGTGCTCAGACTCCTCAGGGGAGAATTCTGTTGGCTAATTTGTAAGAAAGACAAAGCCAGGAGCCCCTGAACTCCACCCGAGTCCCCCACATGGGTGCAGGGCCCCAGCACATGGGCCATCTTCTGCTGCCTTCCCAGGCCACTAGCAGGGAGCTGGATTGGAAGGTGGGCAGATGGAAACTAACTGGCTTAATTCACTGCAGCACATCGCTGGCTGGCCCCTGTTGGCTAATTATTTATTTATTTATTTATTGACAGGCAGAGTGGACAGTGAGAAAGAGAGACAGAGAGAAAGGTCTTCCTTCCGTTGGTTCACCCTCCAATGGCTGCCGCGGCCAGCACTCCGCACTGATCCGAAGCCAGGAGCCAGGTGCTTTTCCTGGTCTCCCATGGAGTGCAGGGCCCAAGCACTTGGGCCATCCTCCACTGCACTCCCAGGCCACAGCAGAGAGCTGGCCTGGAAGAGGAGCAACCGGGACTAGAACCCGGCGCCCCAACTGGGACTAGAACCCGGTGTGCCGGCACCGCAGGCGGAGGATTAGCCTATTGAGCCGCAGCGCCAGCCGGCTAATTCTTAATCTCCTTCTCAGGGTGGGTGCTTAGCCAGTGTAGACACCCACACCCGGTGTGGGCTGCAGATTGCAGCTTCCTGCCAATGAAGCCCCAGGGAGGCAGCACTGATGGGTCAGCTCACTGGGTCGCTGCCTCCAATTACTTGGGAGACCTGGATTGAGTTCCCAGCTCCTGGCTTTGCCCCCACCAACCCCAAGTCATTGTAGTCATTCGGGGAGTGAACCAGTGGAAGGGTGTTCTCTCTGTGTGTCCACCTTTCTCTCTGTGTGCCTCTCAAATCCACAGAAGAGTGCCTTCTGTCCTGGAAACTGGGAGAAGGGATGTCCACGCTGCGGATACTAGGAAGGTTCCTGACCTTTCACCCCACTGCTTGGGGATCCTTCATGATGGGAAGTGTGTTTGGGTGCTGGGAATCAAAACCAATGCCACTGGGTCAGGTTCACATGCTGATGCCCCTGCCCCCCACCCCCACACATGGTGCTCTCAAAGTCTTGCAGGGGGAACAGCAGCACCCGTGTCACATGGTCCCCACCCCAGGTCTCATTGCACTGCGTTCCTTTGTGGATGGGGACCTCAGGGCCTGGAGGGAGGCCACCCCTGCAGGAGGTCACACCGCTGCCTAGTGCCATTCTAATGATCTGTATGAATGTCATCGGATGCCTCTGCGGTGCTTCTGTGACTAAGAATGGGATGTTCGATGCAGGAGCAAGGTGGCCTGGGGCACTGTGGGCTGCTGGTCCCTACAGAACCCAGGGCAGGAGGCAGTGGTGGGCAGCCCACGGTCCATGGACCCCCTCTGCCGGACACAGCCCCTAAGCAATGCACCCACTCTGGGTGCTGCTGTTTCTGAACTTCCCCTCCTGGAGGAGTCCAGGCACCCCCCACTGCAAATGAGGGGTGAGTGACAGCCGGGTTAGCTGTGCGGGCTTAGGCTCCCAGACGGCAGGTGAAGGGTGCTTGGTGACGACGTGTGACTGCTTTCTCAGGTGCTTTGTCTTCTGGCAGTGTGCATGCCGAAGCTAATAAGCCATTCTCTCTATTTTGCCCCTGACGGTACTTCTCAAACAGGGAAGTCATTGATTTTTAACACCCGATGCGTGACCTGCAAGCTGGTTCCTGTATTCGTGGGTCCCTAGTGGGGTCCTGGTGGGGAAAGCCACCACTTCAATCAGACAGACATGCAGCCCAACTCGGGGGTAACAGACTTGGCCCTGCCGGATACCCCCTCTGCAGATGGCCCTTCGGGTCTGCGCACTGCTCCCGTTGACTCTGGCGGGTTGGAAATGCAGAACACTGCCTTGTGCTTGCTTGGGGGAAGCAGGCTGCTGAGCAGTTGAAGGGAGCAAGGTCAAGATCAAGGAGCACAGACTTGGCCTAGAAGAGAGGTGAACACAGGGTACAGATTCTGACTGGGAGGTGGAGGCTCGATGGCCACCGTCATGTTTTTAAAGATTTATTTATTTATTTGAAAGGCAGAGAGAGAAATCTTCCATCTGCTGGTTCACTCCCCAGATGGTCACAATGACCTGGGCTGGGCCAGGCTGAAGCTGGGGTCAGGCACTTGGGCCATCTTCAGCTGCTTTCCCAGGTGCATTAGCAGGGTGGTGCAGCTGGGGTATGAACTGGTACTAATGCAGGATGCCTGCTATGCAACAGCGCCGGTGCCTATGGCAATCATTTTAACCCCTTCAAGCCCAGTACTGCCCTCTCAGCAGCAAGGGATCCGTGCTCACCCTGGGTGAGCCCCTCTCTCCATCACTCCGGGCCTCCACAGAGAACACTGTATGAGAACAGCCTTGGGGAGCAGCTGGCCTGAGTCCCATCTGCTCATCTTACAGGTGGGGAAAGCGAGGGCCAGGCACAGCACCTGGCAGCCTCTGCCTGTCCCTGCTGCAGCTCGGCCAGCACGTTCCACCTCCGTGTCACTCTCCGCAAGACCAGCTTCCAGATGAGACAGAGCAGTCTCTCCTCTGGGCTTATCTGGGCTTTGTAAACGGTCGAAGGTCGTTTCACTTTTAAAACTAGAAAAAGAGAAAACTAGTACGGCAATGCAACGCCATCACCATTTGTCTTTCTTGTAAAGAAAATGCAGAAAAGAAAACAGCTCAAGGAAATGTGAAGCAGGTACACAGCGTCGAATATCAAAGAGGTCAAGTTTATCCTCCGCGGGGCTTTCCCATCGCCTGCAGAATGCCACAAGCCCCCTCTGCACTCAGCCACCTCTCTGCGCACAGCGGCCCCTGCCAGCTCCCGATCCCGTTGGCATGTCATCTCCCAGCACCCAGAATTCCTCTGCACTTCTGTCTCTTTCCTCTCTCGGTTAAAGCTGCTTTTGCATAAAAGAACAAATGGTTTTCAGAAGCAAAATCTTTTGCTTGTCTCACCCAAGAAGTCTCGAGGTGGACAGAGGTTTTACCATGGTCTGGGGGCCCCAGGTTCTTTATCTCCATTCCTACATCCACAGCACCCTGCCTCCTTGTTGCTTCATGGTCACAAAGTGGCTGTCACAGCCCCAGAGTGTCAGCTCTGTGCTCCAGGCAAGGAGGAGAGAGGGGAAGCTCTCTCATCAGAAACGTGACGCTTTCCCAGTAGCCGTGAGCCGACTTTCTGAGCTGGCTCATTGGCCCGGGGGCTATGGATGGTGCTGCCCCTCCCTCTAATGAGAGCATTCCGGGGCTGGAGGCCACGTGTTGCACCCGTGGGGTGGGCAGGCTTGCTTTACAGCTGCTCAGAATTGCTGGCTGGTGCTGGGCCTCCAAACCTGCACCACTGGCTTCCCCGCCCCCAGGGGGCGCTCCTCCAGCTAGGTGTGGCTATCAGAGCAGTGATATTAGGCTGCGCTGAACTCATGGCCAAGGCCAGGGTTGTGCCTGAACACCGGAACTGCCTCTCGGGTCTGTCCCCAGTCTTGGGAGAGCCCATGGCAAAGCCAGGTACCCCGATTCTGCTCGGCCCCTCCTGCCTCCACCTCTATCCCAGGCCCCATTTCCTATGTCACAGAGCAAAAAGGGGCCAGCCAGCACGGAGGCTCTCTGCTTCTTGGCGCCCGCCCCTCCTCTCCCGCTTAGAGGATGCTCTTGGGCGGGTCCTCACCTTCCCCACCTCGCAGAGCCCACCTTTCCGTAGTCCTTGGGCGTCCTCGTTTCACTCCCTGGAGCTCTGTGGCCACCCTCTGGGACGCTGGCCCCAACCCTCTCTCTTAAAGCCACGAAGCAAGCAGTAGCCCTAACCCGGCTGGCTGGGGCTCCTCTGCCGCCTTCCAGAGCTAAGTGGCCAGGAAGCGCACTGATCTCACTCCCTTACCTTCTATTAACCCTCGGGTCCCGGGCTCCTCTCAGCACCTCCCTGAGACGGCTCTCGCCAGAGCCACTGTGACCTCCTAATTGATGAGTGCAGCGGGCTTTCCAGGGCCCGGCGCACCTGACCTGCCTGTAGCATCTGCTCTTGCCCACCATTTCCTGCTCTTTGAAGCATCCCCCTCCCTGGGCCGCTGCTGGGTTCTCCCCCCAGACTCCCTCCCGCTATCGGGGCTCCTTCGGTGGCCTCTCTCCCCTCCCCTGCACCTCGGGCAGTAGCTCCCTAGTTGGTTCTCCTTTGCCTGGCCACACCTTGTTTCACAGCGTCTCAGGTTCTCACGGCTTCGGCAAGCACCCTCCTCCGGCTATGTCTCAGATGAATCTCTCCAGTCTAGTCCCTTCTGCTGAGCTTGAGCCCAGAACATCTGGAGGCTTCGAGAAGTTTCCAGCTGGATCAACACAGCCAACCCTGGGTCTTCTCACTCCCAGCCTTGTCCTCCTATAAACCTTCTCTCTCCATGGTCCCAGTATCAACTCAGCCACACAGCCCAGGATGGAGAGCCTTCTCAGGCCTGTCTCTGCCACTCAGGCCCTGTCGCCAGGTAGCCACCAGACCCTGTGAATGCGAATGTCGTTCAGTTGCATGGTTTCAGCCCTCCTTGGGTCCGGCCCCAGGACGCTTGTTCCACATCTCGCTAGCCTCTCCCGATTCCCCTCAGCTTCCGGCCCACACAGCCACCTCAGTGCTGGAACCCGACTGCCTGGAGCCCTGGCCGCTCCCGGGCTCCCTTGTGGGCCATGCTGCCCCCTGCTTCATGGGAAGAACCTAGGGCTCCTTTAAGAATTTCCTCCATGACCCGGTTTGTACTTTCATACTGAATCATACAAGCATGATAAGTTCTGCGGATAGTAAGACTTTAAAATAAATAGATAAATACAACTATCAAAAAGGATTTATTTATTTATTTACTTATTTAAAAGGAGGGAGAGAGAGAGAGAGAGTTATCCATCTGCTGGTTCACTTTCCAAATGGCTGCCATGGTCAGAGTTGATCCAAGCTGAAGCCAGGAGCCTGGAGCTCCATCCGGGTCTCTCACATGTGTGGCAGGAGCACAAGCACTTCGGCCATCTTCTACTGCTTTCCTAGGTACACTAGCAGGGAGCTGGATCGGAAGTGGAGCAGCCAGGACGCAAACCAGGACCTATATGGGATGCCCATGTCACAGGCTGTAGCTTGATCCACTGCACCACAACTTCGACCCCCCAATAAATAAATCTTACAAAAGAGAAATCTTACTTGTCCATGTGCACGAATGCGAGTGCCTTCCAGCCTGCATTGTCCAACATCACAGCTACGTGTGGTTATTCAAATCGAAGCAGGCGTTAATTAAAATTCAAATGTTCTTCTTCAGCTGCGACGGTGGCATTCCCAGCGTCCCATGGCCCGGTGGCTGGAGGCTGCGAGTGCTCTGCAGACAGGCGTGTGAAACATCCGATTCCCAGTGGACAGTTCTCCTGGGCGGCGTCCTGTTGATAGCGCCCTGTACCTTGATTTTCTCCGAATTTCATTTATTTTCAATTTATTGGAAAAGCAGTCAGAGAGAAAAAGCTGGTTGATTCCTCAAATTCCTGCACCAGCCAGGACTGAGAACTTAGTGCTAGTCTTCCACTGGGGTGGCAGGGACCCAAGCACTTGAGCCATCACCTGCTGCCTCCCAGGTGCACATTAGCAGGAAACATCGAAAGTGGAGGAGCTGACGCTAGGCGCTCTGATAAGGTTGTGGGCATCCTGATGGTGTCTTTTTTTCTTTTTTCTTTTTCTTTTTTTTTGCGGGCCAGGAGGATGGGGGCGTGAAGCGGGTATGGGTTTCAAACGCCCGGCCCGAGAGACGGGGCTGAGGCGCAGCCACGGAGCAGAGCCCGGCAACCCGAGGATTCTGGGAAAGCAGGCTGGAGCCGCCATTGGCTTGGAAAAGCCACCCCACATGTGTCCAGGCAGCCTGGAGTGCCAGGCCCGGTGGTTGGCACACGTCGGCTGGCTGCCCGCGGGCCTCCACGCGCAAGTGGCCCCGCATTGCTCTGCACTGCCCTTGATGGTGTCTTAACAGCTGTAGCAAACCTCCACCCCAGAACCTAGATTTTTTTTTTTTTTTGAAGATTTATTTGAAAGGTAGCATTACAGAGAGGCAGAGGCAGAGAGAGAGAGAGAGGTCTTCCACTCTCCAAATGGCCGCAATGACCAGAGCTGAGCCAATCCAAAGCCAGGAGACAGGACCTTCTTCCGGGTCTCCCATGTGGGTGCAGGGGCCCAAGCACTTGGGCCATCTTCCACTGCTTTCCCAGGCCACAGCAGACAGCTGGATCGGAGGTGGAGCAGCTGGGACTCGAGCCGACGCCCATATGGGATGCCAGCACTGCAGGTGGCGGCTTTACCTGCTACACCACAGCGCCTACCCCAGGACCTAGATTTGTTTAAAAACCTCTTCAAGGCCAGTGCCACGGCTCAATAGGCTAATCCTCTGCCTGCAGCACCAGCACCCAGGTTTCTAGTCCCGGGTGGGGCACCGGTTCTGTCCTGGTTGCTCCTCTTCCAGGCCAGCCCTCTGCTGTGGCCCGGGAAGGCAGTGGAGGATGGCCCAAGTGCTTGGGCCCTACACCCATGTGGGAGACCAGGAAGAAGCACCTGGCTCCTGGCTTCGGATCAGCGCAGCGCGCCGGCCGTAGCGGCCATTTGGAGGGGTGAACCAATGGAAGGAAGACCTTTCTCTCTGTCTCTCTCTCTGTCTAACTCTGCCTGCCAATAAATAAATAAATAAATAACCACTTCGAATTACAGGCCGGGGATCTCTTTGCCGGACTGCTTGAGCCCAGAAGTATTTCTGAGTTTGGAATTTTCGCATACATGTAATCAGATCTCCTGGGGGGTGGCACCCACATCCACACACAAAATTCATCTGTGTTTGCCATGCACTTGCTGGGCAGAGCAGGAAGCTGACTTTTATTGCTAACGTGCCTCTCTGGGGGTGCGCTCACGGGGTCACCTGTGGAGTGTTTCCTCTGGGGCGTCCTGTCTGCACTCAGAGTTTTGACCTCGGTAGGTTTCGGGTCCCGGATCCAGATGAGGGCCGGCTGGCCTGTGCCGCTGGCTCTCCCACCGGGTTCATCCCTGTGTATCGCTGGTTGCCCAGCCAGTGGTTTGGCGGGAGACACTGAGATGAGTCCTGCTCTGACAGACCAGGCTGCACAAACGCTGACGGCCACGCACAGGCGTACGGACAGGAAGTGGACCTCTAATTCAGAAGGTACGAGAATTTTAGAAGTATTTAGAGGAAAATGTCCCCCTGTGCTGATTGTCCCTGCATCCCTGTGCAGCACTGACGGTAGAACACACAAGCTTCTCAGTGCGGCTCAGATGGAGAGGCGAGGCGTCCCAGCGCACGGCTGTGGCCCCATCGGAGCCTTCAAAGCCCGCGATGGTGCAGTCACTCGCACGTTGTTTTCTGTGTTAACGCCTTCACCCTCTCCGTGCACTGGATTGCCCACGCTGTTCTTGCTGATCTCTTTGATGTTCCCGGGTGTGGACCCGTTGTGATCTGAGTTGTCCCGTTTCTCCTGGTTTGCCTCCACTTCCCTCCGCTCCCAGGCTGGCATGGTCCCCGTGCCTGCCATCAGCCTTACGACAGCCTAACGGCTCCTCAGAACACCGTGTCTGTACCCATATCTTAAGCATCTCCTACAGTTCTCTTATCATTTAGTTTTCCCTTCCAAGCTGATCTGTGTGGAGTTAATTTCGGTGTAAGGAGGGAGGCAGTGGTGCACCTGTTTATCCAGATGACCAGCTGCTCCAAATCACGTACCAAGCGGGGCTTCGTTTTCCTAAGGAACTCACATTTCAACTCAATCATCCACGAACGGCAGAAGCCTCCATGTACCTTGGTTTCTAGGTTTTTGAAACGCTAAGAACTTAGAGAGTTGTCAGGGCCAATGAGATGATTAGAAGTCTGCAAACATTGGGTCGGTGCTGTGGCATAGCGGGTAAAGCCACTGCCTGCAGTGCCGGTGTCCCATATGGGCACTGGTTCGAATCCCGGCTGCTCCACTTCCAATCCCGCTCTCTGCTAATGGCCTGGGAAAGCAGCAGAAGATGGCCTAAGCCTAGGAGACCGGGAAGAAGCTCCTGGCTCTTGGCTTCAGATCAGCTTAGCTCTGTTCATCACAGCCATTTGGGGAGTGGATGGAAGATTTCGTTCTCTCTCTCTCTCTGCCTTTAGAATAAATATATAAATCTTACAAAAATAAGTCCACCAACCAATGCCTGGCACACAGTGGGTGCTTGATAAATGCGAACCAGCATTCCTAGTACTCCTCTGATTCATTTGACCTGTTTCCGCCCCTTGTATCTTATTCCTTTCATGGATGGTCGAGATCTCATTCAGGATGAGAATTTGCTAATAGGGAAGTCTGCTCAGCACTTGTAGCAGACAGGGAGCTGTTATCGGGCGGGAGGGTGAGGCGCGGTGGCCATGCAGCCGGAAGGGCTGCCCCGGGGAGGGTGGGGCTGCCGCCAGCACAGCTGGGCTCCGCAGGCACTGGGGAGTGGCCCTCAGGAGTTCCGCCATGCACCTGCCTCCCGCCGAGCGCCTGAGGTCCACGCCGCCTCCCTCGATGGACACAGCTCAGGTGCAGCACTGGCCCTTCCCTTCTCCCTGTCCTGAAGCCAGGTCTCCTGTGGGAGCAGCTGCCTGGCAGGACTGAGGCCGTGTGCCTGTGTGCTGGCTGCAAGGGCCAATGACAGAGCACGTTCTGGGCTCCGCTCTGGGGAGGCGGATGGAGGCGGCCAGCACACTGCAGAGAGAGAGAGAGAGAGCGAGCGAGCGAGCGCGACGGGACAAGCACCCATCACAACCTCGGTTATTCATGTGTGTGACTTTCGAGTTAGTAAAACGATGCCGTTTTAATATCCAGTTACAGTTGGCTTCTTCTTTTTAGAAATTTCTCAGTTCTCCTTATATATAGGATCAACAGGCTTAGTTACAAACCCTGCTGGCAAGTGTGGATTCCACTAATATAGATTAATTTAGAGAGAACTGAAACCTGCACAATGCGACTGTTCCGATCCAGGAAGAGAGCTCGTTCTATTTATTGAAGTCTTATTTTCTGTCTTTCAGCAAAGTTTGAAATTCTTTTTTCCAGTCAATTAGGCACATCTTGTGCTAAAACTTATTTCCAGGTATTTTATCTTTTGTTATTGTAAATGGAAACTTTCATTTTCTTTTTTAAAAGAGTTTTTCTATTTATTTGAAAGGCGGAGTTTTTTAGAGAGTGGGAGAGACGGAGAGAGGTCTTCCATCTGCTGATTCAATCCCCAATGGCTGCAATGGCCAGGGCTGGGCCAGGCCAGAGCCAGGTGCTTGGAGCTCCATTGGAGTCTCCCACACCGGTGGCAGGGGCCCAAGCACTTGGACCATCTTCTGCTGCTTTCTCAGGTGCATTAGCAGGGAGCTGGAATGAAAGTGGAGCTGCTGGGACTCGAACCAGCGCTCTTATGGGATGCTGGCAACACAGGTAGCAGTTTAACCCTCTACACCATAACACCAGACCTGGAATCTTTAATTTTCCAGTTGGTTATTGTTTCATGTAAGAAAGCCACTGAGGCCGGCGCCGTGGCTCACTAGGCTAATCCTCCGCCTGCGGCACCGGCACCCCTGGTTCCAGTCCCAGTTGGGGCGCCAGTTCTGTCCCGGTTGCTCTTCTTCCAGTCCAGCTCTCTGCTGTGGCCCGGGAAGGCAGTGGAGGATGGCCCAAGTGCTTGGGCCCTGCACCTGCATGGGAGACCAGGAGAAAGCACCTGGCTCCTGGCTTCGGATTGGCGCAGCTTGCCAGCCGCATTGGCCATTTGGAGGGTGAACCAATGGAAAAGGAAGACCTTTCTCTCTGTCTCTCTCTCTCACTGTCTAACTCTGCCTGTCAAAAAAAAAAAAAAAAAAAAAAAAGAAAGTCACTGATTTTTATATAACTTAATTCTTACTCAACCCTGTTGGTATTTTTAACAGTTCCTTATTTTTTAAACTGTGTTTTCCCCCTGGGTTTTAAAAATGTACAATCAGATGATTAATATGATAATTTTGCATTCTCTTTCAATATTGCACCTTCTAATTTGGTCTCCTATTTAATTGCATTGGCTAGCGGGTCAAAAACAATACTTGATAGTATTTGTCACAATGGGTATTATTGTCATAATGATTATGTTATGTTGTGTAAAGACAACTGGAAGTTCAGTGCTCAAAACAGCTGCTCCTCTTTGTTCACCACTTGCGGATCCACAGAGGGCGGGCTGACCCAGCCCGGCCTTGGCAGACCTCGGTTCTAAGCCGCAGGTGCGTCCAGGTGTGTTCCTGTGTCTCATCCTCCTTGGACCAGATGGAACACTGGGGTCTCTGCTTCTTCCAGGGATGACGTCAATGTGAGAGTTTGCAGGAAACGTGAGGATTCTTGGGTCCTAGGCTCAGAACTGGCGCTCTGTCCTGGCTGCCGGCTTTCCGCCGGCCTCAGCCAGCGGCAGGCCCAGCCCATCGGTGGGGTTGGAAACCTACTCCGCCCTTTAGAAACTGCAAAACCACACGGCCAACGGCATGGGCCTGGGAGGGGGCGAAGGCCTGCACCAGGATGCAATTCCAGCGGTGGGCACCTGTTGCTTGTTCCTCACTCCGATGGGAAGGATCCCATTTGTTTGCCATCCAAAACGATTCTGAGGGTGGGCCTGAGGGATGGGACGCGTGTGTATTTCAGCCCATAGGGCCCTATTTTATTAAGAGTTTGAAAATCAGAAAACAAAGTTGAATTTTATCAGCGGGCATTTTAGAATTGTGGAGCATTGTATGGTTTACTTGTTGGTATTTGCTTATTATGAGTTATATTAATTGATTCCTTCATCAAGAACCAGCCTTGCTTTACTGGAATAAACCTACATGGTGAGTTATAACCTTGATATGTGTTCTACTTGCTAAGGTTTCTAGGATTTTTGTGTTTATTTTGTCTTGCTTTTTTTTTTCTTTAAGATTTTATGTATTTATTTGAGAGGTAGAGTTACAGACAGTGAGAGGGAGAGACAGAGAGAAAGGTCTTCCTTCTGTTGGTTCACTCCCCAGATGGCTGCAATGGCTGGAACTGCGCTGATCCAAAGCCAGGAGCCAGGTGCTTCTTCCAGGTCTCCCATGTGGGTGCAGGGGCCCAAGGACTTGGGCCATCTTCTGCTTTCCCAGGCCACAGCAGAGAGCTGCATTGGAAGAGGGGCACCGCAGGCCGAGGATTACCCTACTGTGCCACAGTGCCAGCCCCATGGCTTTTTTTTTTTTTTTAAGATTTATTCATTTATTTGAAAGAGTTACAGAGAGAGGAGAGAGAGAGAGAGAAAGCATTCGCAAGAAACAGGACTTCTATCGGCTGATTCACTCCCCAGATGCCTGCAACAAGCCAGGACTGGGCCAGGCTGAAACCAGGAGCCAGGAGCTTCTTCCAGGTCTCCCACATGGGTGCAGGGGCCCAAGCACTTGAGCCATCTTCTACTGCTTTCCCAGGTGCATTAGCAGGGAGCTGGATTGGAAGTGGAGCAGCCGGGACTCAAACCCGTGCCCATATGGGATGGTGGTGTCTCAGGTAGAAGCTTTACCCGCTGCGCCACAGCACCAGCCCCTATGTTATCTTATATACAGCTATAGTATTTTCTGTCCTACCTTCTGTAGAGTTTGTTTTCACTGTTTTTGGGGATCTTAGAGTCTCTTCGCTCCCTGTGACAGCTCAAAGCAGTTTAAACAGCCTTGTTCTTTTGCTTCTTCAAGGCTTGACGGGCCTTCCCCTGGAAGCTGCTGAGCGCGGGCCCTGACACGGACAGGGCTGCGACAGCACCCTCACATCCTCTCTGGCAACCGGCCTGCTGGGGTCCCCTGTCTTTCCGAGCTGAGTTTTCACCATTCATGTTTTCCTTGAAAACCGCCCTTCTCACCACGTGTTCCAATTTATTTCATCTATTATAATTCTTCACATTTCCTCTATATGACTTTTCATGGAAATTCTTTGCACTGAAACAAACTTGTCTTTTGTTTTATGTTCTTTATTATTTGAGAGGCAGAGAGATAGATAGAGATAGATAGATGAGAGAGAGAGAGAGAGAGAGAGAGAGAGAGAGACTCCCATCCACTGATTCACTCCCCAAAGCCTGCAACAGGTCCCTGGCTTGGGGCCGAGCCAGGGGCTATGACCTCAATCCAGGTCTCCGCTGCGGGTGGCAGAGGCTTGAGCCATCACCACTGCCCCCAGGGTTTGCGCTGGCAGGGACTGGAGTCAGAGCAGAGCTCGACATTGAACCCAGGCTCTGCAGTGTGGCACGTGGGCATCTTAGCTGCGGAGCCTCTTCTGCTTACAGCTTTTCTCTTTGCAGATTTAATTGAGAGGCATCTATCTGTCTATCTCTATCTCTATCTCTATCTCTATCTCTATCTCTATCTCTGAGAGAGAGCTGCCATTTTCTGGTCCACTCCCCAAGTGCCCACACTGGCTGAGCTGGGCCAAGCCAAAGCTGGAAGCTGGGTCCTCAAATCACATGTCCCCTGTGAATGACAGGAACCCAGTTATCTGAGCCATCACCACCGCCTTCCAGGGTCTGCAGTGCTGCGGGAGCCAGAGCTGGGTGTGGGGCCCAGGTCCTCTGACCAGGTCCATCATGGCCATTGTCTTAACCACTAGGCTAAACACCCATCCTTAAACTTAGGATTCCATTCCATTCCTACCCATCTTCTGAGTCCCTCCCCAAATGGCCACAATGACCAGGGCTGGGCTAGGTGGAGGGCAGGGGCCAGGAGCTTCTTCCGGGTCCCACGTGGGTGCAGGGGCCTAAGGACTTGGGCCATCCATTGACTTCCCAGGCGCATTAGCAGTGAGCTGGATTGGAAGTGGAGCAGCCGGGACTGCAACTGGTACTCGTGTGGGAGGCTGGTGTTGCAGGCACCGGCCCTACTGCAGCACCACAATGCAGGCCCCAGGAAGGGGTCCTGGACCCCCAGTCCGGGAATAACTCTGATGTCCCTCCGGGGGTGTGGCCTCCACAATCCAGTTCTTTCTTTGCCATGCTCTCTTCCTTCCAAAAGAAAGTTTATCTCTTGGGATAAAGAGAGTGGACACAGTCACAGGCAGCAAAGGAGAAAGGCAGAGGTGCAGGTCAGGGAGGCCAGCATCACCTAGCAGTGTGGCCTGTTTCTCCTTTGTAAAGGGGACAAGGGCTCGCCGCCACTGCTCCTGGCTGGGGTTACGTGAGATGATGTGTGACAGTGACTCGCGTGCAAGTCCACCTTTCACGATGCATTTGTTTCCATTTCCCTTCTTAGTGTCTTCACCCCACGGGGAAGAAGAGGATTTCTTCAAGGCCTCCTGGATCCCAGCCTCCAGGGCGCTAAGACGGGACCAAGCCACAGTCCCACGGAGCGCCGGCGAGGATGTGCAGGGGCCGGAAACTTCTACCCTGCCGGGGAGAACCCAATCTGGCAGTTTTTTTTTTTTTTTTTTAATTTTAAATTAAGCATACACTTATCCTATGATCAGCCATCCCACTTTTAGGTTTCTGCCCAAGGAAAAGAAACCATATGTGCACATGAAGCCTTGTACCTAAATGTTCATAGCAGCTTTATTTGTAATAGCCAAGAGTGCAGTTGTCCGCCGACGGGCCCGCGGAGAAGGAAACTGTGCTATGGCCATCCAGTGACATTCTCTTCGGCAGTAAGAAAGAATGCATTTCCAAATAGTTATGCAAACAAAAGCACACACACGCTCGTGCACGCTGTGTGTCCCCATTTATATAAAAGGGTAGACGATGTGATGGAAATCCACAGCCGGCTAAGCCTCCGCGTGTGACGCTGGCGTCCGATCGCTCAGCACCGGTTCCAGTCCCTGAGCTCCCTGCTAATGTGTCTAGGAAGCAGCAGAGGTGGGCCCACGTCCTTGGGTCGCTGCACCCATAGGGGAGACCTGGATGGAGTTCTGGGCTCCTGGCTTTGGCCTGGCCCAGCCCTGGTCATTGTGGTCATTTTGGGGAGTGAACCAGTGGATGGAGGATCTCTCTCTCTCTCTCTCTCTCTCTCTCTCTTTCTCTCCCTTTTTCTCTATTGCTCTGCCTTTCAAATAAATAAATAAAAATGGAAGTCCGTAGTCATCTATGGCGATAGGAAGTGCACTGCTGGTTTCCTGGGGACAGGGTTGTGAGGCCCAAGGAAGGAATTCAACAGAGGCACAGGAAGTCTGGGTGATGGATGTGCTGTATTGGCTGCAGTTATAGCTGTATGGCCTAAATGCATGCCAAAGTTGATCACATTGTGCACTTTAAATCTTATGATAATACAATGTATTACATGCCAATAAAACTGCAAGAAAGTAGTTAAAGAAGAAGAGCTCTCTGATCGCCCAATCTGCCTGCTCACCTACCCAGCACTTCTCCCTCTCTCAAGCTTGAGGGAACCCAGATTTTGTTTGGGGATGGCAGTGTAGATGGACCATGGTTGGCCCAAGCTGCTCCTAATAACCCCATTACCCTCTCTGTCTTTCTCCTTTGCAACTCTTTGACCTAAGTCCAAAAAATTAGCTGACCTAAGTCTGACCCAAGTCTGACCAAAGACAATTAAGATGACCTAAGTCTGTTGGTGATGATTCTGGGGCTTTCCCAATATAATTATGTTGATTCTCCCAATATAAAAGTGGTCTGATGTGGGTGGTAAAGCCCTTTCCTCCTCTGCTGTCTTCATGCTTCACATTAAGACATGATATCTGGAGCTACAGCAGCTATCTTATTACCATGAGGCAAAGGCCAAGAGAAGGGCCATTGTGCTGGCCTTGAGTTCATGTTGCCTGTGAGCAGCCGCGTTGCTCTGGCCTTGTGTGTAAGAAAAGTGGCTCTGGTTTGCTTGTTCGAACCACTGCAGGTGGCTTTTCTGTCCCATGGAGCTGAACACACTGCTGTGTAACAGCATAACCAATTGCAACGAAACGGGGAGCAGGAGCAACAACCGCTTTTTAATTCTCATGGTCTCTGGCTCTGGCGCCATCCCAGGGCACAGCATGGGTGCCCGAGCTCTCCATCCAGTCTGGCCGTTGGCTTGGTGTGGTGTAACCAGTTGCCAAGAAAGAGCCAGGGCTCTGGGGCTCCGGCGAGATTTGCTGGGCTGGGATGTCCCAGATACTTTATCTTTTGTTCTTGGTGCGTGGCCTGGGCCAGCTGTGGGTCCCTGGGGCGCTCCTCTCTCTCTGCCCTGCTGGGCTGGGCCTCCCCCTGTTAGACTTCCTGAGTGGTGCCCCATCTTGGCGACCTGTCCTCAGAGCACCTGCGCCAAGGCATTGGAAGCAGCGACTTCCGGTTCCCTTGGCGCTCCAGCCTAGATCTGGCTCGGCTTTGCTGCCACTGAATCCCACTGGTCAGAGAAGCCACAGGCCGCCGTGCGTCCGTGGGAGGAGGAAGCCCCCTCTCTTTAGGAGCACAGTGCGTGTTTGGGGGGAGGGGCACGGCCGTCGCCCTGAGAGCAGGTGAGCAGCAGCTGGGAAGCAGGTGCACAGGTGCAAGGTTCACTTCTGGCTTTGGCTTCCTCTGGGACCCAGCGTGCGTCCTACCCACCTGAGCGCCATGTCCGGTCTCCTTAGCTCAGCACCTGTAGCCCTTGGCTTTGGTCTTGTTGGACTCCGTGCGTATTGCCCAATACCCCAGTGCTCTCTCCAGCCTGCAGATTTTTGGACACATTGCTCTTGAAGCCTGAAAACTCCTATTCTCCCTTCAGGACCCAGCCCTGCTGTCCTCCTACAGCTTCCCCAACTAGCCCGGTCTCGCCTGGCCCCTGCTGCTCCTCCACTCGAAGTTCCCATGGCAGCAGGGCCAACCCCTCTCGACCCCAGCACACACTGCCGGGCAGCCTGCCTTACCCTAGGCAGGGCTGGGACTGTGAGGGGTGAGGTTCGTCTTGGTGTCCTGGGCCCCAGCAGGGTGTGTGGCAAAGACTGGCAGGCAGGCAGGCAGGGGATACACAGGCACTGCAGGGCGAATGCAGTGAGGTGTTCCTGCACGAGGGGTTGGGGTGGGGTGCTTTCCTGCTGGTGGCCTCCTGGGAGCAGCAGCGCCCCGGGGCTCTACCTCGCACACTGGGGAGATGTGGAGCTTGCCACTGGCTCCGCGGCAGCATGTGCTGGGCATTGGGTGCTGGGCGTGGGCGCTGTGCCATGCGGCTCCGTGTGCTGGGCCCTCCCATGGGCAGCCCTGCCGGATGCCACAGGCAGCTTTACCAGTGGATCCCAGGGCTGCTGCGCGTCCTGGCCCCTGTGAAACCAGACACATCTTGCAAGCCCCTGTGTGGTACCCAACGAAGGGACAACAGAGAAGCACGTGGCACAGAGGCAAAGGCACGTCGGTGACAGTGGGCGTGGCCTAGTCCCAGGGTCAGTCTGGGCCCGCTTGCCAGCACTTGGCCTGCTGGCGTCTGCCCAGCCTGTCCTGGCACTGGGCACCAGGTCTTCCCGAGACTCGGCATGGCCAATGCTGCCCCTGGACCCTTCAAGTCTAGGCTAGGAGAGACAGAGACATGGTGAGGGCTCCTGGCAAGGAACCAGACGGTCAGATTTGGGTGTGGAAAGATCCGCTGGCTGTGGACGAGGGCAGGAGGAGTAGGGAGGAGGCATGGGGCTGTGGGAGGCAGCCCAGTGTCCTTGCAGGCCGCTTGGCACTGCTGCGGGGCTGGGGAGAAGTGCGGTGGCTCGGGGGACAGGTCCTGGGTGCGGGTGGAGCAGAGGCAGGCACACAGGGACACTGGATGGGGAGGGGCCTCTGACTGTCTGAAGACAGGGGGAGACGGCGGGCTCAGTTTGGCCACCTCCATCAGTGCTGCCTGCTTCGCTTCCCCTAAGGGCTACAACTCCCATCTGCACGCTGGTTTTCCTTGAGACTGGGGCAGGCCTAGGGGACACCTTTTCCATTTCTGTGTTGTGGAAGTCCTGTCTTCTACAAGGCAGTTGCACAAAGGCCAGCGCCATCTGCGAGTGCAGGACCTGGATGTCCCATGTACCGTGAATCAACACATTTCCGTATATCGTAACGCAGCCCATTCCCGTGTACCATGACTCAGCCCATTCCCACGTACCATGACTCAGCACATTCCTGTGTACCATGACTCAGCACATTCCTGTGTACCGTGACTCAGCATGTTCCTGTATACTGTGACTCAGCATGTTCCCGTGTACCGTGACTGGTGACTGACTGACTTAGGCCGTAGCCTCACTCTCTGTGATCCCATCAGTAAACCTCCCTTGGAAAGCACCTCTGAAATGATTTGTGTGTGTGTGTGTGGACAGAGAGGGGGCTGGAGGAGGGGAGGAGAGTGTTAGGAGAGGTCTTGAAGCATGAGGAGGAGTTTGCCCAGGGGATGGGGAAGGAGGGCATTCCAGGTGGACAAAAACAGGAGCAACGCATGGATTGGGGTCGCGAGAACCCAGAGGAGGTGGCCGCAGGGCCACCAGGGCCAGGTGACGGCCTGCAGAGTGGAGTGCTGCCTTGTTGTAAGGAGACGACTAAGGGCTCCCGTCTTGTACTTCATCACTGTTGCACCGACAGTGTTTACCCAGAGCGTGCGGTAAGAGGGATTCTGGGGAGCCGTCAGGGGAACAGGTGACATCTGCTGTGACTGCAAAGTGGAGTGTGGCAACCCGGGCACTGGGTCATCCCCACTGAGAGAGAGGACGAGCCGCCGAGGGCCCGCAGAGCGTGGGCGACAACGCGTGTTGTAGACGACCAGCCGGAGGCTCTGTGACTCGGAGGGAGACGAGGTGAAGGCCACACTGCCAAGGAGCCAGCGCCGAGTACAAGAACGTCGGAGGAACAGACCCCCGAGCACCTGCCAGGGGAGGAGGAGAGCTCCTTGTAGCCGCTTCGGTCGTGAGGGCGGCCAGGAGGAATACGGGACACGGGGGCCGGTCTCTCCGCCAGCACGGAGCCTCCCGGGGTGAAACAAACACAGCACATGCACACACGTGCGCACCCATGCACACACGCAGCGATGACCCCGCCAAGGCACCAAGGGTCCCCCACCCCCACCGCCCGTGGAGTCAGTGCATAATTACCGGAAAGCATCTTCGACTGAATTGTAGATGAGCATTTTGACAAAATATAATATTGGAAACAATCTTTATCAAACATTCATGTGCGGCGTGCGCGATCAGGCCCCGAATCCATAATTCATGCGGCGTGTGTCTTAGCAGGCGTGTGTGAGACGCTGCATGTCAATGAGGCGGCCCCAGCAATGTTTGCTGCCACACGCAGGCTTTCATCGCTTACATTATTCACTAGGCTTTCCAGAACAGTAAATCTTAAACGTGTATTTGTGTAGGGAAGAGCTCGTGTGTGCACACAGAGGGATGCACACGCATCTGGGTACAGGGTTGGCGGATGCGCGTTCCTTCTCGGGACACGCGGACAGCAGGACGTCTTGGCGCCGTGGGTGCACTGGGTCCCTCCCGGAGGACAGCTCGCGTCACCGTGGACTCCAGGCGTTTGATCCAGCCTCTGGTCAACCTCGTGTTGTACAGGGAACCCTAACATAATATAGGACCCAGAGCAGGGCCGTCGCCATTGCCATGGCTAAGAGCAGAGCTCCTCCAAGTTCAGGCGGGACGTCTCTGGAAGGGCAGGAAGCAGTCATTCAGATGTTTGGATTTTACCTCATTCTGATACGGCTGTGGCTGTCGGTGGCCTGGTCTCCACTTGTACAAGACAGGGATGGGGAGCTCAAAGCTCCCGAATTCACTGCCCTCCATCTCCTATGTCAGAGGGCTCCAGAGTCTTCCTGGACAGAGGTGAGGTTTGTGTCATTGTTAGAATTGACACCTGCTGTTGCTGCGCTGGCCCACGAAGTCCCACAGGACATGTCCCCGTCCCAGTGCTCCGAGCGTGGCATCACGGCCCGGATCCTGCTTACCAGGCCTTTGCTCCCCCAGCTTGTCCTCCGGCAGCTTGCACTTCTGACTCCCCTTCAAGACTTGAGCTCCTACTCCAGCTGCCGCCACAGTTGCCCGTTGCTGGCTCCAGGCTGAGTCTCTTTGTAGGAACTGCCCTGAGCATAACGGACAGGCTCGCCCACGGCCTGGCCCCTCCCACGGGTGGAGAGAGGGCAGCCCAGTCTAATGAGTGGCAGGTGCATCTCTGTTAAGTCCTTCCCAGCGCTGGAACCCCGATGGTGCGGAGCCGCCCGCCATGTGGGCGCACATCACACGGAGGGTGCCGGATCACGAATCAGGGAGTGTCAAGCCGGGGAAGTGAGAATTTATCAATATGGGCGCCTCTCCCTGGATACAGGATTTCACACCTGAGGCCTCTGCTGCAGGTGCATCACAGGCCTGCCTCTCCCTCTGCCCAGCTCGGCAGGTGTCACTGCCCGGGCGCTGATCCAGGCACTCCCGGCCCCACTTGCTGTGTGTGAGTCCTCATGGCAGTCTGGGGACCCAACCCAAGGTGACTGGAACTCGGGCGTGGTCTGAGGCTGTGGAGCCGACTCGGCTGCTGGCTGCGGGACATCGCCGACCCCATCGCTGGTAGGGGTGGAGGGTGTGGAGCTCCTGTTCTTGTGGGCACAATGGGCACCGGGTTTTCCTGGTGGAGCCATGGGGCTAGAAGGGAGTGCAGGGCAGGCTGTGTGTTTCAGGAGGTTGCGAGGCCGGGGACTGGGGAAATTAGTAATTATGAGGACAATGAAATTGTATGGCTCTTGCTGAAGGCAGTCCATGGATGGGAAACCAAGTCACAAAAGGCTGGAGGTGATGAATGACGAACGTGAAGCCAAGTGTGTGAGAGTCGTGGGCTCCTTGGGCTCCATACAAAGCGATGCACTTTCCGAGCAGCTGGAAGGAAGAGAAAGATGATGTCCAGGACTGAGGATTAACTATAAGGGGAGAGCGCCAAAGTAGTTCTGAATTCTCCACCTGGGTCAAGCCAGCTCTGCTGAGCTTCCAGCTCTGGGTGAGAAGGAGCAGGGCCAGAGACATGGGATGGACATCCCTGCGTCCATGACCTTGAGCGGTTGGCAGCTCAGGGCCCCTGGACGCTCTGGACCTGCAGAGGGGCTGCTGTGTGCTTTTGACGCCCACCCTGGCTTGGAGATGGCGCAGGCGCCTCTGTGTTCCCGGACCACAGGGGGCACACTCAGGACCCCACTTCCCCTCGTAGACACTGCGGCTGATAACTAGGGCCAGGCCACTCTGCCTTCAAAGGGAGGGCAGGGGCAGGAGCCACCGGCCACCGGGATGCCCACCGCTCCGAGGGTGCTACCTCAGGACCAGGGCACGGCGAGCCGGGGCGTAAGATTGATCAGTCGGGGTGATCAATCCTCCTGCGGCTGCATGCAGGATTTCACATGCTGAAAAGGACCCTGGGAAAGGAGGAGAATGAGCCATTCAGGGGGCTCAGAAGTGCCTGAGGGGTGGGCGTGCTGGAGAAGCCTACCGCTCCACGGGAGGGCCCGACAGCACCGCGGGGACAGATGGCACCAGCGTCCGGCAGGAGCTCCGGGCTGCATCCTCTGCAGGCCACACGTGGCCCTGGGAGAGCTGGCTGCAGCACGCGGCTGCCACCTGGCAGGCGGGGGCCTAGGAAGGAAAGAACAGGGGCCGGGGGCGCGCTTGACGGCCGGAGCCGGGTGGACGTGGAATAGGAAGGCCGCGGCGGCAGCTGCAGGTTTCTGGGTCTGGTGCGTAGACTGCGATGCTCGCAGGAGAGGGTGCGCAGGTCGGCGGGCGTTCCCCCACAGTTCACGCGTTTGCCACTTCATCCCCAAGGTCATGTGATGGGGATGGGCTGTCTCCCTTCCCTTGGGACAGCTCACGAGGGGATTGCTTGAGCTACGCCAACCAGGAAAGTAAGAATGGACGGTCAGAAGGCTGAGAGCGGTGGCTCCAGTTTAAACAACAACCAGAACAAGGAAGAGGAAGAGGAGGAGGAGAAGGAGGAGGGTAAGGAGGAGGAGGAGGAGGAGAAAGAAGAGGAGGAGCGAGAAGGACTCCTTGCCCATTGCTGGCCCTGAGCCAGCCCGCTGCGGAGACACGGCCTAGGTCTCCATGCAGGAGTCACGCGGCTGCTGTGTCGGCCGAGTGGGGCAAATACTCAGAACTGATAAACGGGGACGGGCGTCATCACGGCCACAGTTAGGCTGGGCGCGTCCGGGGCTCGCTCTCTTCGGGTGGCAAATCACACAGACGGAAGGGGTTGGCGGGCACTCCTGTTCTCTCGCGTGGCACGGTCGGAGTGGTCTAGAACTGGCCAGACAATCGCAGGGAATTTCATTGGCCTGCAGAATCGATGACATCAGGTCAACAGAACTGGATGATGAAGGAGTGGGAAGCATGTCAGAGCCCTGGTGTAGGCAGGTGGGCGCCCAGGCGCAGGGAATAAGCCTGCAAAGAATTAGGGGGCCATGAGCAGTGAACGCTTGAGGAGTTGGGTGCTCGCAGCATGGCAGGACGTCCCCTCCAAGAGAGAGGGCGAATGATTGCAGTCACCCCTCGGAGGGAAGCACAGTGCACAGCGGGCCCCAGGCCGCCATGGGGGCCACGCCAGAATACGGCACATGGGGTGATTGACAATGAGCCGAAACGTATTTCTCGCAATTCTAGAACTGGGAAATCCGTAATGAAGGGGGCAGGATCTGGGGTGTCCTTGCTGTGCCATCTCATGGGAGAAGGCGGAAAGGCAAGAGAGAACCAAATTCACCCCTCGGTGAGGAACTCACCCCTGAGATAGTGGAGTTAGTTCCACCACAGCTCTGATCCCAAAGCCGAAACACCTGCCAGGAAGCCCCGACTCCCAACACTGTGGTGCTGGGGGTTAAGTTCCCACCACGTGCGTTCTGCAGGGACTCATTTCCCAGCAGGGAAAGCTGCCCCAGCCCATTTGCTGAGGGCCGTGGAAGGCTGCTACCTTGCAGGTTGGAGTCTGTGGCAGGCCTTGGTGGCCATGCAAGCTGCGAGCCCCACGAGCGGGAGCCTCTGTGGAGGGGTGCATGTCCCTGGGAGGCAAGCGGCGAGGCAGGGCTTATAGGTAGCTCTAAGAGGAGAATCACCATACAGAAGCCTCACGTTGTGGCACAAGGCCATACGATTAGCAGCAGAGACTCCCCCACTAGAGACAAACAGCTGTTAGCGTGCGGCTAGGCCTGGTAGAGGTGGTCCCGTTAAGTGACGCTGAAATCAACGCCGTGCAGCCTGGGCTGTGTTCACGCAGAGCCACCATGCTGTAACACTGACAATGACAGCCATGATGGGTTACTTGTACCCCTGGGATCAGGATAAGCAGGCCTGTTCGCCACCAGCAGACTGCCCAAGAGGGAAGCCCACACTGCCACGTCACCCACCCTTGTTGCCTAGCGCCCACCGGTGCCTCTATCAGGGGGATCCCTTAAGAACACCAAGCTGTTCATGGATGTGTTGACTTGATTTCAAGGTGCACGCTGGAAATGAACTGCTGCTAGACCCCGGCCCCTCTCAGGGGTGGCCCTGGAAAGCCCCAGGAATGGGGGTGCCTCCCAGTGGGCAAAGCCTCAGCCAGTGCGTCTGCTCGTCAGCTTTGCATTGAAAGAGAAATGGCCTGAGATAGGACTTACATAGATTCTTGTGACACAGTGAGCCCCGGCCACAGTTCTAGAAAGAGGAAGAAGCGGTAAGAAGGTTCAGGGAAGAGGCATGTGGATTGTGGATGACCCATGGTGCGTGGTCAGGGGGCGGGACTATCCTTGTATCCTTGGAGAGCACTCCCAATGGAACAGGCACCAGGTGGACAGAAGGAGTCCAATGGTCAATGTCAGCCTTGGACATTGGCCATCTTTGGATGGCACCAGTGGGTTTGTATATAGGGCAGTCACGGGGAGGAGGGGGTAGGACAGAGGCAACACACAGACCCAATAGCAGCGACTCCCTGCTCAATAGAGCTAACCTGGTAATCCAATGTCACATGTCCACCCTACCAGCAAAGGAGACCAGTGCTGAGGCACCGGTGTGGCACCCTCCTCCAAGGAGACCAACTGGCCGCTGGGTGGCAAGTTGAGTCCACTGAACCCATTTTCCTCTTACAGGGGAATTGATGCACTTCTATTGGGACGGCATGCATTCTGGGTAAGGGTTTGCCTTTCCTGTCTGCAGGGACCCTGCACCGCCTTCTGAGGGCCTGGGATTCCATGCAGCACTGTTTCAATGAAGAGAACCACTGCTGAGCAAAGGAGCCAGGGCAGTGGGCATCAGCCCACCCGCTCCTTCGGGCCTGTCCCACGCTGCCACCCTGACACAGTGGGGAGACTCTCTGGAAGTGCAGCTGAGACACCACTTTGGGGATGACGCTTGTGAGCTGTGCAGAAGGCAGCAGTACAGTCTGCTCGGGTACAGGGTGCCCCTCCCTGCGAGGTGGGATGCACGGGATGGAACACAAGAGGTAGAGGGAGGGATGTAAGAAGGCCTCCTGTATGCCAACCCTCCTGGGGACCCATGTGTGGAGCCTGTGCTTCCCGTCTCCATAATACTGGGCTCTGTGGGGCTGCAAGTCCTTTAGGCTATGATGTCACCCAGTCCCTCTGAGCTGCTTATGTTGACAAGCCAGCGGGCAAGGACAGACGACCCTAGCAGTATTAAGGGACCTTGCTTCCCAGGAGGAAGTGGGTTTGTTGTCACACACACACACACAGGATGGAGGACTACGTTTGGCACCAAGAGGATTTATTTCTTGCCCAATTTTGACAGTAATTTGAGCAGCACAGACATCTGTGCAGGAAGTCCTGGGGACACAGAGAGAGGCCTGAGAGGCGGTGGTAGCCAGGGGTCAGAGCCTTCAGGGACAAGGTTCTGGGCAGGACGCGTGTGGAGCCACAGAGGCCAGCACAGGTGTTGGGAGCTGCTGGAATGAATCCAGCCGGGGTGGAGGGGAAGCAGTAGGAGTGCCTCCTGCATCCCTGGGGGCTGTGCTGGGTTTATGGGACAACCAGAACCCTGGGGCCACAGTGAGTCTGGTCCCAGTGTGTGTATGCAAGCGGTGGACCTGAAGGGTGCCAGGGGCGGGCTGCAGTGACACCCGCCAAGATCACCCTGCAGGACCAGCGCTCACTCCCACGGCTGCCGGCTGAGCTGCCCGCTGTGGCCTCCTGGCTGAGCCTCTCTCCAGGGAACACACTTGGTGCAGAGGACCTGCCTTGTCCAAGGCCACGCCTCCTCCCTGGGAGCAGCCCTCCTCTGATTGGTGGCTGAGCTGAGGCGCACCTCTCCAGCTCAGGGCACCTCTGAGTGTGCAGGCCGGCTGCAGGTGCATCAGCTTCGAGGGGCTCAGGCCCAGGATGGAGATCCTGCCGGCCAGTTTCGGCTGCTTGGCTCAGACTTTCCTCCGGCTCATTCTTCTTCCTTTCACAGTCACATCAGCTTCAAATTCCATACCTCCACCTTCCATGTCCTGGATCAGGCCCTTAAGGAAAAGGCTCGTCTGAGGGCTGCTGGCCTTCTCAGGGGCTGGCCGGCTCCCTCCTGGAATGGACATCTGGGTAGCAGCCACGTACTGACGCGTAAGCTATGCCCACGTGCAGATGCTGACGTAGGGATCGGGCGAGCGCCTTGGCCCAGGTCACCACCGTGGAGTAACTCCCCACTCTCCACTCTTCGCTGAAACTCCAGCCACAGCCTTGTTCAGGCAGGGATGGAGGAGGACACCTGCCCTGTTCCCCAGGCAGGTTCCACTGCCGGGGCTCTTCCGCCATCTCCACGAGGCACCCAGGCCGGAGCTGGACAGCCGACAGTCCACTGCAAAGGGACCTCGCGACTTCACGCTGGCGGTAGCTGGGCTCGACGGAGACTTGCAAAGCTTCATGCAGAACAGGACTGAAAGATAAATTTGTTTGGTACAAAAGTTCTTTTACAATCGCATCCTCTGCATATTCCGCGAACGTTTCGAAGACCCGTTCCACTTGCTAGTGGTTTTTTCCACGTGTTGGTGCTGGGTTTTCTTTCTTCTCTTTTGTTTTCCCTGCAGAGAAAGGAAAACACACAATGCTCCCAACACGGCATGGATGCCCTGTCGCAACAAGCCCCTGCGTGAGTTAGCTGTCAATAGTGCCAGAAGCCCACCCCAGTTTATATGACGCCCGGCCGTGCAGCCTGCAGGGAGTGGCAGGAGGGAGCTGCCTCTGGAGACCGTGCCTGGGGAGGGAGGCTTGGAGGCCCTCGAAAGGCTGGACTCTGCACCCAGAATAACAAGCAATTTAGTTAGATCCTGACTCAGCCACACCAGGGAGCAGGGCATGGGGGAGGATTGGAACTGTCAAACAGCAGCTTCCTTCCCTGTGTCTCCTGGTACAGAGAGGGTGGCCACAGGCACAGTGGCTGTCCTGGTCCTACCCACAGCACTCCCCTAGCCCCCACTCACCCCAGGAGCTGTGCTCGCCAGCCCTGCCCCTCCTCCTCCATGAAGGGCCCGGTGAGCAGAATGGATCAGGACACCCAGTCTACAGCAGGAAGCAGCCCAGAACACAGAGTCCACAGCCCTGCCTGCCGCACCCCTTCCCTGGCACGCCTGGCTGGAGGCCCTTTAAGTGCACGGTTCAATTAGGATGACCCAAGTAGCAGGGTAGCTGGTTCACGAACGGCAACATTGAAGAATGAGTTCATCCTGGTGCCCAAGTGTTGAACCTGTGTTTCCGAGGGCCCTTTGGAAGGTTCATGAACGGGGCGAGCGTTGTGGCATACAGGGTTAAGAGGAGAGAGCTCTGTCCCCTGGGTCATCCCACATGCCAGCAGCAGCTGAGACTGGGCCAGCCCGAAGCCAGGAGCCAGGAACTCCATCCGAGTCTTCCACATGGGTGGCAGGGGCCCAACAACTTAAGCCATTAGCTGCTGCCTTCCCGGGTGTGTGCGTTAGCAGGAAGCTGGATCGGAGGCAGAGCGGGACTTCTAGGCTGCTTGGACACGGGATGCAGGCGTCCCAAGCAACAGATTAACCCCCTGTGCCACACGCCCACTGCACTTACCGTCGTCTTAAAGGCGCGTGTGACTGACCTGTGGGATGGGTGAGCTGGAGACCCCTAGAGACCACACAAGCTCTTGTCTCTCCTCACAGAGGAGGGAGTGGGGCTTTGTGCGAGTTCCCCTGCGTGAGTAAGGCACAGAGCTGGGCGTGAAGACCAGGCCAGCAGGCCCCCAGCCCTCACTCCCATCCAGCAGGTGTGACCCAAATTAGATCCCTGTGTGACCAGAGTGCCACCAACCACGGACTTAAACAAGGGAAATGTGTTGGCTCCCAGTCCCGCTGGCCAGAAATCCAGCTGTTGGCAGAATCGGCTCCGTCTGGGGAGGAATCCGCTCCGGGGCTTCCTGTAGCGTCCCGTGAGGGACTGGCCATGTGGGACAGGCCTGGCCGCAGCCACGGAGACCCTCGCCTTCCAGCACCGTGGCTCCGTTCTCCTTAGCCAGTCCAAGGTTTCTTTTAACGAGTCATAGCCCAGTCACACCAAACAGGGGTTTCCTAGCAGCGAGCAAGGCGACCAGAGCTCCCGGGAACCAGAATTACGTGACACTGGGACTCTGAAGTCCCCCTGTGCCACGCACTCCTGCAGGAAGCAGCCAGCTGCCTGGGCCGGGTAGCAGGAGGAGCAGACATGGGGGAGGGGGCGTCTGGAGGAGAGGAGCGGGCGGCGGCAGCCACAGGTGGGACTGGAGCTAGGAAGTCTACGGCGGGCTGGTTCTTCAGCTGGTAATTTCATATGACACGTGAAAGATGTTCAAATATCCAGGAGAAACGTTCCCACCCCTGGCGGCCCCAAGGCCCCGTGTCTCGCCTATCTGTGCACTTCACTAAGTTCTTGCAAAGAGGACCAGTTTATTTTGATTCAAAAATACCTGGAAATCAGTGCTGAGTCGCTTTGTCCTAGGCGTTGTCCACGCACCTTTGCAGACCCCTTGAATGTGGGGCCAGGGTGCCATTGCTTTACCCAGCTCTGTGCTAGAGGGTCAAGTCCATGGGGGCAGACCTGGCCACAGCGGGGGGGGACACAGGCAGTGCCTGCGCCAGGCCCCGCCGTCAGGATCTTGGCCTTTCTTCCTCACCTGAGTCCTTAGCCTTTTGAAGCCAAGGTCCCCTGCCCCAGCCTCGGGGTGCTGGGGGGTTGTCATGGTAACCCTTCACATCAGGGGCTGTCCCCCCCCTCCGCCCCATCTACAGTCTCCCAGAGGTCTTGAGGCAGCCACTCCCTCTTCTGCTTCATTGCCTTAGGAGCGTGGATTCCCAGTGGCCCCGGCCCCTCGCCCCTCCCCGGTTCTCCTTGTGTAATTAAAGGGAAAATATTTTGCATTCATTTACCTTACACTTTATCAGATCGCAGAGAGATGAATGAAGAGGTCTGCGTTTCTATTTCAAGGTTCACGTGCTTCCACAAACTGTGCAAGCCGGGCTCTGCGAACTTGCCGCATCAGCAGGGCGATGGCGCCACACGGCCGCCCTGCCCCTGCCGCTCTTCCTCCCCCACTGCGGTCTCCAAAGAGAGGTGAGGCTTGGGAACCCCGCACAGACAAGGGGAGACAACCCTCGGAGCCGCCAGGATGCTCCAGCCTCCCCTCCTTCCCTGAATCTCCTCCGCTTCTCCCTCCGTCCCGCTCTCCACCCTTCTTCTTTTCCTCCCTCCTCTCTCTCCCATTCTTTCTGTCCCTAGCTCTCTTGCTCTCTTTCTCTCCCATGTTCTCTCTGTCTTTTCCTCCTTTCTCATCCTCCCTCCCTCCCTCCCTCTCTCTCTTTCTCTCTCCTCCTTTTCCACCTCCTTCTTCTCTCTTAACATATTTCACAATAAGTCTTCTTCCAGGAGGGATGCTAGGCTCCTGGCTCCATTAACTTGACTGCAACATTTATTCATTATTTATACTGTTTACAAAGGACTGTAATGGACACAACTGGAGAGGTGGAAATGTTTGTACCTGGCATTGCTTTAGTTATTTCTAGGTAACAAACAAGTTTGGGCACTGTGGTATAACAGGTAAAGCCACAGCCTGTGATGCCAGCAGCCCATATGGGCACAGGTTTGAGTTCTGGCTGCTCCACTTCCAATCCAGCTCCCTGCTGATGGCCTGGGAAAGCAGCAGCAGATGGTCCAAGTGCTTGGGCCCCTGCACCCATGTGAAAGACTCAGAGGAAGCTCCTGGCTTTGGCCTGGACCAACCCTGGCTGTTGTGGCCCTTTAGGGAGTGAACCAGCAGATGGAAGCCCCTCCCCTGCCACCCCGTAATTCTGCCTCTCAAGTAAATAAAATTAATCTTAAAAAACAAACAAGTCTGCATTTGTAGCTATATTGGGTTCTTGTAAGAACTCTGACATGGAGAATATTACTGGCGCTGCTATTCTGCAGAGGGGAAGCTGGAGCTGAGGTTGGTTAAGCGTTGGATGTTTAGGGTTAGGGTCAGGGTCAGGGTCAGGGTCAGGGTTGGGGTGAAGGCTGTTGGCTCCATCTGCGAGTAATGGCTTTGAATGCATAATACAAAATGCATAGCATCACGGAGGCCACTGATTCTATTGGAATGCAATTTTCAAAAGGCTTAAAAAGTCTCACATGGTGATATATGTATTTCCTGATTAAGTTAAAGAGTCTAACAGCAATTGTAGTCTGAAAGTAAGGAGTTGCGCTTATCAGAGGTCAGCAAACTGATCTGATCTTGGCTTGTTTCTTTGGTTTTAATTAGTTTATTTGAAAGGTAGAGTTACAGAGAGAGAGAGAGGGAGAGACAGAGAGAGAGAGAGAGATATCTTCCATCCACTGGTTCACTCCCCAAATGGCCACCATGGCCAGGGCTGGACCAAGCCAAAGCCAAGAGCCTGGAGCTCCACCCAGGCCTCCCACGCAGGTGCAGGGGCCCAAGCGCTTGGGCCATCTGGCTAGGAAGTGGAGCAGCCGGGACTTGAACTGGCGCCTCTGTGGGATGCTGGCGACACAGGCGACAGCTTAGCCCACGGTTACACAGTGCAGGCCCCAGCTGCTTGCTTCAGTCCCTAAGGCTCTGTTGAAACACAGCCCTGCTCACTCGTTCATGCACCGTCCACAGCTGCAGGGTGGAGGCCCCACGCCTGGAATCCTGACTAAATGTGGACTGGGAAGACCCTGTTATGTTCAACACTTGGCTATGTCTGCAACAACTTCAAAGGAATGGGAAAACAACAGCGATTTCTACAAGTGACAAGAGCCTCCGGTATTGCCAGAACTACGTGGCTTCATCGCCTCCATTTGAATTGAACAATGTCATTTTCTCATCCAAATTCGTGATTTCTATCCGTGGTGCTGGTGGGGGTGGAATGGAAACTTAGTTTGGTTGGGTTTGGAAGCTAGTGTTTCTCCTAGCCCCTTGGGGTCTAGTACTGAGACTCTCAGAGTCCAGGGGAGCACACGCGTACACACACACACCCTCATACACGTGCACACCCCTACTGGCAGGCAGCCGCCGCCCAGGGTTACCATAAGGACAAAGAGTGACATGGACGCCAGGGAAGAGGGTGGTTCTCAGTCTCTTCATGTCCTGAAGTGTTGCATAAATCCAGGGCAGCCGGGCGGCGGTGTGGGTTAGCATCTGGCCCAGGGGGTGAAGTTAGCTGAGCTCACCAAACACGCTCAGGTTGGAAGGGCATACGGCACCTTTCCAACATGATCACAGAGGTGCTCTGTGGGTTAGGGACAGCCCGGGCAAGGCCTCCCAACGACTCATGAACAGGCCTCTGTTGGGCCTGGATGCCATGGGTGCCTACCCACGTGGGCCCAGTCTCTTTAGAAGCAGGTTCACCGCTGGATCGGCCCTTAGATGGTGATAAAGAGGGAAGGCCATCATCCTACCGAGGGATTTTAAAGACCTCGTTCTGCAAAGTTCTCATCATTCAGCCCTTTACGCCCGTCTGTCTTCCTCCCTAATGGACGTTCCTGAAGGCTCTCTTGGATGTCGGCCTGCAGGCCAGGCGCTCGGGGACGGAGATGAGTCGGAAGGACGTGGGTCCTGCCTCTGCACTTTCCTGGCTGTCCCGCCTTGGGCCGCTTCCACGCACTGATTTCCACGATCCCATCAGTAAGGTTAGAGTGCTACATGTGCTTGGCTCCTGCCTCACACAGCTGAGAGAACTCCAAGCAGGTAATAGACAGAGAGGGATGGGGGAAAAGCCATCTGGGAAATTGAAAGAAAAGCCAGATCTCTAGAGCTCAGGCTGCCCTGACTGATTCTCAGGAGATGTGGCTTTGACGGGCAGGATTTGAAGCGGCTGTCAGTCAGCTAGGCCCAGAGAAGACTCCAACAGGGCGTCGTGAGCGAGGGCCGCAGAATTGGCGAAGTCTGGGCCATCTTCCGACTCCCCAGAGGAGCTGGGTCGCAGCACAGTCCCCGCTGGGATTTTAGATCGGGCCAGGCGACATGGTTATGAGAACACGTTTATTATGATCATCCTCATCAACATTGTTATCATTATTAATGATACGATATTTGGAGCATTTATGCACATTAATTTTAAACAAGCATGTGCCGCTTCAAGATTTGATGCTGCTACCAGTAAACAGCTGTAATGTGGATCTTTAATTTACATAAAATCATTTATGCTAATTTAATTAGTCCTTTGTTGACAACGGAGGCTCACTCAGCACTGGGCTGGGAGACGAGCTGGGCTGCACACTGCAGAGTGGGAAGCCGGGCGCACACATCCACTGTGCAGGGGCGCTCCGCCTACAGAGCAGGAGGAGGCGCCGTGCATCTGTGGGAGGATCCGTCCAGAATCAGTAAGTTCTTACTTCCTGTAAGGGACTGTGCAATGTGCCCGTCATCAACCAATTCACTCCTGCCGACCGCCTGATCGGGATCAGAGAGGGTGCAGCAAATGACCCAAAGTCACACAGCTCTCTCTGACAAGAGCCCGCTGTTTCTAGTTCCCAGCCCCTTCCTGTCCCCTTACCGACAACCTTGGAATGAGAAGAGCTCATTTGGCTTAGCACATGATCTGTCCTCAATAAACAGGGACTGACACAATGAATGAATGGATGAATGAAAAGTGTTTTAGCCACACCGCTCCAGGCACCTTGAAGCAGCTCTGAGAGGCGGGCTGGCTTTCTTCCCTTTGCCCAGGGAGCTAAGCAGAGAGAACATTGCTCGAGTAAGCTCGAGTTCATCCTACTGACTGTGTCCTTGATTTGTGGCCTGACCTTGGCCTGACCTTGACCTCCATCCAACTGCTCTTTCAATTCCAGCTTCTCCATTTCCCCATTTGCAAGATAGAAAGAAGAATCCCTCGTCCTTCTAACCTGATGGGCAGAAATAAAAAAGAGTGTGGCGAGGACTACGCAGGGTGCCTGGGAATCATAAGGTGGCATTTGTCAGACTTGCCTTGGGAAACCTTGAAAAATTGAATGGAAACCACTGGGCTCATTCGTCTCCTTTTAACAGCCCCATGTCATCCAGCCTGGTCTTTTCCATTCCTGCTCTGTCCAATCCTGACAACATAATTTAGTTCCAGGGAACTTGAATAGAACACAGTGGACTGATATTTCCACACGCTCGCGCCTTGATTAATACCATCAGGGCAGCTGCCGGCAAGGATGAGGAGCTGGGGAGGAGAGAGCTCTGCGGGCCCCCCCCCCCCCCCCGTGCGCACCGCCCCTCTCGGCCCAGGGACCCGTCTCTTCCCAGTCCCTGCATGCCCTGCCTACTCGGAGTCCCCTACCTGGCGTGCTTGTTCCTCCCGCTGTCCAGTGAGTATTCCCCCGGGGGCTGGGCAGTGGGGTTACAAAGTTAAATAAGGAGCAGCTCTGGCCTGCCCTTGAAGAATTCAGTCACAGGAGAATGCAGACCAAGGCACAAGCAAGCAACATGTGCCTGGGGGAGCCAGCAGGTGCATCTCGGGGATGGAGACCCAGTGGGGCAGGAGGCAGTGGAGCCTCCCTGTACCTGTGGAGGAGCAGAAGAGACACACTCACCCCGGGGGTCTCCCCAGGGGAGGTGTACGGGGCGGGGCATGAGACAAGAGGAAGGGATATTGGTAGTGGTCCCAGCAGAAGCTGATGAAGGACACACCTGGCCCTGTGCAGTAATGGCAAGAGGCCAGCATGGCTCTGTGTGTGTTGGGGTGGGGGGGTGGGACCCCTGGGGGTGCCGCCAGGGTGGAAAGGCAGGAGCGAGGCCCCATCTAAGATGGGTGTTAGGGTTTGCCTCTGTTCTGGCTTCAGCACACCTGGCCTGAGGAGATAAAGAACACGACATTGAAGGGTGGGTGACTACGGAGCTGGTGGGCAGCTAAGCGGAGGCTCCACCCACATCTGAACTCCAGGGAGTGAAGGCGGAGTTCAAGTCCTAGGGGCTGCAGGGAGCAGGGAGCGGGTAGGGCGCATGGCAGGTGCCCCCCCCCACCCCGCCCCGTCCTGTGTGTGCGCAGGGCCACCCTGCAGGGCAGCGCTTGCTTCTCTCCTGTTAGGACTCTGTCCACAGCCGGCGCTCACCCAGAGCTGCCTAGGAACGGCCGAGCCCATCCCGGCCTGCCTCCCACTTCCCTCCCAAGGGTGCCTTTAATGGCTCACGGTGGAGGCACCGCCACCCGGTGAAGGTGGGCTCGGCCTCGCCCGGCAGCTTGCATCAGCAGCCTCTTCCACGGATATCAAGATTTATTGTCGCTCAAAATGCAGTATTGACCTTGGCTTCTTGTCCATCAACGCGTGACCTCTCGCGTCAGTGAACCTGGACACACCGGTCAGCAGTTACTTACTTTTCCTTTGCCCTACATTGGAAATCCCGGACCCTGGTGCATGGTTGGGAGCTCGGTGAGGATCTGTTTTGAAGCCCTGGCACCTGGCATTTGTGACGGAAGCTTTCCCGAGCGGACTGCATGGTTTCTGGGGCTGTCTCTCTCCTCTCTCTCTCTCTCCTCTTGCTCTCTCTTCTCTCTCTTCCTCCCCTCTCTCTCTCCTCTCTCTCTCTCTCTCCCCCCCTCTCTCCCTCTCCCCCCTCTCTCCCTCTCCTCTCTCTTCCTCCCCTCTCTCTCTCCTCTCTCTCTCTCTCCCTCTCCCCCCTCTCTCCCTCTCCCTCTCTCTCCTCTCGCTCTCTCCTCTCTCTCTTCCTCCCCCCTCTCTCTCTCCTCTCTCTCTCTCTCTCCCTCTCCCCCTCCCTCTCTCTCTCTCTCTCCCTCTCCTCTCTCTCTTCCTCCCCTCTCTCTCTCCTCTTGCTCTCTCTCTCTCTCTCCTCCCCCCTCTCTCCCTCTCCCTCTCTCTCCTCTCGCTCTTCCTCCCCCCCTCCTCTCTCTCTCTCTCCCTCTCCCCTCCCTCTCTCTCTCCTCTCTCCCTCTCCTCTCTCTCTTCCTCCCCTCTCTCTCTCTCCTCTCTCTCTCTCTCCCTCTCCCCCCCTCTCTCCCTCTCCCTCTCTCTCCTCTCGCTCTTCCTCCCCCCTCTCTCCCTCTTCTCTCTCTTCCTCCCCTCTCTCTCTCTCCTCTCCCCCTCTCTCCCTCTCCTCTCTCTCTTCCTCCCCTCTCTCTCTCTCCTCTCTCTCTCTCTCCCTCTCCCCCTCCCTCTCTCTCTCCTCTCGCTCTCTCCTCTCTCTCTTCCTCCCCTCTCTCTCTCCTCTCTCTCTCTCTCCCTCTCCCCCTCCACTCCACCCCTTCTCACTCTCCCCTCTCTCTCTTCCTCCCCCCTCTCTCTCCCTCCTCTAAAGAAGCTACTCAGGGCAGGGTTTGCCCTCCCACGGCACCTCCTTCCTCTCCTTGCTGACCAACATTTTAGGGTGCTGACTTCTCATGTGCAAGGCTGCGGGCCCCAGCCCACGGCGGGAGCAGGGAGTCCCTTTCCCATCCACCTCACGCCAGGAGCAGGCAGCTGCCCTCCTGGGGCTGGCTGGGGGCTGCCCTGCGACCTCGGGTCCGTCTCTGAAGCACTCTTGCACCGGTCACCTGTGGGAGCCAGGCAGGAGCTACAGTGAGGGTGAAGCGGCCAGGCGGTCCAGGGTGGAATTGCTACTCCACTCCTCCATGACACTGGGGAGGTCATGTTCATTCATTCTGTGCCTCAGTTTCCTTGCTTGTCACACAGACTGTTATGGGGTCAGTGAGACAGCCCACGTAGCAAACTTGATTCATGCTTGGCGCCGTATCTGATTCTTCCCCATCCAGCCACACAGAAGACAGCGCCTCCCTCCCCCACCCTTGAAGCTGGGTGGACGGTGTCAGGTTCAGGGTGGTGAAACTGTCTATCTTTATTTAAAAGATGTGCTTATTTTTACTTGAAAGGCAGCTTGAGAGAGAGAGAGAGAGAGAGAGAGAGAGAGAGAGAGAGAGAGATCTTCAATCTTCAATCTGCTGGTTCACTCCCCAAATGGCTGCAATAGCTTGAGCTGGGCCAAGCCAAAGCCAGGAGCCAGGAGCCAGGAGCCAGGAGCCAGGAGCTTCTTCTGGGTCTCCCATGTGGGTGCAGGGAGCTTTCTAAGGCGTATCAGCAGGGAGCTGGATTGGAAGTGGAGCAGCCGGGACTTGAATCGGTGTTCTGATACGGATGCCGGCGCTGCAGGTGGAGGCTTAACCCTCGCTGCCCCACAGCGTGCACCCCAGGATGGTGGTGGAATTTGAGCTTCAGGCCAGGTGTCGCCTCTGAGGTGGGGCAGTCACAGCTCATTTCATAATGCCTACTTGACCGCACTCAAGCATGCCCGGGTAGCACAGCACCCCTGGGAAGACAGAGGCATCGGAATCAGTGCGCCAGGTAACAAAGATATGTCCTCCCCAGTGTGCCTGAGCTTCGTCCAGCCCACCGAGGGCCCCGACGGAACAGGGAGGCAGAGCAGGTGCAAGCCCACTCTGTCTTCTTGAGCCGGCTCATCCGTCTTCCACTGTGGGACACCAGGGCCCCTGGTTCTCGGGCTTCCGGCACGGGAGTGAGTTGTACCCCTGGTCTCCCTGCCTCTCCCGCGTGCACACAGCACAGAGCGGGCGCGCCTTCTCAGCTGTCATGATTCACAGCATGCACCTCCTTTGGTACCTGCCTGTATTTTACCCTAACGGTCCTCTTATCTGGGGATCCTGGCTGATGCAGGTAGGGAAAGCGATGCTCTAGTCTCTCCTTCCTGCTGCAGTGTCTGGGAAGGGTGCGCGCTGCGGCCGGGGAGAGGAGCACCTGGCTGTCCACCGGAGCCCGGGTGCTGCACGCGGACCACGGGAAGTGGCAGGATCAGCAATGGCTGCCAGCGAGAAGGAACAAAGCTTTGCTGTGTTCTGTCTGGGCGTCCCCCTGGGACCGACACCTGTCTGGATCCGCCATGCCTAGCTGGCAGCGTGACGCGCGGCCTGTCAGTATAGAATGATCCAAGAACAAATGATAAAGAGGGAAAAAGTCTTGGTGACCACCTTCGTGTGCCGTGGCTGTCACAGCCCCGTAGAGCATCAACAGACCCCTGCTGGGAAGCCGAGTGTCAATCTAGGGGTGACTGGCAGGGGGCCACCGTCCCCTACCCAACCCAAGGCAGCTGCATGGAAGTCCACAGAGGGTCCATAGGGAACAGAGTGGAAAAACCACTGCCCGGGTGCAGGTGCCTCCCATTGCTACGGGGTCCCTGGGGCCCAGCAAGGCAGCGATGACTGAAGTCATCCCAGGAGTTGTCCCTACGGGGTCCCGGGGCTGTGGCCCTCCAAGCCTGCCCTCGAGTTTGTAGCGTTTCCTCCTTCTGACTCCCAACTCACAGGCCACGCTCCAGTGTTGAATCCCTCTCACCAGAGGAAAGGGACCCCTTGGGCAGGGGTGAGGATGGTGGCACAGGTGGGCAACGCAGACATTAACCTCCGGCATACGGGGTCACATGGCCCAGGCTTGGAGTCAGGTCTGCTGCTTATTAGCTCTGTAACCCAACTTAGCTGAAAGTCACTTAGCCTCTTTGACCCTCAGTTTTCTCATCTGTTAAGTGGGGGCATTTGTGGGACCCACGTGCAGGCCGGCTGTGGGCGTTTAATGAGATAACACCTTAGACAGCCCTTAGGGCCCTGCCCGACCCTCAGTCGGTCCCTGGTGATGTCACCAGCTGCCTGTCACCCTCTGCAAGCCCTCTGAGCTCACATGGATTCTGTGCAGAGTAGCTGTCCATCACCCGCATCTTTGTTTACTTCCAGAAAGAGCCCTCACGGGGAGAAGAAAGGTTCCCTGAAATGTGGAGACCAGACCAGGGTGTGCTTTCGTCATTATTCTCCTCTGGAAAGTCCTGCTGCTTCTCCGGCCTCAGTGCCACGGTCACCTCCTCCGAGAAGTCCTCCCCGATTCCTCAGATGCTTAGAGGAACATATTTCCTGTTCTCTATGCCTCGCTGCTCTGCACCACAGAGGCCCAGCGGTGCTGTAGTTACGTAGATGCTTGTACTTCCCGTGGTCTGCGTAGCGTCTCTTTTTCCCCAGCAGGGCAAAGGCTGGACCACACTTTGTGGTGTCACCAGTGCTGAGCGCAGTGGCTTCCGTGAGTGCTTGCTGACGGAATGCGTGGTTCCCGGTGTCACGTGCCCGGTCAGCGTCTGAGTGAGTCGGAGGCGTGGCCCCCGCCTAAGCTGTGCCTGACCTGCAGGCTGCCTAGCTACAGAGAGGACTTGTAAGGCTCCCCTGAATGGGAGCGTTTCGGGTGCAAAGTGAGGCCCGAGAGGGCTGCTCACTTGCTCGGGTCCCCCCCCAGCTGGCTGCCTGCCTCAGCTGGCACCCAAGTCTGAGTACTGCACCCAGCTTGTGCCCTCTCCTCACTGCCCTTGCAGGAGAGGCCGAAGGTCCCTGGGCCCCAGAGCTTCGCTGGGGCTGCCCCTCGGCGCCCGGGGCCCCAGGCCAGCCCTCTTTCTAATGTGGGGGAAGCCATTGAGCCGCTCAGAACCACAGGAGCGCTGTTCTGCTGGCTCACGCCTGTGGCCTCCTGTGAAAGGACCACGTTGCTGGCCGGGGGCAGCTGCCCGCTCAGCATGATGCCCGCCTGGCACAGGCGCCCAGCTACAGGGCCCTGGACCACCCTGGGGGTGGGAGTCCTTGGAGCTTTGGGCATCTACCTCTGGCCCCGGGGTAGAGGGGTAGATGGCCCCTGAAGAAGAGAAATGAATGGGGATTGGGGGTTCACACAGGGGTACCCCGCCTGGTTGACACCTGCTAAGCTGGCCAGTCCTGGACGCAACAGCCGGGTCCCTCCTGCCTGTCTCCAGGAGACCTGGCAGCCCCAGTCTGCACCAGTGCTCCAGAGCGAGAATCCAGAGAGGTGTACGAGAGCCGGAAGTGGTGGCGGCGGAGGAGCTGCCTGGCTGGTGGCTGTCACCCCCCAGGTGCCCGGACAGGAGGAGGGTGTCGGGCGTTGGGTGGCGACACGGCGCCCCGTGGGCCTGGCGGTCAGGTGGGCCTTTGGCGGCCTGATCATTTGTCTCCTCGTTGCAGCGCCACTGTCAGCTTTCTGATGCGCTGGGACCCCCGTAATGAGTTTCTATTAAAAGAGCTGAATCCCGACTCTTGGAACTCAATGTTCAGAATAAACAATGGGGCAGAATCCTATTAAAGAAGGCTTCCAACACGGACAAATTAAGCCCTTGGGAATGCTGTACAAAGAATACATTTTTCCAGTGTCGAACCGAGATCAATAGAGAAAAACAAATAATTCCAAGCGGGAGGCGTGGTCCTGATACCCAGGTCCAGGCAGGGGCTGGGTGCAGGATTCTAGCCCGAGGACATGGTTGGGGTGGAATGAGGAGCAGAGGAGGAGCTGGGAGTGGGCATGGGGGGTGCCGGGCTCCCAGGCATTGGAACCGGAAGGGCAACTTGGGGAGGGGGCGGCTCAAGGCTTTGTTCGCAGGGGACCATCTCCCTGTAGGGGTGAGGCGGGCAGGCCAGGGGAAGGGAAGAGCTCCAGGCACTTTCCCTACTCAGCCTCCCCCTCCTCTGCTCTCTGCTCTGGGGTCTGCCCTGTGCCTGTCGCCCTGGCAGACCTGAGCCCGTCCCCTCCATGATTCCAGGCTGCCCCGCAGTTCGCTTTGATCCCCAAACCTTTCCTGAACTCGTCCTCCCTCTTACAGCTTCCTAAGGGTCTGAGCAACACCACCGAGGTCACTGGAATGCCAGGCAGCCGTCTGGCCTGTGCGTTCCTCCCTCCCCTGCACGAAGCCCTGCAGCAGCTTGGCTGCTCCCTGCGCCTGCCAGGCCTGCCCGACAGTCAATACCCTTCCTCCCAGCATCCTGTGCTGCTGTGGTTCCCGGGAAGCCGCCGTCAGACCACGATGGAGGGAGGAGTGAGTGACTGAGGCAGGAAGTTGGCGTGGGGCAGAGTCAACCACATGGCTTGTTCCAGATGCTCAGGGAGGGATACTGTCTGGTGGAGGTGGGGGGGGGGGCTTGGCGGGGCTCAATGCCTCAGAGTAGCTGGGCAGGGTGAAGGCAGAGACAGTTCTGCGATTGGGTCGGGGGAGGCTGGGAGAGAAGTCACAAATGGGGGCCTGCCCTGTGGCCTAGCAGGTAAAGCTAGTCTGTGGTGCCAGCATCCCCTATGGACACTGGTTCGAATCCCAACTGTTCCACTTCCGATTCAGCTCCCTGCTAATGCTCCTAAGAAAGCAGCAGAAGATGGCCCAAGGGCTTAGGCCCCTGCACCCACGTGGGAGACCCAGGAGAAGCTCCTGGCTCCTGGCCCAGCTCCGGCCATCGCGGCCATCTAGGGAGTGAATCAGAGGATGGAAGACTCTCTCTCTCTCTCTCTCTCTCTCTCTCTCTTGCTCTGCCTTTCAAATGAAATATGAAAACCTTTGAAAAACATATAAATGAACTCTAGATAGGCACCCGAGTTGGTTGCTGGGAGGGTGCAAATGGGCGCGATGGCCCTGGTTGGGTGGGGCTGGCGTCCCTGTGAAAACCCTGAGTGCACACAGCTCAGTGCACAGCGTGAGTGCAGCGCCGCTTCTCCCTGACAGCGACACACCCTGGGCTCTCCTGGCGGCCCAAGGAAGGCTGCTGATCGCAGCAGTGGAAAACGGAAGCAACCTCAGTGCCCATCAGTAGGAGGCCGGCTGAAGGCCTTTGGTGCGTGCCCTTTGGCGGGTGGAAAGAGTGGGGAAGGTGCTGATGCTCAGGTCCCCCAGAGGGCCAGGGCGTAACAAGCAAGGTGCACAGTGGTACCTGCAACAGGATGCTCCTTAAGTGAAAAAATAAACGTGCGTGCACCCACACAGAGAGCACCACAGCATTTGTAGTTATGAGAGAGAGAGAGAGAGAGAGAGAGAGAGAGAGAGAGAGAGAGAGAGAAAGTCTTCCATCTGCTGGTTCACTCCCCAGTTGGCCACAACGGCTGGAGCTGCGCCGATCCAAAGCCAGGAGCCAGGAGCTTCTTCCAGGTCTCCCACACTGGTGCAGGGGCCCAAGGCCTTGGGCCATCTTCTACTGCTTCCCCAGGCCACAGCAGAGAGCTGGATCGGAAGAGGAGCAGCCAGGACTGGAACCAGCACCCATATGGGATGTCGGCGCTTCAGGCCAGAGTGTTAACCGGCTGTACCACAGCGCCGCCCCCACTCCCCAGAATATTTTTATAAAGAGTTTGTTCATGTATTTTGAAAGAGCTGCAGAGAGAGAGGGAGACACACACACACACACACACAATCTCCCATCTGCTGGTCCACACCCCAGATGGCTTCAACAGCCAACACTGGGCCAGGCTGAAGCCAGGAGCCAGGAGCTTCATTGGGGTGTACCTTGTGGGTGCAGGGGCCCAAGGACCTGGGCCATCTTCTGCTGCCTTTCCCAGGCCAAAGCAGAGAGCTGGATCGGAAGTGGAACAGCCAGGACTTAAACCAGCGCCTGTAAGGGATGCAGGCACTGCAGGTGGCGGCCTTACCCACTATGCCACCGTGCTGCCCCTCCCTCCCTCCAGAATGTGTTTTGAATCTGGCCCTGCCACTTACTAGATGCGTAACTTTGAGCAAATAGCAGCACCCATGTGCACCCCAGTCTGCTCGTCTACAACAGGGTTAGTTCTCTCTCGCCCTCCAGAGATTCCCAAGGGGAACCAGGGGTGGGCCGAGTCAGTGGGAGCACAGGGAGTGCCCGGCCGCCCCCCGGGGCTAGCACAGCTGGCTGCTGCTCTGCCCCGGCTTTCTCTGTTCTAACACGAATGTCTTGCTGCACATCTCTAACCAGCCATCGACATGTGGTTTACAACTGACAGCCCTGCACGCTGGGTCACAGTTTAATTGGCAACTGTTTGCCCCTCTTGATGGCGAATAAAATCTCGTCCCGTCTTACGGCGGAAGGCATCTTCCATACAACAGCATGGAATCTGACTGCTGGGGAGGGAGGCTGATGAGAGCGGGCCTGCAGTGCACGTGTGTGGCTCCCTCCGAGAAGCCCGCCGGGGCGGGGGCGGGGGCGCCGGGGCCGCAGCCCTATCAGTGTTTACATGTGGTTTCACTCAGCGTTGCTCGGCTGCAGCCAGCGCACACTAACACTGGCTAACTTCAGCAAAAAGGAATTTAGTGGCAGGGCGTCGGGAGCTCACGGAAGTAGCAGGAGCCCAGGCCCCTCCCACAGGCCCAGAGGAGGAACCGGGCCACTGCCTTGTGGCTGGAGACATCTGGCCTGCAGGCTGCCGAGGCCGAGACCCGTGACCTCCAGCTTCGTCCTCTGTTTCTGGCCCTGGCGTCTTCTGTCACTCTTTTTGGCTGTCTGTCATCTGGTGACCCGTCCTTTCTCGGCGTGGGCAGGGGTGGAGCGAGGGTGGAGTCCTCTGCCCACCGTGGACTGAGCTGTGGACCCGCATGGTCCCAGCATCCTCTGCAGGCAGGTGGTTCAGCCTGGAGCGGGGGGCGGGGAGGGCAAGGCACATCTCTGCTGGTGGCGGGAGGCTGAGAGCAGCCTTGTCCACCTCTGGGGGCAGTGCTGGTCGGAATGGCGGTGCCCACGCCCAGCCTCCGGATGGAGGTGTGGCGCCCTACGCGGTGGGTGGTGTTGACAGGGGGCCGGCTCCCTGGGGACATTTTTCTGGAATCCTCGCTGTGGCCCCGCCTGCCCATTTCTGCGTCCGATGGCCAGCCTTCCTGTGAGTCTGCAAGCGGGCTCACCTCCTGCGGAATAAACCCCCCTTTCTTCTTCAGTCTGCCCAGTTGGTGCCATTGCCAGCAACCAAGAAGGCTGGCCAAGACCCTGTGTCACTTCCTCCAGAAGCCGCTCCCAGGAGACAAGTCGGGGTGCCTGCCTGCTCCCCGGGGAGAACCAGGAGCCTGCGGAGCTGGCGTTGGCCCTTCAGTTGCTGCAATCGGAGGCGGTGAGCCTAGAATTCCCCTCCACCAGGGCCGCACACCACGGGGATGGGACAAATCCCAGAAGCAGATCAGACTGGTGTTGCTTTGGGGCACGGGGACGAGGCAAGCAAACGCGTGCACTCTCCTTGTTTATCAAATAGAATGCGTAGGCCCTGCTTGGAGGAAGGGGTTCATTCATTCATTCATTCATTCAACAGACTGCAAACTCATGGGTGCGGACGGGGCCAGGCGCTGGGGATCCAAGGAGCCAGGTGTGCATCACGTAAGGGACCAGACGGGGAAAGGTGTGCCTGCTGTTGTCCCACTAGGTGGCTCAGGTGACAGTCCTGGAAGGCTCCGGAGAGGAGGTACAAATGCCCTGGGCCCTGGCAGAGAGGCAGGATGGGCATGATGGGCAGCCTGGTGAGGGAGGGCTGGGAGCCCAGGCGGGGAGCAGGGAGGAAGCAGTGCCCCGGCTGAGGGTCCTGCAGGGCCGTCCCCTGCCCGGCTCGGGAATGGGTGGGCTAGGAGGTGGGGTGGCAGAGGACCCTCAGCAGGGCCAGGTGCTGGCAGATGGGCCTGGGGGTCAAGCTGGAGCTAGCGGACGGGGCCTTGGGTACCAAGGGCAGGGAGTCAGAGAGAGCACACGTTGAATGGGAGACACTCCATGGGGTCACCTTTGAGAAAGACGGTTTGGGCCGGTAAATGAAGAGGAATTAGTGTGTGTGCGGGGGAGGAAAGGTCAGAGCGGACAGAGAGGAGGCCGGGGCAGGGCTGCAGCTGGGCTGCCACAGAGATCATCTGAACCCAAGCCCGGGGCCCCCACTAAGGGTCTGCAGGAAGAAGCTGTGAAGGCATGCAGGCTGGGGTTCAATCTTGGGCCTTGGGACCCGGACAGATGAGAAGCCAGCTGTCACTCCTGGCTGCACCCCAGTGACTCCATGCCACCCGCCACTGTGCCCGGCTCCACCTAAGACGTGCGTGCTACAGGCGGTCGCTCTCCTGAGCGTGCACATGGAAGCCTCAGCAGCGGGTCCTACTCCCTGTTTGCCTCACACATTCTCCCTTGCTGCAAGCAAGCAAGTGCTGTGCAGAAAACCCTAGAGACGGCTGGTGCCTGTGTCCCAACACCCTGGGCCTGGGCCCTCAGCGTGGACAGGGCATCAGGGCTGGGGCTAGGGCTGGGCATCAGGGCGTCGGGGCACAGGTGGGGCAGAAATGGGACCACCCTGAGGCCTGCGTGGGTGGTGAGTGGTGGCCTCCTGCCAGAGGTGGGCTGTAGCCTGGCCTGGCAGCTGTGAAGGGAGAGGGAAGAAGGGGGATGCCCAAAGAGGAGAAGACGAGACCAGGTAAGGCCGGGAGACCCTAAGTTGCTGGGACCACCAAGGATTGCTTTGGAGTGTGTATCATGGAGAACCCAGAGAACTTCCGCTCCTGGTTGTTAGTAAGTTTACGCACAGAGGGAGACGTCCGAGGCTGGGGCCCTGGGCTGCTCTGCCACCCCGTTCACCTCCAAGCTCCAGGGGCTGGGGCTCGGGGTGGGCACTTGCCCTGGTAGGGATGATGTCGGCATCCCACGTCAGAGCACCTGGGTTTGATCCCCGGCTCCGTTCCTGGCTCCAGCTTCCTGCCAACGCACACCCTGGGAGGCAACAGCGATGGCTCAAATGATTCATTTCCTGCCGCCCAGGTAAGAGTCCCGAATGAGTGCCAGGCACTCGGCTGCGGCCCGAGCCAGGCAACCGCTGGCATCTGTGGCGTGAACTACTACATGGGCGCTCGCTCCGTCTTTCTCTCTCTCTTAAACAACTGAATAAAAATCCAGGATGGAAGCGAAGCCCCACCTGCAGCCTCACGTCTGTCCGCGTTCCTGGAGGGAGTGTGGCATCCGGGGACAGCAGTGCCAGGTGGATGTTATTTGTAGTCCTGGGGTCCAACCAGCTGCCCGAGGCCCCTCGTCCCTTCTCCCTCAGAGCCAGATGGCAGGCGGCGTGGCTCCATCTCCTGGCGAGGGCAAGGGGACTTGCGTGTCCCTGCGTGGAAGGCTGTGTGCCCTCCCAGCGTGCTTCCTGTGCCTGGAGCCCAGCCTCCCCCCAATGCAATTTGCCCTTCCTCCTCCAGCCCGAGCCTCGAGCGCGCTGGCCCATCTGGTTTTATTTCGCTCCGTGTTATTCATCAGGATGTGTTAGCCAGGAGTTATTTGATGTTCAGGAAGAATTCTGAAGCTTTTCAAAGAAGTAAATAAAATCTTTTATCCCCTAAAGAGTCGTGAAATTGCATTTGGGGAGGAGACGGCGGGCACCCTGTGAGGTCCCGTGGCTCCTGTCTGGCCCAGTGTAAGGGATTGGGGTTCCTGGGATTGGCCTGGGGGCTGCCATAGCCTCCATGTCCCTGGGCACAGCTGCACCTCCCCAGGAACGCACTCCAAACCTCTCCTGATCCGCTGGTGATGCCCACGTTTGGGAATAGAAGGCAGCTTCCGGTCGGGTCAGCCCGACCTGTCTCTTGCCCTCCAGCCAAGAAAGCTTTTAGGAAGAAATCCCTCTCACTTGCAGCCACGCCCTGAGTGTTCCTGGGGGAGCCGGGGCTCCCACAGCTGTGTCCTGTGCCGCAGAGGCAGCTGGCGAGGCCAGGCACAGAGCGCATGGTCAGGCGACAGCTTAGCCCCCCCCACAGAGCCTGCCGTGCCCAGGGGAGTAAGTGGCAGAGACCCCCTGCAGGTGAGGACATTCCGAGAGGGGAGGGCACCGGCTCTGTGTGGCCAGGGGAGAGTCCATCTTCACCCCAGCCTTGCCCTCGCCCTGGAATCCACGCTGCCGCCGACCTCCTCCCTCCACGCCTCGTGGCAGCTTTCCTGGAGAAGTTTTGATGATAACCCAAATTGTGCTTCCCTGGCGAGGACTAGGGCCTTGGATCCCTGGAGGCCACGTGGACCCCCTGCTCTCTACCTAGCTGAGTGGGACACCCCGTTCAGCAAAAGCCTCGGCTGAACGGACACGCCGCCCACGTTGCAGTATTCCCGGGAAGCTGGAGGTTGGCTCTTGTTCTGCTCCCGCCAGGGGCCCGCAGGGGCCGCGGTCAGCAGGGTCGGCGGGGACTCCAGCGCCTGCTCCTCTCCAGCCATTGCACAGCAAACCCTACCAGGCACACGGATTCCCTTCTAGCATCCTCACGACAGCTTACAACCCAGGCTATGAAACATTGATCACTCCAAATGGAACGGCCGGCTTCCCTTTGATATACTCAACTGCTCTCTGCATAAGACAACAGCAGCTCTCTGCAGCCCAGCGTGAGGGGTGACATCAAAGCCGCCTTCCCCACGCCTTCCCCACGCGCCCGCTCTCAGCAGCTCTGGCGCCTGGCAAGCCTGACAATCCCCTGCCGGCTGCATATCTGGGACTGCACTCGCGGGGAAACCGCCTGGACTCGGGGCCCAGATGAAGATTCGGGGGAGCCTTGGGCACCACCTGCACGCAAGGGCATCTTGGCTTGCTCTCGGCGCCCGCGTGGGCCATGGGAAGTGATGCGATTGAGTCTTGTGGGGACTAGTCGGGTGCCCTGGGCTGCCCGTTGGCGGCCTGGGGATCTCAGGACCGGGCTGCGACCTCACCTGTGCAGTGGAGCTATTTATTTATTTATTTGACAGGCAGAGTGGACAGTGAGAGAGAGAGGCAGAGAGAAAGGTCTTCCTTTTGCCGTTGGTTCACCCTTCAATGGCCGCTGCGGCCGGCGCATTTCTCTGATCCGAAGCCAGGAGCCAGGTGCTTCTCCTGGTCTCCCATGCGGGTGCAGGGCCCAAGCACTTGGGCCATCCTCCACTGCACTCCCGGGCCACAGCAGAGAGCTGGCCTGGAGGAGGGGCAACCGGGACAGAATCCGGCGCCCCGACCGGGACTAGAACCCGGTGTGCTGGCGCCACAAGGCTGAGGATTAGCCTATTGAGCCGCGGCGCCGGCCAGTGGAGCTCTTCTACTTGGAAAGGAGCCGCTGAGGGCTGGAAGCCGCCGCCTGGCCTGCACCGCAGGGAGTCTATCAGATGGCGACTTTGTCATGCCACCAGGAGTGTTTCCGTAGCATGCTTCTGAATCCTTCAGAGGGCCGCCCGCTGCCACCCTGCCACTCGGTCAGCCCCACCCCCGGGGGACCTGCCTTTTGTTGGAACTCCGTTCATTAGAATCGCTGTCATGCGTGAAAGCTGCCCGTGGACCAGGCCTGGACAGAGTAGTTGGCCTGTGTCTTGTCACCTGCCAGGCAGCTATGACCAGATGAGGACAACTGAGGGCACAGCAAAGACGTGGCAGCTGGAGGCTAACGGCCAAATTCTCTTATGTTTTTAAGGATTTATTTTATTTATTTGAAAGGCAGAATTAGAGAAAGGGAGAGAGATTGATCTTCCATCCACTGGTCCCTTCCCCAAATGGCTGCAATGGCTGCATCTGGCCCATGTCAAAGCCAGGAACCTGGAACTCCATCCAGGGCCCCGACGCAGTGCAGGGGCCCGAGCACCTGGGCCGTCTCCCGCTGCCTTCCCAGGTGCAAGAGCAGGGAGCTGGATCAGAAGTGGAGCAGCTGGGATGTGAATTGCTGCTCATACCGGATGCCGACATCGGAGGCAGCAGCGTAACCCGCTGTGCCACAGCGCCAGCCCCAAGTCCAAGTTCTTGCCTCTGTCTTCTAGTGGCACTGGCCTGCTCCAAGGTGCCCTCCGCTGTACCTGCCGGAACTTCATTGACACTGGTGAACAGCATCAGGTGCTGTGTGGAGGCTTCTCTCCAGGGCCACTGTAGCACGTTCACCTGCACAGGTGTGAGACGTACATGCTCCCTCACGGCTGGAGACCCTGTAACCTGGGCCCCCGCCAGGCTTCCCGTCTCCTGGAGCTCACCTGCAGGCAGTGGGCTCAGGGCCTTGGCAGTCTGCAGGGGAAGCGCTCCCCAGCACGGTGGGGTGGCGCTCAGCACACCCAAGGCAGATCCAATCCACTTCCCAGACCAATTTGCGAAGGCGTAAGTGCAAGGGAATGCCACGCCTGGGTGGCCCTGGGCCCCTCCCCCCCAACCCTTCAGAATAGCTCCTGGTGCTCTTTTTCTCCCTAACGCTGCCCCATAAGCTGCTGGGTTTAGTGGGAAATCGGCCGGCATCCCCAGGCTGGGGGACTGTCACTTGGAAGAAGGAAGCCCCCTGCAGCAGGTAGGGACACTTGTAGTTCCCCTCTCACCCCAGCATGTCCCCCACCACACCCCAGGAGCTGGGCCCCTCACTGCTTCTGGGGTCACACAGTCATCGGCCCCTTGGGCGGGGATTTGGCTCCTGTCTTCATGCTGCTCACACCTTTGTCGGGGGGGGGAGAGGGAAGACTAGGGGCCGGGAAGCCCTGCGAACTTCCAGAAGGGTGCGGTGCCGGCATGGGGGGCACAGCCCTGGGCTGCAGAGGGGGAGACAGAGCGAAGGACTTCTTCAAACCGTGCCATCAGGGCGGCAGCGCCGTGCCCCTCCTGTGCTAAGGTGAGGGTGACAGCCGAGCCACCGGCTCACCCGAGCCACCGGAGGGCTCCTGCTGCGCCTTGAAATTGTAGGGTTGGGCTCCAGGCCTTGATAATACCAATTTCCAAGGACTGAATGACAGCTGCTTTCGCTCTTGGAGACCATCTCACGCCGGGCTGACTCGGTCCCTCCGTGGTCACTGGGGTCACTGTCGAGAGGCAGCACGCTCCCCGCCACAGTTGTCACCGTGTCAGAACCACCCCGGGCCCCTGCACCAAGCCCGGATGGAGCATTTCAGTCCTAACCCTTGCAGATTGCCCCTGCTTTCTGACGCACTGTGCACAGCTAAGGAACAAGGTCGAAGGGGAGCGGGTGGTTTGGGGCAACTTAATGATCCTCTCTGCACTCCGTGTAACAACTCACAGAGCCGCGGGAAGGGCGTCAGGAAACTGCACGTGGCAACGTGTTTGCATCAGTGCACAGCAGGTGCTCAGTGAGTGTCCGTGGAACAAGGCTCTGCTTCCAGACACAAGACATCTGCATGTCAGGATGCTGTCACCTTGTGGGCGGTTGGAGGGTAGGAGCGTGGGGCCTCTTCTTCAGTCCTGAGCCCGCCCTCTGACCACGAGCATCCACAGGCTCAGACAGCTGCACCAAGCATCAACAGGCAGAGCATGTGTCAACTATGGCCAGCTTGATCTCCGCTCAGTATCCCATCCCACCTGCTGCACCGGTCCCTGGACAGAGCCCGAGCCAGGCCCTGAGAGAGCTGCTCAAGCCCATGAATTCCACTCTGAATCTGACCCTGGGAGACAGCAAATTAACACCCTGCCTGCCACCGGCACTCCTGCGTGGCTCCGTTCATAAGCCCCAGCAGCTGCTTGGGAGAGGCGGGCACTGGAGCAGGACTGCGGCCCGTGCTTCCGGTCCCGCCTGCAGCCGTGCCCCCGGTCCCGCCTGCGGCCGTGCCCCCAGTCCCGCCTGTGCCCCCAGTCCTGCCTGCGGCCGTGCCCCCAGTCCCGCCTGTGCCCCCAGTCCTGCCTGCGGCCGTGCCCCCGGTCCTGCCTCCGAGGCTGCAGCTTCATTCTCCTCCTGGAATGTGCGAAGGGGGACAGACAGCTGCTGGCTCAGCCTGGCCCGTGCTAACGGAGCTTCTGTTTTAGAGGGGGAGACGGACCTCGGACAATGGATATTTTTTAAAAAAGGAAATTCTAGGCTGGTAATATGTAGTTGTAGAAAAGTGAGAGAGAGGGGCTGGCGCTGTGGCGAAGCAGGTTAACGCCGTGGCCTGAAGCACCAGCATCCCATATGGACGCCGGTTTGAGACCCGGCTGCTCCGCTTCTGATCCAGCTCTCTGCTGTGGCCTGGGAAAGCAGTAGAAGATGGCCCAAGGGCTTGGGAGACCTGGAAGAAGCTCCTGGCTCCTGGCTTTGGATCGGCTCAGCTCCGGCCTTTGTGGCCAACTGGGTAGTGAACCAGCAGATGGAAGACCTCTCTCTCTCTATCTCCTTCTCACTGTCTGTAACTCTACCACTCAATAAATAATTAAAATCTTATTAAAAAAAAAGTAGGGGGCCAGCGCTGTGGTGTAGTGGGTAAAGCCGCTGCCTGCAGTGCCGGCATCCCATATGGGCGCCGGTTCAAGTCCCGGCTGCTCCACTTCCGATCCAGCCCTGTCCGTCATCCTATCAGATTGTGAAATTGTGCCCATGTGTCACAGCATGTGCGGGGTTCATCGGTGACTACAGTCGCCCTCCCCAGAGAAGCAGCTCGGCTTTCCATAGTTCCAGTCACCCACAGTCAACTGCAGTCCAAAAGAGCTAAACGGACAATCCCAGAAATAAGCAATGCATAAGTTTTAAGTTGTGCACCCCGTCCCTCTTCCAGCTCCCTAGGTGTGACTCTGTCCATCGCATCCACGCCCCTTGCTCGCTCAGTGCTCCTTGTGTGTGTCACAGCAGCTGTGGCACTACTGTGTGCTTGTGTTCAGTAAGCCTTGTTTTACACGATCAAGTCCTCACAGCCTAACACTGGTGATGCTGGCAATGCTGCCACAGTAAATTGCTATTGTCCCATTATTTTATCAGGAGTTATGTTACTCTGTTACTGTGCCTAATTTAGAAATTAAACTTTTTCATAGGCATGTGTGTGTAGAGAAGAAAAACACGGTATACATGGGCTTCAATACTATCCATGGTTCAGGCATCTATTGAGGGTTTTGCACAGACTCCCTGTGAGTCGGGGGTGGGTACTCCAAGTAGGATTTGATGCTCAATACCTTTCTCTTTCTTGGAGAAACTTCTTTATTTGAAAGGCAAAGTGATAGAGAGCAGACATACTGAGAGAGAAAGAGATCCTACGTCCACCCGTTCTCTCCCCCAATGGCTGAATGGCTGGGGTTAGGCCAGGCTGAAGCCAAGAGCCAGCCAGGAACTCCATCTGGATCTCCTATATGGGCGATAAGGGCCAAGCACTTGGGCCATCACCCACTGCCTTCCCAGGTACTTTAGCAGGAAGCTGGATGGGAAGTGGAGCACTTGGGACTTGAACTGGTGCTCCAATATGGGATGCCTGTGTTGCAAGCAGCGGCTTAAGCTGCTGGGCCACAACGCTGGCCCCTCAGTGCCTCTGTGACATAGGCCACTATTTGGTGACATCCCTGGGGGGATTTTGTTTGTACCCGGCCTGGTCCTAGGCCCTTGATGTGTTTGGCTGAGCACTGCCTACGTGGTATGATTTTCTTGTTTCTATCACAGCCTGGGTCACAGAGTGTTGGTGCAGGGAGCAGAGCAAAACTCTTTGTCTCACGACAGAACTGCCTCCCTGTTTGGGGGGTGTGGTCATGGAATTAAATATTTATCCACTGTTGAGTTTGCAGTGTTCTTTTTAAATGTGAAGCGTATGTGTGTGTCCTCGTCTCGAAGGTTTCCCTAGACTGCTTGGTGCCAAATGTAGCAAACAGCCCTGCCTGCTTTGCTAAGCAGACATCCCTCATGGAGGAAGTCGGAGCGCCCATCAGAACTGGTGGGAGGGGCCGGGAAGGTGTCACCTTGGGAGGACAAAACACATGTACTCGCCACTCATGGCTGCAGGCTTTGATCAGGTGCACTCCATGATGTCTGTCCTGGGATGTTCACTGCGGTATTGTTTATAGACCTACCAGGGTTGCAAGTCGAGAGACTACCTCGTGTCAAGGGTGGGGGATGGTTTAAATAAAGATCGGAGCGTGTGTGCAGTGGGATGCCACCCAAGCATCACCGTGGGCAAGGACAAATGGGCTCTGAGCGGAAAACCGTAGTGCAGAGAGCACTTTGTGGGGTGTGCACCTGTTTGTGGACACAGAGTACAAATAAGTGATGTTGTGACTGTGGGTATAAATATCACCAGAGGGTTATACAGGTCAACTCTCAGGAGCCCAAAGATCCCAAATCCAAAAACACTCAAAATCTGACTTTTTTTTTTTTTTTTGACAGGCAGAGTGGACAGTGAGAGAAAGAGACAGAGAGAAAGGTCTTCCTTTTGCCGTTGGTTCATTCTCCAAGGCCGCCGCAGTAGGCGCGCTGCTGCCGGCGCACCACGCTGATCCGAAGGCAGGAGCCAGGTGCTTCTCCTGGTCTCCCATGGGGTGCAGGGCCCAAGCACTTGGGCCATCCTCCACTGCACTCCCTGGTCACAGCAGAGAGCTGGCCTGGAAGAGGGGCAACCGGGACAGGATCGGTGCTCCGACCGGAACTAGAACCTGGTGTGCCGGCGCCGCAAGGTGGAGGATTAGCCAAGTGAGCCACGGCGCCGGCCAAAATCTGACATTTTTGAGCACTAACATGATGTCACAAATGGAAAATCCCACACCTGACATCATGTCACAAGTTCCAGTCAAACCCCAGGCACGCTGGTGCAGGTATTGGATGCGGAAGTGAAGTTGCTGCCTGCGATGCTTGCATCCCGCAGTGGAGTGCCTGGGTTCGAGTCTTGGCTCTGTTCTCCACTTCCTGCTCAGGTGTGTCCCTAGAAGCAGCCGCTGATGGCTCAAGTATTTGGGTCCCTGCCACCCAGGTGGGAGACCTGGATCGAGTTCTGGGCTCCAGCTTGACCCAGGCCTGGAGGTTGAGGGCATCTGGGGGGTGAACTAACAAACAGGAGATTTCTCTCTGTCTCTCTGTATGAGCATGCCCGGGAGGCTCCAACGGTGAAGCGATTCATTTAGCGCAGCTGTGTCTGTGTGCACGTTCATGCATGTGTGTATACACATAGATGTGTATGGGCACCTGTGAACTGTGTGTGCGAGTGTGCACGTGTGAATGTGTCTGTGTGTGCGGGTATGCACGTGTGTACTGCATAGGTGTAGCTGCGTATTTGTATGTGAACATATGTGTATGTGTGCACATGCGTGTGTGTTGTGTATATCGAGTTATGTGCATACACACATGCATGTACATCGTGTGCTCATCTGTGTGTATGTGTGTTTGCTCATGTGTATATGCGTATACACATGTGCGTGTAGGTGTACACATGTGGTGCTCACGAGTGTGCTACTTGTGCATATGTGTGTGTTCATGGACTCCCACGTGTGCGTATCTTTGGAGAAATGAGGGGGTTGTAAGGGAAGGCTTCATCGCGGAGGCACCCGCTGAGCAGTTTAGAAGGAGAAAGAGGCTCTCCCCTGTTGGACCACGAGGCCTCAGGGCTGGCAGCTGGGAGGCCGCAGGGCACGAGCAAGCATGGGGGCGTGCCGGGACTTCCAACAAGCTGGGGCAGTGAGTCAGAAGACCAAGACGAGCAACGGCTTGAGATGAGGTTCGGGGGAAAGGAGGTTACAGGGTGAAGGCTCCAGCTGCAGACCCAGGAGCTTTTGGCTGTGTTTTGTTGCTGGACAGGGGACAGGGAGAGCTTGAGACAGCAGAAACAGCGCTGTGCTTCCAACACAAGAAGCGCTGGACTCGCCGAGCGCCCCTTCCGGGTGGCTGGGTGGAGATGGTGCCGCATTGTTCGGTGGGGTTTCCAGCAGCCGTTAAAGACGGAGCTGCGTGCGCAGGTGTACACGTCAGACCACTGCCAGGACAAATTGTCGGGGTTAAAATAAGCGAGATACTGAATGCGGTTTGGAGTGTGAGCCGATTTGTTTGAAAGATGTGTGTGGATTTGCGTGCACGAAGTCATCTGTCTATCATCTGTCACCTACGTACCCATCATCCATCTACCTATCCATCTGTCCACCCATGCTTCTATGAGGGTACTTCAAAAAGTTTGTTGAAAATGGAATTAAAAGTTAAGTTTATTTTGGTGCAAAAAACCTTGAAATCCATGCATCTGAGAGGGCTTCCAAAAGGTCACGGAAAATAGACATCATGAGAAAGTTAGGGAAGCATTTTGAACTTTTTTTTTTTTGGCAGCACAACAAACACCCCCTTTAGTTGCATTGTTTTTGAAGGCCCTTGCGTCTGTCTAAGACAATACATACGCTAAGTCCACAGCAGATCGGCCAACGTGGGCCACTGTGGAGGAGAGTGAGGAGTATGAGCTGAAAGGGAGACTTCCTTTGCCTTGTAAACCCTTGGGACCGATTGCATTTTTAAAAAGCATGTGCATGCGTTATTTTTCCAATGTATTAAATAAATATGTGTTAAATTTTTTATTCTGCCTGAAACCTGAATGGTGGATTCTCACCTCCATTTCTTTGATTAATGGTGACGCCATCCATCCACTATTCGGCCTCAACCCTTGAAGTCATCTCCAACTTCCCCCATGTCTAATCCGTTATAAAGTCCGTCCTGTTCCACCCCAGAAATCTCTCTCCCCTCAGCCCCGAATAGACAGAGAGATCGATGGGGCTGAACCGAAGCCCAGCGACAGGCTGGAGTGTGTATAAATATTTAGTGTGTGATAATGGTGACATTTCAAGCCCTTGTGGAAAGGATGGATCATTCAATGAATGATGTTGGAAAAAAAATTAACTCCGATCCTTAGCTCAGTCATAAGCTCAAATAAATTCCTGGAGAATTAAAGACATGTACATAAAAATAAAGTCACAAAGGCACTAGAAGAAAATGTAGGTCAGCGTTTATGCTATGGGGGCTGGAGTAGGTCTTTGCGAGGCAGATGTTGAAACGAGAGATAGAGACAGATCTGCTAGGTCAGGCTGTCTAAAATTATCAATGTTATTTGCCAGGGGCCTAATAACAGAAGCAAAAAGCTAATGTAAAACTTGAAAATCTACATGCATATACATGGCATATTAAAAGTGTTCGTAAGCTTAGTTTATAAACGATGACCCTTCAATAGATAGAAGCGAGGACGAGCAAGTAAGTAGCAAGGGAAACTAGTGGCCCGCGATGCGTGGACACAGGCGGGAGGCTGCTGGCACACCGGCGCATGCTGAAACTGTGGGCAGAGCTTGCATTTCCCCGGACTGTCGTAGTGCAAGCGAATCTCTGGCCCAGGCACGGTCCTGACAGCTACGCACGGCCACGGGCCGTACATCAGGCCACAGTCACGGCCATCCACCAGCATCTTTGAAAATCCTCGCATGCGTATGTGCTGGGGACCTCCCCCGCCCCCGACACCATGACATCACGGCGGTGTGCAGCACAGTCTTGTAGAGAACATCAGAGCCATGAAAGCCGAAAGGTGGCAATCCCTTCTACAGACGCTTGATTTAATAAACGAGGCAACACCCGGCCGTGTGCTGTTAGCTGGCCAGCAGAGGTAGCCTTGCTTTAAAATTGCATCTGTGGCCGTGCAGTGGCTCAATAGGCTAATCCTCCGCCTGTGGCGCCAGCACACCGGGTTCTAGTCCCGGTTGGGGCGCCGGATTCGCCGGATTCTGTCCCAGTCTCTCCTCTTCCTGTCCAGCTCTCTGCTGTGGCCCGGGAAGGCAGTGGAGGATGCCCCAAGTCCTTGGGCCCTGCACCCCATGGGAGACCAGGAGGAGGCGCCTGGCTCCTGGCTTCGGATCAGCGTGGTGCACCGGCCGCAGCGGCCATTGCGGGGTGAAATAATGGAAAAGGAAGACCTTTCTTTCTCTCTGTCTCTCTCTCACTGTCCACTCTGCCTGTCAAAAAAAATTGCATTTGTACATTGTGTTTAGAAGGCAGCATTGTATACAACGCAATCTGTGCTACATTTATACAAACTTCCCCACGCGGATGACCAGGTATAGACAAAACCTTATGGATGATTCATATTTTCTTACAAATAACTTCTATTTTGAAAGGCGCTTAATATAATTACTGGAAAAACATAAAAAGAAAATTTTTATGATTTCTTTATTTGAAAGGCAGAGTGACAGAGACAGGGAGAGACAGAGATCCTCCATCTACTGGTTTACTCCCCAGATGGCCACAGTGGCCGACTGGGCCAGGCCAATGTGAATATCCCGAGACAACATTTGGAAGGCGCTTGGGCCGAGATCTGCTGCCTCCCCAGGCACATTAGCAGGGAGCTGGATCGGAAGCAGAGCAGCTGGGACTGAACCAGCACTCTGATTGGGGATGCTGGTATCGCAGATGGCGGCTTAGCCACAACTCCAGTTCCAATGATGAAAACTTTAAACTGCACTACCCTTTGTCCCAGAAATTATGAGAGTGTATTATAAAGGCATACTTAGACATGGGAGCATGTGAACATCATAGCACTGCAAACAGTGGTGAGAGTCCGCCTGTGGAAAGCCGGAGGGTACACTCACGAGGAGGGCTGAACACACGGAGGGCTCTGGCATTGCGAAAACCAGGTTGCAGGTTCTTGGCTCCACGCGGCTGTGGGGCCTCATATCAGAGGGCCGGTCTGAGTCCTGGCCACTCTCCTGAGCCAGCTCCCTAGTGTGCTTGGGAAGGCAGCACAAGATGGCTCAGCTACTTCGGTCCCTGTGGGAAATGGGATGGAGCTCCCAGCTCCTGGCTTTGGCCTGGCCCAGCCCTGGCTGGTGCGGCCATTTAGGGAGTGAACCAGCAGGTGGAAGATCTCTCTCTCTCTCCCTCTTTTTGCCTTTCTACTAAATAAATCTTCTTTAATAAAGGAATATGTTCAGAAGAATCAGTGAAGATGGAGCGAGTGATGAAGCCATATGCAAAATGACACAATCTTGTTGGAAAGAGACAGAAAATATTAGAAAATTAATGTTAAAATGTAAATTTGATTATTTCTGGGTGGCTAAGTGATAGGCAGGCACATGTTTGACATTCCTATATGTTTTGAAGTGTTCCATATTCTACATTTTGCTTTTTTTTTCTAATTCAGGGGGACTATTAAAACACCATAAATAAAATTGAGTCAAATGACAAAAGTAGGAAAATACTGCAACATATGTGATAGTCAAAGTGTTTTAATATACTCGATCCCTAAATGACTCTTCTAAGTCAAGAAGAAAAATATGAACAGCTCAATAAGGAGATTTGCATGAGATATATAAAGGCCATTAAGAATAGAAGTACAATCATTCGGCTAGCGGTGCCCAAAAAAAAGGGTCGACTATCACTAGGGAAAACTTGAAGACAGATGGGATTGGTCGCTCTTTGAAGTGGAATTCACTTTGCAAACACTGACAGTGCCCACTGTTGCACTTTCTGGGGGTGGGCACTCACCAGGGGCATGGATGTCCTTTTCCAAGCAATAATGCTACAAATATCAGTTGTTCAGGTTTCTGGAGAACAGTATGGCAGATAGACAGAAAACCTTGAATGCTCATCATGATCCAGGTGTAGTCTAGGAATTTCTAGAAATATACCCTAAAGAATCAACCACGTTTCAGCCCAAAGTTTATGGGCAAGAATGCTCTTTGCAGCCTCGCTGATAATGGTAACAACCCAGGGAAAATCTGAATGGTCAACCATGAATGTTTGTCTTAGTTGGCAATCACAGTATAACGCCACAGGGCCCAGGGCTGTGGTGTAGCAGGTAAAACTGTTGCCTGCAACACTGGCATCCCATAAGGGTGCCAGTTCATGTCCTGGCTACTCTACCTCCAATCCAGCTCCCTGTTAATGTGGCTGGGAAAGCAGCAGAAGTTGGCCCAGGTGCTTGGGCTCCTGCCACTCAGTGGGAGACCTGGATGGAGCTCCTGGCTTTGTCCTGGCTTTGTCCTGCACGTCATGGCCACTTGGGGAGTGAACTAGCAGATGGAAGATCTCCGTCTCTCTGTGTGTCGCTCTCTCTCTGGCTCGGAATTTCAAATAAATAAATGAATCTTGAAAGAAGTACAGGTTCTCAAGATCATATACACAGTTCCAAAATCCATAAAGCAATGACAGCTGACAGATTTGTGTGATCTGATGTTGAACCAAAGAGAGGTTTTTAAATGCCGGCCTTGATGGCAGCTGGTGTGTGAGTGTCCACTGTCTAAATGTCTTGTAGACCAAATGCTTGGTTCTAGGCTGTGGTCAAGGTTGTACAGCAGGTGCTTCATAAGACACCATTCCCATCTTCAAATAATCCTGAAGTATCTGGCCCCAAAGTTTACAGATAATATTCAAATAATGGAATTCTATGATGTCACCTAAATTCATGGTCTCAGCATTGTCAGATATTTCACATTTCTTTTTCTTATTGGTAAAAGCAAAAAAAAAAAAACATTGTGGAATGTTAAATTATTTGTTATTATTTTTAAATATATGTTTGGAATAAGCATTTGGTCTGGGGTTGAGATACCAGTTACAACACCCATGTCGCTAAAGCAGACCCTGGGAGGCAGTGGGTGATGGCTCAAGCGACTGGGCTCCTGCCACACCCATGTGGGAGACTTGGATGGGGTTCTGGCTCCTGGCTTTACCATTGTAAGCATTCGGGAAGTGAACCAGCAAAAAGCAGTCTTCTCTCTCTCTCTCTCTCTCTCTCCCTTCCTGTCACCCCTGGCCCTGTCTCGCAAAAGAAAAAAAAAACATGTGTTTATGGATTATTTTCATAGACTAAAGAGACTTGAAGGGATATATAAAAAATGTAATGCTTATTTATTTTTATTTCATTTGGAAGGGAGAGAGAGAGAGAGAGAGAGAGAGAGAGAATCTTCCACACTCTAGCTTATTTCCTAAGTGCCTGCAACAGCCAGGACTAGCCTAGGCCAAAGTCAGGAGGCCTGAACTCATCCAGGTTTCCCACGTGGGTGACAGGGACCCGAGTCCATGATGGGGATCCCGTCACCTGCGGCCGTCCAGGCTACACATTCGCAGGAAGCTGGATCAGAAGAGGAAGAGGGACTGCACCCCGGGCTCTCTCATATCCACGCAGGTGTTGGGAGGGTCAGCTCAACCTGCCTCAGTACAGAAACACTGTCAGTGTCATCTCCCTCTGATGCGTGATGAGCAATTGCAATTTTCTTCTATATATTTTTATATCCCCTAAATGAACTGTGAGAGACATATTATCTTCAACAAGTCAAATGCATTTTAAAAGCCAAATGAAATCTGAGTGATTTTCTCATCACATAGAAATGGAGGCACAAACTCTTAGAATGAAATGTCAAAGACAGAGTAGCAGGTTCAAGGGCAGTCCACCCAGGAGTGTCTCTGTGTTCTGTGCCCTCGGCCGGCCACTAAATAAGTGTTCTTGAAAGAGAGTCAGTGGAGTAATAGATGCTGTGTGCACAATTGTTTTGTGCAAGGCACAGTGTCCAGAACTTTCTCAGGACCCTGTGTGTTCTAAGATGCAGGCAGGCTCCGCAGGGGAGGGGTAGGAGTTCCGCCGTCACATTTGGCCACGCATCTTTTCCGCGTTCTGTTATTTGCATTTGAGTTCAGGTTATCGTATGGAAAATCTTCTGGGACATCTTGAGAATGCGTTTCACATAAAACACTTTGGAAATGTGAATCTGATGGAAAATTTCATTCCTACCACTGAGGGAAAACACACCATGTCTCCGGAGCGGTGGCCGTGTCTTGTGGGGCAGGCTGGGGGCCGTTCCTGTGTGAGAGTGAGCTGCACACGCCTGTGAGAGGCCAGGTCACGCCCTCCAGGAAGGCCCTTGTGAGCCAGTGCTGCCCAGGGCAGAAACACTGAAAGACCACGGAGACAGAAAACCCAAGCTCCCCAAAGCTTGGCACCTCCTGCCTCGGGGAAGGGACTTGGGAGCCACTCAGTGGATGGGGCGTTTGGTGCAGCATGCCGTGGCTTTGGAGCCAGCTTGAGGGCTTGCTTCTTTCCTCTGCACCTCGGTGACTCTAGGTATAAAATGAATGGGATGATTAGAGCCAAAGAGCAACATCCTTCCACCTTGGTTAGGACTCTGGTCAATGGGTAGGAGCTCCCAGCTTCCCTGCTTAGTGAGAAAGCACTGCGATTGATTACTAATGCCTGCCTAGGGTGTAGGTAGGGAGAGTGGCAGCACTTCTGTGTTTCCTTTGCCATCCTGGAGTGGGGGACATCCGATTCCTTTGAAGACTGGAAATGCTTTAGAATGGACCCATGGAAATCAGCCCCAAATCAAGTTCTTGTTCTTTAAATTCTGGTCACCATTTTTCCTCTCTCTCCTTTCGTGACTCCTGGCTTTTGGTCTCTGTAATAGCAGAGTAATGGTTTTCTGTGACAATCTTTTTATACTCCCTTTCTTTAACCTTCTTGCCAGGACTGAAACTGTTTTTACTAAAAGGGAAAAAAAATACATATGTAAAAATCACACGTCCTCACCATGTGCAAAAATCATGTGTTTGGCAGCAACAACGTCTTTTTGAGTCCAAGTGGCATTTTTTTCCTCTTCTTTCTAAACGAGCAAAAAAGGATTTTTTTACTTTCCCAGAAAGTGGTTCTGAATTCTTCTCCCTTGTCAATTGCTGCCACTAAGGGGCCTCTTGCCCTGGAAACCAGTGATGCCGGAATACCAGCACGTCCTGGGGGAGTCTGGTTGTAGCTGCCGCTCGTGGTTTGCGTGGAGACCACAGTGTGCAATGCCATGGGGGGCAGACCCACGGTCACGGGTGCTGGACGGAGCTGGGGCAGCTGAGGGTTAGACTGGAGCATCTGCATTAGCTCCCCTGCTCCCCAGCTGTGTGACCCCAGGCAGAAGTCGGAACATCTCTGAGCTGCAGGGTCTCATCATAAAATGATCTGCCGTTCCCGTGTCCCTGGAGTCCGCCGGTCCCTGAGCGTGAGGATTGCTTGGAAAACAAAGCAGGCAAGGGTCCTTGCCCTCAAGAAGCTGGTGTTCAGGAGGGAGGCGCAGCCTGGGCAGTGGTGGTGAGAGACGGATCATAAGGACGGCTCAGCGATGGGGCAGACAGTGTGATGGACACTCCGCCTGGGGTGAGGGACCTGAGATGCCAGGGCCGGGGGTGCGGTGTCACGTGAGGTGTGCAGGAAGGAAGCTCCGAGGAGGTGCTGCTCGGGCAGGCCAGCAGCAGGTGACGAGGGGGCTGGGGTCTGCCCGGCGTCTCCCTGGGCGGCGTCTCCCTGGGAGGGGAGGGCTCCCGGCTGAGGAAGTAGGGCGTGCAGAGTCCGCAGGGGGACAGGAAGCCCCTGGTCTGCAGCAGAGCGAGTGAGCAGAGGCTCAGGGCAGAGGGCAGAGAGGTACAGGCAGGAGGGGGTGGGCTGGGGCGGGCTTTGCTGGGACTTTGGCTTTGGCTCTGAGTGAGACAGAGCTCGTATCACATGTAGACAAGCTCGTCTACATGTATGCTCTCCCAAGGACGCTTGACCCCTGTGTTGGGCAGAGACAGAAGGGGTAGAGGCAGGCAGCTCCCTGTGGCGCTGTTGCCAGGCTCCCGACAGAGACTGCCCCGGTGGCTCAGAAAAGAGGGAGCCGAGGGGGCAGGGGGCAGCGGGAGGGGTTTGCAAAGCCTGGCCTGGGTGGGTGCTCGCCTAATGGTTAACATGCTTGTTAGGGCACCTGCTTCACATAGCAGAGAGCCGGGGTGAGAGTCCTGCCTCTGATTTCCGACTCCGGCTCCCTGCTAACGCAGACCCTGGCTGACAGCAATGGATGGCTCATTGGTTTGGTCCCTGCCACCCACGTGGGAGACCTGGTCTGAGTTCCCAGCTCCTGGCTGCAGCCTGGCCCAGTCCTAGCTATTGTGGGCATTTCGGAAGTGAACCAGTGAATGGGAGATCTCTCTCTCTCTCTCTCTTTCAAATTAAAAATAAAAAATTAGCACCCTCTAGCAAAATACCCACCAATGGTCATTCCTCCCCAGCAACACGAGTGAGGTGGAACTAAGTGCTGAAACTAGTTCCTCTTTTATGATTTATTTGAAATGCAGAGTTATATAGAGAGAGGGAAAGACACACACACAGAAAGAGAGAAGTCTTCCATCTGCTGGTTCACTCCCCAAACAGCGACAATAGCCAGGGCTGGGCCAGGTCAAAGCCAGGAGCCAGGAGCTTCTTCCAGTTCTCCCACATGGGTGCAGAGGCCCAAGCTCTTGGGCCATCCTCTGCTATTTTCCCATGCGCGTTAGTGGGGAGCTGGATAGAGAATGGAGCAGCTGGGACTCGAACTGGCGCTCTTATGGGATGCCGGTGTCATAGGCCCCTAAAACTGGATTTGGGAAAGGATTTGTAGAAGGCAAACTCCTGACTGTGTTCCAGCCATGGCTTTGGGCTGTGTGTGGAGCTGTGGACTGGGCCCTGTCTCCCACAGCCCTCATGGCCACTGTCCCTCCACTGTGGCCCCATTCAGGCAGTGGTGGCGTGTCTGCCATAGAGTGACATGAAGGAGGGGTAAAGTGGGGAGAATTTGCAGAGGGCGTGGCCCGGGGTGGTAAGTCTGCAGGGGTAGAGGGGTGGAAGATACAAGGATGTCCTGAGACAGTGATACAGCAGATACACCCCGGGGGCTGGTGAGCAGGCGAGATGGGCCAGCAGTTGCCATGGTGACCCAGGTGGTTCGGGCCACCCAGAGAGCTATTTCAAGCATTTATGATTTGTTTGTTTGTTTTTATCTATTTGAAAGGCAGAGAAAGAGGGAGAGAGAGAGAAGAGAGAGAGTGAGCGAGCCAGTCAGATCCATCTCCCATCCACACTGGTTCGCTCCCCAGAAGCCTGCAATAGTTGGGACTGGGCCAAGCCAAAGCCAGGAGTTGGGTCTCCCCGATGGGAGGCATCTGCACTGCCTCCCAGGGTCTGCCCCAGCAGAAGCCTGGAGCCAGCAGCAGTCAGGACTCCATCCCACTCTGATGCGGCATCTTCACCACGGGCAGACGCCTGCCCCATCAAGCACTTTCATGGGCTGATAGCTATCTGAATGCTCTAGTGTTCCCTTCAAACTTGACTTTGAAGTCGTCAGTCTGGCAGAGTGCAGGTGGTGAGAGGCTGGCACTAGCCGGGGGCCTGCAGGACGGCGGGGGCTGGGCAACATGGACTCCACCCCCTTGGTCCAATGCTGGCCACGACGGACACTTGCCCCTGGATTGAAGAGAAACACCAGGGGAGAGAGAGTCTTGGAGGAGTTGTGGTCACAGCTGCCAAATCCTGGGGCACAGGGCATCCCATGTGTCAGAGGACACTCTGCTTTCCAGAAGCTTCCATCCCATGGGAGAAGCAGAGACGGAGGAATCAGGATGAGGGAGAGAGAGCCCAGGTGCCTTCGGTTTACACAAGAACCCGAGAGGTCCCTCTGTCGCCTGATCACGTTTCCCTCGCTCTCGAAGCTTCTTTCTCCGTGGCCTGGGAAGAGACAGGCAGCTCGGCTCACTCTCGCCCCACGTCTGTCACCCGTCTCCACAGGAGCTCTGCCTGCCTGTAGTCGGTCCCAAACCCAGACTTGAGAAGGCAGAGTCCCCCAGCCCCGTGTGCCCCTGTCAGCCCGGGCAGGGGAGGGGCGACCCCAGGAGCACATGGGGCCCTGGCTGCTTCTCTTTGTGCGGCAGCTGCCTTTCCTGCTGGCCACTGCCCCTGCTCCCTGAGGTCTGTGACCTTAGGGTCACATTTGTGCAGAGGCTCTGGGCAGGGCAGGGGAGGAGAGGGGAGGGCTGACCCTAGGGCCGTCTCAGAAGCCACAAGAAAGAGCTCGTGGTGTCCCAGCCCCCCCCCCCCTTTTGTCCCCCAGGAGCAGCGGAGCAGCCCACTGCTTCCTTCCAGTTTCACCGAGGGCAGTGTGGATACGGGGTCATCACAGGACAAGAGCACGGACTGCGGCCCAGGGGTGTGGGCTGGAACCCGCTGCACCAGGGACCAGCTGTGGGGCCTGGCAGCCCCTGCTTCATCATCTAGGAGGGACCGGCCCAGCACCCTCTGCGCAGGGCTGCTAGGAGCATGGGGAGTCGTTCGTGTGCCCAGGTTTGAGTCAGGTCTCACTCAGGGACATCGTCACCGCTGTGGGTCCCCAGTCTCATCATGTCTATGGAGATGGCTGTCGGGCTGGCCACTGCAGGGTGCACAGCCCCGCTGCTGGCTTTGCACCCCACGTTCACGCAACAGCAAGGCCAGGGCTTTCCCTACACGGCTCCCAGGACCTCACAGGGCTCCTCCAGGTCAGCCACCAACACCATGTGCCATGCAGGCCCGAACAGCGGCACCCATGCTTCCTCAGGGTGTGGGCTTCCTTCGATGTTCCTGCCTGGGAGACCTCCTTGGAGGACCGGGCTCAGCGCTCTGTGGGCACTTCCAAGGTCACTGGCAGCTCAAGATCTCTTTCCCCAGACCTTGCCTGAGCTCCATCAGGGGCCCAGGCCACGCTGAGTGCTGAGCAGGGCGACCGCAGACCCCGGAGCTGGGGACGAGTTATCAAGACAGGCAGAGGCAGGTGCCAAGGCCAAGCTCTTAGACTCCCAGGGCACATGGCCACATGGTGGGGCAGCCCACAGCAGCATGCTCAGACCCCCCTCTCCCCCCAGTCCCGGAAGCTGGAGGCTGATGTCTCTTTTGTGAATAGGGACACGGGGATCTGCGGGTGTTCGTGACTCGCCAGCCCGGCCTCGGTGTGTCAAAGCCAGAGCTTGACCCTGGTGGCCAGTCTTCCAGCTTCCAGCAGGTCCCTAAGAGGCTGGCCTGGGCGGGGCCTGGGGGAGAGGGGGAGTCTGAGGGAGGAAGAGAGGGACCTGCTTCCCCTCCAGTGCAGGTCTGCAGCCCACAGCCTGTGGCTGGAGAACACCCAGCCCAGCCCTGCCCCTTCACCTTGAGCCTCCGAGCGTGGGTGGGGGTGGCTCTGCAGGTCCCAGTGGGACACATTTGAAAATACATTACCATATGCAGCCTCTAACCAAGCCATCCTGGGATCCAACCACAGCCCCCTCCTCCTCCTGGAAGCCCACCTGACTGCACAGGCTTCAGCTTCCTAAGCCCCCTCATCTGACCCTCATCTCCCAGTGGGTCCCACACAGGGCAGGGGAGATGCCCCACACAGGGCACTGCCCTCAGAGTCAGGCTATACCCCTTACAGCACGTGCTCACAGGGGCAGGGCCCCCTGGGGGCGAGACAAAGGCAGGAAACGCAATTGCAGTCCCACTGACCCAGAGGCAACCCTGGCTGCACCTGTGGTTTCTCTCTGTAGCATCGTGCCTCAGTTTCCTTGGCTGTAGAATGGGCACAGGAGTGGAAATGCCTGCCTCTCAGGCTGTCGTAAGGAATGAAGACCATCATGCACCCTGGAGTACTCGGGACTCGGAAGTCAGGGCATGCCCTGTGTGTAGCCCCTCCCCACCAACCAGGCAGGGCCAATGCTGCTCGCTGGAGGCGTGGCCTTTTCTCTCCCTAAGAGCGCTCCACACACACAGTGCACATCTCCCACCAGCGGTGTGACTCCAGCTGGTTCCTTTCTCTCCCTGGGCTTCAGCATCCTCCCAGCACGGGGGGCTGACTGCCCTCGCAGGCTCGGGGAGGCCATCCTGCCAGTCCAGGAGACAGAGTGCTGAGCCGAGGCAGCTCGTCTGGGCAAGGGCAGGAGGCTCTGGCCCTCCCTGGCCCAGGTGCACAGCCAGGTGTCTAGCACTCTGGCACGCAGGTAACCGAGGGGAGCAGGTGAGGAGTTAATCATTCCTCCCGAACACGAGCCAAGGCAGCCAGGCCATCGCCACACCCACCAGTGGCCTCCACAGGGGTGGTAAAAATTATACAGCCGTGGCTCAGGTCACGGGCGCTCTGTCTGAACTGGATTGACCCCGGCTAGCCATGTGACCTTGGGCAGCTTCCTTCTCCTGCGGCAAGAAGCGAGAGCCTGGGATCCAGCAGGGCAGGTGGGATGCGCGGGTCTTCAGTGGAGTCAAAGGTGGGAACAGTGCTCTGGAAGCAGGCTGCCCACGCCCTGTGTCTTGCCCTCCTGGCAGAGCCTCCGAGCTCCCTCTCCCCAGCGCAGGTCTTTCCTGCCTCTGAGCCCTGGTATGAGCTGTTGGCTCTGCCCAGCGTGCCCCGCTCACAGCTCAGCCCGTCCGATCCACCTGCTCCTGCACGCCTTTTCCTTCTCCGCTCTCCCTGACTAACCTGGCCCCTTTGTCCTCAGGCCCTGGGTGACAGCCAAAGCCTGGCCAGCACCCTAAGCAGGTAAACAAAGGGTGCAGAGCCAGGGCAAACTTCAGCGTCTTCAACTTCCGCCCAAATCGTGTACTTCCTTAGCACCGGGGCCGGGTCTCCCTGGCACCCAGCACACCCGCGGTGCTGGTGTGAGCGCTGCTTGTCGGGGTCTTTGCTGCAGGGGTATGGGGCAGGCCTGGGGGGTCCTAGAAAGACATCAACACAAAAGCTGGGGGGGGGGGGCTTGTGAACACTCAGAACCCCCATTCCGGAAATAACCACACACAGCATTTCGGGACAATGTCATTGAACACCAGGCTCCTCAGATCAGGGTGCATCCATAGCCAAGAGCAAGCAAACAGCCATGGGCTTCCTGCAGCACGGGTGTCACGCCCTGGCTCAGCCGTGGAGCCCTTGGGGGAGCTGCCTGGCTTTCCTCTGGGGCAGGATGAAGGGACGCCTTCCCCAAGGCCATGTCCAAGCCCTGGCCTTGTCTCCTCGTCTGACCTTGACTCTCATCTCAGCTTCCCCGAGGCCGGCCACGTAGAGGGCCGGGGACCTCTGCTTCCCTACGCAGCGCCCCTCCATGAGCTCCCAGCAAAGCAATGCACCTGGTGCTGCTGGGGACGCTCCTGGGGTGGGCGTGGCTTCATCCTCCTTCCTGCTGGGGGCCTGGGGAGAGGGTTGTGAGCCCCGCTGCTGCTCTCCATGCAGGCCCTGGCCCGGTGTCGCCACTGGGCTCTGCTCCTTTAAGAGAACCCTGGGGCCAGGATTCATTGGCGGCTGTGGCCGGGCTGCGTGTGTGGCTCTGGTGTTTACAGGCCTGGAGGAGGCTGAGGTCTCCCTTCCCCGGGCTGCACGGCGGCGGTGAGCTGGAGCTGGAGTTGGGGCAGAGAATGGCGGCCATTCATGGCAGAGTTTATAGCAGGCTTGGGCTGTAGCCCGGCAAGCCGACGGCCTTGATCGCGAGGTCCCTGAAGGAAATCCCACCTTGCTGTGTTCAGACAGGGAGGGGCGGGGCTGGGACCGGACAAGGCCAGGGCTGAGAAGCCAGGCCAGAACCGAACAGGCGCAGCAAGGCAGATGGAGACGGCACAGGGAGCAGGGCTGGCCTGGCATCCGGGGCTGCCCAGCGGCAGGTGGCACGTCCTGTCCTCTAAGCCTGTATTTGCTTGCCTGGAGAGCGGGGGTCTCAGCGAAGGCCTCAGAGATTCTGTGGGGATAGAATACACCCACGTCTGCAAAAGACCAGACCCAGGAAGTACTCAGTAGCTTTTCATTTTCAGTTTTTAAAGACAAATTATTATACAAGAAGAAGAAAGAGGGAAGAGAGAAGGGAGGAGGGAGAGACACTACACACTCCTGTACACTCCCCAAATGCCCATAATAAACAGAATGGGATTAGGCTCGGCCAAATCCAGGAGCCGGGAGTTCATCCAGGTGTCCCATGGAGGTGGCAGAAGCCCTACTTCTTGAGCCATCATAGCTGCCCCTCCCCCGGGGGACGGGGCTGCGTTAACAGTGTGCTGGAGTCAGGAGCCAGAGCAGGAAATGCATCCAGGACCTCCCATGTGGGGTATGGCCATCTCAGCCAGCGACAGGCCAACTAGCAATGCCACCATTGCTAATATTTTAAAAAAAATTTATTTATTTATTTGAGAGGTAGAGTTATAGACAGAGAGAGAGGTCTTCCATCTGCTGGTTCACTCCCCAAATGGTTGCAACGGCCGGAGCTGGACTGATCTGCCAGGAGCCAGGAGCTTCCTCTGGGTCTCCCATGTGGGTGCAGGGGCCCTAGGACTTGGGCCATCCTCCACTGCTTTCCCAGGCCATAGCAGAAAGCTAGATCGGAAGTGGAGCAGCTGGGACTCGAACCGGTCCCCATATGGGATGCCGGCACCACAGGCCGAGGCTTAGCCCACCGTGCCACAGCGCCGGCCTCTGCTAATTGTTTCAGGAGAAAAACTGATGCTGCTTTCCCAGCTGCCAGGGGCTGGGGCTGGGAGGACTTAGCTTTGAGCTCCATCCTTGCCCTTTCTGATAACAGGTATCTCAGGGCTAGGGTCGCACTGCTGAGCGCCTGTCCGACCTGCGCCTCGCTCGCTCGGAGCCTGCTCGCGGGACACGGGCTGCTGTTTACAAAGCACTCGCTGTGAACCGCGAGTCCAGCCGGCAGCTTCCCCACTCCGTCACACTTCCGACTCCGTTACGGTTCACCTGCTGTGATGGGAAAGATCACGGAGAGGAGCGTGACGGCCCCTTTGCACCTGCCGTGACTGACGGCTGTCATTCATTCTTTCCACTCATCCCTGAGGCCTTTCTTCTCTTCCTCCTCCTCCTCTTCTTTTTCCCTCCCTCCGTCTAAAGCAAACCCTGGACACGGTATCAACATACCTGTAAATGCTCGCGTGTGTCTCACTACTGGTTAAAGAAAGATGAACCCAGGGAAACCCCAAGCCTCGTCTCATACCTCACAGAGCGAACATCCATCTTCCCTGTGCTCTGACAGCCAGTCCACACATGATCATTTAATCCTTCATTTAACCCTTCTCACTCCCATCTTTCAGATGAAAATGGAAGCCCATGAGAGGGTAAGTAGCAGGCCCACAGGCACCCATATCAAATGGCATGCATGGGGCTGGCGCTGTGGCATAGCAGGTAAGGCCACCGCCTGCAGTGCCGGCGTCCCATATGGGCGCTGATTCTAGTCCCAGCTGCTCCACTTCCGATCCAGCTCTCTGCTATGGCCTGGGAAAGCAGTACAGGATGGCCCGCGTCCTTGGGCCCCTGCACCCACGTGGGAGACCTGGAGGAAGCTCCTGGCCTCTGGCTTTGGATCAGTGCAGCTCCAGCCATTGCAGCCAATTGGGGAGTGAACCAGAGAATGGAAGACCTCTCTCTCTCTCTCTGCCTCTCCTTCTCTCTCTGTGTAACTCTGATTTTCAAATAAATAAGTAAATCTTAAAAAAAAAATGGCAGGCACACAGCCTTTGCCTCCACGTCTGACTCACTTCTTCAGGCCTTTGACAAATATTTATTCTGCGGCTACCCAGGCCTAGCACTGCTGGAGGTACTTGGGATCCAGCAGTGAGCCAGAGTCTCCACTGCCTTGGGGCTTCCACCCAGGGCTACGCCCTCGCTGCTCTAAAGCTGGCCCTGGGAGCTGGTTAGAGAGGCAGACAGGCAGGCTTGCCACAGCCCTGCTGAGCTGGAAACTGTACTTTAACAAGATCCGAGACTCATTCCCACGTACACTGATGTCTGACGAGCAGCGCCTAAGACCCAGGCCTCACCCCTGCCAGCACTTTAGAATGCTCCCGGGGAGGGGGGGGATTCTAAAAACGCTGTGCCCCTGGCTGGCTCACAACAATGAAACCTGAGCCACTGGGGGCGGGGGGTGATGTCTCCAGGTCCTCTGTGCACACTGAGAGCTGCCAGCCCAGTCTGATGTCTTCGCAGATGAAGCAGCAAATTGAGAGGACATTTCCAGCCGCGCATCTGGGATGTAGCAGGTGCTAAATTAACGCTCCGTGTTTTCTCCCTTGACTGTCTTGCTCTTGTTCCAGGAGCCCCCGTGGCATCATGGTCCTGAGTGGTTTGCTGCCTTTCCCTGGCCCGCAGGTGTTCTCGACACTTCCGGCTGGAGGGGTGCTCCTTGCGGGGGAAAGGCCAGCACGGTGAACTTGGGCTGGGCCGTGGGAAGCCCGGCTGCAAGGAAACCAGAGCTTCTCCCCTTCATGACCTGAGACTGCTGAGTTGGGCTGAGAGCTGCAAACAAAAATAAATAAATAAGGGGGCGGCTCAGCCATGTGTGCAAAAAGCTTTCCTTTCACCACGGCTGGCTTCCAGTCCAGACGTTATCTCATCCCGCTCTCTCCAGCCAGGTGACGCAGCACGGGGCAGGTGCCACCAGCTGAGGCTCCAAGGGCAGGGAGGAGAGGGCACCTGGCCCTGGAGCCTGGGGCAGAGCCACCTAAGCCCAGCCTGGTTACAGACAGCGGCCTCAGGGACAGGGAGGCTCCTGCTGGTGGTCGGATGGGCTGAGTCCCACAGTGGCCAGGGTGGGGCTGTGTGAGGTCCCTGCCATCCTCCCCCTCGGCAGGCCACCTGCATGGGGCTGTTTAAAGCCCATGTGGGAGGCTGTCTCCAAGAGCCTGCGGGGCCCAGGACTCCTGGGACACCAGCCCTCTGTGCCGCGTCTCTGTCCACGCAGTCGTGAACCCAGTGGGAGGCAGTACTCCCCACACTTTATGAGTGGGGAGACTGACATTGGAAAAGGGAGGGACTTCGCAGGGTCACCCAGGCAGCCCAGGGGCCACAGCAGCCTGGATTCTCTCTGAGATTTGGGAGTCAGGATCCAAACACTGCCATGGAAGGTGCCCATGCATGCCAGACCCCAGCTATTCTCGGGATGCAGGTCAGGTGCGGGGAGGGACCCAGGCACAGCTGGGGTCTGGTGCTGCATTAGCCGCTTGCTGGGGACTTTGGGCAAGTCACTTCACCTCTCTGTGTCTTCAGTTTTCTCACCTCCCAGTGTGTCTCTGAGGAACCTGGATGAGGAGGTGGCTTGTGCCACCCCGATGGCACAGCCTCCTTCCAAGGGCTGGTGAGGAGTCTGCACGCTGCGTACGTGTCATCACTCCCCACTGCTGAGCCCAGGGCAGACATCACTAATTGATCACAGCTGAGCTTGCACAGGTCTCAGGGCCCTCTTCAGGCAGTCAGTTCCAGTTCATTTGAGATGAAATCTGCCTTCCATTCCTGCATGGTCTGTGCAGAGCTGCTGCGCTGGGTCTGGTGTCTGCAGGAAGAGCTGGGGCTTGGTGGGAAATGGAGCAGGAAATCAGGAGGTGGCACCCGGGCAGGGTCAAGGGATCTTGGGACTCAACGGGCAGTGTCTGCAGCTCTTCAGAGCCCAGGGCAGCGGGCAAGGTGTGCAGGGGAGCGGGCAGGAGGAGCAGGGACTGAGTGAGGAGACCTTCTCGGCTGAGCCCCAGGGATGCGCACCAAGGCTCTGTGGGGCTGCGGCATTATCGTTGTCACTTTACACAGAAGGAAACTGAGGCTGGGCAGGTCACCACTATGACAGGCAGAGCTGGCGTCGGCGGCCAGGCACGCTGGTCCAGGGCCTGCGTTCTCCACTCTGCTTGTCAGAAAGCACTGTCTGTGGCCTTGGGTCTCCATTCTGAGCTGGGCTGGGACTTGGGGGTGGCCCACTCTGGCCCCAGGCTGCTGGAGCAGGAAGGCCAGGTCCCCGCCACCGGCGCCGTGGACAGCAGCGTGGGGAGGGCGAGCTGGCTCGGCTGGCACCCCCAGGACGGGCAGAAAGCAGAGCTCCCGTGGGCACTGCAGGCCACCTGAGCTGCCAGACGCTTGCTGTGACCCGCACTTGCATCTCATTTTGGAACAACTGCCAGCACTCTCCAACTGGGAGGTCTGTCCACTTCGCTCTTTCCAGCTTCTTCTCTCGAGAGACGGATGGGTTGCCCACTCTGGGCCTGTGCGGTCCTAGGACGGCAGGGCGGGGCTCTGAGAGCGGGCTGCCTGGCTCTCCCCTTGCTGTTCTGCTTTTCCAGTCGTGGGAGCAACTGAGTCTGAGGACCCAGGAGCACTGGGAGGAGCAGCAGTGGGAGTCTCCCTCTGCCCCTCTCACAACCACGGGGCCAGCTTCGGGGCCTCACTTTACCCGTCTGTAGCTGGGACACACAGACTCAGGGGAGCCTGTGGCTGCAACAGAGTCCCCCGGGAGCCAGCTGGGCATCCCAGGCTCCCGCCTTGGACTCATTGTTGAACCAGCAAGTTTGCAGGTCCTGAAGTCTCTCGTCCGCTCCATAGCCTGCACATCCTGTGACTTCCAGGTCACAAGCCAGAGTCCCACCTGGAAGCGAAGCTGGCAGCCGGCAAGGAGCGGGGAGAGCCACTCGTGGGGTTGGAGGGGAAGCTCCCTGCATCACGGCCATGCAGGTAGGTGGTGGCCAGGGGAGCCCGGCGGCCCTCGTGCTGCTCCCCTGCTCAGGAGCGCACAGAGACAGCGGCGTGGGGGCAGAGAGGGAGGTGACGGCTGCAGGAGGCCAGAAGCAAAGCTCTGCTCCGCTGGGCCAATCCCAGCGCCCAGTGGGTGTCATCTCCGGGCTCCATCACTGCAGCAGGGGCCCCCGTTAAATTTAAAAGCTCATCCATTTTCCCCACAAGCACCAGCATTTTCCACCCCTTTTATGGATTTCTGAGGAATGATAAAACGCAGCTGTTGGGCTCCCGAGCCAATGAAATCATAAAAGGTGGCCCGAGTCTCCTCCGGGGAAATCAGCTGCTTATTTATTTATTTGGGCTCCAAGACTTCCATCCGGGTCTCCTGGAGTACAGTACAAGCAGCTCCTACGCCCGTCCCTCCTCCACCCTGGGCCTCACCGCCACCCACTTCCAGGTGACCTTTGTAGATACTCAGGGGCCTTCCAGGCACTTCACGGTGCCCCAGGAGCCCATGGGCCCTGGGGGCCTGGCTTAGTGGCTGGCATCGTGTTGGGGCACAGCAATGCCACCTGCCTGTCTGTTCCAGGTTTCCAGAGGGGTAAACAATTCACAGGAAGCCAACCGCCTGGTTGTGGATGTCTCCACGTTGCCTTTGCCATAAAAACAGACCATGGGTCCATGTGTGCCGCACAGTCGCCTTGACCCAGGTAGGTCCCTCATTGGAGGTAAGGCTTGGAAACCTGGGCGTGGGACTCTTGCAAGGGGCACCTGAGTGGCCACAGCCCAAGCCATGCCCGCAGGCCTGAGGAGCCGCCTGTCCCCACAGGTGGCCAGGCAGCATGGCCCAGCACCTGCTGTGCCAGGCGACCCTGCATCCAGCAGGCCTCGTGTCTCTGTCACCGTCACCTGCCGAGGCCATCAAGCTGTGAGGCTGTAGTGTGTGTCCCCCAAAACATATGGCCACGTCCCAGCCAGCCCCCGGGACCCGTGCATGTGGAGTGTTCCCTTATTTGGAAGTTGGACCTTTGTAGATGTACGGAAGAATCCCACTATGAGATCATCTTGGCTGTAGGGTGGGCCCTCTGTCCAGTGGCCGGTGTCCTTAAAAGGAGAGGGAGCTCGGAGACACGAGAGCCTCCGGGGGAAAACTCCACGGAGACAGAGGCAGAGCTGGGAGCAGCGTGTCTGGGAGCCAGGGAAGGCGCGGGCGGGGCGCCGGCAGCCGCTAGAAGCTGGACGAGGCCGGGAGGATGCCCCGGAGCCGCTGGAGGGAGTGCAGCTCTGCACTTGATCCTGAACTTCTCGCCTCCAGACTCTGAGCTGATAACTCGCTGTTATTTGAAGCCACTCGGTATGTGGCCACGCGGTCCAGAAGCTCCACAAGATGAATGTGGAGTTTAACCCAGACTACCTGTGCTTGAGATGCCCGCAGCGTGGCGTGGCGTGGCGAGACGGTGGGGCCTCCGACAGTGCAGGAGCCCGAGGGGGCCGGGGGGGACAGTGGAGGGCAGGCGAGAGCTGCCAGCAGGCCAGACAGCGCTGCTCAGGAGGTGGCCTGCACTTGGCTTTGCAGGACGCTGGGCGTGGGCGGAGGCCCAGGTGGCTCAGCCCGTGCCAGGGTTGGGAAGCATTTCAATGCACCAAGGAGACAGAAGAGACAGTGATTCTCAGGGGATTTGGGGGAGTCAAGTACCCTGCTTATTTTTTTTTAAAAGATATGTTATGGACTTGGAAGGCAGAGTGACAGAGACAGAGAGAGACACAGAGGGAGAGATGTTGCATCAACTGCTTCATTCCTTAGAAGGCTTCAAAGGCCAGGGCTGAGCCAGGCTGAAGCAGGAGCCAGGAGCTTCATCCAGGTCTCCCACAGGGCGGCAAGGACCCGGGCCGTCTTCTGCGGCTTTCCCAGGTGCATTAGCAGGGAGCTGGATGGGAAGCGGAGCAGCCGGGCCTTGAGCCGGTGTGCTGATATGAGATGTAGGTGATGCAAACAACAGCTTAACCTACTGCGCCGAACACTGCCTGCCTCCAGCTCACGTACTGAAGGTAGAGGCCACGGGGGGGGGGGGGATGCTCACCCAGGGGCGGGGCCACTGTAGTGCAGGCACTGAACCCCGGTGGTGGGAAGCCAGAGCTGAATTAGGCCCTGCCCCCCACAGTCCACAGGGCCAGAGGTGCACGGCACAAACAAGGGACAAGGGAGCAGCAGTGCCCCCTCCTCCTGGCGGGGACCTCAGGGAGACTTCCTGGCAGAGGCAGGTGGGTTCGGCCGCTCAGCCTCAGTAAGGGAGAGTCCTCAATGACCCTTGAGCCGGGGAGCAACAATGCGTGATGGACAGGTCCCTGGCGCCTCAGACAATGGCTTGAACGGGACTCGCAGAGACGGCAGGTGCAGGCCAGCAGCGGCCCCTCTGTGGGGTACTGGAAAGACTTGGTCCAGAGCTGCTTCTCTCCAGGGCCCGCTGGGTGGCTCCGGGTATGAATTTATAGGCAGAAGTTTTGAAGGAGGGGAGGGGGAGTCGTTGTCATGGAAACCTCCGCCAGAAGTTTTGGGTGGAAAGACGTTGCCAGGGAGACTCTGGCCAGAGGTCCTGGGCTCAGCGCTGCATCTGGGGACGCAAGTCCTGGCTAGAGAGTGTGGCCGGGCGGAGATCCCATCAGGGCCCCCCGTTTGGCCAAAGGAGACCCCTCAGTCGTGCCCCAGCTGTCCCTGCCTGTTTTAGCTGCTTGGCCTTCCTGGCCTGGGCTGGGGCTCCTTCCTGCAAGTGGGCAGGCCTCGTTCTAAACTGGAGATCTGAAGCAAGTACAATAGTCTTAGCTTTTTTTTTTTTTCCCCTGATTTTTCCTGAGTTGTCCTTTCTTGCCATTTTCCCCAGCCCTGAGAAGCCCTAGCCTCCCTGAGGTGCCACAGGAAGTGAGGGGGGAGGGACGGCAGCCCGAAACCAGGGCGGAGCCAGGCCCAGGCTGCAGGGAGATCAGGCTGCAGGGGATGGGGTGGCCAGAGAAGGAGGAGCTGCGCACAGATAAGTTGTGTGTGGCCTCGCCGTGTATTTCTCTGTGCTGGGCCAAAGGCAAAGCTTGGCCTGCTAGGACAGGCAGAGAGGAGCACGCATGCCCCACCCACATACCTGTCCACAGACCCACGCGTGGAGCTCAGCCACATCTACAGATGCTCACAGGGGTGCCCACAAGGGCACAGAGAGAGGCGCCCAGCCCCCCAGTTCTCCCCAATCCACGGCCCGCCTGCCTTTGACTCACACCCTCTCCTTCCCCCACAGTCAACTCCGAGGCAAGTTCACGGTCACAGGCAAAGGCAGAGCTGGACACGTAAATGGGCAGACACTCAGTGGCACACGGGGACAGACACTCGGAGGGACTGACACGCAGACGCTGCCAGAAACAGGTTCCAGCGTCATTCCACACCATAGACGTGGAGAGACAGAGAAAGATGCTCAGAGACACAGCCACACAGACCCAGACATGCGCAGACACCCTCACAGACACAGCACACAGAGACAGCAGATGCACAGACACACAGACCTGCACACACACTGGACACAGTGGGGAGTCACACACAGACACACGGACACACCGACAGACGGACACACAGACAGATGGATACTCACTCAGCACACAGACACACAGACACTCAGACACATGGGCACTCAGACACACGGACACATACTCAGCACTCAGACACACGGACACTCAGACATACGGACACATACTCAGCACACAGACACTCAGACACACAGACACTCAGACATACGGACACATACTCAACACACAGACATCCAGACACACAGACACTCAGACATACAGACACATACTCAACACACAGACATCCAGACACACAGACACTCAAACACATGGACACATAGACATTCAGACACATGGAAACACAGACACTTAGACACACGGACACTTAGACATACAGACACTCAGACGCACAGGCACTCACTCAGCAGACAGACACACGGACATGTAGACACACAGACACATAAGCACACAGACATACAGACACATAGATACACAGACACACAGACAGACACACGGACACACAGCACACACACTCAGATACACAGAAACACGGACACCCAGACACATGGACATGTAGACACACAGGCACACAGGCACACAGACATACAGACACATGGACACATGAACACTCAGACACACAGACACTCAGACACCTGGACACTCAGATACACAGACATTAAGACAAATGGATACAGAAGGAAGTACAGAGACCCTCAGACACACAGACAGACACACAGACCCCCAGACACACAGACACACACATGGACACACAGACACTCAGACACCTGGACACACAGACACTCAGACACACAGACACACACATGGACACACAGACACTCGGACACACAGACACACACATGGACACACAGACACTCAGACACACAGACACACACATGGACACACAAACACTCAGACACACAGACACTCAGACACACAGACACTCAGACACACAGACACACCCATGGACACACAGATACTCAGACACACGGACACACCCATGGACACACAGACCCTCAGACACACGGACACACACGTGGACACACAGACACTCAGACACAAAGACACACACATGGACACACAGACCCTCAGACACACGGACACACACGTGGACACACAGACACTCGGACACACGGACACACACATGGACACACAGACACTCAGATACACAGACACACACATGGACACACAGACACTCAGACACACAGACACACACATGGACACACAAACACTCAGACACACAGACACACACATGGACACACAGACACTCAGACACCTGGACACACAGACACTCAGACACACACATGGACACACAGACACTCAGACACACAGACACACACATGGACACACAGACACTCAGACACACAGACACACACATGGACACACAGACACTCAGACACTCAGACACACACATGGACACACAGACACTCAGACACACGGACACACACGTGGACACACAGACACTCAGACACACAGACACACACATGGACACACACAGACACTCAGACACAAAGACACACACATGGACACACAGACACAGGCACACGGACACACACGTGGACACACAGACACTCAGACACACGGACACACACATGGACACACACAGACACTCAGACACAAAGACACACACATGGACACACAGACACTCAGACACATGGACACACACAGACACTCAGACACACGGACACACACGAGGACACACAGACACTCAGACACACGGACACACCCATGGACACACAGACCCTCAGACACACGGACACACAGACACTCAGACACACGGACACACAGACACTCAGACACATGGACACACAGACACTCAGACACAAAGACACACACATGGACACACAGACACTCAGACACAAAGACACACACATGGACACACAGACACTCAGACACATGGACACACACAGACACTCAGACACAGACACACACATGGACACACACAGACACTCAGACACACAGACACATCCATGGACACACAGACACTCAGACACACGGACACACCCATGGACACACAGACACTCAGACACACAGACACACCCATGGACACACAGACACACACATGGACACACACAGACACTCAGACACACGGACACACCCATGGACACACAGACACTCAGACACACGGACACACAGACACTCAGACACACGGTCAGGTCCACCCAGAAGCCGAGGCTAGGAGACAAAGAGGCTTTGAGCGTGGCCAGCCTGCCCCAGAACCCAGACGTGCTGGCTTTGCAGTCCCCCTAGGAGCCCTCCGAACCGCCAGGAGAAATTCCTGGGGTATGAGCTCAGTTTCAGACACAAACATCGCCGCCTCCCTCCAGATGTAGCGCTGCTGCAGCCCGCCCTTGGCGGTCCCACTCCCAGGCCCCACAGGAATGCACCGGGAGTGGGCTGACACAGGGGGCAGGGCTGGGCCCAGGGTGAGGAGGCAGCACGGGGGCCAGGGGCCAGGGCCACACGGGGAGGACACTGGCAGATGAGAAAGGTTGGGCAGAGGGGACTCCTTGTTCAGGGTGGGCACGCAGCCCAGAGCCAGGCTGACCAGGTCCTGCTCCCCTCCCAGCAGCCACACTGGCCGCCTCTCAGCCACAGAGCATGTCTGGGCCTTCCCACCCCAGGACCTTTGCACATACCCGTCTCTCTGCCTGCAAAGCTCTTTCCTTGGCTCTGCCTCAGACTGGCATCTCTGTGGACATAGGCCTCGGATTATTACCCCTGAAAATATCTCTTCCTTCTCCCTCGTCTCAGCTGATAACTGCTGATATCTTTCTTCCTGTCTATTACAGACAGTGCTTAGCATAGAGCAAGGGCTCAGCAAATGAGGGTCTTGTCTCCTGGTCTTACCTGCCAATTTACAGCCCTCAAGACCTCAGTTTCCATGTCTCTAAAGTGGGCTGGGCTTGCGTTTCTCTCACAAGACGAAAGCGAGATGCGGAACGTGAGCAGAGCTCTGGCTGGCTTCCGCATCCCGGGTGAGGGCTGGGGACCTCAGAGCTCACCCAGCGTCAGGCACAGGGAGGGGTCTATGAACTCGCACCAGAAGTGCGTGGCTGCCCGAGAGGTGTGTTTTCAGGAGATCTGTCCACGTCCTGAGCCCCATCTGCTGCTGTGCGTCCGTCCCCTGGGTCCCGGTCAACCTGTGCACCCACTGGGACAACCCGTCATTCACCACGGCCAGACCTCGCCAGCCTCAGACAGCCTGCGAATCGGGGTGTTTCTACACCCACGTGGCTCAGCGTCCATCCATCCCGGCCCCTGAGGACATCAAGGCCACGGCGGGGCCCTGGCTCTGGGGGACAGCCGAGGAGCAGCCAAAACGCGCCCTCCCTGCCTCCTGGCCCCTCCAGCTGCTCCCACTCGGAGGGGCTCTCGGCGCTCTGCAGGGACCATGGCTGTCCCCCTGCTTTGCTTCTTTCTTTTCTTCTTTTAAAATGATTTATTTATTTATTTGAAAGGCAGAGTTACAGAGAGGCAGAGGCAGAGAGAGAGAGGTCTTCCATCTGCTGGTTCACTTCCCAAATGGTCACAACAGCCAGAGCTGGGGCCCATCCAAAGCCAGGAGCCAGGAGCTTCCTCAGGGTCTCCCACGTGGGCGCAGGGGCCCAGGCACTTGGGCCATCTTCTACTGCTTTCCCAGGGGCATTAACAGGGAGCCGGATTGGAAGTGGAGCAACCGGGTCTTGAACCGGCGCCCATATGGGATGCCGGCACTGCAGGCGGCGGCTCTACCTGCTACATCACAGCGCGGGGCCGGCCTTGCTCTTGTGAGGTCACTCCCTGCAGACCAGTCGAGGCTCCGGCGCTTCGGTTGCTCTGTGGCTCTTCCCCAGCATCTTCCTGGAACAGGAAGCGGCTCAGCACAGAGCAACAACCCAGAGGATGGTGACTGCGCAGCTGACGGTCCTCGCGACTCAGTGTCCCAGGAGCTCCCTGGAGCGGGAGGGAATGGCCCTGCCTGCCTCCCGGCCCCAGACAAGGCCTGCTTTGCAAGAGGGGCTCGTTATGCGGGAGACTTATGTGCTGTCGTAAAGTGTTTAATATTTTAGCCCTAATTGCATTCCCAGAGACAGACAGCTGTTTGTCCTCATCACTCTGCCGTCGCTGTCTTTGGCAGGACCCACCAGGCGACTCCAGGTGTTTCCTCAGCTCCGCCTCGGAAAACCACCAGGCTCCTCCAGGCCGTTCCGTGTGGCCAGGCTGGGAGGGCACCCAGCAGGGGGGCCTGGGCTTGGCTCCATGGGGGGGTTCAAGGTGACCTGCCTCCCACCGCCACGAATCCTCGAATCCTCGCTCCTTTGCAGCAGCCCTGAAAGGTGGGGGCTATCATTATCCACCCCATGGCACGGAGAAGGGAGATGAGCGCTAGCAGAAGCTGTGCAATACATTCAATCTTTCATTCATTCAGCAGCCTTGTTTGGTACTAGGGACATTGAAACTTTTTTTTTTAAAGATGTATTTATTTATTTGAAAGGCAGAGTTACAGAGGGTGGGAGGCAGGGGTGAGAGAGAAAGAGAGAGGAGGAGAGAGAGGGAGATAGAAAGAGGGAGAGAGAGAGAGAGAGAGAGAGAGAGAGAGAGATCCTTAGCTCACTCCCCTGAGGGCTGCAGTGACCACCAGGCTGAAGCCAGGAGCCAGGAGCTTCTTTAGGGTCTCCCAAGGGGGTAGCAGGGGCCCAAGCACTCAGACCGTCTTTCCCTCTTTCCCAGATGCCTTAGCAGGGAGCTGGATTGGAAGTGGAGCAGCCGGGACTGGGCCTGGCACTCACAGGGAATATTGGCATCGCAGGCAATGGCTTAACCTGCTGTGCCACAGTGCCATCCCCACAAGGGCATGGCCATGAGGGAGATTCCACCCTTGACCTCAGGGACCCCGTCGCCCTCAGAGGTGGAAGTGTCAATGGCACAGCCGCCCTTGGGGAGTCTCCATCCCTCTAGGCAGCGCTAGCCGCTGGCAAGGTGCCAGCTCCAAAACGGAAATCAGTCTCGGAGCCAGAGCTCGGGGAAGGGCAGCCCTCGGTGCCAGCCCTGGCTTCGAAGCTTTCTATTACATTCTCGGCTGACCCCAGCCTGTTCTTTGCCGCACTGTCCTACAGACTTCCTACTTACGCTCACCCGAGACGTACGTGGCAGCCCCGCTCGTGCCCAGTGGGAGCCACTGCCGCACCCCGCCCCTCCGGGAGGCTCTCGCCCCGTGGGACTCCCTCCTGCCGTGACCACAGCTGTCTGTGACGGACTGGGCCATGCACAGGGAGGTGGGGGGTGGGCACAGCCAGGAGCTCAGGCTGGGGCTGCAGACAGACCTGGCTTGTCCTGGCACAGCTGCCACAGAGAAAAGTTCAGAGGTCATTTTCTCCACGCGGCCAGGGCTGGGGCCCATCGCAAAATATAACCCCGGGCAGGTGGAAAAACACTCAGGTCAGAACAAAACTGTCTCCCCGCCAACGGCTTCATCGTGTCGCCAGCAGCCCCGGGTCACCCTGCCGTTCACCTCTCCCAGCCCGCCCACGGCACGGGGGAAGACCAGCTGCTGGGGTCCGGTGACATCACTCTGGGCAAGGAGAAGTGTCACAGAGTTCCACCCACCAGGGCTGGGAGCTGGCGGCAGCCAGGGCCTCCCCAGTCCATCGGAGGAACCTCCTGCCGCTCAGCGCTCCCTGCTTAGCTCAGAAGCGGCACTCGGCTTGCTGCTGTCAGAGACTGGCAAAAAAGGCACAATAAAATAGGACAAAGCAAAAATCACCCAGGAAGTGCACATGTTCATGCATTCAACACACGGGCCAGTCCCCTGTCCTTTTTTTCCAAGCGTTGAGCTGGCCTTGGGCCATCCTTGCAGACAGAAGGGAGGGTGATAGGGCGTGAGAGGGGGTGTGCAGAAAGCTGCGTTCTGCAAACCATCTCTATTCGATAGTCTCTTGAGCACAGGCAACAGAGCGGCCTCCTGGAGCCGAATGAAACACTGTAGCACGCTGTCGTTGAAGGTCCTGCACAGGGGCAGATGGATGACTTGGGTGCCTGCAAGGTGGCACGGGCTGTCCAGGAGGGGGTGAGAAAGTGAGACCCTGGTCCTAAGTGGCTGCTGCATCTCCCACTGTTACAACTACCTCCCACCTGGTGGGATGAGGGAAGGAGGAAGAGGCGGGTCCCTATTCTCTTCAAAGCTATGACTTAGACTCCATGCAGCTCTGCTAACATCCTCTAAGCAGAACCTGGGGACAGCAACGTTCAGAGCTGCCAGGAGGGTGGCCATGGCAGGTGGCCATGAGCGCAGTTAAACATTCCCCTATGGTGGGAACAGGGGGCAGCATATCTATGCAGGCACAGCTCTTGAGGTTGTGCAAGCCCCCGGCCTCCCTGAGCGTGCTGTGTCTCATTTGCAAAATGCATTCTGCGGATAATCACGCATATTTTAACCATACACGTGCTCGGGGTGGAGGAGTCTCTGCCCAAGACGTCCTGTGCTTCCTGGGCCAGTCAGGTCCCGGCGTGGGGACTTGGCCATCAAAGAGATGCCCGAGAATATTCTCAACACAGACTCCGTTGGGCTCGCTTGGTGGGCTCCGGGCTCTCAGGATCACTTATAACTGATGTTCAACCTAAGGCATACGGTTTCCTGGGCAAGAATGTGTGGCCTTGTGTCTAGAGGTTGAACTGCAGCCTTACGAGGGGGTTGCTTCCTAAGCTGTCGAGAGACAGAGTGGAAGAAGTGCTCAGGGCCCTCGGGTCCTGCGTTCTATGATTCCTTTGTACTTGGCCTTGCAGCTTGCACTTGGAGAGGCGTGCAGGGCAAAGAAAAGGCAATTGAAGGCATCTGGGGTTACACAGCGGCTCCAGCCCAGCCCGCGGTCCCCCCGGGCGTGGGTGTGGCCGCCAGCCCCGGGCCTTCCTCTCTCGTCCTTACCACGGCGCTCTTGGGACTTGGCTGGGCACACGCCTGGCACACTCTGCCCTCTGTCTCCCCCACAGCGGCCAAGCTCCCAGCCAGGAGCCAGTTAGGATTTCAGAGGCACAGGCGGGCCGCCTTGTGTGGCCTGCCAGGTGGAGGAGCGGAGCCGGCCTCAGCCAGGCGCTCCCCTCTGTATCGGCTTTCCCCACGCTGGTCTCTGCCCACAGCAGACCTGTCTCTCTCTCCCTCTGGAGCCAGGGACTTGATCTTGTCATGAATGGAAGTTTTTATCCCCCAGCTAGGCGCCTGCCCTCCATGGCGCCTGCTGCCGGTGCCAGGCTTTGGCATGTGTGGGCCCCCTGGCTGTGGGCGGAGGGGGTGGATGGGGATGAACCGAGCTCAGGGGCTCCCCCCACCACCACCCAGACTCAGCGGAGGGAGAGCAGGGCCCAGGAGGAAGTGGGCAGACCGGGGTGCTTCTGGGCACAGGGTAACCGCAGGCCAACTGGGCTCTGGTGGCCGCGTGGTGTGCATCAAGTGGGACCCTCTCAGCCCACGATGAGCATGGCCCCTAAGAGCGGCATCACGGACTACAGAAGACAGCTCAGGGGGAAGCTGCAAAGAGGCCCAGGAGGAGAGGAAAGCAGTAGGGCGCCCAGGTCTCATTGCAGGGGTGAGCTCTGGGGTCATGGGGACAGGTGAGGAAGGAGCAAGGCATTGCCAGGGAGAAGGATCCGGAAGAAACACAGGCTAGGGGCAGAGTGGGGATGGCTGCGGTGACACCCCACCTCCACCCCCCGGACAGCAGGTGCAGCCTCACTGCCGCCAGGGAGCTGGACAAGGGCCCCATCCTGGAGACAGAGCTGGCCTGCATCCCCAGGCCCTCCTGCCCTCTCCTCACATCTGGGCTCCCATGCGGCACAGGTGGAGACTGCGTTCTTCAGCCTCTGGCTGTGGGTGTGGGAGCAGGGGCCATCTAAACAAAACCAAAAACGCCCCCCCAAAAAACAAAAACCTCAGACCCCCACAGGTGCGAAGAGAGGAGCTGGGTCCTCATAGACCTGCAAGCGCAGGCCTGTGCCCTAGCCGTGGAGCCCCTGCTGGTCTGGGAGTCAGGGCCAGCCCTTACGAGAGGACAAGCCAACAGCCTCGCTGTTCCCCCAGGAAGCGGCCAGACGGAGGCCTTGGCTGGCTGTGGCTAAGCAGGGACAAGCAGTGCCCTCTCCCTGCCCTTGGAGCGCTCCCCGTCTGGTTCCGGGTGGACTTGGGGTTTGCTCAGCGCTTCCTGAAGGGCAGACTCTATCCGCACTCTTGGAGAAAACAGAGCGCCAGGGGCGGGAGATCATGAGATCGGGGTCCCTGTTCTGTGTGATTCCAGGCCTGCCTGCTTCCGGGGGAGACCCACACTTTCCCCTTGGGGAGGGCTGCTGTGTTGTGCAAGGCATGGCAGTGGCTTGAGCCTGAGGCTGCAACCTGGTCTCTGGCCCACCCGTGATTGCCAAGATACATCACTGAGTCACGAAGGACAGAAGCAGCCTCCGCGGCAGGGCCGCCCACAGGGGCGAGCTCCCAGGCTCCGTGGGAAGAGAGGAAGGAGTAGCAGGAAGCGGATGTCGAATGTGCTAAGACCGCGCTGCCGGCGTGGAGCCAGAGGCTCCGCCACCCCTGCGCACGGTGACACAGCCAGCATTTCTCAGACCCTGTGACTTGCAGCTAGGAGTACCTAGCTCACAGCACTGTGCACCATGCACGGGGGTTGGCCCAAGGCAGGAGCTTGGTGATGACGGCAGTGCATAGTGTGACCACGCTCCAGACAGAGCAGAGTTAAGAGGGGTGAGGGTGAAGGTTGCCGGCTGGATGCACGGTGGGCACTGGCCGGCTGGCTGCGGATGAAGGCACCCCGGGAAGCGTGCGTCTGGCTCTGGAGCTTCCAGAAGTTCAGACGCGGCTCCATCCCAGCAGCTGCGGCTCGGAGGCGGTGGTGAACTCGCAGCCGACGGCGGCTGAGTAGCCCCAGCTGCACGCAGAGACCCAGCCAGCAGCTCCCCGAGTGAGGGCGTCCTGCTCCCAGGAGGCAGGAGAGACACAGGCAGCCTAGCAAACCTCGGCCGCCCTCTGAGCCCCCGTGGAGGTCTCAGAGGGCAACAGAGAGGGGTCTGAGTCAGCCCTGTAGCCCTGGGGACGTGGGACAGGCTACTGGCCTCTCTGGGGTGCTGAGGCAGAGCCTGGGGGCCCTGGGCCTGCTCGCTGGTTGTCTTAGGCCTAAAGCTTTGTGCTGCTTGCAAGGCCACCGACTCTCAACCAATGGGTCTGGATTTAGTGGCCATGCACCCTGTGTCCTCGGTGGGCCAGTCCCTCCCCCGCCTCCCATGCAAGCATCCATCCACGCGTGCGCCCCTTATTCTCTTGTCTTCGCTCACTGTCTTGTGACCCACGTCCCCTGGGTCGGAGTCGCCCCCCAGATAAACTACTCATGCCCATACCCACGCCCCAGAGCTTGTCTCTGGGGAGCTCAGCTACAGTATCCAGGCCGGGTGCGGGGGGCTGCGGTTGGATATGCTGTCCCGCAGCCTCCAGACCCCCTCCTGCGTCGGGCTGTCGGGCCCCCGTTCCGAGCAGCCTGGGAGGAGTCAGGGGCTTGTTTCCATTGCTGTGCTGGAAGATGCAGCCAGCTGGTCCTCCCAGGCCATAGCATCCTGCTGACCGAGAGGACCAAGAAGTGGGAGAGAAAGGAAAGCTTTAGGCTGGCTTCCAGAGGAGCCTCTCCTCTCGCCCCTCCTTGGGAGCTCCCTCACCTCTCCTGCCAAAGGGGTGCGCCTGCTTTAGACTTGGAGGGAGCAGCACCAGGGGAAGTGCAAGCGAAAGGGCTGACTCATCAGTTCCTAATGACGCTAACAGGCAGCATCTGTGAGCCCTCCTGGGACGGCGTCGCGGGGTGATTTGCTTCCCGGGGCTCCAGCCCCAGAGCCCTCGTCTCTGCCTGCTGGCATTTGTCACGCTCTGGCTCTTCTCGGGAAAAAATAACCGTCTACCAGGACGGCAAAAGCAAGCAATAAAATATTCATCGGCTGAGGGCAGAGGATGGAAGCGCTCGTGTCCTCCAGGAGAAGCCGAGTCCTAAATTAAAGACACGCACAGGGCCGGACAGAGGCACGTGCCCGCGCAGCCGACAGTCCCAGGTGAGCCGCAGAGCCCTGCGTGCACAGAAGCAGATGCCTATGCACGCACGACACACAGGCACACGCATGCGCACTCACCGTCCACACCCCTGCACAGGGCCCAGGCTTGTCCTGATGACCGTGCACACCCGTGAGACCCTCCCACACACGCCCCACCCCGGACCACCTCCCCCTCACTGCCGTGATTAACAGCGACATTTTCTTAGCTGATGTATCCGGGACAGAAGAGCCCATCAACCTGGCCCTGACTTTGGCGAGACAATGGCCTGTCTGGCTGTCTGGGGAAGCGCAGTTCTGCTGGGCAGAGAGCAGATGCCGAGCTGGGGGAAGCAGGGAGGTGTGACTCAGCGGTGAGTTACACAACTCGGCTCTGCCCTTCTGTTCTACCCCGGATGGGGGGAGGAGGAGGAGGAGAGCTGGGAAATGTGAAAGCCGAATGGCTGCTGCCCTTCTGGAAGCTTCCGCCTGCCCAGGCTGGTGGGGGCTGTGCCTCCCTGAGGGCAGGCTCTTGTGTCGTGAAGGCGGACTTGGGCTCTGGATGACACAGAGTGTCTTCCCTCGGCGCGGGGGAGCCGTGCACTGTCAGCCTCCCCCGCTGAGCTGGAACCTTCTGCTGGCCTGCGCCCAGCCTGTCTGGCCTGTTGCGAGTGCACCGTCATGCCAACACAGAGAACGGCTGGCCCCAGGCTGGCGGTGCGGGCACGCGGATGGCCTGCCTCTTACAAAGATGCCCCTGCCTTCAGAGTGTTCCAGACGGCTGAGCGGCTCGCAGGTAAAGGACAGAAGCTTAGACCTGAGGTTTTTGAAACTGTCCCAGCTCACAGACCCCCTGGGTCCCTGGGATGTGGCTTTTTCACATGTCCATTCAAGTGGCATCGACAGAACTTCTACAAAGAGCTAGGGACGGAGTGACAGAGCTGGCTGCCCAGAGGAGTTCAGAGGAGGGAAGCAGGCAGGGGCCAAGAGACTACTGCAAGTTACTCTTGGAGGAGGAGACTCTAGCCGGTTCTGGAAAGTTCCATTGGCCAAAGAGGCATGCTTAAGAGTGGGGAGGAGGGAGGGTAGGATGGGGTAGAGGAGAGTGAGTTACATTCTGGGCAGAAGAGCAGCGTTCACAAAGAGGACAAGGGTTCCTGCAGAGACAACCGTAGACCAGGGCTTGAAAAATTATAGCCCACCGATCAAACCCAACCTGCTTCCTGCTTTTATAAATAAAGTTTTATTGGCACCAAGCTATGCTCATTCACATGTGTATTGTCAAGGAGTCACAGTATTGGCCCCTGAAGCCTGCAATATTTGCTGTCTGGGTCTCTACAGAGAATGTTTGCCCACCGCTGTTCCAGACCCATCAGGAGCCTGGTGCCAAATTCATGAACCAAGCACAGGATGCTGGAGCCCATGGCGTGGGTCTGGAGTCCGGCGTGGATCTGTGGGGCTCCCTGGAAGAGCGACGTTCGTATGTGGACGGAGAAGCTTCCAGAGAGCTCTCACAGTCGTCATCCCACGGCCTCCCCCAACAAGCCTGGGTGAGGTTAATGGTGATTTTCTCCCACTTTTGCAGATGAAAAAACTGAGACAAAGGGAAAACAGGGGCCTTGGGAGGCCCACGTGGCTGGGAGGCAGCCGAGCCGGGCAGCCCCACGCCAACATTCCATGCTCTTCCCAGCGCACGACCCGCGGGTGTGTCCCCGTCACTCATTCCAGGACTCAGCAGCCCCTCCCCACCGTCTGTTTCCCTGCTGTCCATGAGGAAGCCTTTGTCCACCTCACTGTGGGGTGAGCGGGAGACAGGGTCTAGGAGGATGTCAACCTTTCCGCTTCTGTCTGCCGGTGCCCGGTGCACCCTGGGATGCTAACCAGCAGTGACAGATGATCTGCAATTGGCTGGGGTGCGTGGAGAACCACCGGACCAGGTGATCCCAGTCTACTTCCTCAGAACTGCAGGCAGGAGGGAGGCTGGGGCGGCAGTGATGGCCCCGCTGGGGCCTGCGCGGGAACCTGCTGTGCCCCCGTGGGAGGCGCGGGCGTCCCAGACGACCAACTTCTCCACACAGGGTTGCAGCGCTGTTGCTGGCTGGTGTACACGGGCACTGTTCTTCGAGGAATTGCATCCAAATTGTGAGATCCATGGGCCAGAGACACAGCTGTGTTATATCAGCTGAATTCTGGAGTCAACACACACACACACATGCTGGCACACATACGTACACATATGCACCCACGTACACACAGGGACACGTGAACACAGATGCACACACAGGCACACAATCAGACACATGCACACACACATTCATTTCCTGCAGCTACACACGCTGCTGGCTGGAGCTGTGCATGCTATGGGGGACACATTTAGCTCGATAAAATATAATATATGACGGGATCATATTTAACAAGGAAAACGGGCCTGAATGGACAGAGGAGCAGTGTGACTGGGTTGCCATAGAAACCCTTGCTCAGAATTTCCTGACTCCTAGGAGATTACATTTTCAACCTTAATGCTGTATTAACATCAGCTTTGGCATTTAATGTCTCTGTTTTTCACCTCGTCTCTCTCCTTTGCTTATAGCCAAGGGAAAACAGCAGTGGCGATGAGCCGGGGAGGAGGCGAGAGGCTGCACTTGACGATCCGGCTCAAACCAGCCGCCGCACTCGCTCTGCTCGCTCGCTCGGACGAGGTGCTGTGCAGTCTTCAAAGTGCACGCCATCCATTATCTGCCGTGACCCGCCAACAAGGCCGCCCCGCAGGCCGGGGTGAGGTCGCCGAGCCCGGGTGCGCCGGCCCTCGCGTGCCTCTCGCAGCCATCCCTTCCTCCCCAGCACACGCTGCTGCCCTTATCATCACTCATGGGAGGCTGCAACAGCTCCTCTCCGGTCTCCCTGCTCCCAGCCCTGCCCTCACGGCGTCTTTCTGCACTGCCCATTTGCTCGTCCTGCTGGCTTCCCAGCCTCCCTCAGCCCACGGCAGGAACAGAAAGGCCCAGCACGCTGGCATCCAAGGATTTCTGCCGTTCTAGTAACTTCCACCATGCCCCTTGCCTTCCTGCCCCGTGGCAATGAGCTTGCACAGTACTCGTGCTGTGAGCCCAGCTGGGGCCCCTGGTCTCCTCTCTCTTCCCGACCAACTCTTTATTCTTTTTAAGAATTCTTATTTATTTGAGAGGCAGAGAGACGGAAGTGGGAAGAGAGAGACAGAGATCCTCCATCACCCCTTGCCCCTGCCCCCACAATATTCACAATGCCTGGGGCTGACCCAGGCTGAAGCCAGCGGCCAGGAACGCAGTCCTGTCTCCCACGTGGGTGGCAGGAATGCAAGGACTAAGCCATCACATCTGCCTCCCAGAGTGTGCATTAGCAGGGAGCTGGATCAGAAACAGAGCTGGGACTCAACCCTGGGTACTCTGCAGTACGGGTTGGGGGTATCTCAAGCACTGTGCTAAATGCCCGCCCCCTCCACTGGTGTCTTCATTGCTGGGCTGAACACCTGGGCCCTGACCGAGTCTTTGCTAAGCTCCCTCTGAGACCCAGCTCAGCATCACCGCCTCCACCGTGTTCCTGCCCCCTTGCTGCCGGCACGGATCCCAGCCCCGTCTCCTCTGTCAACCGTCTTGTGCCGCATCCCTGCCTCCCAGCCTGGTTTGGGAGCGTCAAGGACACTGAGGCCCATGATGATTAATGATGGTCAAGTGCCCGGTGGGTCTCTTCTCCTCTCATCACCTCTCCTAGCCTCTCTGCTTGCTCTGGGATCTCTGCGCCCCCTACAACCCACAGACTCTGTCCCCCACGTCCTGTCCACCAGTCACCCATCACCACTCTCTCCCAGGGCCAGCATGAGCAGGAAGCTGGATGCGGGAGCTGGAGCTGGGATTCCATCCCAGGTGTGTTGTGAGATACAGGCTTTGTAACCGCTAGGCTTAATGCCTTGGACTAGCTGCTCAGAAGGGCTCATGGCTCTGGGTCAGTGGCACCCACTGGGGACGCCTGCTGGGGGGCAGGGAGAGGCTGGCCTTGGCTGGCATGAGGCTAGCATGTGCGGCACAGGTGTTTGCTGAGTGGCCAGGGTGACAGCCCCGGTGCATTTGACTGCTGGAACTGTGATCTCGCCTCCTGAACGTTCCTCGGAGCAGTGCTGTGCTCCAGGCACTGGACAGAGTCCTCTCATTGAGCCTCCCCCGGGCTGCAGGGGGTGGGAGTCAGTGCTGTGCTCTCCCACGTGCCGGGGACCAAAGGGGAAGGGCCAAGGTCACAGGACAAGCGAGTGATGGAGTCAGGGCTTGAACTCGGGTTTCAGGGGGCCGGAGACGTGGAGGTCAAATCTGCTGTGTGATCCTGGGGGGAGGCGCAGACAACACTGGGGAGCTCCGGGACAGCACGACCGCTGCGTATGGAGTCTGGGTCAGCAATAGTGCTGGCCTCGGGGCTAAGTCTCCTGATTTTGGTAACTACTATGGTACGTAGGAGACTATCTTGTTTTTAAGAAACATACACTGGAGTATTCAAGAGAATGGGGAAAATGTCTCAGGCTTAACTTTCAAATAGTCCGGGAGAGAGAGAGGGAGAGGGAGAATGATTGATTGAACAAGATGAATAGTAAGGAGGTGGTGTATGGGGGTGAGGGAAGTGCAGGGTCTGTGACAAACCCCACTTGAGACTGGATCAGGGTCGACACTGGGGCAGGCTTTTGGCCTCGCTGCTCCTGCCATCTCTGGGGGACACCTGCATTGAGTTCCCAGCTCTGGTCACTGTGGGCACTTGGGGAGTGAACCAGAGGATGGGAATGCTCCCCCCCCACCTGCCACCAACTTCTGGCTTTCAAATACATAAGAATTAAAATGTTAAGATTGCAAAAAAAGAAAACCAAAGTACCGGCTCCCTGGTGAACCCTTTGCGGAGTCAGATTGCCACACAACGAGCTGAAAGGCTGTGCCTGGACACGTTGTGGCATCTGTGTGCACCCAGGAGGCCAGCGCCACTGGCAAAAGAGGGCGCACGCCACTGGCGCTCCTCCCCATCATCCCCTCCCTGCCCGTCCTGGAGCCACTGCGTGCCAGTAGTGTAGTTTGTATTTACATATTATGCAAATGGTATCATACAGCATGCATGATTTAGGTGGGGATGGCTTCTTTCATGTAGAATAGTTATTCTGACATCATCCATGTATTGATGGTCCATTCCCTTTTATTGGTGGGTAGTATTTTTTAATTTATTTATTATTTGAAAGGTAGAGCAATGGGGTAGGGCTGGAGAGAGAGAGAGAGAGAGAGAGAAAGGAAATCTTCCATCTGTTGCTGGTTCGCTCCCCAAATGGCCACAGCAGCCAGGGCAAGGCCAGGCCAAACCTGCAATTGAGAACTTCGTTGGGGTCTCCCACGTGGGTGGCAGGGGCCCAAGCACTTGCAGCCACGATCTGCTGCCTTCCCAGGCACATGAGCAGGGAGCTGGGTCAGAGCAGGAGCAGCTGGGATTTGAAGCGGGGCTCTGATGTGGGATGTCCGTGTCACAAGCGCGGGCTTAGCCCGCTGTGCCACAAAGCTGTCCCAGCGAGCAGCGCTGCTCAGTGCTTCCTCCGCTGGTGAGCCCTTGCACAGCTTCCATTCTTCGGCTCTTGCTAGCAAAGCTGCTCTGAGCATGAAGTGCACGTCTTCATACGGACACGGGCTTTTATCTGTCTTCCCAGGAGCAGGATGACGGGATCATACTTGTTTGCTAGGCGTGTGTTAACTGATTGAGAAATGAATCTACCCAGCTTCTTCCCAAGTGGTTATCCCGCCAGAAGCAACTGAGGGGATTTCTGATTCCTCGTGGGCTAACTTGACACTGGTTAGAGCCTTTTTAAAAAGAAAATTATTTATTTATTTTAAAGGTACAGCAATCCATTGGTTCATTCCCCCAGGCCTGGGCCAGGCTGAAGCCAGGAGCCAGAAACTCCACGTGGGTCTCCCACGTGGGTGCAGGGGCCCTTCTCCCCTGGCTTCCCAGGTGCACTAGCAGGGCCCGGCTGGAAGCTGGAGCAGGGATGGCAACTCTGCATCTGGTGGCCCTGGCCACTGCGCTGTAGCACGCTCTGATGGGAGTGTTTCTGGTACTGCTTCCAGTGGACGCCCAGTGCTGTCTCCTTGTGGTTTTCCTGTGCACTTCCCTGATGACTGACGGTGTTAATGAGAGCACCACGCTATACCCTCTCTCTGCTTCCCTAGGGCACTGGGCTGGGCAGCCCGGTGACCATGGCCCTGCAGACGCCCGGAGGGAAGGCTGCCATCCCCGAGGGAGAATACGGCCTGGGCCCCCTGGGACGTTGCAGCCTCAGCGTGGGAGCCCATGGTGCCTGCAGACTGAGGTCTAAGAGCTCAGAGGGGCAGAGCCTGCCCTCTGTGTTGAGCCTCCACCTGCTCAGTGGCCACACCTTGGGCTTGCCCACAGGTAATCTGAATACAAGTGGCCTGAGGTCCTGTCCCTGGGCCTCCATTCTTTTATTCAACCAGCACCCAGAGCCTCCCAGGCGACCAGTATTCAACCCTGGGCCTTGGGGTGCAAACAACTTCAGAATCAATCAGAACCCCCAGCCCCACATCCTAGGCTCTTTGGTGATTAGCTCCCTAAAGCAAGGTTTCTGCAATCCCTTGCTCCCCCCACTCCCCAGCGAGAGCTCCAGCTCTGACAAACACCCCTGGGTCCCAGACAGGCCCGCTCCTTCCTACATCCTCCCTTGGACTGCCCTCTGCTTCTCCCTCCTTGGCCAGTGGAGGTCTTCTCAGCCCATCAAAGCACTAGCCTTCCCCTCGACGCTTCCTCCATGGCTGCAGGAAAGATTTACCTGGGCCACTGAGCTTGAACTTGCATACACACACACACACACACACACGCATGCACACGCACACACACAGGTTACACGGCCGTGGCAGGTCGTCAGTCCCTGGAGGGCTTCGAGCCATTGCACACCCGTTCCCACTTTGCATAATGAAGTCTCCCAGTCAGTGTGGCTGTGTTGGCTGCTCTTTGCTGATTTCTTCTTTTTTTTGTAAATATTTATTTTATTTTTTTTGAAAGGTAAAGTGACACAGAGAAAGAGAGAAACAGAGAAAAAGAGATCTTCCAGCAGCTGGTTCACTCCCCAGATGACTGCCAAGCCTGGGCCAGGCCAAAGGCAGGAGCCAGGAAATCCATGCAGTCTCCCACGTGGGTGGCAGGGGCCCATCTCCCATGGCCTTCCCAGGTGCATGAGCAGGGAGCTGGGTCGGAAGCCGAGCAGCCGGGACTCAAACCAGCGCTCTGATATGGGATGCCGCTGTCACAGGTGGCGGATTCACCTGCTGTGCCACAACGCCGGCCCCAGCACTGAGCCGATATTCTTACCATGCCCCCATCACTGCCTTTGGAAACGCAGCCCTCCCAGCCCGCCCCAACGTGTGGCTCACAAATCAGTCAAAACCCTGGAGGCGGCGCCTGCTGCATTCGAGAACCTGAAATACCTTTGCCACCCTGGCCGGCACGATCTGGGGGGACCGCTGTCCTTGTGTGAGCACATGGCCCAGGAGCTAAAACGCTGCAACCCATTAGCCTCTTGTGTGTGCCACCTCCAGTGTGCCAACTCAACAAGGCACGAGCGGACGCTGCAGCCTGCCTGCCTGTCTTGCTTCCTCTCCTCCTCCTCCTCTTTCTTCTTTTGTTTATTTTCTCTGTTCCGGCAGCCCGTAGCCATCTGTACTTGCACCACAGAGCGATTCCCACTGGAGCCGCCGCGAAACCTTTCAAATAAAATATTTAGCGCGTGGATCCGGTGCTTCTCTGTTGTGAGTTATGAAACCTTTATTTGGGGCCCGCCTTCTTCGACACCTCAGGGTTCTCCTTGGTGTTCGGATGCCACTGCGCCGCCTCGGAATTAGGCCTTGTTTTTTTTTTTTTTTTTTCCACGGGGGGCTGGATTATTTGTTGTGACTCGGTAATGCTAATGTTTGAATTTTGAGTCTTTTACTGCTGATTAAACCCCTAAAGACGACAGCAGAATTTCCGCTTGGCTACCAGGAGAAGAGAAGGCAGCGCGGTTCGTGTCGGGGAGATCACTGGAAGAATGTGCGGCGAGCTTGCTCATTGATGAATAAAGCAAAGCATTATCATTTTTAATAGGAATTAAACAGCTAGAGGGAGAAGCCGGCAACGCTGCGATCAGTGCAAAGGAAAACAATCTCACAATTTTAATTAACTGTATTTTAATAGCTTTAGTTATAATTGAATAATTTAAATACCAAGGGAAACAGTTAAATCTCCTAAAAGCCTTTTTTTATTTACATTTTAAATACAGTTCACGGTGAAGAGATGACAGCCTGTGTGCCGGGGGTGGGGGTGGGGGTGGGGACTGCAGCGAGGGCTCTGGCAGCTGGGCAGGCCCGCAGGAGGCCGGCTGGACCTCCTGGGGTGGCAGAGTGGGCCTCAGGCTGAGACGACCTCCCGGAGGGCCCAGGGGCCGGAGTGGGCAGTGAGGGGCTCCTGCCTTCCCGGGGCCTGCAGCTCATCTGCTCTCAATGCCCCCAAGCACGTGGGATCCGGAGTGACCCGCCGTACGCAGCCCACGCTCAAGCTATATTATGGCAAGCCTATAGTCCCAATCACCACAGCGATGCAAGCATCCTGAATAGTTAGGGCTGGAGATGATGGTGAGAGAGAGAGAGAGAGAGAGAGAGAGAGAGAGAGAGAAACTGATAAACTATCAAGGAAGGAAAATGAGCCTAAGTTACAGGACGAGGGACCGTCGTCGCGGATGGGGCTAAGTCTAGGTGACGTGGGAAAGGGTGGAGTTGTCGTTTAAGTGGAGGCTTTGGGAAGGGCAGGCTCAGGGCTGGTGTTGAAGACTAAGGCAGACACAGCAGCATGTGCAAAGGTCCAGCGGTGGGGGGAGGCTTGGAGGGTGCTAAAGGAATTGAGGGAGTGTAGCAATGATGAGAGAGAGAGCAGGGAGGAGGTGGGGGTCTCCCCCGGGAGGAGATGGGCGGAGCCAGGGCATGCTGAGCTGCAGGCGGTTCCTGGGGGCTATGGGTGGTGGAAGGATGCGGTCCAATGTGGGCAGTCTGAAAGTTCTTCGTGCAGGCTTCCTAAGCCTCGGGCTGGGTGGTGACTTCTTCCCTCTTTTGCCCTTTTGGGTTTGTCCAAGCAGGACTACGCTGGGCCCTTCCTGGGCCCCCAGCCACTACCCAGCCCCTGCCCCGCCCCTGCAGCTCCTGTGTGAGAATCCTCAATGCCTTGCACGTGTACCTCAGCTCTGGCTGCTGTTTGGGGTCCAGCTCAGAACTGGGCAGATCCTCTCAACCTCTGCCAGCCTCCAAGCTGCAGAGTTGTCACCCCTAAACCCCGTTACCCCTAAACACATTACCACTCACCCAATACTCCTGCTTCTTTGTTTTTTTTTTTTTTGCTTTTATTTTTTTAAAAAGATTTATTTATTTATTTATTTGAAAGTCAAAGTTACACAGAGAGAGAGGAGAGGCAGATATATAGAGAGAGAAAGAGAGAGAGAGAAAGAGAGAGAGAGAAAGAGAGAGAGAGAGAGGTCTTCCATCTGATGGTTCACTCCCCAGTTGGCAGCCATGGCCAGAGCTGCACCGATCCGAAGCCAGAAGCCAGGAGCTTCTTCTGGATTTCCCGAATGGGTACAGGGCCCAAGGACTCGGGCCATCGTCTACTGCTTTCCCAGGCCATAGCAGAGAGCTGGATTGGAAGTGGAGCAGCCAGGTCTTGAACGAGCACCCATATGGGATGCTGGTGCTTCAGCCAGGGCATTAACCCGCTGCTCCACAGCGCCAGCCCCAACACTCCTGCTTCTGCATGGCCAGCCTTTGGCTGAGCTTAGCAAAGCACGAGGTCACTGGGCCACCTTCTGGGGGGCTCTGCGCCCCTTTCTCCCTCTCAGCAGCCTGCTGAGAAAGCCCCCTTCATGCCATGTCCGCACCACGCAGAAAGGCAGGGCCTGGGAGCTGAAGATTCGCTCCACCAGGAACGCGCTCAGAGTCCCAGGTAACGCGGCTGGGACGCCCTGGGAGGTGTGGATGCCAGAGCCGTGGTGCTCTGAGCGTGCATCCTGAAAGGACCCAGGCAGGCTGTCCTGGGCGACACAGAGTCAAGAAGAGCTCACTGTCAGTGCTCTGAGCGTGGCCATGCGCCCGCTGCACCTGCTCGGCCCAGTTCTCCCTGGAAAGAGCCCTGGAGGGGAGCGCCATTGTCCCTGCCTCACAAGAAGGAAGCCCAACACAGAAGGCGCACAGCAAGGGCGCGGTGCCTAAGATACCTGACTGCCTCTGCCCTCACTCCCAACCGCTGCCCCGGAGATGCTCCCACCCCAGCCCCAGGCTGGTCCTCGGTGTCCCCTACACCACACGCTGCCTGTGTATCCCACAGCTACCCATCCAGGGTCTCCTCTGTGCCTCTCATCTTCCATTTCACAGAGGAAGAAACTGATCCCCGGAGCTGCGGGAATCCCAGGTAGAGGCACGCAGGCACTGATCCCCGGTAATTGGACCAGGGGAGCAGCAAAGCTCAAATTCCCAGTGAGAGGGGTAGTGCCTGGATCACCCACAGCAGGGTTGCTGGGCTCCATCTAGACTGGGAGCCAGGGCAGGGCTGGAGGCCACTAGGGGTGAAGGGCAAGAGAACAGGACCCAGGCTGGGGACCAGTGCCCCTCCTTCCTGCATGCAAAAGCTACAGGGTCAGGAGGTATGTAGCCTGCAGGGGGCAACCAGGAACCCCATCTCAGTGCCAAGCTCTTGGGGTGCCAAGGTTGAAGATGTGGGGTGACCACATCCTGTTCATGCCTCTCTGCCACGGTTGCCCTTGGCATGCACCAGGGGAAACTAGAAGGAGGGAGGGGGCGAGCAGCCTGGGCTGGGAGGAGGGGGCCACGTCAGGAGAGCAGCTGGCAGCACAGGACGGCCAGGGTCTGTGCCAGGCGCCCAGGGCTCCCCAGTGGGACCAGAAGACTTTCGCCCCCAGCTGCTGGGTGTCACCAGCAGAGAGCTCTTCAGGGATGGACTGGGCTGAAGAGAGCTGCATTGCCAAGGTCGTGGCCCCTCCCCGGGGGCCCATGAGTGCCCAACTTGGAAACAGAGGGGCCTGGTCCCTTTCATCTGAACTCTGAAGGGCCACCCAGGTTCAGTGCTCTCCATGGGGCTGGCTGAGGCCTTGCAGTGACTGTGTCAAGCCCTGTTTGACCCTTAGCCCGGTCCTGAGACACCGATCCCAGCACAGCCTCTAACTCGTACCCCACACCCCGACCTCCAGCTCAGAGTCAGCTTGCAGAGGGAACCAAGCGGCCACAGTCACAGACCTTGATCAAACACTTGCCCAGTGAGTCTGCAGGCAGTTCCTGTAGGGGCGGGACCCACACGGGGTTCTGGGGATGGATGGTGACATCTGCGGGGGCTGGGGGGAGCAGGTGCTGACACAGGAATTCTGACTTGGATGGTCCAACCTGGGAGCGCAGGCTTCTCCCCAGGAATGAAAGGCGGGACGGGGCCAGCCCCTTTCTGAGGTTCTGCTCTCCAGGGGTTGGCCCCCTGCTCTGTGTCCCTTTAGTGACAGGGGCCAAGCAGCTGTGTACACACGAGGCTGGTCCCTGCCTCCCTGTCGCCGTCCCCGCCCGGGCTTGGTCTCACCCTTGAGTCTCGCAGGAAGAACCGTTCCGGAGCTTCGTACACAGGCAGGTCCTGGCCGGCGGAGCAGGCTCCATCATGGAGAGACTGCATGGAGTGTGGTCAGTGAGGTCGGGGGTGGGGGGAAGCTGTGCTGCACAGGCCTGTGGAGAAGCGGGGACCCTGCTGCCGGTGAGTCTCCCCCTCCAGCCTGCCTCAGTTTCCCCTCCTGCCTCACTTTCCCTTGCAGAGCAGGTGCTCCGAGGATAAGGCCCCGTGGGGCTTCCCAGCAGCCGCATCCCAGGGGCAGAGACCGCTGAGTGCCCGCACTGTGGCACCGTGGGGACACTTCCTTGTCTTCTGGGGGACGACACTCAGGGCCTGTGCTGGGGAGAGCACGCTCTGAAAGGAAAATGCTGCTTGCAAATGTTCCCAGCCCTTGCTAGGAAAGAAAAGTAGAATGGTGTCTTGGCAGAGGCTACAGCACTGGGGAGCGGAGCCGGCACTGGGGAGTGGAGGGGACGGGGTGCCCGGGGCCGGGAGCCAGGGAGCCCCCTTCTCTGGGCCGGGACCATGGAGGGTGCTGGAAAAGGTGGTGTGGGGCCGTCTGGGCAGGTGTGGGTGGGTGGTGTCCACACGTGCCTGCCACCTCCTCCAACAGCAGGGTCGCGAGTGTGCCCCCGGCTGCCTGTCCTGAGCCGGTGCGGGCCCTGGCTTCCCTCCTCCCCAATGTCTGAGTTAGCACGAGGCAGGACGCAGGGCCTGGCCGGCCTTGGAGGGGGAAATGATAAACAGATGTGCGGGGACGAAGGGGCAGCATGTGCTGGAACGGCAGGGGCGTCGCAGGCCCGCTGGCAACTGCCCCTCTCCCTGGGGACCCAACAAATTGCTGCCAGGGCGGACCGGTGGCGAGCGGGCTCTTTGATGTCCCACAGGCCTGGGCACACATCCTGGCTGTGCCGCCGGTGAGCCGTGTGACCTTGGATGAGTTATTTAACCTCATGTGTCAAGTAGGGAACACAACAATGCTTCCCTTGCAGTGCGGCTCTGGCCGGATTAAACCAGATGACGCATGAGCAGGACTCGGCGCACTGCCTGGAGCGCAGCACTCGGCCAACGGGCGCTGTGTGTGTGCTGCTGCCCCCACTGCCGGGCGCAAGCCCCACGTCTGTTTGTTCAGCAAACACGGGCTGTGCCCTGCTCTGTGCGGGGTGCCAGGCGCAAACGCAGACGGGACCTGGAGCTGGGGTGACACTGTTGGTGGCAGAGGGACACTCGGACCTGGACGCTCTGGGTCTGCCTTCAGGAGAGAAGGCTGTGAAAGCAGAGGTGGTGAGGAGGAGCCCAGGCTCTCACGACCAGCCCACGACAGCTCCTGCACACCATGTCCACCAGCAAGTTACCTCCACCCCACAGACACTTGAGTGAGCGTCAAAGCCCAGGCCAGGAGTTGGCGCTGTGGCTTAGCTGGTAAGGCTGCCACCTGCAGTGCCGACATCCCATATGAGCGCTGGTTCGAGTCCTGGCTGCTCTACCTCCAACCAGCTCTCTGCAATGGCCTGAGAAAGCAGTGGAAGATGGCCCAAGTCCTGGGAGACCTGGAAGAAGCTCCTGGTTCCTGGCCATTTCGGCCAACTAGGGAGTGGACCAGCGAATGGAAGACCTCTCTCTCTCTCCCTCTCTTCCTCTCTCCCTCTCTCCCTCTCCTTTTCTCTGTGTATAGCTCCGACTTTCAAATAAATAAATAAATAAATCTTAAAAAAAATAAAACCCAGTCCAAATGGCCCTTTCTCCATGCAGTGGCCAGGGCCCTCCTGGCTCTTGGTGGCGGCCGTGGGTGTAGGCCTTGCCCAATTCTGGTGTTCATTCGTTCTTCGCTTGGCTTAGATCTCTTAGGGGATGCAAAGGTCTGTGAGGGCAGGAGGTACTCGAGTGGCAGTCAGGGGTGATGCTGACACGTGGGGTTCTGAACCCATTCGCTCCGCAGGGTCTCGTCTCCACCTGCAAGGCTGAGAGGATTATACAGGTGGCCTGGAACCTTGATGAGACTCAGCAGGGCCGCCAGCCCCAGAGAGCTCGTCCCAGTGGCTGACACACAGGGACCACCATGGAGAGTAGCGGGATTATCTCCCATCGTTGTCTGTCCGCCCGGTCTGCTTGGTTCGCAGCCAGTGCTCTGTAATTAGTTATCAATGGCAAACGTCTCGTTCCCCGGTCCCAAGTTTCAAATCTGTAAAACGAGGGAACAACTGGACTTTCTCAGGCAACTTGGGGTCACTTCTACGCACCCACAGGGGAGGCCGAGGCCCTGCGGCTGGGCTGCGCGCACGCCGGGAGTCTTCGCGGTGAGCCAGAGCACCGTCTTGCTTAGCTCTGCTGGACGCGGGTTCTCCCTAGCCAGCTTCTTTCCCAGCTGAACCGTTTCTGTGCAGAGGAAATATCAAGGTGTATGATGTCAGTGCAGTGAGGTCATCCGGCCAGCTGTGTAAACATCTGGAAGCAGCAGAGACCCAGCAGCGAGCGCGGGATCAGCGGGACCAGACGTCTTGGGGAGGCTCCTGCACCGGAGCCCACACCGCAGGACCGGCTCACAGAGGCCGAGTGAGTTCTGATCAGAAAGTGGAGCTGCGTTCCTTCTCCCCCAGGCGCTGAGCTCTGGAAAGCCGAGGAGCCACAGGGAGGCCACGATGTGTGACTTTGGAAAACAGACGCGCGGGTTAGGAAAATCCTGCTAATGAGATGTCAGCAGCCGCGGGAAATAACTTGTCAGGGTCCCGGGGCCCTGCTTCTTCTCATGCTTCCCCTGCCACGGGGAGAGCTGCACATGGCCCTGACTTGCCTCCCGGCAGCGGGGGGGGGCTTAGGAGTCTGGAGGCCGGGGCTGCATCTGAGGACACCCCGGGCCGCCTCCTAAGAAGCCGGCACCAGCCGGGGACAGGGTCTGGAGTTGTGGGTGAGGGCCTTGAAGCCCAGAGAGGCAGGCGCACGGCCAAGGTCAGAGAGCTGGGCGGACAGAGCCTGGGGCAAGGAGCTGAGCTTCCTGACCGCCTGGCCCGGCTGCCTTTCCTCTAACCCCACCAGCCTCTCTGTTGACACTTGTGTGTTAGAGAGAAATATTGTTCTGTATCCAACTGCAGAAAGAACTTTGAAAGAAATGTGGAAAACAGAGAGACCCATGAGATAACATTTGTAACAAAGAGTAGCTGGAGCTCATCACTCTCTCTTTCTCGCACACATACACACACACACACACGCGGAGTCTATAGCTGCTTTGGCAAACTTTTTCTCGCCTCCTACTCTCCACAGGCCCTTGACCGTCATGGTCTGCACTTCCCTGGGACCAGACCCAAATATCAACAGCACGTGCGGAGCACAAGACACGGGGATCCGGATTGGATTCCCGTCTCACAAACAATGGGGTCTCCTTTGGACTTCACTTTTCTCATCTGTGAAATGGGCTGTAATATGGGCCTTGGAGTAAATCAAGTTCAAGAGCTGAAAATGCCTTGTCAAGCGTGAAGCACGTTGTTCAAAGAATGGGTGGACGGTGGTGACGGTGACAGGTGCTTGCGTGGGGCCTGCTGGATCTCATCCTCGGACTCCTCCTCACGGCTGCCCCCTATGCGGCCGCCCCGGAGGCCACGCCCCCTTCCCTCACCACATACATCCATCCTACAACAGCCGCAAAGATGAGAACCCCCAGGGACAGACCCTGGGCGGGCCCTGCAGGAGCCCATGGGTCCAGGATGCCCCTTCAGGGTGGACTGGCGGCGCACCTGCCTGAGGCTGCCTCAGTCCCCTCTCAGATTCGGATCCCAGACATGTCAAGGTCACACACTGTCCCTGCCTCTCTGCCGGGCCCTTCTCCCCACCCAGCCCCGACTGGGAGAGCTATGCAAACCTATTTTGCATACGTGGAAACTGATACCTGATGGGAAAGGCTCCTGAGGACTCAGAGCTGCTGGCGCTGGGCCTCTGAGAGCCATGTCCAGACGCCTGCGGAAGTCTTGTCTGGGGACCAGGAGCCAGAGGTGACCTTCAGTGCCCTCTGCCCAGGCCTGCAGACAGCCCCTCCCTCGCCTGGCGATGGCAGAATCCAGAAACCCCAGGGAGCACGGCGCAGCCCATGCACTGGCTACTGCAGGAATCTGTGCCTGGGTATCCCTGCACAGCTGGGGGAACCCCTGAGACTGGGCAGCCGGGCGGCCCCCTGGTGGGCAGCACCCAAGCAGGGCGGACTTCTCTCCTGGCTCCAGGACATGGGCCCAGCTGGGAGAGGGCTCCTCCTCCCTGCTCCCAGGAGGTCTTTGCCACAGCCTCCTGTCCTGCGTGTCTGCCACGCTCTAGTCTCAGCCTTGTCCTCCGTGCCCTGGTGAGCTTGGCAGATGTCTTACTTTCTCTGCCCCGATGTGCTCCTCTGCACAATGGGTACATTGAGGCACCCCACTTTGAGTCCAACAAATGAAAGACCTAAGTGTATGGGGGTTTCACTTGCCAGGCAGGCAAAAGATGACCCCTGGCCATAAGACCAGGGCACCCCAGGGCCGAGGAAGAAGCAGAATCCCACAGTGAGACCCCTCTGATGGGCGGCTGCCTCGATGTCTCCCCACAGAAGCCGGCCCCACAGCTGGACCACTCGAGTGCTCTGTGTGTGTGCCACCTGCAGTCACAGGCAGCCACCTGCTGTCCCCCCCGGGGCTCCCTGCTGCTGTGCCCCCAGCTTTAGGCCTGGGCACAGAGAGTGCTCCTGGCCCTGTGTGGCTGTGTGCAAGGTCTGCATCCCGCGGCGGGTGCTGGCTCTGAACTTGACCGGCCTGTGAGACCACAGTCCTGGAGTCCTACAGGTGGCGTGGACTTTGCCCCCTCATGGGGAGCTGCAACTCCGCCATGTTCCCAGGGTGTCTGGGGAGGAATCCTCTGGTCCCTCCCCTCCTTCTCTCCTGGGAGGTGGGAGGTTCTGGGCACCCCAGCTGCTGGCTGCCAGTGGAATCCCAGCTCAGTCCCTTTAATGGCCCTTGTCCATTGAGCCCTGATCCAGGAGTGATAAAGGAGGCTCCACTGCTGGGGCCAGTAGCCCGGAAGCAGGGAAGAGCTCCTATCTCGCATTCTCTCGGGCAATCACTAGCATTCAGGGCTCCATTTATCAGCTCCATGTAATCTCCTCCAGGAGCTGCCACTTCCCCTCTTCCTGGACTTCCTGAGATAACAGCTTTCCCAGAGGGGAAGGGGCGTGTCCTTCACCAGGAAGAGGGGCCAGCTGTGTCCAGGGGTGCAGATCTGCAGGTGCCTTCTCCTTATAAGAAGTGTGTTTCTGGGGACAGCAGTGCTACCTTTGGGTCAGGATTAGCTTCTGGCCAACGGCATAGATGCAGAAGTTGTATGGTAACTTTGAGAAGTCTTTGTGAAAGGAATATCAGAGACCCTACTGCTTTCTTTTCTGACTTCCTGATATCTGGAATGCATATGTGATGGCTGGGACTCCAGCATCTATTTTGAATCTTGAGGGGACCTACTTTATAGGGCCATGTGCTGAAATGGCACATACAAGAACCATAGAGTCACATGGGGTTTCACCAGCAGTGTGAGCAGGCATGCTCCTGACTTGAGGTGGGGAGAAGAAGGGGGTCCCAACGTTACGACTTAAGAACCTAAACCTTAGGGTTAGGACATGGCTGAACCTTTCCTCTCGATGAGCAATCACGCAACTGTCATGAAAAGGTCAAAGGCTGCTCTCGGGGCGTGGAGGAGAAGGGAGCTGGCATGAAATGCCACCAGGTCTGTGTCAGACACACATAGCCTCCAAGCTCTGGCCAGTGCCCGCTGTGGGTGTGTGAACCAGGGCCGATGGCGTCCCTGTCTGCCCAGCTGGTGGGCGGGGCCGCACAGTCTGTAGCCCGGGCAGCCTGGGAGCTTGTGAGGCCCTCTGGAGCCCAGCTGGGTGGGACAGGGTCCCAGGAACCGAGCAGAGGAAGGAGGTCTCCCCTGGCCGGGGCTGTTTCCTCCTGTCCTGTTCCTTCCCTTATCTCCTCACCACTACATCACCCAGTGCAATCACCCCCAGCTGAGGACGAGTGATCTGGGGCAGGAATCGAGGGTGAGAGAAGGAGTGTGACCCCCCCCTCCATCCTGGCCCCCTGCAGCTGAGCAGCGTGATGTGGTCCAGCCGCTGGGAGCATGGCCAGTGAGCCTTCCTCCCTCGTTGGCAAGCTGTCTGCGCCACTTATCAGCTGAGGTCCCCAGGCAGGTGACAATCTCTGCCTCAGACCTAAATAGGGTGGAGGGGGGCTCCCGTGGGGAGCTCTCGCGATGATGAGTACTTAGGTCAGCGCACGGCAGCTTGCTGAGGGCTGTATGAGGTCAGACACAGACAGCGCCGTCACAGAGCAGCTGTGCCTCTGTCCCAATGCCTCTCCAGCTCCACGCTGCCCCTGGAGGGAAGCTCACCGCATGGTATTTCAGGACCGCCCACTGTCCCAGCCACCTGCCAGCAGCCCACCTCACCAGGGTGCCGGGCGGCACCGGGGTCTCTCTGGCAGCTCCAGCTTTGCTTCTGGGGTCTGATCTTAGCCAGGACTAGGGCGTCCTGGTCTCCTCCTGCCTCACTTTGCCTGCCCTTGCCAAGGTCACAAGAGTCCCCTTCCTCTGGGACTTCCACCTGCCCTTCCCAGACTAGCGGCCTCTCTTAGCCTTCACTGCCCTCCCCTCACCCCACCCCCCAGCTCCGACTAGGAGCTAGGTCAAGGGCTTGCATGCAGGCGTTCTTTTGGGAAGAAATCCCAGGGTGAGTGGGCTGAGACAGAAGCAGGAAAAGGAGGAGAAGCAGTCCAAGAACAGGTCACCGAGCTAGCGACCACGGGGAGGGTCTGGGGAGGCTCCCTCCGAGGAAGGCGGTGGGGTGAGCCGTAGCATTCTGCACACGAGAGAGCTTCTCCTGTGGCCCGCAGCCCCCATTGTCCCCGGGCTGCCCAATAGACTGTGGATTCCTTGCACGGGCCAGCATGGCTGGTGGGTGTCGGTCCCATCCAGAGGTGACAGAGAGTCCCAGGACAAGGAACAGGTGCACACGGTGCAGGTGGGCTGTGGCATTGTGCAGCCTCATCTCTGGGCTGCCAAGTGTGGCAGCCATGGCTGCAGCACGTGCTGAGCCAGGAAGGTGTGGGGGAAGGTGTGAAAATGTCCCAGGCATGGCACCTGTGCAGTTCCTGCCGCCGGCCGTGATCCGTCCTCTACAGCAGTTGCCCGCTGGTCTGCGTGGACCCCCAGTCACGGTGACTTTTGTGAGCAGAATCTGTTGTTCTTTGTTATATACAAGGAGTCTCCAAAAGGTTCATGGAAATGCATATTATGGGAAAAAAATCTATGCATGGATTTCAAAATTGTTGTACCAAAATCAACTTATTTTTAATTGTGCTTTCTATGGGCTTTTTGAGGTGCCCTCGTGTATCTATGTTCTATGGTTGCTGGACAAGACTAAGTTTTTAATTCTTTTTAACTGGGGGAGAGGGGTAGGGGGAGAGAGAGGGAGAGAGAGAGAGAGAGAGAGAGAGATCCCATCTGTCGATTCACTCCCCAAATGCCTACAGCAGCCAGGGCCAGGAACCCAGTCCAGATCCCCTACATGGGTGGTAGGGACCCAACTACATTAGCCATCACCTGCTGCCTCCCAGGGTCTGTAAGAGCAAGAAGCTGCAATCAAGACCTTGAGCCAGGACTTGAACCCAGGCACTCTGGTAGGGGATGTGGGCACCCAATCAGCGTCTGAACCATTAAGACAAACATGTGCCTGGGACTAGCTTTCTAAATGAACTCTAGTTAAAGGTACAAGTGAATGAATGAACGAGGCGGAGGTAGGCCTGGAACCCAGTGCCCTCACGACTCCTGGGGCTGCGGTAAAGCCAGTCTCCCATGGGCACAAACCCCACCCCAGCATCACCAGCCTGAACGCGAGCTGGGTCTGCAGGTGAGCTGCGTTGCATGGGGTGCTCAGACGCCCGGAAGCTGAATTTGCAGAGTTTATCCTCTTCCCGAAGCTGCAAATGGCTTTTGCAAAGCACGACCTTGGCAAAGACTTGAAGAGGACACAGGGGGCCGCTCCAGCTTCCGCTCCGACTCTCTGCACAGCTGCAGGTCCTGGAGATGGGTTAGGCAGCAGGAGTCACCCCCAGACTGCAGGGTGACAGAGAGCCGAAGCCTAAGGCTCAGCCGGAGACTCCCCTGTCTACAGTGTCAGAGACAGCCACTCCCAAGATCTAGGGCTTTCTGAGTGCAGGAGCCTGCTTTGCCAACGTGGGATCTTAGGATCTGCCTGAGCCTCACCGAGTTGGGGTCTGGGCCCCCAATCCGGGCCCCTGAAATCAATGGTGGGCCAAGGGACACACGTGATGCAGGCCCCCAGAGGGTGTCCTGTGGTCCCCATGAGGGGTCTTCCCAGGGTGTCGCTTGCTGGGTACTGTGGGTCATTTCAGGATCCTTAACAAAACCTGAGCAATCTGATGTCACAGCCACCAGCATTGCCCCAGGTGAGTCCCGCCTGCTGTGGGCCCTGTCACTCTTCAGTCACAGCTGCGCACCCACAACCTCCACGCTCCGAGTCCGAGAGGCATCCTTGACAAAGTGCACTGGGTACGAGCAACAGCGAGAACGGTGATGGTGGGGTCTCCCGGACTCTCGGGGTTGATGGGGATGCTGCGGACACAGACCTGCAAATGGGCCCGAGCCAGAAAAGAAGTGGTTCCCCCAAAACCTGGAGTTACCACCCAACCCAGCCCCTCTCCTCCAAGGACGCAGCCAGTGGAAGGAAGACTTTTGCCCACCCCCAATCCTGCCTACGAAGCTTCCACAGCAACGCTGTCCACGGGAACTGCAAGGTGCAAATGACCCAACTGCCCATTAACCGAAAAACGGATGAACAAAGTGGGGTCTGTGCGCACGGTGGAATATGGTGCTGAAGTCCCGACACGCGCGGAGATACGGACGGACCCGGAACAGACACGAGAGCCCACGCCTTGTGACTCATGCCACTTATGTGACAGTCCGCAACGACAACTCGGCAGGCAGAGTGTGCCTCGGTGGTTTCTTCGGCGAGAAAGAATGGGAGATTGGAGGAAGAATAGTGGGGTGATGAAAACATTCTGAAATCGATTTCCTGACTACACTGCAAACCTCTGAACTGTACACTTGCAATAGGTGAATTACGTGGCTGGTGGGTTATATCTCAATAAAGCTGTTGTGGTTTTTTTTTTTTTTTTTTTTTTTTTTTTAATTCAAGACCTGGCCGGTGTTTACATGGCTTTGACAAGCATGCTCATTCGTGACTTTGTTCACTTTTCTGTCTGGGAGTTACACACAGAAAATCAAAGGGAACCAGTGTACAGCCAGGGAAGGGGAGGAGTACCAGACGCCGAAAGACCACTTGGTCTTCGCCCTGGTGATTTGCACAATTCACACGATTCTAGATTTTTCTACCTGGTAAAGCTGCAGGCAGAGGAAGGACCTGAGACTCAGCTGCTTAAAAAAGCCCAGCTCTGTCAGTTCTTACGGGCCACGGTCGCAAGGCCACGACTCACTCCCAGGACAAACGGCCCACGTGCCCCTCACCACGTGCCCTTTGTCTCTCTCGGCCTTCCATGTGTGGGTGCAGTAGTGGGCAGGAGACGACTCTGGGCATCCGTGCGGTCAAGGGGAGGCAAGCAGTCTTGGGCCACATGTCCAGGAAGGTTAGCGGGTGGGTGACGTTGTCTGGAATTCCACTTCTCCTCCCTGCCCTCCATCGTCTCTGAGTCCCTGGGACAGCTGTGTCCAGGTAGAAGTCTCCTCTCTCCAGACCGGAGCGTGTGGAGGAAGCTGCAGCCATGGAGCCACTGAGGCAGGGGCCATGCCTGCTTGAGGATGAGCAGAACTGCCTGCCCTAAGGTGCAGAGAGTCACTGGCTGTGAGCACAGAGCTGCGGGCATCGGCCTTGGGGTCAGAGACCAGCCAGCAGCTTGTGGACATACTTGGATGTCCCTGTCCACAAAGCGCACAAAGGGAGTGCCTTGGGCTCCAAGGACCACAGCAGGTGGATGTTGGAAACTGTGTCGTTTGATTGGGTGCCGGGGTGGAGGGTGGGACCCACACAAAGGTGTGGAGGCAGCCAATCACAGCACGGATGCCATGGGGGGCACCTGGTGAGAAATGACTTTGCTTTGTGTTGTTGTCTATGAGTTACCACAGAGGGGTGTTTTTCCATTTTGAATTACCCTGCGAAGGTGCAGAGCTGCCGGGGAGCAGGGAAGAGAAGAAGCCAGATGACAAGTCAGCGAGCTCTGCTCAGAGCGGCGGGAGGGTGACGCTAACTACAGGCCTTTGGAAAATCCATACAAATGCAGAAAGAGCTGTGCGTGGGTTCCAAACGTATTTGCACCCAAATAAATGTGTGGAGTTCTAAAACAGATTATTTATGTTTTAGTTTTAAAAAAGATTATTTATGTGTTTGAAAGGCAGAGTGAGATAGACAGAGAGAGAGAGAGAGAGAGAGAGAGAGAAGGAGAGAGGAAGAGGGAGAGAGAAAGAATCTTCCATCCACTGGTTCATTCTCTATATGGCAGCTACTGGGCTGGGCCAGGCTGAAGCCAGCAGCCTGGAACTCCATCTGGTCTCCCACTGCCTTCCCAGGCACATTAGCAGGGAGCTGGATTGGAAGTGGAGCAGCCGGACATGAACCAGTTCTCATACGGGATGCCAGTGTTACAGGCAGCTTAACTGGCTGTATTATAACAGCAGCCCCTAAACTCATGTTTTCATTCCATTTTCCATGAATTTGAAGTCCCCTTACGAATTCTCAGCACAATGTCTCCAGCCAAGGAAGGAGCGGGGAGTAGGTAGCATGGATTACACCTAACTCTGGCCGATGCTCTCTTGTCATTGTCACACGCGTGTGCGGTGACTTGTATTATCCTTGCTCAAGAAACGGCTCCCAGAGGCCAACACAGGTGTTCCACAGCCAGATCTGTGATCAGTGGCAGGGCCAGGATTGAAGCCCAAGTGCAGCTGAGCCCGAGGCCAGGTGATTCTGAAGAGGAGCCAGGCTCTGGAACATTCCGCAGGGTCACTGTCCTCACCCCCGTGCCCATGGTTCACAGAGGGAACCTCACTTCCTCTCCACCAGCGCTGGACAAGGCGGATGCTCCGACCCCTTCTGCAGGTGGAAAGGCTGACCTCCAGGGCTGTGCCCTGCTCCCCTCCCATAAAACCCAGCCCCTCTCTTCCTTGCCATGGTGCGATCTGCTAAGTCTAATTTGCAGAAACATTCCTCTCTCTCTTCCTTGTTCTCGTTCCAGGAAGCCGCTTGAAAGCTTTGCTGCCCTTGGCACGGGGTTCCAGGTCAGCACACATTCTAGAAGCTTCTACGATGGAGGGTGCTTTCAGAGCAGGGGAGCCGGCAGGCAGATTTGGACAGCAGCCAGTTCGCGCGGGGTGGTGCTGCTGGGGAGGATGGAGGGAATGTTTTTTCCCTTCTCTCTTTAGGGAGAGCATCAGAGTTTCTGAAAATACAGCCTGGGTGTGAGAACAAGAGAAATATTAGCAACAAAATGCCTCTTATCCGTGGGCGTGCCCCGCGCCCTCGCTACGCCACACCTGCTGTCCCAGCCATCAACATCGTGGGGGCTCCTTGCACGTGCAGATCCGGCGTCAGCTGGCCTCTGTGCTCTCAGCGGCCTCCAGGTGACAGGTGAGACCTGTGCGTGTCCGTGGGGGAAGGCCTGGCGGCTGCCGTCTCAACAAAACACACCTAGGTGCCTCCCAGCTCCGCAGCGCGCCCAGCAGGGACGCCCAGCTCTGAAGGCCTCTTTCCTCCCACGGTCTAGGGCCCAGCGGGGGGCATGGCTTTTTCCTGCTCCCTGTCTCCCACCCCTGAATCCTGGGAACCCCGTGTCCTAAAAGCCTCTTGGTTGGAGTTGTGCCTGTCCCACTGCCACTGCCTCACTCCACGGACGCCTCCTTTGGTGTTTGACAAGCTCCCAACTGGGGCCAGAACACCCTTCCCCCATCTTCCATGGACCTGAAGGTGGCATCCCCCACCCTCACCCAAAGCCTCCAGGGTCTCCCCCGCCCCTCCATGGGTCTCTGTTCAACCCCTCCACCTCTCTCTGCTTACTCCTAGGAAAGCCAGTCCCAGACCTTTCAAATGATTTCATGTTTTGGTTCTTCTGTACGTAAATTGTCTTTTTCTATTGCTTGCTTTGCAATTTCCTTTTTCTTCCTTCCTTCCTCCCTTCCTTCCTTCCTTCCTTCCTTCCTTCCTTCCTTCCTTCCTTCCCTTCTTCCTTCCTTCCTTCCTTCCTTCCTTCCTTCCTTCCTTCCTTCCTTCCTTCCTTCCTTCCTTTCATTTTTGACAATTTCTTTTTGAAGTATTTTGCTTTGGTTTCTTTGCATTCATTCTGCCTAGAGTGTGTTATGTTTTGGAGTCTGTGAATTTATACATTTCATTAAATTCGGAGGAATGTTGGGCCTTTACTTTGTCCGCTACATTTTGCCGCCCTTTCCTGCCTGTGTTTGGATATTTAATGTTGCCCCAGAGCTCACTGAGGCTCTGCTGTTTTCAGCATCTGTGCTAAGTTCATTCTCTAATCTTCCAATTCACTGATCTTTTCCCTGACGGTATCTAAACAACTGTCAGTCCCCTTCAGCGAAATAGTCATCTAAGATTGTATTCTCTGTCTCAAAGATTCATTTTATTTACTTCAAAGGCAGAGTGACAGAGAGAGACAGAGATACACACACACACACACAGATAGAGAGAGAAAGAGAGAGATACAGAGAGAGAGAGAGAGAGAGAGAGAGAGATCTTCCATCTGCTGGTTCATTCCCCAAGTGGTTTCAATAGCCAGCTTTGGGCCAGACTGAAGCCAGGAGCCTGGAGCTCCATCCTGGTCTCCCACATGGATGACAGGGACCCAAGTATGTTGACCAAATTCCCCTGCTCTTCCAAGTGCAATAGCAGGGAGCTGGGTTGGAAGCAGAGCAGTTGGGACACAAACTGGCTCCATGATACGGGAAGCCAGCCTTGCACGTGGTGGCGGAATCCTCTGGGCCACTACCCTGGCCCTAAGCTACTGTTTCTTTTTACCATTTTTACTGTTACCTTTTTACCAAATGAAAAATTCCACTTGCGTCTCACTTTCTGCTCCCGTGGTTCTATATTCCTTGGGATCTCTAACCCAGTAAGTGCTTTGCCATCCTTACCCACCGTAAGCATCAACTCCATTTCTTCTCACCTCTTTCTTTCCCCCTGGGTGGAGACCACAGGGTCCTGCTTCCTGGGAGGCCAGGGCGTCACTGGTGGATGGGCTCAGCTTCATGCTGGCCAGTGTCTGGATTCTGCTGTCTTCCTCTGAAGGTAGTGGGTTTTGTTCTGGGGAGCAGATAACTGCATGCGGATTGGCCAGTCACTTCTAGAACGTTTCTGAGCGCCCCCAGGGTGGGTCTGGGGGAAGCGTCACTCTTGGGCTGCTTCACACTAACTATGTGGCTGTGACCTCTGCTGCCCACTGCACGCCCCGGGCGAGCCCTGAGTTAGTCGCCGGTGTCCTCGTCAGTGCTCAAGTGTGTCCCTGCCCCGGAGGAGCTGCGTGCTTTGCTGCTTCCCGGCCGTGGACCCGGCACAGCCTAGAGCAGCCCTCTCTCTCCACGGGCGTGTTTCAGAGTGGCCTACTCTGTTCCAGAAATGTGCCCTGCACCTTCCAGCCACTTCCACCTCCCGCTCCTCGACCCCGCAGCTCTGTTCAGTGTCCCCACCTTGCATGAACCCTGCCTCTAGGCAGAAAGCGGGGTGATCCCAGGCTAGGCTGGGGTGACCGTAGAGCTCCCCTTAAGGCTCCCGCACCCGCTGTCCCGCTCTCGAAGTGCTGTTGTGGCACCTGCTGCTTTCCCCCGCGTGCTGTCCTCCGAGCGCTGTCTGCCTCAGTGACGCAGGGTTTGATGTTGCTCCTTCTGGCCCCTGCCGCACTCCCCACCCTGCTCCCTTGTCTTCCCTCCCATGACTTCAAACACACTACATCGCAGGAACTCTCTCTTGCTTTAGGGACACCTAGCATAGGTGGGTTACAGCCAACCTCAGGTACAGTCTGATTCCCAGAGCGGTTCACCACTGGGGTGGGTTATTACAATAGACTTTTTCTTTTTTTGAAAGTTATTCATACAAAACGTTTGCAAAGCGGCTATGAAATAGAAGCCCAGGGGTGGGCGCTTGGCTGGGACACCTGCATCCCGTGTCAGAGGCCTGGGTTCGAGTCCTGGCTCTGCTTGTGATCCCAGCTTGCTGCTAATTCTCGCCCTTGGAGGTGGCAGGTGATGGATCAGGTTGCTGGGTCCCTGCCAACCATGTGGAGACCTGGATGGAGTTCTGAGTTCCTATCTTAGGCCTGGTCCAGCCCTGGGTCTTGTAGTCATTTGGGGAGTGAGCCAGCAGATGAAGGATCTCTTTCTCTTTCTTTCTACCTTTCAAATAAAAGTAATTAAATTAATTAACATTAAGCAAGTGGAAATGGAAACTCAGGGACACTCAGTGCCTGCTCAGCGGCAGGGCTGACCCAATCAGCTCCAGACCTGTACTTGGGGGTTTGCCATCAGCGAAGTTTAAGCGCCCCTGGTTCCAACCCCCTGCGCCACTCATGGTGATGGGTAAGATGGAAGGCGCAGGCAATTCTTCCGGCTTTCAGGTGCTGGCTGTGCACCTGCTAACCCCGGGAGCCTCTATGCATTGTGACGTTTTAGCTTAGCTCTGGAGCAAACAATCTGCTCTGACAGTGGCACATGGTGGCTCTGCTCGGGTCAGGAGTGGGAGGTGTCCAGGAAGCACTGGGGGAGGAGGAGGCTGTAGCGCCCTGCAGTGAGGCCAGTGCGAAGCACCCTGCAGGCCAGATGGCCGCCAAGGGCCTCCTCTGCAGGGCACTGGCTCAGGTGCCCACATGTCACTCAAGGGGGTTGAAACCCCTGCCCCTGCCAGGAGTGTGGAGGGAGGATTGGAAGCTGGCGACGCTGTGAGTGGCATTGAGTGGAGAAGGAACATTTTCCGAGGGACTTCAGGAAGCTCACAGAAAGGAACAGCGTGGCACAGCATGTTAAGCAGTTGCTTGCGACACCTGCATCCCCTATCAGAGCAGCAGTCAAGTCCCTGCCGCGGTGTCACCAATCCAGCTCCTGCTAATAGGCCCGGAAGGCGGCAGGTGATGGGCCCTGCTACCCATGTGGGAGACCCAGAGGGGGCTCCTGGCTCCTGGCAGGGGCCTGGCCCAGCCCTGGCTGTTGTGGCCATCTGGGGGGTGAACCAGCAGATGGAAGATCTTTCTCTTCCCTGCTTTTCCAATTAAGTAAATAAATAAATCCTCTTAAAATGTTTATGGGAAATAGAATTAAAAGATACATTTATTTTGGTGCAAAAATATTTGAAATCCGTGCCTTCAAGGGGTTTCCAAAAACACTTGCAGAACATGCACATGGTGGAAAAGCTATACATGGATTTCAAATTTCTCTGGCTCAAAATAAACTTATCTTTTGGTTCCGCTTTTCCACACACTTTACGAAGGGCTCCTGTACATAGCAGGTACCCGTTGCCTGCCAGGAACTGCGGTGGGAGCCGTGTGTCCTGTCTCGCTGGGAGGGTTTGTGAGACATCAGCGATGCGGTACGCGCTCTGTGCAAGGAAAAGGTGGCAGCAACCCAGGGACAGAACAAACACCGCAGCTCCAATTCTACCCGAGCAGCCATAGCAACGTTCCCAGCTGCAAGCATCCGTTCGGAAACTCCAGAACAGCAACAGAGGGATGTTAGTTGCATCCTGTAAGGATTCCGGTGTCACAACGTTTTTTTTTTCCAACCTTCGACATTGTCAGTCTTCTTGATTGAGTCTTTCCAACAGGTGTATAGTGAGATTGCTTCTGATTTTAATTGGCATGTCTTTAATCTATGGAAATATTATTAGCAATAATTATTATCGATTAGTCTATATTCGTGATTATTGACCACTCATAGATCTTCTTGGGTGAACGGTCAGTAAAAAGATTTGCCTTTTTTTTTTTTAACTTTTGTTGTTGTGTCCTTTGTTTAAAAAAAAGATTTATGTATTTGAAAGTCAGAGTGGAAGACCTTTCTCTCTGTCTCTCTCTCTCACAATCCACTCTGCCTGTCAAAAAAAAACAAAACAAAACAAAAACCCAAAACTGCTAGCTGTGTACATAGGGACGTGTCTAACACTTAGAGCTTGATAAATATTGATGGAACATTTCAGATATACTGAAATTGTAGAAGCAGCTCCAACTAGGATTTAGAAAAAAAAAAAAGAGTCACACACACACACACACACACACAATGCGCTCTCCTCTGCTGGTTCACTCCCATAATGTCCTCAATGGCTGGGAGGGGCTGTGCTGAGGTTGGGAGCCAGGATTCAGTCCAGGTCTCCCAGGTGGGTGGCAGGGAGCCACTTCCATGAGCCATCCCCACTGCCTCCCAGGGCCTGCATTTTCCAGGAGCCGCAGCTGGGAAAGGAACATGGGGGCAGGTGTCTGCTCCCTGGGAGAGTTTGTGTTCTGCTCCCTCGGGAGCTCCCGGGTGGGGGGCGGGGCAACTCGAAGCCCCTCCCTGCCAGTCCTCTCCCTCGTCCTTGTCTCCATGACCTTGGGAAGAGTAAGAGCTGTTTGTTTTCTTGAATTCCAGTTTAATGTTCTTGCTTTTCAGATTTCTTTATGTAGCTACATTTTAAAAGGATTGAAAAGGTAGAATCATATTTTTTCTTAGGATTTTTCACTTGGTAAATATGTTAAAAGATTTCAACTCCAGCAAACCCCACTTAATTATAGTTCATTATCTTGTTAACATAATTCCGAAGCCTGATACATGTCCATATTAATTTGGAATTTTCACATGTAAATTCACTGGGGATCTCGTCTTCTGGATGTACATTTTGCTTATGATCTTCAGCAAAGATGGCTGTTAGCAATATTGTAATTTGTAAGTTGATGTCATTTAATGCTTTTTTGAACGTTCTGAAATAATTGATACATCTTGGAAATGACTTATTTCTTGAAATAAATTTTTTAATTGTTTGGGGGAAAAATACTCCATGAAGCTATTTAAACCAGTTGCTTTTCCTAAAAGATGCAAATTGTGTAGAGATGTCTTTCACTGACTTTCCTCCAATTTTTCCCAGGAGTTTTTTAGTTTTAGCAACTGACATTTTCAAAAAAATATATATACATTTGATTTTCACTGCAGAATTTTTTCTCCGGCTGGTACGTACTAGAGGACTTCAAAAAATTAATGGAAAAATGAAATTAAAAGACAAGTTTGGGGTCAGTATTGTGGCACAGTGGGTAAAGTCATTGCCTGTATCCCATATGGGTACCAGTTCAAGACCTGGCTGCTCCACCTCCAATCTGGGGAGTAAACTGACAGATGGAAGCTTGCTCTCTCTCTCTCTCTCTCTCTCTCTCTGTTTCTCCCTCCCCTGCCCCCAAACTCTGACTTTCAAATAAATCAATAGATCTTAAAAAATAAGAATTTACTTTGGCACAAAAACATCTGAACTCCGAGTGTGGCTTTCCACATTACCTCCGTGGAGCCCCTCCCCGCGGTGTGTTCTCACCCTGGCCTTACGGAGCCTCCGACAACGTCCCCTTCCCAGCCCAGCCGCGCAGCTGCATTGCACCTGGCTCTTGGCTGATGCCCTGTTTGCCTGTTTTGCGGGTGTCCCCCGCCCTCACTCCGACTCTGGTCACCTCGTCGGGTTTCTGAGATGGGAGAGATTTTTCTTTGCAGCGTCAGTTGCTGGGAGTCACGGTGGTGCTCATCAGGAGTTGCTGTTTGACAGTCCAGGATGCTGGGGTCCACAGTAGTCCAGGTGGAGGGAAGAGGGGGAGCCGGGATGGCATGTGCGGCTGCACTTCCTCCTCCCGACGCCGTCTCAGTCCTGAGGAAGGATGAGGTCCTCACCAGCACACCACGCACCGGGAAGAACCAGTGAGGGCGCAGGCACCCCTCACCACAGGGACACCGGCGGGCCCCCAGGCCCCTCCCCAGTGTGGTCTCCATGCGGCTGCAGGGGCAGGACTCGGTCCCCAGGCTTGGAGCATGTGCCCGGAGCCCCTTACTGTTGGGGGTGTGATGAGTGTGGGTTCACACAAACGGAAGGCAGAGGCCCTGCATGGAGAAGGCACTGACCAAATATTTGCTCGCATCGGATACCACGGTTCCTGGAAGATGCGCTTTGAAAGACACACGTACACAGCCACACACCTGCACACAAGCACACATGTGCACACACTCACAGAGGTTCTACTACCAAGCTCTCTCCATAGCCTGTACTTGTCTATTCCCAAATCCCCCTCCCAACAATCACACACTCTGATTCTGGGTTCCCCTGGAAACTGCCGATCCATGTTAGTTCCAAGTGTTATAACACTTGGATGATCTGCACCGTCCGGTCACTGTGGAACCCAACCCCTGTGTTGAGTTAACACACAGCCCTTGAACTTCCACAGGAGATGGGAGGACATTGTGTGGTCCACAGCCGGAGGATTCTCCGAGCTCAAATACCACCTCCCCCGGGAAGCCACCCTGGACTCCCAATGGAATTAGTACTCTCACCTCTGCCGTCTGTTTCTGTTGACTCCACTGAGGGTCTGCCTTGCGTTCCCCCAATTGCTCTTTCACCCCGCATTGGTTGAGGTCCGTGGGATGGGCTAGGGCAGTGTGCAAACCAGACACAGAGGGTGCGTGCCCTCGCGGGACTCGCAGTGTAGAGCAGGGAGAACAGAAATAAGCAGTTACGACCACTGTGACAGGAGCTCAGGCAGATGACGTCACTGCAGGGTCCAGCCACCTGCTGGGCAGCAGGAGACCACCCCAGGGGCAAAGGTCATGGGGGAGGAATGGGCCAAGGGTCAGTGGGGCTGAGGCGCTGTGAGGGAGGGCGGGGGGCGGCAGGAGAGAGCAGAGAAGGACAGAGAGCCCCACCTACCGCGTTGCTCGCCCAGCACCTCGTTGTTTTGTGCATCTGCTGTCCACCCAGCCAGAGAGTGAAAACTCCCTCAGTGGAGAGCCGGGGGTCGTGGGCCCTGAGCGCGGTTCTGGCTCGGACCTGGACTTCAATGAATGAGTGAGCAGAGCTGGTGAAACAACAGGTGCGGGATGATTGCCCAGGGGTCTGGGATGGCTTCCAAGCCCCCCGCGTGCCCACGGCCTGCGCCTCTCCCTGGCTCTGATTCCTCACCCGCACCCCAGGAGGCAGCTCGGCTTGCATCCAGCAGACTCTGTTGTCACCTGGCAGACCTGGGTGACAGAGTGCATGCATGGAGAGCGTGCTGAACCCGAGAGCCACGCCCCTGAGTAGTCCCCATAACTCGAGAGAAGCCCCGAGACCTGGCTCCCCAGGGCGTGTCTGCACATAGCACACCATCCCGTAGGGCGGAGCTCACTTTGCACCCCTGTGCAGCTACAGACCTGGCGAGCGCGTCTGCTGGTCCTTGAGAAGCAAGCCAACTCCAGCCACCTGCTGCACGGAAGGTGGCCTCAGACTGGGATCAGCCTTGGGTGGCCTGAGGCATGGGCGCCAGGTGGGTGCTTGGCGCACCTGGGCAGCTTGTGGAAAGAATCCCACCTCTCCCAGAGCAAGGCCAGGAGCAGGCGTGGGCTGCTTGCACAATGAATTATTCACACATTGTGGTGAATGAATAATCCATGCTTTGAGTTAAATGTACAGGTATTTTTTTTTTTAAGTGAACATTGCAGAGTCAGTATGGGGGCAGCAGGGTCCTTCCTCCGCCCATCGCCGGTTAGAGGCATGGACAGGTTCATGGGCACCGATGCATCGGAAGGGGTTCATTTTTCTCAGTGTTGGAAGGTGACTTAGTGGGCTCTCCCTACAGCTTCGCTTTGACCTTAATAAGAAATTACAATAGCTCTAATTGCCTCAGAATCTTCCCTCGTGGAAGAGGGAAAGATTTCAAATTAAATGACTTGGCTTCCTCCCCAAGGTTGGCGAAGACAGCCTTGTAGACACAATCCCCATGCACTTGGACATGGAGAAAGGAATCAAGACGGATGGCCCTGGCCCTGCCTGCACCGCCGGCTGCGCACCTGCCTCCCCGCTCCCACCGCCTCCTGGCTGCCGTCTTGACAAGTTCATTGCTGCGCTCACCAGAAGGCGGTCGGCAGAGGCTTGCTTCTGCAGAAGCCAAGTGCGGGCCAGCAGCTCCTCGGGGGCTCAGCGGATGAAAGGCTGCACAAGTGAGGCTGGACGCGCTTCAGAGCGAGGGCCCACGCCTCCACATGCGTCAACAGCAGGACTGTTCCGGGAAAACACGGTGTCGTGGAGGCTTCGGGAATTGCAGAGAGGTTTTGCAAGAATTCAAAGAAGGCCATGGGACATAAAATGCTAACCAGCGTGCATGGAGCATGGCCTGTGTGGTAGGCTTCCTGCTGAGCCTCTAAGTCCTTGTTCCATGGAGTTCTTGGAATCCTAGGGTGATGGCTACTCTTATTAGCAGCCCCACGGAGGTTAGACAGTGCTCTTCAGCTCACCCAACAGGTGGGAGAGCCGAGGCTTAAACCCAGACCCGGGGGCTGGCTCTGTGGCCTGGTGGGTAAAACCGCCACCTGTGATGCCAGCATCCCATATGAGTGCCCGTTGGAGTACCGGCTGCTCCATTTGTGACCCAGCTACCTGCTAACATGCCTGGGAAAGCAGTGGAGGAGGATGGTCCAAGTGCTTGGGCCCCTCCCTTCCTGTGGGAGACCTAGATGGAGACCTAGGCTCCTGGCTTTGGCCTGGCCCAGTCCTGGCCATTGGTGTGATGTGGGGAGTGGACCAGTGGATGGAAGAACCCTCTCTCTCTTTCTCTCTCTCTGCCTCTCCCTCTTTTTCTGTAACTCTGCCTTTCAAATAAATAACAAATAAGTCTTTTAAAAACCCAGGCTGGTTGAGACCCTGTGGTCCACGATTCTAACCAGTGTGTAGGCCATAGGGTCTGTAGAGAGGAGAAGGATCCAGGTGCACATGCCATCTGACTGTAGCGACGGCAAACACAAGCAAAGAACAATGCCAGAAAGCCTGTCACCCGTGCCCTGGGAGATGTCACACGTAGCTCTTGGCTGCCCTGGGCATCGGGGTTCCTGCCACGGAGGTGCAAGTTGAAGGTCAGGGCTCCTTGGCCCAAACCCTGTAAGCTGGGGTGACCTCACTGAGCAATCACGGGGCGGACGTGGGCCAGGGGACGACGTGGTGGACATGGGTCGCCGACTGTCGGCTGCTCTCAGGCTGACAGCGGGAGCCACACAAACGACGGCCACCTTCGGGGCGGTGAGAGAGTTTTGGCCCATCACCCCCAGGGCTGGAATCAAGATGTCAAAGCAGCCATCATCTTTAGGTTTAAAAACCGCTGGAAATGCCCACTTGTAAGCCACAAGTGTGTGGCTACAGGCTGTTGGGGGGGTGGTGGATACCAACTGGATGATTGCTGACATTGAGCTGTGGTGGGATCAAGGCCAGGGAGAGCCAGGACACAGCTTCCCCTGCACCAAGTGCTCTTTTTTTTTTTTTTTTTTCGACAGGCAGAGTGGACAGTGAGAGAGAGAGACAGAGAGAAAGGTCTTCCTTTGCCATTGGTTCACCCTCCAAGGGCTGCCGCGGCCGGCGTGCTGCGGCCAGCGCACCCCACTGATCCCAAGGCAGGAGCCAGGTGCTTCTCCTGGTCTCCCATGCGGGTGCAGGGCCCAAGGACTTGGGCCATCCTCCACTCAAGTGCTCCTTCTGTGCAGAGAAAATTGCACGCCTTCTCCAACCTGTCACTACTGCCCAGAAAGAAGCCTCCCATGAGCTCCCATTTTACAGATCAGGAAACTGAGGCTCGGTGAGATTAGAAAATTGCTCAAGGGTTTGTTTTTTTTTTTTTTTTTTTTGACAGGCAGAGTGGACAGTGAGAGACAGAGAGAAAGGTCTAAAGGTCTTCCTTTTGCCGTTGGTTCACCCTCCAATGGCCACCGCAGCTGGCGCACCGCACTGATCCGATGGCAGGAGCCAGGGGCTTCTCCTGGTCTCCCATGGGGTGCAGGGCCCAAGCACTTGGGCCATCCTCCACTGCACTCCCTGGCCATAGCAGAGAGCTGGCCTGGAAGAGGGGCAATCGGGACAGAATCCAGTGCCCCGACCGGGACTAGAACCCCGGGGTGCCGGCACCGCTAAGCGGAGGATTAGCCTGTTGAGCCACGGCGCCGGCCTGCTCAAGGTTTTAAAGGCAGCGTATGGCAGGAGCAGGATTAAAATCCAGGGCACCTGGACTCCAGCACCCGTAGTTTGGATCCTGCAATGACGCTATTCCACACTGGGGCAGTCTCCTGGCTTTATTCATCTCGCAAGTCTGTGTGTGTCTGTAATGATTCCAACACGGCTTTTTAAGCCACCGGGGGTAGCTTAATTATGGCGTGTCTCCTGATGTTGTTGGAGTGTGACATTATTCAGGGTGTTCAGCTGCAGTGGGGTCTGACTCGTCTGGGTAATTTATGTGTCCTTCGCTGTGTTATTAATGCACGATCTCAATGGAGGTTTAATTTTGGAAGTGGTTTTCCGTATCATTGTGAGGACTTCAGAAAAAACTGGAACTGCACCCCTGATGGGAAGAGGAAAAAAAAAAAACACTGCTGCTCTCTCCGAGGTCACCAGGGACCGCCCAGGCCCCGGACCTGCAGGCCTGTCTCCTTCCACTCCTTCCTTGTATTCGCTGCAGCCCAGGGCGCTGGGGCGGCTCCTGTGGCCCCCCTCCCTGCTCTCCTCTCTCTTCAGTCTCCTGCCCCTTGGCTCTTCCCTCATCATGGAGACCCAGCCGGGCAAAGGCGGAGGGATCTGGGTATGGCAGCACTTCCCTGGACTCAGCCCATGCTTGAGCCAGCAGCATCTGCAGCGATACCTCTCCTGGCGGGGAGCTCACTCCCTCGCTCCCCCAGGACAGTGGTTTCAACCATGGGCAGCTGTACTGCTGCTCCATGGCTTAAAATGTGAAAAGCCCCCTCTCCCCCCCATGGAGGGCGTCTCCCCTGATGCTGGGTCTAGCCCTCGGGGAGCAGAGCCGGCGTTCACGGGACAGCCCTTTAAAGAGCTGACAGTGAGTTTTTCTTCACGCTGGACCACAGTCGTCCCTTCTACTCTCGCGATGCTGGACCAGTCGTCCCTTCTACTCTCGCGATGCTGGACCACAGTCGTCCCTTCTACTCTCGCGATGCTGGACCACAGTCGTCCCTTCTACTCTCGCGATGATGTTCATGGAACAGAAGCCTTCAGGGAGCCCAGAGAGGACACCCTTGAGTGGAACTTTACCCTCCTTTGTTGGAGATTCTGCCTCTGTTAATGCGACCCCCAACGACTGCCCCTGGGGAAGAGCCAGAGAAAAATGCTTGATGTCTGCTGAGCTCCTGGTGACCGGGACTCCTCCCTTCTCTGCTCGGGCAGCCTGGGGTGGGGGGCACGGCCCCCTCACCCTGTGCCTGTGTGACGGAGGAGCCTGGACAGTGGCAGAAATCTTCTTCCCCCCATTCCTGCTTCCTGTAAGTTTTGTTGCACCCCCAGAGCCCACCGAGGGCTTTTTGGACTTGGAAAGGTCGTCCCTGCCTGGGTAGGTGACGTCCACAGGTTTGATCAGGAACTTTCTACGCCTTCATTCGTGTATTTGTGAAATTCACTGTAACAGGAGCGAGCCAAGGACAAAGCCTTCTCTCTGGAGAGGCCCTGAGCTGACAGGCGGAGCAGGGATGAATTAATCAGTAAGACCGGCTGACGGCTCCTGGAGAGGGTCTAAGTCCATCTTCCTGATGGCCTTAGCCGGAGCTTCATGGCACCCAGAAGCGTAGCGTCAGAGGTTTAGTTTGCGCTCTGTGAAAACCCAAGTACACAGTGCCCCATTGCGTTTCCCTACTCGGAGTCTAATAACGACAATTCGCACGCACCCGAGGCAGGAGAGGAAGAACCGAAGGAGGGAGGGAAGCAGACGGCGGTTGCGTTACCGGGAATGGTCTGCAAATGGCCATTCTGGATGCCAGGAGCCTGCGTCTGCTCGTGGACAATGCAGTAAGGTCACAGCCGGTGCAAAACATAAGCTCCCGGACAGGACCGTTTCTCTCATCGCTAGATTATCGCGCAGGAAGAACGTCGGCCCCGGGGCATTTAAGGGTCGCGCTCAGGACGAGTCTGAAATCTGGAACGGCCTTGCTCATCTCCCTCACCCCTCAGGCTCCTCCGTGCCCTGTTCTGCGCTGGCACTGGGGCAGCAGCCAGGCCTCAGAGGATGGGGACCCATGGACACGCTTCTCCCTTATTTTCTGACTCCTCCGGCCTCTCCAGCCAGGGAAGGGTGGCCCCACGTCTAAGCCCCCTTGTGCCCAGTGGCCAGAGGTCCTGGGTCAGTTTCACGGTGGCAGGTGGGGCGCTCTCTCCTCTCTAGAATCAGCTCTCCCTTCCATTCAAAGAGCATCGTCTTGGCCTGGAAAGACAAGGTCGTCGGCAGCAACACAGCAGCACTAGCTGGCTGGTCTCGGGCAGCAGGGTCTTTGCTTCCTCGCTCTTCCCAGCCCCGGGTCTGAGTCTACGCAGAGGGGTGGCCCTGCTGGCACTAGTATCGTAGAATGTGTTTGATCGTCCTGATGGAGAACCCACATTAAACCAGCTCAAGCCAAACAACGAGCTTCTTGGCTCACGGAACTGCCAAGTCTGAGGACAGACCATGCTTCCGGAAGTGCTGCGTCCAGGGGTGCAAATACCACCTGCGCCGGCTCCCTCTCTCTGTCTCTCGGTTCTCCCTGCAGCGTCCAGGAAGCTCTGGGCTTAGATTCTCATTCTGGATCATGAGAGTAAAAGCGCCGGGGCTAGCCCTGATTGGCGCCTCGGCTCAGGTCACGTGCCGAGCCCTGAGCCAATCACCATCGGGTGGCACTGACTGGCCAACAAGAGTCACAAGTCCGTCCTGGAGCTGAGGTCAGAGCCAATGCCGGCTGACACCTGAACGGAGTCTGGGCGAGGCTCCAGGGCAACGCTTGGGTACTGCTTCTAAAGCAAGGGAATGGACGCCGAGCTGCCCCCTCCCCTGTGCCTGGAAGAGCATCTCTGTGCTTATCAGATGCCTGGCATGGAGTAGTTATTCAGTGAATCTTCAGGGAGTGATTTTGAAAACGCTGAGGTCCGTGACCCTCTTCTTAGATGCCCGCCTTTCTCTGATGTCCTTGCCACTGGCGCCGGCACTCCTTCCTGGCAGTGGCCTGCAAAGAGCCACTCTCTGCTAAGCAACACTGGATCGGTGTGAGGTCGCGAGCTCCGGATGCCCTGCGGCAAAGCCCGATTCATCTGGATTCCTGGGTCTCAAGCGTCAGTGGGCCCAGACACTCCTCCAGGGCATGTGAGAGCACAGGCTGCCGGACGCCTGTTTGAGAACAAAGGTCCAGAGACATCACGCTGGTGCTAGGATGCCGGACAGCTGGAAGACGGGGCAGGGCTCCAAGCAGGAGGACCAGCTCAGCAGCCATCACCCCAAGATCCCAAGAGAGGGGGAAGAGGAGCAAACCTGAGCAGTGGCTTAGGGATGCACAGAGACACGTGGAGCAGAGGGGGTTAGACTTGTCGCAGGGATTAGCCATGGAGCCTGAGGAAGGCACCAACATGGAGCCTGGGCGGGGGAGGAAGACGCTCACAGCTGCAGGGAACACAGAGGGAGTGGAACTTCCCCTAGATTGGCATGCAGAAGCGGAGGTATTGGCAGCGGCGTGGGTGGAGTTGTCTGGCGACACCCGGGTGGGGCTCGGAGACAGATGTGGTGCCAGCAGCAGCCCAGAAGTGGCCTTTGGGAGGCAGGGTATAGGACAGGGGAGGAGAGAAAAAGGGAGGATTCAGGTTAAAGGGCCTGTGTTGACACAGTAAGAAAACAACAAATCGTAATTTGGCATCTGTATTGCACCTGTCTTGAACCAGGCATGATCACTCACTGCGTCCGCAGGCCGGGGCTTCCAGGCTGGGCTCACTTCTTGGTTTGGTGACACTATCTCGGACCCAGGTGCTTCCCAGGGTTTTGCTCAGTGACTCACCAGGTCCTGCTACATCCCCTCCCAGCTGCAAGATGGCTTCAGCAGTACCAAGCACCACTTTGGGCATGAAAAGTCCCCAGAGGGAGGAGGGCACCGTCTCCTCTTGGGTAGTGCAGAACTGCAACTGGCTTGCCTTGTGGCACAGGCCGCCCCGAATCCCAGCACTGGCAGGGGGAAATTCTGGGGTAGACCAGGTGTTCTCCAAGGCTGGCCCTGACAGCCAGCCCAGTGGCACCTGGGAACCTGGCAGGCGCAAGAACTCCCCGGCTCCCCCCAGACATACAGAATCAGGATTGCCGGGTGGGAGCCCAGTGGTCTGGGACAAAGCCTTCCAGGAGATTCTGAGACAGGCTGAAGTTGGAGAACCTCTGCTCCCGAGAAAAACCAAGCAAAACTTCCACGCAGGTGGACGTCTAGGCTGGGTGGTGGTGACGCTGTCTTGGCTGCACAACCGCCAGCCCAAGCCCTTAATACAGCCCTGAGGGAAAGCCCAGCCCTCCTGAGCAGGGCTGTGGTGGCCACGTCTGCCCTCCAGCCCCTGCCGGCCCCACCCCCTGCCCTACTTCTCTCCTGGGCCCCATGGAACCAGGACCTTCTGTGGGTGGGTTTGACTCTTTGCCGAGCTCTTGCCCATCTTGTCCATGCACTTATCTTCCAGGGTAGATCTGTCTGTCCTTACTCCCCTGATCCTGTCCCTGCAGTGGGAGGATCCCAGTGTCTGACCATCTCCCATGAAGCCCTGGGATGGGCAAAATAGCTGTGGCAGCAAAGGTTTACCCCGTGTCCTGGCCTTGGCTTCTTTTAGGAAATGTGCATTTATTTTTCAATTTACTTGAGAGAGAGAGAGAGAGAGAGAGAGAGCGCACTTGCATCTGCTGGTTCACTCCCCAAATGCCCACAACAGCCTAGGCTGGGCCAGTCCAAATTCAGGAGCCGGGAGCTTCAGCCAGGTCTCCTGTGTGGATGTCAGAGGCCCAAGCACTTGAGCCATTATCTGCTGTTTTCCCAGTACATGTTAGCAGGAAGCTGGATCAGAAAAGAGAACCTGGGACTTGAACCAGCACTCTGAAATGGGATGTGGACATCCCAAGCAGTGGGCTAACTCCCTCACCACAACACCCGCCCTCGGCCTCAGCTCCTGGACAGACATCTGTCTCATGTAACAGTCCAGCTTCCAGAGCAGTGCCCAGCACCGAGCTGGCCCGTGTTGGAGACGAAAGCACCCAGAGAACAGGAACAATGTCTCATCTGTGTATCATCACCACCCTGAGCACAGAAAGCCCTGCGTCAACAGTGGATGGTGAACAAGACATCGGAACGCCCACCCAGTCATGCCAGGAAACGCAAGGTCAGTCAGCGTGGATGCCAGGAGCTCTGCCTGCTTTCCAGCAGCGTGATCTTGGGTTAATTGTCTGCACTTGCTAAACATCACAGTTCCATCTGTAAAATGGGAGTATTGATAGCCCTCAAGTTAGGATCACTACAATAATGAGAGTTGAGGCAGCCGATGCCCGGGGCACCAGGCCCGTCCCCCAGCAAGACTCTACCGACGCCAAATCCTTATTATTGTCATGACAACCATCATCCAAGTACTGCAAATAAACCGTGCGCCCATATGGTCAGCTCTGCTTCCAGCGGTCTGGTTTCTAGGAAGAAGTCAACACGTGATGATGAGGGCCTTGCAGAGCTTGGCCTGAGGCTGTGGAGGCTGCCTGACCTGGTCCATGGGCTCTGAATCTACCTTGACAGCGTTTTGTGACGGCAAAGTGGTGCTAGGCCATCCCGCGTGTGACATGGGAAGGAGGGAGCAACACGTGGCCAAGGAACGAAGATGGGCCCGGGAAACATCTGGTGCTTGCTGCGTGCCTCGGTTGTCATCCAGGCATCATCTATCCGGCAGCCTGCCCTCTGCCCTCCGTGGTCCCCGCCTTCGATGTCATCTCTGTCTCTGCTTCTCACGTGCCTTGCGCTGCCTTCCCACGGTGCGATGCTGAGTTGTTGGTCCATCTGAGTCCAGAGCGTACGAGGAGCTCGCTGAGCAGAGCCCAGGGCCTGGCGCTGAGGGGTGCCGAGTTGGTGGTCTCTCGGATGAGTCTCTTTGGAGGAGTCTCACAACCCACAAAGGGACCACAGGGAGCCCTTAGTGGTCTGGTGCTTATGATTCAGCCTGGGCTCAAGGATGCACCAACCCCATCATCAGAGCTTTGCGGTCCGTGAGGGGGCAGGGGGCGGGAAGGTCAGAGTTGGACGGCCAAAGGAGGAATGGATTTATGGGGAGTCAGAGATGGGAGCCAGGCCGGGAAGACAGAGAGAGGAGCCCGAGAGAAGGCTGAGAAAGGACCCCCGGACTGGGGAGGGCCTTGGCATTCTGCCTTTGGAGAGGCTGCCCGGGCTCAGCCCCAGCCCCAAGGTAATCAAGACACTGAGTCCTGTGACACCCTCCTCCCCTACCCACATGCCCCGGGGCCACCAGGGGACTTTGCTTGCTGGATCCCAGCCCTGGCTCTGGCCTCTGCTCGCTGGTTGGCCCAGGACACTAGTGCACTGGCCCCAATTGGCTGTTTTCCCGGGTCAGAATGGCGGCTACAGCCGTGCAGTGAGGATGGTGAGGGCCAGCCTCTGAGAGTGTCCCAAGTGTGTCCCGAGTGCGTGACTGGGGCAAGTCAGCTCTCAGCCTGCAGGCCTGGAGATGCGAGAGTGGCCACAGAGAGGACAAGCCAGGAATGCCTTTCTTTTTAAAAGAACTTCTTTATCTAATATATTTGAAAGGCAGAGAGAGCTGGAGATTTCCTACCCGCTGATCCACACAGCCCAGTGCCTACTGCAGCCAGGATCCAGGAACTCAACGGGACGCCCATGTGGATGGCAGAGACCCAGTTACTTTAGCGCCATCATCTGTCACCTCTCAGGGTGTACACAGGCAGGAGGAACCAGCACTCCCAGGCAGGTGCCTCAAGCGGCAACCAGTCGCCCGCCCCAGAAAGGGGTTTCATGTCACAGCAGAGCATCACATGTCTGCAGGAGCTGGTCCCTGGTCCCTCACGCCCTGCCCTCCCTTCTTTATTTTACCCTCCAACACTCACAGGTCACCCACATTGCCCCACGTCCAGGCCAAAGAAGCGGAAAGCCCAGCCATTTCTCCTTTCTTGTTAACTTAAAACCCCGTGATCCCTCGCATGTGTTTTTAGAGGAAGGGTCTCGGAGGACAGCCCACGCATCAGCGATCCTGTGGCTCCCATCAAACGAGTCATTTGCAGCAGGCTCTTCAGTGTATTTGGGCAGAACCATGGAGGCAGCGTGCATGACGCAAGGTGCCCCTGCCGCATGTGTGGGTGTGAAAGAATTCTCATCGCCACGCTCACCTCCGGCTGATCTCACAGCCTGGTGCTCCCAGCAGCTTCCACCTTCTTGCTGCGTTGGAATCGGCCTCCCTTCAAACAAGAGGAAAGCTAGGCGCAACCCAGCTTAATAAATAATGAACCCAGTCCAGTTTCCATGGTGGTGGAGTCCTACAGCCACAAGCCACAGAACCCCGGTGCAACGGGAAAAATGAGGCTGACGTCTGTGCCTTTTGTGTCTTTCATCCTGCTGCTCCCAGCCTCCTTCTTTTCCCACACGCCAGGGTGGTGAAAGACACAGTGTCATTTGTTCTGATCAAGCTCGCTTCTTGTAAGTTTCCAGTTAAACATTCTTTTGTGGCTGACACCTATTAATAATTTCAAGTGCCTGCTCTTTTGAACAATGATCAAAATTAAGCTATTACCCCCAGGGGGGTGTTTACATACAGTTAGTCGGCAGCTGTTTAACTGCCTTTTCCACTCTAGATTTCTTGGGATCCTCACGTCATTAGGAAGCAGAAGAATTTTGGGTTATTGTGTGATGTGTTTCTCTTCTGTGTATTTGATAAACAGGGGATCTCTTAGGACGTAGAGGGGTTAATTCTCTGTGACTTCCGCAGGCCGCACACGTTACAGGAGAAGGGGACTTTCTTCCAGATCCCTCTGCATGCAATTTACTAACAAGCCCCGGATGCAGAAGCACGCAATTAGTAACTACTACAGTATGCAGCGATGCGGGCTTACCCAGCCAGCCTATGGGCTGTAATCCACTGGCCGAGGATGAAATGAATTTACTACACACAAGCGGGTCCTGCCATGCTTGAAGAGAGATGCGTTGTTAAATGTGACCTCTCAGGGCCGGTGCTGTGGCACCGGGGGTTAACCCACTACCTGCGATGCTGGCCTCCCATCTTGGAGTGCCTGTTTGATTGCCAGTTGCTCTGATTCTAATCTAGCTCCCTGCTAATGCACCTGGGAAAGCAGCTGCAGGCTCCTGGCTTTGGCCTGGCCCCGCACCAGCTGTTGCAGCCATCTGGGGAGTGAACCAATGAATGGAAGATTCCCCCTCTCTCTGGAACTCTGCTTTTCAAATTAATTAATTAGCTAGTCAAAAAAAAAAATCCAACCTCCCACTTGATCTCCACCCCCAAGGCTGATGTGGAAGTGTCTCCTTGCTTCAATGTAAATAATGGCTTAAAACTAATTTATTTGAGAGAGAGGGAGGGAGAGAGAGAGAGAAAGAAAGAGAGAGAGAGAGAAAGAAAGAGAGAGAGAGCCAATCTGCTGGCTCACTCCTTGAAAGTTTGCAATGGCCCCTGGCTGGGACAGAAGCCAGGCCTGGGACTCCAGTCCTGGTCTCCCACATGGGTGGCAAGAATCCCATCACTGGAATCACCCCCTGCTGCCTCCCAGGTCCACACTGGCAGGATGTGGGCATCAGGGTGAAGCCAAGAATTGGACCCAGACACTCAGATATGGGATGTGGACATAATCAGTATCAGAGAGAGAGAGAGAGGAAGCTCGCTCCTTTTCCTGTCAGCTGGCTCAGTCCCTAAGTGGCTGCAACAGCCAGGGCTGGGCTGGAGCTGCAGCCAGCAGCTGGACACTCAATCCCGGTCTCCCATGTGGGCGGCAGGAACCCAGGCGCTGGGGCCATCGCCACTGCCCCCCAGGGCGAGGCAAGTGCCCTGGTGGGAAGCTGCAGCCAGGACTGAGAACTTTGCGGGCATGACACCGGGCACTCCGGTGTGGGGTGTGGGTGTCCTAACAGGTGTCTCAACCAGCAGGCCAAAGGCTGGTCCCTGTGCCCATTCTCACAGGGCACAACTGAGATCCAGAGGCTGGGTCACGTGCTTGGGATCGCTCAGACTGGTTAGTGGCAGAGCTGAAGTGCCCTCCTGGGTGAGTCTCCCCAGTGTCAGGATCTGTGCCGCACAGCAATGAGCTGTTCTGGGAGCCAGGGCTTCCTGTTCCAGCAAACTGAAAGTGTCTTCAAAGATCTCCGGCAGGGCAACGTGGGACAGGGGCCGCTTTTACCCAGTAATCTTAATTTTAGGCATTTATCTTCAAAAGAGGTAATTTAAACAATGCACGTAAGAAATGTTCAAAAATGATAATAACAAAATCAGAGGAAAGAATCCAAAACGCTCCATCACTCAATAATAGAATAGAGGTTTACTCTAGCTGTATGATGGAATAATAGGCAGTCATGAAAAATATTAATAGCATTTTTAATAACATAGAAGGACTTAAAGGCAGAGTGAAACGAGATACAAAACCATGTGTTCACGAAGAATGCAGGCATATAAAATAATATTGACAGAAACAGAGATACAGATGGAAATTTTGTATGGTAGATCTATGACTATTTTTTAAGAATCAGCTTAACTGAGATATAATGCAGATAACAAAAATTCACCTTTTTAATGTGTAGCATTGATGAGTTTTAGTGTGATCACACAGTCGCACGACCTCCATCACGGTTTAATTTTAGAAGCACGCTACAACCCTAGGCCCGTTCACAGGGACTCCCACTCTTCCTGGTCCCCAGTCCCCGGCCAACGGGAACACGTTTTCTGGCTTTGCACCACAGAGAGGAATCATGCGGTGAGTACCTTTATTGGCCTGGCTTTGCTGCTTAGCGTGCTGTTTTCCCGGCTCTTGCAGGCTGCGGCCTGTGTCAGTACGTCACTCTTGCAAGGTGGAGTCGTGGCCCGTTATGTGGACGTCCCACACTTTGGTACCCACTCAGCAGTTGACAGAGGCTCGGATTGCTTCCGCTGTTTGGCTGGTGTGAACGTCGCCCACCTGAACACTGATGGAGACCTTTAGCTACATACTGAGGAGTGGGGCTGTTAGTAACGTTGGGGCCTGCCAAGCTCCGTTGCAAAGCGGCTGCAACGTTGTGCATTTTCACCTGCAGTGGCTGGGTTTGAAAGCACCCAAGCCCTTGCCAACACTTCCTGGTTTCTCTTCTATTTTAACCATCCTTGTGGGTGGGAGGTGAGATCTCATTATGGTTTGGATTTGCATTTCACAGCCACTCACCACGCTGAGTATCTTTTCATGGGTGTGCTGGCCATTTGTCTATATCCTTTGAGAAACATCTATTGAAATTCTCTTCCCCCATTTTTAAACTGGGTTGTCTTTGCTATTGAGCTGTAAGGGTCTTTTATGTAGCCTAGACATTAGACCCTGATCAAATATACGCTTGGCAGGCATTTTCTCCCATTCCATGGGTGTTTTCTCATTTTCTTAATCACATTAAGTTTTTAACTTTGAGGAAGCCCAGTGCTTGTTGTTTGTGTCTTTTGCTGTCAGACACAAGAGACCATCATCTCATCCAAAGACATGAACACGCACTCGGATGCGTTACTCGAAGAGCTTTGCCATTTTAGAACTGACGCTTCGCTCTCTACGTGTGTCTGGTTTGAGACAGGAGCCCGGCTTCACTCTGGCACATAGATCAGCATCCTAGCACGTTTGCTGAGCTGACTGTTCTTCCCCCATTGGCTTGTCTTGGCATGCTTAGCCCGACTCTGCACTTGACCCCAATGTAGGGATTTTCTGCAGGGACTCTGAACTCCACCCTGCTGGTCCATGCGCCCTTGTTCCTGCCAGGGCTATGTCATCTTGGACACTGCAGCTTTGTAGTTGGGTTTTGGAATCAGGAAGTGAGACATCTCCACTTTGGTTCTCTTTTTTAAGATTTTATTTATTTATTTCAGAGGCAGAGTTACAGAGAGAGAGAGAAAGAGAGAGAGAGAGAGAGGTCCTCCATCTGCTGGTTCACTCCTCAAATGGCCGCAAACGGCAAGAAGCTGAGCTGATCTGGAGCCAGGAGCTTCTTCTGGGTCTCCACGTGGGTGCAGGGGCCCAAGCACTTGGGCCATCTTCTACTGCTTTCCTAGGCCACAGCAGAGAGCTGGATCGGATGAAGAGCAGCCGGGGCATGAACCGCCGCACAAATGGGATACCAACATTGCAGGTGGAGGCTTAGCCCACTATGCCACCGCGCCGGCCCCTTGGTTCTTCTTCTTAAAGGTCCGGAGACTGTTTGGAATTCCTTATAACCTGAATGCATTTCAGGATTGGCATGTCAGTTTCCCCACCACCCCCAGGATCTGGAATAATGTTAGGGATCCCATTGAACCAGTGGCCCTGGTTGCAAGATCCCTGGCTGTGGCTCCCGGGGTCCTGTGGCGCAGGCTGCGCTAAGCGACCACCTTCTTCCCCTGGCCACGGCGGGTGGCGGGGAAGGGACAGGTATAAGGAGGTGACCTGCAGACTCTGGCAGCTGCACCCCCAGGCACGTCCTGGGCTGCTCCACAGGCCCCATGGTGTCTACGACTTAAGCCAGGAAGGCTGTAAATACCTCGGGTGCGCCGTCGCCGCTGCTTCCTGTGGAATCCCATTTCAGGCTAACAGGCTACCTCGGGGAACTGCCCCTGCTGTTTAACCCACGTTTCCTCCCCTGCTGAGGCTGCACCATCCCGGACAGATCCACCTGCCTGGGATGCCCCTGTGTCACAGCCTCACAAGCTGTGTCCTTTGTGGGTTATGACACGAACTCTGGCTTTCACAGATGATAGCTTGCAAAGTAGACCCCGAGTGAGGACTGATCCTGGGTCCCCGTGGGCCTGTGAAACGCAATCCCAGGAAGCCAAGGAGGCAATGCCTCCCTCCTGAGGCCTTGGGCAGCCATTTCTGCAGTTTGGGAAGCATGACGTGCCCCCACTTTCGTTGTATGGTAGCTGGAGTTGAGCTCCAATGAGAAGGGCATGGTGGCAGGTGCAAGCCACATGTATGTACTGCTGGCTACACTCACAGGGGAGCTGGCACTCAGGGCCCAGAGACTCCCTTCTTCACTCTCAGAGAGACCAGATGGGTGGGGGTACATCAGGAGGTCCAGGACAGAGAGAGAGAGAGAACCAGAAAGGACAAAGGTGAGGCAGGGCTTGTGCGCATGTCTCTGTGCCAACATTCTGCCCACACCACCCCTTCTGTCCTGCAGCTGCCCATACGGCCTGGGGCTCCTAAGCAGGAGACCACAGCACAGAGCTGAAGCCACTAGCCCAGATCATGCAGCAGCCAGGGGCGCAGGGCAGGGGCTCAGAGCCACATTGATTTGATTCTAGGACCCATGTTGTTTGGGCACACAATTGTGCCTCGGTTTCCTTGTCGATGAAGGGGTGGTGATGTGACAGCACAGAGCTGCCGAGGGAACCGAGCAGGAGAGGCTGGGTGGAAAAATCGGCCTCCATCCGTGTCCGTGTTCTCTGGCCTCCTCCCCTGCTTGCCCTGGATGGCTGAGCAGCGTCATTTCTCTAAGTAATTTAGCAAGCGAGTGTCTGTGGTCCCTCTCCTAGCAGCCTCCTGCCCCGCACTGATAAGTTTTACGAGCAAAGAGGGAAGGGATTTTCTACGGCCAGATCTCTTCTGGGCCTTTCAGGAGAAATTGATGGAGCTGCTGGTGTCTTGGACAGCACTCGGTCCTGACGGGACCAGCTGGCCCTGCGCAGGGGCCGCGTGCTTGGGAACCTTTCCCGTCTGGGGAGGGAGGCCGGGCACTGTTATTCTTTTGAAGGGGAAAGTCATCATTTGGCTCCTTGGGTTTATGTACCCTGGGCGCTGGGGAAGCAGCTGGAATTTGCTGGCAAACCAGAGCTCTGTCTGCTTGGTTCTCAATGGGAGGCTGGGGCTGCGTCCCTCACCAGCTGATCTGCATAGTAAGAGCCCGTTCCCGGCATCCCCTCCGGCTGCTGTCGGGTTTCCTGAAGAGGAGTGTGCTTGTGTGTGTGTGTGCCTGCACCGGTGTGACTATGAGGTGTGTGTGTTTGTGTGTATGTGTCTGTGCATGGATGGTCACACACGTGCCTGTGTGCAAGTTTGCGGGAGTGTATGGGTTGTGTGTATAGGCGTGGGTATATGGGTTGTGTGTACAGGTGTGTGTGTGTGTGTATGTATGCATGTGTGTAGGTGTGCATGTGTGTATATGTGTTAACATGTATGTGTGTGAGTGTGTTGGTGTGAGTGTACTGTGTGTACATGCCTAAATTGTGCATGCATCTGTGTGAGTGTGTAAGTATGTGTGTGGGTGTGTATATGTATGCATGTGAGTGTGTTGGTGTGAGTGTACTATGTGTACATGTGTGTACTATGTGAGTGAGTGTGTATGTGTGTATATGAAGGTAAGTGTATGTGTGTATGTGAGTGTGCTGGTGTGGGTGTACTGGGTGTACATGTGTGGTGTGCACTATGTGTGAGTGTGTGAATATGTCTGTGTGTGGGTGTGTATATGTATGTGTATGTGAGTGTGTTGGTGTGGGTGTACTGGGTGTACATGTGTGTGTGAATATGTCTGTGTGTGGGTGTGTATATGTATGTGTATGTGAGTGTGTTGGTGTGGGTGTACTGGGTGTACATGTGTGTACTATGTGTGCATGTGTGTGTATATGTAGGTAAGTGTATGTGTGTATGTGAGTGTGTTGGTGTGGGTGTACTGGGTGTACATGTGTGTACTATGTGTGAGTGTGTGAATATGTCTGGATGTGGGTGTGTATATGTATGTGTATGTGAGTGTGCTGGTGTGAGTGTGTAAGTATGTGTGTGGGTGTGCAAACGTAGGTGTGTGTGAGTGTGTTGGTGTGGGGGTACTGGGTGTACATGTGTGTACTATGTGTGAGTGTGTGAATATGTCTGTGTGGGTGTGTATATGTAGATATGTGTATGTGTGTGAGCGTGTTGGTGTGGGTGTACTATGTGTACATGTGTGTACTGTGTATGCATCTGTGCATGTGTAAGTATGTGCGTGGGTGTGCATACATAGGTGTGTGTATGTGAGTGTGTCGGTTGATTGTACTGTGTGCACATGTGTATGTATGTGTGGGGGCGCTGGTGTGCCTGAGCTGTGTGTGGATGTACACGTGTGTGTGCGTATGTGTAGGTGGATATGTGAGTGCTTGGGTACATCTGTATGAGAAGATTTGGGTTGGAGGCAACACGCTGTGAGTGTGAAGTGTATTTACTCCAATTAGTGTAGCTGTGCAGTTTCTGCTTTCCCGGAGTCCCAGGGTGCCCCGAGGAGCTAATGCCAGGCCAAAGCCAGGAGCCAGGAACTCCACTGGGTCTCCCGTGTCGGGGCAGGAACCCAGGTAGGCAGCCCTTTGTTTGCTGCCTCCCAGGTGTGTTAGTGGGAAGCTGGCTTGGAAGCTGGCAGGACTGCACCCAGCACTGCAGGATGGGTGCGGGTGTCACCCTGATGGAGCACAGTGCCTGCCCCTCCTCCACACTCCCGCCCCTCTCCTCTCCAGCAGGGCCCGATCCCTCCAGTGAGCACTTTTGCCTGCTTATGCAAGGCCCACAATGCGATCACCTTTTCTGTTACCCAAAGTCAACGGCCTGGAGATGTCCATTAAACTGCACAGCCCTCTCACCTTTGCCCAGTGCAGCCTCATTTGGGGGCGTCCATCATAGTCACAAGTTCCACACATGCTCAGACAAGAGGGCGCTCGTGCGCAAGTGGAGCGACGGGGAGGGCGTCGTATAGCTGTGTGCATGGGGACTGAGCAGCCGTTCTTTGTGCTGGGCCCCGAGGCCAAGGTTCTCAGCACTTGCTGGTGTTCCATAGCGGCCCCTGGAGCTGACAGGACCAGCGTGGAAAGGTCCCTGCTGGCGTGCACAGTGCCAGCATGTTTCCGCTTCGGGGTGGGATTGTTAGAAAAGGAGAGGTGGAGAGGAAAGTGTATTGTCACCCCCGTCCTTACAGAAAGGGGTGCGAGGTGGGCGAGAGCTCTCCCTCGCTCGGTTTCCTCTCCACTGTGGGATGTTCCCAGGTGTACCACTCTCCCGTGCGCCCTCCGCTGCAGAGCCCGGACGGACCGTCCAATCACAGGCACCACTTTGAGCTTTTCTTCTCTCTGCTTTACGGGCAACTCTTTGGCCCACTCGGGTTGGGTGTCCCACCCTCATGTGTGCACGTACATTTATTCCCTCACTGCCGAATAAACTCTGTCCCTATTTGCACACGATACCAATCTCCACTTAGCATGTCTGTCTCTGCACGGGACCAAGGCCTGGGCTAAGAATTGATGTGTTCACAGCCCGCACCACTATCTGACTTCTGTGGCTGCTCTGGGCCCTCTCATGGGGCCCCTTCTGCTAGGATCATCTATTTCTTTTCCCAGTAACATTTTTGCCCACTGAGAGCCACAAACTTACAGGCTGAATTCTGCTTTCTAAAATGTATTTGAGAGGGAGAGAGAGACAGAGAGATGGACATGCTGACAGAGAGCTCCTCTCTGCTGGTTCAGTCCCCAGATGCTCGCAACGCACTGGCTGGTGCTCAAGCTGGGAGCCGGGCACTGAAGCCCAGCATCCCAGATGGGTGGCAGGGGTCCCGTCACTCGCTCGAGCCATCACCAGTGCCTCTGAGGTCTGCTTTAGCAAGAAGCAACAGTCAGGCGCCGGAGGTGGGTCTCAAACCCAGGTGCTCTCTTACAGGAAGCGGGCGTCGTAACCAACGTCTCAGTTGCTGAGCCAAACCCCCTCTGCAAGACGGAATTCTGGGAAGCAATGTGCTGAGATCATGGTGCTATGGGGAAGATGAACCAAGTCCCAAGCCTCCGACTTCCTGCGCAGAGTGAAGTAAACAGACATTTCCACCCTGGAATGAGCCTGAATGTCAGCTCCCCGGGAGCAAACGTTACGTCTTCTTCATCGCCGCCTCCCCGAGTCTGACTGTGCTCTGGCATGGTACACGGAACTCACCAAATATTTGTTCAGCGGATGAGAGAATAAACCCTTGACTCGAGGGAAACTTAACTTTAATATCAAAGCCGACTTATCTCTTTGAACATGCACTCCGGCAAAGAACCCGCGGTGCCCGACCAGTCCTCTGCCGGTCTGACGAAGCCTCCCTTCCGCCCCGTCCAAGACAGAATGAAATAGCGCACTTTGTAAAAGCCCAGCTCGATGACTGACACGACTTCTCCGAGGCGGAGAGTGAATTAACCAATCAACGACCGCTCCAATCGGCTCACAGGTGATTAGCGTTAGAGACGCGCGTGGTTTTCTGAGCCACAGGCGCAGGGCTGCCGGGACGTGTGCTGACTCAGATGCCACGTGGCCTGCGCAGCGCTGGCGAGGGAAGAAGCAGGTGGGAGGGGGTGTGGATGGGGAGCAGTGATGTGCTGATTGCGTGTCTCACCTCTGTGTCGGCACGGGGAGTCCTGATTGCAGGAGGATGCCCACAAAGCACGGGCTTCCTCCCCTGCTGCAAGGGCCTGGGGGGCGTCTGATGGCGTTTGCCACAAAACAGCTCCTGACTCATCAGGCGGCTCCAATCAGTGAGTCAGACGGTCTCCAGGAGACAAGGCTGCCCTGGACGCGGCCATGCTCTCCGACGCCAATGCAGGTGAACTCTCGGGAAAGCCGAGGCAGCTCCTGGGACACACGTGGTGAGAGAAAACCGCAGAACAAAGATGAGAAAGACAGAGAAAGCTAAGATGTGGGATTTGTACTCGCGGTTGTCGGGGGGGGGGGGGTGCCCCCTGGAAAGGGCACTGCTTGGCTGTCGTCAAGGCAGTTTTTTTGTTTTTTGTTTTTTGACAGGCAGAGTGGACAGTGAGACAGAGAGAAAGGTCTTCCTTCCTTTACTGTTGGTTCACCCTCCAATGGCCGCTACAGCTGGTGCACTGTGGCCAGCACACCACGCTGATCCAAAGCTAGGAGCCAGGTGCTTCCTCCTGGTCTCCCATGTAGGTGCATTGCCCAAGGACTTGGGCCATCCTCCACTGCCTTCCCGGGCCACAGCAGAGAGCTGGCCTGGAAGAGGAGCAACCGGGACAGAATCCGGCGCCCCGACCAGGACTAGAACCTGGTGTGCCGGCGCCGTAGGCGGAGGATTAGCCTAGTGAGCCACGGCGCCGGCCCGTCAAGGCAGTTTTATGAAAAGGGGTAAATGCACGACCTTGGGCTGTCCTGGACCTGGACTTGACTTCTACCAGTGATGAATGTGGCTTTGGGTGAGCATGCATGCTTTGAGCTTGCATTTCCTTATTTGTTCAGAGGGGGAAATAACGCCCCCTGTGCCCAGGGTTTTTCTAGAATGGCCTGAAGATGCCCAGGTCATCTCAGCACTCAGTAGGCTTCTCTACTACTGCAGTGATGAGAGGTCCAGGCAGTCTTGCTGGGATGTGACGGCAGCCCCCGAAGGCGTGTACTGGAAACCTAACTCGCAGAGTTGGGGGGTGGGCATAACAGAAGGGGTTCAGCCCACCTTGGTTTCCATGAGCAGATTGTGGCCATCATGACGAGCTCGCCGCTGTGAGCTCTCAGCCCATGATGTCTTCCATCGTGCGATGGCGCAGCGAGACAGCCCTCACCCGAGCCCACGCCTGGATGGTGGACCTCCGGGCTTTGCACACGTGAATAAACCCATCTCTGTTCTTTATAAATGACCTCGTAGGGACTAGCAGCACACAAGGGACAAATACCAGATGGATAGTCTTTGTAAACGTCATCAGTACGCTAGTGTGGAAAGTCCTGCAGAGGGGTGGAGATGAACTCGCACGGAACATGCTGCTTTTACAGAAATAACAATTATGCAGAAAATCCACGTGCCCAGGGCATGTGGGGCTGCCCGCCCACACGGACCCTAAGTGAGCCACCCTTCCATCCTGAGTGCAGCCCGGCTGGTGTGCAGACAGGCCCTGGGCTTCTACCCCAGGAAATACAGCCCGGCTCCAGGGAGCAGGAACAATCAGACTGGCTGCACGTGTCTTGGTTGGGCTCCCAGATTCTGGTATGAAGTCTTTTCCCCCACTGCTTCCCAGCTCCCTGCAAAAACAGAAAAAAAAGAAAGAAAGAAAGGCTGTTGCTTTTTGCCCTGCCCACAGGTCAGCACCTTCTCTTCCTAAGATGGACGAAGCACAGACACGAAACCCAGGCACCCCGGACCCGTGAGAGGCGCGGTCCCTCCCGGCCTCAGCACATTCACAGTGAGCCACCCAGAAGCCTGCCAAGCAACTGAGTATTTTTTAATCATTATTTCTCCTTTCTAGGGGGCGAAAAGGAGTCATTTGTAGCCAGGCAACAGAGATCTGTGCGTTCCTCCTTCCTGCCAAGCCGTAAACACAGCCGCCCCTCTGCTCAGCCTAATGACGCCGCGAGGCCAGCGACCAGGAGACAGGAGGGTGGCAGTGCTGATGGCTGCAGGCACGGGCAGTGCGAGCCGGCCACAAGTAAGCGGCCCATGAGCTTCCCACAGGGACCCGAGAGTTCATCAGAAGAGTCTCGCCGAGGAGGCCGGGAGTGGCTGCACGCGGAAGGCTCTGCTCCCTGTGCGAGGGAGCGAGCGTTGGGGAAGGGCTGCTGGTGGGGGAACGGGGACTCCGCAGCCCCGACCCTGCTGAGGCCGCCTGCCTGCTCTCTCCTCTGCATTTGTCTCTGGTCCAGGCCCAGACCCTTCTTCCCCGCACAGCACCGTGGGCTTGCATGGTTCCAAGGAGAGTGTTCTGGAAGCGAAGGAAGAAGCAGACCAGAAACACTACCTCAAGGGAGTGGGCCCCTCTCAGCATCACCTTAGAAAGGCCACATGGAGGAGAGGTTAAGAATGTGGCCTTGGGGGGCCAGCGCTGAGGCACAGTGGGTTAGGCTGCCACCTGCAGCGGCTGCCACCTGCAACGTTAGCATCTCACGTGGATGCTAGTTCAAGCCCCAGCTGCTCTACTTCCGATCCAGCTCCCTGCTAATGTGCCTGGGAAAGCAACAGGGGATGGCCCAAGTGCTTGGGGCCCTGCACCCATGTGGGAGACTCAGAGGAGGTTCCGGGCTCCTCCTGGCTTCAGCCTAGCACAGCCCTGGACCATTTGGGGAGTGAACCAGTGGATAGAAGATTTCTCTCTCTCTCTCTCTCTCTCTCTCTCTCTCTCTCTCTCTCTCTAACTCTGCCTTTCAAATACATAAAATAAATTTATTTTTTAAAAAAAGAATATGGCCTTTGGGGTCAGACTACCTGGATGCAAATCTTAATCACCACCCTGGCGGCCATGGGAAGCGACTTGCCTCTGAACCTCAGTTTTCTTCTCTATGAGATAGGACTGGAGATACTGCCTATAAAGTCGGGATTTTCGTGAAGTTTTCTGTAGGAAATTGCACCAACAAATGTTAGCTGTTACTGCTGCCATTAGTCTTGTGGCTTCTGCTTCGGGGGGACTTGACGGTGGGCTGGTAGCATATTCATTCTGCTCACCTGTGACTGTGCCTGCCTTACAAACTATTACACCTGCTGGCTGCCCAGCACCAGGCATGTGGCAAGCGCTCAGAGGGACAGAGAGTTTCCCTGCACGCATGCTCTACTCATCACAAAGGGAGAGATGTGATTTTGGAGTGGAGAAGCCAAGTGATGCCACCCTAGCTGAGGGGTCAAGGCCAACAGGACCAGCAGCCAGGCACCTGAGTGCTGAGTGGGATTCCAGCCACACTGTGAAGTCTGACTCTCACCCGGAGGGAGTCTCAGACAAACCCAACCGAGGGACGCTCTGCAAAGCGGCGGGCCTACGCTCACGGCTGTCAGGGTCAAGACGCAAAAAGAAAGGCTAGGAAGTGTTCCAGATGGAAGGAGAGGGAGATGATGGGACCAGCGGACGCCACGCACGAGCCTGGGCTGGGCCTCGTTTCTCGGCTCCACATCACAGTTCTGATTCCTGTGTGCTGCCGTGTAGGGGAGTGCTGGCTCGGTCTCACTGCTTTTGTCTGTATCCATCCTGGCACTGGCGGGCAGTCTGAGCTGCTGTGGACGATGTGGGGGTGAACACACTTGTACCCATCCCTGGGCTCATTCGCGTTGGGATAATTCCTGTGGTGTACGTTCTATGTTCCATCGTAGCACACGCTGACGATTTTCCAAATTGGTGGCACCGTTTGATGCTGCCACTGGCGGGTACGCGATGATCCAAGTGGCCCCACATCCTCGGTAACCCTTGGTATTGTCGACCCCTCACATTTGAGCCATTTGAAGGGCGGCATTTGGCCTGGCAGTTAGGACGCCTGCATCGCACATCAGGGTGCTTGGATTTGACTCCTGGCCTCAGGTCCCCATCCCAGCTCCCTGCTAGTGCAGCACCCGGGAGGCCCCTGCCACACCTATGGCAGAACTCAACCGAGCTCCTGGCTTTGGGCTGACTCAGAGCTCCTGTGGGCCCGTGGGGAGTGAACCAGCGGACGGGAGCTCCATGCGTGTGTCTGTCTCTGTGTGTGCGTGTGTCTGTCTCTGTGTGTGCATGTGGTTCTCTGGTTCTCTAATGAACTCACACACACACTGTGGCCATTCTAAAGGGTGCCCAGTGCTATGTTACTGTGGGTTTAGGTTGCATTTCTCCCGTGGCCGCCGCCGCCAAGCCAAGTGGACGGCCTGTTTGTGACGAGTGTCTGCGAGGCTCTTGCTGGTTTTTCTGCAGGTCATTGTTGTGGATTTGACAGCGTCCTTGGCGTGCCCCGGGGAGAAGTCCTTTTCAGGTGCACCCTGTGAGGATGCCTTCTCCCGCTCCGAGGTTGCCTTTGAAGGCTCTTTTGGGCACCTTTGATCAGTAGAAGTTTTAATTTGGATGAAGGCCAGGTTACCAGGTTTTTTCTAGAACGCGTATTCTAGCCTGTGTGCTCTGAAAGGACTGAGAGGTGATGAAGGTGGAGATGAGGGAGACCCTAATTCTAGATCCCAATGGAGGAGCCCTACCCCGGGGTCCCAGGCTAGACTCGATGGCCCTCCTCCCACCTCAGCCCTCTCTGGTTTCTGTGCTGGGGAGACCCGGGGAGAGGGGCAAAACTTCTACTGCAAGCAGCACCTACAATCCAGGATTCCTCTAGTCCTGATCCCACAACTCCAGGGCCACAGGGCCATTCCTTCCAGGGCCGGGCACAGTCCCACCTGCAGGGTGCCCTCAGTGTGGACAGAGATGTAGATGAGCTGACGTCACAGAGTCAACTGCGAAGCTGGGTGCCGAGCAGCTCAGGGGCCCAGAGCGGGAGGAGTCACTCACTGGCAGGGGAGGGGGAAGGAGTGATTCGGTGGAGGCGTCACATAGAAGGGGTCTATTGGGTTGGGTTTTGGTGGGTGCATAGGAGCCTGCTAGACAGAAAAGAGGCAGAGTGGCATTACAGGCAGATAAATACCCAGGAGGCAGAAGGAGCCAGAACACTTAGGGGAACTGCAGGGCATAGCACAGGGTACAAGACTGGGAGCATCCACAGCCCCTAATTTCCCCATCTACAGATGTGATACTTGGATGCATTGATCTCCCTGCTGACGTGCTGGTCACTCTTTACTGGCTGGTGTGGTGGACATGGAGTTGATTCTGAGTGGGGGAATCAAGTTCTAGAAGATTCTAAGCAGTGCTGGCCTTGAAGGCCACTGTCGCCAGGGTGACACATCGGGGGTCCTGTTGCTGGTCGCCAGGACATTCTGAGCTGCTCCCCTGTGTGCCAGTGAGGGCTGGGGACCCTCCTCCTAAGTCAGAGCCCCCATCTGGGGCCCAGCAGGGCAGGTCTGCGCCAGGTGGGGGAGCTGCAGACCTGGTGGCGTCCTGGCGTGGGGCGGGAGCTTGCACCCATCACTCTGCAAAGAGCAGTTCAAGTGCTCGCTGCTCCACAGAGAGAACTCCCTGGGCACATGTGACCCCACACGGCTCTCAGCCCCGGGCAGGGAGCCTGTGTGCACGTCAGCGAGAGCAAGCCCTGTCCCCAGGAGTCAAACACCTTGCCTTCCCACAGAGCACAGCCCCGCCCTGCCCCGCGCAGAGAGGCAGGCACACACACACACACCTGGCTTGGTCCAGCTTCCCAAGCGACCACAGCTGGAAATCGGAGCCAGTGACAAAGGCATGCATCGTCTTGTGTCTCCCCTAATGACACTGGCTTCTCTTTCAATGTTTCTCTTACCAGGGTAACTCTCGGTTTTCTGATGCACCACTTCCTGCCCCAGTACACGATTCTGTCTGTCTGTCTGTCTGTGTCCCCTCCAGGTGGTGGGACAGGCCCTGGGCCCGTGGTGGGCGGGGCAGTGGTGAGATGGAGCCGACCTCAAAGATCTGCCAGAGCTCTGCCCTTTCCCACTGTGTGGTCGGCGACGTGCGGGAGGGAGGGAGCTTCAAGTCACGGGCGGTTGGGGCGGTGGGAGGAGGTTCTGTTTTGCTTTCCCGGGGAGCCGATGGTCTACACTTGGCCAGCAGCACTGCCTCACTGGTGGTGGAAGCTGGGTCCAGGCTTGGGGTCTGCTCCCCCGTTGCCTTGTGGGTGGAGTCCAGCCCTGCGTGTGTTGTTTCCTGTGCCCAGAGGTCTCGAAGAGGCAGAGGCAGAGGCATAGGCAGAGGCCAACTGCGCAGGGCCAGGGCGTCTGGGAGAGCCGAACTGGGAGACGCTTCGCAGCCCGCAGTGCACAGCAATTTCATACCAGCGGTCTGCAACAGGTGCTCCAAGCTGTCTCCCTGAACCACAGGCGCTAGCCCCGGAACACAATAATACCCTCCGTCCTACCGAATTTCCAGGGATGTGTTCTCTCCAAAGAGGCATGTTTTACAAATTTATGTAAGAGACAGACAGGCACAGAGCACACTCTCTCATCTGCTGGTTCACTCCCCAAACGCCCGCGACAGGAGGCAGAGATGGCAAGAAAGACCCTGTGTTCTCTCCGGGGCACTACCGGAGGGGAAGTTGTGTCCAGCCTGGCCTTGGAGCCACTGAGCCCCGGTACGCATGTGCAGGGCTGAGGCCCAGGCCTGCCCTGCCAGGGGTGGCCCAAGCCTCTGGTCTCAGCAGCCCGCCGCTGGGCAGCTGTGAATGTGAAGACAGGGGAAACAGCCACACGTCCCTTGAAAACTCAACCTTCCGCCCGAGCTTTCCTAGCAGGTTCAGGTCTGGCCCAAGTTCAGAATGGAAAGTCAGGCAGGTTCCAGAGCTAACAGGCTTCAGGGCGGGGCGCGGTGGGGCAGAGGTAGGGGGGCAGGACCGCCGTGCTCGGGACATTCAGCCCCGCCTGTGGGGTTTCTGACTAGCACGGGGGCCCAGGCTTCAAAGCTGGGGACATTCACTCTAAGCTTTCTGCATACCATTTTATTTAGTCCTCAATAGACCCATTTTACAGATCAGGAAATGGAGGATCCCTTGGATTCAATGACTCGTCTCCACGGCATCTTCGATGGCAGAGGTGTGATGACGCAAGTGAGCTGACTGTTCCTGCCACTCAACCACGACCTAGACCGTCGGGCCAGATTCCATCCATCCCGTAACCAGACTGGACCCTGAGCCGCAACCTAGAATAATCCTCATCTGGTGACATGGTGGGAACAGAAGCAGCCTCGGATCCCTACCCCCAAGGCCGAATTAATCATTTCAGACAAGAACCACACTCCCATCGTTTATTATTTAACTGGAGTGTTAATATGAGGGCACTTAAAATTCATGGAAAAAGGAATTAAAAGTTAAGCTTATTTTGGTGCAAGAAAAAAAATTCGCAATCTGTGCATCCGTTCTTTCACAATACACATTTTCCATGGAATTCTTAAAGAGCCCCTCGTGTGCATCGATTTCAAGAATTCTGCACCGGTCCTTTTGGCAGATGGAAGGTGATCCCGGGGCTGGGCTGCTGCACCGGAGGCTCCGAGATGGGGAAGCCAGGGAGAGGGGATGTGCAGAGGGAGGGGTGCAGCTTGGAGCTGACCAGCTCTGGGCTCCAAGCCTCCTGCACCTTGGAGTCCCGGCTTCAGGTGCAGAGTGGGGCCTCTGCCTCCGGCCTTAGTAAGCACCACAGGCAGGAGCTGCTTGCCACACCGCGCCCCGGAGCTCTGGAGACCGCACCGCCGGGTCCCTCTCCCTGGCTGGCGCTGGTGCCATGGGCTCCCAGTGGCTCCAGAGCTGGGAAGTCCAGGGGGCTGGGGTTCTGCATCCTGAAGACAAAACATCCTTAGGGCTGTTCCCTAGCAACCCAGGTTGCTGGCAGCCGCGGCAGGCAGGTAGGGCTGCGGACGCCCTGCCATCCGCTGGCGCCCGGGCGCTCCCTAATGTCCCTTCAGTGATCCACGAAGCCATTTGCTTGTGAAATCTCCCTCTCTCCCCCTCCCCCTCCACCTCCTCCCACCCCCACTCTCCCTTCCTCCAGCACCAGCCTTTAGTGCCGTGAACCCTCTGCGGCAGGCAGTGGAGAGAACCCTGGGAGGGTGCGGGTGGCGTGGGGTGGCGTCCCTTGTGGCGCTGCTGGGCCACGTGGGCTGTGCTGGGAGGGGCCAGGTGGGGACTGCAGGATCTGGAAGCCAGGAAGCCAAGCTAAGCCCAGCAGAGGTGGAGGGGGCGCCGGGAGGACAGGCAGGGGCGGGGCGGGGAGGGTGGGGGAGGCAGAGGAGGAGGAGAGGCCGCCGAGTTTATTTATTAGGATGCCAGTTGTAGTGTGGGTCTCCCGTGTGGGGAGCAGACTGTATTTTATGTTTTAATCCTCCAAGCTGTGTGTGTGGGCTGGGGATAATTACGTTGAAAAATGTGTATAATATGCGGAAGGCTCTTTTTGTGGGCAATAGGAAGCCTCCAGCGGAATCTCTTCCTCATGGCAACCAAGCCTGCTCCCAAGGTGCCAGGAATCGGGGACATGGTGGAAGCGGGGGGCTGCTCCCCACCCCCGCTGGGACCCAGCAGGCCAAGTGCGCCTGTGACGCAGGGCCGGCACCTTGCCCTGGTCCCTGCCCGCCCGGTGGGTGACAGGCAGGATCCGAGCGGGAGGCCTCCTTGCTTCCCTGGCCGCAGGCTTGGGGAGGTGACAGGCGGCTGCTAGGAGACAGAGTGGTGGTGTGCAGGCTGTGTGTGAGCAGCACACACTGGCGGGGCATAGGCTTCCAGCCCGAGTCCCCGAACACACACACATATAACACATACGTGCATGTCCACACTGGCGTGTGCACAACCCACGCCTTCACCCACAACACACACATGCACATACTTGCGTGTTTGCACACACACTCATCACACAAATACCCACACACTCACTGGCACGTGCATCCACAGTGACATGCATGCGTTGTCTGGCCATCATTGTATGTGGGTGTGCATACGTGTACCTACGTTTCCCATCCTCTCACGTGCACACACGTGCACAGACATGTGTGCACACACACCCACTTCATACTTGGCAAATGGCATCAGAAATATTGTAAGCGGCCTTTTTATTTGGAATTTTTGAAAAAGAGAAGAAATTAGTTTCTGGTTTCCTTAAAAGGCCACCAAAAATGCCCTCTGCACCCCTGCACCCGTGCACCCTGCCCTCCGCACTGTTTGTTTTTCGGTGCACAGACCTCAGTGGCTGCACTTCTCACGTAATCCAAGCCACATGGCGGTGTGCAGGCTTCCCTCTGGCTCATGTGGGCTGCTGTTTATCCCAAAACTGCAGATCCAGTGGAAAAAAACACCCCAAGCTACCGAGATGCCAATTAGTCGCTCTGCCCACGGTGGGAAGAATCCACGGGGCCGACGGCGCGATCCTTGGAAAGCCCAGCTGTGATGAATGGCACTTGTGGCTCCCTTGGGACCGGGCTGGTTATTTTGCAGGAAATTGAATTTCTTGGTCAGTTAGGAGATGTGCTAATGAGCACTAATGTGGGGCCAGGAGGGCTGGGGTGGGCTCCGGGCCGGGTCAGCTCCCGCTTCGGCTTCTGTGACCCCAGTCCTCCTCTCCTGCTCCTCCTCTGCTGGCTCCGGTACAATTCCTCCCCCACCTGCCCCCAGGATGCTCTCTTCCCTGGCCTCATCTGGGCCCTCCCATCTCCTGCTCAAGTCTGTGTTGCCCCAAAATGTCCTCCCTGCCTCAGGCACAGCCAAGCAGAAGCTGCTGGGAGGACTGATGGCCACAGGGTTTATCCAGCACCCCTCAGCCGGGTACCTGGGGTCCCCTGCCTGGCCCAGCTCTCTTGCCTCCTCCCCTCCACTAGTCCTCTCTGACTATTCTCCCTCTGTTTTTTTTTTTTTAATAAAAGATTTATTTATTTATTTGAAAGGCAGAGTTACTGAGAGAGGCAGAGAATCTTCCACCTGCTGGTTCACTCCCCAAATGGCTGCAATGACTGGGGCTGGGCCAGTGCAGGAGCTGGGCTGGACCGATTTGAAGCCAAGAGCCAGGAGCTTCTTCCAGGTCTCCCATGTGGGTGCAGGGGCCCAGGCACTTGGGCCATCCTCCACTGCCCTTCCAGGTGCATTAGCAGGGAGCTGGATCAGAAGTGGAGCAGCCAAGACACGAACCAGTGCCTGAATGGGATATGGATGCCACAGCTGGTGGCTCTACCTGCTAGCCCCTCTAACTGACCTCTTTGCTGGCCAGTGTTCCCCAAGCTCACCCTGGGGAGGCACCTTGGCCTATGGCACTGGTCAGTTACGGGAGACTACACAACCCCCCATTAGCTCCATGGGGCAGTGGTCAGAGTCCCTGGAGGAGCAGGGGCAGGCTCCGAGGCTTGGGGGGATTGGCTTCCTGGAGCCATTCTGCATTGCCGGGGTTGTGTCCTCCTTCACCACTCTGCTCCAGCAACCCCGACACCCTCCGCTGCTCCAGGCACACCCCAGGGCACGGCCTTTGCTCTGGACATTCTCCTCTGCCCAGAGAAAGTTCCCCGTCCAGACTTCCACACGGGTCACCTCCCACCTAGCTGGGTCCCCCCTCGGAGCATCACCTCTGCGAGACCGTGCCTGGCCACCCACCCCCAGTTCGTGTCCCGATCTGACCACTGTCCACATTGCTAGAAGGTGAGCCTTAGGAAGCCATGTGCCATTTCCATCATGCCTGTGTCTTTGGCACCTGACAGGGGGTCAAGTACGTAGAAGCCACGCAGCAGTGTGGGTGGAGACGGGTCCACCACCAGAGCCCACCCCTTTCCCAGCTGCCAGCCGCCCAGGCCCCCCTTGGGCTGGCTCAAGCAGCTGAAATGTTTCTCTTCACTCTCAACAAGTCTGCGGTTCCTTGCTATGTGTTGACCAATAAGGTAGAAGCATATTTTTTTTTTTATTTGACAGATAGAGTTAGACAGTGAGAGAGAGAGACAGAGAGACAGAGACAGAGAGAGACAGAGAGAAAGGTCTTCCTTCCGTTGGTTCACCCCCAAATGGCCGCTATGGCCGGCACTGCACTGATCCAAAGCCAGAAGCCAGGTGCTTCCTCCTAGTCTCCCATGCGGGTGCAGGGCCCAAGCACTTGGGCCATCCTCCACTGCCTTCCCGGGCCACAGCAGAGAGCTTGCCTGGAAGAGGAGCAACTGGGACTAGAACCTGGCGCCCACATGGGATGCCGGCGTCGCAGGTGGAGGATTGGCCATGTGAGCCACGGCGCCAGTGCATATTTTTTTATTAAGTATATATTGAGAATTTGACAGAATTTTTACATCCATTATTTGATTTGCTAGCCTCAAAAATGCAAAGATAGTTACTGTCCCCATTAGACAGATGAGTGAACTGAGGCTCAGAGGGGTAAAGTGACTGGCCCAGTTCACCTGCCTCTACCTGCCTGAGCTCTCTCTGCTGGAACCCACCCCTCCCCCGCACTGTTGACCTAGGTCCCCTCTCCCAGCGGGGTGGGGAGTCTCTGCCCTTCAGCCAGCACCCAGCTCTTCCTAGCAGACCTTGGCCTGGCCTGAAGTATGGGCACAAACACAAAGGCCCTGCTGGATGGCCAAGAGAGCATCGTCAGGGCCGGTGCCCTGGCGTGGTGGGCTAGACCTCTGCCTGTGGTGCCGGCATCCCATTTGGGTGCTAGTTCGTTTCCTGGCTGCTCCACTTCTGACCCAACTCTCTGCTATGGCCTGGAAAAGCAGTGGAGGATGGCCCAAGTGCTTCAGCCCCTGCACCCACGTGGAAGACCCAGAAGAAGCTCCTGGCTCCTGGCTCTGGCTTCGGCTTCAGCTCTGGCTCTTGTGGCCATTTGGGGAGTGAGCCAGCTAGTGGAGCTAATGGAAGACCTCTCTCTCTCTCTCTCTCTCTTTCTGTCTGTCTCTCTTTCTCTCTGCCTCTGCCTTGCTGTAACTTGGCCTTTCAAATACATAAATAAATCTTTAAAAAAAAAAGAGCACCATCGCGGTTGACACAGAAGGAGACAGAGGGCTCCCTCCCCCTGGAGCGCGGGTTCCCCTCTGAGGGTCTCTAATCCAAGCTTCCTGGCCAGGTGACCTTGGGCGATATTTCTTTGCCCTTGGACTTCTGGGACCATCTCTGTGAAATGGGTTTGACACCTGCCTCCAGGGGACTTTAGAAGCAGCATAGCTGATTTCCTCCACCCTCCAAATAATCTTTCTATAAATAATTTATGAATTCCCAAGTCAGGGACATCCACCCTCCTAATTGACCCTTTCACCCTCACTCAGCATCACATGGGCCTCCTGGAAGCCGCCCACGGGGATCTCCTGCTGGCCCCCACGTGGCCACTGGGCTGCAGGATCGACTGCGAGGGGGTCCCCCAAACACCCTGTGCCCCAATGCGGCACACATGGGATGGTCCTAAAACCCAAACAGGGGAGAGGGATCCAGGCCCCAGGGCCGGCCAGGGAAGGGGGCAGGTGCCCCGGGAGGCCTTCCACCGCGGGGAGGGAGCTGACAGGAGCCAGGGGAGGCACGTGTTTTCCAGCCGGAACCTGTGTCCCAGGGCCCAGGCACGGAGGAGCAAACAAAGCCAGAGGTGCTGCGGCAGACACGGCGCGGCGGCTGGGAAACAGGGGCTGGCTGCACCTCGCTGCTCCGTCTCATTAATCTCCTGCCTCCGCAGTCCTTGTGAAGAGCGCACTCACAGCGGCCCATTCATTACGCCTCTAATCACGGCGACGGGCCCGAGAGCACCGCGCTGCGCGAGCCGGCTCTACAGCTGCCGAAAGCCAATACCTTTTTAAATACATTTACCCGGCGATAAATAAAAGCGGTCTCAGTTTACCTCTTTATTAAACTCCATTTGCGCGCCGGAGTTAAGGGCCGCATTTGTGTCTTGCTATTCAAATTTATTCGTGCGCGGGCGGCTCCGGGCACCGGCCACGTTTATTCCACCACGCGATAATGGTGGCCGCAGCTTAAGGGAGTCTTTCATCACCAAGCAGCCCTCATTAAAGGGCTCTGCTCCAGGCTCCTGGGCTCAATTTGGCCACCAGGAAGGCCACCCCCATTATCCAGAGGGGCACATGAAGGCAGGGAACTCCCAGGCCGTCATTAGTCCGTGATCAGCAGCCGGCGGCTGAGGACCAGAGGTTAGGGAGCTGGGTCTCTCCCAGGGCACTGCTGCCCCCGGCATCCACCCCTCCCCTCTGGTGTCCAGCTCAGAGTCCCAGGCACAGGAGCACGGTCAAGGCTCGAGGAGGCACAGGGTCTGTTCTGATTTTGACCCTAATTCATTCTCTCTCTCTCTCTCTCTCTCTCTCTCTCTCTCCTCTCTCTCTCTCTCCTCTCCCTCTCCCTCTCCCTTTCCCTCTCCTTCTAGCTCTTCCTCTGGTGTGCCACAGGGAACCGATGTTTTGTGTGTCTGTATATGGGAAGTGTGGATTTTGTCTGGAAGGTTCTCCCGTTGGAAGCATCCTGCCTGTTCCCATCATGAGTGGTCTCTCTGGCCTCCACTGGCAGCTCTGAGTTGGGGAGCCCCCCCGCCCCCACCTGCCTTTTGGGAGTCTACTTTGACAGCCAGTTCCTTTCTTTCTTTTAAGGATTTGTTTATTTGAAAGAATTAGAGAGGGAGAGATGGAGACAGAGAGAGGGATCTTCCATTTGCTGCTTCATGCCACAGATGGCAGCCATGGCCAACACGGGGCCAGGCCAAAGCCTGGGGCCAGGAGCTTCATCTAAGTCTCCCACGTGGGTGCAGGGCCCAAGTACTTGGGCCACTTTGCGCTGCTTTTCCCAGGCTGTTAGTAGGGAGCCGGATTGGAAGTGGAGCAACCGGGACACAAACTGGCGCCCATGTGGGATGCAGGCGTCATGGGCAGCGGATGAAGAAGGCAGGCCCAGAGAGGTTGCACGGCCACACAGCTGGTCAGGTTGGACACTCAGGCAGGAACTCTCTGACTCCTGAACTCTGCCCTGCTACGTATCCGGAGTGTGGGGAGGGAGGAGCTGACTCAGCCCCAGGACTCCTGCTGCAGGGAGGTTACTCTGTGGGGTGAGAGCCTACAGCCCGTCCCCACCTCCAGATTATGCTAATTGTTGGTATCCTCTTTCCCAGGCTTTTCCACTACTCCGGGCACCTCCCCCACCCCCATCACATCCTTGCCAGCAGCCCGTCCTGGACAGGGAGGAGTGGACAATGAGCAAGGGACCAGCAGGCAGCAACTGGGCCACGATCCGCTGGTGGCTGGCACAAGACCCTGAGTGCGTCACATCACCTCTCCGAGCCCGCTGCAGCCAGAGCCCGGATCTGCCAAGGCTGGTGCTGACCTGCAGGCTGCGGCATCACCTCTCTGTGTCCCAGTGTCCTTCAGGGAAAGGCTGAGAGCTGCCCAGGGTCCTTGGGAGGGCTGGGCGCACCGGAGGAACCCAGTGAACAGCAGGTGCACAGTCTGGGCAACGACTGAGTTTTCTTCCTTTATCTTGGCTTCTGGGACAGGGCAGCTGTTTCAAGTTCATGGCAAGAAGACGGCCACCTCCCCATTCACCAATAGCACGAGGACACGGGTGACACTGGCTCAGGCCGACCCATGGGCCTGCCGTGCTGACCGCTGCCTGGAGACATGGACGGAGCGCTGCTGCTCGCTCTTCTTCTCTGGCACTGTGCAGTCGGTCGGGCAGTCACCACTCGGGAGCCGGCCCGCCGTTCACTCTCAATCCACCCTTCCTGTACCTGCTGGGAACCAGAGCCCCGGCTTTCCCATAGCACTGGCCTCGGGATCACCTTCTGGCCAAGAACAACTTGTTGGGGTGCTGGGCCTAGCGGTTAGGTCTAGGAGCTCACATCCCACATTGGAGAGCCCTGCTTCCTGCCCCAGCTCTGGCTCCTGACTCCTGCTTCCTGGGAAGGCAGACCCTGGGAGGCGACAGTGACAGCTCCAGTGATTGGGTCCCTGCCACCCATGTGGGAGACCTGCATGGCGCTCCCAGGGAAGCGGACCAGTGTATAGGATGAGATGTTTTCTCCCTCTCGTTCCCACTCTCTTGTCTGTCTCATTGTCTCTGCCTCTCACATGGATTTTTCAAGGCTAAAACTCTTCAGGGTCAGGGGGCGGGTTCCTGGGAAGGTGTAGTGGGGGTGCAGGTTGTGCTCACCATCCTGACCATGACGATGACTACACGCGTGCATACGCAGGCCCATGCTGAGCAAAGCTGCACTTTAAATGCCTGCAGTTTGTGACACGTCAATCATACCTCAAGGCTGCTGTGCCGGAGCCCAGGTGCTGGCCGCCTGATGCCCAGGAGTGACAGACATGTTGCAGAGGCCAAGAACTTCTTGAGACGTTGCTTCTAGACCCAGGCAGAAGTCTTCTTGGTGTTGCAGGAGAACAAACACCTGTTTGCTTAAGGCCCCGTAAGAGAGGCTGTTGGTTCCTTGCAGCCCAGGGCCTTCCTACGTGTGCCTCGGGACTTAGTCCCTGTGTGTTGAATGACTGCGGTATGGATTGGCCGGAACAGTGAGCTGAAAGGAAGGGGAGGGCTCCGTGGGCTGGGCTGGGCTGGGCTGGGCCGGCCCGCAGGCCTCTTGCCTTGGATGTGGGATCGGAGGCTGGCCCTGGGAGAGGAGGCCCAGGGCTGAGGGCAGGCAGAACTCCAGGAGCAAAAGTCACAGGAAGGGGGTGCGCAAGGCCCCTGCTCCTGGGCAGGGGCAGGCTGCCCGCCCCCCGTCCTGGCTAATCAGCCAGCCCGTAGTTTGCTTTCCTCCCCACATGACTTTTTTTCCCAATGCAGAAAATTACAGCTGACAAGTAGCAATTGATCTCTTCACATTCTTTTGAAGCAATTATATTGGAACGGGAAACAATGCTTCCAGAAGGAGCCTGATCACACAGGCGAGCACAGAGCTCCCTCCATGACGGGAGAGGCAGCTGCTGTGCTGTGTGTCGCAACTGACCAGGTCCCTGACCCAGCGATCACTGCTCGTTATGGCCTGGGAGTCGTTGGAGATGACTTCTGTGCCAACCCAAGGGGCAGGAGCCAGGCCCGTGTCCGCAGGTGCCCCCCAGGAATGCTGGGAGCTCAGGGTCTGCCAGGGTCCCCCAGGTCCAAGGGGAGCTCCTAGACCTGGGCCTGGGCACATAAGCCCAGCTTCTGTAGAAAGCACGGTGCTATGATGCCCAGAACTTAGAGCAGCCCAGTGCCCCTAGGAAGGGCGGACCCCTGCAGGCCCCCAGTACTGGTGCAAATGATTGTAGTAGGATGTGACTTAAATCTGTACACAGCAAAGTAAGGAACACACCTCCTGTCTATAGTTCATAGGGAACGGGAAATAAAAACACCATTAGAGACTTGGAAAGAAGCCATGGGGCAGGCACCGGGCCTAGCGGTTAAGATGCTGGCTAGGCCTCTGGAACCCTGCATCAGGGTCCTGTGCCCGGCTGCTGCTAACGCAGATCCTGGGGGTCGGAGTGGTGACTCACATAACTGGGTTGCTTGCCACCTGTGTGCAAGACCTGGACTACATTCCTGGCTTCTGGTTTTACCTGGCCCAGCTCCAGCCATCGGGGAGTGAACCAGCACATGGAATTCTCTCTCTCTCTCTCAAATAAAAAAATAATAATAATAAACTACAAAATCAGTAAAGGTGAATAAACAACATCCATGTTTTTAAGCTGTGCTTATTTATTTGAAAGGCAGAGTTACAGAGAGGGAGAGAATCTTCCATCTGTTGGTTCACTCCCCAGATGACTGAAACAGACTAGCTGGGCCGGGCTGGAGCCATCATGACCTCCCATGTGTGGGGCACAGGGACTTGGGCCACCTTCCTGTGCTTTCCCAGGCACATTAGCAGGAAGCTGAATTGGAAGGGGAGCAGCCAGGACTTGAATTGCCACTCCGATGTAGGATGCCAGTGTCAGACATGGTGGCTTAACCTGCCGCACCACAATGCCGGACCCCGCGTTATCATTTTAATGACAAGGATTTACTATTGCCTTTCCTGTGCCTGAATTCCCTCCCGCAGCCCAGGTGTGTTGACACCTGCCACAGCACAGCCAGACGGAGCTAGTCACAGCCCTGCCCCTGTGCGGTGTGATGAGACAGTTCCCCATTGCACCTGCCTACTGGGACCTGGGCAGAGCGCCCATCTGCCAGGCCTGCTATGAGTCTGGGAGGGGGCGTCTCTGGGCTGGTCTTTGTCTTTGAGTCTGTAGCCGTGAGGATGGCGCCAGCAGGCCTGGAACACCAGCAGGCTGCAGGGCGATGTAAGCGTGCTTTGGGCCAAGTCTCATCTGGATACAGGGATCCCAGCCTCGGCTGCACCCTGGAGTCGCTTGGTGAGACTGAAGCGCCCACGATGAGTCCACACCGCAGACCGATTAAGTCAGAATTCTTGTACGCGCTCCCCAGTGGGCAGCCGAGTTGAGAACTGATCACTACATCCACTCCTCAAACCCGAGCGTGCGTCAGAACTGCACGGAGAACTTGTGAAAACTCAGCCGGCTGAGCCCCAGCCCAGAGTTCCGATTCCCTGGGGGATCCCCAGCATCACTCGCGGGTCCCGGGGCAGTGCTGCGGCGGCGGCGGCTCTGGAGACCCCACATTGAGGACTAACACTGCTAATGATGCGATGAAGCCTGGCTCCGTCTTTTGGGATGGTCTCAGGAATGAGAGTTTGAATCAAGAACGAGCGCGATTGAGGATTACCCACGGGGACCCCAAACAAGCCGGACTCGAGTCCCAGCTCTCCCCGTGCGCCACCTGTGCAGCCTCTGTTGATGCGCTCCCCTCTCGGGGTGAGAATAGAACTCATTTCCCAGAGTAACCTGGACAGCTCAGTGAACCGCTGCACGAGAGCCAGGCACCGCGAGCTACCAGGGCACACTGGTGTGACTGCCAGCCCCACGGCTTGCCCCCTGCACGGCCTTGGCCAAGGTGCTTACCGGCACAGTGGAGACAAAGAAAAGGGGCGCGTGATGGCTGGCGTGCTTGCTCGGAGGCTCGAAGGGTGCCCCCCAGCCGTGTGTTGACTCCCCCATGCCTGCCAAGCTGGGACATGAGGGGAACCCCAAAGGTGGTTGCTCGTGGGAGGGGATCTGTTCAGTCTCCCAGCGTTCACTCTGCTGGTTTCACAGAAACCCTGGGAGTGAGACCCCGAGTGCTGCTCTTCGTGTCTGGCTGGAAGCACACCTTGGGGCTGACCCTCCGGGTGTCGGGGGACAGGGAGATGCGAAGATGGGAGAAGTGGGGGGTCAGCAAGAGCACAGATTGCTGGAAAGGGGTCTTCAGGCCCTGCTCTGGGCTCCAGCTGCCCTGTGCCCATCTGTCGCGGCCCTCACAGGTGCACTCCATTGTTACCTGCTCTTCGAAGGCAGCTCTGGGTCTTTCCTCCCCTGCAGCCCAGCTCCTGGTCTGTGCGTGACACCAGGAGCGGGTACTGCTTGGGAGCCATCGCTGTCCTCTCTCTAAATGCCACAGTGTCCCTCCCACAGCAGTTACAGGCACCTGCCGCATTCAAAATAATGCATGACCAATGCCCCAATGCCTGCATGAGGGACAGACATCCTTGCCTAGCGCGCTAACTCGCAGCTCAAGCATCGCCAAGGCGTCAACACCGGTAAGGGGGCAAAAGGGAGGAGGAAGGAGCTTGGCGAGCCACGTCAGGCAGGACCACGGGAACAGAGGGATTTCAGTGGGAAGTGTTCACACGAGCTGGGGGATTTGTGACTCAGTGGTAACTGAGCGCAGACAAGGAGAAAGTGCTGATGTCGCATGGGACAAGTGCAAAAGCCAGAGCCCGGTGGCCGACTTTGCAGTTCCGGCGTCCAGTGAGACTGCGGAGGGGAGAGGATGCGGGAAGGAAGTGAGTGTCCGCGAGGCAGAGCCACCGAGAGGGGCTGGACCACTGCCTTCCAAAGACGCCCGGGCCCTAAGCCAGGAGAGAAGAGAGCCAAGGCCCGGGCGCGGCCAGCAGCCGCCGCAGGTCCTCGGAGCCTCCCCGGTCCTGGAAAACCGGCTCACAGCCGCTGGGAAGCCAGTGTCACTCCGTTTGGCAAGAGGCGACCGTCGCTCAGAACCAAAAGCCCAGAATTTCAGGCTGGAGAAAGAAACTTGCCACTGCCGGCCGGTGTCTAATTAACCCTTCGAGCAACACAGCCATTTTGTGTGACTGCGACTTCTCGTGGAGGAAGACTCAAAGATGAAGGTGAACCACGGGGTGTGCGTGCGCGGTCACTGGCACCCGGCTGCCAGGAGCCGAGGCCATCCGTCCTGCGCCCAGCGGAGCCGACATCCCTGCTCCCGGCCACGTCTTCAGGCAGACCGAAGTGCAGTCTGGGGGAAGAGCGTGCTTTCTGGAGCCGCCACCTCTGCTTGCAGTGGGGGAAACAGCGTGAAGTCGGCCATGACTGTGTCTCTTGCCCACTCTTGCCTTGCCCGAGGTGAATAAGACGGCTGCTTTTCTGGCCTATCCCAGCCATGACCTTGACCCTCCCCACGTGAGACACTCCTCGTTCTCTCTTCTGTCTCAGAAAGGAGTTTTCTAAATTGCAGGAAAAGCTGTTCAGAGCAAAACGTGACAAGAAGGAACTCCTTATCCAGCAGGTGCTCTACTGCCCTGGACAGCAACCCATTTGAGAACCCTCTCAAGGTCACGGCTGAGCTGGTTTGAATGCTTAAACAGATGCGACAGCCCAGCTTCCGGGTGAGAGACCTGCTCTGGCTCCCAGTGCAGTCAGCTGCAGCAGTGCCACAGGCAGAGAATAGCACAGTCTCCACCTTGAACGTGGTAAACGTCCTCATTATCCACAAGGCCTGCGAACTGGCCAGGTGCTTTGTTTCAATGAAGAGACACTGCCCAGGAGTCAGCGACAGGCGCTCTTCGGTCTAAGCAGACGAGTTTGCAGGATTCTAACTTCCAGAGATGAGGAGGCAGGGAGCTATGGTTGAGCCCCTCTGGACACACACCTCTCTAAGGTTTCTTGCCCGCAACACTGTGCTGATTGTTGCAGTCGTCATGTTGTAGCTCTCATGCCAAGGAAAGTGGCCTCTACTGGTGAGATGTGATATTGCAACCCAGCTTGAGTAGACTTGGTGACTCCAGTAGGCAGGTGGTGTGCTTCACAGCATGGCCAAGGTTTAGGGAGGAACCCTCAGTTGACTCCAAATGCCTCAAACAGGCAGGTCAGGGCCAAGCAGAAGCCAGGAGCCTGGAGCTCCATCCGGGTCTCCCACGTGGGTGCAGGGGCCCAAGCACGTGGGCCATCTTCTGCTGCCTTCCCAGGCACATTAGCAGGGAGCTGGATCAGAAGTGGAGCAGGCAGCACGTGAAGTGGCACTCTGATCTGGGGTGTTGGCATTGCTAGTGGCAGCTTAATCTGCTGCACCATAACGCTGGGCCCTGCAAAATATCTTTGATTCAGTATTTTGAGATATGCACCAAATTCTGCAATGGGAGGCAGTTAGCTACTTCTTCACACAACCAGCATAAAGCATTTTTTTTTTCTGTTGCATAGGACAGTCAACTGTGGGTACACTCTGTGCTTCAAGGTGTGTACAGTCAGTCTCTGGGGAACAAAGGCCGATTGTCAGGATGGCTTAGAACCCCAGGAGGAGGATGAGTGATGCACACAGCCAGAACTTGGCAGCGGGGAGGGTCTGGGACAGACCCAGCAGCGGTACCCTCACTGCACAGAGTGGGAAAGGAAGGCGGTCCAGGGGCCCTGCAGCAAGGGGCTGATCCAGTCATGCAGGGACTCTGGTCTTGCTGCTCCCAGCCCGGGGCCCATTGCAATTGGAGAAGGGGCCTCCTGGATTGTCCCGCAGAGCTTCTGTTTAAGTGGGATGCCCTTGCTCCCCTGCAAAAGACGGCTCCCCACTGGGAAGTCCATCAGTTCTGCACCAAACTGAACCTCCCAGGTGGTCCCTATGGGAAACAGCCCTGACCTTTGAGGCTGAGATGATGGCTGTGGGAACACTGTACCCCTCAAATCATGCGGATCCAGCCCCCCGTGTCATGGTGACAACGACAAGGACGTGAGAGCAGAGGCAGAGGCAGCTGGCCTTGCACCTCTCCAAGCAGCAAGAGCCACACCTGCCGCCCAGCCCCAGCCCCTGCCTTCCAGGGGAGGACCTGGGTGCCCTTCAAGAGACAATTCAGGCCATGGTGGACGGAGCTGCAGTAGACGGAACAAGCCTCCGTGGACCCCCAAGCTCCTTCCCTCCCAACACGCCTATGTTCCTCATAGCGGAGCCTTTCTTTAAACAGGACACCCCTCGATTAGCTCCTAATGGCTGGCCGTGCCATATGAATTATGCATTGTGCGACGCAAATCCAGGTTCCCTGAGCTGGACAAGTCACAAGCTGTGGAAGAAGCTGGAGTGATTGCCAAAGCGATCCCAGGAGCCCCCGGGAACATGAGCAGGAGGCTTGTGCTTCCGCCCTGCCTTCCCCACCTGCTGCCTGGGGTCAGCCCCACCCTACATCTGGCGTGTGCCGCATGCCAAGTCGGGGACTCACGGACGTCATGCTGACCAGCCCGAGAGGCGGGACGGCAGTGAGGACGTTCGAGTTTCTGGAAATGGAATGGCAGATAAGGGCATGCTGGTGCAAGCAGTCAGGCACTCCAGGCCTCGCTTTCTCACTTTCTCGCTTTCTGTGCGTGTCTCAAGAGCTTGTGGGAGACTCTGGTGTGTAACTCGGGGGCGTGTCTCCTTTGTGGTGCACGTGGGGAAGAGGGCCCATGTTGTGACAGAGGATGGCCAAGAGCCCCCAAAATGGGGACAAAGAGGGCACCGTGGGAGCCCTTGATGTGTTAATTACAAGACAAATCACATTTCTAGGAACTGTTTCCGGAGCCCCTCCAAGGGCCAATGAAGACAGATCTTCAAAAGCGTGCACCCATCCTCTTTCCCGTCCAGGCACAGACACGCGTGCCATGACCCCTGTCCACCCTTGCGTGCCAAGACTTCCAGTCACTTGGGGTCCGCTGATGCTCACAGACACGTGGAGTTAGAGCAGCAGGGGATTTCTGATGCACGTTTCAAAACCTAGGCATCGTTTTTCCATAGTGCACATTTTCTGTGAGCTTTTTGAAGCTCCTCTGTCTACACACGTGTGTGTCCAGTGGTTAACTGTAGTCTACTGGTGAGAAGGGGCTATGTGTCCCTCACTCTATCACCACTTCTAGATTCTAATTTGGAAAGGAGGGGACCGGCACTATGGTACACTAGGCTAAGCCTCTGCCTGCGGTGCTGGCATCCCATATAGGCGCTGGTTCGTGTCCCAGTTGCTCCTCTTCCTACGCAGCTTCCCACTAATGCACTTGGGAAGCATTTGGAAGATGGCCCAAGTGCTTGGGCCCCTGCACCCACATGGGAGACCCAGAAGCAGCTCCGGGCTCCTGGCTCCTGGCTTCAGATCAGCGCAGCTCCACATATTGCAGCCACTTGGGGAGCGAACCAGCTGCCCAGAGGAAGACCTCTCTCTCTCTCTCTCTCTCTCTCTCTCTCTGTCTGTCTCTCTGTAACTCTGCCTCTCAAGCAAATAAATAAATCTTTAAAAAATTTGGAAAGGAACATTTCAGTGCAACTATGCCTATGCCCAGACTGTTTCAATAATATAGATCCCAGTTTTTATATCCAAAGCCTCGGCAGCAAAACACCTCAGTTCAGCTGAAGGAGGTAACTGTATGCACAGCTCCCGTGCGTGTCTGAGCTGTGTGTAGCCTGCTCTTCTTCATCCTGTCCAGCTCTCATGAAAACCGCACTGCGCTAACTGCTGCTTCCAACTCTGAATTAATCACTCATTTTCTCACACATTGATTCATCCTTTAAATGTTTATTGAGGGCCCACTGCCTGCCAGCTGATTGCACTCAGAGCTGGTGTTGCCCAAGATAAGACACGATGCCTGCTTTCAGGTGGTGTACCGGCCACTGGAGGAGGCAGAGGCTGCCTGAGCCTAAACTGATCCCATGTGCTGGGGCCTCAGTCAGCTGACAAAGGACGACAGACTCTGAGGCCGGCGGGCTTAAGTTCCAGCCCCAGCTGCACCACTCACCGAACGCATGATCATTTTAAGCCTCAGTTTCTTCATCTGTAAAATGGGAGTGGTAGTAGTATAAATTTGTAACGTTAAGAAGACTTTTTGTAGAATATTAGAATCCATTTATAGTTGTCAAATAGGCATTTATCAATTTGGATTTTTACTTATAAAGAAAAAATGGGGCCAGTGCTGTGGCATAGTGGGTAAAAGCCGCCGCCTTCAGTGCTGGCATCCCATATGGGCACCAATTCAAGTCCCGGCTGCTCCACTTCTGATCCAGCTCTCTGCTGTGGCCTGGGAAAGCAGTGGAAGATGGCCCAAGTCCTTGGACCCCTGTGCCTGTGTGGGAGACCTGGAAGGAGCTCCTGGCTGTGGATCAGTGCAGCTCCAGCCATTGTGGCTAACTGGGGAGTGAACCAGCGGATGGAAGACTGTTCTCTCTCTCTCTCTCTCTCTCTCTCTCTCTCTCTCTCTCTGCATCTCCTTGTCTCTCTGTGCAACTCTGACTTTCAAGTAAATAAATAAATCTTCAAAAAAAATATCAGGGGCAGGCGCTTGGTGTAGCAGCTGAGAAGGCCGAGTCCCGCACCCAGTCCCCGATGCCATCGCTGGCGGAGCCCTCCCCAGGGCAGACCTGACTTCCTGTCACTCCCATGGGAGACCTGCACTGTGCTCCCAGCTCCTGGCTCCGGCCCAGGCTGAGCCGCAGGCACCTGGGGGAGTGACCCAGGGGGCAGGAACTCACTCCAGGACTCTCTCTGCTTCTCAAAAACAGAAATACAACAAACAGAAGGGCCCGGCCTCAGCGCGAATGCTGACGCGGAGTGGGCGCCCGAAGGACCAGATGCCCAGAGAGTTCTGTTTTATTCTGCCCTCTGCCCAAAGACAATTCACCTATCTTGTCTGATCCTTGCTTTCTTCGTTGGGCAAAAGATGAAATTGAAGAAATGACCTTTCAGGTAGCTTTGCTATTGGAAAGCCAATGATTTTATTTGCAGCTAACAAATCAAAAATTCCTCGGGCATCTTTCTATCCGAAAGGAAGCATGATTGGGGTCAGGCCTGACGGGGTGGACGCAGGTGGGTCGCTGTGGTTGTGATTGGTGGGTGTTACCCAGCGGTCTGATTGATGTAGCCAAAGGAAGACAGCAGGGAGCCGAGGCCAGGTGAAGGGAGGCGCGAGATCCTAGGGCTTCAACGGGGACGCAGCAGCTGAGGGGGCAGCAGGGGAGTCCTAGAGATGGACGCAGGCCCAGGCGGCGAGGTCTGCCTCTCCATGCACACACTCTGTTGTTCCCTCTCCGGTCTACAGTCAGGGAAGCCCTCCTGGAGGAGGAGGCATTGGAAAGGATACAATGTACTTAAGTGGTGGGGTTGAGGAAACACATGGCATGAGTGACAGGCCATCTGGGAGGCCACTTTTTAAAAAAAAATCAGTTTTGGTGTTTTTGCTTAGTAATAGGAGGGAGGAGGAGAAAAATCCTTAAAACTCCTGATTAAAGAAGAAAAGTGGTCACATCTTGTCTCCATCTGCAACTGGCTTTGTAAACACACGAGACGTGGCTGCCCCGGACTCTGCTCTCGCCACTGTCACCACTGCTGCCCACGAGCCCTCCTGGGGACCACGGCTTCCCGGCTCCCAGAGGGGACCGTGGGCAGGAGACGGGAGAAATGAGCGGTCAGGAACCTTATGATCATTCTAGGCCTCTCTGCAGTGGATCTAGGGCTCTCTGCAGCGCGTGAGACGGCACAGTCGGTTCACCAAGTGCTGCAAGCGTTCTGTGGGGGAGGCAATGAGGTCCAGAATCCAGCCGGTCTGGAAATGCGTTAGAGCCTGGGATGCCGACCCCTGCACTGCAAGTGTCTGACGGAGCGGTGCCTCGGAATAGCCGCATAACACTGCACTGCAAAACAGACTTTTCCTGGGATATTTCTTCGATGGGTTGTATTTTAGAATTTGATTTTGTGAAAATTGTTTTAAAAAGTAACTCATGGCAATGATGCTGTGGGGGAAGCCGCCACCTGTGATGTCAGCATCCCACGCAGGCGCCTGGTTGAGTCCCAGCTGCTCCACTTCTGATCCAGCTCCCTGCTGATGCTCCTGGGAAAGAAGTGGAGGATGGCCCAAGTGCTTGGGCCCCTGCACCCATGTGGGAGACCCAAATGGAGCTGCTGGCTCCTGGCTCAGTCCTGGTGAACCAGGGGATAGACAATCTTTCTCTCTCTCTCTTTCTCTCTCTCTCTGTAATAAATAAATGCATCTTTAATTGGACTAGCACTGTGCCATAGTGGACTATGTCAAGTGCCTGGGCCCCTGCACCAGTGTGGGAGACCCAGAAGAAGCTCCTGGTTCCTGACTTTGGATCAGGTCAGCTCCAGCCATTGAGGCCATTTGGAGAGTGAACCTGTGGATGGAAAACCTCTCTCTCTCTGTTTCTCCCTCTCTCTGTAACTCTGCCTCTCAAATAAATAAATAAATCTTTGAAAAAAAATTTTTAAGTGACTACCATTTCTAATTTAAAAGTGAAATGGATGGGGCCAGTGCTGTGGTGTAGTGGGTAGAGTCGCTGCCTACAGTGCTGGCATCCCATATGGGTGCCGGTTCAAGTTCCAGCTGCTCCATTTCCAGTCTGGCTCTCTACTATGGCCTGGGATAGCAGTGGAAGATGGCCCAAGTCCTTGGGCCCCTGCCCATATGGGAGACCCGGAAGAAGTTCCTGGCTCCTGGCTTCGGATTGGCACAGCTCTGGCCATTGTGGCCATCTGGGGAGTGAACCAGCAGATGGAAGACCTCTCTCCTCTCTGCCTCTGCTTCTCTGTAACTCTGCCTTTCAAATAAATAAATACATCTTTTAAAAAAAGTGAAATTGATCTTACACAGGAATGTGACGTAAAGCCACCTCCGTGACATTTTTACGTGCACCTCTCTTATACTCGGGATGTGCTAATTTGTAGGAGAGACCCAGTGCAGCACAGGCACAGAGACCCCTGTACTGAGCGGTGGACCTCGGGCGATGCGCTGCTGTGGTCCTCGGGTCCCTCAGGGGCTTGACACACACGCTGCATCCTTGGGTGACTGAAGATTCAACCCTGCAAGAAAAGCACCTGCCCCAGGGCAGCTACTCAGTAGGTGTCTGCCCTTCCCCCAACTTCCCCCCGCCCCGCCCTCCCAAGAAATACACATCATACGTCATAGAAATACTAAATGCAAATATCTGGCATACTATGCAAATGTTCCAGAGTTTCCTAGGATGCTGGGAACCCGGGAACTCAAAGAGAAACGTGCAAAACTTCCGGTTCCTGCACTGCCCGGTTCTCCCAGGAAGTGCTTCCGTTTTATCACCTGATGTTTAACTTCACTGAACACCAACACTGCGGAGCTCAATAGCCTTTACAGGGACCGAAGCTTCAGGATTAGGATGTTTCAAAGTGTGGGCCCCGCGCACCTGCCAGGAGGACGAGGGGAGACGGCTTGCCCAGCACAACTGCATGGGTAGGCACCGCCTGGCTGGGGCCTCCGCTCCAGACCAGCGGCTCCTCGCTTCTCGTTCTGGAAATCTAAGCCCCAGCACGCGCAAGCATTTGCTGTGGGCTTCTCTTTCCCCTTGCAAGCCCAAGAAACCTTCAGGATGCTTGTCTCCCCTTATGCGGGAAGACTGAAGCTTGTCGGAAAGAGATCCATCAGAGTTTGGGGTTCAGTGCCATGGGCAGGGTTTGAACTGGGGTCCAAAGTGGACACAGACCCCTCTCGATCGGCCATCAATGAGGAGGGGAGAGAAAGCTCTGGACTCCCGGAGAAAGCCTCCTCCCTGCACACGGCTCCGACTGTTGGACACGGAAACCTGTTGTGCAGGTTGTCAGACAAGAAGGAGGCTCCTGGGCAGCTCTTTTGAGCTCACTCTCTGGTCACCCGGATGACAGCTTGGGCAGCTCTGCCGAGGGGACCGTGACAGACAGGAGTTGCGAGTGTAGACAGCGCCTCCCCTGTGCGACCATTGACCATGCAGGCTCCCTCTTCCTGTCCCACCCTCACCGGCCTGTGGGCGTGATAGCTGCCGGCCTTTTTATAAGCATTAAGTGAAAGACTGCACCCAAAGGAGATCCTAGTGCTACTCCAGGGTGGGCGTCACACTTGGTGCTGTAAGAACGAGATGGTCCTGGGGCCGGCTGTGCTGTGACACAGCAGGTTAGGCTGCCAGCCTGCAGCGCCAGCATCCCATACGGCCGCCTGTTTGCATCTCAGCTGCTCCACTTCCGATCCAGCTCCCTGCTAATGCACCTGGGAAAGCAGTGGAAGATGGCCCAAGTGCTTGGGCCCCTGCACCCACATGGGAGACCTGGAAGAGGCTTTTGGCTCCTGGCTTCGGCCTGGCACAGCCTTGGCCATTGCAGCCATTTGGGGAGTGAACCAGTGGATGGAAGTTCTTGTCTCTCCTCTCTCTCTCTGTAACTCTACCTTTCAAATAAATAAATAAATAAAAGTTCTTAAAAAAAAAAAAGAATAAGATGCTCCTTAGCCCATGAGTATTCTGCCTCCAAATCTCACCCTGGAAGCTGCACTAGGTCTTCATAAAGGGCCCTATTAAGTGCTAGGGGCTCTGCAGGAAGTTGTATGGGTTAACTTTTCACTACCCTAATGACACGCCTGAGGGAAGTCAACTTGATCACAGGAAGAGCTCTGTGTCAGCTCTGTGTGCTGGAGGGGCACAGGCCAAGATCAGGTGGCCCCCTTGGTGGCCTTGCAGGCAGTGCAGAGGTGGCCCAGGGCCACACGTGGCAGGAGGGAGGGCCATATGTCTACATGGCTCTACCCTAACGTCCTAATCCAATCCCGCCACTTCCCAAAGTGCCCCCTTCAGACAACATAACTGGGTTAAGTTCCACCTATGATGAGCCTTTGGGGACCAAGTCTTCAACACTGGGCCTTAGGGGTCACCCAAACTACTATCCAGCCCAGAGCCAAAGGCCAAAGCAGGCCTTCACGGGTCGCCAGGATGAGGTTACTTGTCCCTGACCTCTGTCCGGGGCCTGGGTTTTGTAGTCACTGGGTCTGGCGCCCCCTGGCTGGCGAGGCATTCTGGGAGCCACAGTCAGGAGCCACAGTCTGGGCTGCTGGGGCAGATCTGAAAGCATCTTTGAAGAGAAGCCAGGATGATGATCCATGCTAAGTGGGTGTGTCTCCCGCTGGGCGATTCCTGGGTCTGCTCCCAATGGGACGTGGGGGCTTCAGGCAGCAGACAGAGGGTGGTGTCACAAACAGGCCGTGTGGGTAGGGTCCGGCCCTTTAGAGGGTCTGGCCAAGGCCCTGGCCACTGGCCTGCTGGGACTTCACTATAGGAAGCAAGTGCGTTCCGTCTTCTCAGAGGTTCCATGTTCTCGTAATTACCTCGAGAATGTTCCTAGGATGTTTCCTGACCACCCCGGGCAGTAAAACCCTAAAAACCAGGGAAGACACCCGCCAGAGCAGGCTCGGGAGAGGCTGTCACCATTACCGTGCCTACCTCTATTTTTAGAAATGAGGAAACCCGGGCTGGCGCCACCTGCAGTCCCGCCAACCCATATGGGCGCTGGTTCTAGTCCTGGCTGCTCCACTTCCAATCCAGCTCTCTGCTAAGGCCCGGGAAAGCAGTAGAAGATGGCCCAAGTCCTTGGGCCCCTGCACCTGTGTGGGAGATCAGGAAGAAACTCCTGGCTCCTGGTCCAGATAGCCCCAGCTCTCGCAGATGAGGCCGTTTGGGGAGCGAAGCAGCAGATGGAAGACCTCTCTCTCTGTCTCTCCCTCTCTCTATCTCTGCCTCTCAAATAAATTAATTAATTAAAAAAAAGAAATGAGAAAAGCAAGGCAGGAAGGACTTGGAAGAGGAAAGTGGCTGAAGGTGCAGCAACAAGGCCCGGAGGCTGCGACAGACCCTGCCCCTCCCACCCATGACCCGCCTCCTCGTGGGCCTGATGATCCCGTCAGTAGGGAGTCCTCCCAACAACGCACACCTACGTTTGCTCATCTGGGCTGCACAGGGCAGCTACCTGTCCAAATTGCTGTCAGGGGGTGCCCGGCCTGGGGGAGTGCTCCGGAGGAAGGCAGGGGTGGCACTGGGAGGCCGTTGCCAGCCAGAGAGCTCATGTATAATTACCCTGCAGACATGCCCTGAGCACCTACTATGTGGCCGGCACCGGCGCCGGGTGTCCAGGACCCCAGATCGCGGCACCCAGCTTGTCTCTGACCCTCCGCCGCGCGGCCCTGGGCTTCGCGCTGCCTTTCTTCCTCACTTTCTTTCTTTCTTAAGCCACCAACAAAACTCTGACCTCTCTCTGCACACACAAAGCAGGCAGTCACTCATGCATTAACAACCACCGGGCCCCAAAGGTCGTTTCTATGACAACCCCGGGGTCCTTAATGACCCTGGCAGGCCAATGATTTTGTTTTGTTTGAGAGTGAAGGAATAATAAGTGAGGCCGGCGCGCTCGGGCGCTCGCCCCTCTCCGCGGCCCCCTCCGCCGCCCGCGCTGCCAGACAGTTCATTATCTAGCTGCCGCATCAGCCCCCGAGACGGCGCTGCAGCCAGCTCGGAAAGACAGGGCCCCGGCTGCAGACAAAGAGCTGGAAAGGACCAGAGTGTGCCCTGCACACAGCGCTGCCCCGCGCCGCGTCTTTTCCACCGCCGGCCAGGGGGCAAGAGCAAGGGCCCCAGGGTGCCCGGGTGTGCCCCAAATCACCATGCAGCGCTTTAGAAGGAGCCACGTGCGCAGTTGGAGATGCGCCCCGGCGCCGGCGGCGGAGTGATCATTTTAAGGATGGGATGAACAAGGCAATTAGTGCGCCTCCCCAGCAGCTTCTGAAGGGGCGGCGGGCAGTGACTGGGGAGGCCCCGGCCTGATCACCCAGACAAAGGAGGGCGTTGCGGCTTCCCGGGGCGGGGCATGGCTCTCCTGCTGCTCCAGGTCTGGTTTTCCGGGTCTACCCTGGGCAGGAAGCTCTCATTGTCTTCTGATGTGGGGGCCAGCGGGCCTCCAGCCCATCACATTAATTTTCAAACAGGGCGTTCGGCAGCCTGGGATTCTGCTACCAGGCATTGGAATTATTTTTGTTGTGTGTGCACTGATGAAATCCCTTAGAATAAGTTATTATCCTCTTAAAAAAAAAAAAAATCCACACACAGCAGCTCCTACTGGCTGCCTGGTGGCCCAATCAGCGGACTCATTTTCTACGCGGTCCCTGAAGTCATTAGCGTTTTCATTTTCCCAACCTGCCTATTAGACAAACTCCGGGATCCCTCTTGGTTGAAGCACATTTTTGTGAGTTGACTTGCCTGGGACTCTCCCCCCGGAGACACACAAAGCGAAATTCCGAGAAGGGCACAAAGAGAGGTGGGGCTGAAGCCCGTGGCTTCCCATGGGGACCGCTCATTGAATGCGGAGGTGGACATGGGGAGCCCCAAGGCCAGCGAATGCTGCTGGACCCCAGTTACAGTATTGGGCAAGGGTACCCGGTCGTGCAACAGGCAGTTGCTGTGGGAGAGCGCTGCGGTGCCGTGGGTTAAGCCGCTACTCGGGACGCCAGCATCCCATGCTGGAGGGCCTGGTTCCAGTCCCAGCTCCTCTGCATCCCACTGATGCACCTGGGAGGCAGATGATGTTCATAGTCCCTGCAAGCCGCGGGGGAGACTTGGGAGGAGTTCCTGGTTCCTGGCTTTGGCCTGGCCCAGCCCTGGCTGCTCTCAGTATTGGGGGAGTGAACCAATAGATTAAAGATTGGTATCTCTCTGTCTCTGTCTTTCTCTCTCTCTGGCTCTGCCTCATAAACAAACATAAAATCCTTAAAAGCAAGAGAGGTAGTTACTGTGCACCTCCCAGAGCCCACAGAGCTGAAGGCACAGGGACACAAGACTGTTGTTAGCAGTGGGTGCGCCCAGTCATCTCAGCACCCCCATCTGTGTCCACCTCTCCTCTGTTGGGTGAGGCTGGCTCTAGATCAGGAATGGAAAATCCTGGGGGTGCCCAGGCCAGTAGGCAGCCTTGGGGCCAGGCTTTGAGCACACTGAAGGGCGCATCTCCGTCAGAGCAGCTCGGACCAGCCCTTGCACCTGCTGGCAAGCTGGCCTAGTGTCACTGGGGTTCCAGAGAGTTTCTTTTTGTGAGATGACTTTTAAGGTGGAACCATCAGATATTTATCTATTGCCAACTACCTCTAATGTTGTAGAACAAGCAAACTGGCTTGCATGAAGCAAGTGGCTCAGGACCCCCTTGCTCCCCTGTGTTCAGACTTCTGTGACTCCAGGTTGCATGAGCAGGGCACTGGCATGACGTGGGAGCCCCTGGAAATGCAGATGCTCAGGCCTTGCCTTCCTGCATCTTAAACCAGGGAACCCACCTGTGTGCCAGACTGGGCGAGCAACACGCTGGATCTCGAAGGGCTTTGGCATCCACCGGGGCTTCCTCCAGCATTTCCCCGAGTGCTGGTTGGAGTGTCATACTCTGAGGGAACTATAAAGGTCCACTCCAGATCCAGGAGTCTGCAGCGTGTGCACACCTCCCAGGCTCTCCTGGGGCTTGCCTGGTCCAACCCTCTCCTGTGGGCAGACAAGGAGGCAAATGGGCTGGCAGCTGGCTGTCCACTCTGTCCTCCAGGGATAGAAGTGTCAGAACCAAGGCGTAGGTTTTCCATCCTCAATTCCTGGAAGTGACACTGCTTGCCACAACTGGCCACGGTTCCTTCCTGAAATTCCCTGGTCCCGGGGGAGCCGCCCATCCGACCTCGTCCTGGTTTGCATCCTGGGTATCCCCAAGCCTCTGCGTCCTCTTGTGCACTTTGCCTCCTCCCTTCTCTCACATCCTCACTGCGGGCTGGCCCCCGGGGCTCCGTCTCTTGCGTCCCCACCACTGGCATGTTTCTCTGAGCCCTGGGACCTCGAAAGGTCCGCAGCTTCCACCACCCCGACAGACGATGGCACTTTCCCAACTTGCACGGTGCACGGAGCTCACTCTACTCCTCATCCCATGGGCTCAAAGCTGGGCAGCAGCGTAGCCTAATAGAAAGGGCCAAAGTCTTGGGTGATGGTGGCCACTCAGCCATTTCTGCACCCTCGAGTCGGGCTTACTCTGAGAGGAAGCGCTCTAGCGATTGGCCAGGCAGCCGAGCTGTTTCATGCGCATGCCTTGTGTTCCACTCCAGGTCACTATTAGCACACTTCCTCGCATTGCTACAGTGGCTTCCAGGGGAAGAGCCAGCGAGATCTTCAGATTCGCTGCTGCAGGTGTAGTGCTCCATGAACCAGCTGGCTCAGGCCTCTTAGGGGAAGCCCGGAGCCTTCACCACGACATCCCGTGCCCTGGCAGGCACACCCATAATGTGTCCCTCACTCTTCAGCATCACCCACACGGCTCCAGTGGATGGAAGCTGTGTTTCCCACTTCCTTTAGCTGGCCTGTTCTCCCACTATCAATGTCACCTACATCTAAGTGCTTCCAGGTGTGTAAAGCTCCGCCAAGGTCACCTCCTTCTGCAAGCCGGTTCTGGCTTCCGCAGGCAGCTGCTGCAGCCCCTCCTCTGAGCTCAGGGCCACGGCGTCCCCCCTCACCGCGGTCCACGGTGGAAGTCGTATCCTTTCGCTCTGGCCGCTGTAACACAATGCCATAGGCCAGGAGGCTTAAGGAACAGATATTAATTTTCTCACTGCTCTGGAGGCTGGAAATGCAGGATCGAGGTGCTGAGCAATCCCATGCCTGACATGGGCTGTCCTCACGGCTGGGGGATGGGCCCCTCTGGCTGTGTCCTCACGTGGCCTTTCCTGGGCGCATGCTGGGAGAGAGCTCTCTGGCGTGCCACCTGCCAGTCAGGTGACCTGTCACTGCATCAGAGCTCCAGCCCAAGGACCTCGTGCAGCCTTCATCCCTTCCCTAGAGACCCTGGTGCCATGGGCAGCCGCATTAGCGGTGAGAGCGTCACCACAGGAACGTGAGCAGGCAGGCAGGGGCCGCACGCAATCACTCAGCCCTGGCAGCTCCTGCTCTGGCTGTTCCTATGCACACCATATTGCCCCTTCTGACCTCCAAGCTTCCCAAGGACAGAGGCTGTGTGTTCTGTTTTTAGTGCAAGCATTGGTGTCATGGGCGCTTACACATGCGTGCTGGAGGAGTTAACAAACTCGGTCTCCACGACCCCCTGTGACTGATCGGAGCTCCAGCAGTCACCTGACAGGCTCGGGGCCTTTGTCCCCATGCTGCTCTTTGCCTGGCTCCACTTACCTCTCCCTGCACCAGGGTTGCAGGAGGACCCTCGTCTGAAACTCTCTTTTAGAGAGTTTAGAGGGCCCTCATCTTTTAGAAACTCCATCTGGTGTAGTGGGTAAAGCCGCCACCTGCATTGCCATCATCCCTTATGGACACAGATTCGAGTCCCAGCTGCTCCACTTCTGATCCAGCTCCCTGCTAATGTGCCTGGGAAAGCAGTGGAAGATGAAGTGCTTGGGCCCCTGCATCCTTGTGGGAGACCCGGGAGCTCCTGGCTCCTTGCTTTGGCCTGCTCCGCCTCCATCTTTGTCATGGTGTCTGGGTTTGCCTTCCCTGCATCCCTCTAATGGAGGATTATTTACCTGTGATACCCTTCTTTGGGCTCCAGAAATTTAACTGAAATTGCCGGCTTGCATTCGGTCTCCCCACGTTGAGTTATCCCCATGAACGCACACCTGCCATGTTGCTTGACAATGAATAACAGTACAATTAAATATGTGTTGAAAGAAAGAGTGCATACAAATAGGAACTTAAAAAAAAATTGTCCCTATCATTCCTATAACCTGCCTGAAATTGCCTTTTAAAAGTAAATTTATTAGAACATTTCAGGCAATTACTTTCCATGGCTATTCACAGGATAGTCTCATTTCCGATTCCCCGACAGTGGGGGAAGATGATCAGTGTACAGAGACGGTGAGAGGAGGGAAATTGGAGATCCATATTAAAATTTGAACAGAAACTTCCCCAGCCATGGGAGCTCCTTGCCATTCGTGAGAAATCCGTCAGGGAACTGTTCCTAATCCTGGGTTTCCCTGATGCAGTACAGCGTGCAGTTCACCCAAGAATGTGTGAGCAAATGGGCTAGGAACCCATCGGGTCTGTAACAATCAAGGCTGATATTAACACGCAGCAAGCCAGGCACTCTGCTCAGCACCGTTCACCTATTCCCACCTCCTTTTCACAGCAACTACCAAAAGTCAAGATTATTTTGTTCCCATTTTACAGCTGCAGAAACTGAGACAGAGGTTGAGCAACTTTCCCGTTAACCTGGAGCTTGCACCCGGCCAGGGTGTGGGGCTTTCAGTCTAACACCGAGATAGCCACATGTAAGGGACTCGCTCAGCCCCAGCAGCATCCAGGAGGAGTGTGCAGCCAGAACTTGGTCTGCTGACCACCACGGAGACGTCAGCCACTGTGTCTATACAGCAGGATGGCATTTTGGCCAGTTCCGAAGCCTGCTGAAGAGCGCGCATTTATGTTCCAAGCCTGGAAGCGCTGGGGACAGGGACCGCCCTGTGTCTCCTCTGTCATCTCCGGTTCCAGCACGAGGTCTCGCAGGGCACTGCGGCAAGAGCTTGCCCGCCTGCCGTGTGGCTCCTCTCCCACCACCACAAGACAGAAACCCGACCATCAGCGGTGATCACGGCTCAAGCTCCCGGCCCCGGTTCAGCTGCTCCCAATGCACTGGCTCAGACTGCTGCCCCTCCCACCTTATTCTCCCAGGCGCTCCACCTTGTTGGCTGCCCTGGGGAGCACACGTCCCCACGTTCATGCAGCTCTTCCCTTGTGTGGTGCCTTTCCTTTGGAACAGTGTCCTGTGTCCCAGGTCACAGCTCTCTGTGTCTGCCTTCCGGGCATCCCTCTCATGGGGAAACACAGGTAGCTCTGCCCACACTGGGAGCAGGCGGCTTCACCACAAAGGCCGTGCAGTTCAGCACACGACAACGCCTTTGCGCGTCCCCTAATGTAGCACTTTATGAAGAGTTACCCAACATGGCAGGAACCACCAGCTGTCACCAGTAGCTGTTTCCCCCTCTCACACAGGCATGGAGTGTGCACCTGAGAGCATGGCTGCCCTGCATGGAGACCACGTTTCCCAGCCGCCTTTGCATCACCACGTGACTGAGTCCCGGCCAATGGGATGTGAGCAGCAGTGCCCGTCCGGTTGCAAGTCCAGGGCTACTGAAGACAGCTGGTGTACACCCGGCAACTTGTCCATCTTTCTCTCCCCTGGGACCTCAGTTTCTCCTGGGTCTATCCTGGCCTTGATCTGCTCACTTACAACTTTATATAAAAAATAAACAAGCTTCTAATTGTTTATCCTCCCTTCACTTTTCAGTCCCTTGTAGTTGTAATTCTAAATAAATCAATGGAGAGCGATGGATGTTACCGCACGAGGTAAAGTATGAAGGCACTTTGGAAAGTTCATAGAAATATAGGAAAATCTATGCATAGACTTCCACGTTTTGGCCTCCAAATAAACTTATCTTTCAGTCCCGTTTCCACGCGTGCTGTTTGAACCATGAGCAGGCGTGCTTCCTTGGGCTCCATCGTGGCTCTGATGTTAACACCGCAGAGATGAATGAACAAAAGGCCCCATCCTGGCCTGGTAACATCCTCTCATCCCTGTCCCCTCGCTGTTCCATGGTCCTGGCTGCTGTGTGCCGAGCTGGTGGGGTCTGGGCTGTTGTTCCAGCTGTAATGGAGTCTTCATCTGCAGGCACGCACCGTGTACACTTCAGCAAGGGACGCACTCAGGCTAGCCCCACTCCTGCCGGTGACCGTTAAGTGCTGGTCCCCAGGAGACCTGCCACTCTGTACCACATTTCCCTGGGCACAGGCGCAGCTCAGAGATGGGGGCTCGGGTTCAGACCACTGCAGGGAAATGGATCTCACACTAAAAGGAGTCACGGAGATGGTTGGGTTTCCCAGGGTGTATAAAAGTTATGTCTACATTATCCTGCAGTTCAGCCAATGTGCAGGAACATTATGACTAAAACATCAATGTAAATATCTTAATTTAAAAAATACGACATTGCTAAAAAATGCTAAGGATCATCTGAGCTGTTGGAAAAATGGAGCCGGTAGACTTGCTCGTCCCAGGGCTGGCGCAGACCCTCGATTTGGGGAAAGTACAGTATCTGCAGGGTGCAAGAGATGGCGGGCGGCACAGCAGATGAGGTGTGCCTGCAGCTGAGAAGCCATGTCTCTCTCCGAGCCCTTTCCATCTGTCTGTCTGTCCAGACACGCTCAGCTGCCCTGGTGCACATTATAGCAGGAGCAGAGACTCCATAGCTCCCGATTTTTTAATGTTCCCCTCTAGGAAAGAAGCGACTGCCAGGGTGTGTGGGACTGCAGGTGCAGCAGTCAAACCCACCTGCCCTCTGTCCCCCAGATGAGAAGGGGCCAAGGCTTCCATTCCAAGTCCACGGGAGTGACCTGGGTTGCAGATGATGGCAGCCTGGAGTGCCAGCGGAGTGAGCTGTCCCTGAGCCTCGGCTTGGATCCCAAGGCGCATTCTCTAATCCATGTCTGCTCTCCTGGGCACCTGCTGCTGCTGGCGCTTTGTAAGAGCAAGCCTGGATTAGCCTTGCCCAGCAGTTTGTTACATAAAACACACCAGGCGACAGCTCCGCTTTGCCCCACTCTCCCATTTCCTGCAACCTCTTAAAGATCTCTTAATGTCCTTGCTCTGTAATCCATTAATTTCCATTTTACAACTAGAGACTTCCCTTGCTATGTCTCCGCTACACACATCTCCTTTTCTCCCTGGATGTCGCCCCCTCCTCTGCCATCCTGTCCCCGGGAAGCCCTGCCCGGATTTCATCCAAACTTCTCCCCTGTGAGTATCTCATCCTCTGCGCACAGGCAAAGCAAACCGGCAAGATGGCCTTTTCTGAAACAAAGCCGCAGCTGAAAGCATTTTCTTTGCGAAGTCAGGATGCCCTCTTTATCCTCCTGTGTCTTTTTCTTTCCCCTTCCTTCTGTGGGCTCCCTGGCCCTCTCTGGCCTCTTCCACAGCACTGAAATGTGCATCTACTGGGGCAAGGCACTCACCTCAGCTCCCCTGCTCTGCTGTCAGCACTGGGGTACCAGGCCACTCGGCTCAAGGTTTTTTATCCTCGGGGCCAGGCTGTTCCCAGCGCATAGTAGGTCCTCTGCAAATGCTGAATGTGAGGGGCTGGACTCCACTTGCCTTTTTTGCTTTAAATTAGTGATTTAGGAGCCGGCGTTGTGGTGCCAGAATCTTATATGAGCTGCTCCACTTCTGACCCAGCTCCCTGCTAATGCGCCTGGGAAACCAGCGGAAGATGGCTCAAGTGCTTGGGCCCCTGCACCCACATGGGAGACTCAGATGGAGTTCTAGGCTCTTGGCTTCGGCCTGGATCAGCTCTGGCTGTTGTGGCCATTTGGGGAATGAACCAATGGATGGAAGACCTCCCTCCCTCTCTCTCTGTAACTTTGACTTTCAAATAAATAATTAAAAATCTTTAAAAAATTAGTAATTTTACAATCATGAACTAAGAAATTGATACAGAGTTTCATCAAAATTAAAAACTTCTGCTTTTCTAAACACACTGTGAAGAGCATGAAAAAAGCAAACCACAGGCTAGGAGACACTGAAGAATGTGTATCCAAATATTAAATGACTTTAGAAAGCCAGTGCCGGTGGCAGGCATTGCGAGTTGGGCCTCCACATCCCACATCGGAGTGCCGGCGTTCGAGTCCCACCTCTGCTCCCAGTCCAGCGCCCTGCTAATGCGCCTGGGAAGCAGCTGATGATGGCTCAAGTACTTGAGTCCCTGTCGCCCACACAGGAGACTCCGATGGAGTTCCAGGCTCCTGGCTTCAGCCTGGCTCCTTCCTGGCTGTTGAAGGCATTTAGGGAGTGAACCAGCAGATGGAGGATCTCTCTCTCTCTCTTTCTCTGTGTCTGTCTGTCTTTCCTACCCTCTGTCACTCTGCTTTTCAAACAAGTAAATGAATAAAACTTTAAAAAACCAATACCATGAATAAAATTCAGTAAGTTATGTGTCAAAAGATTTGAATGGGTGCTTTACAAAATAGGATACATGGATGGAAAAAAATGCATTAGAATGTTCGTCATTAGCAAATAGGGAAATACACATTAAAACTGCCGTAAGACACCACTCTCTATTAGAGTGGGTAAAAACTTGCAATAACCTGTTGATAAGGATGGCAAATAACGGGAGCCCTCACACACAGGTGGTGAGTACAGCACACTGGTGGACTGTGAGTTTCTTAAAAAGCAAACTGTGCACCTGCCAGATCTTTCGTCTGTACTCGAGGGAAATTAAATGTGTGTGTGCGCAACACTTGGAAACTAACGTCCATAGCAGCTTGATGTGCCATAGCCCCGACGTGGCCCTGAGCCAGGAGTGCAAGGCTTGCCAGCCGTCTCCAGAAGTCAGGAGCAACGCACAGAGGCTTCTCCCCAGAGCCTCCTCCAGGCACCAACCTGCTGTCTCCTGGGTTTCAGACTTGGGGTCCCCAGAACTATGAGAGAGAATGAATCTCTGTTGTTTCGTGTGACCTGGTTTATGCCATGCTCTGAAGCTGAGCTGAGCCTTGCAGATAGCAGGGAACCAGGATCAGGTTCCAATGAAAGGAAGCAAATCCCAAGGATATCTGAGGGGTGAACAGCCCTCGGGGTCCAAATGAGCCTGGAAAAACTGGAGGCCAGGTTCAAGGACACCTCTCAGGGCCCAGAAGCCTCCCAGTTGCCAGGGGAAGCCCAGCCCCTTCGTCGTGTCTCCAGGTCCCAGAGAGCAGCTGCCAGCCAGACCCACACAGACAGGCACGGGGAGCGCTCGGGGAGGCAGCACAGGGCCCCTTCTCTGTCCTGCTGGTGCTGACCCGGTCGCTCTTTATTCTGGAGCCTGCTGGCCCTGAGCGATACCTGGAGGTGGTTCTCAGCCAGGGGTGATTGTACCTGCCAAGGGGCATTTGGCCGTGGCTGGGGTTTGCCACTGGCATGTTGTGGGGGAGAGGAATAGAAGCTGCATGGGACCATGGGGAATCAGCCGGCCCTTAGGAGGCCAAAGCTGGGAAGCCTCGATGCTCCACGAGGTACTGATGACCAGAAGGGGAGGGACAGCGGCTGCACAGCCCCTGCCTTGGCTCCTGGAGAGATGAGATGCCTCTGACACACCTGTGTGAAAACTAAAGGTAAGAACCCTGGAGGTTCGGCAGAAGAGAGAGCCAAGAGCAGAAGCAATGGCTGCTTGTGAATGATGGCTGCGCTCTGGGTGTGATCCCCCCCACCCCAGAAACATAACAGCGCTAAGAGGCGGAGACCTCGGGTGATTAAATTATGTGAGCAGCTCACTCATGAATGGGATCCGTGTCCCTTCTGTACGTCTGTCCCTTCTACCATGCGAGGACAGAGCCGTCTTCAGAGGACCCAGCAACAAGCCGCTCTCTTTTCTCTCTTTTTTTTTAAGGTTTACTTTATTTATTTGAAAAACAGAGTGACACAGAGACAGGGAGCGACAGGTTGAAAGAGATCTTCTATCCGCTGGCTCACTCTCCAAATGGCCACAACAGCCAGGCCTGGTGCTAGAACCCCATCTGCGTTTTCCACGTGCGTGGCAGGGGCCCAAGCCCAGGGTCCATCTCCTGATGCAGGGAGCTGAGCCAGGAGTGGAGCAGCCAGGACTCAATCCAGCGCTCCCCTTAGCGGATGACGTCATCGCAAGTGGAGCCTTACCCCACTGTGCCACAACGCCAGCCCCCCCACCCCAGCCAGAGAAGTCATCCCTGACCCAGCGCTGGATGTGTCGGGGCCGTGAGGCTGGGTGTCCCAGCCTGCCGCAGAGAGAGTGCTAAATTATCCAGTCAAAGCCATTTTGTTACAGCAGCAGGAACAGGCCACGGAAGCCAGCCTCGGAGGACGGGATGTTGCCTAAAAGGAACGGCTGTGTTTCCTAAACCTGATCCTTACCATCGAAGGGCCTTGGGAAACAGGATAGCAACTTCCAGAGCAGAGCACCAGGCTCGGGCACGGTCACGTCAAGTTCAAGTTTGCTGCAGCATGACTCAGACCGATGCCGTATATGTTTTGGAGTTTTCTGCACTGTTAGGCGACAGTGCAGAATGAGTACATAGCAATCATTGTGTTGGCCTGAAAAACGTTCTTTATTGCTTTATTTGACAAGTGGCACAGGATCTTAATGGGAATGTTCCATAGTATGTGGAAGATAAAAGAAGAAAAACACCCAGAACTCTGCTCTCTAGAGATAAACGCCATTCCCGTGCCGGTGAAAATATAATCCGTGTCTTTGTTATAGATGGTTAACACACTGCACATCCTGTACCGAGTCTCCCGGTGCATATGGGTGTACACCATGGACATCTTCCCACCCACGCGCAGACACGGCATCGGTTGTGACAGGGAGCGGGGGTGGCTGTGCTGCACCTTGGAGCCACTTTCACTAGCCAGGCACGGAACGCTGGGCAGAGTCTTTCAATCATGTCAATGCGAGGCAATGTCTGAGTTTACTGAAAGGTGCTGGAGGTACCTCTCTTCCTTTGGAGATGCAGCCCCAGCCCGGCTGCCTCCTGAGTGTCTCCTGCCTTCTCCATGCCCTGTTGCTGGCTGGGCCCTGGCTGGGTGTAGTGACTAACTTTATGTGGCAACTTGGCAGGGCCCCGATAGGTAGTCATGCATTATGTGTGTTATGTGGGATATTTCTTTGGGTGCATTTTTGGATGACATTGCCATCTAAAGCAGTGGTCTTGGAACAAAACAGAACTCTTGTCATGTTGCGGGGGCCTCATCCAGGGAGTTGAAGGCCTGGGGGGAGCACAGGCAGCCTAGAAATTCACCTGTACCTCCTACCCTCCCTGCTCCCTCTCCTCTGAGCCTACAGCCTGCAGCCATGACCCCATAAGCTAACTTCTGAAAATGAACCTGCCTATTGACCTGTGGGTTCTGTGTCTCTGACGAGCCTGCCTGGGACCCTGGGTCAAGGCCCTTCCTCTGGGTCTTGCATGTGTACATCATCAGGACTCAGAGCAGGGGCAGAACCACTGGACAGACTGGTCCTGTGTTCCTGGCAAGGCCACCAAGAACACGGCCCTTGGCAGCAGTAATAACGGAATGCTGGGATCAGCACAGCCACCAGGCTGGGCTTACACTCACGCTCACAAGGGCGAACCACACCTGAGTGCCTGTTCTCACAGATCACCCATTTTCCAGGTGGGTGAACAGGTTCGAGAGGCAAACGGGCGTCAGAGACGATGGTTGCCGAGGCCAGTTCTCCAGGCTGTGTGAGGGTCTATCCACCACGCCAGGCTCAGCTGTGTGTGTGAGAGGGGCTATTCTCTCCTGCAATAGCCGCAGGAGTCCAGGGAGCCAGGGGCCTGCATGCTGGCCGCCTGGGAACCGTGTGAACAAGGGAAGAGACTGGGGTACTCAGCTTGAAGTGGAAGAGCAGAGAGGAGCGTGGGCCGTGTCTCCTTCTACGTGGAAGGCAGATTTGGATTACATGATTGCAGGAGGCAGAGCTGGAAGGAAGGCTCAGGGAGGTGGTTGTCAAATCCCAGCCAGCTCTTTGGGGCCAGCAGTGGGCTTCCCTGTTGGGAAGAGTGTGAGAGACAGACGGGGCTGGGACATCTCAGACAGGCTGGGTCAGAAGAATGCACCTCTCCATGCCCACACTGGGTAGTGGGTAATAAAACCACCCCTGTGGCAGAGGCTTGAAATGACCCAAGCCACAGTTGCAGCCAGGCGGGCCTGCTATGACCGGGTACTCCCCGGCTCCCTGGTTCCAGCGCACTGGGTTGTGGGCGTCCCCCTGGCCCACGGCGCCGATGCCGGCTTCTATAAACAAGGCTGCGCTCGGTTTGCGGGCCAAATGGTCTGTGGCTCGCCGCCCGTGGGCCTCCTGGTGCCTGGGATCTGTGCGTGTTTACGGCGCCAAGTGCCCAAGTGGCCGAGTAATTGATGAGGCCGTGGATGTCAGGGACTGAACACAGAAACTCCCCGAAACCCTGCTCCGTCTCCTCCCAGCTCTAGCAGATCCTGAGGGCAGCCATCTCCAGGAGCAAGTGGCTCAGAGACAAACCACATCCAACCCACTGGAGTGAGCCTGGCCCCGGTTGCTGCTTCCCAGGAACCAGGGCCCCTGAGACGTCCCTCAGGCCCTGGGTTTGCAGTCGCCCCGGCGGGCAGGAGCAGCTGGGTGGACTGTGGGGCTTTGGCCGGGGTTCATTTTTTGTGGTTCTAACTGAGAGCAGGCGAGTTCTAAAGAAGAGAGGTGTCCTGGGCTCACTGTTCTGGCGCGTGGCGCTGGCACCCGGTGGTGCGTGGTGGAGGGAGGGCATCCCGTGGTGAGACAGGCTTGGGTCTCCCTTCCTCTTCTTATAAAGCCACCCAAGCCCTCAGGTTCTCATCCAACCCTAAGCACCCCCAAAGGCCCTACTCCAGCTTCGTCCACACATGACCTTGAGCATTTGGTATCTTCCTGCCTCCTCCTTTGGGACGCTTGGAAATCTGGGATTTCTGGCGAGCAGACGCTCGGTGTGTGAGCAGCAGGGCGAGCCTGGCTTGGGGCTGTCGTCCAGGGCTGGCTCGGGCTCAGTGTCCCGTGGCTGCTGGAGCAGCCCTCCCTTCTCAGTGTCCGAGCAAGGGCGGCTGCAGCCCTGGGCTGCTCATGCCAGCTGTGGGCTTCCCTCCGGGCGTGTGGGGCAGCACACAGATGGAGCCGGCTGTGTCTGGGGCTGCAGGAAGCACAGAGCCCTGGGACCCTAAGTGGGGCTCGGAGACAGTGGTGAGCAAGGCGCTGCTTGGTCAGACGTGGCCAAGATTGGGCGGTTGGGAGAGCGATTCTCCCTCCTCTGTGCAGCGGTGAGGAGGAAATGCGAACACACAGAATTCTGGGTGGCCCCGAGGGCCGCAAGTGCAACTAAAAGGTCCGGTTTGTTATAAATGAGCTCAGCAGTTATGTGTTTCTAAATGTGACGTGGGCTGCCTTGGGGAAGCTCGCGTTCCCCGTCCCTGGAGGCACATCCAGTGCTGCTAGCAGACAAGGTCACGTGTTGGGTCGGCAAGGGTGGGAGGTATTGCCAAGATCACGGCTAAAACCCCCCTGGAGGTGAGGCCTGGATTGTAAATACCTTGGCCAATGTCTCCATTCGTTAGCTGGGAGACAAAAAGGCAGAGTAAGAAACAACCAGCGAGTCCCAGCAGCTTCCAGCAAAGCAGTAACTTAGCCCAGGCACCTGCAGGTTGGCTGGGAGTGGCTCTGGGACCCCCAGGTTGTCCTGGGTGTGTTCATCTCACGGTGACGGCGGAGGGGTGAGCCAAGAAGGCAGGCCTGGGCCCCATCCCTTCCGTCTGCTGTTCTAAGCATGTCACACACTGAACCCAGAGAGACGGGCGTGGTGCCGCACCCACGGGTCCAAGGAGGTGCAAAGGAGGGGTGCATGGTCTGGCCCATATGTGGCCACTCCATCAGTTTGGGTGCACACACACACACAGAGTAGGTGTGCAAAGACTGCTCCCAAAGCAGGTGCACCGGGAAGTCAGCACTGCCTGTCGCAGGCAGGAGTCCTTGATCCTGCAAGGCTGGGCTGAGCAGAGTTAGCCCCAGCTTCTGTGCCGTATGTGGACACCTGAAATGCAGCCAGGAAGGTGGCCCAAGCACCACCAGCCCAAAAGGGATTTCACTTCTCAGACTAAAACCCCAACTCTCGAAGAAGTTCGTGGAAACAGGAGTTAAAAGATTAAATCTGTGCTAGAAACTGAAATCTATGAATATAATGGACCTTGAGAAAAGTTCAGGAAAGGAATAACCCGTGGACTAAATTGTTTTGCACCAAAATAAGCCGATCTTTTAATTCCATTTTCCCACACCTTCCCTGGTGCACCTTCCTTCCTGCTGTTGCCAGCGGCCCAGGCCGTGTCTCCCCGAGGGCTCCCTGGGCAGCCCCCGCATGGCAGAGCACTCAGGGGCGGTCGGTCCTGGCCCGCACTGCAGGCTGGTGTCCCCTCTCCCAGCTGCAGAAGGGTGCTTTGCGCGGCGGAGTGAGCCCGGCTATGATGCCAGGCGCCCGTAACCGCGCCACGGCCCCGCGTGGAGGCGTTCGCGGGGTTACGACGCGGTGGGCGGATTGCAAAGGGAACTCATTTCCTTTTCTCACTTTCCGGAGTTTGCAAAGCGTCCACCGTGAACGTGCGAGACTTATGGTAGTAGAAAACCAACGCGTGCTTTATAGACCGCCTCTCGCTCCCGAGCTGCAGGGCCTCGGCTCCCCTGGAGAAATTACTAGAAATTGACCATTTAATTTCCCCAGCACTTCCGCGGTCGCTGGGCGGCTCTCACACTTGCCCTCACCCACAGTGTCAATGCCCCAGTTCGTTGTTGGCCGTTTCCCTCTGTTTTTTTTTTTTTTTTTTTTTTTTTTGACAGGCAGAGTGGATAGTGAGAGAGAGAGACAGAGAGAAAGGTCTTCCTTTTTGCCTTGGTTCACCCTCCAATGGCCGCTGCTGCCGGCGCATCGTGCTGATCCGAAGCCAGGAGCCAGGAGCTTCTCCTGGTCTCCCATGCGGGTGCAGGGCCCAAGGACTTGGGCCATCCTCCACTGCCTTCCCGGGCCATAGCAGAGAGCTGGCCTGGAAGAGGAGCAACCGGGATAGAATCTGGCACCCTAACCGGGACTAGAATCCGGTGTGCCGGCGCCGCAAGGTGGAGGATTAGCCTGTTAAGCCACGGCACCGGCCTTGTTTCCCTCTGTTTTAAAATGAATTTGACTTCCATAAGGAGGGTCAGAATACCTGTGTTTTATGAAGAACCAGAAGTTCAGAGGGAAGACTCAAAGGCCACCAGCCGTGGCCAGCCGTGAAATCGTTACGTTGACTAACCAGAGTTCATCCTTCTAGACTTCTTGCATATTTACATACACTCACATAAATGTGTATTCAGAAATAAAGTACAGTGTTATTGCATGCGTGCTCAACATAATTGCGTTGCATCTTCATTTGTATTTATTTTCATTTTATTTGAATGGGAGAGACAGCAAGAGAGACTGAGATTGATGGGGAGAGATCTTCATCTGCTGGTTGTCTCCCCCAAAATCCCCCAACAGCCGGAGCTGGGCCACAACAGAGCTCGGAGCCAGGGCCGCCAGGGTTAAGCTGCTGCTGTGCAGCCCGCATCCCATGTGGGCGACTCCTAGCGGCCCCCCCTCTGACCCAGCTCCCCGTTAACATGCCTGGGAAAGCAGCAAAAGATGGTCCAAATGCCTGGGCCCCTGCCACCCATGTGGGAGACCTGGATGAAGCTCCAGGCTTGCTGCAGCAACCTGAGGAGTGAACAAGTGGATGCAAAGATTCTGTCTGTCTGCCTCTCTCTCTGTAACTCTGCCTTTCAAATAAATAAAATAAATCTTTAAAAAAAAAATCCTAGGAGCTGTGAATTCAATGTGGGCCTCCCACTTAGGTGGCAGGGAGCCCAGTACTTGAACCATCACCTGCTGCCGCCCAGGGTGTGCCTTAGCAGGGAGCTGGAGTAGGATGGAGAGCTAGGCTGAAGCCCAGGCTCTCTGGGATGGGATGCACGTGTCCCCAGCAGTGTCTCAGCTGCTGCCCCGGGCGCTTGCCCCAGCCTTCTGTTTGGTTTACTCCCCTGCAACTTGCCTTCTCACCACCAGGCTGTCCCAGCCGTCCTGTGGGGTCACGGAGAGCCGGGAAATGTTGTGCAAACACTGCACGTGGGCTTTCCAGGAAGGAGGCCCTGCAACCACACCCACTCGCTGGCCAGGCCTGAGCCACAGCGGTGTCAGCAAGGGCCGGGAAGTGGCAGGTGGCGGGCATTCTTACTGACCACCACCAGGAAGGCGACGTCCTTAGCGGCTTGAGGAGGGCGCTAGGGACCCCTTTGTAGAGACCACGATGCCGTCCATCATTTCTTCCTGGCAACTGAGGGCCGGGGGAACGGAGAAATGTAGCTGTGCCGGAAGTGAGGGCAGAGCGCGTGCCTCAGGCAGTAGAACCAGGACTCAAGCCCAGGGGTGCAGGGGTCCTATGCCCATTTTTTTTCCTGACGTTATAAACATAGGGTCTGTGGCAAGCTGAGTCCCAGGGAAGTGGCCCTGAATAGACAGACTCGGGAGCCCTCGTGAGCCTGGGTGAGGGGCCGCCGACTGGATGGGATCCGATACAGAGCAGACACACGCGGACCAGCCTGTGTTCCCAGCCGCCTTTTCCATGTTCTCTGGATGACGGCCTGGGGCAGACACAGGCTGAGTGGAGCACCCTCGGCGGGGAAGCCAGGGCAGAAGGCAGCTTGGAGCCGTTGCCTCTAGGGGTGGCCCTGCCCTCACCCTGCCCCAGCCCTGCCCCAGAGTGGATGACCCCCAGGCCGGGACTCCCTCTCCTCACCCAAGTCCCGCCAGCCAAATCCATGAACAACAGCCAGGAAGTGTAGACAAGCACAGAGGGACCCTGCCCAGGGCTCAGACCCTGGTTCCTCGCAGCACTGCCCGCCTCACCCCTGCAGAGCCTCCCCAATGTACATGGGGAGTAGCAGCACGCATCTCACGCTCAGTACGCATCTGCCAAGGAGCAGAACATCGGTGCTCAGGACCAGAACGCTGGCTTCCCCTCCTGGAAGCCCTCGTGCCCCTGGCTGGTAACAGGAGGCCACCGACAGGCCAGCGTCCTGCTCTGCACCAGCCACAGTGTCCCCAGTCTGCTGTGTCAGAGGCCACGCCCTGGGAGAGGACCGAAGATTCTGGAAAGACAGGAGCCCCTCTCTCCTGAGCAGCCGCTTTCCGGGCTGAGCTGCCCCCACCCCGCCAGGGGCTAGATTCGGTTATTTATTGAGATTGCATCCAGTGGGAGGGCCTGGCGGGCCACTTAGGGCCATTCTGTCCGTGTGTCTGATGCTGTTACTGAGCGATGGGCCCACCAGGAGCCCAAGTGCTTGGCCACACCACTCACACCGTCCTCACTCGGGGTGATATACATCATTCAAATGCACACGCAGGCCCCTCGGGGGGCGCCGAGTTCCAGGATAATTACCAAGACCCAGCCACTCTGCCCCATGTTTACACAGCTGGGGAGGACGAGGGTGTGGGCGAGTGGGAAACCACACTGGCGGGCAGCCCTTGACAAGGGCCTGGCGCTGAGGGTTGGGATGTTGGAGGCCTCACCCAGGCCCTCTCCGGCCAGAGGTGCCTTTTCCCAAACCCTTTCCTCACTCCACTCATCCAGAAGGGGCCCCCCTTTTAGGTTCCTGGGACCCATCCCCCTGACCCACTGGCTCCTCTGGGGCCCAAGGCCTCATTCATCCCCTAGCCCTGGGTGAAAGCACAAAGCCTCAAACAGTGCATTGGAATAGAACAACATAAGGACATTAAAAAAAGATTTATTTTCTTTATTTGAAAGGCGGAGTTGGGGGGGGGAGGGAGAGAGAGAGAGAGAGAGAGAGAGAGAGAGAGAGATCTTTCATCTGCTGGTTCACTCTCCAAATGACTGTTACGGGGCTGAAGCCAGGAGCCAGGAACTTCTTCCGGGTCTCCCACATGGGTGCAGGGGCCCAAGGACTTGGGCCATCCTCCACTACTTTCCCAGGCCACAGCAGAGAGCTGGATTGGAAGTGAAGCAGCCGGGTCTCGAAGCAGTGCCCTTATGGGATGCTGGCACTGCAGGTGGCGGCTTTACTGGCTATGCCACAGCACCAACCCCCAAAGACCTGAATGCAGGCTTATGGGTACCCCTGGCCTTGCTCTCTGGTTACTGCTGGCACAGGTCAGCTCCCACTCCGTCTTCCCCCGCCCAAGGCTACCATCTCTGCACCCACCCGGTTTCAAAACAGTGACCTGTCCTTGGCCTCTACACAAACCCCCTCTCACAAGGCCTGTGTGTATGTGTGTTTGGCCCATGTGGCTCAGGTCTTAGGGGTGCGGCGCTGTCAACAGTCTCACTGGGAGGATGTCCCTGCCCAGCTGCCCTGCACCGATAGAGCCTGAGGTCCCCAAATCCCTTCTCGCCACCCTCAAGGCTCCACATCTTCTCCCACGTGGCCTGTTCTGGTGAGCCTCTGCCTTCCGACACAGCAGCCTTCTGCGAGGCTGGAAAATTCTACCGTCTTACTCTGAAATGTCAAAAAGCATTTTTAAAAAATATTTATTTATTTATTTAAAGTTACACAGAGAGAGAGAGAGAGAGAGAGAGAGAGAGTCTTCCATCTGCTGGTTCACCCCCCAGTGGCTACAACCGCCAGAGCTGAGCCAGGACGAACCCAGGAGCTTGGAGCTCCACTGGGGTCTCTCACGTGGCTGGCAGGGCCCAAGCACTTGGCCCATCTTCTGCTGCTTTTCTCAGGCCATTAGCAGGGCGCTGCATTGGAAGTGGAGCAGCCGGGACTCAAACCCGCACCCACAGGGGATGCTGGCCTCACAGGCGGTGGGTTTACTCACTGCTCCACCCTCACATTTTGGTATGAATCCCTTGGTGGCCAAGCTTCCAAGACCGTTTGCAACACAGCACTGTGTTCTCCTGGGTGAGGCTGCGGAAGTGGGGCAAAGCTTCCGGCATCGCCTGCCAGCCCTGTGGCCACCACCACCAAACAAGACACCCCAGGACTCTAGTCAAGGTCTCTGTGGGGAATTCCCAACCCATGCTATGCACTCAGCTGCCCACTAGAGCCCAGCCCAGCCGTGTGACAGCAATAGGACTTTGGGTAGAGATCCGCCAGGAAGAAGTCCAGGTCCTACCTTACTGGACCAGGGCTCCCAAACTCCATGTGGCCTTGACCAAAAGGCTCTTTAGATAAGGCACCCACTGTCCATGAAATTAGAAGAAATGTAAAAAAAAAAAAATTGCTGCACTCACAGGCCTCTTGGGTTGGGTGTGAGTCTCTGGGGAGCAGTCGGAGAGAAGTCACAGTCTGGGTAGCTCAGCAAAGGATGCAAAGTGGGCCTGCTCTCCTGGGCCTGCAGGAAGTGTGCAGCCCCGCCCAGCCATGCAGCAGGTGCTCTCCCTGGCCCGGAAGAAGCTGTCCTGTCACTCCCTAGGGCGGCAGCCCCCCTCCGCCCCTGGCGTGTCCCTGCTCCTGGAGGAATGGGTGTGCCCTAGGCCTCTCACCCATTCCCCCTGTAGCAAGTGGTGGTGGCAGGATGACTGGGAGGCGAGTACGTGTGTCTGCCTTGAACCTTGGATGTGGCTGTTTCGTATTTGGCTCCGCCCAGAAAGAACCAGAGAGGAATCAGGAGTTAGGAACAACAGGCCGCTTGGTCAAAAGCTGAGAGCTGCGGGGAGGGGGCCCGGGTGGGGAGCAGGGCACAGGAGGGAAGGCCTCGGCGGGTGCAGGGTGTAGGAAAGAGGGGGTGCGCAGAAGCAGAGAACAGGAGGGAGAGGACAAACCTGGCTCGCGGGTGCCTTGCACAGGCCCCAGCCGGGAGTGCAGACGCTGGCCCCAGAGCCTCGCTGTCTGATGGAGAGAGATGTCTCGTGGACAGACCACGAGGCAGGGTGCTGTCTGCAGATCAGGAGACCCCTACCACTTGGCTGTTTCATCCCGGATGCTGGGGGAGAGTCTCTGCCCTGCCCTCAGCCTCAGTTTCCCCATTTAGGTGTTTCGAGGGGATCTGGTCCTTCTGAGGGGTCCCTCAGGCGGCTGAGTGAGGCAGGAAGGAGGCCCGAGAGGGAGAGGCAGAGTTGTGAAGAGGGGAGTGTCTCCCTGCCGCACTGAGCCTGCCTCTCTGGATCAGGCTGAGCTGGCAGCTGACCAATCAGGTCCCTGCGTGGATCCTTCCACCCAGCGCCCCAGCAGAGGCCTGAGAATGTGGGAGCAGCCAGCAGATGGCCAGCCTTCCACATGTGAGCATTGCACGCACACACAGCCGTGCCCCCCAGCCCCCAGCCCTGAGCTCCCGCTGGGAGACTCCAAGCCTGGCTGATGATCCTGGAGTGTGCACCTGTTCTTGGCTCACCCACTTGCAGCGTCACCAGTAGGGAATTCACGGCCCATAGCCTGCAGAGCCAGGAGGACCAGAGCCAGGGGACTCTGCCAAAGCCCAGCTGTGGCCTGCAGGGCTGGGGCAGCTCAGAGTGTCCTGGGGCGTGGGGGCAAAGGCCTGCTATAGACAGGAGTCAAGGAAGAAAACAAGCCAAGAAGAGGAGCAGAACCCCCGGCTGCTGCTCTCCAGCCAGGAGCTCAGCCTGCTAGCCAGAGCCCCTCCCCAGCCATGTTCCAGATTGAGGACGCATCCAGGGGACACTTGAAACGTTGCCTTGTGGGTTCAGAGCTACCCTCACACCAGCCTGGAATCATTTCTCTTTTCCCCAAAAAGTCAAAGCCTGTTCAGCCCTTAGCTGGATCACGCTATTCCTCTTCCGGGAAGCTCTCCCAGCCACACTAGCTCACTCAAGCGTCTTCCATGTATTGTTCTCCTGTTATAAAAGCCTGCACTGCACTCCCGTCATCCCTCACTCGTCCCTAACGCGGGCTGTAGCCACGCCCTGGCTGCTCCTCGTCCAAGGTGCAGGGGCTGCCTGGAGGTCACTGACACTCAGGAAGAGGCATCCTGTTTGCTTCACACTAGCGACAGGCTCCAGCACTGACCCACCTTAAAGATGGGGAGAGTGAGGCACAAAGCGAGCAGGTGGTCCTTCTGAGGTCTACCTGGGGTCACATAGCGAGGGAGGGAGGGGGCTGGAGCTCGAGCGCACAGTGCTGGGATTTCACTCTCAGCCAAGCCAATCCTTTCTGGAAACTCCTTCGACAGATGGCTTCTCTGTGCATGGATGCCTCCAGTTCCTGGGAGCTCAGCCCTGCGGAAGGCAACGTCTGTGGTGCTGGCCAGAGCCCCAGCTCCTGCTACCCAGAGAAATTTGCTTCACTGCGGCCTCCTCCCACTGATCCACCTCTGCCACTCATGCATGCATTGGAGCCTTCATTCATTCATTCATTCGGCCACTTATTGATCACTTGCTTTGTGCAGGGTGAACTTAATAAATGTCTCTTGCTCCTCGGAGTGGAGACAGCTGCATAAAACATTAAATGCTTGATGTGAAACCCTGAGCTCCAAAGGGGCATGCACTATGTCTCTCTTCTCTTCCTGCATCTCCTGGGCCAACCACGGTGAGCGGCTTTGCAAAGGCGCCCGCCCAACAGAATGAATGACGCTGATGCGAAAGGGGGATAGGGTTAGTCAGGGTGGGCTTTCCTGAGGAGGTGGCCTTTGCATCAGGTGGGAGAAAGGGAGAGGTGTCTGCAGGAAGGGAAGTAGGAGAAGCCTAGCACAGGGTACATCCGGGGCTCCGGCAAAACATGCCTGGTGCAGGAGTGGGAAGTGGGTCGAATGAGCCACAAAGGACCTTGAACCCCAAGCAAAGGCATCTGGCCCTGGCCCTGTGGTGCAGGGGAGGCAGCAGTGGGTTCCTCTGAGGTGAGTGACAAGATGGGAGCCGTCACTATGGCGACCCAGTGGGGACCTGTCGGGAAGCTGGTGCAATTGCCCAGGTGGGAGATGATTACAGAGCAGCCAAGAGACCAATCAGTGCCCAGTGGAATGGTAATCGGGCGTCCCAGACGCAATGACAGGGTCGTCGGTGGCCGCGGCCGTCATTTGCTCCCCGCTGCTGGCTCGCGCTGCGTGAGCACGGTAAGCAGCTTACAGCTAATCCTGCGCTGGCTCCCGGGTCCCTCCTCAAACGCCGTGGCGTCCTGCCCCTTGCTGGGCAGAGCTGTCGTTCTGCATCAGGACTCTCATACCTTCTTTCTCGGGCCCCGTGCAGGCTGCCCTAGGCCACCACGCTTCAGCGTGCCCTCCACCCCTGGCCTGCAGGCAGGAGTAGGGGACTGGCAGTGCTCTCCCCAAGATGGCCTCCCTGGCTCTCGGGCCCAAATTGATTAATCATCACTTGATTCCAGCTATCAGCTTGGCTGCAATTGGCATATTTATTTCTAATCAGCTCTTAAAAATGGCATCATTCAAAGGTGCTTAACCACATTACTTAATTCTCAGTCTGTATTGCTATTGATTTCAAATATTCTCCTCGAGACATGGCTCATCATTCAATGCAGAAGTCTGGTTATATAATAATCTTATCTGGTTACGAAAATCTGCGAAATCTCTTCAATTGCCTCTAATGCAAGATTGGAGGCTGCTTGCTAACTGAGTCAATTTTACTTTAATTTGCTTTATTTACAGTACATGTTTTAATGCTTCACATTCCTGTCTCTCGCAGCAATGCTGAAAATAAAGGCAAATATAGGCAGGGAGACGGGCCTGTGCTTTTCTCAGTCTGTGGGAGTGGAGGCAGGCAGCCTGGTGGAGCGCCCCCCATCGGAGACTTCTAGCTCTGCGACCTGCGGAACGGCCTGTGCTCACTCTCAAATACCAGCGGCAATGGCCTGGTGCTGGCAGAGGGGTCCCCGGGGAGCCGCCCAGTCCCTCAATGTGTGCCCGCCGCCGGCCATCATGGGGTCTCCGTCTCCCCTTCCGGAAGTGGGGACAGCGGGTGAGTCCATGTGTCTAGGGAAGACCCCCGGGGACGCCAACATTGAAGTGCGCACAGTAGGTCTACTGTGTGTGTGATTTCCCAGCCCTTTCAATTTTAATTGAAAGTCGCAGGATAATCACCTCTCACCACCAGGGGTGGGGGAGCTTTTTTCCCACTAAGGATACTTACAACATCATTTGAGGGCCGTACTAAACTATCCACTTAAAATTAGCCTGCTGTAGACGTATAGCCTGAGCCTGCCTGCACAGGGCCGGACCAAATGATACTGCGAGGCTTATACGGCCCGCGGGCCAGACATTCCCCTCCTTTACACCAGAACATACCCAGGTGGCTTGGCTGATCTGACCGATGCCTGTTGGGAGAGGTTTTCCTAGACACAGAGAGCAGTGGCTGACGCCCTCCAGGTTAAGCATGGTGGTTTATTTATCCCAAGCCGGCTCTGCCAAAGACCAAGGCTGGAAAGGAGCCTGGCAGGCCTGGGGCTCCTGGATCCCACGCTTTGAGGCATGATCTGGCCAGGAACCTCCACGACATCTCCCAGCACCTCTGTTCCTCTCCCAGGTCTGCACCTGCTTCCTGCCCCTGAGGACCAGCTCCCTCCTCCTGCTGGCCAGTTCCTGTCCTCGACAGTGTCCCAGCCCCTCTCCATTACCCTCGTGCTCCCTGGACTTTTTGCTCTGTGTCTCTTGGATAAAACGCCAGGGAAGAATGTGTGACTGAGCCAGACCCTCGTGTCACTGGCTGCTGGCAGCCTGTAGACGCGCCTCAGCTCAGCGTTGCATTGCTGGCTGCCTGTGGCCTGGGTACAGAGACCAGGATCAATGTGGAGACCCTGGCCACGCCTCCTCTGTAGAGCGAGACGGTGCTATGGCTGCACAGGGTTGTGGCCCTGGCCCTCGGCTGTCCCTGGCACGCTGGCACTCAAATGGAGATGTCGCCACTTGGCAGGTGGACATCCTTGGGCTGGGGAGGCAACAGGGGCGTGCGATGCTCTCCCCACTGTGTCCTGCCTGCAGAGGCTGTGAGAGGGACAGGACCCTCTGCTGCTGTGTGTGGCTCTGCTTTCCCAGGGCAGAGCTGAGGAGTCCCCTTGCTTGCAGCAGGCGACGCCTGGTCTGCCCCCCTGGACGCCGGCGGCTCTCCCTTGGTCAGGTGTGAAAGCTCCCATTTCATGCTCATCTTCCCCAATTAACAACAGCTGGTCCCCCATAAAACCAACTGGTGAGATGGTTTGTTATTGGAAGACCACGCAACCTCATTAGGCGTTAATGGCCCCCAGCTTTGGTTGCTGGGGCCGAGTGCGCCGGGTTAATGTGGCGAGATGTCGGGCCTCCCCCTGCACGGTGACCGGTCACCGGGCTCCTCTTCCGTGTGTCAGCCTCTTCCTCAAGCTTCCTGTTCTGAATCCTGACCTGGGAGTTGGAGGAGGCCCTGATTTCCCGGAAGGGAAATGGATGGGGAGGTGGGCGAGCCACCCCCTGGAAGACAGAGATCATCACAGTATTTCTATTGAAAGCAAACGACTTGGACTCAGATACTATTTTTTTAAAATCTGTTCTTGTGCCTGGATTCAGCCGTCTGTTTCCATCTGCAATCAAACCGGCTCTCCCCTCTCCCCCTCCCCCTGTCTGCCACTGTGACACCTCCTCCCGCTCACTGGAGACTCCTCTCGCTCCCGCTTTGCGGGTGAAGAGGGGCCGTGCACGCTGCGCGCAGACAAGGGCACTTTCCCTGGCAATTTCAAAGCTTGGCTGGGAGAAATGATCTGGGACAGCCTGTGACCTGGAAATCACGCTAAGCAGATTTGACATGGAGGACAACGTGGCTGCACTGAGCCCGAGCCGGCCCCTCCGTGGGCTTGTGGCTCCGGAGCGAAGCCTTGCTCTGCTTATTCCTCTGGCCTCTCTCGGAGTGACCGGCCTGTGGTCCCCTAAGGAGACCACCCCTCAAGGAAACAAATCCGAAACCTCCGTGGTGTTGTGCGCTCATTCACTATGCACACACCGAGTGAGCACCTGCGACACACGCAGGCTTCACCTGCAACCGCAGCTTTGGCTCCTAAGAGCTGTTCGCTCACCTGAGCCTCAGGGGTTTTGCTAAAAGGAAAACTTTGTGTTCATTTTTCTCTGCTCCTGTCCTCCTTCCTTCCTTCCTTCTCTCATCTCTCCATTCTTCCACAAACATTTCCCAAGTATCTACATCTAGTATAGACCTGATTGAGATTTGGTTTCTGAGCTAAGGAAACAAGAAATTTATCATCGGCTCAGAGCAGCCAAATGGTACGGCCCACCGAGAGGAAGCCCAGAAACCGGAAGCCCAGGCAAGGTGCCCCTGGGGCTATGGGCAGCCGGCTCTTCCAGCATGCGGCTTAGGCAGAGTTTGGGGTGAGCCAGCAATGGTGGCATGACGGGACATGGCCCCCGGGCTGACCCACGGCTTCCGGTTCCTTCTACATTTACACCCCTGTTGTCTGCCTTTGGGATTCAGGCAAATGGATCTCAACTCTGCTAAGGGAATCAGCAGCAGGCGTGGGACGCGGCCCTGGGCAGGTGTTTATCAGGACCCTGGTACAGCAAGACCTGCCCCAAGGAGGAGGTAAGTCCTGGGACCCCCACAGGGAGCACGCGATCCGGGCCCTGGGAGACGCCTGGGTGAAGTCGCAGCCTCTCTGGGCTTTGATTTTATGAAGGAGGACAGGCCTGCTCTCCCCCCCAAGTAGGAGTGGATGAGAAGGACTCACTGTTGCCCCGACACAGGAGGCACTCAATCAGACCAAGCTGTGGGCCCTCACCTCTGTCTGCTTCCGGTGGTGGCCTCTCACTTTCCCCGGGAAGGAGTGTCAGCCTCCACCTGCACGCTCCCAGAGGGAGGAGAAAGAACCACACTACACTCGCTTTCTTTCAAGATTTATTTTTTTTTCTATTTAAAAAGTACAGTTTCAGAGAGAGTGTATGTGCGAGAGAGATCTTCATCCACTGGTTCACTCCTCAAATGGCCAGGGTTAGGCCAGACCAAAGCCGAGAGCCAGCAGCTTCATCCAGGTCTCCCATGCGGGTACAGGAGCCCAAACACTTGGGGCATCTTCTGCTGCTTTCCTAGACCGTCAGCAGGGAGCGGGATCAGAAGTGGAGCAGCCAAGACTCGACCCGGCGCCCATATGGGTTGCCGGTGTCACAGGTAGCAGCTTTACCTACTGTGCCACAGCACCGATCCTAATCTACACTCACTTTCTTGCTTTGCAATCAGGGCTAGGGCACTCGCAAAGGATTGTTGTGTGCTTTCTGAGCACAGACAGTAATCCAGCAAATGTTTCAACCCAACGATATTGGTATTCAAGTGACTTCATAGGGACTTGGAACGTCTTCCTAGCTTTTCCATCACATGCTTGCTGTGTGCTCTCAGGGATGGCTCTGGCCTCTCTGGGTGCCGGTGTCCTGCTTGGCACTGTTCTCTAAGCTAGAGGGTGAGTGGTTGTTAGTATCTTAATTCACTGCCCATCTCCACCCCAGCATACAGTCGGGTCCCCAGGAGTCCCCAGGCAACCCCGTCACAAGTGAATGAAAAATGAGGCCAGCGCTGCGGCTTAATAGGCTGATCCTCTGCCTACGGTGCCGGCACACCGGGTTCTAGTCCCGGTTGGGGCGCCGGATTCTGTCCCAGTTGCCCCTCTTCCTGTCCAGCTCTCTGCTGTGGCCCGGGAAGGCAGTGGAGGATGGCCCAAGTCCTTGGGCCCTGCACCCGCATGGGAGACCAGGAGAAGCACCTGGCTCCTGGCTTCAGATCAGCACGGTGCGCTGGTCACAGCAGCCATTGAGGGGTGAACCAACAGCAAAGGAAGACCTTTCTCTCTGTGTCTCTCTCTCTCACTGTCCATTCTGCCTGTCAAAAAAAAAAAAAAAAGTGAATGAAAAATGGCACGTGGGCACGTGATGGGTGAGAGACAGTCTCCGAACACCAGCCCTGCCCTGGGCTCTTTACCTCTGGAAAATCCAGCTGGCTGTGGCTTGGTTGGCGTGCTGATTGCCTGCAAACCAGCTGACCTGTATTTACAGTATCCTCATTGGTTTTGGAAAAAATCCAAATGTCCACTTAACTGGGCTGGAGGCCAGCGTCATCTTCCTATAGCATTTGCAGCCACAAGATTAACAGTGGGCCTCGCTCCGAACCTTCCGGTGACATCATTCACCCGGGAGTGCCTCTAGCGCAGGTTACAATAGATCGGACTTCACTGGGGACGCACTGCTCTGTTGGAGAGCCTGGGCTTCTCCAGGGAGGCGGCACAGGGCACAGATGGCACCGCTTTGGAGAGAGAGCACAGTGAGGGCCGCTGTCTTATCTCCTAGCTACAGGAGCTGGACTGGTCACCTGACGTCTCTGGACCTCTGTTTCCTGACATGGAAGGATCTCAGCTCTTGCTTCACAGTTACAGAGAGGATTAAAGAAAAGAAGGGGTTCATAAATGCTTGGGTTCCACCCATGGATACACACACACACGTGTGTGTGCACACTCACACATGCACACACACACTAATACTCACACACACTTGCACACATACACTCATCACACATACACACTCAGACACACATGCACATTCACAGATACACACACTCACATACATGCACACTCACACATATGTGTTGCCAAGGGAGCGACGGCTGAGCAGTCCATTGAAACAGGACATGGGCCGGCGCCGCGGCTCACTAGGCTAATCCTCCGCCTTGCGGCGCCGGCACACCGGGTTCTAGTCCCGGTCGGGGCACCGGATCCTGTCCCGATTGCCCCTCTTCCAGGCCAGCTCTCTGCTGTGGCCAGGGAGTGCAGTGGAGGATGGCCCGAGTCCTTGGGCCCTGCACCCCATGGGAGACCAGGAGAAGCACCTGGCTCCTGCCATCGGATCAGCGTGGTGCGCCGGCCGCAGCTTGCCTACCGTGGCGGCCATTGGAGGGTAAACCAATGGCAAAAGGAAGACCTTTCTCTCTGTCTCTCTCTCACTGTCCACTCTGCCTGTCAAAAATTTAAAAAAAAAAAAAAAGAAAGAAAAAAAGAAACAGGACACGGGTTACAGCTCAAGAGCAACGAGAAGAATAAGCCCCTGAAAAACATAGGCAGAGGACTCCAGTGGATCTCTCCCTGAAGAAGACATGCAAATGGCCAGAAGGGACATACAAAGATGTTCAGTGTCACTAATCATTAGGCAGACACCAATGCAAACCGCCAGGAGCTACCACTCCACACCCAGTAGGATGGCGGCTATGGAACAAGACACAGACGGAAACTAACAAATGTCGATGAGGACATGGAGAAACTAGAGCAGCAGTGGACCCTCAGTGGGACCATGAGATGGTGTCACTGCTGTGGAGAGTTGTACACTGGGGTCCCTCAAAAACTGAAACACGGAATGACCACGTGTTCCAGCAGTCTCCATTCTAGGTGTAGACCGAATCAAGGTAGGACCTCACCTATCTGTACATACGCACGTTCCAGAAGACTTCAGTTTGTGGAAAACAGAATGAAAAGATAAACGTTTTGAAAATAAACTTTATTTCCCAGCAGAAGCCGCATCAAGTTCAAGATACTTTCATAAGTGATGACACCAACCACTTAGCCCAGCCCTAAAGAGCTGAGGATCCTGGGAATTTAACCTCATCAACGAAGTCCTTTTTACATGATTGGCTGAAGAAAAATGGCTGCCCTCGAAAGATGTTTTGAAGACTAGGAATCAAAAAGTCAGAAGGAGCCAAGTGAGGACCAGGAGCTGGATGCCCAATGACGTTCCACCGAAACTCACCCAACTGTGCTTGTCTGATGAGGGAGTGAGCGGGGCCATTGCCATGTGGAGGAGGGCTCTGTGGACGCTTTCCTGGGTATTTTTCTACTAAGACTTTGGCTCACTTTCTCAAAACATTGTCATCGTAAGCATCTGTAATAGTTCCTTGTCTTTCCAGGAAGTCAACGTGCCAACGGCTTGGAGCATCTCCCCAAACTTGCTGCCATGCCCTTTGCTCTTGACCTTCTGCTTTGACGGGATGATGTCCACTCCTCAGCAGCCACTGCTCTGATTGTGCCATGTCCCCAAGATCACCCTGTTCAGGCCGTGCCTCGTCTCCTGTCTCAGTTCTTCCAAGGAAGGCTTCAGGATCTTGATCCCACATGCTCAAAATTTCCATGGAAAGCTGGCAGACCTGGCACAACAGTTTTGGCACGCATCAAGAGAAAGCTTGCTGCATTTTAACTTTGCACTCAGGGTCGCCCAAGCTGAACCAGAGAGGTCTGTGATGTTGGCCATTGTTTCTATCATCAGACACCTCCAATTAGGGCATGGACATGACAAATTATTTTCTTTGAAAACTGGGTGCCTGACTTGTCACTGTGGCCCTTATCTTTAACATCATCTCCTTCTTTCTAAAATGAATTACCCATTGGTAAACCGCCCATTGCTTTGGGGGCATTGACCCCATAAGCCTTTTTTAAAAAGATTTTTATTTTGATTTGTTTTGAGAGGCAGAGTTACTGACAGAGAAGGAGAGACAGAGAGAAAGGTCTTCCATCCGCTGGTTCACTCCCCAAATGGCCACAATGGCCAGAGCTGTGCTGATCCAAAGCCAGAAGTCAGGTGCTTCCTCTAGGTCTCCCACATGGGTGTATGGGCCCAAGGACTTGAGCCATCTTCTACTGTTTTCCCAGGCCATGGCAGAGAGCTGGATCGGAAGTGGAGCAGCCGGGACACAAACCGGCTCCCTATCAGATGCCCAGCACCACAGATGGAGGCTCAGGCTACTACTCCAGCGCCCCCCCCCCCATGACTTTTTTAAAGCATCAAATGTATTCACCATTCTTCCACCAAGCTTCACAGCATTTTGATGGTCCATTCTTGCTTCAGTTTTCGCAGAGTTCTTGCTCTGGTAGGGGTTCTTTTCATCTTACGTCTGATCCTTCTTAGCGCCCAAACTAGATTTTGCTCAGACATGCGTAACAAGTTAGTCCAAAATTACTTTGGTGCAAAACAGTCTGGAAATCCGGGCAGGTTTTGGGTAACAGACATTTTCCCTATGCGATGTGAAGGCCCTGCGTAGGTGTTCACACCAGCATGAGTCACACTAGGTGAACTGTGGAAGCAGCCCAAGCATCCATCGGCAGGTGTCAGGATGCGGTGTGTATACAGTACGGGATGTTCTTCAGCCTACACATGCTACAGCGTGGGTGAGCCTCTAAGAAACTGTGCTAAGTGAGATAAGCCAGTCTGAAGGAAGCAAATACTATAGACTTCTACTACGTGAGCTACCTAGAGAAATCCAATTCAGAGAGAGAAGATGGAAGAGTTACCAGGACAGAGGGAGGGACCAGGAGGTAGTTCTTTTTGTGATTAAAAAATTATTTATTATGGACTTTGTAAATTTGAAAATCAGCCACACACATAGACACAGACACACACACACACACACAGAGAGGGCACTCCTATCCGCTGGCTTACTCTCCAAATGGCTGCAATGGCTAAAGCTGGGTTAGGTCAAAGCCAAGAGCCAGGGACTCCATCCAAGTCTCCCACATGGGTGCTGGGCACCCACGATCTTGAGCCATCACCTGCTGCGTCTCAGGGTATGTATTAGTGGGAAACTGGAATGAGGAGTGGAGCAGGGACTCAAGCCCAGGCCCTGTGCTATGGGGTGCTGATGCCACAGAGTCTTTTTTTTTTAAGATTATTTATTTATTTATTTATTTGAGAAGTAGTTACAGACAGTGAGAGGGAGAGACAGAGAGAAAGGTCTTCTGTCTGTTGGTTCACCCCCCAAATGGCTGCAACGGCCTGAGCTGCACCGATCCGAAGCCAGGAGCCACGTGCCTCCTCCTGGTCTCCCATGCGGGTGCAGGGCCCAAGCACTTGGGCCATCCTCCACTGCCCTCCTGGGCCACAGCAGAGAGCTGGGCTGGAAGAGGAGCAGCCGGGACTAGAACTGGTGCCCATATGGGATGCCAGCTCTTCAGGCCAGGGCTTTAACCCACTGTGCCACAGCACTGGCCCCAACCACCACGGAGTCTTTACCACTACACCAAACTCCAGCCCCTCCGGAGTTCGTTTTAAATGAGTACCAAGTTTTCTCAAATGCAGAGGCAATACCTCCAGCTTCTGATACCTGTGCTGGCCTGAACTAGTCTCAAGGAAGAAAGCACAGTTCTGTAGAAAATGACACACACATGCATACATACATGCACACACATACACACATGCACACACGTGCACACACATGCACACACATGCACACACCCCCGCAAGTTGAGCAGCAGCCCTGAGAAGGGATGGAGATGGTGAAGAGCAGAGCAGTAGGCGGAGCCTGGGACACCTGTGCAAAACCTGTTGGACAGTCTTTGCAGGTGCTTCGAGGGACTCAGCCTTCTGTAACCTGTATCCCTGGCTCCCGTCGCTGCACCAGGCAGTAATGGCACGGTCCAGAGCAGGGCCCTCTCTGTGCCACCTCTTCCCTGTCCAGTTGTTTCCAGCTGTGCAACCTCGGGCTCATCATTCCACTTTTAGTGCCTTGAACTCCTCTGCTGTCCTATGAGCTGCTAGTAGCGCTCCCCAGGGCTGCTGTGTGTATTGAGGGAGAAGCAAGCGACATAAAGGGCCAAGCCCGGTGCCCAAGTCCCTGACGCAGCTCAGGACCCACATGTGGCCGGCTTGCCTGCAAGGGGAGCTTCTGCCCGTGCCAGGAAGGCCCTCACCCTCGGCCCCAGCCATGCCCCTCCCCACCCAAGCCTCAAAGGTTGGGGGGTGCAGTTTAGTATTTTAAATGGCCCGGATGAAATTGCTAGTTTTCTGCTAGCAATTGCTTTCATTGCCTGCTGTAAAAATACATCTCTATTTAAATATGCTGAGATAATTCTTAAGTTTTATTAGTACTTAAATATTTTGGCATGTTTATTTCTCCTGGAACAATTATGGCGCTTTCATTGTTTTACTTGGAAAAAAGAGACTAAATCTCATGCTACCGTGGAGCCCCTGACAGGTGGAACACAGCACTGTCCCCAGTGCGTGGCCCATTCTCACCTAGTCAGCTCTTGGGTGCAGAGGCAGAATGGATGATGGGAAACGTGGCCCTCAGACAGGCCCCTTGCACCTGCTCCTGGAGACACCTGCCCACGCCCTGCAGCCTGCACTGGGAGACTGCACATTCTGGCTTCCCCATGGGACCAGCTGACAGGCAGCGCGGGCGGGCGATGCCAATGAGGGGAGAAAGCTCAGAGTGTGGAGCCCTCCAGCTTCCTCTCTTTGGGGTCATTGAGGGCTGTACCCCGGAGCTGTCCAGCCTTACCATGTCCCTGCTCTGGCTCCCTCCCTGGGGCCGATGCCCCTGCCAGGTCATGGCTCCCACCCCCAGGGGCCTCTGTGTGCAGCACTGTCTCCCTGGTTCCGCTCCATCTGCCCCTGCTTCATATGTGGTCCCATTGGAGCTCCTCCGAGGGATCCCATGGTGTCGGACACACATGGAGCCCTCGCTTGGGGCTTGGCCGTGTGTGGCTGTGCCATTGAGGAAGCACATCGGAGCCCAGAGTTGGGCGGTTCATGCTCAGGAGGTCCCTGGATGTGGAGAGGAGGTTGCTTTTCCTGTTTTACTGAGGGAGACACCAGAGAGGGCGCCTGCTCTGCCCAAAGTCACACAGCCAGGAAGCAAAGCAGTGAGGATGGAGTTCCAGGCTGTGGATCAGAGGCTGCCCGTGTTCCAACCCTCCTGCAGGCCGCCGTGGGCAGTTTGACACACAGGTGGGAAGCACAGGGCCCTTTCTGCTTCCACCTTGGAGAAGACTGCACGTCTCCTTCCTGTGGCCGGAGGGTTTTAGGAGGGGCCCAGCTCGGCCCGGCAGCCACAGGGGCACCAAGGACCGTAAACTGGGTGACCTGGAGCTCGCTCCTTGAGCTGCCTGGGGCCTGGGTTCTCATTTGTGTCGTGGAGATGACACTCATGGGCAGAACAGAGAGCCCCGGCCACCACACGGGCCTTCAGGGGACACTCACAGGGCACTGCCGGGCACAGCCATGTGGCCCCAGCTTCCTGGCCAGTGCCCAGCTGATGTCGCTTCTGATATGGCTGCCCCCATGTGACAGAGGCAGAAAGCAAGGCAGGAAGAAGCAAAGGCAGATCCTTCCTCCTGCCCCGGTGCTGGGTTCGAACGCAGGTCATTGGGCCCCAGCACCTATAGGGAAGCAGCTTCACAGAGTAGGAGAGCCAGAGGGGCGCACACAGAGCAGACACCCGGCCAGCAGCACGCGACAACCAGCAGCCCCGCCTGCTGGCCCTGAGGTCATGATTTCTCCCTTTTGGAATTGCCAAAACATGAGCGACCGGGGATCAGCCCCTGTGGTCCACTTTCCCAAGTGGCCAGCCTGGCCTTCACGCCTCCCCTGTGTGACCCCAGCAACCCTGGGGTTGGGGAGGTCCCAGGCTGGACACCTGCCGCATGAGTGCAGCTGCTGAGCCCCCACCCAGGCACAGCTTGGGGGTCAGGCTGGAGCATCGGGCTGTACCCCACCCAGCGGTGTGCCTTGAGGGTGCCCCGGCCCCCTACCCAGCCACCTGTGAACACAAACCACAGTCCTGCAGAGGCTTGTAGAAGGCCTGATCCAGCCGAGACCGGGAAGGATGGAGGCTGGGCTCGGAGGCTGGATACACAGGATCCGTGTGGCCAGACACTCAGGGCTTCCACGCCTTGCTCTGTGGCCTTGGATAATTTGCTTCTCCCCTCTGGCCTTCCACGTTCGCATCCATAACATTACGCTGTTGACAGGCAGGTGTCAAAATGTTCAACCAGGGAGACACAGGGGCACCAGCCAATCAGAATGGATGCCGGCTGTGCAAGTCCGTGTCACAGAGCCTCAGCCAACTGCAGATCCACGCGCCCCCCAGGGTGGCTGCCAAGGGGCAGCGCTCACAGCGCTCACGGCAGGTCACGGGGCAGAGGCTCCCAGCAGCAGCCAGGGCTGTTTCTATAAATTCCAGGAGCTCTGGTTTCCTCCACATTGTGACATTTTCGACATTTCAATCCTTTGCAGCATATGGTGGAAATTTTATTACTGCAACACTAGGTGCGGGGAAGCATGCCAGCCACTGCGAGGTGGGATTTAATTCAATCCTTCGAACGCCGATGGAGCAGCCCCTCTGTGCAAGGCCTGGGGAGAAAGGTAGAGAAGAACACACGGCCTCTGTTCTCACAAGGGGACCCTGGTGCTGTGGCAGAAGAGCATAAAGAAGTCAGCGTGAATGACACGCTGGGGGGCGGGCCCTGTTGCTGTCCCCTACCCCTGATGCTACCTATTGACCGGGGGTACGTATGTTTGCCTCGGGGTTCATCCTGAGAGCTAATCGAGGTGGTGCCCAGTGCCTGGCAGGGGAAGGCGCAGAGGCTGGGTGTTCCGGAAGAGGAGTTGCACCTTGTCACAGCTGTAGGTGGCCACGGTCAGGGGCACGATGGCCCAGATGACCACACACAGCCACGACAGAAGGACCTGGCAGCCAGGTCCCCATCAAAGATGGACAGGCATCCCACTGCGCGTTCACTCACCCCGATATTTATTTGATTCAGTTGTTATAATAACTTACATGCCAGGGGCTGGAAAAACAGCGGTGCCCAAGACAGGCCCTGCAGCCGTGGGACTTCCAGGCTCACAGAAGAGCAGCGCCACGGAGCTCCCGCCACGGGAGGAGCACCACGAGTGGCTCTTCACAGAGCTTGCAGCAGCAGCAGAGGCTACACGGCGGGCCTGCCGTGAGTTCCAATTACTTCTCACCCAGTGACTGCCGAGGACCGAGCCCTCCTCTCCCCTCCCCTTCTTCTCCCCGTTCCTCGTCTACTGTCTCTGCTCCCCATGGGGCACGACACATAGCCCAGCCTGGAGGAGATGCTGGGGACGCAGAAGCAAGCCCGTGGAGGAAGGGACACCCACGCTGGGCCATTTGACCACTGCGCAGCCTTCGCTGGTGAGGAGCAAGTGCGCTCACTGTAGGAACTCAGAGGAGGGTTTCTGACCCACACCGGGCATCTTGCCCCTTCTGGTCAGGGCTGGCTTCTCTCCTGCTCCTTCCATGGCTTTCTTTATAGAAGCTCAAGTCAGCCTGTTTTCATTCCATTTTCTGTAGCCTTGTTGAAGTCCCCTCGTCGCTCGCCTCCAGCGCTGTTTCTCGTGTTCTGCTGTCTCCCGGGAGCAGACTGCCGAGGGGCTGGCCACGGTCTCAGCGTGCACCTGCAGAGGGTTCGTTACCAGTGACCGGCGGCTCAGGGGGCTCCACAGGGCTCTGCGCCCGCCTCTCACAGCTGCCTCCGTGTCCTGTCGCATTGCAAGGGCGGCTGGGGACTGTTTGAGCAGGAGGAATACCTCTGGGTCAAATCCAAGATGAGTGCTTCCTCCGCTGTCCAAAGAGGTGCTCCCTTCCCCCGCCCTGGGCCAGCTGCTCTGTGACGGGGCCCTGTGGGGTCTGACACCATGTGGGCTCCGTGTGCAACTCAGAAATGAAGTCATCCACAGGGCGGAATGCCCCCTCACATCCCACCCGTATCAGGGTGCCAGCTTGAGTCCCAGCTGCTCGGCTTCCCACAAAGCTTCCTGATATTGCACCTGGGAGGCAGCAGGTGATGGCTCAAGTACTGGCATCCCGGCCACCCGTGTGGGAGACCCACATGGAGCTCCTGGCTCCTGGCTTCATCCTGGCCCAGCCCTGGCTACTGCAGCCATTTAGGGAGTGAAACAGCAGGTGGAAGATCTCTCTCTCTCTCTCTCTCTCTCTCTCTCTCTCTCTCTCTCTCTTTTTCTCTCTTTCAAATACAAAATAAATATTTGAGAAAAAAGAAGTGAAATTGCCTGAATATGTTATCCCAACAAAATTTGGGCATGGAGAAGTTTCTATAATCCTAGAAATACTACCACTGCCTAGCATAGGTACCTGATTGTTTAAAATAAGACTATTATTCCAGATCAAATATTAATGGAAAAAAACAAAATTGGTGAATTTTTCATTATCTGTCTTCGTGTTCAGATAGAGCAATAAAACTCAGAATTAACACTTGGGTTTTATACCCTGGGACTCTGGCGCTCAAAACATCTCATATGCAGGGATTTCAAAAAAGTTCTGCACTAACATAGGTTCGAATTCATTGTCCATAACTTTTCTGCCTTCTGTTAAGAACTGTGTCTTCGCTGTGTGGCCCCAGAGAAGTCTCTGCACCTCTCTGCTCCACTCTCCTTGTTTGCAAAATGGGCCGATTTTGCATGCGCACGCGGGGTGTGACAGAGGAACCCGGAAAGTGAGGGCAGGTTCCTCAAGGCGCCTTTGACCACCTCGCGGGACCAGCGCTTGGATGAAAGCAGAACGGGACACAGACAGGAGGGCTGGCTTCCCGCTGCTCCAGGTCATCTCCCCCAGGTAGGGGGACGGCAGGTGCTGAGATCTCTCCATCCCCCACCTCCAGGGCTAAAGTGCTATTTTCAAGAGGCCCGGAGTTTGTTCCTGGGTTCGGGATGAAAGGAACAACAGGCAGGTGTCCCTCAGGAGCCCATCCAGGCTGCTGTAGCCCCCCCATACTCCGTCTGGAGCCAGAGGCGCCCGGGGCGTCGCAGTGCCTTCCCAAATAGTTCTCCCATTGACGAGTGGCCTTGATCCATGGCTGGAGAAGTGGGAGCACCTGATGGCGAGGC